>NC_092054.1:148188164-150588164 GCF_003086295.3 Arachis hypogaea | reverse complement strand
AAGAGTCAGTATTTTTGTTAAATTCTGGTCAACACTTAACCATAAAAAAAAATTAAATGATTCTACACTATTAGATGCAATATCACACCATTAAAAATATCATTGATAATTAATTAATGGCTAAAAACTAGAAAAATTGCTAGCCCCTAAACTTTCTCTTTGTTGATTTGTCACCTTTTGCTTGGAGTTTTCTTCTCTATATTCATGTTAAAAAAGTCTAACTGATCAATAATAACTAGGTAAATTCTAATTCGTTCATAAAATCAAAGTAATATTTTTTTATATTTTAGTAATTTTTTAATTTTAAAATAAAAATATTAAATAATAAAAAATTATTTTAATTTTAATAATATTTTTTATAACCATACTATGTATATATCAAAAATAGTTATTAAAATTAATCACTAGTATAAAATATATATTAAAAATATAAATACACATTAAAAATAAATTAAATTACACAAATATTTATATAAATATATAATAATTAATTTTAGTATATAAATAATATTTTTGTATTTTTTAAAATATCATAAGCACCATAGTTATAAACTATTAGCATGTATCTAATAATTATTATTATTATTATTATTTAACTAACCTTATATTTATTATTCAATCATTTTTTTATCTTTCTTTTATCAAAGAGGAATATACTTAAAACATAATTTTAAATACATTTATAAAGTAAATAATTAACATTGTTATCTGATTAAATTTATATATTTAAATAATTTTTTAAATAATATATTTAAAAGTTTATTACTTTTATAATTTTTTTAATAGAGGTTAAATAGAAATGAAAGAAAACAAAAGTTTATTATTTTTATACAATTAATATAAAAAATAATTATTTTGTTGATATAATATTATATAATTAAATACATATATAAAATTATTTTATACTGAAAATATATTAAAATTAAATTCTATTTTTATAAGATAATAATAAGTTATTGATTTTCTGTTTAAAAAAACTCTATAGTCAATAATTTTTTTTTTTAAAAAGAAAAATGACAACACAACAAACAAACACATTGGAGAAGGCGTGAAGCTTCGACTCCAGCACTGCAGAGGACAGCACATCACAACACACTCTCACTCCCCAAAATCCCCAATTCTCCGATTCCCAAAACCCTAGCACACACAAAAACACCATCATCACCATCTTCATCACTTAAAATCTCCAATTCATGGCGTCGTCGAAGCTGATGCCGACCACAAATTCTAGAAACCCCGATCCTCCACTACCTCTCCAACGACAACCATCCTCTTCCCCAAAACCCCAACAATTCACAACCACCAACTTCATCCCAATGCCCGAAGATGCCACCCTCCTCGATGCTCAAATTTCCCTCTTCGAAGCCCCTTCCCCTGCCCCTGCCTCAGCCAAAACCGTCGACGACTTGTGGCGGGAGATCGTCGCCGGAGAACGGCGCGAGTGCAAGGAGGAAGCTACCGAAGAGATGATGACGCTCGAGGACTTCCTTGCCAAGGCTGGCGCCGTTGACGACGTCACCGACGTTGTCCCCATCGACGAGGAGGTGAAGATGCCGATGGCGCTGACGGATAGGCTGGGCAGCGGTGGCGGCATGTTCGCGTTTGATCCACTGCCGACGACGCCGTTTCAAGGGATGGAGAACATGGAAGGGTCGGTGATAGGGTTCGGGAATGGGGTGGAAGTGGTTGAAGGTGGCGTTGGCGGAGGAGGGGGAGGAGGGAGAGGGAAGAGGGGGCGCCCCGTTTTGGAGCAGCAGCTCGATAAGGCTGCTCAGCAGAGGCAGCGGAGAATGATCAAGAACAGAGAATCTGCTGCTAGGTCTAGAGAACGAAAGCAAGTAATGTTGTCTATATGCTTTTATGCCCATTTGAATGTTTTATTTTCAATGTTGACGTAATGATGTGTATGTTTGTGAATTGTGTGATACTGAAAAATGTTTTTTTTTTTTTTTTAAATTTTTCAAATAATGGATTCTATCTAAATTTAGTGCTATATGTTGGATTGAATTTCAGGCTTATCAAGTTGAGCTGGAATCATTGGCGGTGAAGCTAGAGGAGGAAAATGACAAGCTAATGAAGGAAAAGGTGTTTTTTCTCCCTCGTCCCTCTCACACTGTATGAGGATGCAGAAATCAAGTTTTTCCTTTGAGTTGATCCCATTTTTGAGCTGATTTTAGTTATTTATTTTTAATGTTTTGAATCATAGACATGCAAGTTACTTTTTTTTTTTAATAATAATCTTTTGTTGGTGCCATTTACATGGTTGGCTATTAATCTGTTTCATGGCCTAACCTGGCCTTGTTCCATGAAACATTTTCATCAACCCCTAGCAGTTGGCTTCATTACAAGTTAACAACTTAGTGTGGGATTCTAGTGTTTGTTTTACCTTTACCATACAGGCTCAGTGTTCTCATCATAAATGGGTATACAGTTTTATCCTCATTCAATCACACGGGTCCTTGCACTATTGTACTATCACTGGCTATCTTCTATTAGCCATGTATTAAAGGATCCTAAAACTTTGGTTATTCCTTGTTGGGTTATGTTTGATCTTGTTTGATCTTTGTGTGTCTAAGTTGCTGTGTGCTCAACGACTTCATTGGTAGGGTTTGTAGACTTGGTTTTTCTGCCATTTGTTGTGAAATGCTCTTAGGTTTGGATATCTACATCTACTTCAAATTGTGGTATTAAGTTTGCACCCTACCAAGCAAGGATGCCTTTTTATCGCGGTTGGTAAAATACATCTTGCTCCCTCAAAATTTTCAGTCTCCGAGTATGTCCTTCTAATGTATCATGCTTTTATTTCTGCTGTTTTGAGTGTGGATCACTGTTGAGTGTTTTGAATCACAAACAGCCTTAGAGTTTATAATGTTTTTGTTTTCTCTTCAATCTCTTAAAAAGGAATATATTCTTGTGCAGGCCGAGAAGAAAAAGGAAAGGTACAAACAGGTATTGATCTGCCATTATTTTAGTTTGTCTTGAATTCAACCCCTTGGTAAAAATTTTTATGACTGATAATTCACATAATGTGTCTAAGCAACTCTTTCCCAGTTGATACCATGTCTTAAGTCAAATAATGCTATTACAACTCTTGAAAGTCTTGCCCAGTCTAAGCAACTCCTGAAATTCATTGATATTGCAACATGCTCTGTAATCGATCATGAATGTGCATTTGTTCATGAAATTTCAGTCATGTCATCACTGAAAAGAGTAGGGTTAGTGTGGATCAAGTGGGTTTTTCCTTGCATGTATGTATATGGATATGAAGAGTTAGGCAAGTGGTGTTGATTTTACTACTGAATTTAAGGGAGTTGCAAAAAAGAAGTTATTTAATAACTTCCAATCCAAATTGTTGTCAAATGAAGCTTGTCAGCATTTTGTCAGCATTTTGTTTTTGGCTTTTTGCGTGACAGCTGACCCAATTGATTTTCATGCAGCTTATGGAAAAAGTAATTCCTGTTGTGGAGAAGCGAAGGCCACCACGATTTCTACGTCGTGTTCGCTCCTTGCAATGGTAGACCCTGTTTCTCAGTGGTCCAGGATAGAAATTGAAGATTCACAGCAGCATATGTGAATCATGTGATGAGGGAAATATGGATATGAGCACACTAGCACTGTAATCATTGTTGTTTCTGAAATCAAAGGTCCCAGTCTAATTATTAATCTAGAGGGCAGTGGTGAATGGGTTAAATTATGTGAAAAGAGAATGGTAATTGCTACCTGAGTGATGAAGGGAAATTCCTTGTTACATAAGAAGCAGCTTTTGCTTTTCCTAGTAGATAAAAGCAGAAGTGGAGGTTGGTTATTTAGTTTAGATTCGAAGTAGGCACCCTGATCTTTCCTCTAGTGAAATGTGTTGTATTACTGGTAGAGCAGAGGTGATTTTTAGACGTATATAATGTAGTTATGGATTAGACAGATATATTTGGACTCTAAAGAATGCATATAGAAATTGTTTGTATGATCTGTCAGTGCGTTTTAGTGTCAGTTTTTCTTTAACCATTCAATGGCGATCAGGTTTATTTCATGTCAGTTTTATATCCCATTTCAGTTTATTTTACTAGATAAATCCAATGAGAATACGTTTCTAGAAACAATAGGAACTTTCTTTGTAGTTTCACATGATCTTTATATCTCTTAAAACTTAAATGTGTGAAAAACAGTCTAGTCATGAGTATTATATTTCCTAACTTAGTTGAATAAATTTGTCAAGCAATTCAGAATCTATTAGAGTCAGCAAATTTTCATTTCTTAAGTGCTAGAATCTTTTTAGTGCTCTCTTGATGCTTTATTCTGTCAAAAATACAATTTACAACATATCTCAGTTGCGGATATTTAATTTCATGCTTCTTAACTATTTTATTGTTTTGTCAATTTACTTTGCCCCCATTCCTTCTGGCAAGCTTAATATGTATTTTTTTTTATATATATAAAGTGAGTGTGTTTGGAGGATTAAAATTTAAAAATATAAAAGAGAGAAAGGACAAGAGCAGGAAATTGCAAATGCTTCGTCCTTGTCGTTTTTTGACCTTGTAGCTTCGTTTATCTCTTTTAGTTGGACCACATCGATGAGCCTAACAAGTGAGCCGAAAGCTGCTACCTTAAGCAAAGACAAGGACCTCTGTCTCGCTGAACTCCATTTTATAACGGTAACTGTAACGGTAACGCTCGTCAACCATAATCAACGGTTAAAAATTCATCTCATCAAATGTCTATAAATAAACGTTTAGAGCATTGCAAGGGTTTGACGGAGGGTAGGTTTGGTGTTTACCAGAAAAATGTTTGTATTTTTAAAAGACATTGACATCTTACTTTGTGTTTAGTAAATAAAAAATTATGTATTTGTACTTCTAATTTAAAAAAATTAAGAATATTTTTAAAAATATAAAATTACTTTTAAGGCTAATTTGTATTTTTTAAAAAAGTAAAATATTCAATATAAATTTATATATTATAAATATATTTTTTATTTTATTAAAAATAATTTTATTAAATACAATTTTTACAACTTGTATTTATTAAAAATTATTTAATTTTAATTTACCAAACATAATTGTCCAAACTTCAAATCCAGCCGAATGAATGAAGATGTAAGTATCCTTTCTATAGATTTGAGCTGAGATTGAGACTGTACATTGCGATTTCATTGAAAGTTGTAGCATTTGATATTGGAGTGTTTTATTTGGTCACTTGTTAAAATGATACTATCACATGTACCGACAACAAAGTATTACGGACACCAAATATAACATTGAGATTCAGAACCATTACAAAAAAGTAGAGATTAAGATGTGCTTATTTTTATGTGAAGTTAATAGTTAAAAATTGTTAGCTTATAATTTAATTAAATTTATCAATTAAAAATAACTGTGAGTTTTTACCTTATAAGAATTGAATTCATCATCCATTCATAGTAATAGAAAACCTAAAACCAAAACAAATTGTTTTGGCCTAATCCTAGAACGAAGTAATATAAAAGGACCTCATTTATAACCTTTTATCATATTAGAAATTTATTCCCATACTGCATGAAAGTATGAGCAACATTGCATTCCACAATGAATGAGGCAAAACCTTTTCTTTTATTATTTGAAATAAATGTGGTAAGAGGAGAAAGGCATTTCTGATTTCTCACCACCCAAGAAGAAAGGTTTTTGAATTGAAAAATGAAAAGACCAAATTGACTGCAACTGCAAGCTCATATAATCACACCACTAATCATTTTAGAATTATAATCACCATCATCATATTTCAGACTCTCAATTCTGCTTGTGAATATGTTACTCCATCTAGAAATAGTAATATAAGTATATATATTTTTCTTTCCTCTACTTGTTACTACAATTTTGAGAAACAAAATCATGCTACCTTTTGCTGTGTAAAATAATACTAACAATAATAATAAATAATATGAGATCACTATCCCCAACAGCCATGTCTGGAACCCATTCAAACTCTTCCTCATCAAAAGCAAAACACTTCTGACATATTAACAGTCTCCTTCCCCACACCAACACAGTTTTCAAAATCACTTTTTTTTTTCTTTTGCTAATCCATAATTACCCAGAGAGAGAGAAAGGTAGGGCAGAGTTAAATACATACAACACAAAAAGCTAACAAAGCTTACCAATTCAGCCTTCTCTCTGTAGTTTTGCTTCATCATCACAATGTCCTTCTTTCCCATTTTCCTCTTCTTTCTTCTACCCTCACTGTTCAAGCCTTCTCACTCAACCGCAATTGTAGTGGATGGAACTTCACAGTGGAAGAATCCCAGTGTTCACATTGGTGATTCCATTGGTAAGTAACTAGGTACTATTGGAAATAGCTGATGAATCTTCTTCATATGCATTATTCAGTACATTGAACATAGCTAACTAACATCATTCTCTTGTGGCATTTAAGTTTTCAAGCCCATACAACACTTTAATCTCTACATTTTCAAGAACCAAGAAGCCTTCAACAACTGCAACTTCACTCAGGCCACTCTTCTCACCTCCTCCTACACGGTGAGCACCTTCAAAAACTCCCATGTTGGGTGCCATGAAAATGCCTCCAAAATTCAAACTTTTTTCTGCCACTCCGATCGTTCTTCATCTGGGTTAACAGAAACAGTTGAAAAGTGTCGAACTTTATATTTTTCTTTACGAATTTGAATTTTCAGTGGCATCCATCTCGCCCTGGTTTCTTCTACTTCGCCTTCAACAATGGCTCCCTCAAATCATGTGAAGAATCTCAAAAACTAGCCATAAAGGTGGTGAATTCAGCAACATCACAGGCTCCAACAATGGCTCCAGAACAAGAACATTCTCCAACGGCAGCTCCATCACCATCTTCAGGTGGAGAAGTAGTGTCATCTTCCCCAGCATATCCATGGCCTTTCCGTCCCCACCAAGCAGCTTCACCATCACCATCAGCAAATTCACCAGTGACAATTCCATTAGTCCCCGACAAAGGTGGTGGCATGCCATTCATAAACAGCAACCCTGCAGTTCCTCTTCCCACTGGTGAAGTTGATTCTGCAACCATTCGCCCCTTACCTACCTCTTCCACTCAACCACAGGTTACCCCATACTTCTCTCTCTCTACTTTTTTTTCAGTAATTTCATGCATAGATCTATTTAGTCACTGTTTTAGAACAAGAATAAACCTGTTACTTACCACTATCTTATGTGTTAGTGTTGGCAATATCAATTAGTAGGTAGGCATTCTCAAAAAGATGATATTGGGAACTGTTACATAATTCACTCAAATAAGCACATTAATGATATTAATTAGTATCATCAAGTAAGCACATTAATGTGTTCCATAATGTAAGGAATGAATTAATGTATAGTGCTTAATTTGGATAATGTTGTAGTAGTGGCAGAGTGAGATTGATGGTTTAGTGATTGGGAGACTAATTCCATTATTGGTTGTTGCAGGTGATGATTGGATCATTTGGATTTCATATTATTATTGCAGTGCACACCATGGCTTTACTACTGCTGATGTAAGGAGAAAATTTTTAAGACAGATTTTATGTTAGAAAAAGGAAAATGGGAGGAGATAGGGTAGGGAGGGTAATATAATTCCCCAATGAGGTTAGATGAATTGGGTCTAAAGTAGCTTTAAGAGTGATGATTATACCATGTATTAAGATGCTCTTGTATTCTACTTTGGAATCGTTGACACTTTTTTGTTCTTTGGATTTGGAAAAAGCAATTCATTGCTGCTTTTGCTTTGCTTTATTTATTTATTTATTTATTTTCCCTACTTCCCATTCTTCTCACCCTATTTAATTTGCTTAAAAATTTTCAATTTAATTTCTAAATTTTTAGAAAAAACATAAAATTATAGTTTTTTATATTATTTTAGTCTTTAATAAGTTAATTATTGCATAATACACTAAACTATGTGACATGTTAATATGCCACACTACATGACATGTTGCATTGATTGATGCCCTGACATATCATCAATTGATATGCGGGTCAACCTCTTCTAAAATGTGTAAAAAATAAAAATTAATTAATTAATTAATTATAAAAAAGTAAAAGTTAATTACTTTTTTATTAAAATAATAAGATTCGTTTATAACTAAAATTATAAATTTAATAATAATTAAACTATTTTTTATTTACTATTCTCCTCGATTTGAATTTTTTTTTTTCTCTCTGCTACATTATATTATTGATCATCCCCTGAATTATCACCTTGGTTTATTATGTAAATATAATCTATCAATAAAATGATGACAAATGACTACCGACTAAGTAATCATATCAAGAATACATTAAAAATCACTAATCAAATCACTTACCGTATATAAAAATATGTTTTTAATATTCTATAAAATATTTTATTCTATTACTATAAACATATTTAATTATTCTACTATGCTAGGTTAATTATTCTAATAGTCAATTATTTAATTAAAATATATATATAAATCAAAATTTATAAATATACAAAAATATATCATAATAAATTTAATGATTAATTTTTAATATAGATAAAATATTTTTATTAAATTTATACTTAAAAGAATTTAATATTTTTAAAATAAGAATATTTTAATAATTTTAACTATTAATTTTAATTAATATATATTATATATATTTTTATATAATTAAGATCAATAATTAAAATTAATAATATACCGATATTTTTTAAATTCTTGAAATTCTTCCGCACTATAACACGCAAATTAATTTTATTATGGAAGCAACGTTAGTGTAGGACGCGGATATGAAGAGGAGGGGAGCTTTACCGGGCTGTGGGGACACAGTAATCGGACCCTGCGAATTGCTGATGGGAACTCGGATCTTCCGATTTTCTGTAAATTAAAAAAAAATTTTCATAAGTACAAATCGGACCCAGAAACTAGTATAACCAAATAAAAAAAAAACCAACAAAAAAAACGGACCATCCATTTTGGTGAGGACATATCGTACGGTTCGATTTGTTCTAGGTGAATTTTGTATACTACACGCAAAACGAACCCTCCGATTTGTTTACAAAATTTTCAAAACAAAAAACTCGGAGGATCCGATTTCTTCTTACCAAAATGAGCCAAAAGCTATCCCATATTTCGATGTAGCACCCCCTCATTCCATAACCCGGCACAACACATGTCCTTCCTCAGTAACCAAAAAAATTAGCCCACTATAACACAGCTGTGAGTCTTACCATATAAATGGAAGATTATTTATGGGGGTTCCTGGTGCAATTACTCAATATGAGCAGTACATGAGGCATAGCGGCTAAAGGCACCACTCACTCACTGACACATACAATATAACTTGGCTGTCTAACCTCTAACAACATAATTGAAAGCCACTTTAATTTCTTCATTCTTCATTTTTAAAAATGAAAAAAAAATATCACGACAACTTGTCTTGGTCCCTTTGTAGATGAACTTGCTGAAAAGGTATGCAATGCAATTATTTTCGCAAAACTTTTTTTTAAAATAAAAGCTATATGTGAAAATGAGGTAGTTAATGTGGTTTTTGGAGTCCTCACACGCACATGGGCATGGGTCACATATGCTATGGCTTCCACAAACATGAATATAGAATGGATATGGCCCCCTTTTCATGATTCATGAGCGTGGTTACCTATGCTTGACCCTGGTTGCAAGTTTCAACCATAGTCATGTTTCCGCTTATTATTTTTCGTGTGTGATAGACAGATGTGTATCAACTTTGTATTTATAATTTTGGAAACTAATTTAAATGGCACATATCTGTTCATTTTGTATTTATAATTTGATATTAAACTTTTTACTTTGTGTAGAATTGTAAATTAATTTTATTAATTAATTAACTTAGGTTCATAATCTTATCCTATTAGTAATAGAAAAATATTTTAAAAAAATTTTATTATTGGAGATTGAATCCTATTAGTAATCACATAATTTTATTCTATTAGTAATCATATTTTATAATACTATAAATATAATTATAAAAAATATTATTATACTATATATTTTACTCTCATGAGTTTTTTGTTGGCCAATAGATTAGTATATGCAAAAGGCAGGATTCGAATCCTCGACACTTATTTAAGCAGATTAGTGAGCTAATCACTAGACCAATCTAACTTTATTTTTCATGTCCACATCTATTATCTTATTTTATCAAATGAGGCTCTAAGTGCAAAAATTTGTTGGGCTATCTGAATAAAACATTTTCTCACTACCGACCCAATCCTCCAAAAAAAAAAACTCCTAAGTACTTTATTGTAAAGTCAGAAGAGAATTCAGACATGTGGTAAATGTTTAAAATATAATTTTTTTTGTTTTCACAATTTTTTGACACTTATTTATAAGAATTAGTAAATTAACTACTAAACCAATCTAAATTAATTTATTAAAATATATTTTATAAAGATATTAATTTGGGTCTTTCTTATTATTATGAGAATTTTTTTGATCTACTATGGGTCAATGTTAATGTTCTCAATTTCGTCTAAATTTTTGGGTTAAAAAAAAAAACCTGACCAATTTAGCAATGTAGGTCACTCTTCCATTTCCAAATTGATCAATCCCAGTGTCTATTCTATTATATTTTGTATAACTGATAAATTGATAACAGATGATAAGCAAAATAATAATTTGATTATGATCACATCAAAAATCAACTTCAAATGAAACTACTCTCAATAGATAATAAACACGTGAGAGAAATTCAAAGGCCTCAAATCAAATTAACCATAAGAATGATTAGTGAACCATTATTCAACAATTATTAACAATAACAAGCCTTAAACTTGATACTTAATAGTGTAACTGTAAAATAGAATAAATAAAAAACCTTACATATTCAACCTCTCATTATGACACTAGCTTAACCTAGCTCTATATAAAGCCCATGCATCATCACACAAATCACTTGTATATTCCAAAAACAAAATGGCTCATTACACAAACCACAATGTTTACATTGTAACAATTATTCTTGTTGCAACAACCTTAGCTTCCAATGCAACAACATCAATGAGTGAAAGTGCACATCCAAGCTTAGCAACAAGGTTGAAGGTGGATGGAGAGCCGGAAAGTATAAATTGTTGGGATTCATTGTTCCAACTTCAAGCATGCACGGGTGAGGTCATAATGTTCTTCCTCAATGGTGAGACATACTTAGGACCTAGTTGTTGTCATGCCATAATAATTGTTGGACATGATTGTTGGCCTCAGATGCTTGCTTCTCTTGGATTCAGTGCCGAAGAGACTGATATTCTCCAAGGTTATTGTGATGCCGAACAACAACACCATCACCACTATTCTCCTCCATCTCCACCATCTCCTCCTCCATCATCATCATTTCCTCTTCGTCATGCAATCACCAATAATAGCTAATGTGGTTACTTACGAATTAGGATTCATAAATATGCTTTAATTTGCTCAATAAAATAAAGTGTTATACGATTGATATATGGTGGAAATATCATGCAACGAGTATTTCTCTTTTTTGTTGGGCCATGTTTTGTATTTTAAGTTTTTCACTTTCCTTCATTATGTGAAAATTATATGTATCAAGGCCCAAATTATGTTCACCTTTATCTATTTATTTATTTACCTTTCTCGATCGTGATGCATGTTTTTATTTTTCTAGATGGTAAAGCTAAATTATCCAGTTTTATTCAACAATAAATATTTTGTTTTCCCCCCTAAAAGCATCAACCGACCTTAGCTCAGTTGGTAGAGCGGAGGACTGTAGTGGGAAAATCTCAAAGTAATCCTTAGGTCGCTGGTTCGAATCCGGCAGGTCGGATTTTTTTTATTTTTTTTAAAAAAAATTCAAATAAATATAGATAATTGAGAACTTTAAATAATAATTTATGGACCGTTTATTGAATCGAGCATAGGTATTGCTTTCGCATATTCAACTATCGTCGTACACATATTTATAAGTTAAAACTTGGTTTAATAATGAAAATATCACTACAATAAACTTTTACTAAGTCCTCTTAAGAAGAAAAACTATTTACTCAGGTAAATTAATATTTGGTGGTTAATTGTTGTAAAGAAGAAAAAACTGATAATACTTCTATATATCTTCTAATTTTACTGTGAATGTTTTTAATACATTATAGTTTTTTTAAATATTTTTAGCAAGTGTTATCTAGATATTTATTAGATATCTAAATCCTTGGAATAAAATGGTTAGTATTTAACCTAAATTTATGTAGGTAGCGTTTGGTGGAGAGATTGATATTGAGAGACAGAGACTAAGAGACAGATATTGAAATAAATCTCACTATTATGTTTGGTATAAAGTGGGAGACAGAAATTAAAACAATAATGAAATTTTAATTTAATTTGTAGTAAAATTGGAATTAATTAATTGAAATAAAAATATTTTAGGTATAAAATGTTATTAAAGTTTCAATCTTCATTTCTAAAAATTGTCCCCATTTTTTGGAAGTACTAAAATACTATAATTTTGGGAATAGAGACAGAAATTTTAGTACCACAAACATGATTCAGTTCTCAGTACCTCAAAACAAACACTACTTTAAAGAATTTTTTTAATTGTGTCTGAAAATAATTAGTTTAAAATTTTTTTTTTTGGTGACTAATTAGTTTAAAATTTGAAATGGTAAATTTATAACTTAACTAATTAAAATAATAAAATGATCATTAAAATTAAAGACTTAAAGCACTCTTCAGGTGAGGGACAACACAACTACAGACATAGTTCTAGTCCCATATTTTTCATTTATTTTGCTTCCTCTTTTTATTATTATTATTATTATTATTATTATTATTATTATTATTATTATTATTATAGTAATTATCCAAATCAGTTCCCGAGGATTTTAGAATCGGACATTTTAGTCCCCAAAGAAAATTAATACACGGATCAGTCCCCGGTTTTACTCCGGCAGACAAATCAATCCCAGTTTATTTTCCGGCAGAGTAATAATTATTACTTTTATTATAGTAATTATTATTATTATTGAGTGACTATATATAAAATTCTTATTACTCTTATTATAGTAATTATCCAAATCAGTTCCCGAGGATTTTAGAATCGGACATTTTAGTCCCCAAAGAAAATTAATACACAGATCAGTCCCCAAGGTTTTACTCCGGCAGACAAATCAATCCCAGTTTATTTTCCGGCAGAGTAATTACCCAGATCAGTCCCCAAAGATTTTAAAAACGGACATTTTAGTCCCCAAAAAAAATTAATGTACAAATCAATCCCCAACTTTTCTCTATGTTAGACATAATAGTCCCCCGTCCAAAATTAAAATAAAATAAAATAATTATTATTATTAATTGCACAATAATATTGCACTATATTTTTTGTATTTTTTAGACAATAATAATAATAATAATAATAATAATAATAATAATAATAATAATAATAATAAAATTATTAGAGATTATTTTACAAGAAATTCAAAATTAAAATCATTTGATATTTTTGTATTTAATATAATCAAAAGATGTCCTATGTAAAAAAAATTATATATGTTTATATTAAAAAATATGTATTAAAACAAAATATTTTAATTTAAATTTATATTAAATATATATTTTTTTAATACAAACATATTTTTTAAAATAGTACATCTTTTGATTATATTAAATACAAAAATATCAAATAATTTTAATCTTGATTTTTTTGTAAAATAATCTCTAATAATTTTATTTATTATTATTATTATTATTATTATTAATTACATAATAATATTATACCATGATTTTTTGTATTTTCTAGATAAAAATAATGATAAATTTATTTATTAGATTCTTATATATATATATATAGTCACTCAATAATAATAATAATAATAATAATAATAATAATAATAATAATAATAATAATAATAATAATAATAATAATAATAAATAAAATTATTAGAGATTATTTTATAAAAAATTTAAGGTTAAAACCATTTAATATTTTTGTATTTAATATAATCAAAAGATGTACTATTTTAAAAATATGTTTGTATTAAAAAAATATATATTTAATATAAATTCAAATTAAAATATTTTGTTTTAATACATATTTTTAATATAAACATATATAATTTTTTTTTACATAGAACATCTTTTGATTATATTAAATACAAAAATATCAAATGATTTTAACTTTGAATTTCTTATAAAATAATATCTAATAATTTTATTATTATTATTATTATTATTATTATTATTATTATTATTATTATTATTATTATTATTATTATTATTATTATTATTATTGAGTGACTATATATATATATATATTATATAAGAATTTAATGAATAAATTTATCATTATTTTTGTCTAAAAAATACAAAAAATATAGTACAATATTGTACAATTAATAATAATAATAATTATTTTATTTTATTTTATTTTTGGACGGGGGACTATTATGTCTAACATAGAGAAAAGTTGGGGATTGATTTGTACATTAGTTTTTCTTGGGGACTAAAATGTCCGTTTTTAAAATCTTTGGGGACTGATCTGGGTAATTACTCTGCCGAAAAATGAACTGGGAATTGATTTGTCTGCCGGAGTAAAACCTTGGGGACTGATCTGTGTATTAATTTTCCTTGGGGATTAAAATGTCCGATTCTAAAATTCTCGAGGACTGATTTGGGTAATTACTCTTATTATTATTATTATTATTATTATTATTATTATTAAGTAAGTCCTATATTGTTAGCATTCATTAAAAAAAAAAAAACTCATCCATGTTTGATTAGCGTACCAGATAGCTAGAATTATATAAGTTAGTTTCACCAACTGCAATCTATGATATAGGAAGAGATCAATTGCATCACCTAAAATATACACTAGTATAATAAGTGCAATTTTTTTTCTTTAATTAGAAGCAGAAGATTAATATTTGACTATAAAGAGTTTACAACAAATTCACTTTGAGGATCCACCAATTGGATTATTGCCTTTCAGAGGAAACTTAATCTGTCCCTTATTCTCTCCTATGTACGCCAAACTTCCTTCCAAAACAAAGCTATTTTGAGTAGTTGAGTCGCAAAGAAGAAACCTAAAAGCAAAATCTTCATTTCACTATCTCATACCACATACCCACATTCTTTGCAATTATTGATCTTTGGGCTTTACCTCTTTATATAACCTTTATCTTTATGCACCCTTGTGTATTTTTTTAACACGTGTTCCAATAAAAATAATATGGTAAGGGGCACTATGGTATTGGAAGATTGTTTGCTATATAAATTCATAGGATTGCTATATTGCTATATAGTATATATACATATATATACACACCTGAAAAATTGATTACCCTTTGGTGAACGTGAAGTCCTTTCACTTAATATAAAAAGGAAATTATGAGAGAGAACTTTTTAATGAAGATAATTAGATATAGTTTCTTTTTGTGTGAAACAAGGTAAACAAAATTTAACTAGCTGGGGCCAATGAGCTACAGTCCAGCCAATGGGTTAGTGGACTAATTAATCTCCAATAATTTTCCTGTACAAAAAGAAAAATCTCCAATAATTTTCCATTTGTTGTGAAATAAAAGATATATATAATAGAGATGTATAAATAGAAGACTCTAGTATTAAAATAATTAGTCCAATAATAATTTATATATATATAATAATATAATATGTTGTAATGTGTATATATATACAAAGATAGAAAGGAGTATTAAAAATAAAGAGAGAGAGAATCACATTTGTTTATTGTTGCAATCTCAATATAATAAAGATGGTTAATATTGCTATTAATATTATATGCAAAGAGTAATAGAAAATAGAATTTAAAATACTTATAAAATAAAAGAAGAGAAAGAATTGTAGTAAAAATATAAGGAGAAGAGTATTTGACTGCAGCATAAAAGAGGAGTGATTTTGTTATTTGCTTGTGTTGTATCACGTACAGAGGTTTAGCTTCTATTTATACAAGTTCAAGGTTCACATTTTCAAAGGTTGGAAAGCATGCACCGCACATTCTTAAATGCATGTACTTTCCAAGAGTGCTTGCTGAATAGACATAGAATGGATATGGACATCCATATCGTAACACTCCCCCTTGGATGTCCATTTAGGATTATTGCCTCGTTAAAACCTTACTAAAGGAAAACCCTGTGGGAAAAACCTTAGTGAAGGAAAAAGAGTACAATATCCTTTGTAATGGGGACTGCCTCATTAAAAACCTTGTCAAGAAAAATCCAATGGGAAAAAAACTTGACCAAGGGAAAAAGAGTACAGTCTCCCCCTCTTGCTGACATCATTTAATGTCTCGAAATCGGCGCATCCCAATCTTATGTACCAATCTTTCAAAGGAGGATTTTGGGAGTGACTTTGTAAATAAATCTGCCAGATTGTCACTTGAACGGATCTGTTGGACATCAATTGTCCCTTGATTTTGAAGGTCATGAGTGAAGAAGAATTTGGGAGAAATATGCTTTGTTCTATCACCTTTGATGTATCCACCCTTAAGTTGAGCAATGCATGCTGTATTATCTTCAAACAGGACAGTTGGAGCTATCTTATGATCAATCAGTCCACATGATGATAGAATATATTGAATCAGACTCCTCAGCCAAAAACACTCGCGACTAGCTTCATGAATCGCCAATATTTCAGCATGATTAGAGGATGTTGCAGCAATCGTCTGTTTCGTGGACCTCCAAGATATAGCTGTACCACCATATGTGAACAGGTATCCTGTTTGAGATCTCCCTTTATGTGAATCAGACAAGTATCCAGCATCTGCATAGCCAACTAATTGTGACTTGGATCCATAGGGATAAAACAAACCCATATCAACCGTCCCATGAAGATATCGAAAGATTTGTTTGATTCCACTCCAATGTCTTCTGGTTGGAGAGGAACTATATCTTGCTAGTAAATTCACAGCAAATGATATGTCAGGTCGCGTATTATTAGCAAGATACATTAGCGCTCCAATGGCACTAAGATATGGTACTTCAGGACCAAGGATATCTTCATTTTCTTCTTTAGGACGGAATTGATCCTTTTTCACATCTAAAGATCTTACAATCATTAGGGTACTTAATGGATGTGACTTATCCATGTAAAATTTTTTCAAGATCTTTTCTGTGTATGTTGTTTGATGAATAAAGATCCCACTTTTTATATGCTCGATCTGCAGGCCGAGACAAAACTTAGTCTTTCCAAGATCTTTCATCTCAAACTCTTCTTTTAGAGTTTTTATAATTGTTGGAATCTCTTCAGGAGTCCCAATGATATTTAAATCATCAACGTACACAGCAATTATAATGAATCCGGATGCAGATTTCTTTATGAAAACACACGGGCAGATATCATCATTCTTGAATCCGTTTTTGGCCAGATACTCAGTAAGACGATTATACCACATTCGTCCAGATTGCTTTAGACCATATAAAGATCTTTGCAATTTGACTGAGTATAACCCTTGCGAATATTCATTGGATGGTTTAAATATCTTTAGTCCTTCAGGGACTTTCATATAGATATCACGATCTAATGAGCCGTATAAATAGGCTGTTACCACATCCATTAAATGCATATGCAGTTTATGATATGCAGATAGGCTGACCAAATAACGCAATGTTATCGCATCCACTACGGGGGAATACGTTTCTTCATAATCTATACCGGGCCTTTGTGAAAAACCTTGTGCCACAAGTCGGGCTTTGTAGGGCACAACTTCATTTTTCTCATTTCGTTTTCTCACAAATACCCATTTGTATCCAACAGGTTTTACATCTTTTGGTATACGGACTACAGGTCCAAAGACTTCACGTTTTGCAAGTGAGTCTAATTCAGCCTTCATGGCTGCTTCCCATTTTGGCCAATCATTTCTTTGTCGACATTCTTCGACTGATCTTGGCTCAAGATCCTTACTTTCATGCATGATATCTAATGCCACATTATATGCAAATATTTCATTGATAATTGTCTTATTTCGGTCCAATTTCTCTCCTGTAAAGACATAATTTATCGAGATCTCGTCATTTTCACAATTTTCAGGTACCTGAACGTCTTCTGGCGTTATATCAGAATTTTGGACAACTGCAGGTGTCTTTACTATGTCTTTTTCAACAGGAATCGTATTTACCTCTTTTCTCTTTCGAGGATTTTTATCTTTGGAACCGACAGGCCTGCCACGCTTCTGGCGTGTATTTGCTTCAGTGGCAGTTTGTCCAACTAGGACATCAATTCGAATTGGGGCATTTTCCGCCCTGCCACGCTTCTGGCGTGAATTTGCTTCAGTGGCTACTTGTCCTACTGGGACATCAATTTGAATTGGGGCATTTTCCGCTGGTATATACGACTTGGTTATTCTCTTTGTATCGGAAAATGCATCAGGCAATTCATTTGCTATTCTTTGCAAATGTATAATCTTTTGAACTTCCAGTTCACATTGCCCTGATCGAGGATCTAAATGCATCAATGATGATGCATTCCAATTAAGTTCCTTTTCAGGAAACTTATTCTCTCCCCCTAATGTTGGAAATTTTGATTCATCAAAATGACAATCCGCAAACTGGGCTTTAAACACATCACCAGTTTGTATCTCAAGATACCTCACTATAGAGGGAGAGTCATATCCAACATATATTCCCAATTTTCTTTGGGGTCCCATTTTGGTGCGATTAGGTGGCGCAATGGGAACATATATCACACACCCAAATATTCTTAAATGGAAAATATTTGGCTGCTGGCCAAAAGCTAATTGCATAGGAGAGAACTGATGGTAACTCGTTGGCCTCAAACGAATAAGTGCTGCAGCATGTAAAACTGCATGCCCCCAAACCGAGGTTGGGAGATTTGTTCTCATAAGTAAGGGGTCTAGCAATTAATTGGAGACGCTTAATAAGTGATTTTGCTAACCCATTTTGTGTGTGAACATAAGCTACTGGATGTTCAACACTTATTCCATTAGCCATACAATAAGCATCAAAAGCTTGGGAAGTAAATTCACCAGCATTATCAAGACGAATTGCTTTAATTGGGTTTTCTGGAAATTGTGCTTTTAATCGAATAATTTGAGCCAGTAATCTCGCAAACGCCAGGTTGCGAGAAGATAATAAGCACACATGTGACCATCTCGAAGATGCGTCTATCAGGACCATAAAATATCTAAAAGATCCACATGGTGGATGAATAGGTCCACATATATCACCTTGAATCCTTTCTAGGAATTCAGGAGACTCAAATCCAATCTTTACTGGTGATGGCCTTAGAATTAACTTCGCTTGAGAACATGCAGCACAACAAAATTCACTAGTTTTAAGAATCTTCTGGTTCTTTAGTGAATGTCCATGAGAGTTTTCAATGATTCTCCTCATCATGGTTGTTCCCGGATGACCCAATCGGTCGTGCCAAGTTATGAACTCATTTGAGCTAGTAAACTTCTGGTTTACAGTGGCATGTGATTCAATTGCACTAATCTTGGTATAATACAACCCATATGAAAGTGAGGGTAATTTTTCTAATATAACTTTCTTATTTGAATCATGAGTTGTTATACATAAATACTCATGATTTCCCTCATTCATCGTCTCAACATGATATCCATTTCGGCGAATATCTTTGAAACTCAACAAGTTTCTCAGAGACTTGGTAGATAATAGTGCATTATTTATTATAAATTTTGTTCCTCCAGGAAACAAAATTATAGCTCTTCCGGAGCCTTCTATCACATTGCCTGAGCCAATAATAGTGTTAACATATTCCTCTTTTGGCACAAGATGGGTAAAATATATATCACTTTTGAGAATAGTGTGTGAACTTGCACTATCCGCAAGGCATACATCTTCATTACATATCCTTGCCATTCTTCAAAAACAAATAATAATAAAATGAGTAGTATGCACAGTTAAATTGAGTACTTGATCAGAATTATTTTTCTAAGAAACACTGTACATAAAATAATGTCATATACTGAAATTTTATTTTAAAATTTGTCACAATTAATAATTTCAAAATCCATAAATATTAATATTTCATTATTTATGTACATCACATTTGAAACTTAAATACATAGAAAATAAAACTTAACAAAGAGTTCTTTACATTATTTATTTACATATATGCTTCACAATCCCACATATTAAACTATTCCATCATTGATCAAATGACCAATATTTCCTTCAGGATCCTCAAAGAAATCAGATACATCATAATGAGTGGTGGAGTTCTCAGCATCATTTGAAACAAAATTTGTTTCCTTTCCTTTGTCGTTCTTTTTCAAAGATGCCTGGTAAAGATCGACTAGGTGCCTTGGGGTACGACAGGTACGTGACCAATGGCCCTTTCCACCACAGCGGAAACACTTCTCCTCGGTTGATTTATTCTGCCCGATATTCTTTTCTTTGTCCCACTTCTGGTGAGATCCTCTCTTTTGAACATAATTCTTTTTCCTTCCATAATTTTTCTTGTTATTAAAAGCTTGCCATTTACCTCTTCTGAGGTAATGATTTGCCGCATTTACTTCAGGAAATGGGGCGGCGCCAGCTGGGCGTGCTTCATGATTTTTCAATAACAACTCATTGTTGCGTTCGGCAACAAGAAGGCAAGAAATTAACTCAGAATATTTCTTAAACCCTTTCTCTCGATACTGCTGCTGCAGGAGCACATTCGAGGCATGGAAGGTTGAGAAAGTTTTCTCCAACATATCATGATCAGTTATTTTTTCCCCACACAATTTCATTCGTGAGGTGATTCGAAACATTGCAGAATTATATTCATTTATAGATTTAAAATCTTGTAAACGCAAATGCGTCCATTCATACTGGGCTTGAGGAAGTATCACCGTTTTCTGATGATTGTACCTTTCTTCAAGGTCTTTTCAAAGATCTGCAGGATCTTTTAATGTAAGATATTCATTTTTCAATCCTTCGTCAAGACGACGACGACGAAAAATCATGGCTTTAGCTTTATCCTTCTGGGATGCATTATTTTCAGCCTTAATGGTATCTCCAAGATCCATTGAATCAAGATGGATTTCAGCATCTAGTATCCATGATAAATAATTGTTTCCAGATATATCAAGAGCATTGAATTCAAGATGAGAGAGTTTTGACATAATGAAAAATTGTTACCTGAGTCTTCTAAAAATTTGATCAGAGTCTCGTGCTGATAACGTGTTGTGAAATAAAAGATATATATAATAGAGATGTATAAATAGAAGACTCTAGTATTAAAATAATTAGCCCAATAATAATTTATATATATAATAATAATATAATATGTTGTAATGTGTATATATATACAAAGATAGAAAGGAGTATTAAAAATAAAGAGAGAGAGAATCGCATTTGTTTATTGTTGCAATCTCAATATAATAAAGATGGTTAATATTGCTATTAATATTATATGCAAAGAGTAATAGAAAATAGAATTTAAAATACTTATAAAATAAAAGAAGAGAAAGAATTGTAGTAAAAATATAAGGAGAAGAGTATTTGACTGCCGCATAAAAGAGGAGTGATTTTGTTATTTGCTTGTGTTGTATCACGTACAGAGGTTTAGCCTCTATTTATACAAGTTCAAGGTTCACATTTTCAAAGGTTGGAAAGCATGCACCGCACATTCTTAAATGCATGTACTTTCCAAGAGTGCTTGCTGAATAGACATAAAATGGATATGGACATCCATATCGTAACACCATTTACCGTTTCTCCTTATTATAAAGAAAAAAGGGAAAATATTTTGGAGACATAAAAAGTTTTAGGTGAAACTTTACGTGGATTTATTTTTGTATAAAGTTGATGGCTAAAAATTTTTAAATGATAATTTAATTAAATATATTAAATTATTTAATTATTTTTAATGATCAATTTTATATAAAAATAAATATATGTAAAATTTTTACTAAAATTTTATTTTATGAAATTCAAATTATGAATCATATCTTTTGTCATATAATTTTTAATATCATAATTCTAAAAATTAAATTGAATTGACTGATTCAACTATATTAATCAAAAATCGATAAACAAATTAGTTCGATTCAGATAAAAAAAATAACTATATTCTAATAAGACACTCAATTTATATAGGTTATTATTATTTAAATCTCTTATTAAAACAACCAAATTATTTTTTTAAAATAACACTAAATGCATAACCAATATTACCGTTAATGTGTGATTAAAAAATCAGAATAATAACTTTTAATTATGAAAACATGAAATGAAATTTCAAAGCTATATGATGATTTATATCACTAATGCCTTTAAAAAAATAAAGAAATTAGTATTACTGTCAATTGAAAGATATTATTTCATTAGTCTTTATTATAATAACCGTATAAAAAACTATTCAATTAATGATAATTCAAATTATGATTAGCACATGAGGTATAAGGGTGTATTGTATAAAAATAATATAAATAAAGTCAAAATTAAAATTTTTTAGTAATTTTAGGTTAAAATTTTTTAATTTCCCAATCATTTTCCAACTCAAAATTATTATTGATGTTAAGGCATGCATGAAAGTATAGAACATAAGCTACAATCCAAACAATGTCCCCTATCATAGAGTTTAGAGTAGTTAAGATCATATCAGATATATCTCGATGAAAGTGACAATAGATGTAATGGGATAAGCTTTGTTCTCCAATTATATTAGCGAGTAATTAAGAGAAGGGCAAATCATATAGTATGGAAAGGTGAAACCATTGAATACCACATGCAAAGGCAGGCATGGTCCCCTTTTTCTGCTTGCCTTGTCTTTTAACCAAACTCACTCTTTTTTCCCTCATCACATTATTATTACACCAAAACTTATCAATTAAGCTATCTACATAAATAGTTATCTTTCTTAATATGTGCCATTTAGTTTTGATTATTTGACTAGTGTCGTTTTTAGAGTTTGATGAGTTTAACGTTTCGGCTCATAATGTTTATATATTGAATATACGTTTAATTATTTATCATTTGCGATTAAGTGGTTAAGTAACTAAGTACAAATTCAGTGGTTAGTGGTTAGTGGTGGCTGGAAACCGCCGCTAAAACAATTGTCTGCGCCACTATTTAGGGTAGTTTATTTAACCGCCGGTTTTTGATTTTGTGGCGGTTTAAAACCGCCGCTAATAATAAAAAAACCGCCACAATGTCCATACTCTTCTGTAGTGATAATACCCACCAAATCTTGATCTGAGGCTCTCAGCAATCAAATATTAAGTTTACCTGAAATTTAATAATGTAAGGTTCAACCACAATTTGGGATTATTATTTATTTGAATTATTTGTTTATTTAAGATATTTCTTTTAATCATATTATTATTATTATAAAGTATTTTCTTCTCATTTTCAGATATGTTTGGTGGTAATTAATACACAAGGCATTAATAGATGGGTACACAACCTGCTAGGGCATAAAAGGGAAGCATCTAAAATGGTCCACTTTCCCTAACTTATGTTTTTGCCATTAGCATGTGTTGCATTCATTTGCTCCTCCTTTGGATTCTGATGCTTTCTAGGAACATATTAACCCCTCTCTGACCCCTCTATATCATTTCTATCTTCTGAGAAAGGAAAATTAAGAGATCAAAGTTGAGTGTGTGGGCAAACAAGATCCAAGCTAGTTGTATATATATATATATATATATATATATATATATATATCCATCACATGATCTTAAAAGAAATAATAATGACTTGTCTATTATTTCTCATGCATGAAAATATAGAGAGAAAAATTGCTCTAGGTCATTGTAATATAATGGTTGCTTAATCACTTTCACAAGCCAAATTCCAGATATAATACAACTTACACATATAATTGAAACCTCATTTAAAAATTTGATTTGATTGAGACCATAATGTATGTCCTGTTATGTGTATACAAAAAATTAACTATTATATGTATAATCAATTTTATTATGTATATACAAAAAATTAATTATTAAATTAATTTAAAATATTGATTTTTTTTCTCTTCCTCATCTTTCTAAGATCCATAGAACATCAATTTTATAACACTGCCACCACCATCAATCATGGAACCCACCAAAAAGTTAATTTTGTATTATGTGAAATTATACTTTTACAAAACTAATTAAAATAATTAAAAAAATTTATTTTCATAATATTTCCTTGGCGCCCCATGTTTTACTACTAAAAAACAGTTTTAACAAACCGTTACACATTTGATATGCTGATTTATTCATTCTTAATGTTATGTTACTTATAAGAATGTATATTTTTGTGCAAAGAAGCAATAGCTCACATGGCATAGTTTTTCCAT
This sequence comes from Arachis hypogaea, assembly GCF_003086295.3. Taxonomy (NCBI): domain Eukaryota; kingdom Viridiplantae; phylum Streptophyta; class Magnoliopsida; order Fabales; family Fabaceae; genus Arachis; species Arachis hypogaea. The sequence continues at coordinate 150,563,983 of NC_092054.1, read as the reverse complement.
ACTCAATTAAGAGGTTGCGGATTCGAGTTTCTATATCTTCGGTAAAAAAAAATATATATTTTTGCCAATAAATTATATCTCAAATGACATAATCTTCTTGTTAGTAAAAATATATATATATAATAATGGATTCAACCACCCCATAAAAACCACTGACACAGTAAAAAAATATCCCACCTTACAATTACATAGTCTTTTTCTCTTGTTCTTGCACGTGGAATTTCCAACCCCCACCTTAATTTTCACCTTTTCTTCTTTCTTTTTCATTTTTTCTATAAAGAAATTTTAGTTCTTAGCTTCTTGCAATGCAACTATGCAAGTGCGAGCTCGTGTTTGTCACGGACGAACTTTTCTCTTTTGATTTTTCTTAAGTTCTAGTTTTCTTTAACATAAGTGGCCACAATCTTGGTTTATCAAGCAAAGGATCAAACTCAATTCACTCATCATTATTCCCACCAAATCTCACTCACTTTCTCGACTCGTATCATTCATAACTTCTCTTTTTCATCTTATAAATTTCAACAACTTACAATACTCCCTTTAAATTTTCCATATTTGCTTCTCTCTCTCTCTCTCTCTCTCTCTCTCTCTAGCTTGTGTGGTAGTAGTAATGTTGTGGTGGGGGTGGGGGTGTGAGTTGAATGTAAAGTTGTGTTCTTTTGAGGTTTGTTGGAGATGGCAGAGGCTGAACAATGGAGTTTCTGAAGTGGGCCTCTCATTTTTCTGAAAGGTTCAGTACAGTTCGGTTCAGGTGGTGGTGAGTGGTGGTTTCAGCTTTCAATGGATACAAAGGGAAGATTAGTTGCAGGCTCACATAACAGGAATGAGTTTGTTCTTATCAATGCTGATGACACTGCAAGAGTGAGTATTCTCTTTCTTGCTTTCTTTCTTTATTGCCATTATTACCATGCTCTACTACTAAACTATATATGACACTGCAAGTTGTTGTTGCACCTTCATGCTCTTCAAAATGAGAGTTTTCTTTTTTCTTCTTGTGTTTGTTTGTAGTGGATTTCCATACTGAATTTTCAACCTGCTTTTACTTCTTGTGTGTTTTGTTTTATCATGCAGAATTTCTGAAAATATTAATTGATATTATGGAAAAATTTACATCCAGGTTCTTCCATTTGGCTTTTGGTATTTTTGCACTTTCTTATTGAAATAAACAGTGGAATTTTTTTATTTTCTTTTCTTTTCCAGTCTTCCTTTTTTCCAATTGGGTATATGAGGGTCAACTTGTTCCTCCCCCCTTGTTTCTTGTTCTTAATGTTTATTGTTATTAAAATATAAATAATAATTAAAATAAAAATGCAAACTTTATGATTGCCCATTTAATGAAAGGTTGCAGCTTTGATCAGAATTGAATACAATACCAAACAGTAGCAACATAAAAATCAAGCAATGCTCACAGGGATTTGTTGTAACGAAAAATAACAATAAAAAATTATTTCAGAACTCACCTGAAACTGGACACAAGAAATTAAGTGAAGAGAGATATAGAGAGAGTGAGTGTAGCAGTGAACTGCTGAATCAAAGAGGTTCTTTTAAGATGATGAAGAATTTGGTGCTTTTTTTTTTTGTTGGTAAATGGATCCTCTATTTCATCTCAAATTACCAATTTCACCATATCCCCAACCAAAAACCAACGAAAAATTCAAAGCCTAACAAATGGTAAATATATTTATACAACTCTTTGTCATTTTAATTATTTATGCTTTAAATACATTGAACTTTTCTTCTTACTTTGATGTTGCATATATTGTGCACTGAAAATCATGTGCAACCTCCATTTCTGTTAGTGTACTATAACTATAAGTATACCGTCCAATTTCAATGACATATTGATTGAGGTTAATATTTGCTCATATGATATGATTCTCAGGTGAATGGAGTTACAGAATTGAGTGGACAAATTTGCCAGATCTGTGGGGATGAGATTGAGGTTACTGTGGATGGGGAACCCTTTGTTGCTTGCAATGAATGTGCATTCCCTGTGTGTAGGCCTTGCTATGAGTATGAAAGAAGAGAGGGTAACCAAGCTTGCCCTCAGTGCAAAACCAGATACAAACGAAGCAAGGGTGAGGTCCCAACCAATTTCTACTTTTATTTCTTTAACATAAGTAGTATGAATTGTGATATAGATGTTTGGCTAATAGTGCAACAAACCAATATCATTAGGTAGTCCTAGAGTTGAAGGTGATGAAGAAGAGGATGGTATTGATGATTTGGAGAATGAGTTTGACATTGGAAGCAATATCAAGCATGATCCTTGTCACATTGCTGAGGCAATGCTTGCGGCTCGCTTTAACGTTGCCCGGAATTCACAGTTGAATGCTTCTGGAATCACCACACCATCAGAGTTAGATGCAGCTTCTGTAGCTGCTGATATCCCTCTCCTGACTTATGGTCATGAGGTTAATTAATTTCCTTGTCTAATGTTTGTTCTTAAATTTGTTATGGCATTGCTGCTTCTAGTTGTCTAATCATGACTTATCTTCAATTAAGGATGTTGGGATTTCTGCTGAGAAGCATGCTCTCATTGTTCCTCCATTCATGCATCGTGGTAGACGGATTCATCCTATGCCTTTTCCTGATTCATCTATACCAGGTAAGTTGATTCATTTTGTTTTTGTTTTCTTTTTAAGCATGATGTTTAAGTTCTGTGCCTTCTTATTAACTTGTCCAATAATGCTGATGGCGATGCAGCTCAACCCAGACCGATGGATCCTAAAAAAGATTTGGCAGTTTATGGATATGGAAGTGTTGCATGGAAGGAACGGATGGAGGAGTGGAAGAAAAAACAGAATGAAAAAATTGAGGTGGTTCAGCACGAAATGGTTGATGATGATGGTGGGAAAAATGGTGATGAGTTTGATCATCCAGATTTGCCTAAGTAAGTGCTATTAGCCAACTTCTTATATTGAATGTTAAATTTATTTCAACTAATCTCAGAGACTCAGATTAGAATTGACTTCTTGAATCCAAGCTTGTTTATTATTTCCTTATTTTTTGCTTGATTTCAAATTGTGTGAACAGAATGGATGAAGGTAGACAGCCACTCTGGAGGAAGTTGCCAATTAGTCCAAGCAAGATAAATCCATATCGAATTATCATAATACTCCGAATCGCCGTTCTTGGCCTATTTTTCCATTATAGAATTCTCCATCCTGTTAATGATGCATATGCATTATGGATGACATCAGTAATATGTGAAATCTGGTTTGCTGTGTCATGGATTTTGGATCAGTTTCCAAAATGGTGCCCAATCGAGCGCGAAACATACCTCGACCGTTTATCACTTAGGTAGTTATCTTTTGTTGTAGTACTTCTCCTTGTGTGTAACAGTTCTATAACTAATTCTTTACACCTTAACAGATATGAGAAAGAAGGAAAGCCATCCGAATTAGCTGATATAGATGTATTTGTCAGTACAGTGGATCCAATGAAAGAGCCTCCACTTATCACTGCAAACACTGTTCTGTCCATTCTTGCCGTGGATTATCCGGTCGATAAAGTTGCATGCTATGTCTCAGATGATGGTGCAGCTATGCTTACATTTGAAGCGCTTTCAGAGACATCTGAATTCGCAAGGAAGTGGGTTCCATTCTGCAAGAAGTATAGCATTGAACCGCGGGCTCCTGAATGGTATTTTGCTCAGAAGGTTGACTATCTAAAAGACAAAGTGGATGCAACCTTTGTCAAGGAGCGTCGCGCTATTAAGGTTTGCAGCTGTTATTGCTGTGCCATTTTAAAATTTAGATTGTTGAAGCAACTCTACTTTAATAGTTTATTTGTTTGGCTTTTCAACTTTGTTGGCAACAGAGGGAGTATGAAGAATTCAAAGTGCGGATTAATGCATTGGTTGCAATGGCACAGAAGGTGCCGGAGGATGGCTGGACAATGCAAGATGGAACTCCATGGCCCGGAAACAATGTCAGAGATCATCCTGGGATGATACAGGTTAGTAGTACTTAGTAGTATCATGCAGCAAAATTTTGTTCCTGAGTCCAGATTGTGAAAGCTGTGTCCTCGTGTTGTTTACTTGTGATGCACTCAACAGGTTTTCCTAGGCCAAAACGGTGTTCGTGATATCGAAGGAAACGAGTTACCTCAACTAGTTTACGTGTCTCGCGAGAAAAGACCTGGATTTGAACACCACAAAAAAGCTGGTGCTATGAATGCCTTGGTAGAGACTCTTGTTCAGTTGTTCCTCTATTTCTCTTGAACATTTTAGATTTACTTGCATCTCTCTATTTACCTAATTATCTGTTAAATGTGGTGGTTGATTATCAAGATACGAGTTTCAGCTGTCATATCAAATGCTCCCTACCTACTGAATGTTGATTGTGATCACTACATAAACAATAGTAAGGCACTTCGTGAAGCCATGTGCTTCATGATGGATCCTACATCAGGGAAAAAGATATGCTATGTACAATTTCCTCAAAGATTTGATGGGATCGATCGTCATGATAGATACTCAAATCGCAATGTTGTGTTCTTTGATGTAAGTAGGAATTTGTCCATGTTTTCCTGTGCTTACTTGCATTTGTATTGTGCTTTGGATGAAAAGTTAATCTTCGTTTCGATATGTCGTGTAGATTAACATGAAAGGTTTAGATGGCATCCAAGGACCAATTTATGTTGGAACTGGATGTGTCTTCCGGCGGCAGGCGCTTTATGGATACGATGCCCCTGTTAAGAAGAAACCGCCGACGAAGACTTGTAACTGTTGGCCTAGATGGTGCTGCTTGTGCTGTGGATCTAGGAAGAAGAATAGGAAAGTGAAATCAAGTGCTAAAAAGAAGATAAAGAGTAAGGATGGTACAAAGCAAATACATGCACTAGAAAACATTGAAGAGGGAATTGAAGGTATGGGATACCCCAAATTGCTAATGCCTTTTAACTTGATGGAATTGTAATGAGAATTTGTTTTTCTGTCGAAATCCCAATGGCAGGTATAGATAGTGAAAAGTCATCACTGATGTCGCAACTAAAATTTGAGAAAAAGTTTGGTCAATCACCTGTTTTCATAACTTCAACACTTATGGAAGATGGAGGTGTTCTAAAAGGAGCAAGTTCTACATCACTCTTGAAAGAAGCCATCCATGTGATTAGTTGTGGTTATGAAGATAAGACTGAGTGGGGAAAAGAGGTATGCTGCGACGCTTAAAAGCTGCGGTTCAATAAGTATTTCTATCTGTGCTAACTTCCGGTTATCTTTCAGGTTGGATGGATATATGGTTCTGTTACAGAGGATATTCTAACAGGTTTCAAGATGCATTGTCATGGTTGGAGATCTGTGTACTGCATGCCGAAAAGGCCTGCTTTTAAGGGCTCGGCTCCTATAAATCTCTCAGACCGTCTGCACCAGGTTCTCCGTTGGGCTCTTGGTTCTGTTGAGATCATGTTGAGTAGGCACTGTCCTATATGGTATGGATATGGTTGCGGCTTGAAATGGCTGGAGCGCTTTTCTTACATTAACTCTGTCGTCTACCCTTTGACTTCGATTCCCTTAATTGCCTATTGCACCTTGCCAGCAGTCTGTCTCCTCACTGGGAAGTTCATAGTCCCTGAGGTATGATCAAAAGTATTATTTTATTTTTTATAAGCTTCAGATTAAGTAGAAGTAGTATGTTGATGTTTTTGTGTGCATTGTGTAGAGCACTAACTAATGCTTCATTTTCTTATGAACAGATTAGCAACTATGCTAGTATCATTTTCATGTCCCTCTTCATCTCTATAGCTGCAACCGGCATCCTTGAAATGCAATGGGGAGGTGTTGGAATACATGATTGGTGGAGGAATGAACAATTTTGGGTCATTGGTGGTGCATCCTCGCACCTCTTCGCTCTCTTTCAAGGTTTGCTAAAGGTTCTGGCTGGAGTTAACACAAACTTCACAGTCACATCCAAAGCTGCGGACGACGGAGAATTCGCCGAACTTTACATCTTCAAGTGGACATCATTGTTGATCCCTCCTTTGACCTTGCTCATCATAAACATAATAGGAGTCATTGTAGGTGTCTCAGATGCAATAAACAATGGATATGATTCATGGGGTCCCCTTTTTGGTAAGCTATTTTTTGCTCTATGGGTCATTCTCCATCTCTATCCATTCCTCAAGGGAGTTATGGGAAAGCATGAAGGTGTTCCTACCATCATTCTGGTATGGGCTATTCTTCTTGCTTCAATCTTCTCACTACTTTGGGTAAGGATCAACCCATTTTTGTCAAAAAGTGACATTGTATTGGAACTTTGTGGGTTGAATTGTGATGATTAAATGAAGGCATAGATGGTTTGATATTTTTTTGTAATGAAACTGTCTACAATATGCATAAAGTTTTGGGCAAATACATTCCTTCATGCATTAGAGTCTACTCTTGGATATAAACGTGGAGGGTGTAAGTAGATACAAAAAGCTATGGTTTAGCACATAAAACATTTGATTGAGTTTTATTTTATTTTTTTTAAATTTTTTCACACTTGTTCATTCTATGAGTTTAGAAGATTGAATGTGAGATGAGTTGAGTGATTATGGTAGAGGAGCTAATGTTATTGTAATTATATAGTTTCCTTCTGAATAAGGGATCTCAAATTTGTAATATTTTTCCATTTGTTTTGAATCCCTCCTTAAAAGGGAAAAGAAATGGGATCAACAGTGTGGTATCGTTCTCACTATTGAATTATTAATTTGATGTCATTTTTATCTTAGCATAATTTGATGTTACCATATACTTCTCTGTTATATGTGAGTATGTGACTATACAATATCCAATAATTACTTAAAGTAAGAATCCTTCTGTGACTTTCTCATTGTTATATATTGAATGCTCCCAAAAGAATGAGAAAAAGGGTGTTGAATGATTTAATGGCCACCTATAACCAAATATGTGTGCAAACAAATTTCTTAATTTCTTTATATTATTATTTTTCTTTTTCTTTCTAAAAGGCATGTAGAACAGCATTAATCTCGTGAAAAGAGGATCTAAAGGGAAACTATACCAATGTCTTGTGAAAGCTAAACCTAAGTTTGTACCTTGTACTAGATTATGATCAAACAATATTCTATATAAATTTTATATTTGATAAAAGCATTCCTCAACATAAATGCAAGAAAAGGTCTGAAAGCATATTAAAAAAGATACCAGACACATAAGTGTTTCTCTCAAGTCTCAACATAAACATTACCCAAGTTTCCAAGAACATAAGAAAATAAAACACTAAATACTTAGTTTTCAACTTAAACACATGTTAGATTACCACTGAAATCACATAATTCACTCCTGATGAATTTCTTGTAAACTCTGCTTCTTAGGACTTGTGCCTTTTGATATGAACATTCCATCTTGCTCCTTCTCCATCCTTTGCATGTTTTCTTTCACATCACAAGATTCAAAGGTCAAACTAGTTTTAGTCTGAAATCCTTTGGATTGTTGTAGATTCAAGGGTCTTGGAAGGAAAGCCATAGATTCACTTTGAACTTCTCTGAAATCCTTTGGTAGTAATTCTAATTCCATCTTCCCTTGATCTATATCTGCATCTCCATAATGTCTATGAATCAAGATTTGTAACTGAGTTATTATCAAACAAGTACACTAAAGAATCAAGACATCACCATGATCAACAAAAATATTTTCATCCTGCTTGTGATGAAGTTCTCCTTTCACATAATTGTCCTGCGAGGAAACTTGTAGTACAAGATTCACATTATTTTTGACACTGTCATAAAGCGGTACAGGCAAAACCTCATTGGTGTTATCAAAATTCTCCAATTTTTCAATCACCATAGAAGCTTCATGGGGTTTGGTGAAGAAACCAATGGAATCCACTGGATCTGCACCTGGACATGGTTCTTGTGATGATGGCAAGATCCCCTCACAAGTATCTGCATGTGTAGATGTTAGCCCAAAATATTAATATACAACACAAATTTCGACAATTTTGGTCTAAAAGTCCAAGAAACTAGAGAATTGGTCTTATAATATATGATGAAACCATTTGATTAAAACTGAAAACTAGTACTTGATGTAAAAGCTGGAGTAACAAAAATGTTGATTTTGCATCAAGAAACCATTTGTTCATCAATATTAGATTATTACTACTTACTGGTTGATTCTTGAGGCATATTTCTGTTATACTGTTTTTCAGCTTCATCTCCACCCTTTCTAGTTTCATTAACATTGTCACAATTATGAAGAACTCTACTATTGTCATCCAACTTGGCAACTTCTTCCACAACTAAATCCTTAGCATATTCCACTGAAGCAACCTTTGCAAGATCAACATTGTTCATGTCACAAGCTCCAGCATCCTCATCTCTTGGTGAATCTGGGATCGTTGAATTCCTTTGAGACTCCAACCCTTTAATCTCTGAATTTTTGTGGTGCTTGGGAGAATAACCAATTGTTTGTTCTGAATCTGTGCTTGCACTTCTTTTAAGTGAAGATATAACATTCACTTCACTTGCATCTGCTTGATTGGTAGCATTGTGTAGCAACCAAGATTTGAAAGATTATAAATTCATTGCTATATATATAATTAAGTGCGTTAATGACATTGTTCTATTGGAAGATTATAATTACAATACCTGAAGTAGTCACTTTGTGATGATCATTATCATGATGGCTTGAATTCAGCTTATTAGTCTCCACATCTGACATGTTCGGGCATGCCCCAAAGTCTTCTTTTTCCTGTGTTTAAATTCAATACGAAAAATCTTTTACACTTTCAATGCATTAAAATTGCTATTATATTATTAATTCATATATCTCAAACAAAAATATGGATTTAGATCTTCTGATGTTACACTACACACTAATATGAAATTTATGTTTAGAGAGAACAACCATGATTTTGATCATCCTAACATATAGCATGCATGTAAATTGACCTTGAGAATGGAAGAGAGTCTATGTGCCATTTCTAGGTTCTTTAGATTTGCAGGGATGCCATGTTTCTTGCACAAAGATTGCAGTTGCTTCCGCTTCATAGCATGAAGATCCATGTCTGCTCTCTACTTTCAAGTTTCAACCAAACAACACACTAACTAGTGCAATAAAGCAACTGCACAAAAATCATGACTTACACTAACTAGCAGTTATTTTATATTTTATATTTTATATTTTTTTTTTCCTGGAAGCTGAAGTTACACTAAATGCGAAAAGAATTTCGTGCTACATGGGTTGGTTAATGAGGACCAACCATGAAAGAAAAAAATAACTGCCTTCATCATATATGTATTTTTTTAAACAAAAAGTTTGTTCATTGGAAAAAGAATATTTTGCCTATCAAAATCAGAAATATTTTAATTTTTTTACAAATAAATATATTTTAATTAAGGGTAAAAAGACTCCATATAAACTTAGAGCCCGTTTGGGAACGCATAAAAGTTACTTTTTTTGACTTTTGAATTATGAAAAGTTACGATAAGCGTGTTTGGGACTATTTTTAAGAAGAGCTTTTAACTTTCTGAAAAGTTAATTTATAGCTTTTGGAAGAAGTAAAAATAGATGACTTTCTCCTTTTTGATAAGTCATTTTATCACTTCCGTGAAAAAAAAATTGATTTCAAAACAAAAAAAATTTACTTTCGTTCTTGATTTTGTGGAAAAATGTTTCCTGTTTCTGCTGGAAATACTGGCCATCCACCACCATTTTCACTCAAGGTTCCATCTTCTAGAAGCACTGGCCTTCCACCATCATGCTCACGCAATATTCCATCTACTGGAAGTGTTGGCCTTCCACCACCATTTTCACGCAATGATTCATCTGTTGAAAGTATTGACCCTTCACCACCATCTTCTGTTCCATCTGAACCAGCATATATTTCTTCCAGGTATTTTTTTTTTATCATTTTATCATTCTATTTTTATTATTAAATTTGTATTGAATATTTTGTATGCTATGAAATCTCAATTTTAATTTTATTTTTTTATATGTGAATTTAATTTTAATTTTTTTATATGTGATTTTATTTTTATACAACTTGCTATTATTTTTATAATTAGTTTTATAATTTTCTTTTTTTTTTTATGTTCTTCCCCAACAAATTCATGAAAGTGGCAAGTCCGAAAGAAAATTTAAAGCTGATTGGAATGAATTATTGGTGCTTGTATGGCTTTACACAATTTTATTCGACGGAATGACACAAGCGATGAACAATTTGAAGAATTCTATGAAAATTTTGATCTTATGGGTGAAGGTGAAGGTGAAGTAGAAGAACCAGTTTATAATGATATTACGTGGGAAGAACCGAATGCTGAAAGTACTAGAAAAATGGAACTAATTAGAGAACAAATAAAGAATCAATTGCCTGATCGATTGTAATTTTAGTGATTTGATTATGTAAAATTAACCTTCAATAATGGAAAGTATTTGTTATTATCGTTATTTTAATATCCATTCTCTTATGTTAAAAAAATTGTATTTTTTGAGTTATTTATCCAAACACTATAGTTAAAAATCCAAACACAAAATAACTTATTTATAAACTACTATTAATAAAAGTCCTTATACTTTAAGCTCCTTTTTCAAAAGAACTTATTTAAGTTATTTATCCAAACTGGGCCTTAGGGTAAAAATAACGATAAAAAAATTTACTTTTTAACATAAATTATTTTCAGGGTCCTTTTAGGCATAAATTGTTTAGGTTTTGTTAGGTGGGAAATGACTTTTGTGAACAATTGACTATAGAATTGACCTAATAAAATAAAAAAACACTCAACTCCAAATTACCTCCTAAACTCTAATATTAGGATAACTATCTGCACATCTAGTGAACATCCAGCCATTGTTAAGTGTATGAATAAATCGAATCAAAAGAAATAACCATCCAATTAAGAATCAACATAATCAACCATCCGCATACCTATTGAATTGAACATATGTGAGAATAAAAGAAGGATAAGAATAATTTTAGGAAGTAAAATAAATGAGTTCTAATAGGAGAGAACTCAAAATGTTTAGTAAGGAGTATTTTTGTCAGAAAATTTTATTCTTATTCGTTGAAGTTATAGCATAGAGATACTATATATACGTCTCTAAAATTATAATTGAAGATAATAACAATAACAATATCCTTATTCACATCATCTTATAGAGCTAGTTAGAAGAAATCTTTCATATTGTTTTTCCTCTTTACAAAATATATAGCGAGCGCATTATTGTGAGTAGTATTCAATTTCATATTACTTTGTATTTATTAGAAGTCAAAATTCCGCTCTAGACTCAACAATATCCGACATATCCATTATTCACATTGTTTAGTATTTTCATTGTCTACTATACTCTTCCAAATTTTTTTCCCCAGGATATCCCCCAACCTAACAGGCCAATGACTAATTCGTCGCAGATCTGAGCTCCATTTAAGGGTCTCCTAGCCAATTTTTTAGTCCTTATAAAATATTCGTTTCAACTCCATATGTTAAGTACCTATGATGGATGGACACTGACACATGGACACGATACGACACCGAATATGCCGACATACGAATTTTAAAATCTTATAAGATACAGAGACATTCATATATATAAAATATAAAGTATTTTTGAGATAAATCATAATGAATTTTGATATTTTATTAATATTAAATATAAATTAATTTTTTAATGTTTTATTTTAGTTATATAAAATATTAAAATTTTTTATTTTAATAAATAATAATATATATTATTTTTAAATTTACTTTAAGAATATATATTAAGAATAAGACTGACAATGATGGTATTTAAGTATGTATAAGTATATCCGGAGAAGAATTTTTTATATTTTATTAAAAAGGTTTAATATAGCAGACATGCTTATTGGTCTATTGGATGAGTGTTGATGAATGTTAATGTTTGAAATGTGACACTGCAATTCAACGATTCTTTATAAGTTAGTACTTAGCGCAGCGGAAATAATGGATTTTCAATTTTTAACCGAAATCTTTTTTTTTTGGCATTGTAAATATAATCGTGTAAAATAATTCATGTGAAGGCCCAAAAATGAAATGAAGTATGGATCCGGCCCATAAAAATTAGGCTTAAAAATTATAGTTAAAGAAGTTGACGTTATATAACGACGCAAAGGCGCTAGGGTTTTAGCCCTCATTGCTTTTCAGCTTGGCACACCACTCTCGCCGCTGCAGGTTCTCTCTTCTCTCTCTTCCTCTTCTCACCTCCATTCCGCATTATTGTTCCTTCTAGATAACCATGTGAATGACTTGTTTCATGATTGTTTCATTGAAATAGTTGAGGTTTTTCAAATTTTTTTTGTTCTCATTTCCCAGCTAAATTACCTTCATTTTGACATGTGTTTGTGTTGTTGATCTTGAAGGAGGTGAAGGATGTCTCACAGGAAGTTCGAGCACCCAAGACACGGTTCTCTGGGATTTCTCCCGAGGAAGCGTGCTGCTCGTCACAGAGGAAAAGGTATTTTTTGTTTCTCAAATTGTTGTATAATGATATTCTGAATATGAAATTCCACGATCTGTTACCCTGGATATGTTTTTCTTGAACTCATTTATATATATTACTTGTCATTGTTATGGCCATTTTTTTCAATAAGAATATTTAGATGATGTATTGTTATGTTGGTTTGTCAATTCGCATGAGAAGATGGGTTGTATGTACATTTGCTGGTGTTAAGGGTTTTCACTTTTTTATTTTTTACTTTTGAATAGTACTTATTAAGAATATGGATATAACAATTCTGACTTGTTACATTGTAATTTGATTCATGCAGTGAAGGCATTCCCCAAGGATGACCCGTCAAAGTCCCCCAAGCTTACTGCTTTCTTGGGTTACAAGGCTGGTATGACCCACATTGTTCGAGAGGTCGAGAAACCAGGATCCAGTGAGTCACTTATTTACTCGTGTTTCATGCTACATAGCAGGGCATGGTACATTTTCTTAATTGTTATTGGTGAAATGGTTCACCAGGTTTATAGCTGCTGAAAGATTAAATGAGTATTTTTGCTTGTATAAAAATCAGGGTTTCTGGTTATATTATAATTTCTCAAATTATTGAGGAGACTGTTTCTTGAGATATCTATTGTTTGGAAAATAGTGTTTTCTGTCCTACCTTATATCGTAAAAAAATTTGAGCAGTTGCCAAACCATTAAGCATGTCCATTTTTTAAATTTATTTTGGTGTTTCTCACTTGTTTTTGTTAAATTATGAATTTATGATTGAACTTTGCTATTATTGTTCCCCTGCAATCCAATCAGCTGTATTAAACCTTCATTTATGTGGTTTCTATTTATCATTATGATTTCCTTTTTTCCAAATATTTTTTGACTTGTTTACTTTAACATCAGAGCTTCACAAGAAGGAGACTTGTGAGCCAGTTACAATTATCGAGACCCCTCCAATGGTTATCGTTGGAGTTGTGGGTTATGTGAAAACTCCAAGGGGTCTGAGGACCTTGAACACTGTATGGGCTCAGCATTTGAGTGAGGAGATCAAGCGTAGGTTTTACAAGAACTGGTGCAAGTCCAAGAAGAAGGCATTCACCAAGTACTCAAAGCAGTATGAATCTGAAGATGGAAAGAAGAGCATTGAATCACAGCTTGAGAAGATCAAGAAGTATGCAACTGTTGTCCGTGTTTTGGCTCACACTCAGGTACTTGATGACCCATCTCAAAGTAATTTATAATTTTCTTTATGAAGTGTCTTTATTTAGTCAGATGTATGAATACACATACATTCACAATTGTATATATTATCAACTGCCATTTGTTTCCTTTTTGGAATGAGAATGATGAACTCCTGTGCTAATGCAGTACCAAGGAATTTGGTGCAATGAGCAGCACTTTCCACACGAGATTTCTGACTCTCATTGTTTCTAATCTCTTTATGGTCCCTTTTTTTTGTTATTAGGAATAGAATGCATTGAAGATAGTAGGATAAAACACATTTTGGTTAAATGCTTAACCAATGTTTTTTGAATTCTGCATCATCTGTACTGAATGCTTATAATTATCGTTTGGCAAATACTTTGGTACATGATATTCCTTTTATTTTGAAATAGTATTTTGTTGATTGATGTCCAAATCCATAATAATGGTTTTTAACTGATTTGAGCTTAGATATATTATTAACATGCGGCTTTTTTATTTTTCCAGATCAGAAAAATGAAGGGTTTGAAGCAGAAGAAGGCCCATATCATGGAGATCCAAGTCAACGGTGGCACTATTGCCCAGAAGGTGGACTTTGCCTATGGTTTCTTTGAGAAACAGGTTCCTATTGATGCTGTGTTCCAGAAGGATGAGATGATTGACATCATTGGTGTCACAAAAGGTAAGGGTTATGAAGGTGTTGTGACCCGTTGGGGTGTGACTCGTCTTCCCCGCAAGACTCACAGGGGTTTGAGGAAGGTGGCTTGTATTGGTGCTTGGCATCCTGCTAGGGTATCCTTCACTGTTGCCAGGGCTGGTCAGAACGGATACCACCACAGAACTGAGTTGAACAAGAAGATTTACAAGCTTGGCAAAGCTGGAACTGAGTCTCACACTGGTGATACCGAGTTTGACAGGTGAGTGACTTATCTGTTTTCTTAATCTGTTGTGGTATACATAAAATTTTAAAAGTTGAAACCATAACCAATTGACTTTGTTTCTGTGGCAGAACTGATAAGGACATTACTCCCATGGGTGGCTTCCCGCACTACGGTGTTGTTAAGGATGATTATCTCATGGTCAAGGGTTGCACAGTTGGTCCAAAGAAAAGGGTTATTACATTGCGCCAATCCCTCCTCAAGCAGACTTCCCGTGTTGCCCTGGAGGAGATCAAGCTCAAGTTCATCGACACCTCCTCAAAGTTTGGACATGGTCGCTTCCAGACAACACAAGAGAAGCAAAAGTTCTTTGGACGCCTCAAGGCATAATTATGCTGAATGGATGGAAATGCTTCAAGTTAGATTTATATTTTGCCTTACTATCTTTCATAAACTTTGTAGTGTTTTATTTTCATATTTGTAATTCGTGGATCCTTTGCTAGGTGAGTTCCTCATTTTGGCCAAACTATTGTTTCAAAGCAGAGACGGTACTCCAAATTTTGGTTATTTTATGGTTTGTACTTGCAATTTTAATAGTTTGATTATATTTTTAGTAGCTTGGATTGTTCTATCTAGGTCGATATTTCATGGTAGATTTTGTTTAAAGTCGAAATGTTTGAAGAGCATTGAAGGCTGGTTTTTCAACCTTAACCACTATTTACAAGGGCAATTTTTTATTCGGGCTTTAAAAGGTTAAATAAACTTCATGTTGTATCTTTCTGATTTGTCAAAATTTGTTTTACATGTTGATTTGCCTGTTTGCTACTTACTAATGTTAGTTTTGTGTATGTATAATCACCTTTCAATTCCAAAGGACGCTTTAGTTATTTTAACAATGCTCTACAATCAGCCGAATAATTGAGATTCTCTAGATTGGAAGTTAAATTTGAATCCTGTACAACAAAATGTTTCATGTGAATTAATTTTTCCAATATACAGAATATAAAATTCAAGATGTTGACACAAATCTAAAAGGAATGTATGTAGAATCATACTTAAATTAGTCGTATGTTGTCCCGTTGTTAATTTGTTCGTTTCTCTTACAAGCCTTTTCCAAACATATATAAAAAAAATACGTTTACCACTGTAAACCTGCTTACTTTTTATACTGCCTTTTCTTTTGGTACATTGGAAGGAGGAAGCAATGCAGTTTAAGCTTAATCTCATGCATACAAATTTTGAACTCAAGTAATTAATTCAAATTAAAAAAAAAAACAATATTTGAGTGACAGGTTGATTAGGACATTAGGTGGACCAACTCTTATTAAGGCCGTGGGAAAATCATCAAATATGCTCTCAGACAAAAAGTGTTTTTGGATTTTGTTATTGATAAAAATATTTTTAAATAATTTAAAAACATGTAAAAAATGACCAATTGTGATCAAAGCTTGTTTTATTAATGGAAAAACGTGACCTAACTTACTTGTTAATGTTAGAGTTTTATTTATTGTATAAAAAGTTCTATTTAGTACATTATTCTTTTCTCATAACGTAGAACGTCTCAATTTACGTAAATAAACATTTTTTTTATCTTTTTAAACAATTTAAAGACATTTTTGTTGATAATAAAATTTAGGAGCATTTTTGTCGAAGACAAGTAATTTGGATGCATTTTGGTAGTTTACCCTAAGATCTTACAGTGTGTTTAGATGGTGTACGTGTATATGAGAGACACACACAACAACACGTGTATTATTTGTTTTGTAAGACACAAATTTAAAAGAGACACGGTTACACATAACTACCCACAGAAAATCTGTATTTTGTGTCTGGCCAGAATGAAGAGACACGGATATTTGGTTTGAGATACATATCAAAATTCCAAAATTACCCAACTCACATTAATGTTCTTTTTTCTCTTCTCCTCTCTCCCTCCTCTAACCTCCATTGTTACATCTCAACTCCTCCTCCAAATATATTACATCCTCATCCTCCACCATCCCAGATCCATCAAGTAGTTATGCTTCCGAAGCACTCTCTCTCTCTCTCTCTCTCTCTCTCTCTCTCTCTCTCTCTCTCTCTCTCTCTCTCTCTCTCTCCCCCCCCCCCAACGCCGCAGTAACCGCGGAGACAAAGAAGGTTGTCCAACACTGTAGTTTGCCTCCGCATCACCCTTTGCCATCACTGGCATTTTTTCCCATTTTTCTCCTCTAATGCGTCAACAAACCCTCTCCCTCCCTAATTTTAGATTTGTTTCTGCCTTTCTTTTAATTTTCTTTGTTTTTAAATTGAGTTGTTTAAGCGATATTTAAATTAGAATTGTTAATTTTATTTATTTGAAATAAAATTGAAAGATCAGTAGTGATGATAGTGGTGGTAGAAATTGGTGATGATGGTGGTGAAGATAATGGTGGTGTTGAGATTATTCTGATTTGGAGATAAATTTAACTTTTAAATTAGGTAGACGTGTCTTGTGTATTATGACTATTATCACCAAACGTGTTAAAAATTTTGTGTATATCTGTGTTCATGTATCTCTGTGTCTTTGTGTCTATGTCTCTATTTTTTGAAGACAATAACCAAACACAGTGTTATGTAACAATTGTTAAGTAACAAGTGTGAGGAGTGTAATGAATTAGTCCTACATTGAAGAAAATAAGGAAGAGTGAGAAGTTTATAAAATGAGAGACACATTATTTTATTACCTTAAAGTTGAGTTGGATATGGGTCTTCCCATCTTATGTTTTCTTACTTGATTCTTTTTTGGTAGTCGAGAACTTCCCACAATAGCTAAACAACAACGACCATCAACATTTTACCCAAAATAAAAATTATTAATATTTTTATATTATTTACTTTTTTTGCCTATATATATATATTCCACATTATTAGATTTGTTCATTTATAAAATAGGTAAAGTAGTAAATTGGTCCCCCTATATTTGAGTTTAATCCTATTTTGATCTCTAAAGTTTATAGTGTCCTATTTGAATAAAAAAAAGTTTCATTAGCCTCAATGTAGTCCCACCGCAAAGTCAATATTAAATAATTAACCTCACCGTTCCATCAAAACATAATGTCTTTTCCTGAAGAAGAAGTACAAACTCAAAAGGCACAGGATCGGCAATAGATGCATCACCACGAGCCACTAGCCTTGGTTCAAAGCACATGGAGAACATTGTCGAGAACTCGCTTTTCGCGGGAAAGTTCGCTGGTGGCAATGAGAACAAGGCCATTGTCACCTCTACTGCAGGAAACTCCCCTCGACAACCGAAAAGTTTGGTTATATAAGCTTTTTATATCTAAAATTGAGTTTCGTTAATTATTTAAAATTAACTTAACGGCAAAACTATATTGAAGCTAAATGAAACTTTTTTGGATGCAAATAGGACACTTTAAATTTTAGGGACCAAAACAGGATTAGACCTAAACATAAGGGATCAATTTAGTACTTTACACTATAAAATATAAACGTATCTTTTATTCATTGTGTTAATTTATTTTTGGTGGAAGCTCACATGTAGTTGCCTTCATGTGAATTTGATATTTGTGAATCATTAGATAATTTGACTAAAGAGGTAAATACCAAATCGGTACCCGAAAGATTCTGGCACTGACAAAATGGTACTGAAAGACGTTATCGACAAAATGGTACTTAAAAGAAATTAAAATTTGACAAGTGTATCCTTCAATTCGCCGAAACACATCTCCAGGGAGAATAATGCTGAGGTGAAATTTTTAATTAATTAAATCGAAATCCAACCTGAAAAAAGAAAATTCCCAAATCTAAACCCTATCCTCATCTCCTTTCTCTACTCTCTTCTCCATCTCTCAGATCTCTGTCGTCGGCTCTTTGTTGCCATCTCCAAGTCCCCTCCTTTCTCCATTGTCGTTGCCCTTCTCTTCGTCACTTGCCATATGCTCTCTCTCTCTCTCTCTCTCTGTTTTACCCCTATTTTCTCACCATTTTTTCCCTTTTCTCTTTTGACGGCCAAAGAAACAATAGCATTAAAGATATTTTATTGCGTATCTAGTTATTATGGAGGTGGTAAAGGAGGAGGACCATGAGAAGGCTATAATGGTGGTGCTGGTGGAGAGCATGACATTGGTTATGGAGGTGGTTCTGGTGGAGGATATGGTGGTGCTTGTAGAGAACATGGCACTGGTTATGGAGGAGGTGGCAGAAGTGGCGGTGAGAGTGGTGTAGGGTATGGTACTGTTGGAAGAGCACATGGAGGTGGCTATAGAAGTGATGGCTGGTGGAGGTGGTAGAGCATATGACAGCGGTGGAGGTTGAGGCACTGTTTCAAAATGAAAGCGAGAGAGTGCGTTGGGGAAAAGGGAGGGAGAGATTAGGGTTAGAGAGATTTTTCAAGGTGAATTGAATTAATTAATTAAGAATTTTACCTAAGTATTATACATTAACAAGGTTGCCATATCAAAAAAATACGATGGCCAGCTCAGTAGTATTCTCATCGGAGATGTACTCTGATGAATTCAGGAACACGTTTGTCATATTTTAAAATCATTTAGGAACTATTTTGTCAATAACAAAAGTCAAGTACTATTTTGTCAGCGTTAGAATCTTTCAAGTACTGATTTGGTATTTGTCTTTGACTAAATCATCATTTAACAATTTTAAATTATCAATTTTAAAGGAAAACAACTCTATGCAAATCTTCCCCTTCATTTTTGTAATAATTTTCTCATTCTCAAAATAAATGTCGTGCAAATGAATGTATGTTTCTCAAAAGATAACATCTACACTTTCAAGTGGGAAAAATATATTGTAATTAACAAGATTTTTTTTTCAATTTTTTAGGTGTTTAATGATATTTATTTTTGAACAAATTTTTAAAATAAAACATTTGGACTTTAAATTTATCGAAATACAACTTTTGCATATTGGATACGAAAATGCACTTTTTCACTAAATTATGTAAACTCCGAGAAGGGTCTCGCAGATTCCAAATGAACGTAAACTGCTACACCTCCTCTAGCGGTTTACATTGAAACTTGAAATGGCCAGAAACCATGGTAGGGGTCTCACGGTTTCTGTGTAAGTATGAAATATGCATAAACTGCGACAAGGGTTTATACTTTAGTATAAATACGCGATAGGAGGGTCGGTTTGAGCCACTTTCATATCTTAGAGAGAGAAAGAGACGTTTTCTAGAGAGAGAAAGAGAGGAAAGTGTGGTGAGGAAGACATTTTGACTTTGCTGGGGCCGGACTGTGGCGGACAAACGTAGTCTTTACCGGCTCAACGGCGTTGCGCACGTTATCGGCAACATAAACGAAGAGGTAAGTTTGTTTTCTTTTAGTTATTATTTTTCATATAACAAAAAATGTAGTATTCGGGTGCAGTAGTTAGAACACATAATTTAGGATTGGCCAGTTTATGATTCCAAAGTTAAGATGTAAATTTTAAAGGTAGGATGAAATCTTTAAGTAGAATGATGATCCTCTTCTATTTGAGATATAAGATTCAAATTGTAAGGCTTGTAGGGTTGTTGATTAAGTATCATATTTAAAAACTAAGACTTAAAATTTTAGGTTTTAAATATGCACGTTTAAATTCCGATATTATAGTTTTAGTTGTTTAGAGTTTAAAATTTGTTTAAAGATTAAATTTTGTAAATAGAATGTAGCGGTTGTATTTTACGTTCTTAAACTTTAAAATTATACATTTTGTAGTTTAGGGTTTGATTATTTTAAATTAAATATTTGAGTCTTATATTTAAGTTTTATTAAATTTAATTTAAAATTATAAGTTTAGTATTTGTTTTCGGTTATAATATATAGATTAAACTTGTTAGTGATGGAATTTCATTTGGTTTGGTTATTTCTCTCATATACTACAGCCAAGTAAGTGTATTTATAGTGTCCGGAGATAACAGAACATGCATCTACATGATAGGATCATACTCTATCTGGAGAGGACTGATTTGTATCATCTGGTGAGGCTCAACACGAGGTGGTTTTGGTTAGATGAGCCTCTAGTCAGCGCATTCAGTGAGAGGTGGCGTCCTGAGACGCACACCTTTCATATGTCATTCGGGGAGTGCACCATCACACTGCAGGATGTTGCATACCAGCTGGGGCTGCCCGTGGATGGTTTACCTATATTCGGGCGCCTTACAGATTTTGAGAAGCTGATGGATGATGGCAAACCCGCTTGGGAGTAGTTTCAGGAACTATTTAGCGAGCTTCCCTGCCAAATAAGGTAAAACAGTTTACAGTCTACTTCACCTGGTTCCATGAGAGATTCAGGGTGTTGTCGGAGGATGCTACTGAGAACACCGTACGCATATACGCATATATCATAAGAATGCCTTCTTGTGGGGTCACATGTTGACGCAAGTGGGATAAGAAAAAAGCTCAGGGCTCCGCATTCTCCCATTCCACAAGTGCAAAGGCAACCTGCAAGATATTCGAGTTTTCATCTGGCGCGATAGCCAGAAGCAAAGTTCCGCCACACTTCCCATATAAACGAGTCTCATCAATGCTTACTAGTGGCTTGCAATATCTAAATGCCTCAATGTATGGAGGAAATGTCCAGAAAAGACGATGAAAATACTTCGTAGACTCATCAACCTGATCACCTACACGTACCGAAGAAGTCTTCAATAATGCCACAGTTCCCTCCATCGTGGCTTGCACCCCAAAGATCCAACGGGGAAACTCGGCATATGACTCTTCGTAATCTCCGTAGATCTATGCAACTGCCTTCTGTTTTGCCATCCACACCTTCCTATAACTAGGTCTGAATCCATAGGTTACCTCAGTAGCTTCTTGCAACACCTTTATCCTAACCGCTGCATCCGCCCTAACCAACAAAAAGATTCTCACAGAAATGACGTGGTGATCGAGCTGTTGGTGGTCACTCAAAATCGAAGTAGCCAAGCAAGTGTGAGTTCTGTTGTACCTTCTAACCTCCTAATTACCCTTACATTGCCGAAGTGTGATACGAATCATCCACGTGCAGCCGTTCCCAAACTCCTTGCATCTCCCATGATACTTCAGATGATTTGACTCCATCACCCAATACTGAACTCCACGGCGGATGCTATAATTCTTAACACTCAACACAGCTTCCTCCTTAGTTTGAAAAGATTGGCCAATCTGAAATTTCTCAGAAGGATTTTCCTCGTGTAATTCTTGGCCTCCGAAGGTGGGATCTATGTCCGGTTACTGGCCGACTGCTTCCAAGTTCAACATCGAGAAATGTGGTAGTTGTTGGTGGGACCCAGAACTGGATGACCCCTGACGTGCCGGTGGGTTCCTAGGAGTACCCTCCTCACTGTCCCCCAATATGTGATCTGGCTCATCGTCCGAATCACCCTCTCGCATCGCATTTTCAACATGATCCAGCTCACCATCACCTGAAAGACCAGGAATCAAACCAGGTGACCGAGCTAACCCTGCTGGAACAGATGGTGGTTCAGCCAACAAACAACCAGGTGCAACGACAGGCATCGAAGTAAAAGCACCCCCACTGTCGTCGACTGAGGATTTGGCACTGATGCCCCGGAACTGTTGACACCATCTTCCAACTTGGCATACAACTCGTGTATTCTCACCTTCGGAAAACTGCGCCGACAATGAAACAAAACATGCATGTCTTCATCCAACTCTATCACAAATGTGTCATACTACACACCAGTTGACACAATTGTAATCAAAATCTTGTAGAACACCTTCTTCACCCACTTGGCCCCACACAAACCCGCCTTTTGCAATATGCTCATCTTTAGTTCTGACAAAGTTTTTGTCGAATGGATAAAAACACTCACCCATTCTTTATCAGTGAACTTAACACCGTGCCTTTTGTTTTTTTTTTTAATTTTACCAGAGCAGTGGACTAGAACAAAAAAAAAATATCCTCGCCATCCATTTGTGAAAGTGTGAAAATGACTCTCTACCATCACACCACTCCCTCTTGGTTAGTATATATAGGCAAATTTGGTGCAAGTATAAACCGTTGGACTCTCTGTTGCGGTTTATGCATATTTCATACTTACACAGAAACCGCGAGACCTCTACAGTAATTTCTGGCTATTTCGAGTTTCAATGTAAACCACTAGAGGAGTGTACCGATTTACGTTCATTTAGAATCCGTGGGACCTCTCTCGCGATTTACATAGTTTAATGAAAAAGTAAATTTCCGTATCCAATATACAAAAGTTGTATTTCAATAAATTTAAAGTTTAAATATTTTATTTTAGTAATTTGCCATTTATTTCTTAATAACTATACATATCTAAAAATCCCATTAATTTGAGAATGTGTGAGTATTTTTTTTTTTTTGGTGACTAGAATGTGTGAGTATAAATGTATAATATAGCATTTAATTTGATATATTATGAAGGGAAAAAAGAAAGAAAAGCTTAAAATAATAAAATGAAAAGAAATTAAAATTGGATATTTTGGTTGACTAAACTGTTGGCAATGAAAGCATGAAAGGCTCAAACTGAAAAGGGAAGTATATTGGATAAAAGTTTAAGTGGAGGAGTCATGAGGGTGCACTCGGTGTGATACCAAAAACTGACCAAATCTTCAAATTGGGAAACCTTATAATTCAACTAAGTTTATTATTTGATTATTATCTCATCTTACAAAATAAAAAGGCTAGATAGAAACATAACATAAGAATATAAGATAGGGCAACATTAATTGAGTATCATGTGCCACACTAACACCTCTTTTTAACTCTTATTTTCTCTCTCTTCCTCTTCGTCCTTCTCTCTCTCTCTTTCTGTCACTCCACGCTCAGGTAACTTCTCTCTCTCTCTCTCTCTCTGTCTGTGTTTTAGGAAAGGAATTTGCTGTGTGCTTCGTGTGCTGATACGTCACGATTCATGCCAACTTTTGGGTGTCTGAGCTGGATTTTTGAGATTCCCTTTTTTTTTTCGCGATTTTGTTCACTGCACTTTTCTGCTATACATGCTCTCCTAGATTCAGGTCTCAACTGGTGTGGGTATGCGAGTTTCATTCACTACTAACTAGATTACAAATTAGATTTTTTTTTTGTTCTTTTTCGATTTGCACCCTGGTATGCGAAAGCCCCGCACTTTTATCAGTTAGCACATTATTATGATTCATTGGCAACTTGATCAACGAGCAATTCGGTTTTGCAAAGCTTTTTGAATTGAAGATACTTCTTTTCTTTTCTTTTCTTTCTTTCTTTCTTTCCCTCTCCAACCAGCTGTTTTGTGGGGGTGTAGTTCAGAATGAGAAATTTTCCTGCGTGCCAAATGCTAACTTTTATTCTAATTGCTTGCTTTTAAATTAGTTTAGAACTAGAGAAATATTGTGTTGTAGTGCTATCTATACATAAATAGTAAAAGAATAGTGATGAAGTTTATTTGTAATTCTTCTCTTTTCCTTTGTTTTATAGATTTGCAAACAATGGCTGAACCTTCCAAGGTCATCCATGTACGAAACGTGGGGCATGAGATATCCGAAGTACGCTTTTTTTTTCCCTCTTGGTGGATGACTATGTTGTTTGTACTTGGCACGTGGTACGTGTAATGTTTAATTGTTTATGATGTTTTTATGCTTTGGTTGCAGAATGATTTGCTTCAGCTCTTTCAGCCTTTTGGAGTCATAACAAAGCTTGTGATGTTGCGTGCAAAAAATCAGGTTTCCTTTTTAAATTCATGCCTCAAAATAAATGAGACTTCTGGTTTTCCTTCTGAAATTTAAGGGTGCTTTATTTTATCTTTCTTTTTGTTAATCTGCTACTTATTTCAGGCTCTTGTCCAAATGCAAGATGTTGCTTCAGCCGTTAATTCTTTACAATTTTATGCAAATGTTCAGCCAAGCATAAGGTATGCACAGACTTGTTTTGATAATTTGGTATCATGGTATGTTATGCACTTTTCTTTTCCATTGATTGTGTGAGTTCCTAAACAATCCGGTTCTTTTGTTTTACTCTAGGGGGAGGAATGTTTATGTCCAGTTTTCCTCACATCAAGAACTAACATCAATGGATCAAAATCAAGGGCGTGGAGATGAGGTTGGCATTTTATAATTTTCATGTTTGAGTTAAAAGGGTTTATGTTTCATGTTGTTCGCTGTCTATACATTTTAATAAATTGGCCCTTTGTGGGGAACTAGTACTTTTTCTTTTATATGCGATCTTTCTGCCATATCTGTGTTATAATCTTAGGTGGTTCCATTACAGCGGGTTCAGTGTGTTAAATTAAGTTCTGTATTTTCTCTTTCTCTTTATCATGTACTTCTCTATTTATTCTCCTTTCTCTCTATCTCTTCTCTTTCTCTATGCTGTTTTGCTGTCGGGAACTCTCTGGATGCGCAGCCAAATCGAATTCTCTTAGTTACAATTCACCACATGATGTATCCTATAACAGTGGATGTGCTATATCAAGTATTTTCTCCCCATGGATCTGTGGAAAAGATTGTAACATTTCAGAAGTCAGCTGGTCAGATTCTCTCAGATTTCTCCCTTTCTTTCTTTCCTTTCTTTCTTTCTTTCCCTATGAATTTGGACTATAACTGGGTTATAGAGGATATATTTTGGTCATGCTGTAATTGATTTTGACATATATAAACAAAAAATTTCGTTTTCTGTGTAAATAAAAAAGTTATTACTGAAATTTCTGTTTTGGAAACAGTTCAGTGGTGTCAATTGATGATCGATCCATGTAACCAACTTATATGGTAGTATATATTTTGATAAATAGGGACTTATGAATAAGTTATCTGTGCTTGGACTTGGATACATGGTTACATCAGCGCTTGTTTTGACTGTTCTAAAATATGCTTCTTGAGAAGCTAGATAATTTATTGTGTAGTGGAATGTAGCTTCTGTTTCTATACATTATGTATATGTATTTGCCCTGTAATTAGATATCAGCATTGTGATTGCATTTTTATATGGGTGAAAAATAATCATTATATTGCACAGGAGCATTGGCTCAAGCGATAAAGGGCATCTGGTATCATGTGGATAGTGGGGGCTTCAATCGGAAATTACACAATCCCCTTGTTCCAACCCCCTTAACCACTCACTACTTGCCTTGGGGTCGTGGGATCCAGTTTGGCCTTCCTGGGTCCCATGCTAGGAGGGCCTTCCTTGTACCAGAAAAATAACATATGATTATATTTGATATATCCATGTATATTTTTTTTATAACTTATTGTATGTAATGTTTCATCATGTATTTGCATGCTGTGTAGGTTTTCAGGCTCTTATCCAGTATCAGTCACGTCAGCATGCTGTTGTCGCGAGAAGTACACTTCAGGTTCTTTAACATTTCCTTTCAGCTCGAGGCTTTTACCTGGCATTTTAATTCTGATATTGTCTCTGAATGGTAATTTTATTTATGAAATTTAGGGACGCAATATTTATGATGGTTGCTGTCAGCTGGACATTCAGTTCTCAAAGTAGGTTAAATCTATCTAAAATAATTTCATTATATTTTGGTTTGTGGTTTTTAAGCACCCCGCGATGGCTGCTTCCTCCCCCCTTCTCTCTCTATCTCTCTTTCTCTCTCTTGATTTTTTTTTTCTTTTCTCCTGATTTTTTTGGTTCTTATTTATGAAAATTTAATCATCTTAATTGCAGCCTTGATGAACTACAAGTGAACTACAACAATGACCGTTCAAGGTGACTACATTGGTTCTCATCTTTCTGTTTTTGTTTACGTCTCGTTCTCTTTTTATCAATGTTATGTTATCAGATTATTGTGGACTTTATTCTGACAGGGACTTTACGAACCCAAATCTTCCTACAGAGCAGAAAGGCAGACCGTCACAAGTATGTTTTTTTTGTTTTTGAATGATTAAAATCTCCTCTTCATCTTTATCAAATCCGTTCTAATGTTTTTTTATCCTTCATCTTCTGTGAAACAGCCTGGATATGGCGATACAGGTAATATATTCTGTTCTTGGTTCTTTAGCCGGGGCAGGTTCTAAATATTTCAGGCTGCTTTGGTTGGTTTGCTATGTTTGTTATTGTGTTATTTTCTGTATAATTTACTAATATTTTCACTCTTTTTTTAATTTATTTTTTTGCAGTTGGATATCCTCAGGTTGGGTATTTTTTGCATCAAGTTGAAGTATCCATTTAAATTATTCTTGCACAGTGGATGTAGTGGGAGATGTCTGATGGTTGATCTTTTCTTCTATATTTATGTTGATTTTTTGTTTCCCAAATTGGGTGTTTTGTTGGGTGAGGTTGTTGTTTGTTAGGCTTTTATCCTTTCTTGAACTGCACATGATTTTTTTCCATTTTGAAAATGACAATATGATACGAGTATATCACTCTGATTATAATATGCTGACTGCAGTCGTTAATGCAATTTCTTATATTTCTGTTTAATTTACTTGTAGCAGTTCTTGTTTTTGTTATACGCTTATTTGTTAATTTGTTTTGAATCATAGATGGCCAATGCTGCAGCCATTGCAGCTGCCTTCGGGGGTGGTTTGCCTCCTGGAGTAACCGGGACAAATGACCGATGTACAATTCTTGTCTCAAATCTTAATCCTGATGTAAGCACTTTTTTCTGGCTTCTTCTCGGAGAGATTCTTTTTCTCCCTCACCCCCCTGCTCCCCTTCATTTAACTTGAAACTTGTTTGTTGTATCAGAGAATAGATGAGGATAAGCTGTTCAACTTGTTCTCCATTTATGGGAACATTGTGAGGATTAAGCTTCTCCGGAATAAACCAGATCATGCACTTATCCAGATGGGGGATGGTTTCCAAGCTGAATTGGCAGTGCACTTTCTGAAGGTTTGTTATGTACCTTGCTGTTCATATTCTTCTACGCTAGATCTTTGCAATAGGGAGTCGATTAAAAAGAGGGGTAAAAAGTATAGTCGATTTAAGGTGTAGAAACACAAATTTACTTTAACCTATTCGTATGTACTCAATTCTTTCTTATATCTTTACTAAATTGAGGAGTTATTATTGCTTGTTATATTCATCACCGGAGAGGGAACTTTTACTTTGTGTGTCTATCATTGAGTTTGTTATTGTTACGGTTCAAGTGTCTTTCAATAAAAAAAGATGTTACAATTTACATGCCGCATGTTTCTGTATGTGTTATACATGTTAATTTGTTGTTGTTACTTTTGTTCATGATGTTTGGCATGCAAAGATTCTGTTGAGATCCAATTATTAAATTTCTTGACAGAATTTGATATCCTGCTTATTACTATTCCTTCTGTACTTTTAACCTGGTCCCGACATTTTGTCTTTCGAGATATAGGGAGCCACGTTGTTTGGGAAGCGATTAGAAGTCAACTTCTCGAAACATCCTAACATAACCCCAGGTGCTGACACGCATGAGTATGCCAATTCAAACCTCAACCGTTTCAACCGTAATGCTGCTAAGAACTACCGTTATTGTTGCTCCCCGACAAAGATTATCCATTTGTCAACACTCCCCCAAGATGTCACCGAAGATGAGATTCTGAACCTCCTGGAGGAGCATGGAACTATTGTGAACAGCAAAGTCTTTGAGATGAATGGGAAAAAGCAGGCTCTGGTTCAGTTCGAGACTGAGGAACTGGCTACCGATGCTCTTGTATGCAAGCATGCAAGCTCACTTTCTGGTTCAGTAATCCGCATCTCATTCTCACAGCTGCAGAATATATGATGAGAATTTGTTAAAGCCTTGAGGACAACCCAAGTAACAGTTGTTAAGCATTCTGAG
This sequence comes from Arachis hypogaea, assembly GCF_003086295.3. Classification (NCBI taxonomy): domain Eukaryota; kingdom Viridiplantae; phylum Streptophyta; class Magnoliopsida; order Fabales; family Fabaceae; genus Arachis; species Arachis hypogaea. Next base: position 150,535,821 of record NC_092054.1, on the reverse strand, counting down.
TTTGGGAAGGATATTGTTTTATGCAGATGATGATGGTCTTCTCCATTATGTTGTAATGGTGCCTTTGCTTGCTATTTAACTTATAACACCTGCTCTGACACTTATTTTTTCCTCTCTACTCATTTGTCTTCTTATCTCTATTACCCTTTTTTGTTCTTTAGGTTGCTAACATGTTGTAGGCCTAGAATTTGTGATTGTGGAATGGCTAGTTTTCAAGAGAAAAGGGAAGTTCAGCACCATGCATTTTTTCATAGTAGCTGTTGTATCTGTTTTGTAATTCATTCTAAAGTAGGCTTTTTGTATTCTCAATCCTCGTCAAATTTTTGTTGTGTTTAGAGTATCTTGGTCTACTCCTTTTTGTAGCTTACATATTTCCTTCTTACTCCTCTGCTATCATTCTTTCTCTTCATATTCTATTCTTCCTTCTTCTACCTTCTCCTCTGCAAGCACATGGATTGAGAAGATTTCATTATTTCTCCTACTCCTCTACTTACTCTTCTCTCTGCCCTTCACTCCCTTCAGTCAATGTGCTCGGTGGAAAATGGAAACGCCTAATGTCATTGACCTTAGGCCTTGTGAATATGTTTTAATCTTATCCCCCTCCCCCCGTTCTCCTATTTCCCCCCTTAATTTGTCATTGTCACATTTTGGTATATTTTGAAAATTAAAAATGCTATTTGTATATCAAAATAGCTACTAAAATTAGCTAGGAGTTTGTTATGGTGTCTAAAAAATATTGTCTAACTTTTAAAATAAGTTAAATAATTAATTTTAAATTTAAAAATATAAAAGTTAAAACATTTTAAATATTTTAAAGTTACTATAAAAGATAATTTAGGCAAAAGTTAGACACTAAACAAAAGGCATCATAAAATTGGCCAATTAGCTATTATGTCATATATTTTTATATAGATGCATATAGTTTAATTTAGTTTTAGAGTTTAATTTTGATGCACTGACAGTATAAAATGTCTTATATAGTTGTGTAATCATATCTGTTTTTTTGAATGATCATTTATGCATTTAATATAAAAGATAGTTATTTGTTATGATATTGAATTACATAATTAGATATATGTATAAAATTATTTTATTATTTTATACTAATAGTATATTAAAATTAAATTATGATTGCTACGTACTCAACTTTACGAAGGTCAACATTTACACACTTGTCAGATAACAGATATTTCAGTGGCATTCACTTGGCTTATTGCAATAGATTTGTGGTGTTAAGAAAGTTAAGAAGACTTAAAACATTGATACCCTTATAGGTTACCGCAAGGGATTCCCCCTTTGGTGAGGTCATCATATAAGTAGCATTCCTTTACTGCATTTATTAGGTTTTGTAATTATTTTTTGTATTTTGTCATGTGATCATTTATTAAACTGAAACCGTAATGGTAATGACTGAAGTACAAAATATTCTCTATTTTTTTGAATCACTAATATTTTTATTGGGTTAATCAGATAGTAATTGACATGCCAGAGGTTTTGTCAATGGAGCATCTAATATTTCTAGCGAAGTTAATGATTGCCAATTTGAGCTTTTCTTTGATCTCTGTTGGTCCAATTATTTGGTATGTGTCACTGTATGAAAGTCTTGTGACTAACCGACCAATTTTCTTAGAAGGTTTCTTTTTCGACCTGAAAAACCTTCTCTATAATAAGCATTGGTTTTGGTCAACATAAGCCTTGTGTATGATTGGTCCTTGTAAGTACTCTTTTATCAACTTTTTTGTCCTCTGTGGTCTAGTCCTATTCTGATTGGGCTTAATTAATGTTCAAAATCAAACTATAAGATTGATATTTTTGCACTATTCTTTGATTGAGTGAGATTGAAAACTTTTTGCTTCATGCAAAAAAAAAAAAAAAAAAGAAAAAGAAAACTTTTGCTTCCAATTTTTATGACACTAGTTCGATTGGTTGTTGTGGTTGCTAACTTGCTATGTCTATGACAGACGCTAGACCTTAAAAAAATGGAAAAAATTAAAAAGGACTCAGTTATATATGGAGTTTTTCCCTTCAAAGTTAAATTGTATGTTAGCCTCTAGGGTGTTGATCCAAGGTTCTCAATTTAGAAGTAAAAGTGGGTATGTATCTCTAACCACTAGGTCGAATCCTTTTAGGTTAATTTTTAAGTGATTATAATTGATGAATATACAGTTAGAAATACACTGCTACTTTTTTTTTTCCAATTGAAAAAAGCACAATTATTATTAGATGCTCCGAAGTGATGATATGAATTTTAAATCTATATAAGCATATATATCAAAGGACAATTTAAGTATGTCTATGTTATGATCACTATAATATTTTAAAAAATATTATTAAAATTAAAGTAATATTTTTTATTATTTAGCAGTAACTTTTAAAAAATGTTATTAAAAAAATATTACTAAAATATAAAAAAAAACACGACTTTAAATTTAATAATATTTACATAATTACTGTAGCTACCATAAATATAGAATCTATTTATATCAAATTATTTTATCAATTTATTTTTTTAAATAGACTCATCCTTAAATATTCTTTGTTAATTAAATAAAATTTAGTTTTTTATTTATTATATTTTATTTATATCAACAGTTCATATTTAGGTTTAGTACTTCAAATTTAAAATTTAAAATATTTTATTTTTTATTTTTGATAACAAGCTAATCTTCACAGAGCCGTGCACGCCTTATTTGTTCGGATCCCATTAGCGTTTGCCCCCTCTGCCCCTCAAAAGATATACTTCTATATCATTTTTTTTCTCTTCATAATTTATTACAATGATTTCGTAAGTTTTGTTATTGATAATTATATATTTTATATTCGGCAATGTCTAAAAATAGTAAATAAGTGTGTGTCGGTTCAATATATGAAATAAAATAAACACAAAATATATCTCCAAGTTTGCTGCATTTTCCAACAACACTTCTTATTTTCCGCTTTTTGTTTGTGACCTTTCAATTTTTTTCTTCACACTTCAATAGCTTGTTGCATCTTTTCTTCCTTTAATTAATTTATTTTTTTATTAGATTTCAGCCCAAGATTTCATTATATTTTTTAGTCAACACTGTTGATTGAGTCAGTTCAAAAGTTTGAATCTTCAATAGTGATGGGAACTTAGGAAGAATTTCAACAGGATGACTTAATTTTGTTTGTCGAGCCAACACCGACTATGAAATTGTGTGGTGTATGTTACAAACCAAGTTGTAACATATTTAGCTCTAAATATTTAGCTCGAGAATTCTTCAATTAAAATATTATTATTATTTTTCTTTTGAAAAATAAAACATTTTTTTTTTCATGTTTGTGAGCTCAAGAGATAGAATGTCTTTCAAGACACTTTCATATATCATTTTATATATATGTTCTTATCTTGGTATGAAATCATTCTGTGAGATTAGCACGCATACCTTTATACACTTTCCTATGTGATATGCATGTAGGATATAGATCCAAAAAATAATTATAAAATAATAGGAAAATATACTTCTTGAATTAATTGATAACCCCACCCCATTTGAAGCAGTAATTTATTTAGAGTCCATTTGAGAAATAGCATAGAAGTTATTTCTTTTTGAATTATAAAAAATCACAATATACGTATTTAGCATTATTTAAAATTTTTTTAAATCATTTAAAAAGTTAATTTATAATTTTTTGAAAAAGTAAAAATATATAATTTTTTTAATAAGTCATTTTATTATTTTTGTAAAAAATATTTTTTTTATTTTTGCTGTAAATACTGACATTTCACTACCATTTTCACGTAATGATTTATTTGTTAGAAGTATTCATCCTCTACCACCATTTCAGACCATGTTCCATCCGAATCACCTCTGTATATATTGTATTTTTTTTATCATTTTATCACTCTATTTTTATTATTAAATTTGTATTTAACATTGTGTGTGATATGAAATCTCAGTTTTAATTTTATTTTTATATAGCTTGTTATTATTTTTATAGTTAGTTATAACAAATTCTTGACCCCAACAAAGGAAGAGAGAGTTCTAATAGGAGTAAAAAAAAAAACAGCAACAAAAATATATATTAACACATATTTTATATTTGTTTTTTATTTTCACCTACCATATCATACACAATAAAACAGCAAACACTAATTCTACAATAATTTCTTTCGCATTGCCATCAAAATTATTGTGAATTAGAATTTTGTTACTATTACCATATACAAGAACATCGTTATGGCCTTATGGGTGAAGTAAAGTAGAAGAACCAATTTCTAATAATATTATTATGTGGAAAGAACCGAATGTTGAAAGCGCTAAAAAAATAGAACTAATAAAAAAACAAATAATAAATTAATTGCCTAATCAATTGTAATTTTAGTGATTAAGTTATGTAAAATCTAACTTTCAATATTAAAAAATATTTATTATCATCGTTATTTTAATATTTATTTTTTATGTAAAAAATATTATTTTTTGAGTTATTTATCTAAACACTACAATTTTAAAATAAATATTTTTATAAATAAAATCTAAATAAAAAATAATTTTTTTATAAAATTCTATTAATAAAAGTTCTTATACTTTAAATTTTTTTTTAAAAATTTATTTAAATTATTTATTTAAACTTGAGTTTAATTTGAAATGAAATGCTGAACATACGCATATCATATATATTGATTGTAATTGAGTTGGTAAACCCATTATATTCTAATATAATATTAGTCTTTGGTCCTATAAACTTTACATAATAATAATAATAATAATAATAATAATAATAATAATAATAATAATAATAATAATAATAATAATAATAATAATAATAATAATAATAATAATAATAATAATAATCTTTATTATAGGTGATAAGCAATAATTTGAACTACTCCTATTTTTTATATGTTAGGAGAACATGGCTTGCATAAGCTAGCAATAGAGCAATAAGCTCGGTGGGAAAAAAAAAAAAAAAATCTCTATTAGGGCGGCATCCAATATTTTGATGTTGTCAAATCAATTAAAACAATGATTAGCATTAATTAGTTATAAGACTCTTATTTTTTTTCTTACGGTATACCTCAATCTAACAAGTTAAGAATTAGTTTGTTGTGGATTTGAGTTCTATTTAACAATTTATTATTGATCAATAAATTATTATTATATGTCTAATACAAAATTTAAATTTTTAACACTTATTTAAATAGACAAATAAATTTATTATTCGACCAACTTAAATTAATTAGACTATCTCCTGTCTACTACTTTCGAATTTGATCTTATCCTACAAGGAAAAAAAAAATTGTGCTTTGAGGGAAAAAAATAGGTCCTTAAAACCAATGAATCAAAATCTTGGTGATATATAGAATCTGAATAACGTGTATTTGGGTCACTAAACTACCTTAATGAGCAGCTAGCATTGTTTGTATGAATTTTTCTTTTTTTAATTTCTTACCCATATAAATACAAGGTTAATTTAGGCCAACTATACAATAATAATGATCATTGTGATTAGGGATGAACGCAGATTGAATAAGGCCAAAATTTCGATCCGAATTTGATCCATATTAAAATAATCGGATCTAATCAGATCCAAAATCCCCAACTTTTTAGGTTGGATCCAATCCGCATATTTGCGGATCGGATCGAATATATCCGCAATACATAAAAATGTTTTTTAAAAGTTTTTTTTTTATTTAAAAAAATCAATAAAATCTTTTTTTTACTCTTTTAAACATGTTTATTTTTAAAATAATATTAAATATATTTTTTAAATAATAAAAATAAAATAATATAACATATATAATAATTATTAGTTGAAATAAAATATAAAAAGAATATTTATTTATTTATTTTTGTAGATATACGGATATATATATAAAATCCGCAATCCAATTCTATTACTGTACGGATCCGATTTTATCCAATTCGATAGTCTTGTGAATTGGATCTATATCCGTAATTTTTAAGTCGAATTCAAATAAATATTACGGATATGTGAATTGGATCCGATTCATGAACACTCCTGATTGTGACCAGGTTAAGAAGATGGCTACTATATGTAACAATGATAGTATGCCACCCACTCTCATGAGTTTAGTATATCACTTCTTTGGAAATATTACTGTATGTTAAGAAGTAACAAGATATGACAAAGTTTGATTAAACGTGAAGGAACAGAAAAGGCAAAGTTGCAATACTTTGCCAACGTGCCTGATATATATTACATGATTATCAAGTGTTTAATTTGAACTTTTGCACTTTTTACTAATTAAGTTCATTAATTATTTGTTTGAACTTCCCATAGTGTGTGGATTTAAGAACAGAGCTACATATATATTAGAAAGAAACTTCTATATTTATTTAAAACTTTAATTATCACATATTCAGTGAAACATTTAGCTAATTATTAATTATCTGTAGTGGTTGGTTATGAGACCCACTTTTAAATTAAGGAAAAGTTTAGGGGTCAGCAACTTTGTTAAATTCTGACCAGCATATAACTAGCAAAGAAAAGTGAGCTATTGGATGAAAGTTTACACCAATCTCACACCATTAAAACCATCATTGATGGCTATTTGATGGTTACAAATCACAAAAGTTGCTGGCCCCTAACATTCCTCTTAAATTAAACCTTTTTCAAACTAACAATTCTCACTAATAAAAAAAAAAAAAATTCAAACACAGTTTATTTTAAACTAATGAGAGAAAAAACAACAAAATTTATTGTATGCTAATTGAAAAAACAAAAATATTATATAAAAAGATTAATTATCTAATCAGTCACATATTTATATATAATTATATATACATATGTTATTTCACATATTATTTTTTAAGTATATTGTTTATTTTTTAACATATATTTCATATAAATAACTAATTTAATAGATATTTTTGTATATGCATAACATAATTTGATTGTTGAAAAAAATGAACTCTTAAGATTTCTTTTTTCATCAGCTATATATACTTACGAGCGATATATTATCTTTTTTTATTTTCTTTTTTCTAAATTTGTTTGGCCCATTTTTCTGTTGGTGAGCTAATTCCCGCCGAATTCTTGGACTTATATATATTGCATGGCGTACATGAATGTAGTCAATATTTAAGAACAAGATTTTTTTGCACTCAATAAGAGAAAAAGAGTTAGATAAAAGGCTTCTACATACACAAGGGTTTTAAGTTTTAACACCAAATTCTACTTTACATTTTTTTTAAAAATTTATACGGAGAGTTAATAGTCAAATTATTTTTTAAAAGATAGCTTATTTTTTAAATATATTTTTAAAATATTTTATCAATTAAATTATTTTTTAAAAATTATAAATGAATCATTTTTATCTTTTGGTCACTCAATTAATAATTTTTTATCAATAATTAATGATATAAAATATTAACTCACCTCATACATAAGACATAATATTTAATTAGATATTAAATAAATATATTTAAGAAATTTTATTAATTTAATATCATTAGACTATATGAATTATAGTTTATATAATTAAAAAAATAGACTAAATTGATAAATTTTGATAAACATATATATTTGTTCAGCGTCTAATTAATCATATTAAGTGTCATGTACGCTATTATTAATTAACATTTTATATCAACAATTGTTGACGAAAATTATTAATTTAATGATAAAAAATCATTAATTTATAATATTTAAAAAACTAATTTCATTGATAAAATTTTTTAAGAATAAATTTAAAAAATGACCAATAATTTTTTAAGGATTAATTCGATATTATTAACCCTTTGTACGTATTTTTTGGTGACAACCCTTTGTACGTATGATTAGCTTAAAAATATTTTACATAATTAAATTATGCATTACATTACTAACAAAAATATTTGATTCCGTTACTAATAACTTAAAATAATTAAACATCTAAACCTCGTAGCTAGCAATCATAATAACAATAGCTAGCTTATGAGGCTAATGTCTAGTGGCTGATCAAAGATATTCTGAATATGTAACATGGTCTCTCAGATTTGAAGATTATTAGGGAATCTTCGAGTGAGCTTCCACTAATCATGTTTGTTCTCTATGTTAAAAAAAAAAAAAATATATATGCCCATAATTAAATCGATAATTACCTGATGATGATACCACAACTTTATTCACCTCTCTTTTGAAATGTCACTTACGTTTTCATTTTGGTCCCATCAATTTGTTAGCTTTTCTATATTTAATTAACAAATTGCTGCCGAAAGAACAAACTCTTAAAATTTTTCCTTGTTGAAAAATAATGCTATGCATGTTGATTGATGTACCTTTGATACCACTCTTCACATACACTGCTTTTTAATTAGTGAACTGATGTTTAATATATATTTCTTGTTGGTCGAGATATACTTTCGAAAGAATAAGCTAATTCGAAATGTTGAAGAGATGTTAAGAAGGGAGCAGAGATCAAAAACACGTGTACCAGTGTTAAATGGAAGTTATTTGACGTGTACTTGATTTTGATACCTTGGTGAATCGGAAAGATAATTCGAATAGAGGATCGAATGGCGCTTTCAAAATGGGGAATCGAGCAGTTACATAAAGAAAAAAGTTGAAGGCTTTTCTCTGATTTGGAAATTTATTGGTAACGTTCATTAGCAAAAGAACGGGAATAGTTACCAAGGAATGCGCATACAAGGCAGCACCATGCAATTAGTGGTTGGTTATAGAAAGTAGATTATAAATACTAGCAAGTTCTAGGAAATGAGGGTTGGAAACTCAAGCACACTCACATCCACAGCGAATTTCTGAGTCTGCATTCGAGTCGATTTCTGTAGGGTTCCTTCCATTGTCTTTAAATTTTCATTTACTCTTTCTATAAAACTTTACTTTTCCTGTCTAATTTATCTTTCAAGCAATATTAATTTCTTTGTCCAATTTACATTTCAGCATCTTTATTTCTATGTCAAAAGTCCTTTGATTCAGTCGAAGGCATTTTACTGCTTTGTTTAAATTCAATGCAAAACATTTTGATTTCAGTCAATTTACTTTTCGAATCTGTTATTTTACACTTCTTTTATCTTTTTGGCATTTTTTTTCGAATTGATTTTCCGTTTTAATACTTGTCTAATTCGAAAACCTTTGATGCACTTATAGAACTAGTACCTGCAAAAGAGGAGTAGGTTTCACTCCCAGACCATTAGAATCGAACCACTATCGATTTGCTAAAAATCGACAAAACAAATTGGCACGCCCAGTGGGACAGTTTTCAATTGAAGTGTGTCAAAAGATTAATATTTTGGTGTCATTTGGTATATGCAATTGAGAAGTGGAAAGATTATTCACATGGCTGATGAATTGTCAAATGTGAATGGTGGTTCGTCCACCAATGATAGCATACCGGTAACTGTGCAAACTTCGGACGTTACTTCACGTTCGGAAGGTTTGGGTGTAAGTGAAAGTATAGTGGTTACTAGTGTTCAAACTGAAAATACTGGACATAATATTCGTCCACGTGGTACTTTACCACCAGTCCAGCCTCCAATAACTACAAGTTGGCCTCCTTATGGTCTTCCTCCCGGTTATACTCCACCAGTGAGTGGTTTTGCTCCTCATGTTCATTTCAGGAGTGTAAATAGAGTAAATAATTCTCAAAACCCACAGCAGTATTCTGAGTTTTCTCGTGATTTCAATGTGGGCTCTACGTCGAATGCCTCTAATTCCATGGCGGTATTTCGACAACATGTAGAGGAAAGTCATCATGATTTAGTCAACTTATTGACTCAACAAATGACCACAATTCTAAATTCCATGATGGCTGATCACGAATCGAAATTTGAACACCTTGCCAGACAAGTCGAACGGATTGCTTGAATCGTTGATTATGATGAAGGAGAAAGGCATGAGGCCAGAGGGAATAATGAAGGGTTTGAAAAATATATTTCAAAATGAAAACAACATTTTAAATAGAGATAATCCTCAGATAATTCTCCGTGGCCAGAATGCAGATGATGTTCTAGCCAGATTACATGCTAATCATGGTGGTGAACGTTATCAAGTCACAAGAATTGTGGAAGAAGTGCTCAATCGAGTTGGTTTGAATGTTGGTTTTATGAACCGACCCCATTTTGTGTCTGCTTTTCTTCAAGTTGTTCAAATGGCTGAAGTGCCAAGAGGAGTGAAGAATCCAAAAATAATCACAAAATTTGCAGGGAAAGTTGGAGAGTCAACCACTGAACATGTTGCTCTATATTTGGTCGAGATTGGGAATCTAGCCAATGATGAGAATTTGAAAATGAAGTTTTTTTCCTTCTTCATTAACGAAGAATGCGTTTACTTGGTTTTCGAATCTTAGACCAAATTTGATAACGACATAGAATCAGTTGAAAACTGCTTTTCACGCTCAATTTTATCGAGGGGAATTGAATGTGACAATTACTGACCTAGTTACTTTGAAACGTGAAGATGGTGAAACCATTGATGACTATATGATACGTTTTAAGAATGCTAGAAGTAGATGCTATGTGTCATTACCTAAGAGTGAAGTTGTGAAAATAGCAGTTATGGGATTAGGATTTTATATGCGTCGAAAATTGCTTAATGTGCATATTCCTGATTTAGCCCATTTGGCTGAAAGGGTTCGTCAAGTCGAGCTTATGAAAAAAAGAAAAAGAGAAATATAGGAAGGAACAAAAGTTAAAGAGTAAACCTTTTACTCGAAAGGAGAATGTTGCTTATGTAACCATGGAGTCCTCTAAGGAGGAGTTCGATCTCGAGGCAGAAGTCGATTTGACCGAACTTAAGAAGGGTCTTCCATATGTTTATTCCTTACTCAAAAAGCTTCCTAGTAATAAAAAGTCGAATGATTCAAAACTAAAAAGTGGGAAAAATATATTTTTGATATTTCAAAATCTGATCAGATTTTCGATGTGTTGCTTAAAGATAAACAATTAATTCTGCCTGGGGGTAGAACTTTACTTTCGGTGAAAGATTTAAAAGGAAAACCTTATTGTAAATTTCACCAAGCAACTAGTCATTCGACTAATAGTTGTGTTCGTTTCAGAGACCTAATTCAGGAAGCCATCATGGAAGGACGTCTGAAATTTGATGATGGAAAAAAGGAAATGAAAGTTGATGTTGATCCTTTCGACGCGGAAGCTGGTTTTGTTGAACTATACTTTAGAGTAAATATGGTCGGAATGTCATATGATTTTGACGTGGCTCTATATGATTTCGAGTCACAAGTTCGATCAGTATATCCTCGAGTAGGAGATGGTTTGCTAGATTTCTTGGTGCAGCAAAAGATCAAAGATCGTGATGTGTCCACGGTGTAATGCTGTATTCGATGCTAAAACTACAGCAATCTTCAAAAAAGAAAGGATGAAGAAGGAGTTAGCTTATAGAGAGGAGCAAGCTCGTCAGAGGCAACCAATTCGGCGTATAGAGGGGAAAAGTTCTAAGGCCCCTCAGCGAAATGTGGTTGCACCGTTGAGCTGTTCTCAGGCTATAGGTGTCCAGTGGTGGAATTGTCATGAATTCCAGAATCGAGATGCTCATTATCGATGAAATCCACAATGGGGACATCGAGGGCCTCCTCGAAATCAGTATCCATATCAACGTGGTCGGGCCAGAGAATACCCAAGGGGTAGAGGAAGAAGGAATCTAAATCAGAATAAGAAGCCTCAGTCTGACAAAGGTAAGGGGGCAACACCTTCGGTGCATTCCCGAATAGTCTTTCCTTCTGATGGAGAGACATGTTCAAAGGGAATTTTGTCTCCTGCAAAGTTGGAGAAAGGTAAGGCAATAGCTCATTCTCCAGGAACTGATAAAGGCAAAGAGGCCAATTTGGATGAAGAATACTTCGAGGAAGGAGATGATGAGATGGTTGGAACTATTTTGATTATTCCAACTGAGTATTTGGGCGAGTATGAAGGCGATCCTGAAGAAAATTATGACATGGATGTTGAAGAAGCCTTTTCTTTTATCCGATATAAGGATGAACCAGGGTATTTTCTGAGGCCCACTGAAAAGCAAAAGTCTCATCTCCGCCCACTTCATATTACTACTACTTTGAGTGGGATTAAAGTGAATAGAGTTTTGATTGATGGTGGAGCAGCAATTAGTCTATTGCCAGAAAGGATGTTGATGAAGGTTGGTAAGCATCCTGATGACTTGGTTCCCACCAATGTTGCTGTAACAGGCTTTAGTGGCTCTTCTACTCCTGCAAAAGGTTTGGTTACTTTGGGGGTGAAAGTGGGGCCATCTGAGCGAAACACTGTGTTTGTGGTGGTTCCATCGAAAGCAAGTTACAATGCTTTACTGAGTCGAGATTGGATTTATAGAGTTGGGGATGTACCATCTACTGTGCATCAAAGTGTCCTCCTTTGGACAAAGGATGGCAAGCCTGAAGTTGTTAAGGTAGATTCGAATCTATATGTCGAATAGCTGCATGTTGATTTTAGGGTGTATAGCTCAAAACTGAAGCCTTTAAATGTTGACAGGGCATTGAATTCTTATAACTGCGAAGACTGCTACTTGTCTTCAGACGGTTTAACAGTAAAGTTGCGCCATCCACATCTAAATGTGATACCAACTGGTTGGGATTGTTCATCTTGAATGGATTCGAAAAGGTATTCGATGGGGCATGCTCAAGACGTCTCAAATTACCTGTTAATTTTAAATAATTATATAAGTAATTTCCCTTCAATAGAGAATAAAATTGATTCTTCTGATGAAGTTGAATCAGTTAGGAATGTGTTGTCTGCTTGTAGTAGTTACAATTCGATGTCTTCAATCAAATTTAGTCATGGTTTAAGTTTTTCTTCATTATGTAATGTGAATGATACTATTAGTCGAACAGCCGATTTAATAGCAGAAGTTCATTGTGTTGAAAATAAAGTTGATGTTAATCCAGCAATGCAAGTGATCAAGTCCGTTCTGTTTACAATGAATCTGTTGATTTCTCTTTTGATTGCATCTATGATTTAGAACCTTTGGGTTTTGAAAACTACTTAGTAAAAGATGAGAATCATTTCATGGGGTTTGAATCCCAAGATCCTTTAGAAGAAATTAATCTAGGATATTTTGATGATGTTCGAATTATTTATATCTGCAAGAATCTTGCGGATCCTTTTCGAACTGAACTTTTCCATCTTTTACATGAATTTAAAGATTATTTTGCTTGGGATTATCATGAGATGCCTGGTCTCGATCGTTCTCTCGTAGAGCATTGATTAGCATTGAAACCAAATGCTCGACCTGTGAAGCAAACTCCTCAACGTTTTGCTCCAGAAATCAATCTAAAGATTAAAGAAGAAATTGAACGGTTGATTAAAACTAAGTTTATTTGAACCGCACGTTATGTTGAATGGGTTTCGAACATTTTTCCCGTGATGAAGAAAAATAGAAAATTAAGGGTGTGCATTGATTTTAGAGACTTGAATAATGCTACCCCAAAGGATGAGTATTTTATGCCAATTGCAGATATGTTAATCGATTCTGCAGCGGGAAATGAAATTTTAAGTTTTATGGACGGTTATTCAGGATATTACCAAATCTTCATTGCAGGAGATGATGTGTCTAAAACTGCTTTCTGTTATCCTGGGGCATTAGGCACTTATGAGTGGGTGGTTATGCCTTTCGGTTTGAAAAATGCTGGTGCGACGTACCAGCGAACAATGAATGATATATTCCATGAGTATATTGGGAGATTTATGGAAGTGTATATCGATGATGTTATGGTCAAATCGATTTCATTGAATCAATACATTGATCACTTAAGAAAAGTATTTGTCACCATGAGGAAGAAGGGATTAAAGACGAATCCTTTAAAATGTGCCTTTGGTATATCGGCTGAGAATTTCCTAGGTTTTGTTGTTCATAAAAAAGGAATTGCAATCGATAAGAGCAAGGCTAATGCAATATTGGCATTGTCTGTGCCTAAATCGAAAAAAGAAGTGCAATATTTTCTGGAAAAAGTGAATTATCTGCGAAAGTTTATTTCGAATTTTTCTGGTCGAACTCAAGGAATTACCCCAATGTTAAATTCAGAATTCAAAGATCAATGCACATATGATAGAATTAAAATACAAAGTTGAAACATGAGTATGGGTTGAAAAAGGAAATTATGGGTAGCTAAGCATGAATTTAAAAGTATATAGAATATATGTATATTAGGTGAGAGCTTAGGTTAATTAAAGATTCAATTTATAAAGCTCACTTAGCCATATGTATATCCTTACCTGCACCTTGGCCCCATTACAACCCTGAAAAAACCTCATGATGTTTGCATTGGTATATTAACTGTTGTTGATTGGTTAAGAGAAAAACAAAAGTGAGAAAACATGACTAGAAAAGAATTGAGTGATTACTCTATACACTAGAGATTAGAGCGTACATACATTATCACTGAGGGTTCAATGCTTGAATTTTCATGTTTCCTGCCTTCATAAGCTATCTTCTTGCACTTTTATCAGTTTTATTGTATAATGATAGAATTAGTGGAATTTGATTTGTAACTGTTTTGAAGGGCTTATTTACTTTTGATCAAGTGGACAATAATCATATAGTTGCATTTATTTATATACGTAGGATTGTATTGCATTTCATGAGTTTCTGCATGTTCATACTTATTTCCTTGTCTCCTTCAATTTAGCATGAGGACATGCTAATGTTTAAGTGTGGGGAGGTTGATAAACCACTATTTTATGGTTTATATTGTGTTTAATTGTGTGGTTTTGTCATGATCCTTGCCCACTTATTCATCAATTTAGCATGCATTTAGATTTCCTTCCTAAATTCAGTACATGTTTGAAAATTGCTTCCTAGAGACTTTAATTATTTACTTTTAATTCTCCTTTATTCCATTCGATGCCGTGATCTGTGTGTCAAGTGTTTCAGGCCTTATAGGGCATGAATGAGATGGAGATTGGAGAGGAAGCTAGCAAAAATGGAAGGAAAACAAGAATTTGAGGAGATAACCAGCGAGAAGTGACGCGGTCGCATGGCTCACGCGGTCGCGTGAAGGAGCGCAAATCGCAGCGACGCGGCCGCATGGCTTGCGCGGCCGCGCGGATTGGAAAGCGCAAGCGACGCGGTAGCGTGGACGACGCGAACGCGTGGAGAGGAAAAAGCGCAAGCGACGCGCTCGCATAGACGACGCGATCGCATAGACGACGCGATCGCGTGACATGTGCGATCTGCATAATCTGCAGAATTCGATGGGGGCGATTTTGGACCTTATTTCGGCCCAGTTTTCGGCCCGGAACAGCAGACTAGAGTCAGAGAATATGCAAAAACAACACACACATTCATTCAGTAGTTTTAGATCGAGTTTTTTCACTCTCTTAGGTTTTTCTCTCTAGTTTTTAGGATTTTAATTTTTAATTGATCTTAGCATTGGAACATTGAGAAGAGTTATTTCCTCATCAAGACTTCATCATTCTAGTTTGTTCTCTTAACTTGGTTTTATTCTTCCATGTTCTTTGTTATGTTCAATTTTGTCATTCAGATACTTTTATGATTAATTAATGCAAGGATTATTTTTCTTTAATTTAATTTCAATTCCAATAATCATGTCTTCTTTTAATTCCCTTTCATGTGCCATGGATTCTTTATTTACAATGCGTGAGTAATTTCATTACTTGATAGGGAGTTGATTAAAAGGAATTCTTGAGTTGGAAGGATTGAAGGAGAAATTTATAGTTGGGTTAAATGTTGGATTGCTATCCTGTCACCAACGCCAATCCCTTTGAACTAAGTGGGTTGTAACTCGTGAATAGATCTGGCAGTCCAACTTGTTTGACTTTCCCTTACCTAGTAAAGGATAACCAAACAGAGTAACCGTTAATTATAAATCAATCTTAAAAATCACTCCATCAATGATAGAGATTCTAACTAATCAATTCCCAGTCAAGGCTTTTATTTATATTATTTAAAATTCCTCAATTTAAATTCCAATTTACTTAGCTCAACTCCTTGGAACATCTGATTAATAAAACAGCACATTTTTCTGCAACTCGTTGGGAGACGACCTGGGACTTAAAACTCCCAGTAATTTTAATTTAAACTCTCTGTGACATATTTCTAAATTGATAGGCAGATTTTCGGTGAGTTAAGAACTATACTCGCAACGTAACCATTTTAATAAATTTTTAATTCACCAGCTTCTGCGTCCCATCATTGGGCTTTGGATTTAATTGGATTGATTCATCCTCCTTCATTGAAACATCATAAATTTATCCTGGTAGCAATTGATTATTTTACAAAGTGGGTCGAAGCAGTTCCTTTAATAGAAGTTGGACAAAATGAAATAATAGATTTTATTGAGGAATATATAATTCATCGATTTGGAATCCCTCAAACATTGAGAACTGATCAAGGGACTATATTTACTGGTCAGCGAATCAAGAATTTTGCAGCTTCGAGAAATATCAATATGATTACTTCAACCCCCTATTATGCACAAGCTAATGGAAAAGTCGAGGCAGCAAATAAATTTCTGATAAGTTTGATTAAAAAACAAATCAGAAATAGACCTCGAACTTGGCATGAAACGTTAAATCAAGTACTATGGGCTTATCGAAATTCACCAAGAGGGTCAACAGGTACGTCGCCTTATAAATTAGTATATGGTCATGATGCTGTGCTACCATTGGAAATTAATCTGAATACTTTGAGGGTGTCAAAACAAAACGATTTGCCAGTTGATGATTATTGGAATGCAATGTTTGATGAGTTGAATGAATTAGATTCAGAGCGAATGTTAGCACTTGAAAATATGATTCGACAAAAAAAAAGTGTTGCTCGAAATTACAATCGTCGAATAAAGGAGAAATACTTCAATATAGGTGAGTTGGTTTTGAAAGTTATTTTGCCAATGGAAAAGAAATCGAGAGTTCTTGGCAAATGTTCAATCCCTAGGTCGAGATGTTCGACCCTGGATGATCGACGACAAGCCAACCGACCTCTTCAGGTCAGGAACATCCGACCTCTTCTCCAAGAGCTCGGCCAAATCACTAAAGAGGCCCAAGAAGGCCCAAACAGAGGAACACGACCCAAATCTAAAGGCAGCCCAAGCCTATAGAGATAAGGGCGGTTCCCTTGAAGATAAGATGACTTCACTCAAAAGATAAGATAAGATAAGATAAGATAACTATCTTATCTCAAAAGAAGTCGCTCCTCACCATTATAAATACACTGGAGCACTCAGGTATAACTCATACTCTGATTCTACTAAAAATCTGCTTAATACCCTTGCTAACTTAAGCATCGGAGTCCCTTGCAGGTACCACCACCCTCTGGTGACAAAGGATCAGCATCACCACCAGTCTAACAAATCGGACGCGATAGCTCCGGCCACTACTTACAAGTTGGACACGTCACCGCCGATTAGCACAGAAGATCTCGTCCGAGATCGACCGACAGTTTTAGGTAACCCTCAGAACATTGGCGCCGTTGCCGGGAAACCTGGAAGTCATCCCAACCTCATGGCGAACAACCTTGACAATGACCACAATTTTGATTTGGAGAACAGAACACCGCATAAAAATGCGGAGGTCACACTAGACGATACTTCTTAGCCTAACAAAGATAAGAACTCGCCAAACACGGGAGCCATGGAGGCACTTCAGGATCGCCTAAAACAACCTGAAAAAGAGGTCGAGTATCAACGGGAAGCCGAGAGAGACCTACGAAGGGAAGCTAGGAGACGCCGCGAATTAAAGGACAAGCTCCTAAAGCTCGAAGCCGATCTCAAGGCCAAAACTACTCGATCCAGCCACGAAGATAGCTCCCATAAGGATCAAGACCCATTCACCAAAGAGATCATGAAGACCAAAATCCCAAAGGACTTCAAACCTCTCGACATGACTCTATACGATGGCACACCAGATCCCAGCCATCATCTCAGTAATTTCAGAAGTAGAATGTACCTCACTGACGCCTCAGATGCAGTCCGCTGTAAAGCCTTCCCGACTACATTAACGAAGACATTAACTAAATGGTTCGACAATCTGCCCCCTAGGTCCATCTCAAGCTTTGACGACTTAGCCAAGAAGTTTCTAGCCAGATTCTCCATCCAGAAAGACAAAACTAAGCACGTCTCAAGTCTATTAGGGATCAAGCAAGGAGATCGGGAAAGTCTTCGCAGCTACATGGAAAGATTCAATAAAGCATGTCTGGACATACAAAATCTGCCAACAGAAGCAGCCATTATGGGTCTCATCAATGGCTTACGAGAGGGACCTTTTAGTCACTCAATATCGAAAAAACATCCCACATCCCTGAATGAAGTGCAAGAACGAGCAGAAAAATACATCAACATGGAGAAAAACTCTCGACTAGGAGAGACCTCAAAGTCCGGATTCTCCTACTCCTCCCGAGATAAGAACAAAGAGTCCAAGAAAAAAGATCAACATGGAGAAAAGATCAAGAAATACCATAATTACACCCCTCTTCGAGTGTCTCTTGTAGATGTCTATCGAGAAGTATGCCATACTGAAAAGATACCCCCACCTCGCCCACTCAAAAAGCAAGAAAAGAGGAGGAAATCGGACTGAATACTGTGAATACCATCAAATCTATGGACATTCCACCAACGAATGCTTTGACTTAGAAAATGTCATAGAAAAACTGGTGAGAGAAGGAAAACTAGATCGGTACTTAGCCAGCAGAGCAGATGAGCCAAGAAAAAGAAGGGACGAAGATGTCGGACGAACTGAACGACCACCTCGTACCCCGGAGAGACATGTCCACATGATACACGGAAGATTTGCGAGAGGAGGAATCTCCAAATCATCTCGCAAAAGACATCTTAAAGAAGTATATCATGTTGAGGGAGGAGAAGAAGCACCCGACATCCCCACTATCACTTTTACTAAAGAGGACGCAGCTGGCATTATCTCGGGACATGACGATCCCATGGTCATCACTATCATATTGGCCAATGCTAATCTCCACCGCACACTAGTAGACCAGGGAAGCTCGGTTGACATCTTGTTCAAAACCGCCTTTGACAAACTCGTTCTGGAGGAAAAAGAACTCACAGCATATCCGAATAGCCTATTCGGGCTGGGAGACACTCCAATCCATCCACTTGGATACATCTCACTGCACACAACCTTTGGAAAAGGAAACCGGTCAAGGACACTCAACATAGACTACATTGTGGTCAACGTGAGTTCAGCCTACAATGCCCTAATAGGTCGGACAACGTTAAATCACCTCGGCGCAGTAGTCTCGACTCTATATTTGTGCATGAAGTTCCCAACCACAGAAGGGATAGCTACGATAAAAGCAGACCAGAAGACGGCGCGCCGCTGTTACAACGAAAGTTTAAACCTTAGAGGCAGAGGAGAAGAATTTCACACCATCAAAATCGGGGGAGTTCGAGGGCGGGAAGAACTTCGTCCACAACCCGAAGGTGAAATAGAAAAAGTCCAGATCGGAGATGTCCCAGATAAAACAACCAATATCGGCACAATCCTAAAAGGAGACGTAAAGGAGTCACTCATACAGTTCTTAAGAGATAATGTCAACCTCTTCGCATGGAATGCCGCAGACATGCCAGGCATAGACCCCAAGCTGATGTGCCACAAGCTGTTAGTATACCCAGGATCTCGACCAGTATAGTAGAGATGTAGGAAGCTCGGGCCAGAATGATCCCAAGCTGTGGAAGAGCAGGTACAAGCTCTAGTGGGGGCAGGATTCATAAGAAAAGTCAAGTACCCACTATGGCTAGCTAATGTCGTCTTGGTGAAAAAATCAAATGGGAAGTGGCGGATGTGCACCAACTACAGTGACTGTTCCGAGGGTTACCTGAAACTGTAGGTCAATCTCGGACGAGATATGCTGTACTGGTCAGAGATGACGTGTCCGGCTGATGGGTGGCGGCTGGAGCTGTCGTGTCCGACTTGTTGGACTGGCAGCACTGCTGATCCTTTATCACCGGAGGGTGGTGGTACCTGCAAGAGACTCCGATGCTTAAGTTAGCAAGGGTATTAAGCAGGTTTTTAGTAGAATTAGAGTATGAGTTATACCTGGGTGCTCCAGTGTATTTATAATGGTTATGGGCTGACCTTCTTAGGTAAGATAAGTTAGTTATCTTATCTTATCTTATCTTATCTTATCTTTGGGTGAGGTCAGCTTATTTTTAAGAGAACCGCCTTTATCTCTATAGGCTTGGGCTGCCTTTGGATGTGGGTCGTGTTCCTCTATTTGGGCCCTTTATTGGGCTTTCCTGTCAATTTGGCCGATCTTTTTGAGAAGAGGTCGGATAGTCGGACCTGAAGAGGTCGGTCGCCTTGTCACTAATCATCCCGGGTCGAGAATGATGAGCCCACTTTTCCTTTAGAGTGGCAAAAGAACGTTGTTGTGTCGAGGTATTCCTGGGAGATGTTAGACGAGGTCAAGCAGGCCTTTGTGACTGTGTTGGAGGAGAATTGGGGGGAGCCTCCCTATCTTAATACCAAGAAATTCTTAGGGGACCCCTCACTCCTTCGAGATGAGCTGGGTAGTGTTCAATTTTGGCTTTTCTTGTTTTGTTGAGTTTATTTCTTTACGAGCTCTTTTTTTATTTGTAACTTGGTTTCCTGCTGTGATGTTTTGTCTGCAGAGATGATTAAGAACAAGGAATCCATGAAGGCCTTTAAGAGGGCAAGAAAGGCTACTGTAGCTCAAAACGTCTCAGCTAAGGCAGCCAGTGAGGGATCATCTCAGGTTCAGTCGAAGCCGGCCATACCGAACTAGCCGGGGGTGAGGAAGGTAATCCCTACTCCCTGGGTTCGTTTGGCTGATCCTCCTCAAGTTTCTGTTGCTACTTCTGGTGCTCCTCCAATCAAAAAACAAAGAACAACTGAGCCTTTCAACCTTGATGCCCCTGACTTTGACGCGGTTGAGTTTGTCGATCAACAGATTGGTCCTTACGGTACCATTCCTACCGACGATGTCTCCCTCCTTCGACACTTGGATTTTATTACTCGGAGTAGCGTTAAGATGGCACATATAGGAGCTGCCCTATACCGAATTGCCCAAGACCTCGCTCTTCATGCTACCAAAGCTTTTATGGAGGAGGCTAAGCAAGAGTTCGACCGTATGAAGGGTTTGAAGGAGGAGCTCCAAGTGAAAGTGACCAAACTGGAGAAGGCGTTGGAGACCAAAAAGACTAGTTCTGTTGCTTTGGCGGCTTCTGTGAGGTTGGTTGAGGATACCACCTTGAGGCACAAGGATAGCTATGTTACGGCCTATAGAGAACTGATGCGTCTCAGGGAGGAGTTGGAGTCTACCCGGGTTGATTATGCTGAGCTCCAGGGTCACCTTGTAGGCAGCGTAAATGCTGCTTATGAGAACCTGAAGGAGCAAGTTCGAGTTCTTGCTCCCAAGATCGACCTTACTCTCTTCAGTCTGGACAATGTTGTAAAGAATGGCAAGATTGTCCCTGACGACCCTGATGACGATGATGTTGAACCTTCCCCTGTGCTTGCTGCCAAAGCCTCCGAAGTGCCGACTTCTTCCGCTCCTTCAGCTAAGGTTGATCATCCTGTGTCAGATCCTGACTGTCAAATCTTGAATCGGGATGATGGAACTGTGGATGCTGTGCCTATTCAGACTCACCCTCCTTCACCTTGTGTTGCCGAGGAGCCTTCGGGTCTTCCCTGATTATGTGAATGCTCTGTGTAGATAGCTCGTCTTGAGGTTTCTCTTAGTCGAGAATTTTCTTCCATGTTTATGTATTTCTCCGCTCGTTCTTGCACTTCATCCAGAGATGTGGGGTACTTCTTTGATATAGATTGGCTAAAAGGTCCCTCTCGTAGGCCATTGATGAGGCCCATGATGGCGGCCTCTGTTGGTAGGCTTTGTATGTCTAGGCATGTTTTGTTGAATCTTTCCATGTAGTTGCGAAGACTTTTCCGATCTCCTTGCTTGATTTCTAATAGACTGGGGGCGTGCTTAGCCTTATCTTTTTGGATGGAGAATCTGGCCAGGAACTTTTTGGCTAAGTCGTCAAAGCTTGAGATGGACTTCGGAGGTAGGTTGTCGAACCATCTAATTGCTGTCTTTGTGAGAGTTGTTGGAAAAGCTTTGCAGCGAACTGCATTCGAGGTGTCGGTGAGGTACATTCTACTTCTGAAATTGTTGAGGTGATGGTTGGGATCTGTAGTGCCATCGTACAAAGCCATATCCGGAAGTTTGAAGTCTTTAGGGATTTTGGTCCTCATGATCTCCCTAATGAATGGATCTTGATCCTTGCGAGAGTTATCCTCAGGAGTGGATCGGGTAGCTTTGACTTTGAGATCGGTTTCGAGTTTTAGAAGTTTGTCTTCTAATTCTCGGCGTCGCCTTACCTCCTTTTGTAGATCCTTCCCAACTTCTTGTTGATGCTGGGTTTCTTTTTCAAGTTGCTTTAAACGATCTTGAAGCGCTTCTATCACTCCCGGATTTGATGAGTTTTTGTCCCCGTTAGATTCTGGGGTATTTTTCAGTGTTGTGTCTGCTTTTTTGTGCGGTGTTCTATCCTCTAGATCTGAATCGTGGTCGTTGTCATGGTCGTTCGCCATGGTGATGGGATGACTTCCAGGTCCCCGGCAACGGCGCCAATGTTCCGAGGGTTACCTGAAACTGTAGGTCGATCTCGGACAAGATCTTCTGTACTGGTCGGAGATGACGTGTCCGGCTGATGGGTGGCGGCCGGAGCTGTCGTGTCTGACTTGTTGGACTGGCAGCACTGCTGATCCTTTGTCACCGAAGGGTGGTGGTACCTGCAAGGGACTCTGATGCTTAGGTTAGCAAGGGTATTAAAGTAGGTTTTTAGTAGAATCAGAGTATGAGTTATACCTGGGTGCTCTAGTGTATTTATAATGGTTGTGGGCTGACCTTCTTAGGTAAGATAAGTTAGTTATCTTATCTTATCTTTGGGTGAAGTCAGCTTATTTTTAAGGGAACCGCCTTTATCTCTATAGGCTTGGGTTGCCTTTGGATGTGGGTCGTGTTCCTCTATTTGGGCCCTTTATTGGGCTTTCCTGTCAATTTGGCCGATCTTTTTGAGAAGAGGTCGGATAGTCGGACCTGAAGAGGTCGGTCGCCTTGTCACTAATCATCTCGGATCGGACAGCTTGACCCAGGGTGTGAACACCGACCTCAACAAAGCTTGCCCAAAAGATCCTTATCCACTCCCAAGTATCGACGCTCTGTTAGATGCCTCCTCCGAATACAAATACTTCTCGTTTATGGACGCATATTTGGGATATAATCAAATCCCAATGTACTCACCTGATCAAGAAAAAATCTCATTCTTAACCCCAAAAGCAAACTACTGCTACGTCGTTATGCCATTCGGACTCAAAAATGCAGGAGCCACTTATCAAAGATTAATGAATAAAGTCTTCGCAGACCACATCGAGAAAATCATGGAAGTCTACGTGGACGACATGTTAGTAAAGACACAAAATGAGGAGTCATTACTATCCGACCTCACCCAAGTATTCAACACTATAGGAAAGCATGGTATGCGACTTAACCCTACAAAATGCACATTTGCAGTAGAAGCTGGCAAATTCTTGGGTTTTATGCTCACACAAAGAGGAATTGAGGCAAACCCGGATAAATGCTGGGCTATACTTGACATGAAAAGTCCGACCTGTGTCAAAGAGGTACAACAACTCAACAGAAGATTGGCAGCCTTGTCCAGATTTCTACCTAGATCAGCAATAAGATCTCTCCCTTTCTACGCCACTCTAAGGAAGGGAAAGAGGTTTGAATGGACAGCAGAGTGCGAGCAGGCCTTCCAGGATTTCAAAAGGTTCTTGGGACAACCACCTATTCTAACTCGGCCACAGGAAGGAGAGCCACTTATATTGTACCTCGCAGTAGGCAATCGGGCAGTAACCTCAGCACTAGTCCGAGAGGACGACAGTGGACAACAACCTATATACTTCATCAGTAAAGCACTACAAGGGTCCAGACTAAACTACCAAAAAATAGAAAAATTCGCCTATGCTCTCATACTAAACATCTCGACGACTTCGCCCATATTTCCAAGCCCATATCATCAGGGTTCGGACCAACCAGCCCATAAAAGGCATTCTGCAAAAGGCAGACTTAGCAGGAAGAATCTTACAATGGGCAGTCGAGTTGTCCGAATTCGACCTTCAATATGAAATTCAGACAACCATCAAATCACAGTATCTGGCCGACTTCATTGTAGAGTTTACGGACACCCCAGAAATCCCTACATAATGGAGTCTCTACGTAGACGGTTCCTCAAACAAAATCAGAAGTGACACAGGCGTGATAATATAAAGCGATCAGGGAACCCAAATCGAACTTTCCCTCAAATTCGGGTTCCCTGTTTCAAATAACCAGGCCGAATATGAGGCACTACTAGCTGGTCTGAAGCTAGCTAAGGAGGTTGGAGCTCAAAAGCTTATCATTTTCAGCGACTCACAAGTAGTCACCTCACAAATAGCAAGGAGCTACCAAGCCAAGGATCCCACTATGAAAAAGTACTTGGACAAAAACAGGGAACAACTCGGATAACTCAGGGAATATGAGGTCTGCCACATACCTCGGGAACAGAATGCTCGAGCTGATGCACTCTCAAAACTAGCCAGCACCAAACTAGGGGACAACAATAGAAGCCTCATCCAAGAGATGCTGCAGAACCTGTCAATCTCAGAAGAAGAAAAGGTCCTAGCCATAACAGGTCTAGATCAAGGATGGATGACTCCCATAATTAACTACCTCAAAACAGAAATACTCCCTACAGATAAGAAGGAGGCAAAGAGATTAAAGCGGGAAGCACAATACTACACCATCATAAACAACACTCTATACAAGAGAGGGATTTCAACACCGCTATTAAAATGTGTGTCGACTTCCAAAACAAAGGAAGTTTTAGAAGAAGTACACAGTGGCATCTGTGGCAACCATCTCGGAGCACAAGCCCTCGCCAAAAAAGTACTCCGGGCCGAATTCTATTGGCCAACTTTACAAAAAGAAGCAATGGAATTCGTAAAGACATGTCTGCCATGTCAGAAGCATGATAATTTTCACATCGCCCCACCAGAGGAGCTCATCAGCATAACCTCACCATGGCTATTTGCAAAATGGGGACTCGACCTCCTTGGGCCCTTCCCTCAAGGATCAGGACAAGTCAAGTTCCTCATCATCGGGGTAGACTATTTTACAAAATGGATTGAGGCAGAACCCCTAGCCAATGCCACTGCTCAAAGAAGTAAAAAATTTCTATATAGAAACATTGTCACAAAGTTTGGGGTTTCATACTCCATCACCACAGATAATGGCACTCAATTCACAGACGCAGGCTTCAGAAAATTGGTGGCCGACTTGAAAATAAAGCACCAATTCACATCCGTAGAACATCCCCAGGCCAATGGACAGGCAGAAGCCGCCAATAAAGTTATATTAGCCAGGCTAAAACGGAGATTACAGGATGCAAAGGGAGCCTGGGCTGAAGAGCTCGCACAAGTCCTATGGGCATATCGGACAACTCCACACTCCACCACAAAGGAATCACCTTTCCGATTAGCTTACGGAATGGAGGCAATAATCCCAGTGGAGGTCAAAGAAGGATCGCCCAGAGTAATCCACTATAGTGAAGAGGCCAACTCCCAACTTCAAAAGGAAGAACTCGACCTATTTCCAGAAATCCGAGAAAGAGCTCGGATCAAGGAAGAGGCATTAAAACGTCGAATGGCCTCAAGATACAACCAAAAGGTAGTACAGCAAGGTTTTGCCGAGAACGACCTCGTCCTAATCCGAAATGATATCGGAACAAATTGACCTGGAGAAGGAAAGCTGGCAACAAACTGGAAAGGACCCTACCGAGTCGTAGAAGTACTCGGAAAGGGATACTACAGGCTGACCGAACTCGAAGAGCGAGAGTTTCCAAGGTCATGGCACGCCTGCAACTTAAGAAGGTATTACAGTTAGGAGGTAATAAAGATCTTAGGATGAGGTGCACTCTTTTTCTTGAAAAAGGTTTTTTAACGAGGCACCGAGCCAAGATCTATCAACTACCTGACTTAGAGGGATAAAATGCCCACATTTATATATTTGCATATTCTTTATTTTGAATAAAGTTTTTTAGATTTTCTATAAATCCTCTTATCAAGATGCATTAATCTGAAACGCAAAAAAATTCATCGCCCGATTACAAAGCTACAGATCGGCAGAAAGTGAAAATCAAATTCACTGCTCGATCACGATAAAGACCAACGAAGATGAAAACTAAATTCACCAGAAGGTCGACCAAACGAGGATCAAACTCAATTTCTACAAAATTGGCAAAGATGAAAAGCGGCAAAAACAGAATAATGCAAGAAGTTATCGAAAGTGATCCATAGGAAATGACCTGACGAGGTCTTAATAAAAATGGGTTGCTAAAAATAACTTAAAGATGGACCGACGTAAAGAAGTCAGACCAGTCGACCACAATAACCAAAGTTATAAAAAATAAATTCCTAGAAAGAGGCCTGGCCAGCCCTAAAAAAGAGGATTACTAGAAATAACTTAGAAGAGACCGACATGACGAAGTCAGCCCAACAAAATCACAAAGTTATAAAATTAATCCATAAAAGAGACTTGACAAGGGTCCAAATAAAATGGATTACTAAGAAATAACTTAGAAGGGACCGACTTGATGAAGTCGGCCCAACAAAATCACAAAGTTATAAAAGTAATCCATAAAAGAGACCTGACAAGGGTCCAAATAAAATGGTTTACTAAGAAATAACTTTGAAGGGACCGACATGATGAAGTCGGCCCAACAAAATCACAAAGTTATAGAAGTAATCCATAAAAGAGACCTGACAAGGGTCCAAATAAAATGGATTACTAAGAAATAACTTAGAAGGGACCGACATGATGAAGTCAGCCCAAACAAACCTACAAAGTTATAAAAAATAATCCATAAAAAAGATATAAATAAAATGGATTACTAGAAATAACTTCAGACAAACTGAGATGAAGAAGTCGGACCAAAGCTATAGAAGTATAAGAAGTAAACCTCAAAGGATTACTAAAAATAATTCAAAGACATCGATCGACAGAAGATATGTGCCACAAGGGACTCCAAATTGGACCCAGAAAATCTACAAGTATTAAAGTACAAAGGCAATCAAAGGAGGTCGAAAAAGAAGATTCCAACACCCTGAAGATTGCTAAAGCAAGCAATCGACAAGCATATCGCAAAAAAATAATATTACTATGATAAACAGACTCAAGAGGCCGCTTGAAGCCGACCCCAAGAGCTCAAGAAACTACTTTGTTTTTTCAAAATAAGGTTGCTAAAGGAAAAGCAACTAAAGTATCCAAAGTCGGGCAAACCACCAATTACAGAAATAAAAGTTTAAAAAGCCCACAGACCGGGCTGTACATAATATGTCAAAGAAAAATTATAAAGGATCTAAAGACTTCCCAGTAGCAGCATCTCGAGGTGTAGGAGGACGAGTCTGAAGCGGTACCGCATCTACCGTCCCATCTTCCCGGTTCAGGATCTGGATGTCAGGATAGGACTCGGGCTGACCAACTTCAGCTGCTGGAGTAGAGGAAGGCGGGGCAACAGAGGCTTTGGCAGATGGTACAGGAGGAGGGTTGACTTCATCATCAAGGTCATCAGGGACAATCTTACCATCTCTTACAATGTTGTCCAAGCTAAAAAGGGTTAGGTCAGGCTCGGGCATAAGAACTCGAACCTGATTCTTCAAATTCTCGTAAGCAGCATTCACACTGCCTACGAGATGACACTGGAGTTCGGCATAATCAGCCCGAGCTGATTCTAAACTCTCCCTAAGGTCCATCATCTCCCTATAAGTCAAGACATAGCTCTCCTTATGCTTCAGCGCCATATCCTCAGCCAACTTTGCAGAAGCCACATCAGCAATAGCCCGAGTCTTCTCACCCTCCAACTCTTTTTTCAGCTTTGCCACCTTCACCTCAAGCTCTTCCTTCAAACCCTTAATCCGGTCGAACTCTGATTTGGCCTCTTCCATAAAAGCTTTGGTTGCATGAATGGGAAGATCTTGAGCAGTCCAATATAAAGCTGCTCCCATATGAGCCATCTTAATACTACTCCGAGTGATGAAATCCAAATGGCGAACAAGGGAGATATCGTCAGTAGGAATAACACCGTAAGGAGCAATCTGTTGATCAACAAAACCAACAGCATCAAAGTCGGGAGCATCCAGATTAAAAGGTTCTACAGTTTTTTGTCTTTTGGGAAGAGGGCCGACAGAGGGAGAAGAGGTAGCCGTAGAAGTCTGGGGGGGATCAACTAAACGGACCTGAGGCGTAGGAATCATCTTCCTCGGCCCAGCAGTATTCAAAATGGCTTCTTGGGAGGAACCTGGGAAGATCCTTCCCCAGCAACTTTACCCGAGATGTGCCGCGCTGCTGTAGCTTTTCTCACCTTCTTAAAGGCCTTCATAGATTTGTTGTTTTTAATCATCTATGAAAATACACAAGAAACCAAGTTATAAACTAGAAGGAAAAGGAATGAGCTCAACAAAATAAACAAGTACGACAAATATAAAGGAAGTCGACCCCTACCCAGTTCAGCTCGGAGAAGTAAAGGATTTCCTAAAAATTTCTTAGTATCAAGATGAGGAGGCTGCCCCCAATTCTCTTCCAACATAGTTACAAAATCTTGCTCAATTTCATCTAACATCTCCCAAGTGTACCTAGACACCACTACATTCCTTTGCCATTCTAAAGGAAAGCTGGGCTCGCCATTCTCATCCAAAAAGAAAGGTCGAGCTCCTTCAACAGCTCGGACCTTAAAAAAGTAATTCTTAAAATTCCTAAAAGACTCATCATACATAGAAAAAACTTTGTGTCCTTGGGCAGACCTGAAAGAAATCTAAGAAGCTTTCTTTTTGGTAGTCCCAGGTTTGGTCAACACAAAGAGATAAAGAAAGAGAGTTTGAGAAGGTTTTGCATCAAATTCTTGACAAAGCAACTGAAATATCTTGATAAAGCCCCATGAGTTTGGATGAAGCTGGGATGGAGCTATGTTACACGACCACAACAGGTCGGTCTCAAAGGGGGTGAAAGGAAGGGTGATGTTCATTTGGCTGAAAAAGAAGTCGTACACATAAAAGAAGGGGCGCTTCCCCTGGGTTAGAATAGGGAAGAAAACCCTTTCATCAGAATCAGGTGCTACCAATTCATAGTTGTTCTCCTGATATTTACTACTACAGATTTGATGATGTTTTCTAAGCTCTGCACAGAATTCAGAATTAACTACAGAAACACACATCAGGACGAGGGAGTCCAGCCAGTCGGACATACCCTCAGGAACCTTGGAAGACGTCTCGACAATATTTTTGTGAGAAGACATGGTCAAATAGTCCTACATCCAGAAAAAGAAAAAGGATTACTAACCAAAACAACTCGGGCAAAAAAGAAATCAGCTCGGACAAAACATGACTCAAGCATACAAACAGTAAAAGGAAAACCCCAGGACATACACCAAGGTCCAGGGGCATCCTTTGGAGGCAGGGACAGAGTAAGGACTCAGAAAAAAGTCTACAAAGCTACATCCCAACAAAACTCTCAGCAAAGAAAAATAACCCCCTTCCAAACAAGCAACGACACGAGAAGAAAATCAAAGCAAGCCATCAGAAAATCGTTATCTTCTACAAATTTATCAGCAAAGAAAACTACCAACATGGCGAAAGTCATCAAAGGAGCAATCTTTTTTAGAAGCAAGCATATTCATAAGCCTCAGTAACGACATGCAGTTCATATCAAAGGACACAAACTGGAAACAATAAATGGCACGCAAAAACCCTAAATGCAGAAGGATCATTCAAAATCAAAGACACTCCCAGAGCACACATTACAGTAATAAGCAGATGCATGATAAACACAGAAAAGATTCAAGCTTTTTAACACGAAACCAAGCAAGATCAAAACTTTTCAAAAATGCGGGAAGAAAGAAGAAGAAAAGAGGACCAACTTGTAAAAGTAAGAAAGGCGATGGAGACGGACGGCGAGCCCACACCAACAAACACTCCAAGGAAGGCACGAAGACATGAAAACTTGGGGTCCAGAGAACGAAGAGGCACGAATGAAACAGAAGAATAAAAGAGAAAGGGGGAAGTTACAGCGAGCAAAGAGAAAGAAGAAACATAACGGAGAAAGTTTTGGTGTAATTCAAAATGAAATGAGAAAGCGGGAGGCAAAGGAAACGGAACATTAAAAGAATTAATGGGGCATTAAAAACCATCACACGTTCCCAAGGTAAAGAACGCGCATTTCCAAAATTAAAGAAGAAGAAAGAAAAATGTTCTGCATTCAAAAGGAAACTCTACAAGGAAGAAATCGATGATGCTCGAGCTCGACTTCTCCAGAGAAAGATTGAAGTCCTAAAACTAAGGACTCAACTTCAAAAGGAAGACCACACTCGAGCAGGGGTACTGTTCATACCCTGGGTCGAGATGTCCGACCCGGGATGATCGACGACAAGCCAACCGACCTCTTTAGGTCAGGAACATCCGACCTCTTCTCCAAGAGCTCGGCCAAATCACTACAGAGGCCCAAGAAGGCCCAAACAGAGGAACACGACCCAAATTTAAAGGCAGCCCAAGCCTATAGAGATAAGGGCGGTTTCCTTGAAGATAAGATGACTTCACTCAAAAGATAAGATAAGATAAGATAAGATAACTATCTTATCTCCAAAGAAGTCACTCCTCACCATTATAAATACACTGGAGCACCCAGGTATAACTCATACTCTGATTCTACTAAAAACCTGCTTAATACCCTTGCTAACTTAAGCATCGAGTCCCTTGCAGGTACCACCACCCTCCGGTGACAAAGGATCAGCATCACCACCAGTCCAACAAATCAGACGCGATAGCTCTGGCCACCACTTACAAGTCGGACACGTCAGCGCCGATTAGCACAGAAGATCTCGTCCAAGATTGACCGACAGTTTCAGGTAACCCTCGGAACAGTCTCCTACTTGGGAAGGCCCTTTCCAAGTGATAGGATTATATTTAGGAAATGCATATCGAATCAAGGATATTGAATTAGGAAATATAATCAATTTGATTAATGAAAAGTATTTAAAGCAATATCATTGTTTACTGAATTAAAATTAAAATGCATAAGTCCGAAAATAAAGAAAACCATTACAAGTACTGGAGTCTAAGGTGAGGAAATATAAGGCGCCATAAGCTTTGCTAATTCTGAGCGTAGCTTTACCCTTTCATTGTCCAAAACTGAAAGTGTCTCAGCATGCCTGAATTCTTCATATTGGGCATTGTCAAGTTGTTTCTCACATTCTTCTTTTTTGGCCTCAATAGAAACGATTTCTTGTGCAAGTTGTTGTTGCTCTTGCTGGGCAATGGCTAGCGGTGTAGCTATATCAATTTTTCTTCTCCGAATTTTTGTAAGATTTTATTAATCTGAGCCAATTATTCTGCTTTAAGTTTTCTCTCTTCCTTATCATAGTGAGCTTGAACAAAAATAGCCTGAGAGATTCTCAAATTGAATTTTTCATGGGAAGCTTTGATTGGCTGAAGGGCTGTAGTATAGCTTTCTGACTCAGTTCTGATCTTAGCTACTTCATCCTTGATTTCTTAAAGTTTTTCCTGGGTAGTTGCACTTCTGTTGGCAATCTGTTTGAATTTATTGATTATGGCAGAGTGCGGTGTCAGAATCTAAAGTTCAAAAGATGAACTTAAAAGATCAGATAAAAGCTTGTTCAGGACTGCATCATTGGTCCATTCGATAGGTAGATGGTCCAGGAGCTTGAGAAGTGATAGAAGTTATTCTTGAGCATTGACATTCGCTCGGATGAAGGACCAGATGTAGAAGGTCCAAGGAGTACAGGGGTAGAAATAGGTACTTTATCTTCCTGAATAGCTTGATTTAGGATGGTGACCAGGTTAACCAGGGTGGCATTTATAGATTCGGTAAGAACACCCAAATCTCCAAATCCTTGACCAGGGAAAGTTTGGAGTTCAACTTGTGGGGGAGGATTGGAGGTTCTTTGAGGAGAAGGAAGGGTTTTCAGAAATCTAGATGGAGAGTCTAAAGCAGTAGTCTCAGCGACTCGAGAAAGAGAGTTAGAATCAGGGGCCACTTGAAATTCAGCAGAAAGCGCAGCCTGGTTGGTTGGAGAGACATGTTCAATAATCAAAGTTTGTGTTGGAGAGTGATGGGTGTGCTCCTTTATTAAGTCAACTACCCGTGTTCCAGTCGGAATTGGAAAAGCGACTTGGAGAGGCTGAACAGACTCTGTGGCTTGGATTGATGAGTGAGATGTGGTTTGTCCTAGGTTTTGTTGTTGTTGTTGATGTGGCTGATCAGGTGCCAAAGATGAGGTGATTGATTGTGCAGCAGTAACGGGATGAAATACAAGGTACAATAAGTCGAGATTTATTTTGACTAAATCGAAATATATGTGAAAATGATATAATGTTACCAGAATGGGTTTTGCTCTTCGAACTAATTGAGAGCCCGAATCTAAATCAATTGTATCCTCCGATTGTGAGGATGCGCAAGGATATTCCGAATAGATGGCTCACTGTCATCAGAGGAGCTTTCGCTCGATGATTCCAACCGTAACTGATAAAAGATTGAAATAAAAAGTTTGTAAGTAAATGTGATTCTCGAAAAGTTTTAGTTTAAGTACATATGTATAGGTAGAGAGTAGTTATCCTTCTAGAAGTTCTTGTGGGAGTCCTTCGACTCTTCCTTAGCGGTTGTCGTGAGGAAGTTGTGACTTCGGCCTTTCTTTTTTGGGGTCTTTTAGGAGAATCTTCAACAGCAGAGACTGTGCGAACGACAGAACGCTTGATCTCTTCCAAGGTACGACTGTACTTGGAATAATAAGTAGTCCACCAATCGAAACAAGACTTGGTGATGAATGAGCTTCGATTATAGATAAAATGGTGAAAGCCTTCTTTTTGTTGTTGATTTTTTGACCGGCAGAGATCAAGTTCTTTCTGTGAAGCCAAAGTGATATGGCAAAATGACCTGCTGTTTCTGGGAAGTGGAGTTAGGATAGCTTGTGAGAAGCTAAGTTGTCTGGCTGTGTAATGAGGAGCATACATAGTTACTTTAAAACGTTCTTTTTTATGTTGAGGTATCCCTGTAGGAATTACCTGTACAGCCAGTAAATTGGCCAAGCAGGACCACAATTTTGACACAAAAAAGGGGGTGAAATTGAGGTTCTCATTGTGGAAGTCTTTGTAAGAATGAAAAAGAGAAAAAACAGTCCAAAATCGGTCTTCATCCGATTGTGCTTCTGAGAAATTTGGCTTGAAATTAGCCAATCGGAAGCCTTCGATGTGCTGTTTGTCTGTAGCACCACCGCTAGGCTTTATCATATATTTTTCAAAAATGGCATTGAGCCAAAGTTGCAGAAGCCAGAGAGGGCCACCTGTACTGATCAGATAGTTGTTGCGAAGACAATTAACAAACTGGCCAAGTTCTTCGAAAATATATCCTAAAAGAAGCTTGACCAAATTGAGATTGTTTCCCTCATGAAGTAGGGAAGGAAGAGGAAGGAAAAGCTTCTGTATTTGAACACTCTGAGAGCAGAAGACAATTGCATTTAGCCAATAGAACAGAAAGGCCACATGCTCATCATCTGTAACAGGGTTACCTTCTGCACCCATATGATGAGCAATGAAGTCACTGTAAGAGGTCATGGGAGCAATGTTGTATGTTGCCTGGGTTGCATGTCAGAGGTGAAGTCTGGAGGACTAATCGAGAGTCCTGTGATAGCAGCCACATCCAGAAGTGACATACCAATCATCCCACAAGGAAGGTGGAAATTATTGCTAGTCCTGTTCTAGAAAAAAGGTTACAACTCCGATCATCCAAGGGAGCGTCGAAGGTGAAAAGTGAGAAAGCCTTAAAAGGTCTTGAATTCTAAAAGCCCCCAAGCGGCGCTTTTCGATGGAGCAAGGCGCTCATACCAAGCTGGGAAATCAGTCCCACGAGGGTTGATTTTCGGGTTGTTCCTAAAGGGTTTTTGGTTGGTGAAAAAAGAGATATGAAGGTCTTGATTGATCAACAAGTCTTCCCCTTGAGTACTGGAGAAGAACGGGAGTTTTTTGCTTGCCCTCTCCAAGTTCTCGATGGGACCAATGAAGCAATAGATATCTTCACCCACAGTAAAAGAAATTAGGATTCTAGGGTCATTGATTTGAAGTTGTGGGTCATCGATGATTTCATTATTGACCTGATTCAAAATGTGAAGAGCTGGAGGAGCCGGTGGTTGTACCATGGGACTTTTGCCTTTGTCTTGTGCAGCGACGTGAGACGAGGAAGCAGCCATTGAAGAGCAAAGAAGAATGAAGATCGAAAAATAAAAGTTGTACAAGAAGGATGAATGCAAGAGAAATTTAGAAAAAAAGGTTCGAGAAAGTTGAACAAAGACGGAAGTGTCAAATTTAAAAGGGGTTTTACTGTAGCCGTTATTACAGAGGGAATTCAAAGAGAAAGGAGGTAACTTTGCGAAGAAAGCGAAATGGTGGAGAGGGAAGATGCAAGTCATGGGAAACGTGTCAAACGGGTCGGAATTAATGGAGAAGGTAAATGGTAATTATGGTCAGTTAAAGTGATTGAAAGTTGAATTAGGATTAAGTGTTTCATCTTCCAATGAGTGGCTTCGAAGGTAAACACATTAATCTTAGGGGGCAATTTGTTGGTCGAGATATACTTTCAAAAGAATAAGCTAATTTGAAATATTGGAGAGATGTTAAGAAGGGAGCAGAGATCGAAGACACATGTACCAGTGTTAAATGGAAGTTATCTGACGTGTACTTGATTTTGATACCTTGGTGAATCAGGAAGATAATTCGAATAGAGGATCGAATGGCGCTTTCGAAATGGGGAATCGAGCGGTTACACAAAGAAGGAAGTTGGAGGCTTTTCTCTGAGTTGAAAATTTATTGGTAACGTTCATTAGCAAAAGAGCGGGAATGGTTACCAAGGAATGCGCATAAAAGGCAGCACCATGCAATTAATGGTCGGTTATAGAAAGTAGATTATAAATACTAGCAAGTTCTAGGAAATGAGGGTTGGAACTTCTCTTCAGAAATACACTCAAGCACACTCACATCCCCAGCGAATTTCTGAGTCTACATTCGAGTTCGATTTCTGTAGGGTTCCTTCCATTATTGTCTTTAAATTTTCATTTACTCTTTCTGTAAAACTTTACTTTTCCTGTCCAATTTATCTTTCAAGCAATGTTTAATTTCTTTGTCCAATTTACATTTCAGCATCTTTAATTTCTATGTCAAAAGTCCTTTAGTTCAGTCGAAGGCATTTTACTGCTTTGTTTAAATTCAATGCAAACCATTTCAATTTCAGTCAATTTACTTTTCGAATCTGTTCTTTTACACTTCTTTTATCATTTTGGCTTTTTTTTTCGAATTGATTTCCCGTTTTAATACTCGTCTAATTCGAGAACCTTTAATGCACTTATAGAACTGATACCTACAAAAGAGGAGTAGGTTTCGCTCCCAAACCATTAGAATCGAACCACCATCAATTTGTTAAAAATCGACAAAACATTTCTATTGTTCAATTTTATTCTCGTTTAGTCATTTATTACACTAAATATAAAAGAAATTATTAGGTTATTCAAGAACTGAAAAGAAAGAGAAAGTTAGTTTTAGGGTTATATATATATATATATATATATATATAAAAGAAGAGAATGTTTTCTTTTTGCAAAGTATAAAGAGTCCAGATTCAATAATCTAATAATAATTAGATATATAGTAAAGATTGTAAGTGTTTTCATATATAATAACTTGAACACGTATAATTATTGGAATTTTTTTGTATTCAAAAAATAAAAAAATATTTATGTTCTGCATCATTTATTTTATTCTACTATTTTAGTGTTATTGGAGTAATTTAAAATTAGTTTTTATTTCATTTCTTTATTCTAAGTTTAAGTTAAAAAACAATAATAAATCTATAGCATATAAAAGACATTAATAAAGTAGAACAATTAAGAATACTAAATTACTCTCGAAATAGCAAAAAGTTTTTCAAAAAGTTATACTATTTCTAAGAATACCTGCTCTTTTTATTTTTTGATTATTTGTTTAAAATACAAAGTATTTCTTTTATAATTTAAAAATATTTAATCAGTCTTTAACTATTTAAATAACTAATTTAAGCAATTTTTGTAAACGATAATCTATTACAAATTACTTAGACTAATAATAAAGACGGTTTAAATTAATTACTTGAATAGTTTAAAATTAATTAAAAAAATTTAAATTATAAAAGAACATTTTAGTCTTTAGACAAATAGTCCGGAGGAAAATGACATTTACTCCTAGTTGTAATGATATTGTATAGCCGGTTAATATAGCACATGTTCCACAAGTAATCTTTATTCGCTATATGCTTTAATTTTATCACTTTCATAGATTCATTCATTTATATATGTTCTTAACATATTGAAAATGGGGTATTTGCTTTAGCATGGCTCCACGCTATGGCCCCATGTTATGCAGAGTAGTGTATAACTAACGTAAAGTTTTCAAGTGTATCGATACACTAATATTTCAGTAAATTTTAATTTTTATCTTAATTATATATATTATATATATTTTTATAATTAAAATTAACGATTAAAAATTATTAAAACACTATTATACTAATACATTTAAAAGTTTTCCATAACTATATATATGTGGACCCTTGGAACTCTTTTAACCATTGAACCTGACCAACATCTATCTTTCTTCATTCACTAGCATCAATTTTCTATGCCAACCCTTGTTTCTTTGCTTTTTTTAAGCTCTCCCATGCCCTTTATTATTCCTCTGTTTATTCACTTATTTTTTCAAATTTTGCACAATATCAATACTATTATTTGCCATTTAATTAAATTTAAAATATTTTAATATATTTATTTTCAATAAATAAAAAAAAATTAAAGGGCACAAAAAACACTCTTAGAATACATTTAGTTTGCGTTTTTTTTGTTTTTATTTTCAATATTTTTTATTTTCTGAATTTTATAAAAAAAGAAAATAAAAAATTCTATTTTCTGTTTTTATTTTTATTTTCTTTATAAAATCTAAAAAACATTAAAAAAGAAAACAAAAAATAAAAATATAAACCAAACGTATCCTTAAATTTTAAATGAACTAATTTTTTCGAATAAAAAAATAATATTAAAACCATGGTTTCTTTTATATACATAACCATCTTTTACACATTGTTTGGGTCAAAGGAGTTTGAAGGAAAAGAAAATACAGAAGAAAAAAATTGATAGAAAAATATTTTTTTTTATTTGGATGAGAAGAGAAATTGAGGGAAAAAGAAAAAATAACGTGGGATTCACATAAATTTTTTATTTTAAAATATGAGAAGAAAATAAATAAAAAATGTGTAAATAAAGATAAAATTACAAAGTTATTCTTTACGGTTATATTAATAAATTATAATTTATATATAATATAGATAAGAGTATTAATATAATTTTATTCAGTTATAATTTTTTTTTTAACTTTTTTTAATTCAAATAAAAGAATTTTTTTTATTTTTTTTCATCTATTTCTTTTTATCCAAACAAAACAAAAAAAATATTTTATTTTATTTTATTTTCTCTCATTTTTTTTCGTTTTATTTTCTTTCTTTTCATTTTCCATCTTATTTTCGTTTTAATCTTATAACACACGTTGGTTTATAATATACAAAAAATTGAGCCACAATGTGTTACCATTTGGTTTAGTTTAAAATTAAATAAAATTAATTTCATCAACCAATATATTTTCTCACTTTAAATTGTGTTGGTCGTTGCGAGTTGCTACGTTACTCTACTTGACTAACTAATTGATAATAGTGTTAATGCATGGACCGACCAATTTTTTGGTCGTTGCGAGTTGCTACGTTACTCTACTTGACTGACTAATTGATAATAGTGTTAATGCATGGACCGACCAATTTTTAGAGACGTCAGTCGGCCTACTAATTATTGGGTTAAAATTGTTGATTGATATCACTTATTTTTATATGTTTAAAATTATTTTTTATATATATATAAATCAGTTTAAATTAGATTTTAAAATTATAACACTTTATTTTTGTAAATTAGTTTAAACGGGTGTACCGTATTATAAATTAATTTAAAACCAATTTATTATGTGAAGAAGTGATAGATTTAGTATAATGTTTAAATCATTTAAAATAATTTAGTGTAATTTTAATTTAATTTATAAAAAAACTACACTCTAAAATTATACTATTCTGCTTTTTTTTTTTTACCATCAATAGTTAAAGCTGGAAATAAATCAAGTTAATTTATAAGTCAATTTAAATTTGACTCATAAAAAACTCGATAAATTAAGTTTATGAATTTGTGACCCAAACTTTAACATAAATTTGAGTTTATATATTAAATAAATCGAATTTAAATTTAGACTTAACTCTCAACTTTTAGGAACTCGTTATGATGACCTCCCACATGAAATTTTTTTTCGGTAAGAATTTAAGATAGATAATGCGGTTTCAGCGAATGAAGAATCAAACATAGGGTGAAGGATCTCAGACAAAGAATAATAGAATATCAACCAAGTGAGGAAAGTAAGGTATAAGAGAAGAGACAAAGAATAAACACTAAGACAGAAGCTGCTGCTAGCTGTAAATATGGAATCTAAGTTTCGAAAATACCTTCATCACTTCATTATTATCTGAGTAAAGCTAAAGAATGAAGCAAAGGCCAAATTACACAAAAGCAAACTTTTGGTGTTCTCAAAGTAATGATAGCGATAGTAATAATAATAAAAAAGAAAAAAAAAAAAGTAAAGTATCGTTTTTGTCCCAATGTTTGGGGTAAGTCATATTTGTGTCCCTAACGTTTAAATCGTCCTATTTGTATCCTTAACGTTTATAAAAGTAATTCAATGTTATTCTATTATCAATTATACTAACATATCAGATTATATTTTTCAATTATTCTCACTTGGATGTATTCATTTTCAATTAGGTCTCACTTGGATGTGTTCGATTTAATATTATACCCACTATTTGTGTTTAGATTCAATTATATCCCTAAAAAAGTGAATTATATAAATGTTGTAGGAATTAGTTTCAATATTTAATGAGCTATTTTTCGAAGTAAATCATCGATTCTATCCCAGACATTTGTATTCTAACTTCAAGAAGAGATTTTTAAAACTCAAACTAAAGCACTCATGATGTGTAATTGACGACAAGATAACATTGAATCACTTTTACAAATGTTAAGGATACAAATAGGACGATTTAAACGTTAGGGACACAAATTGGATTTACCCCAAACGTTGGGGACAAAAACGATACTCGACACAAAAAAGAAATTAATAAAATCAATAGGTTCAGTTTTTCTTATACAAATCCTTTTAAAATGAGTGGATTATATTCTCAGATAAAGTAGTAGAGTAATGTTTTCTTTTTTCTCAAATCAATACTAATTTATTGGTTAATATATAGTTGAATAAGCTAAGTTTCACCATATTTTATCATGAGATATAAAAATGCTATTTTAATATATAGCAAAAATCAAATTTCATTAAACTTGATGAGTTAAATTCAACCATCATACATGATTTTAAATAATGAAAACACTACCTAGTTAAATAATTTTTTAAAATATTGGCTAAGAGAATAATTTTTTTTCTTTTAAATCTTTCGATCACACGAAAAACTTTAAATAATAATTTTTAATTTGTACTCTTTTTAAAGTTTTTTTTTGTTAGTATTTTTAATTAGGATCACTAAAATATATTTCTTGTTAGCAAGACAATAAAAACATTAGTAAGTAGAGTAAAAGCATGCAATAATGAATTGAATATGACATATACTTCCGTGTGCATTTTGAATAACATCCCAACAAACATTATTAAACACGTGCTGGAATGACAATGTGTATGTAAACCTAAATTTTATTCTCAACTTTCAAGCTAAGCCATGTTGAATCATTAGTGAGAAGAATAATGAGCAAGAATTGAATGCATTGAAGAGTGCCACCCCACACGTTGTGGTCATGAAAGTGAAACATAGCATTCATTAGATCTCACGATCAATGAACTCTAATGCTACACGTGAGATCTCACCTCTAAAGCACGGATACTTTATTAAAATAATATGTTTATATATCGGACATATTTTAGATACCATATTTATTGATATTCGTCTGATATGCGTATTTTGTGTTCATTTATGTGTTAATAAAAATTATTTTCAAACACATTTGAATATACTTAAATATTATCACGTGTCAGCATATCCAACTTATTTTTAGTGTATATTTTTGAAATAAATTTAAAAATAATATATATTATTATTTAAATAAAAATATTTTAAATATTTTATATAATTAAAAAATATTAAAATTAATTTATATTTTAATATTAATAAAATATTTAAATATTATTATAATTTATTTAAATTTAAAAATATTTTATATTTTATATATATATATTATATTTCTGTGTCTTATAAAAATTTAAAATTTGTGTGTTGATATATTTTGTATCATATCAGTATCCATGTATTATAAAATTTCACTCAAATCACTATCCTACACTTTGAAAATTACTTAAATAAGTATACAATAAATAATTTTAAAAAAATGAGATTTATCTTTTTTTATTAATTTCATATATATGTATGTACGTGTGCGTGTGATAAAGTGCGAATTATTTTAGTTCAAATTAAATATGACTTATGCACACTTATGTGTGCACACGTGTGCGTGCGTATTCGTATGTGTGTGGTGCATGTGTGTGATAAAATGCAAATTACTTCATTTCAAATTAAATATGACTCATGCACTTTAAAAAAAGAAAAACAAAAGGATAGAAGATATCTTCACATTTGTATAAGACATGTTTTATTTCCCTCTCCGATCAATAGCGACTTTGCACGCTCCTAAGTTACACTTGTATTCAGAGTCATTGTATATTATATTATTGACTACAATTACTAACGATAAAGTTACACACACTAATAATAACTAACAGTACCTAAAAGTTTCTCGTGTATGTGGTTATTATAATTAGTCTAGAATCTAGAGTAATTATTATAATTAGTCTAGAATCTAGAGCAATCTATCTATAGATATATACTATAGGTATTTGCGGTGCAATTTGGTTCGGTTATTGAAAAAAAAGTCATCCGATCCAATTTTATATTTATTTTTCGGTTCGATTTGGTTCGGTTTTTTATCAACACCAACCAAACCAATTGAAATCGGTTTGGTTCGATTCGGTTTTTCGATTTTTCAAATAATTCAAAAAAATATCCTGATCTAAACTTCTATCCATACCCTAAAATCAAATACCAGAGCAGAACTCAAATCAAGAACAAATAATAAAAAACCAAAATAACAGATGATCAGTAATCAAAACCAAAGAAGTAATCAGATCCAGAATCCTAAGCAAAACTCAAAACAGAACACACAATCAAAATAAAGAAGTAATCAGATCCAAAACCCTAAACAAAACTCACAACCAAGAACAAATAATCAGTAATCAAAGCTAAAAATCAAAATAACAAATCAGAACGGATACAAGTATCAGATCAGAATCCAAAAACGAAACAACAAATAGTCAGATCCAACAAATTTAGAACTGCGATTCAGAGATGCGAAGAGCCAGCGAACTATTATTGAAAACGACAGTGTGGAGGACGACGCTGGGAGGACAACGGGAGGAAGACGATGGGAGCAGATGGCGGCTTCTGTGCGTGGAGGAAGGGCGGCTTCTGTGCGTGGAGGAAAGGCGGCGCCGAGGAGAGGGAATCGCGATGAGGAAGAGAAGGAGAGAAAGGGCCGCGCCGAGAAGAGGGAAGCACGAAGAGGAAGGCCACCGCGAGGGTGCTGTCCGGCGACGTCAGGGGATTAGAGGACGACGGCGTGTGAGGGTGGGATGTAGAAGTGGAAAAAGAGAGTGGAGAGTGGGAAAGAGGAGAGATTTAGGGTTCCTAAGTGGCGCTGTATCTTGCTGGAAGGGGGTGGGGTTTGGTTTTTAGAGGGTTTTTTAATAAACCGGTTCAGTTCGGTTTGATTAGGATTTTTCAAATTAAAATCGAAAACCGAACCGAACCGAAAAAATGCAAAATATCATTTTTTCGATTTTTTTCGATTTTCGATTTGTTCGATTATCGATTTTTTCGGCTCGGTTGATCGATTTTGTTCGGATTGAATCGGTTTTGAGTATGTGTGTGGTGCATGTGTGTGATAAAATGCAAATTACTTCATTTCAAATTAAATATGACTCATGCACTTTAAAAAAAGAAAAATAAAAGGATAGAAGATATCTTCACATTTGTATAAGACATGTTTTATTTCCCTCTCCGATCAATAGCGACTTTGCACGCTCCTAAGTTACACTTGTATTCAGAGTCATTGTATATTATATTATTGACTACAATTACTAACGATAAAGTTACACACACTAATAATAACTAACAGTACCGAAAAGTTTCTCGTGTATGTGGTTATTATAATTAGTCTAGAATCTAGAGCAATCTATCTATAGATATATACACACGTAGTATATTATAGTGAAATGGAAAAAAGAAAACGGGTGGCAAGAACAACGAGTGTTTTGGTAGTTATATCCGACATTTTGCATCCTTCAAATTGTGAACAAATGTGTGGTTTCCTCGATGTTAAATGGGTTAATGACTACTCACATTCGGAAATAAAAATTCAAGGGGGAAATATTTTAATTTCTCCCAAGCTGTCAGATCAATTAGGTAATAATACATGACATTATGATATGTATTGTAAAATTAATAAATAAAGATGATAAGTGATTGTAAAATTAAAATAGATATCACACTCTAAATATATTATATATATCACAGTAATACATACATATATATTTGATGGTTATACTTGAACTTAAGATAGGAAGTTAAATCAAGTTAGCTCAAAATTTAAAGGTTTAGATTCTGTTTTTACTGAAATTAAAAATGTAGGAGATTTTTTCGTTTTGTCTCATGCACAGAAAAGAAATAGAGAAGAGAAGAAGAGAAAGAGGCTAGCATATATCCTGGTTCGAATTTCAAGTGTCATGAATTCT
Source organism: Arachis hypogaea (assembly GCF_003086295.3). Classification (NCBI taxonomy): domain Eukaryota; kingdom Viridiplantae; phylum Streptophyta; class Magnoliopsida; order Fabales; family Fabaceae; genus Arachis; species Arachis hypogaea. The sequence continues at coordinate 150,492,826 of NC_092054.1, read as the reverse complement.
ACGTCCAGTCTCCACCACAAACCATGGTGGAATTTTTCACTATAATCCACTGATTACAATCACTAATACAATTAAATTACAACCTAATTCAACTAGTATTTATCCCTAAGTTTTTTTCACCAAAACTTAGCACTCAAAGTGCTGTCCCAACTTGGAAGGAGAATCTAGACAGATTCAATCTCACCAAGTAGTGGTAACCCAACTTGGCAAGGCGAACTAATCTTAGTTCTACAACCCAATTACACAAAAATTCAGTGGCTCTTTTGCATCACTCTTGTCTTTTCTCTCTTGGCTTTTACAACTCACATGATTAGTCTTTTTCTCAATACAGAAAATAACACAGGACAGCCATAACAATGAAAATAAGAAATTAAGCTTGAGTAGAAGAAAAAGATTTCAGCTTAGTAGTTGAGATGATGCTCTTCATGTTTTCTATTCTTTTTCTTGTCTTTAATGTTGGAATGAGGCTCCTTATATGTCTTCAGCTTGCCTTCAAATTTTGCCTTTTCAATTTCTTGTACTAGCTGCCGTTGGAGTTGTCTCAGCTGGCATGCAGTCCTTCTTCACCATGCTCCACTAACTCTGCTGATTTAGGAACTCGTCCACCACCTCTGTTGCCTTTGCTTTGCTTTCTTCCTTGGCATGAACTCGTTTTTCATTTTGCTCCATTACCCCTGCTGCTACTGCTCTTTGCAAGTTTGTGTTTTTCTCAACCATGATCGAAATATTGCTTCTATTGATGTCCTTGGGATAGTGGAGATGTCCTTGTGTCCTTCTTGCTTTCCCAGAGACATACTTATCCTTGCTTTGTCCAGCTGTCCTCACTTTTTATTTAGCAAAGACATAACCTTCTATTTGCTGAATGGTGTTATGATAAGGAGCTTTGGGCTTGTTTATTTTCTTGAAATATTAAGGAACACACGAGCTACATTGTTTGGCTGTGAGGGAAGTGATGGGCCTGTAACATTAACATACTCATTAAGTAATATTGGGCTTTTGACCCATCATATATTAGCCCAAAATCAACTTTAGTTTAACAATCTCTCTCTTGATGACAAACATGATAAAATAGGGTAATTGAAATTAAAAATTAATTTGAATGAGTTGAGAGCACTTCCCTTTGATAACATTCGGATTGTGAATTGCTCCCTCTTGATGCTAGCATTACTCCCCCTTAATTATGGTTTCCTCTGGAATTTATACAAAGCATCCAAAACACCAATGCAATATGACATAGAAATAATGAGTAACAGCAATGAAGTGACTAAAAACATCACTTGATAACAACTGTTCCAAAAGTCACAGAGTCATCAATTTTAACTAGATTTCTATGCCAATCCTGCCAATCCTAACATTCTTTTTTTCCCCCTTTTGTCATCAAGGGAAAGAAAAAAAAAACCTGCACAAAATTTGTTAGTGGCTAAGGCAAACAATGTAAGTAGCAGAGTAGTTTAAGGTTTGTAGAGTCATCCAAAAAATTAAAAAGAGTTCAAACAGAAAATGAGCCATAGTCACAGAAAAGATGAAAATATCTAGGCATCAGAGTTGGATTCATCAGAGGTTCCATCATCATCTCCCTCATTGTCAGTAATTGTGAGTCCAGTCTCTATGTCCTCCACAAAGTCCCTCAGAATCCTAATCCTTCCTTTGGTTTTCTTGAGTGAATTTTCTTCCGTGACTTGATTCCTCTTGTGCTCGGCTCCATGAGTGAGGAGAAGGTCTGTGAGATTGATGAACTCCTCAAGCACATTTTTCAGAATGCGTGTCATGATCTTGACCGTGGTGGAGGTTGAAGGGGGAATCAGAGGATCCTCATCAACAGATGGAACATCAGTGCTGTCATCAATTTGGCGGCGTCTTGGTGCTGTTTTCTTTACTGCACCACCCCCTTTGATGTATGAGTTACAATCTCTAAAAATCTCAACCCCAAAATCAATGTTATAATATTAAATTTTTTTTGTAAGAATTATTGCATAAGGTAAAACATTTTTAGTACTGACACAAGCATGCATGTGTCGCACTAACAAGTAAGCAAATGAAATTGGGATTTTAGAGAGAAGAGCAAACAAAACCAGTATGTCACAAAAGGATACTCGCTAAAAAGAGCTACTCTGAGGCAAGATAATATGATTCACAATCCTGTGTAGCTGGGCACGGATTGGATCAAGAGACTTATGAGTAGGAGTGGTACCTTCTAGGAGAGGAATATTGACGCACACAGTACTTAGGACTTCAAAATAAGACACATTGAGAGTTTCGTCCTACTTACCCTGTCCTGATAATCTAGCGCTTTGCTAATCTTGGATGCATTGCACCTACACTAAAGGGAGCACTCCGCCAAGATGAAAAGCAAAGTTTTGAGTTCAGAAGTTGGGTTCAGCATATAGAGTCAAGGTTATAAATCATCATCTCTTTCATGGTTTACTGTTTGTATTTCTGTTTCAATGATGTATCTTTCTTTGTTTTATTTGAGTAGTAAAAGGCAAGAAAGAAAGGCATTACGTAAAAGTCATTGAGTGAAAAAGGCTGAGAGAAACACTTGAGAGAAAAGGCAAGAATGATTTTAGATTTCTTTTGGTTATATTTCTATTTTGTGTTTTGTACCTGAGAGGTATCCTTTACTAAGTTGGGTAAGCACTTAGTGTGTCAAGTTTAGGTAGTTACATAACCAAATCAAGTTTATGTTGAAGCTTGATGTGTCTCAGATAGGATTATGTTAAATCCTAGAAAATTGGCGTATGTAATACTTAAAAGATAGTGAAAATTCCACATATATTATGGTAGAGATTGGATGTAGGTTGCATTGCACAAGACAACTGAATCAGGATATTTGACTATGTCACTTTCTTCCTTTTTGCTCTGATTTTGTAGTTTTATGAGACAATAAAATTATCTCCTGCATAATTCACTGCACAAACTAATCAGAAGCCTGAGTACAATTTTTGAGTTAAGACTTTATTAATCAAAGTTAAAGAAGATCATAGATTCAACTCTTCTTCTTTAGGCCATCAAAAACCTTCATATTATTTGCACAATCTTACGTAACTTTAGTTTATGTTTATAGTATTTTTTGTGTGTCTATGATCTCACAAAACAAGTTTATTTATAGGTATTTTTTATCAAACAATAATAATATGTTAAAGAAGTCGTAATTGACAATAATGGATGTATAATTTTTAAAATGGACTAGGAAAGACAATTAGGCTTGATGTAAGTTATAGACATCTACTTTTATAACACGTTTTTTAGATGTTCTTACGAAATATACCTCGTTAAAATCTTACTAAAAAAATTCAATAAAAAAATTTAATAAAAAAAAGTACAATATTCTTTTGTAATAAAAAATATCTCATTAAAAATCTTATAAAAAAAATCAATAGAAATAAAAACTTTATCAATGAAAAACGGGTATAGTCTCTCTCCTAATTAATAACACCCCTTATTAATATATTGAAGTCGATGCATTCCGATATGGTGTACCAATTTTTTAAAGGAGAATGTCGGAAGTAACTTTATGAATAAATATGCTAAGTTATCACTTGAACGAATCTGTTGAACGTCAATTGTTCCTTGATTTTGAAGACTGTCTATGAAGAAGAACTTAAAAAAATATGCTTCATTCGATCACCTTTAATGTATCCACTTATGAGTTGAGTAATATACGTCGCATTATCTTCATACAATGTTGTTGGAGCTATGTTCTTATCAGAAAACTCACATTATGATTGAATATATCCACAACTAGAAAATTGCTTAATACAGACAGATTTGGTCTTTATTACAGACGGATTTTTGGTTATCGACGAAATTACCGACAGATTTTTACTATTTACCGATAGATTTTTTCTCGGTAAATTCTCCCCTCCATTTTCCTGGAACGTCGAACTTTCCGACGGATTTTCCTTCACTAATTAGAGACAGATTTTTTGACGGATTTTTCGTCGGTAATTAGAGACAGACAGATTTTCCGACAGATTTTCCGTCGGTAATTAGAGTCTTGGAAAACCATTCCAAACTCTGAATACAGACAGAAAATTCGTCTGTAAATCCGTCAATAAGATAAAATAGAATTTTTTTAGATTTTTCATTGCAAAATAAACTTGTTTTTATACAAAATAAATATAAATTTAATAAATATAAATTTTTATCTAATTTGTATTCGAATATTTATAATATTTAAAAAAATAAACAACTTCATCGTATTATCAAACTAAAGAAAAGTACTATAAACAAGAAGTCAATATAATTCAAAACATAAACAAAGTATATTAATACATCAACTATAATAATAAGTAACAACCATACATCAACAAAGTGTACTGATACATCAACTATAATTCAAAACAAATACCACTGAAAAAAAGAAAACCTATAAAATTTGTACTGTAGCATACACTAAAGGTGTATAACACAATCTGCTTTTGTAGCTAACCACTATCAGAATTAGTCTAAATATAAACATAAACCTAATCTAGAATTAAACTAAATATAGAGAGTATAATCTCTAAGCAACATTGGTGAACGAATTAGCATACCAACTGCCAAAATGTCCATGGAAGATTCAATTGCTGGAGTAACATACTTGAACTCCGGCACATCATTAGTTCGAAGTCTATGTTCAAATTCGACCGACATTCCTATAATTTTTATTTTCTTGAGAGAAGTGAGAGTTTTGAGTCCTTCAGGAATCGTTCTCAGCTTCTCACAGCCATCAATAAGCATATCAGAATTTAACACATGCAAGCAATGAAAACAAATCTAATAAGCATCGACATTAATGAAAGACAATAACTGATAGGAAGAGGAATCAGAAAGAACGTAGCGGTAAAACCTACCTTTAACTTTGTAAGAAAGCTCTTCAGAAATGAGGGCGCCAAAACCAGTATATGTAGTAGTGGAAACAGAGTATATCTTCTTCTTAGCCTCTTCCTCACTACATAGTCAGCAGAAAACTCAAAAATCAAAACAGGAGGAAAGAAAAAAGAAGCGAATTAGGCATTGAGATTGAAAAAGAAGGACCTTCCAGGAACTTGAGCTAGCTGTTTCATATGTTATTTATATAAGCTTTCTCTTGATCCGATCTTGAATAATTCCATTAACCATATAAAATGAATAGTTTGATGAGGAAATAATTTTGCTACACTTGACTACCTTCATTTCCCTACACACCAGGCCTGAAAAACAGCACATTACTGCATATAAAAATCATGTAAATATTTTAAAGCTCATGCCTTCCAAGAAGAACCTCTGAATTTACAGCACCTAGAGCAAGCTGAAACAAAAAACACAGTTTATTAACATCAACTGATATTTGTCAAAGTAATTAGATTTATGAGATCGTTTACGTTATTGATAGGGCACAAAATTAGTGCTGTTAATCTCATTCTAATCAGTCACAGAGTAATTTCAATCTATGTACTTAGCACATATTGAAAGAACATACAGATTGTTTTTCTTTTGCATATCTCTCGATCACTTCCTGGTAGCGAGCCAATGCCTGAAAATCATTAAGAGTCAAAACACTGTAAGGATCTCGAGATAAACCATAAGCCACGATTGAGTAAAGTAAATAGTAATCTTTCTATATTCTGCTTCAAATTGGTGTAGCTCATTCTACAATGTGTTCTGTTAAAATCATAGAAGTCAGAACAAAGTTAAGATATTGATAACCTACACCTGAAGGGAAAAAGAGAATCCACTTAAGACTATGTAAATTACAGGAAAAGTAAAACATCCAAGAGCATATTGAGGTGGGACATATTACAATGCCTATATATGAACACCTTTATACTTTTTTGCCGCTGAGCAAGATGAAGACCATCAATTATTGATGCATGGTTTAGTGCATCGGAAAAGACGGCAATCTTTTCATCGTCGGCAGTCACATTTTTTCCAGCTAAGAGAGAACCAGTACTTTCTATTGTTGTCATCAAGGCCATCTTGGCAGCAAACCCTGTGGGACAAAGAAGGCAATCCTATAGCATGGAGGTTAAACCAAAAATGGGTTAGCAGTTGACTTATTGTCCAGACTTAAGAAGTGGCCAACCTCATAATATGTTCCTTATTATCACAATGTTCATATATAATATACAAGCATTAAATCAAGCATTAAATCACTACAATAACAATACCTGTTGAGTTGCTCTTTCCTGCAGATATCAAAATCATGTTAAGGGCTGACTATGATGCTCAACACTAACCTGAAAATTGGAAACTAAAAGCCCTTTATCACAGGTTGAAGCTTATCAAATCCATTTATGTTTTCCTTCACCAAATTGAAAAAAAAATGAACCAACAAAAAGTAGAATAAAAATTTGAACCTCTATCTGAGCACCTAGGTTAGCGTAAAAAATATGGTACCAAAGTAAGTAAATAAATAAATAAATAATTATAATGGAAATTAAAAAGAAAAAATTAGTATGATTTATGAGTGAAGTTTTGACATGGAGTCTCTAGATCTAAATTAGAAAAATATTCATAAATAGGTGTAAGCAATGGTACCTCAATTAACTTAGCAGCATTCTTGAATCCACGAGCCATTGTGTCCATTTCAACAATGTGAGCTATGAACAAGTCTTCAACATCTGTACAGTTGTGCTTTCTCTCCGCCTAAATTATTTGGAAGAGAAAAGGATTAAATTGGAACTATTCGGATTAGTATACACTATTTCATAGTTTGTATATGTGCATAGATACTGTTTCATGACTTAAACATGCAGTAATTGTTGTCCATGACTTAATTGGAATGTTGCCACACTTCTACACCTCAATGAAAGATTCTTTAGTATTTTATGACATTCCATAATCATAAGAAACTAAAATAAACAAGATTTATTACCACATATAATGAAGATGGTTCGGTTGTGTATAGTTGTAGGAGATCCTTAACAGTGTGAATTCCATGGGAAGAGACCCGCTTGTGGATTTTTCCATCCTTTGCAATTTTCTCCAAACGCCATATATCATCATTCAGGTATGGAGGGTAGTGTTTCTTGTAAGCTACAACAAAAGACATCACAATATCACATGTCATTTTGTGCACAATGATCACAGATGAAATAATTATTCAGTTTTAAGACTCACATTCTCCACTATTCTTTGACGAAGGTCTTTAGCAAGAGCTACCACTTCATCCAAGTTTTCGTTAGCTTCCTATGACAAACTCAATAGGTGCAATAATCAGAAGCAGAGCATTATTAATTAATCAATGACAAACTATGACAAATTTAAAAGATTGAGTGGTCACCTCCAAAGTTTGTCCATCAAGGGATATATCCCTATCGTGGAAGCACCAAAAATCAACACCAAGTTTGTCTATAAACTCAAAGTTTGCTCTCACTGTGTATATTAAGTATTCTCATATGCACTAGCTATTATATTATATATTAATGCCCTAAATTATGGCAGAAGAGATTCGTGAAATCATAGATTAAATGTAAGAAATTAGTGTATACCAAAGTAAATAAATAAATAATTACTTTTGCTTGTAAAAACTCAGAATATTAACAAATTTATTTAAAATAAAATTAAAAACATCTTCCTTATTCATTGGTAGTGCCTACTCTTACTGTTGCTGCAGAAATTAGAACCAGAGAGAACCAAAATTAGAACCAGAAACAGAACAAGAAATTAGAAAAGAAGCAAGAACAAAATTAGAATAGATAGAACAAAAAATTAAAACCAAATTAGAACAAAACCAAAATCCATAACAAAAAATCAGTACAGAAATCAATGGCGGTGAATCGGACGAGATGCGGCAAAGCTCGACGAAAAACGGCAAACTGGAGGAGAGGCTGGCTTGGAAGTGGCAACTAATGCTCATAGAAGTTAGAATACAGTGTTATAGTAACTAATGAAATGAAATACATGCTTACATGAATCTTTTTCAGTCCATCCTCCGTGGAAGCTATTTTATTGTTCTCCCATGATGAAATGGATGAAAGCTTCTTCTGAGTTCTGCGAAACAAATTGATCCAAATCTGCAAAAATAGCTTGTTAGTTAATATGAAGAATGACATAGCTTTAGGTCTTACTTGTTCTCTGCTCTTGATTTCTCACTTTCTTCCCAAGCTTTGATCATTGACATCCTCTTCTCTGTTGCAACTCTTGCAAGCACAGCATCTGAATACAATCTCAGTATGAAAATAAATTCACATAAAAATAGAATTCGAGATTCATCCACATACACTAATACATACCTTTGTTGACAGAGCCCTCAGAGGGTTAACGAAGCAAAGTAGGATAAACCTAAAATCGGCATAGAAAATTGAGCCATACGTAATAGAATCGCAAAAACAAAATGACGTTTGTTGTTTAGTCATGTTCTATCGTGGTAAGTCAGAGCTAATTCAACACTTAGTTCACTTGATTCAGTACTAGAAAGGGTCCAGGGACCAATATGGTGTTCAAAACTGAATCTCGGGAACCAATATAGGTAATTTTGAATTTGAGGGACTAAAAATGGTGAAACCTGTGAATCTAAAGGACCACTTTGAAAATTTAGTCAAAATATTTAGCACTACATTATATATCATTGACAATCATTTCTCTTCGATTCCATTTTTATCCCGTAAAGACATAGTTTATTGAGATCTCATCATTTTGACAATTTTCAAGTACCTAAACACCATTCGATGTTTTGATTATGTCATGAATTTAAACAACTACAGGTGTCCCAACTATGTTCTTGTCCTTCTCAACAGGAAGAGTATTTGTCTTTTTATCACAATTTGCCGTATTCTTTTACCAAGATTTTTATCTTTAGAATTGACTGGTCTACTATGCTTTTAGCACTATTTGCATTATTGACCATTTGTCCAACAGGTATATCAATTTGAATTGGAGCATGATATATAGAATTTTGTTATCCTTTTGTATTGAAAAATGTATCAGGCTATTCATTTACAATTTTCTGTAAATGTATAATCTTTTGAACTTCTATTTCATATTGTCTTGATCAAAGATACAAGTGTATTAACGAAAATGCATTCCAATTTAGCTATTTTTTATCTAATTATTATCTCCTCATCATGTTAAAAACATTATCTCATTAATGTGATCATTTACAAATCAAACTTTAACTACATCTCCCGTTGTATTTCTAGATACCTTATAATAGAAGGAAAATCATATCCAATATATATTCTCAATTTTTTTAGGCCCCATTTTGGTACAATTAGGTAGATCAATTGAAACATATATCGCAATCCAAATATTCTTAAATAGGATATATTTGGCTGTTGATCAAAAGCCAATTGTAAATAAGAGAATTTGTGATAACTTATCCTTAAACGAATAAGTGCTGCAATATGTAAAATAGCATGTCCCAAGCAGAAATTGAGAGATTTATTTTCATAAGTAAGAGTTTAACAATCAATTGGAGACATTTAATTAATGATTTTGCTAACTCATTTTGTGTATGAATATGAACTATTAGATGTTCAATACTTATACCAGTAGCCATACAATAAGTATCAAATGCTTTCGGAAGTAAATTCGCCAGCATTATCAAGATAAATTGTTTTTATTGGATTTTCAAGAAATTGTACTTTTAATTTTTATAATTTGTGCAAATAATCTCGCAAATGCTAAGTTACAAGATGATAATAAGCATACATGAGACTATTTTGAAGATGTGTTTATTAGAATGATAAAATATCTAAAAGTTTCACATGCTGGATACATTGATCTATATATATCACCTTGAATCCACTCAAGGAATTTATAGGATTCAAATTCAATCTTTACTAGTAATGGCCTTATAATTAATTTTTTCTAAAGACATGCAGTACAACATAACTCACTGGATTGAAGAATTTTATTGTTCTTCAATAAATACCCTTGTGAGTTTTCAATGATCATTTGCATCATTGTTGCTCCAAAATGACCAAATTGATCATACTAAATGGTGAATTCATTTGGACTAGTAAATTTTGGTATTTTATTTTGTTGAAAATTGAAGATTTTATTTTGTTATATAGTTTGTTGAAACTTGAAATTGAAACAAAAAGATAACCCCACATTCTCTCTAATTTGTCCTACATGACAATAATCAAGTGGAGTCCTAAATTATATTTAGCTTGTCATACATTTTCATGTATTATTTTATTTTTAAAACAATGAAAATTATAGTATAACTAGTACTAATACCAGTTGTTAATAAAGAGTCATTTTTCTAAATAACATTGCAAGTTAAATATGATTGTAATATTAGCACTGTTTATATTAATAAATTTTGGTATTTTATTTTGTTACAGTGTGTTAAAACTTGAAAATAAAATAAAAAATTCCAAAATATGATTGTAGTATCAGCAAATTTTGGTATTTTATTTTGTTGAAAATTTAAGATTTTACTTTGTTATATAGTGTGTTAAAACTTGAAATTAAAACAAAAAGATAACCTTGCATTCTCTCCCTAATCTATCATACATGACAATAAATGGAGTCTTGAATTATATTTGGCTTCTTATACATTTTCATGCATTCTTTTATAGGCAATTTACATAAATAAATCAATCATGTTTTAAATTTACGCAATTGTAATTTTCTGAAACATATTACATCATTGTTTTGAATTAACTCTATATAAACTGTTACAGTCAACTGCGGTTTATCATTTACACGTAATCCGCTATAGGATATCGCAGATTACATTGAAAAATGCACATGCATAATATGCTGGAAGGACTCACGGATTATGAAGAAAATGAAAATGAATAAACCGCTGGAGGGTCTCGCAGTTTCTGAAGGAATAGGGCTAGCGTAATCCGCTGCACCCTGTAGCAGATTATGAATACGTGAAGTCTTTATACATACCAGTGGAAGGAAATTGTGAAGTAGAATGTCAAATTCACAATGGGTCGTGAGGAGAGTTTCCTAACTCTAGTGCATTGCTCTAGAAAATTTCAAAAAAACAAAAGACAAGGTGTTAAAGTTTACTAATAGAAAACCCTTGAGTGTTTTTATCCGGTCATCGAATACTTTGTCAGATCTAAAAATCAGTATATTGCAAAAGCTTGGTGTGTGTGGGACCAAGTGAGTGAAGAAATTATTTTACAAGATCCCTATTGCAGTTGTGTCAACTGGTGTGAAATATGATACGTTTGTGATAGGGTCCAACGAAGATCTGCAGGTTTTGTTCACTGTCAGAGAAGTTTTCGAGAAGTGAGAATACACGAGTTATATACAAAGTTGGATGATGGTGTTGACAGTTCTGGGGCATCAGCTCTGAATCATCAATCGACTGCCTTGGGGTGCTTCTACTTCGATGCATGTGGTTGCACATGCTTGTCCGTTGGTTGAATCTCAATTTTTTTGCAGTTGGGATGGCTAGTTCTCCTTGTTTGATTCCTAATTCTGTAGCTGAGGATGAAACGGATCGGGTTAAAAATGCAATGCTAGACGAAGAGCCTGTTGACATACTTGGGGACGGTGATGAGGATAATAAGAGCAATCCACCTACACAACATAGCCCATCAAATTTTGGTACATAGCAACATCCTCCACATTTCTCAACCTTGAACTTGGAAGCCATCGACCAACTGCCGGATGTAGATGCTACCTTTGGGGGTCAAGGATTATATGATGGAACCGCTCCTACAGGATTTCAGATGGGTCAATCTTTTCAGAGTAAAGAGGAAGCTGTGTTGACTGTAAAGGATTATAACATCCGTCGTGGAGTTGAGTACAAGGTATTAGAGCTAGATCATCTTAAGTACCATAGAAAATACAAGGAGTTCGGAAAAGTTTGTACTTAGTTGATTTGCATCACACTTTGGCAACGAAAGGGTACTTGGGAGGTTAGAAGGTACAGCAGAATTCATATTTGCTTGGCTACATCGATTTCAAGCGATCACCGAGAGCTTGATTATCATGTCATTTGTGCGAAGACCTTTCCGTTGGTTAGAGCCGATGTTGCGGTTATGATAAAGATGTTTTCATAAGCTACGGAAGCAACCTATGGATTCAGACCTACTTATACGAAGGTTTGGCTGACAAAGCAGAAGGCAATAGTACAAATCTACGAAAATTGGGAAGATTCCTATCAACGGGCAACCCCAGCTGATACGCCACATCCTGCAGTGTGATGGTGCACTCTCCAAATGGCATGTGGAAGGTGTGCATCTCAGGATGCCACCTCTCAATGAATGCGCTCACCATAGGCTCATCCAACCAGAACCAATGAGTGGTCAACCTAGCCAAGTGATACAAACCAGCATTTTTCAAATAAGGTATGATCTACTCAAGCAGAGGCATATTCTGTTGCCTCCGAACGCTGTAAATACACTTGATTGCATCATATGAAAAAAATAATGACATCCTAATTAAATTCTAAAACATACAAGCCTAAACTATAAATTATTTATAAAAATGTCCTAATCAAGTGCAACAACTACATAAACTACATAGATGTTATCTATCTAATCTTTTAAATATACAAAAATTACATAGATCTACATAAGAATAAAAAATATAAAAATTCTAAAACATTAGAGCCTAAACCATAAATTAAATATAAAAAAATTTAATCAAATTTCAAATACACGAATGCATATTATCCATTCAATCTTTTAAATATACAAAAGCGGCAAAAATGTTACGTAAGAAAAAATATTTAATGCCACTCGTATATTCAAACAGCTACAACTAATCTCTTAATACAACGACAACTCTTATAATTTAAAAAAAAAAAAAAAACCTCTTCATTGATGCTTCTAGCAACGTGAGCAACGCCGTTTAGCCGGTACAAGCGATTTTCTTCCGCCATGGTCCCATTTGAATATGGTATCTCCAAATCCCCCAAATTCTCTCCGAGTCTCCTCCCTCTCTCAATCCAAAATTTTCTCTCTCAAACCAAATATTTTAGCTCTCTACCAAATGAAGAATTCGCGGATTACGCTAGTTCTATTCCTTCAGAAACCGTGAGACCCTCAAGCAGTTTATGCACTTCCATTTTCTTCATAATCTGCGAGACCCTCAAGCGGATTATGCATGTGCATTCTTTAACGTAATCTACAATACCCTGTTACAAATTACGTAAACATGTAAACCACAGTTGTAGCGATTTATATAGAGTTAATTCACGACAATAATGTAATTTGTTTTAGAAAGTTGTAATTGCGTAAATTTAAAATTCAATTGATTTATTTATGTAAATTGTTCTTATTTTATTTTTACAATAATAAAAATGATAGTATAACTAATAATAATAGCAGTTGTTAATAAAGAGTCAATATTTTTTCAAATAACATTGCAAGTTAAATATCATTGGGTATCAGCACTGTTTATATTAATAAATTTTGATATTTTATTTTCTTAAAAGTTTGAAATTTTATTTTGTTACATAATATGTTCAAACTTGAAATTGAAACAAAAAAAAATAATACCCCATTGTGTCTCTTATGTGTCCTATATGGCAATAATCAAGTGGAGTCTAGAGTCTTAAATTATATTTGGCTTCTCATATATTTTTATGTATTATTTTATTCATAAAACAATAAAAATTATAGTATAACTAGTAGTAATATCAGTTGTTAATAAAGAGTCATTATTTTTTTTTAGAGTTAAGTATGATTTTAGTCCTTAAGGTATAGATCAAAAAAATTTTTCATCTCCAACTCTTTTTTTTTCATACAATGATATAAAATCGTCCTCCAAGTTTTAAAATCATTCTTTTTATTTAAATATTAAAATTTTAGAACTAAATTACCCATAATAAAAAATTATAAAATAAAAAAAAAGAAGAAAACAAGAGAAGACAGTATTTCTACTACTGCGAAGGAGGAAGAAGAGAAAAAAAAGAGGAAGGAAAAGAAGAAGAAGCTGACTATCTACCTCTGCTTTCGCTAGTCCGCTTCTGTCGGCACTTCACCTCCGTATGATTTTGATTCCTAAGGTAAAGATGATTGTAAAACCAAATTAAACCTTAGGGACGATTTTGTATGAAAAAGGTTTGGAGACGAAAAAAATTTTTATTTATACCTTAAGGACCAAAATCGTACTTAATCCTTTTTTTTTAAATAACATGGCAAGTTAAATATTATTATAATATTTTATTTTTGTTAAAAATTTAAGATTTTTATTTTGTTATATAGTGTATCAAAACTTGAAATTAAAACAAAAAAAATAAACTCATATTCTTTTCCTGAGGACATGTATAATTCTTGATCCTTAAGTTTCAGTGTTTTAGTTCACAGGAATAACAATGAAAATGGTAGTGATGTTTTATATTATTCGGGTATACGTATAATTCTTGATATTTTTAATTAGTACTCTTAGATTTTAATTATAATTTATTAAAATTTGATTGTTTTTAAAATATTAATAAAAATATGTATTTTAAATTTTAATTTTAAAATTTTGATTATTTTATATTTTTTATTTATATGGGACCGATTTTAGCAATTTAACTTTGACAATTATAATTAACAATGGTCTTTTATCTTATTTTTATGGTTTTGTTAGATAGACAATGACTTTTGTAAACAATAGGTTTTAGAATTGACCCAATAAAATAAAAACATACTCCATTCTCAAATTATCTCATAAACCCTAATATTAGGATAACCATCTGCACACATAGTAAATTGAATATTTAGTCATTGTTAATTTGTGCATAAATAAATCGAATAAAAAAAAATAATTACCATCTAACTAAAAATCAACATAACATTTGATATATCTATTATTTAGATTATTTAGTATTATTATTGTCTCCATATATTTTTTTCTTTATTCTTAATAAAGTACATGTGTAACTCTTGATTTTGTGATTTAGTGTTTTAGTACACAGGAATAACAATGAAAATAGTGGCAACCCTTTATATTACTCGGAGTACAAGTATAACTTTTCTGGTCATTTGAGCTATTACTCATTGGCAAAACATAGTTTAATTAGTTTAAGGATATGTTGGATTTAAATTTCAATGAACTTTTATAAATTAAAAAATTTATTGATTTATTTATACAAATTAAAATCTTATTCTTATTATTATTTATTATTTTTATTATCAACTATATTTTATAATCGTAATATTAGAATTAATTGTAGTAAAATTATTTTTTTTATTTATATAGTTATTTATTTTATAGAGTAAAATTATTTTTTTTATTCTTATTAACTTATTTACATAAATTAAAATCTCATTATTATTATTTATTATTTTTATTATCAACTAGATTTTATAATTTTAATTTTAAAATAAGTTGTAGTAAAATTAATTTTTTTTATTTATATAGTTATTTATTTTATAATTTTAATTCTAAAATTTCTAAAATATTTTATAACATCTATCTATAAAATTATTTATTTATTGTCATATTAATAATAAACTTAAAAATAATTATATTTATAAATTTTATTTTAATATAAATATTATTATATATTTTTTATATTAAAATTTGTTGGTCTTTTAAAAAAAATTCTTTAAATTCCGCTCCTGTTGGTAGTGACACTTTCTCTAACTCTTGATTCTATCATTCGGTGTTTTAGTTTAAATTGATAATTTTGATTCCTATAAATATAATTATAAAATATTAATAATTAAAGTTTTACGTAAAACCAATTAAACTAAAATGTGGATGGTTTAAAAGAAAACAAAAGAAAAGAACAAAACATACATTTTAAGTTGAAGGCAGGTGTGTGTCGTAGAATACGTAGGAGTGTCTATTTTCTTTTTTTAACGGTGATTCAATTTAAAAGGCAAGTACCCATCCATTCATACCATTCGGATCTAAGTAAACAAAAAAAACAAATTAAAATTCAGTCTGTTCAAATTCAACTATCAAATAGAGTTTTCAGTTCATGATCAGTTCTTGCCTAACTTATCATGTTGATTATATTTAAGCATCTCTCAAATCATATTTATTTCATTCCTAACCCCTATAGTATATAGATTAAATTAGGTCAAATGCTATACTAACTAGTATGTTATAGATTAGTTGTCATATATTTTTCTATGAAATTACCTTCTAAGTTTGCTTTAGAAGCAGAGTCGTGTTTGACCACATATTTATTTTTTTTCTATTTTTTTTATTTGTAATAAAAACCTATTTTTTTTCAAAATTATGATTAAAAATTAAATTATATTAAAAAAATTATTTTATAATATTAAATGGAATATAAAACTAAATAATAGGTTTTATACTAAATTAAATAATAAAAGAGTTACGTTAGAATCAACTTCACGTTATGAGTTTAATTATATTAAAAAATTTTGCTTTGTGTGTTACTTTGATACCGATCAAGATACACAATAAATTTTTTTATAAATTTAATTTCAATCTATGCTCTTATCTATGAACATGAATACTTCAGCAGTGATTCAACCTAATCCACAATTCTTTTGTAGCTCAAACCTTATCTCTTCTTTTTGTTTTATTTTATTATTTATTTTTGATCCATGCATAACTTTTTACTGTCTGTTGAAAAGTTAGTTAATTCTCATCAAGTTTTACTTTCTTTTTTAACCAGAACAATAATTTTCTATTAGTTCAGTTATAAGCTAATCTCAATGCTTAATTTTAGAGTCATTCACTGGTTATATAAGAAAGATATTAACTTTTTATAGGTATTTTTTGTTGTCGTAAATCTATTCAAAAGATAATATTAATAATTATATTTTTAATATTTTTTTAATAAAAATTTTATTTTTAGTTTATTTAATTTTTACATAAATTTTTTTATTTGTATTATACTATTTTTTATTTTTTATTAAGGATCAAACTCTAATTTTTTTAAATATAGAACTCTAATATCATATATCTAGGGCTGGCAATGGGTAGGGTAGGGTAGGGTTTTGACCCTACCCTAACCCTACCCGCGGGTTAAAAATTTTATTAAAACTCTACCATATCTTACTCGCGAGTTGAGAATCTCTCAACCCTAACCCTACCCGCACCCTAAAATTCTAAACCCTACCCTACCCTACCCGCAGAAATATCAAATTTTGTCAAAGTAAATATAAAATTCAATCATTTTAAATTTTATACATATTAATAACATAAAAAATAAAAAACTAATGCTCTAAATTACTAAATTAACTAACTAGTTTTAGTGATTGTTCACTTATTGTAAGTCATTACATAAGGGAGGTTGTGGGTTCAATTCTCACTTCCTCACTATATACCTAATTTTTACAAAATATGTGTTATATATGAGGTGCGGGTAGGATAGGATATGGTACACCCTAAACTCGTACCCTACCCTACCCACAACCATACCATAATCGTACCCTACTCTACCCGCAGTGGGTCGGATAGCCTACTCTATCCGAATGGGTTGGACCAGATTGGGTACCCGCAAGTAGGGTATGAATTGCCAGCCCTACATGTATCAGACTTTAACTTAAAAGAAGAGAATTAAAAAAAATGTATTATTGTTATAATAAATTCAGGGTTTAGGGTTTAGGGTTTAGGGTTTAGTGATTCATCCTCCTTGGAAACCAGGAAACTTTTTTAGAGAAGAGACATCTTTTAATGTCCCTATGAGAGATAAGGGTATCAAAGAAGGGTCACCTGCTCCAGGACGATCAATTTATACCCTTACTCTGGATACTCAATCACACAGTGAAGAGATTACTAAAGAATCAGAAGATGAGACTACTGAGACCAGTGAACAAGAAGATGAGGAGTCCGAAGGAAATTATGAAGCAGATCTTTCAGCAATAGCCATGGTCAACCCTGTAGAAGAAGAAGAGGAAGAGATAACTTCTGAAAGGGATGAACCAGAAACTTCAACTAATCACGACCATATAAGCTCGGTTGAAGTTAAAACTTTCAACAAATGGTTCATCTTTGATGATATCCCACCAGCAAGATACAGAGAAAAGTTAAATGAATTTAGTGCTTGGATTCAGACCAACATGGCCAACCCAAATCTCACAAGCAGACAAGTCCTTGCAGATTTCATAAATCGGATGACTGGCAATCTCTGAGAATGGGAAACTAACCTTTCTGAGTATGAAAGACTCCAGCTCATCAATGGTACCTCTTCACAGTTTCTGGGAATAATACATCAAGAATTTCTAGGAGACATTGCAATTATCCAAAAAAGAAATTCTCAAGAATACTTTGAGATGAAGTGCTGTTCACTCAACAGAAAGGACTTGGAGAAACACTACAAGAAGATGGCTGCTAAATATTATCCTCTTGGAGGAAATAATAATCCGCCACTCAAACAAGTCTTTATAGCATCCTTGCCAGATGAGCTTCAGCCAGAAATACAGCGAATGATGATGACTCTTCGCAAAGAAGTGGGCACCACAACCATTGGAGAAATATACCAGTTGGCCCTAGCCGCCTTGGACAAGTTGTGCGAACAACAACAAATGTTCAAACAACTTAACAAAAACTCAGGCAAACTCAAAGGAGCATGCAACAAGTCCCATCTGAAAATTAAGTGCAAAGAGTCAGGTATGTGTGAATGCAAGCCAAAGAAAAAGACGCATTGGCAACCACCAGCCAAAACATTTCATCAGAAAGCATTCAGAAGAAGAAGAAGTAAGCAAAAGTATCGTTACTTCAAAAGGTGAAAACCCCATACCAAGTCGAACAAATGCTTCATTTGTGGAAAACAAGGACACTTTGCTAAGTCATGTCCTCACAAGACAAAAAAGGAGATAAAAATGCTCCAGTCTTTAATGGATGCTGCTTCCGTTGGTGATGAGGAAGATCTAGAGTCTGTACTTGAAGAACAAAGAAGCAAAGATGATGAAACTGAATATGTTTTCCAAGACTCTGACTCAGAAGAGAACAGTTCAGAAGAAGACCTTCCCCCAAAAAGGTCTATCTTTACCATATCGTCCATTGCTTCCATCACCACAAGAATTCCTAAAGGATCGAGTATGCCAGAAGAAGAACTTGGATATCTTGGATCTTTAGGAGTCAAACAGATTGATGGTACACCTCGACCCCATTTCGACTTAAAAGTCAAGACGTCTGTCTATGATAAACCAATAAAGGCTGTTGCATTAATGGACACCGGATCTTGTGCCACTGTCATAAAACCACATGTCTTACCAAAAGAAATGTGGGCACTTTTTTCCAAGAAATTCGCAGCAGCTAACAGTGAGGTCTTCACCATTAATCTCATCTCCAAAAAACCAGTCAGATTGGAGATATTTGCAGGCCAGACCACTTGGCTCAGAGTACTGGGAAGTTATCTCCCAAACAAAGATGTTTTGTTCGGATTTGATGCCTTCTTCCAAACTCATGGGCTACATATCAAACCCACTGGTCTAAGTTACAAAGGGCAGTTTTTGCCTTTTACAGGGATACAGAGTATCCTTGAAATCCAAGAATCTCCAGAAGAGTATAAAGAGGTCCAACAGCTACTCCTTAGTGCCTGTTGTGACAGTCATGACCAATTCAACCATCCTGCTCCTTTGTGGAAAAATCCAGAATTTTATGTTCGACTCTCCTTCAAGAAGAATGAGGACATCAACCCTACAAAGGCCACGCATTCAGGAATGAACCCTGAAGATCTTAAGTTGGCAAGAGCTGAATGTGCGGCCCTTCTTGTTCAAGGACTTATTGAACCAACCAACTCTAACTGGGCATGTCAAGCATTCTATGTTGAAAAAAGAGCCAAGCAAAATAGAGGAAAAAAGAGGCTTGTCATTGATTATAAGCCACTTAATGTCTTCTTACAAGATGACAAGTTTCCTCTACCAAGAATCTCAGTCATTACACAAAGATTAAGTGGAGCAAAGATATTCAGCAAGTTTGACTTAAAAGCTGGATTTTGGCAAATTGGACTCCATCCTGAAGATAGGTACAAAACAGCATTCTGTATACCTGAAGCCCAATACCAGTGGACGGTAATGCCATTTGGACTCAAAGTAGCCCCATCTCTTTTCCAAAAGGCAATGACCAAAATTTTTGAGCCCATATTACACTCCACGCTCATCTACATTGATGATATCTTACTGTTCTCAAAAGACAGTAAAGCCCACAAAGCACTCCTGGCCCAATTTGCTCAAATCATCAAAGATCAAGGAATCATGCTATCTTCAAAAAAGAGCTCTATTGCTAAGACAAAAATTGAATTCCTTGGGATGATCTTCGAAGATGGATTCTTTCAACCAGGAGAACATCTCGCCAAAGAGTTAATCCATTTTCCTGATGAAAACATGACGGTCAAACAAGTCCAACAATTCCTGGGAATTGTAAACTACATCAGAGACTTTATCCCAGATGTGACCAGACACACCAGCCAGCTGTCAAAACTCCTAAAAAAGAAGCCCCCACCATGGGGACCTGAGCAAACCACAGCTGTCAAAACCTTGAAGAAAATAGCACAAGACCCCCCACCTTTAAAGATTCCCAGCACAGGAAAAAGAATATTGCAGACAGATGCTAGTGATGAATTATGGGGAGTTGTGCTACTTGAAGAAATTGATGGGACAAGACACTATTGTGCGCATGCTAGTGGACAGTTCAAAGAATCTGAAAAACATTACCATGCCACTTACAAAGAGATTCTTGCTGTCAAAAGGGGAATAGAAAAATTCAATTTTTATCTCAGTGCTTATCATTTCACTGTGGAAATGGATAACACCTCTTTCCCATCAATGCTGGAAATCAAGAAAAAAATTCTACCAGACTCTCAATTGCTAAGATGGAAGGACTGGTTCTCTCGCTATAAATTCGAGGTAAGACACATCAAAGGACACTAAAACACACTTGTTGATTTTCTCTCCAGACCTACCAAAGAACCAATCCCAAAACCAATCCACTACACTTGCACCATGAGTTCCTACAAACCATTATGCACCATTTCATTCCCTGACTGCCCATTACGCCGAAGCCCATACAAAAGAAAAATTGGCCCTTTTCCCTTCAACGCAAACCCCCAGACAGAATTTCAAATAGACTGCTTAGCCAGACAAACCTTGTTTTACTGGCTACATCAGCTCCTTATCATTACCCAAATCCATCCAAATCCAAGGTACTTCAACATGGATACCCCTTTTTGTACTGTACCAATAATCCAAGGACCTATTCCAGAAGAAATGATGTGGTAGATCTGGGCTCTTTCTTCTATGTATACATGTGCCATCATATTGCCACTTTTCCCTGTATACCACATCCTGTGTAATACCACTCAAGCCCATTCTCATCTAGTCAGACTATTCTCAATGTATGCACCACTTGGGGCATGGAGAGGAATGTTATATAATATGCTTGAGCAGCACCAATTATGGGATAAACCCTCTAAGGCAAAACGGAAATTCTGTTGTTTTGTCACCTTACAGAGAAGTTATTTCACTGGGAGAAATTCTCACACCATGAACAGCGTCGAAATTGTTGGATACTCTACCATGTGGCCCACAAATGAAAAGACAGATCTGAATACCTTGGCCAAATACCTTTGTCAACTTTGGCAACCTGGATTATATGGAGAAGGAGATGCAGTTGAAGGACTCCCATTTCAATCAGATGTTCCACCGATAACTCTCCAAGAGTTCCAGTCCAGATTCATAGCTTCGGGAATAATCAATCAATTTGGACAATACTCTTTTTGTGCTCCAAGAGACCAGCCCAGCACGTCCACACATATTCCAAACAGAAATGCTGAAGAAGACCTTCCATCTGAAGATCCAGATGGAAGGGTGTATGCCTTACCACCAAGCCCTACTAGAGTTGATGCAGGAATACCTAATGATGTTGAAGGCCCAAACTCAGACCCATATGACCCATATCTGCAAGATGCCCAAGATCCAAATGAAGGGAACACTGAAGACCCGTTTCTCTACCTACAAGACCCGGATACAGATTTCAGAGCTGTCAATTTAGCTTCTGACTCATCCTTCTCAGATGGTGATGGGACCCTTCCAGAAGACTATTTCAAACCGTCTCTTTATTAGGACACTGTTGTTCCCACTATGTATAATTATGAGTGTGCTAGAATAAAGTGACCTCAGTCACATGCTTAGAAAACGCCAAAAAAGATAAGGCTTATCCTTATCCTCCAGTTGGCATTGTATGATAGGTTTGTTTAGATTTTGGAAGAAATTACTTCTGTCTAGAGATCTCTATATAAGGAGGTGCTCACCCCAGTTGTAATCAGATCTCAAGAAACATTGTAATATATCCACTTTTCCTATCTCTCAAAATGTTCTGAATTCTCTTTCTCTCTTTGAAAGCTTAACTAGTGTTATTTCCTTCTTCCTCAATCCAGTGCCATAAAAGTATGCTCTGAACTTGCCTCTCTAAGAGGATCCTGCTCATCAGAAAATGACATGGATCAGATCCACGGAAATTTCTCATAATGGAAAAAGAATTTATTGTTTTAATGCTAAGTTTTGCTCGGACCCTTTTGATTTCACTCATTTTATGGTTACAAATAGTGATTGGAATAAGCAAACAATGTATTATTTCATATTAACAATGACTTTAACCATTATGCAAGTAATCATAATTACTTTTAATTAAATGGTGACATATCTCACTTGCTCTCTGTAGTAACTACTTCTTTCATATAAATAATAAGCTATGAATTAAATAAGATAATCTATAGGAGAGTTTTCTTTTTATATATTATTAACATGGAATTTTTTTCTTTTGATTAAAAATTGATCTCATTAATAAATTTATAAATTATATCAACAAAAACGTATTATTTTGAATATCTACGTATCCTTTGATTATTACAATTAACTTTTATATATATATATATATATATATATATATATATATATATATATATATATATATATATTTGATACAAATAGAACCAATAAAATTTTGGTGTCCTACTATAAATCTATAATAAGGAGTTTAACTACTCTAATTTATAATTAATATAATGGATGTGCTTATTAAAATTAATTTAAAGAGTTAGTTTATTTATTTATTTAAATAAATATTAAAATTTAAATTTTATTTTAATATTAATTTAGGATAAAATCTTTAATAAAGTTTAGATTTATGATGGACTAATCATTTTTTACCTATCCATCCGAAAAATACAGTAAAAAGAATGAGTGTATACACTGTAATAATTATGAAATAAATAAATTTAAATTTGGTCTTTACAAAATCAATTTTGTAATCCAAATTAAAACAATTTAAAATATTGGATGTTTAATTAGTATCATCGTTACACATTAAAAATTTTTGGTTTCATTTTTCGAAATAATATTAAAAAAATAATATTATAATAATTAATTTTAATTAATATTATAATAAATTTTTATTAAATAAATTCAGTATGAAGTTATCATTAAAGATGAGTTTTTGTTAAATTTTAAATTTTATTTGTTTTTTAATTGAATTTTAGATATTATTTTCTTTGTATTTATTATTAATTGTAATACTTGCATGAAAAATTATAACTTATCTATTCTATCAAAACTTTTCACAGGTAATATTCTTGTACTCTTGAACTTTAAGATTCTTATCACTTTTTTTTAATATCATTAATAAAATAATATTTGAATTGAGAATAATATTATTGATAAAATATTTGAATTGGGAATATAAGCATTTAACAGTTTTATACTTGCATTGATAGTATTTTGAAAACGTTAAAATGTTCTCTTTGATAATACCTTGTATCTGATAATACATATGGTCTTCATTTTTTTTTTGAGTTAGCTATAGGCCTAGGAATACAATTTAAAGATGATGATTATAGTTTTCTCTGGATGAAAATGGAAACCCAGAATTATGAAAATGGTTTAAAGAGTTCTTTAATCCTGTATACAATCTCTTTATTAAAATTGTAGAAGTCAAAACCATCTTTTAAGATTTGGGGTTTGAAGTGTGAACTGACTCATCAGTGTAGCGGAAAGCTATACAATATCATATTCACTTTTGATTTGATTATTATTGTATGTATTGATACAGCTACACCATCAATAATATTTATACCACCAATTCATTCTTCTCTCGTTCCTTCGTGGTTCTTCAAAAGATAAGAAATAAGTCATATATGCATGGTGGAAGAAGCTTAGGTTAATTGGAGCCATATAGCAAGGTCAGCCTTCTGAGTGATGTTGAATTTCTCTTAATTTAATTAGCTTGGTACGTTATAGATTATAATCAATCTTGTTTCTTTCTCAGAGGGAATCATTATCATCAACGAAAGGGAGATTTTGGTTACACTGGCAAAGGTGGCGGGTTCGGACGAGTTTAGAAAGTTGAAGGCGGTGGAGGATGAAGAGGGTGGAGGCTCATCATCATCACAAGGTTGTTCATCAATAGTATCAGAGCTGGAACAACTAGTATCAGGAACGCACGCCAACCCACAAGAACAGTGGTGGGGCCATGAACAACAACAATCTTCTATGATGCATCAACAGCATCATCACGATGATGATGTTTCTGCCTCTGTTCTTTGGGGTGGCCATAAAAGAGGGCGTCAGGAAGAAACTAATATTCAGACTGCTGGTACATCTTCTCATAATCAATTGTTACAACATGTCACTACTCTTCATGCATCACAACCAAGTGCAGGAACAACTTCAAGCGAAAGTGGTACATCCTACGAAGAGACAGGAGAGAGAAAGAGGAAATACAGAGGAGTGAGGCAGAGACCATGGGGAAAATGGGCCGCAGAGATTCGAGACCCTCACAAAGCAGCAAGAGTTTGGCTTGGAACCTTTGACACTGCGGAAGCTGCCGCAAGAGCTTATGATGAAGCCGCATTGAGGTTTAGAGGAAACAGAGCCAAACTCAACTTCCCTGAAAATGTCAAAGCAGTCCCAGTACCACCACAACAAACAACTGTCCTTCAGGCATCTCCCGTACCAGTTTTTCGGCCGGTGATGCAGGGGCCACGGCCTCCTCTTCAGGTCTCTCCTGAGCAGATGATGAATGACTACTTGCAATATTCTGAGTTATTGAAGAGCTCTGGTGACCACTTTCATGGACAGTGGCTTTACCGTTCACAAATGAATTTGGCAGATCAAACTTCGTTATTATTATCAACGTCTTCGGGTTCGTCTTCGCTTTCATTTTCGTCTTCATTGCCGGCTGAGTTTTCACCGTCTACGAGTCAATCCTCCTCTGCTTCATTTCCTCTGCTGTTTTCTTCAGTTCAACAGCAACCAGGACATCAACCAGGATTTTTCCGTCCACCGAGATATTATTCTGACAATATCAGAGGAGCAAGCGGCGGATTGAGTTTTCCACCACCTTCAACGTGGTCAGATACCCATGGCTATCCTCCTCCGAATTGACGTGGAATTTTTTTTTTTTTAATTATAGTGAAGACTCTAGTTGTAAGTAATTAAGAACTATTGCATAAACCTTTTAACTTATAAAATTATTTTATAGTTTTTAAACATTAATTTCATATAAATATAATTATATATTTTTATTTTTAATTTTATATATAGTTTATAGAAAAAAATTGTTATATTTCTTTTTTTAATACTGCTTTTATTTTTAAAAATTAATTTTTTTAGTATCAGTAAAATAGAAAAATTAGTTTCCTCCTTGTATACTTAGAGCCCATTGTATTTTGACGTAGTTTTGAATAGTATTTAATTTTCTTTTTGGTGTTATTACTATGATCAAAGGGATTAGAGTGAAAAAAAAAAGTATATCCTAAATCAAAATTTTAACATTTTTACTAACCGTAGATAATTAAAGTAGACTTAGAAAAGTAAAGCTTTAATTATATTTATATCTTACATACTTAGCATAAATATTAACAATTTTGTTAATAAATGATTTAATATTTAATTTTTACATAAACCTATTAATAAGGTAAAATTGTTACCTTTTCTAAGTCCACTTTAGTTATCTCCACCAAAAATTCTTGAGTTGGATTTCTGTTAATATAGATGGAATCAAACAATCAATAAATTATGCGGCACTAAATTCTGAATGCTGATAATCTATGGAGGTATCTTTAATTGTTCATTCCCTAATTGATGTAACATAAAACGACAAGTATAATAGTGTTCCAGTAAATTAATTCATTCAAATAGATCTCAATTGCTTTCTATACCTCTTATTAGCAGTGCCAAGAAAATATTAATTTAAAGTACAATGGAATTACGTGAGATTAATGTTCACGTTTGTCGTTGATAATGAATCTAAGTATAAAATCCTGTATGTCATTTTCAGTCTATCTCTATTTAACAATAAAGTAAGACACTTGCAATTCATCGTATATATATTGACTTCGTAGCATTAGCTTTTTTATTTATAAATTTAAATCTAAAATGTATTTTAAGACATTTATAAAATTAGAGTAAAATATATATAATAACAACATAATTTTCATTGAAAACTATAGACATGTTTGGATATGTGATGGTGTCATTTACTATATATATATATATATATATATATGTGTGTGTGTGGAGGGGATACTTTGTTATAGATAAGTGTACTCATTGATGTACTCACTAATATACTAGTATTTAAGACATTTATAAAATTAGAGTAAAATATATATAATAACAACATAATTTTCATTGAAAACTATAGACATGTTTGGATATGTGATGGTGTCATTTACTATATATATATATATATATATATATATATATATATATATATATATATATATATATGTGTGTGTGTGTGTGGAGGGGATACTTTGTTATAGATAAGTGTACTCATTGATGTACTCACTAATGTACTTACTAGTAGAGATATAAATATATCTGTGTAATATATATAAAGTAATTTTTTTTTATTTATAAGACTAAGACAGTATAACAATTGAAATATTCTTTTTACTCTATTTCTCTCTCCAACTTTACATTCTCTCTCTAACTCTACTTTTCTTTAACACAAAGTCTTGAACCGTTTTTACATTTGTACTATTTAAAGATCTTTTGAATTAATCTTCGCATTTCTAATGACTTAAGAAACTGTATGTTTCGTTATTATTATTCCACACAAAAGAAATGTTATACATATATATATATATATGGACTCATTGATGAATTAAAAGGGTAAGCATGAATATACATGATTATGATGTGCATATCAATCGGTTGATGCAATATTCAATGATGTTATAACTAAAAATTGAGAGAGTTCTACTTAGATCGTAAACCCTGTAATCTATAGAATGTAGCATGCTTTTCAAGTTTTTGTTACTATCAGTCTTATGATTTACATTATACAATAATAGTGATTAATTAATATTTAATTTTTTAAACAATATTTAATTATATAAAATCGATGTGCTGTAATATTTTTTGTCTAATATATGTGTAATATAATATCAATCATACAAAAAAATACAATATATGCCAGCTTTAAGTAAATATATATAGGGATCACAATAAATTTCTTCGTTCCATTACTATTGATAAATAAAAATTAACTTTTTATAAAATAAAGAATAAATTATTTTTTATAACATGTCTTATTATGATTATATGAAATATTAAAATAAGTTGGTCTATTATGATTAATTTTAACTTTTAATTTAATCTAAATTTTGGATTCAATTGCTAAAAAAATAATTCATGTCATAAGCTTAATATTACAGTTTGAATGTCTATATTTAAGCAAATTAGGTTTTCTTTGTAGTAAGACAAGTTTCTGCTTTTTAATTTTTCCAATATTTGATCACTTTAGAACATTGAAGGGTACTATTAAAAAAATAAGGAAGAAACGAAAGTGAATATAACAATGAGTTATAGAATTGAACAGCTAAAGAATAACATGATATAATACATAAACAACATAGAAGAGTACTAATAATTTTTTTTAATGGGCCAACTGCTATTTTGGAGCCGATAAATTTTTATTGGGCCATAGTGCCGATTGGTTTCTAAACAAGCCTTCCTTAAATTTGTCACTATCTGTGCAAAAAAAAATTGTTTTTGTCACTATTAATGATTTTCTATTAATAAGATAATTGAAATTGATTTTCAAAAAATGTCTATTTTGATATTTTTTGAATTTTTTAGCTAAAAAAATCCTAATAATAATAATAATAATAATAATAATAATAATAATAAGTTTACAACAAACAGACATATACTAAAATGAATTACTTAAATAACAATGTGAAACAGTATAAACAAATTTTAAAATCAACATCAACAATAATATTTTATATTAACTTAATGATTATATTGTTAAAACAATTCAATCATGCTATATTTTTGGTGAATGATTCAATCATGCTATATATACATTAAAATCAGACACTGATATAAAATATATATTAAAATATAAATATATATTAAAAATAAATTAAATTTATATATTTATACATAAATATATTAATAATTAATTTTAATGTACAAATAATCTTTTATATATATATATATATATACCATTATTTGATGAGCCAGTAGAATTCAACTAAATTTAGTATGTAAAAACACGATTGCATAGTCCTCCTCTAGGAGAGCCTACTTATTGCTTTTGGTGTGATGGGAATCACATAATTAATCGAAGGAAAATTGAAAAATTGGTATTAATTCATATTCAGATACTTGTAAAAGTTAACATTAGACATTAGTAATCAAAGAATGAAATGTTACCATTTACAAAATCGCCGATATATTAACTTTTTTATTATATTTTTTTATTAAACTGTCTCAAAAATAAATTTAATAAGATATATCAAGAAGAACGTACATAAAATTTATAATTTTATATCATTATTAGTCAATATTTTTTAATTAGATTATAATGAGAAAATTATTACCTATATATATATATATTAACTGAAAAAACAATAAAAAAGAATGATGTATATTTCTTTTGAATAATTTAAATAACTGAATATAAAAAGTATAACCTATAAATTAATAGGATGAATAATGTGTGAGAGCCGAAGATAGTACCACAATGAAAATAGATCCTTTCAATTTTTTTCATAATTATTTGATAAAGTATAATCTTTCATCATTTAATATTTTTTCTCACATATTTTTTTTAGAACTATTCAAAAAATGCATAGTAAAAGATTATACTTTATAAATCAATTATAAAAATGAAGATAATCCATTTCTCACAAGAACAATATTTATTGTTATTAGCTTTAATTTTTGAAAAAAATTTAAAAAATACTAAAATAAAACCTTTTCTTCCGTGGAAATAGAACTTTTTAAAAATAAATTCTAATTGTCTTATTGATAAAACACTGTTTTTTTTTTTTGGTCAGGGATAAAATACTGTTTAGATGGCATAAAAATCCAAACTGGAATGGCAGCATGGCCCAATAATATGGCCTCCAAAACAGCAGTTGGCCCATTAACAAAAAAATATTAAACCAAACCTTTTATTAAGCACATTTAATTACCTATATAGTGCAAACTTGACCAAGAAAAAGAAGATATCATGTGTGTGAGTGTGGTGTGTGTGAATGTGTAACTTAAAACTGGAGATTGTTGTCCAATTCATAAAAAAAAAAAAAAAAAAAACATGCTAGCATGAGACAAAGTTCTGCTGGTGGCAGCCTTCACATAGCATCAAGTCATCAACCGAAGCTGCTATAAAGTTACTCCCATCACGCGTTACATAAGAAAATGTAACCTCTAGAATCTATAGGCGTGAATGTTTTTTACCATCACCATAAATGCTTTTCAAAATAATAGATGAAGTTTTCTAGTAGAAACGAAAAATTTTTTTGAAAAAAATAAAGAAAGCAAGCAAGAGAAAATTATCAAGAGAGAATTTTAAAATTTTTTAAATGTTTTTTGTGTCTTTTGATTTTTTTTTGGAGATTTTTTTTTTGTTAGAATTCATTAATTGATGTATGATTTGAGAAAAGAGGAAAAATTGTAAAATTAAACTTCTAGTAACTTTTATAATTTGCAAAAAAGGTTATATCATAGTTAACTAGTTAGGTTAATAAAATTTAAATTAATTAAAAATTAAAATTAATTATGATAAGTTAAATTTATTTTATTCAATAATAATAAGACATATCATAAGAAATAATTTATTTTTTATTTTAAAGAGGGTTAAATAGATTTACTAAAAAAAATTATATTTTATTTTTATTATTGTAAGATGTTTATATTTATCAATAATTCTCAAAAGAAGGCAGATCTTCATAAGTATAATCTAGGTTTAATGAGTAAATAGTTAAATTTTTTTTTTGAAAAATTATTTATTCTCTAAATTGGTCTCTAAAATATTTTTAATTAAATTTATCTTTTAAAAATTTTAAATTAATTAGGTTGCTTAAAATTTAATTATTTTATTAGTTTCTATAATTTCATCAAATTTATAATTAAGTTTTTATTCTTTAAAACTTTTTAATGAAATTCTTATATCATTTTTTATTTTGTAATTAAGTTATTTTCGTATTAAAAATAATGTTTGTTAATAGAATATTTTTTGTAAATTAAAAATACCAATAATTAAAAAACTAATTAATACTTTTGGACGTTTGCAAAAGTGAGAGGAAGGAAGACTAGTGCGCGACTAAATCCCTTAGGCAGCGTTTGTTTTGAGATACTGGGATAGAGACTGAAAGACTGAGACACTGAGACTCAGTATCATGTTTGTTGATTTAGAGACTAGTACTAAAATTTTTGTCTCTGTCCCCAAAATTTTAGTATTTTAGTACCTCCAAAAAATAGAGACACATGGAACTGAAATTTTTAGAGATGAAGACTAAAACTTTAATAACATTTTATACCTAAAATACTCTCATTTCAATTAATTAATTTCAATTTTACCCTTTGTGCAAATTAAATTAGAGCTTCATTCTTGTTTCAATTTCTGTCTCCCACTTTGCACCAAACAGAATACTAAAATTTATTTCAGTCTCTATCTCTTAGTCTATGTCTCTTAGTCTTAGTCTTTCAGTCTCTGTCTTTGCACCAAACGCTACCTTAGATTACCATTGGATTTTTGGCAAGGTTTTAAAAATCGGACCGATCATTAAACCGCTCTAATTACTGGTTTATTAGTTTATTGGTCTAATCGGTCTAACTGTGGTTTAACTGAAAAAACTGTTTATAATAAAATAATAGATAAATAATAAATAAACATTCTAAAATATAAATATAGTTTAATATAAATCTTAAAATATATTCTAAATTTAAAATATTACATAAAATGTCATCATCCAAAGCCAACTATATGATCTTATCAAAATACAAATACTTTAATAAATAAATATAGACAAACAACTCTACCACAATCAACAAAAGGTAAAAAGGAAGAGAGAACAGAGAGACAAACAACATATATCACACATTCATGTATACAATAATTGACAAGTAGAGACACGAACTACATAAACAAATTGGAAGCTTGCTGAAAATAGCATTATCAAAACTGCAGTGTCGAGTTTGCAATCTCCCAATCTAAAAACATGAGAAAGTACCTATGAAAGTTCTCAATTATAATTGTTACCAAATAGAAACCAAAATAAAAATGGGTCAAAAAATGCAACTTACCCATTTTTAATCCTAAGCTTCCCTGTATATCCTATCATGATCACCAACCTAAAAAATATCAACTGATACGGTACCTGTATCCTCGGTCGCCCGGAATACTCGGCACACAAATATCCGAGGCTGACGTCACGTTAAACAAGCTCGGAACAAAAGCAGATAAGCTCGGCCTCACCCATTCAAATATAAGACACGTGCATCATAAAGCTCGGTCCCGTATCAGCCGTCCGAAAATCTCGGCACGTGATCAGGACCGAAACAGCATCACTCAACTGAAAATAGGAAACGTGCTCAACTAGTTTATAGCACCAAAACAGAATATCTCAACTAACCTATAAACTAGGACTTATCCACTAACGGGCAGAAGACAACTTCTATAAAACCTAGCTAATATGCTTGGCTAGGTCTGAGGTTCCATCACTCTCAGTCTCTTACTCTATACTCTAAACTCATTTTATTCATTTACTCTGAATCACTACTGACTTGAGCGTCGGAGTATCTTGTGCAGGTATTCCCGCCGCGGTGTTTGATTCCGGCCGACGTAAAGCTCTTCCCCCTTATCGGCGACTTGATCGGAAGGGCTTAAGCTCGGCCGCCCTAGTGTTCGAACGAACCACTTGGCGCCCACCGTGGGGCCCGGAGTACATCTAACCCCACTGTTTCCTTTGTTTAGTCTTTTACCTTATTTTGCAGGATCCCCGATCCTCGGACATGGCTGACAAGGAAAATCCACAACTTTCACAGGATGACCTCCTGGCTCAGATCGTTGAGCTTCAGGCGGAGGTACGAAGGATAGCCGAGTTCTCAACACAAAATAATGGAGAGAACTCCAAAGGCTCAGCTCAAAGTACGGCGGACCCTTTAAACATCGTCCCGCCAAAGGAAAAGCTCACCCTCGACAACCCCTTCTCCGAGGAGATCACAAATTACCAGATGCTAAAAAACTTTACGCTGCCCACCGCGCTGGAGCCGTACAAGGGGTTCGGCGACCCCCGAGCCCACGTGAAGAAGTTCCAATCGATGATGTTCTTCAACGGCCCGAACAATGAGCCCGTCCTCTGTCGAGCATTTCCCGTTTACCTAGATGGTGCAGCGTTACTCTGGTTTTCTAAACTTTCTGCAGGTTCGATCTCCTCCTTTGAAGACCTCGCCAGATCATTTATTGATTACTTCGCTGCATCAAGAATATATGTACATGGCTCGGACTTTCTCGGCACCATCAAACAAGGTCAGCACGAGAGTCTGAAAGACTACATGACCAGATTCGCGGATGCCACTATGGAGATCCAAGACTTGGACCCGGCCGTCCACCTGCATGCTCTCAAGGCCGGCCTCAGACCAGGAAAATTTCGGGAAACCATTGCCATAACAAAACCAAAGACGCTAGAGGAATTCCGAGAAAGGGCGGCTGGGCAAATGGAGATCGAAGAACTCCGAGAAGCCCAGAAATCAGACAAACAGCCACATCGGAGAGATGAGGAAAGGACTTTCAGATCGCCAGGTAACAGGGACACAAAGAAACCTCCTAAGCCCGCGTCAAAGTACAACACATACACCAGATTTAACACTAGAAGAGAGAACATCATCAGAGAGATCCTCAACGCCAGAATCATAAAACCACCAGCCCGAGCAGGGAACTACCAGGATCAACGATTCGTGGACAAGACAAAACATTGTGCCTTCCACCGAAAGTTCGGTCATACCACAGATGACTGCATCGTTGCGAAGGACCTCCTGGAAAGACTAGCACGCCAAGGTCTCCTGGACAAATACATTGAGACCCGGAAGGGCAGAGGAGGAAACTCGGACAAGGCAGAGCATAAGCAAGCAACGGCTGACGACAAAAAAGAGAGGACGACTCCTGATCCGCCAAGAGGAGTCATCAACCACATATCAGGAGGATTCGCAGGCGGAGGAGAAACAAGCTCGGCCAGGAAGCGGAGCTATAGAGCAATGCTGGCAATCGAAGGAACCATACAACCAAAGAAGGGCAAAGAACCAGACGTCACAATATCCTTCAACCAAACAGACTTCAAATCGGCAAGCCCTAACCTCGACGACCCCGTGGTAATTTCCATCCAGGTCGGAGAGCTGTTGGTAAGAAAAACATTGTTAGATCCAGGTAGTAGTGCTGACGTTTTATTTTACTCTACTTTTACAAAAATGAAATTATCAGAGAAATTGATACAACCCTCCTCTGGAGAGCTAATTGGGTTCTCCGGAGAGAGAGTCCCCATCATGGGGCATATATGGCTAAAGACCACAATGGGAGAGATCCCTATGTCAAAATCAATTGATATTCAATATCTAATAGTAAACTGTTACAGCCCTTATAATATTATACTTGGGAGACCCGCACTGAACATATTCAGGGCAGTGGTGTCCACATTACACCTGTGTGTCAAGTTTCCAGTGCAGGAAAACAAGATCGCTACGGTGTACGCCGACCATCAAGAAGCTCGGCAGTGTTACAACGCTGGTCTAAAACCAGTCCAAACAGAACAGGAAGCTCGGCCCCAGGTTCAAGCAATCCACACGACGGCCAACTCAGCAACACTAGCCGATCTAGACCCAAGGGAAGACCTCGGCAAAAGACCTCAGCCAATGGACGATCTTCAACAAATAACACTAACAGCAGACGACAAACAATGTACATATGTGGGAGAGGCATTAGAAGGAGCAGACCGAGCAAGACTCATTCACATACTGCGTCAGAACGCCGACCTTTTTGCATGGACACCAGATGACATGCCCGGAATCAACCCAGAAGTCATCTGCCACAAGCTAGCAATCGACAAAACAATCCTACCAGTTGCACAAAAGAAAAGGAACCTCGGAGAAGAGAAAAAACAAGCAGCACTCGAAGAAACCCAGAAGCTCCTCAATGCAGGTTTCATCAGAGAGATTCGCTTCACCATATGGTTGTCCAACGTCGTAATGGTAAGGAAGAGCTCAGGTAAATGGCGCATGTGCGTCGACTTTACAAATTTAAATAAAGCT
This sequence comes from Arachis hypogaea, assembly GCF_003086295.3. Classification (NCBI taxonomy): domain Eukaryota; kingdom Viridiplantae; phylum Streptophyta; class Magnoliopsida; order Fabales; family Fabaceae; genus Arachis; species Arachis hypogaea. The sequence goes on along the minus strand of NC_092054.1, from coordinate 150,458,483 downwards.
TGCCCTAAAGATGCATATCCACTGCCTTGCATTGAGAAATTAGTTGATAACGCCTCTGGTTATAAAGCTTTGAGTTTTATGGATGCATACTCTGGCTATAACCAGATTCTAATGCACCCAGAAGACCAAAGCAAAACAGCTTTTATAACAGAACACGGGAATTTTTGTTACAAGGTAATGCCCTTTGGCCTAAAGAATGCAGGTGCGACATATCAAAGGCTAATGGACAAAGTGTTCCAACAACAGATAGGCCGCAATATGGAGGTATACGTAGATGACATGGTAGCAAAAACACCTATGCAGAGGTCACACTGTGACGACCTAGTAGAAATCTTCAGACAACTCCGAGCATATAACATGAGACTTAATCCAGACAAATGTGCGTTCGGAGTATAAGGGGGGAAGTTCCTGGGATTCATGTTAACATCTCGAGGCATCGAGGCCAACCCAGAAAAGTGCAGGGCCGTGCTGAACATGGCAAGCCCAAAAACGGTAAAGGAAGTCCAGCAACTTGCAGGACGAATAGCTACCCTGTCACGTTTCCTACCTGCAGTGGCAAACCGATCTTATCACTTTTTCCAGACATTCTCTAAAGGCAGGAAGTTCAACTGGACAGACGAATGCGAAAATGCTTTTACCGAACTTAAACAACACTTAACATCACCACCAATCCTCCAAAGACCAGAGACAGGTAACCCACTGTATTTATACCTATCAGTATCTAACCATGCTATAAGCTCGGTTTTAGTAACAGAAACAGGAAGAAAGCAAAACCCAGTATACTTCATCAGTAGGGTGCTACAACCAACAGAAACAAGGTACCCGAAGATAGAACAACTGGCGCTAGCACTAATCACCACAGCAAGAAGACTGCGGCACTATTTTCAAAGCCACACAATCATAGTACGAACGAACCAACCGCTAAGGCAGATATTAACCAGACCCGAGCTCGCCGGCAGATTGATAAAATGGTCGGTTGAGCTCTCCGAGTTCGACATCCAGTACGAACCAAGGAAAACACTGAAGTCACAGGTGCTGGCCGACTTTATATCGGAGATGACTAATGACACACATAATACAGAGGTCAGGTGGAGCATGCATGTAGACGGAGCATCAAACAAAGAAGGCAGTGGGGCAGGGATACTACTAAAAGAAGGAGACAAAGTGGTGGCCGAACAGTCACTACAGTTCCGCTTCAACGCAAGCAACAATCAGGCAGAATATGAAGCCCTACTCGCTGGGCTAAAGCTCGCCCTACAACTACAAGTACCCCGAATAACAGCCTACTGCGACTCTTCCTTGGTGGTACATCAAATAAAGGGCGAATTTCAGGTAAAAGATCCTGTTAGAGAAATATTGGCTCATAACAAAGGATCTAATTTCAAAATTTAAAGAGTTTAATATTATCCATGTAAACCGAGAACAAAATACCAGGGCCGATGTGTTATCTAAGTTAGCCACAACACGGCAAGCCGAAAACACATCGGCACTGTCCCAGCTAACACTTGACAAACCCAGTTTTGAGCAAGAAACAATTTTGAGTATTACACAGGTCCCAGATTGGCGAACACCTTTTATCGATTACATTAATACAAGCACCATTCCAAATGATGAGCCGAACTTGCCGCTCTTCCGAAGAAGAGAAAGCTTCTATACACTGCTCGGAAACACCCTATACAGGCGAGGACACTCACAACCATTGCTCAAGTGCATCAGCAACGAGGAAGCCGAGGAGGTTATGGCCGAAACGCATGAAGGAGTCTGCGGCAACCATATCGGCGGCCGAGCATTAGCAGCAAAGATATTGCGAACAGGATACTATTGGCCGACGATAAAACGGGACTGCATCACAAAAGTCAAAGCATGCGATAATTGTCAAAAGCATGCCACCCTTTCAGAGACCCCAGCCGAGGAGCTCCATACCATAGAGGTAAGCTGGCCTTTCGATAGGTGGGGATTGGATATCCTCGGACCCTTTCCGAAAGCGCCAGGCCAGGTAAAGTTCCTCCTAGTGTCAATCGATTATTTCTCTAAGTGGATAGAAGCACAACCACTAGCACACATAACATCAGAAAAAGTACAATCTTTCCTATGGAAAAATATCATATGCAGATTCGGTATCCCAAGAGAAATAATCTCAGATAACGGAAGACAATTTACAGACCATAAGCTCGCCACCTTTCTGACAAATTTTAACATCAAACATCATTTCGGCTCAGTAGAGCACCCGCAGACTAATGGACAAGTTGAATCAGCTAACAGAATTATCTTGCAGGGATTAAAGAAAAAGCTCGGCGAAGCTAAAGGAGAATGGGCTGACCTCATTCCAGAAGTCCTATGGAGTTACAACACCAGCATTCAATCCGCCACAGGGGAAACTCCCTTCAAATTGGTATATGGCGCAGAAGCGCTCATCCCAGTAGAGGTCAGCGTCCCCACGTTAAGGACCGAGCTCTACAATCAACCAAACAATCAACAAGCTCGGTTAGCCGAATTGGACCTCGTAGATGAAGACAGAGACATCTCCGCCATAAAGCAGCGAGCCAGAAAACGATACCTAGAGCAAAAACACCACAAAAGAGTAGTTCACAGGTCTTTCAACAATGGAGACCTTGTACTCAGACGAACAGAAGATGCACGTAAACCACCAGCACATGGCAAATTAGCGGCGAAGTGGGAAGGTCCTTTCCGAGTTCTCCAAAATCTCGGAAAGGGGGCTTACAAACTAGAAACCCTTAGAAGAGAACAACTCCCAGGAACATGGAATGTCTCCTCTTTAAGAGAATATCAGTCATGACATAGCCTGTATAATAGCGAATGATGGTACTCTTTTTTCCCCCCGAAGGTTTTTTCCCAAAACGCAAGGGTTTTACTCGGAAAGGGTTTTAATGAGGCCAGACGCAAAAAATCATTGTACCCATACAACTTAATGTGCAACCAAAACAGTTCTCATTTTGACAGTTAGCATACATTTCAATTAGTAAACACTTCAAATTATCCGAGCATAATCCTCGGAACCCTACCATCACGATCCGAGCTTATTCCTCGGAAAACCTTCACCACAAAAACAAGTCAACGTTTTTTCCCAATGAACAAACTAATCCGAGCTTCATCCTCGGAAGTTTACAAGCACATACCGAGCATAAATACTCGGACAAGTACAAAACTAACATTTATCACGACGATTTCTACCATACAAATAAAAATTTCAAAGAAATCCGAGCTTCATACTCGGAAAGCAACATACGCACGCCGAGTATACTACTCGGAGGAAGTACAAACAAACAATATCATCTAAATTAGTCAAACAAATCTTACCGCATTTCCATTCAAAAATACAAGAACTACGTTTAGAACATCTACTCTCATTTCCAACAAGTTCACCTAAACAGAGAATGGCTTTGGCCATCTTCGATACACATATACGATTACTTCCAACACACAATCATAAGTTTATCCAAAAAATCAAAGTTTATAAGATAAGTCATCATCAAGCCGAGCTATATGCTCGGAAAACAAAAGTATCGCAACCGAATTACATACTCGGTACCCAAAATGTTATCGCCAAATATTCGAAAACATAGTTCAAGATAAAACAACCACAAGTTTCAAGCATGCTACAAATATACAAAATAAACAAGATCAAATACTAAAAGACTAGTCTGCCTTGTCACCTATGCTAGATCCCTCACTCTCACCAGCACCTTCATCTTCAACAAGTTCACCGTTAACAACCACTTTCATGACATCAAGTTTTGAAGGATCAGCTTCCGGATACACCACCTTGACCTGGGAAACAGCACGGTCAAACCCTTGGGCAAAAGCCTCATAAACTCCGCCTTCCAACTCTTTGACCCGAGCAGAGAGCTGATCGTTCTCAGATTCCACAACCTTCAATTTTTCAGACAAGGACTTTTGAAGTTTTTTCTCATCGGCCAACTCCAACTCCTTTTTCTCCATAGAAGCAACAAGCTCAGCAATTTTCTTATCTTTTTCCTGAATGATCCCAGACAGCTCTTCTACACGGGAAGCTTCAATCTGCTCCCGATCCAGGGCAAGCTCCTGTGCTCGGCCAATGGCAACAATCCGAGCACCAATCACCTACGACAATAAAATAATGTAATAAGAGACATCAAAAAGCCACAACCATAAACAAAATAAACTATACCTGCAGAAACCGACTAACACCAGCTCGGCCGACTTCCTCAATCATTTTCATATCGTCCGGAAAACAACACAGTTCGTCAGCCATAGTACTGAAAGGATACAACTTTGCCCACAGAGACCTAGCGTGCTCATTCTCGTCATAACCGTGAAGCCTTTTCTGCGACTCGTATGCAGACTCAACCTTCTCCAAAATCATAGAAGACTCCCCCTTACCCTCCAAAACCTCGGCAAGGCTGCCCTGGGCTTGTCCCCTCTTCCTCTTATGTTTCGGCCCATGATGAATCAAGGCAGCTACACCTTTTCCAGCATTCGAAGACACCTCCTTTTCACCTTTCTTGCGATGATTGAAGAAAGATTTCAGGCCCGCGGTTGTAATGGCAGGAGCCCTCTCGGCTGCAAAACAAAGACAAGCAAATAAAAACCAGAAGGAGCACCTTATAAAGGAAAGACAGAAGCATGGCAAATTACGTTACCTATGTGATCATAAACAGCCTGTCTATTAGTATCCCATTTCAACATCTCGGCAATCGATAACAACCCCTTCGGACCCAATGATTTAAATAAGAAGCTCATCATAATATCATCATCTGGATGCCTATCATCTACGTCTAATACCTGATAAGGTTCGGGACACCAAGACAAGGGGAACTTTTCGACCAAGTGCTCATTCAAATAGAAAGGAAACTCCTCGGGCACACTCCTCACCTTAACAAACATCGACTTAAAATCCTTAAAAGAAGATTTATACAGACCAAAGATAGCCCGACGCGGATAACTACTAAGATTTACCCACAACCCACGTCCCACCCCCTTAGCTTGAAACAACGAGAAGAAAAGCCTCAGAGAAGGGGGTAATCTAATAACCCCATCAATACCTCGAAAGCCCGCACAAAACCCCAAGAATTCAGGTGCAGCTGGGTAGGGGCGCAGTTTAACCAGTATAAGACCCCACATTCAAATTCGGTAAAAGGCAGTTTGACCCCCAATTCGGTAAACAAACAGCTATACATATAAAAGAAAGACCAATCCCTCAACTGGTCACAGACTCGGTCCTCTTTACCACACGGCAACAACTCTATCCTAATGTTACTACCCTTTCTAACCCACAAGTCTGACCCCAGTAACTTTACTGACTCTTCATCATCAAACTGAGACGCATATTCCCTCACCCTGGCATCAACCCACCCACACGGATCAACCACATCACAGTTCTCCATTGCAGACAAAGAAAGAAAAAAAAATAAAGCACAAGAAGGAAGAAGAAAACGTGAATTCAGCACTGACCTTTGCTAGACATTCTCAGACAAGAAACCAAACCAAAACTCCTTTTCTCCAGAAAACAGCAGCAAATAGGATTTACAAAAAGCAAAGGTAATAAAGGAGTAAGCCCAGTAACCTAAACGGTTACACAAAAACCCCACATTAAATCCTCGTCGTCAAAAAAGAGAGGAATTTAATGACCTCCAAATCCGACGGACAGGGGTACCTGGGGATGCGGGGCACGTTTCACGTCAATCATGTCAAGAGGCGCGAAGAACGAAGCAAGTATTAAACACATAGAAAACCGTTTCGTAGTCCAAACAAGACCAAGCCGAGCTTGGGGGCTACAACGACCATATGCAACAAACAAATTCGGCAACCGAGGATCCAATACTCTTGGTCCAAAAGCTCGCCTTAGTCCTGTCCACACCAAGGCAAGCTTGGGGGCTATGATACGGTACCTGTATCCTCGGTCGCCCGGAATACTCGGCACACAAATATCCGAGGCTGACGTCACGTTAAACAAGCTCGGAACAAAAGCAGATAAGCTCGGCCTCACCCATTCAAATATAAGACACGTGCATCATAAAGCTCGGTCCCGTATCAGTCGTCCGAAAATCTCGGCACGTGATCAGGACCGAAACAGCATCACTCAACTGAAAATAGGAAACGTGCTCAACTAGTTTATAGCACCAAAACAGAATATCTCAACTAACCTATAAACTAGGACTTATCCACTAACGGGCAGAAGACAACTTCTATAAAACCTAGCTAATATGCTTGGCTAGGTCTGAGGTTCCATCACTCTCAGTCTCTTACTCTTTACTCTAAACTCATTTTATTCATTTACTCTGAATCACTACTGACTTGAGCGTCGGAGTATCTTGTGCAGGTATTCCCGCCGCGGTGTTTGATTCCGGCCGACGTAAAGCTCTTCCCCCTTATCGGCGACTTGATCGGAAGCGCTTAAGCTCGGCCGCCCTAATGTTCGAACGAACCATCAACCATTTGACAAAGAATTCATAATTTAGTAACAGTTTTCTATTAGCATTTATGTTGGGCCTGATAACAAGATAAATTCACAGCTTAGATATTCTGAACACATGAAAATACATGAATTGTGTAGATTATATGACCAATATGATTTCTTTCTTGATTTTTTGTAAAGCAGGTTCTGTTAACAATTTAATCATCAATCCTCAATTTAATTAACAAGATTAATAAGATTTTCAATTTAAATAAGAAGTGAGCAATGGGCAACGACAGATTCATCAATCATCATCAATCACAGGTTCACAAGAACCCACGGCAAATTATTCAATCAACTCAATAACAAGTAACAACAACAAAGTTCACAGCTTAACTAACAATAATTATTCAACAAAGTTCACAGTAACAAAAAATTATTCAATTATAGTTAAAAATTATTAAGAATGAAAAGCATATTCAATAATCATGCAATGATTTCTGAACAATGCATAAAAAAAATTAAAAAAACGAAGAACAAATGAGCTCTGAGTCACTGACCTTCGGTCGCTGAAGATGACGGATGGCGACAGACGACGGCGACAAGATGATGGCCGCCGAGCACGAGGAAGAAGTAGCGCACCTCCGACGGGGACTGCGAACAGATCGAGGACTTGGAGAACTCCCCTGACTGCGATGCACGAAGACTCGAGGAGACAAATCCCTGACTGCGACAGATGGCGACAGACAACGGCGACAAGACGACGGCCACCGAGCTTGAGGGAGAAGCGGCGCACCTGCGACTTGTGATTGCGAACAGATTGAAGACTTGGAAGAAATTCCCCTGATTGCGACGCACAAAGACTCGAGGAGACAAGCTCCTGACTGCGACGGACGGCGGCAAAGACGACTCCTCCTTGCGACGGTGGTGGCGGCTAGGATTTTTTCCTTGGTTGAGGCTGGGCGTGTTTTGCTCGAAGGAATAAGGAAGGAGATGGATAAGACGCGTTTTGGCTTCTTTGATTTCCCCTTAAGTGCAAAACTATATCGTTTTGTTCAAACTGGCCGGTTTCGGTTCCGGTTCGACCGACCAATTCTCGATCAATTTAGTAATTTATGGTCGATTTTGTAATTTTCGATTTCAAACATCAGACCGAACTGTTATTATCTTCAGTTTGCGGTTAAATTGATTGGACCGGCCAGTTCGATCTAGTTTTCAAAACCAGATTTTTAGGTGAGTAAATCCCACGATAACAGAGTTCATAATTACACGCCATCATTTTTTATAGGAGTTTTTGTCGAAATTACTTTTTGACGGTGAGATTTGACGGAAAATAAAAAATATCATTTGTGTCATACTTTCTTATGCTTAACATCCAATGGAATTTTTCATTGGAATTTTCTGATAATAATTCTAATAGTACTGACTGCGTTTTTAATAGTAAAATTTTTGGTGTGTACAAAGTATTTTTGAATTAGAAAATAATATAAAAATCTATTTATATTATTCTAAAATCAAATAATTTCAAACATATGAAAGTTTCATATATTGTTAATCATAGAGGTGACAACGGGGCGGGTAGAGGCGGATTTTTGGTCTACTTGATTTCGCCCCGCTGTACAACAATCTGCGTAGAATTCGTTCCGCTTCTACCTGCGAGTAGTAAAACGTTAAACCCTAATCCGTCCCTGCGGGTACCCGTCCTGCTGCTACCCGCCCCTATAATTATTAAAATTAAACAAATAAAATTAAATTTCAAAATTTATATAACTATCATCACATACATAACATAAATTAAAATAAAAATTTAAATATGATACAATATTATTAATCATTTACTAATTATTTTACATATATTATACATGTTATATATTAAAATTATATATATTATATATATACTAGGGTGAGTAGGGGTGAGTATTACTTAAACCCGACTCCGTCTCATTCCTCCCAAGAATCCGCCTCGGTACGGAGCGGGTGATTACCGCCTCAAGCGGGTAGGTGGATACCCACGAATTCGGGTGGTGTTGCCATCTCTAGTTAATTACACTTCTACTGTTCTACAATAACATTGTCTAAATTCATTATTAACAAAATTAATAATAACTTAAATTCTAATTTTAAGTTTTTATATTGATATAATCAAGAATTACATTGTAATTTTACAAGTCACGAGTATTTAATGAGTATTTAGTGGATTTCTATGAATTTTGAGACCTCTCTCAATTCTCATCCCCGTGATAGTATATCTCAATTTTCGTCCCTTTGGCAGGTGATGACCTTGTGCTCGGATAGCCATCTGCAAAGTAAGTAATGAGAGATTAAAATTAGTATAGTTGTAACTGATTTAAGAGACTTGGTTACTTAAAGTTAGTTTGTAATCTCTAGGCGGTAAAAAATAATAGTCTTAAGTCTAGTGTTTTCAGTCAGAGATATAATGAAACAACTATATATATACAAAAATCAATCATTAAAATTAATTATTAGTATAAAATATATATTAAAAATAAATTAAACTACATATATTTATATATAAATGTATAATAGTTAGCTGATTTTTATAATAAAATATTAGTGTAAATTACAAGATCCATCACTACAAAATCCTCTTCCTTTTTTTCTCTGCGATCCACTCTTTCTTCACGGGGTGCTTTAATAAGGCCGATCCAATCAATTTATTAACAAAAATATTATTAATTAAATAAATTAAATGATTTTTAGGAATAAAACTAACAATAATCATCAACCCAAATCTACTCAAAGTGGTATGGTCCTTAACAATAAAACTAACGAGTTGAACAATTCAAGAAAATTGTTATCATCGATACTCCCGCCCTAAATATTGCATCTACGACCATTTTCTTTTACCGCGAGAATTGCAGCCAGCTAACTCAAGTTGGGTTTGTTATCGCCTCCCACACCACGTTAATCAAACCATGCTATTCAAAAGCACAAAAAAGGGTTATATAAAACCGATAATTGCTCATCGCCACAAATCAATTTTGCTCATTATAGCCTAAATTAGTATACGATAGTCACTATAAAGAGAGAACCCAATATCAATTAGAACTCACCTCCTTCCACCAAACAAATACAAGGGGGATCCATTTGGTTCTAGCACCATTTGGATTCCTCCGCCAACAATATGAATTCCTCAACACAATCCTCCCTATTGCTCACTCTAGGCTTGATCCTCGTCATCTTTCAATCATCATATGCCCATGAAGATCCATGCCCACCACCACAACCAACAAAAGGAGGTCTTGGACTAGGAGTTGGAGTTGGTGCTGGTGTCGGCGCTAAAGTAGGACTTGGACATGATGAAAAACTCGGCCTAGGAGCTGGTGTTGGAGTTGGTGCTGGAGTTCAAGCAGGACTTGGACAATACGAAAAACTCGGCCTAGGAGTTGGTGCTGCTGCTGGCGTCGGCGCTAAAGTAGGACTTGGACATGATGAAAAACTTGGCCTAGGAGCTGGTGTTGGAGTTGGTGCTGGAGTTCAAGCAGGACTTGGACAACATGAAAAACTCGGCCTAGGAGCCGGTGTTGGAGTTGGTGCTGGAGTTCAAGCAGGACTTGGACAACACGAAAAATTCGGCCTAGGAGTTGGTGCTGGTGTTGGTGTCGGCGCTAAAGTAGGACTTGGACATGATGAAAAACTCGGCCTAGGAGCTGGTGTTGGAGTTGGTGCTGGAGTTCAAGCAGGACTTGGACAACACGAAAAACTCGGCCTAGGAGTTGGTGCTGGTGTTGGTGTCGGCGCTCAAGTAGGACTTGGACATGATGAAAAACTCGGCCTAGGAGCTGGTGTTGGAGTTGGTGCTGGAGTTCAAGCAGGACTTGGACAACACGAAAAACTCGGCTTAGGAGCTGGTGTTGGAGTTGGTGCTGGAGCTCAAGCAGGACTTGGACAGCACGAAAAACTCGGCCTAGGAGTTGGTGCTGCTGCTGGTGTCGGCGCTCAAGTAGGACTTGGACATGATGAAAAACTCGGCCTAGGAGCTGGTGTTGGAGTTGGTGCTGGAGTTCAAGCAGGACTTGGACAACACGAAAAACTCGGCCTAGGAGTTGGTGCTGGTGCTGGTGTCGATGCTCAAGTTGGACTTGGACAACATGAAAAACTCGGCCTAGGAGTTGGTGTTGGTGCCGGTGTCGGCGCTCAAGTTGGACTTGGACAACACGAAAAACTCGGCCTTGGAGCTGGTGTTGGAGCTGGTGCTGGTGTTCAAGCAGGACTTGGACAACACGAAAAACTCGGCCTAGGAGTTGGTGTTGGTGCTGGTGTCGGCGCTCAAGTAGGACTTGGACATGATGAAAAACTCGGTCTAAGAGCTGATGTTGGAGTTGGTGCTGGAGTTCAAGTCGGACTTGGACATGACCAAAAACTCGGCCTAGAAGCTGGTGTTGGAGTTGGTGCTGGAGCTCAAGTAGGACTTGGACAAGATGGAAAACTCGGCCTAGGAGCTGGTGTTGGTGTTGGTGCTGGAGCTCAAGTAGGACTTGGACATGACGAAAAGCTCGGCCTAGAAGCGGGTGTTGGTGTTGGTGCTGGAGCTCAAGTCGGACTTGGACAAGATGAAAAACTCGGCCTAGGAGCTGGTGTTGGAGTTGGTGCTGGAGCTCAAGTCGGACTTGGACATGACCAAAAACTTGGCCTTGAAGCTGGTGTTGGAGTTGGTGCTGGAGCTCAAGTAGGACTTGGACATGATGGAAAACTCGGCCTAGATGCTGGTGTTGGTGTTGGTGCTGGAGCTCAAGTCGAACTTGGACATGACGGAAAACTCGGCCTAGGAGCTGGTGTTGGAGTTGGTGCTGGAGCTCAAGTAGGACTTGGACATGACGAAAAGCTCGGCCTAGGAGCTGGTGTTGGTGTTGGTGCTGGAGCTCAAGTCGAACTTGGACATGACGAAAAGCTCGGCCTAGGAGCTGGTGTTGGAGTTGGTGCTGGAGCTCAAGTAGGACTTGGACATGATGGAAAACTTGGCCTAGGAGCTGGTGTTGGTGTTGGCGCTGGAGCTCAAGTTGGACTTGGACATGACGGAAAACTCGGTCTAGGTGCTGGTGTTGGAGTTGGTGCTGAAGCTCAAGTAGGACTTGGACATGATGGAAAACTTGGCCTAGGAGCTGGTGTTGGTGTTGGCGCTGGAGCTCAAGTTGGACTTGGACATGATGGAAAACTCGGTTTAGGTGCTGGTGTTGGAGTTGGTGCTGGAGCTCAAGTCGGACTTGAGCATGATGGAAAACTCGGTCTAGGAGCTAGTGTTGGAGTTGGTGCTGAAGCTCAAGCAAGACTTGGACATGACGAAAAACTCGGCCTAAAAGCTAGTGTTGGAGTTGATGCTAGAGCTCAAATAGAACTTGGACACAATGAAAGTTCCGTCAATCACAAACCATCAAGAAGAGACCTTGGTTTAGGAATTGGAGTTGCAGCCCATGTAGAGATTGGAGTTAAAGCACAAGTAAATGTTGGACATGATGGAAAACCCACCGAAACAAAACCAGCAACCGAAAGTGTTGACAAAAAGGCTGTCAAACAAGAACCAGCAACCGGAAGTGTTGATAATAAGGCCGTCAAACAAGAACCAGCAACCGCAGTCAAACAAGAACCAACAACCGCTAGTGTTGACAAAAAGGCCGTCAAACAAGAACCAGCAACCGCAGCAACCGCAAGTGTTGACAAAAAGGCCGTCAAACAAGAACCAGCAACCGCAAGTGTTGATAATAAGACCGTCAAACAAGAACCAGCAACCGGAGGTCCTGACTCAAGAGTTAATGCCACCGGAGCGCAAGTAAAACCTGAGCAAGACAAAAAGGTCGTCAAACAAGAACCAGCAGCAAAGGCTTCTGGCGAAAAAGTCGGAGCTGGAGCTCAGGTAGGAGTTGGAGCTGCCAAGAAACCTGTTGACGTTCCCAAAGTTGCTGTGGAAGTTTGCAAGCTAGTTCCTTCAGAGGAAAGGTCCAAGTGCATGCTAGTCATGAGACAGAACTCCAAATTCTTGTCTTGCAAAACTCCCCAAGATGTCTTAAGGGCTTTGCTTGAGTTGGAAGCCAACAAGACCAAATACGTGCATGAGCTACTCAACAAGTTGGCATTGAAAACCACCGTCGACAACACCAAAGCTGCCGGGGAAGCCACTAATGCCTGCCAAGTAGCCCTGGCTAAAGAACATGTTGATGTCCAAGTTGTTATCTCTCTTAACTTGGAGGTCGCTTTCATTAACAAGCTTTCATATCTTGTAGCAAGCAACCAATTATGAGAGTAACTCACTAACTAGGACATTCCAATGGGGGGGAATTTATGGGGAGGGATCCTATGCTATTCTTTTCTGCAATTTTATTTTGTTTGTGGACAGAGGAATAAATGAATGAAAAAAGAAATACTTGTAGTAGTATTTGCTCCTACATTTTTTTAAAAAAAATATTATTGTGTCATTTCTTTCTTTAATTGCTCCTTTTCATGGTTTAGTTAACCAATTTATACTATTATTAATCAGATAAACAGATATTATGGAATTTATACTTAATAAAGAATATTCTTAATTATATACAGAGCTTATAAATATAAAACTTTTTAATTGTTTTATTGAAAAAGTTTCAGTTTCGAATAGTAAACAATTTTCATTCATTTTTTTAACCAAAAGTCCAAAGCCTTCAATTAAATTCTTTATTATAGTAAATTTGAGTTAGAATGAAGTAGGAGGCCTAAACATAATGTCATAGTGGAGGGTGCTGGTACCTCTTAGCTAATTTCTTAATCTCTTTTCTTTCCTATATATAATTTAAATTTTAAATTTAAGATTTAAAAATTAAAGTTAAGATTAATGATCATTTTAAAAATATTAATTAATATTAACTAAAAAATAGTTAGTTCTTTAATTAAACTCATTAAGAGGTGTTGTTATTTATTTATTGGTTAAATTAAAATCACACTTCCTAATGTTCATAAAGTTTATCATCATACTTTTTCCCAATATATACATCAACGTTTTACCATTAAAGAGAGAAAAGGTATAAACATATAAATAAATTATAACTTCACAATTTTAATTTTTTTCAATTAAAATTTCTTAATTGATGAACACTATATATTTAATAAATTAATACATATAAAATTTTTACTATATTATGTATATACAAAAAATTATAGTACATATTAAAATACGAAATATATATTAAAAATTATGAAATAACTCAAGTAGATATAAGAAATATCATGCTATTTTGGTAGTTAATTTTCATGTAAACACTTAACGTTTTTAAAAAAAATTATGTCTTTTTTTTATCTTAAATCAAATAAATATGGTTAATTAAAAGCAAATTTTCTGGCAGTAAAATTGTTGCATGATATATCCATAGTTTTCGAGTTTAAGCCTAACACATGGTTATTAGCAATAACACAAAGTTTTTGTTTTCTTGTGTATATATAATTATATATACACAACTGCAATGCCATATTCGGAATATGAGAAGCTTGCTTGGACTCTCTAACACGATCGATGGGTATTCTTAAAGTGAGAAAAAAAAAAAAAAGGAAAGGATCAAACGTTATCCATAAGTCCGTAACCCACTGCTTTTTTTCGATCGAGTTCCATGGCATTTTCATTTTGTTGTTTTGTTAAATTATCTGTTTTTGCTAATTTATGTATAATGGAATCTACAATTTACAATTCGAAACTGCTACTCATCCAATAATAATTCATCCTTTAAACATTTTTTAAATTTAATAATTCTATTATATTAATTTTTTAATCAACTAATTAATTATATTTCCTATTTCAAAAATACTAAAAAATAGCATTTTTTATTTCAAAATAATTTAAATAATTAACCTGCCCTGTTTATCAAAATGTTCAACTCTGTCCATATGTAAACTACTTGAAACTAACGGAATTATAAAAGAGTAAATTAAAGAAAAATCAAACAAAAGTAATTAAACAAAATCTAATGGTTTGCAGTGCAAATAAATAACTACAATAAATCAAGGTTAAAGATGTTGATGGAAGAGCTGCGATGAAGACCACAGAAGGCGATGAAGACCAAGCTGAAGGCAGCAACGTTCAAGTTGCAACGAGGGAAGACAACGAAGATTCTAATGTCAAGAGGGCCAAATTTTCTTAAAAAAAGAATAAATTATTCTCTATCTTCATTTTATTTTAATAAATTTGGTTTAATTTTATATATACATTTTAAAATGTGACTTTAATTTTAGATATGTTTACAATTTATTTTGTATATAATTATATTATTTTAGATGTGTTGTGAATTGAGAATTAAGATTTATTTAATTAATAAAAATATAATATTTCTTAATTAATAAATAGCTTTTAAGAGTGAGACATCTTTAAAAAAAATCAAAATTAAGTAAATAGATAAAAACATATAAAAAAAAGTTTATCATAAACAAAAGGACACACTAAAATTTATAAATACCAAAAAATACATTCTAAAAATTTATTTTGATGGACAAAAATTTTATGCCGACAGTGAATATATAAAGACGAGATATATTTTTGTCCAACGAAAATAATCTTTAAGGTGTACTTCTATATTTATAAAAAAAAATTTAAAATTAATAATTTTTAGTATATTTGATCATTATTAGTCCGTACAAATACTAAGATTAACAAATAAATTTTATTAATTTATCGTGTAAATTTTAAAAAATATAAATATAAATTATATTAATTTATGTATATAAATTATATATTTATTATATATAAACGTCTGAAAATATGAATATAAATGATTACGAAACAAATGCTGACAAAAAAAAAAATTTACTAATCATATAACATTATTCATTTATGATTTTTGATGTATACTTTTATCCATCCAAACCCTTTCACGTGTAATTTTGTGATTTACTCATCAAAATTTGATGTTTGATATTGAAAAGAAAATAATTAAAATTACACAAAAATTGATGTGATGACAAATTCAACAAGTTGGTAGTCATTTTAATTATTTCCGATCAACCCACACACTACAAACTGAAAAGGATGTCATTAATAAAATTCCCCCATAAAATTCCGATCCTCAACACTAGTCCCTCCTCTTAAATTTTGTTTGGAATAAAGTTTGTTGCAGCAAAAGCTATGCCTGAAAGCAACCTAATCTCCTTGTTTAGTTCGGTAATAGCAGGGTTAACGATCTTTTCACTTTCCAAACCTCTGTCGCAGGTGTCAGGGCCATCGCTGGCGACCTTGGCATCATAATTTGCAGTCATGGGATCTTCCTTGATCTCGCCAAGAGCACTCTTGAAGGATCCAACGACGCCATCATAGTCGAATCCGGCGCATTGTTCAAGCGCCGGGGACTTGCTCTTCTTTGCCAACTCCTTAAGGAATTTTTGTCCCTCCTTGCCCTTGCTTATGCCCAATTCAAGGATGGCTTGTGAGAGCTGAACAATGTTCTTTGCTGATAGCATCTTAGGGTTTGATCTCATGATGTCCATGCATTTTGCCCTTTCTGTTGCTGTAGCGTCACAAACTTTAATCACCAACTTCGATAAGTCCAAGGTTGCTGATTTTTCTTCGGCTTGTGCTACATTGGCGATGATGAGGACCAAGCCAAGGCTGAACAAAATGAAGGACTTTGTTGAGGAATTCATCTTCATAACGGTGTATGGAGAGAACCCTAATGCGAATTGGTTTTGATTTGATGGGGGATGATGAATTCTAAGTCGTGTTCGGGGCTCTCTTTATAGTACATCGTCATTAATTATGAAACCCTAAAAATTTAGGGTAAGAGGATAACTAATTTTGGAAGTGTTCAACAACAAAATAGATATATTATTAACTTATTTGTTGGGTTTTCCTAATTAAGTATAGAATCGTGTCATAATCTCATCACTTTTGGACTGATTCTTCTTTTTTTTAATCTTTTGTTTTACACATATCATGTCCACAATTTTGGTCCGAAATTAAAATTATTAATATGTACCACATTTTGAACAAAAAAGAATAATATAATATAATTATTTTAGAAGACTAGAGTATTTTTCCTTTCAAATAAATTGTGTTGTTTGGAATTTTTAATGGGAGTTTTAATTATGTCTTAATAATTGAATATTTTTTTTATTTGTGAGAGTTTTATATATTATCACAAAAAAATGTTGTAAAGATTTTCAAAAACGAACCTTTACTAAAATTCTCACACAAATAAATATAAATAATTACTAGTTTAAGCATGGAATCATCATGTGTTCAATTTTTATTTTCCTTCTTTAAGGTGAAAAAAAGAAAAATTAACATTGTGATAGATACTACTTTTTTACTGTAAGTAGAATTTATTACGATACTAGAATTGAGATCTAATAATAGGCTTAGAAAAAATATAAGAGAACAATATTTTTTTAACAATTCAAATAATAGGTTAAAAAAAAGTTAATTTTAATTTTAAAAATTAAATTAATTAGATATTATTCTCTTTTTGAATTTGACTTTCAATAAATATATAATAAGACGAGAAGACACCATCTCCAACTCAAAAACTTAAGATATTAAATTAATGAATTTCTTATCTTATAAATTCCTCACTCTTCTTTACTTCTTTTGATGTGGGACTAACTTCATACACTTTTCACACTTGTATCATTAACATTACTATGCATGAGTCTTCCAACATGAATATATAATTGCATTCATAAAGTCTTGAATTCGGTCTCTTATTTAGCTCATCATTCCAGCTAATCCTATGGTGATTAAATACTAATATATCTATGTGAACTTAGTTGAAGGGAAGAAGAGATATCTGAGGTCTGAGATTAGAGAGAACTCATAATCTTGTGTTGCAAGAAAGGCAGAGTATTATATTAATCATGCATTTCTTTGTATTATGTACATGATTCTCGTCCAAAAGAGTGTAATCATAATCCCTTAATTCACTTAAAACCAAAAACTATAAACCAACAGAATTTTCTAATATTTATAACTTCTGATTACATTAATTAATACCATTCCAACACACGTACATCAATTCCGCCATCCGCGTATGTGAGTCGCTACCTAATATATCTCTTCTCTAGTTGAACATTTCCATAATTAGTTTATGATGAACTATAAAGAGAGCCCCTAACACCACTTAGAATTCATCTTCCCCCACCCAAATCAAACAATTATCTCCCTACACCACCATTATCAATATGAATTCCTCAACAAAGTCCTCCATTTTGTTCAGCCTCGGATTGATTCTCATCATTGCCAATGTAGCACAAGGTCATGTAAAGGTAACAGCATCCTTGGTCCCTAAACTTTGTGAGTCAGGACTGGTGGAAGAAAGGGCAAAATGCATGGACATTTTGAGATCAAACCCTAAGATCCAATCAGCAAAGACCTTTCGTGAGCTCTCAGAGTTGATTCTTGAGTTGGCAGTGAACAAGGCGACGGAAGGACAGAAATTCCTTCAGACATTGGCGGAGAAGGACAAGTCCCCGGCGATTCAAGAATGCGCTGGATTCGATTATAATAATGCCGTTGTGCAGTTCAAGGGTGCCCTTCGTGACCTCAAAGAAGATACATCGGCTGCAAATTACGCTTCAAAGCTCGTCGGCGATGACGTCAGTAGGTGCCACACCATTTTGGCCCGAGCGAAAATCGTTAACCCTGCTATTGACCAGCTCAACAGTGACATTAGTTTGCTTTCAAACGTGGCTTTTGCTGCAACATCCCTAATAGAGAAAAAATACCAAATCGATCTTCTCTTAAAGGATTAATGCTGAGGAATTTATGGGGGACTTTTCAGGTGGGGGAAGGTCGGAAATAATGAAAATCATTATCAACTTGTTGAATTGACCTTATCAATTCTTATGTATTTTAATTATTTCCTTTCAATATTTAATATATAATCATTTCACCTTTCTTCGTAAAAGAAGAAGGTTTATCCTTAAACTCTCTTTTTTTTTTTTTAAGCTCATATTATCTTTCAATTATAAATGATAGATTCTGTTGCCGGGCAAAATAGATAGTTTAACAAAATAGCAAAATGAAAAATGATTAGTTATGTTATAACGTTTTTATTACATGATGAGCCATAACTCAATTTTAAAGTAAAATATATTTTTTTTAATCTTTAAAATTTGTTAAAAATTTTAAAAATATATACTTCTAAAATATATATATAATGTCGAGCAAGTCTAAAAAAAAAAAATATTACTATTTAAAAATAAATCTAAAATATGATGCAATTTTTTTTTAAATTATGGAGATACTACATTTAATCAAGACTCAAGAGCAAGTCCGAAGAGTCACCAAAAAAAAAGAGCAAGTCCGAAATAAAAAACTATATAATTAAAAAACAAAGGTACAGTATTTTTTATTTTATAAAAGGCTTGATTGTACAACTTTGACATGTTTAATTATTTTATTATAAATATTTTGATTATTTTAGTTTGAAAAGTTTGATTAGTTTCATGGTTGATCATGGTTAGAAAAATGAGGTAATCATATATATAATAAACAAGTATAAAAAATATTATGTATTGTGAGGGTATCAAGCTTGAAGTGAAAGAGAGTGAAGAAGGAGCAGAGAAGTGAAGAAGTGCAAAGAGAAAAGGAATAGAGAAGTGAAGAGAGAAAAGGCTATCAGTGTTTCTTCAAAGAAAAATGAATTAGCCTGTGTTATTTTGCAAGTTCTACATATATATATATATAGTTGGTGGGTAACTTGATTTGGTTATCTAAGGTCTAACTAATTTCTTCTGGAAGATTCTGATTGTAACTAATTCTCTAACTGAATGCTGGTTTGCCACTTGTGCTGCTTCAAGCTTGCTTGTTATTATTGCTAACATCAACTTTACTGTTTTGTCTGTCTGAGTTTTCTTTGGCAGCAATGTGTTTATTGGAGCTGTTGATTTGGATTCGTTCTGTGATTCTGAGCTTGGATCTGAATTTGTGGAAGTTGAGGCTGGAGATGGGTTTCGTGAATATGTCTGCTATTTGGTCTTGAGAGGGAATGTGCAAGACACTGACTTTCTTTTGAGTAACATAGTCTCTTACAAAGTAAAGGTCAAGTTCAAAGTGTTTGCTTTTGTTGTAAAGAACTGGGTTTGCAGCCATTAAAATTGTACTTTGGCTGTCACAGTAGAGGTTGGGTGTGATGGAGCATGGGATTCTCATTTCACTCATTAAATTTTGGATCCAGAGGATTTCAGTTAGGCAAGCAGCTAGTCCTCGATACACTATAAGAAAACACGTCTTTTGCCACTCTTTTAAAGCGTGGCGAAAAGCTGAAAAAAGCGTGGCGATAGCTTTTCGCCACGCTTTTTAAGCTATCGCCACGCTTTCGAAAGGGTGGCCTATCAAAGGGTGGCGGTTGCTCTATCGCCACGCTTTTTGCAGTCTATTGCCACGCTTTTTGTTTGCCACGCTTTTTTACAAACTGCCACTTGAAAAAGCGTGGCTGTAGGTGGGAAAAACGGCCACACTTTAAAAGCGTGGCGATAGGTAGAGATATGGCCACGCTGTAAAAGCGTGGCGATAGGGCAGATCTGGCCACGCTTTTAAAGCGTGGCGATAGGTGGAGATACAGCCACGCTTTTAAAGCGTGGCAATAGGAAGAGATACGGCCACGCTTTAAAAGCGTGGCCATAGCAAAATATACAGCCACGCTTTAAAAGCGTGGCGAAAGCCTTGTTAAATTAAAAAAAAAATTTCTTTCCGTTACTTGATCTTCATTGCTACACTATAAATTTTCATTTCTTTTTTATTACCAAACCTTCAAATATAGTATGCAATTTTTATTACAAGACAAATCAAACAATAATTAGTGAGATATATAATTTACTATAATTGTTTTATACATTAAAAAACTATTACTTAAATACAAAATAAATCTCGATTAGCATAAGAACAGAATGGATCTGTATCAAGAAAAAGGAATACGTAAGTTAGGGGTAATTCACTAACTATATATTGACAATTTATATATAATAATAGTCACAAATATAAGGGCTTAATATAGATTAGTAACTTCAACTTGTGTAATATTATATGATTATCTTGTGTTATATATAAATGATTGTATTAAAAACTAAACCCAGTCCCAAATCAGTTCAGCTACTACTTCATCAATGTAATGGTAGGAGAAAAAAGCCACCCCTGAAGTGTATGATCCAAAGCCAGACCATGACAATAGCAGCCATTGCTAGAAGGTGAGCCACAAAGGTAAATGGAAGAGCAAGAACTCCCAACCCCATCTTCAATCTTTTCTCCTTTTGTCTCCTTCGCAAGCATTGTCTGTAGAGGAAGCATGACCAACTCCTTCAAGGTGTCTTTCACATTTTCTAAAGCCCCAATATCATCAAAAGTGACCCCAATATCACTTGGAGAAATCACATCAAGCAGTTTTTCTCAAATTCATGTTCAGTAACTAAATCCTGAGCAAAATGGGGAAGGGGAAAAAGAAAAACAACAATAGGAATTAATAAGTGAAGAATAGTCCTCATATATTTTAGTAAAGAACCACCAACGAAACAAGTAATTGAAGTTCCATCTAAAACAACATGTTTACGAGGCTACAATGCAAAATTCAATTACAGTTGGCCATGGGTGCTGAAGATTTGATTCAAACAGTAATAGGCACAACAAAAGAGATGAAAATCAGCAATTAAATTACCTTCAGCGATTTCTTTGAATTCTTGTTTTCACCTTCAATGCCCTGTAGAATGTTCAGCCCATACTTAAGGCTGAACCAATAAAATGTAAAAATAAGTGTTACAAGATGAATTTAAGTTCATATAAAATGTAAAATAGTGTTTATAGGTGAACTTAAGTTCACATAATTCTATTTGTGTAGAACTATATGTGTCCTTTAATAGTTACAAGAAGGAAAATTGAACCTGTAAATATCTCTATGAGGTAGAAACTCTGTTTCCAAAGTAGCTTCCCTGTCCTGCTCAATCGCATATAGTTCTGCAGGATCTTCAGGAAGGGTAAGTCTTCTATTCCGGACTGCAGCAACATAGACCTGGAAATTAAAAACATGAATAAGTGCAATAAGGAGTTTGCAACCACTATAGATGTCATCGTCTGGGGTATTAAGCCTATCAAAATTCGAGAGTAATGCTGATTAAGTTAAAACCAACACCACTGAGGCATGTATACAACAGATACCTGCACGATCTCAAGTAAAGCACTTGTTCCTTTAGCAGGATGAATTCTGTATAGTGGCAATGCAACAGCAAAGATAATGATGCCAAGTAACATAGCAGTGGTGCCAATCCCAAATCCCCAATCCCATCCTTTATGGATTTGTATCCACATAATGAAGGTTAAGCTGACAGCACCACCAAGGCACACTGCAAGCAAGACTGCAAGAGTGTGTTGAAGAATGTTAACATCAGCCTTGATTCTTTTGGGTCTGTTTCATCAAACTGGTCAACATACCTGCACATATTTGTGCATTCAGAAAACAACCACAGTACTGCTATTTAACAAACAAAATGCTTTTGCTTAACCATATTAAGATAAAAAGCATATAAAATAAACCACAAAACATTATAAATAAATTTTGAATCACAATAGTAACAGTTTTATGTGTTGTATATTCTATAAAGAAAAGCGAAACCATCTATTACATTTAAGAATTAAAAACATTAGTTAATTCGATTGAATTATGGAAATAAATTAAAAGTAAGAAAGAACTTACTTCCCAGAACTGCTCACAGAAAGAACGGAGTATGAATCATGTGGAATAGGTGTACTAATGTGCTTCTTCCCCTTGCTTCACAGGCAATGGTTCAAAAAATCCCTTTGATCTTCAAGTTTCTGACAAGGAGCTATTATAATAACCAGCAACATACATCAGCCATGATATGCTCACTTTGTTCAAAACATGATAAATTTTATATATGGAATCTTAAGAATAACCAAGAAAGATTAGACAACCAAAAGAAGACATGCAAGATCCAGGAAGTCAAGCCATAAGAATTGCAAGGAAGAACAGAAAGGTCAACCTCTTTAGTTACAAATAAGATTGACTAAACAGAAAAAAACTAGAAACTAAAAACCACAGTGCATTAAAAGAATAAATTTTTTTTGTCAAACAGGAAATCTCGTATTATTGAGAGCAAGGTATTAGACGGAGAACTTCTTTCATTAATGCCACAGTAAACAAGAATATGTGAAGCAACAATTGTAGAAAATTAGAGCTGCAAAGCAGAAAAAAAAAAAAAAAGGGACAGAGAAACAAAGAGAAGAAGAGGCCAAGGGAGAACCAGATACGAAACAAAATGGGACAGAAACGGAACAGAACTGAATAGTCATAATTATCAGACAAAGTCTTCCCTAAAGCAAAGAAATCCAGTGTTCAAATCACTAACATTTTAGTTAAAGCTTAGTTTAAGTCACAATCCATTTCCATTGCAACTAACCAAATTTCAGTTTTTATGAGACATTTTAAAGCAATAAAATAGTAAAAAAAAATATCTTAACAGAAACTACATTGGCTACAACATACTTAAGCAGCAGTGATAAGCACTGCTCGAGCAAAGCACAAGCACAAGCTACACTAAGAACCTTAGTCATTCAAGAGAGCTCACCTTCCTTATTACATTCAGGGTCTTCGGGAATCATCAATTCATTATTAGGGTCATCTGGTAAGTCTTGGAGCCTATCCTCAAACCAGGTTCAAAAACAACAGCAGATTATCAACTTAACAGGTTCAAAAACAGAAAATCACAACAAAAAAAATAAAATAAAAATAACAGAAGAACAACAGAATAACAACACAAGAACAATTAGCAAATTAACAAGTTCACACTAACAGTTAAAATTTACCAGAAGAACACTAATGCAAGTGGAATCATCATGCTAATATGTTTTCTACAAAGATGCTATTTTTGCAGCTAAAATTTCCTAATTACTAAGATCTAATTATTCTAATTTCACATGCAATCAACTTACTAAGTTTCTAAAAGCTAGAAATGATAAAACCAACCCGAAATATGGTTAAAGCATTTCATCAAACATGTTGAGTGCGAAAACTTGAAACGAAATAAGAGAATTCAAAGCTTAGTATCAATGTGATAGAGAAGAGAACATAACTATTGTATACTTTAATTCAGTCTATGAAAAAAATCTAAACCACTGCCAAATCAAATAGTTACTTATTGTAATAGAAATAAGAAGTTGCAGAGTTTCAAGCAGAGTATTGGTGTTGTGTGAGTGTATTGTCTGGTGGTGGGTTTAGGGAACTCACGGCGGCGACAAAAGAGAGCAGTTCGACGGCTAGGTGGAGCGCACGGGTTGGTCGCAGAGTTTGAAGCAGGGCAACGTGGCTTCCAGACGAACGCGAACCCGAACGGTGAACGGCGAGTGAACGCGAACGGTGAACGCCGAGCAAACTTGAATGGCGAAGAACGCGAACGAAGACGACGGCTGAACGAAGATGCGAACGTTAACGGCAACCAACGGCGGCGGAAGCGCGGCTGAGAGGGATTGGAGGAGAAGAAGAGGGAGGAGCTTGCTGTCGACCATGTTTGCTGGAGCTTGAAGGTGAACAGAGAGATCCACAATGATTCGAAGAAGAACAAGAAAGAGAAGAAGGGTACGAAGATTAACAAGATGAAGAAGAAGTGGTTTCCATCAGTGACGAAGGCGAAGGCGAAGGGTGAAGGGTGAAGGGAGGAGCTCTTCCGATACAGGCGAGTAGTTTCGAAGGTGAAAGAGAGATTAGGGTTAGTGGTTTCGAAGGGAAAAGAGAGATTAGGTTGGGGATCGGGTTGGGGGCCGGGTTTGGGCCGGGTTGGGAGCCGGGTTTGGGAGCCGGGTTTGGGTCAATTGGTTGGGGCCCCTCTCGCCACGCTTTTAAAACGTTATTGTTGCTCTCTACGGCCACGCTTTTGAAGCGTGGCAGAAAAGAAACCTTTGGCCACGCTTTTAAAGCGTGGCCGTAATGAAACCCTGTTGCCACGCTTTTAAAACGTCCTTGTTTCTCTCTATGGCCACGCTTTTGAAGCGTGGCAGAAAAAAAACGTGGCCTTTTGTATAATCAATTGCCACCCTTACAAAAGCGTGGCCGTTGATCTTTTTCGCCACGCTTTTGAAGCGTGGCAAAAAAAAGTGGCCAAATCTCTTATCTATCGCCACCCTCATAAAAGCGTGGCCATTGACCACTTTTGGCCATGCTTTTGAAGCGTGGCAAGAAAAAAGCGTGGCCATAGGCCTTTTTTCTTGTAGTGATACTCTGCCTCTGTGGAGCTCCTAGAGACTGCATTTTGTTTTCTGCTTGACCATGATACTAGGTTTGGTCCGAGGAATACGCAGAACCCTCTGGTTGATTTCCTGTCATCAATATCACTGCCCCAATCGGAGTCACTGAAGCCATAGATTCTACATTCACTCATTCTTTGGAATCTCAACCCCCAGTTTGATGTCCCAGCAAGGTATCGTAAGATCCGTTTGACTGCTTTCTAGTGACTTTCCAGAGGAGTTTGCATGAATTGTGAGACTTTGTTCACAGCATAGGTAATTTTAGGTCTGATTATTGTAGCATATTGGAGTCCCCCAACTATAGACCTGTAAAGAGCTGGGTTGTGGTAAACGTCCTTGCCATGAGCTGACAGCCTGACACTTGATATCATAGGTGTTGTTGCTGCTTTGGCATCGCGCATTCCCGCCCTTGTTAATAGGTCTTGGATGTACTTTGTTTGGCATAGGAGTATGTCATTGTCATTGAATTTCACAGTTTCAATGCCCAGGAAATAATTCATATTCCCCAAATCTTTGAGGGTAAACACAGCATTCAACTCAGAGATTAGGGTAGAAATTTCAGCTTGAGAGCTCCCGGTGACCAAGATATCATCCACATAAATGAGAATGTAGATGACTGAGAAAGGGAAAAACCTGGTGAATAGTGATGAATCAGATTTGGTGTTCGTCAAGTCAAATCGGTTGAGAGTGTCCTTGCGCTTTATAAACCAGGCTCGAGGAGCTTGTTTAAGGCCATAGAGGGACCTTTGGAGCTTGCAGACATGGTGAGGTTGAGTGGGAGAGGTGAACCCTTCTGGTTGAGACATGAAAACGGTCTCATGTAGATCCTCATTGAGGAAGGCATTATTGAAGTCAAATTTCCGGATGGGCCATCCCTTGGAGAGTGCGAGGCTGAGCATGATGCGAACTGTGGGTGGGCGGACGACAGGGCTGAAGACTTGGTCATAGTTGACCCCTTCTCGTTGGTGAAACCCTTTCGCGACAAGGCGAGCTTTATACTTCTGAATGGTGCCATCTGGGTGCCTTTTGATGCGAAACACCCATTTGGAGCCAATGACGGGGTCAGTGTGTGGTGGGGGGTTTGGGTACCAGCTGCCAGGTTTGGTTGCGCATCAGAGCATAAAACTCCTCCTGCATGGCTTGTTTCCAGTGGCGGCTGGCCAGCGCCTATTGAACAGAGGAAGGGAGAGATTCAGTGAGATCGGAGGCAGGGGTGGCAAGGACTGCAGCATAGGTTTTGGGCTTGAGGTTCTCTATCTTGCTCTAAGTTAGCATAGGATGACGATTGATTGGCGCTGGTTGAGGAAGTGGCAGGACAACTTCAAGGCGACTTGGCTGCAGGGTACCTATGGTGAACGAAGGAACACTGACAGGGTCATTAGCAAAAGCAGAAACACAATCATGAGTTACAAAGCCAGGTAATGTAGATAATGAATCAGGCACTGAATTAATTATATTGAAAGTATCATTCAATGTATGCAAGGGTGGAGGGAGGGAGCTGGGTAGTGGGGATTGGGTGTGTTGTGGAGTCATGGTGGGTGGGGATGGTTGGGGTGGGGAAGGAACTCTAGGTAGGATAACAGTTGGGGTATTGGGTAAGGGTAGGTAGAGAGGAGGAGAGGTTTGGGATAGTGGGACAGCAGTGGTTTTGGGGGAGAATAGCTCATTGTAGGGGAACTCAGATTCATTGAAAATAACATCTCTGGATGTGAACTCTTTTCCATTTGAAGAGAGGCAAGTGTATCCCTTATGATCTGCAGCATAGCCAATGAAGATGCATTTCTATGATCGATGGCTGAATTTGGTTTGGTTATATGGCCTGAGGAAGGGATAACAAGTGCAGCCGAAAGGTTTGAGGAAGGAGTAATCAGGTTTGGCGTTAGTTAGGGCTTCATAGGATGAGATATTGTTTAGTTTGGGATTTGGCAGTAGATTGATTAGGTAGGTTGTTGAGAGGGCTGCTTCTCCCCAAAAGGTTAAGGGAAGGGTTACTTGGGCTAATAGGGTTAGGGTGGTTTCTGTTATGTGTCTATGCTTTCTTTCTACTTTACCATTTTGCTGGTGAGAGTAGAGACAGGTAAGTCTATGCTGGATTCTATTGGTTTCAAGAAATTGAATGAATGCTGCAGATAGGTATTCCTTCCCATTGTCAGTTTACAGTGCTTTTATTTTCAGTCCAGTTTTGAGTTCAATTGCTGCTTTGTACTTTTGAAAGGCAATAAAGGCTTGTCCCTTTGTTTGTAGCAGATAGATGCTGGAGTATCTTGTACTGGCGTCAATGAAGCATATGTAATACCTGCAGCCATTTCTACTATACATAGGAGCAGGTCCCCAGAGGTCAGAGAAAATCAGATCTAAAGGTGCAAAGCTGGTGTGTGAGTCAGGGTGAGGTAATTGATGTATTTTGCTGATACAACAAGCATGACACAATGATGGTTCAAAACTCATTTTATTTATTGAATCATTGTCAATTACATTGCATTGCTTCATTACAATAGAGGTGACTTTTTCAGATGGGTGGCCCAATTTTCTATGCCATAGTTGAGCAGTGGGACTTATCTTTTTACAGGTTAGCAGTGCATTTGCACTGGACAGGTTCATATCTCTATTTGGTATATTTGTTATTACATTGGTAGAAAGTAGAACATTAGCAGACTTCACTTGCTCTTTTGGTTGGCTGAGTATGTTGTGAGTACTTGACTGCTTGTCGTGTGAGTGTGGTTGTTGTGATATTGGTTGGGATAGTGCATAGGTTGTAGAGGATGCGATTTGGGTTTTTGCTGAGGTCTTTGAAGGCAGCTGTGAGGTTGAGTTAGGGGTGGGAGTAGGGGGCTGTGCTGTGGTGTGTGTAGCTTTACTGGTGATGGTGGTAGGGCTTTATGTGGTTTGGTGTTTGCTGTCAAGACTGGGCTTTGATTTTCTGAAGTATTAGGAGATGGTGTGATCTTTGAAGTTAGCTGCGAGGGTGAGTAAGGGATGGGAGCAGGGGGCTGTGTTGTGGAAGGGTTGGTAGCAAGGAGGTGTGTGGCTTCATTTGGTTTGGTGTGTGGGGTATGATATAAGGGTGGATTAAGGTTGGTATTTGTGTGGTAGCAGGTTGAGTTGGTTATACTGTGATTATTGAGGCTGGGAGTTCTTTGAATGATTTGAACTCCCTCAAACCTGTACAGTCCATCCTTAAGCAGTCCTTGGAGGAGGACTTTCTTGGATATCTGGCATTTTACATAGCACAAGTAAGGCCATAATTCAAAGTAGACATAGTTGTCTAATGCAAATTTGGCTACACTTATTAGGTTTTTAGATATGGTAGGGACATGGAGTAAATTTTGTAATTGGAAGGGTTTGTTTGATAATGATGCATGCATAAATGTACTTCCAATATGCTTAATTTTCATACCTTGACCATTACCTCCAAAGACCTGTTCTGTGCCATCATAACTGGTTCTTGTGGCTAGGTTCTGTGCATCATAGGTGCAGTGGTGAGAGGCTCCCGAATCAGGATACCATGCTGTGTCTGGCATTGCTGAGGGGACAGTGAGGAGAGCCTACAGATTTGGGGAAGCCGGTTGTGCTTCATTTTGAGATTATTGTTGTTGCTTAGTGGTTCTTGAGTTGGAATTGTTGTTGTGGAAGGCAAAGGATGGGGGTTGAGTTGTGTTTAGAGGTTGAAGATGAGGGTTCATGAAATCTTGGTCGAAGCAGTGATAGCACTGAATGACTGTGTGTCCAATCTTGCCACAGAGTTGGCACTGTGGTCTGTTTCCTTGCCACCAGGAGGAACGGCTGCCTCTGGACCCTCGAAAGCCGCCTCTATTGTTATAGTTGCTATAGCTTCTTCTTTGAGAGTTTTCTTGAATTTCTTCATTGCTTTGAGCTACATTTACTTGCATTGCTCCTAGTTCTGTCTTTCTGAATCTTTCAATTAGCTCTTCTTGAGTTAAGAGTTGTGTTTCAAGTTCACTTTCAGTGGTGTGATCTATTCTTGCTGTTGCAACAGCGACAAATGTATTGTATTCTTCACTAAGTCCTGCCAAGGCTGCTTCAATGTAATCTTCCCTTGAGAGTGGAGCTCCCAGTGCTTTCAGTGAATCTGCCACCTGGTTGATCTTTGCCATATATTCTGTTACTGTTGAGCCATGCTTCTTAAGCGTTCTCAGCTGCGTTTTCAGTTGCTTGATTCTTATTTTCACTCTTGCCGCAAAGTACTCCTCTAATGTGAACCAGATCTGGTAAGCATACTCACATTCGATCACTCGGTTTACAAAGCTTGGTTCCATGGATGCAATTAGCCAGGCAACCAGCCATTGATCATGAATTTCCCACTCTTCATATTCTTGATTTTCAATTCCGTTCACTCGATTTAACTCTGAACTGAATCTTGCTGGAATCTTCGAAGGATTGAGGTGACTCTGCAATTTGTTGACCTTGATGCACGCAAGGGCTTGCTTTTTCCATGCGTTGTGGTTGTTTTTGTTGAGCTTGATTGCAGCGAAGGCAGCGAATGCGTTTTGATTCGGTGCACTTGCAGAAGCACTGGTGGTGAACTAAGGTGTGTGCTCCATGGATCAGCAAGCTCTGATACCATGTGAGGGTATCAAGCTTGAAGTGAAAGAGAGTGAAGAAGGAGCAGAGAAGTGAAGAAGTGCAGAGAGAAAAGGAACAGAGAAGTAAAGAGAGAAAAGGTGATTAGTGTTTCTTCAGAAAAAATGAATTAGCCTGTGTTATTTTGCAAGTTCTACATATATATATATACAGTTGGTGGGTAACTTGATTTAGTTATCTAAGGCCTAACTAACTTCTTCTAAAAAATTCTGATTGTAACTAATTCTCTAACTGAATGCTGATTTGCCACTTGTGCTACTTCAAGCTTGCTTGTTATTACTACTAACATGTATATATAAAAATTTAGTCATGATATATTTCTGTATAAATATATATATTATTTAATTTATTTTAATATATATTTTATATTTTAACATATATTTTATATTGTGGCTAATATTTTTGTATACATATAATAACATAGTTAAACAAATATATAGTTGAAGCATTAAAAAAAATAAAAGAGTAATGTATTTATTTAGTCTTTAATAATATTTGGACTAAGTCTTAATTTCATTTTTAATGTTCGAAAAATCTTATTTTATTTTAATATTTTATTTTATTTTATTTTAATTATTTATTCAAAATAAAAAATTTGTCTTCCAAAAATATTTTTTTAATCATATTTTTCCTAAATAACGATGAAATCATAATTGTAGTAATCACGGTAATTATTGTTGTAGTAATTTTATTGATTTGAGAGCAAAAATAATAAAATAATATAATTAAAAAAAAATAAGAATAGATGAAAAATAGTATTTTCAGAAGAATAACTTCTTGACCTGCACAACCAACGTTACATAAAGCCAAAAAATTAATGACTTCTTAAAATTAATTTGTTTTTAATTAATTCTAACCAAAAAATTAAAATCAAGTTATTCATAATAACAAAGTAATTAAGCATTTTCTCAGTCACCTAATCAAACTCTTATAAATATAAAAAAAATAAATTACTATTTTTATCAATAGAAATTCAGAACGTTGATAAATCTACTCACAAATTCATAAAATTATCATTTTTATTCATGAAAAATGAATTTTTACTAACAAAACTATCTAAATTCTAAAAAATTATTAAAATTTTCAAAATATCATCTAATATAACCAAATTCTAATTTTTTTTACTTCACACTACCACTCCTCCAATTCCAAACCTCGTGTCAGAACATCAATTCTAACAATAATATTTTAGGGTTACGAATTTATAGCCAAATCCAACGGAAAAATTGTCGCTAACTTTTGATACTAAATCCGATGATAAATTCGATGGTATTCAGTATTTTTCTTGTAATGATTTAGGCTTTAGGAGTAATGTTTTTTAAAAACCAAATAGGTTCTAGTTTGGTTCAACCGACCGAATTTTTGGTTCAATTTCGGTTTTTAAAATAAACAGTTTCGTATATGGACCAAATCGAATTAATCATCAATTTTCGGTTTAACTGATTTGACCGATCGATTCGCTTTGATTTTCAGAACATTAGTGACCGCAATGGTAGCTTGGCAGTAGCGATTCCAGTAGCAGTGATGACAAGATCTGCACATCATCGCTGCCCTTGCCCGAAGATCTGTGTTTGTCATCGTTGCTGTTCCATCAACGAGGGCCATGAACTTTTTCTACCTTCCCTTCGCTAGCACACGAGGTCTTGCATAATGGTAGCACTCTCGATTCCCTTGAGCCCTGCTTTGATGACCAAATCCTTGGTCTTCGTATTTTTTTTTACAAGAATATGGTGGACTCTGATTGGGACCATCTCAGACAACAGTCTCCATGCCAACGTTTTGACCTTGAAGCGTTGCTCACGGAGCTTCGAGGCTGGGGACTGAGGAATTCGAAGATTTGGCAATACGTCGTCATCACAGTCTTTTTTAATTTTTAATTTTTGTTGCTTTATTCTCTAATTCTGCATCTCTATAATCTGACTTATTATTGAATTGTAGATCTATGATTGTTGAATTTGAATGCTCCACTTCTATTGTTGTGATTTGAATTTGTGTATGCAATTTTGTTGTTGAACCTGTAATATGATTTTGTTGCAGCATTATTATTTGAATTTGAATGTAATATTCTGAATGTTTCTCCTCTTTAAAATAAAATTTTCAATGGTGATGAGTAATTTCTCATTTTAGTTATTCTCTCACTCTTTTTGTTTCGACTTTCTCTCTTATTCTTCCTCCGATCCATTTTTTGGTGGTGGTGGTAAAGAGAAAGATTTGGGGATGGTGATGACGTTAGTGATGGTGGTGATTGGGGTTGAGAATGGTGGCCTGGTGAGGAAAGATTTGGGTGGGAGTGGTGGTGCGGAGTAAAAGGAGAAGTTAGAATTAGATTATATTAAAGGGTATTTTGAGAATTTTAAATAATTTTTTAAGGTTTGAATAATTTTGTTAGCAAAAAGTCAATCTTTCATGGATAGAAATAGTAATTTTATTTATTCGTGAATAGATTTACCAATATTCGAAACTTTTATAGATAAAAATGATAGTTTACTCTATACAAAATAATTATCACAACTTTATTTTTAATTACATGTTTTTTTATTTTGGACTTGTTCTGAATTAAAAGTATTATTTCCATAACTGTTTTTTAAAAATAACTTGCATCATATTATAGATTCGTTTTCCAACTACTAATATACCTTTTGGGACTTAGCTTGCAAGAAAGGCAGAGTATTATATTAATCATGCATTCCTTTGTATTACATAATTCTCGTCCAAAAGAGTGT
This sequence comes from Arachis hypogaea, assembly GCF_003086295.3. Classification (NCBI taxonomy): domain Eukaryota; kingdom Viridiplantae; phylum Streptophyta; class Magnoliopsida; order Fabales; family Fabaceae; genus Arachis; species Arachis hypogaea. The sequence continues at coordinate 150,426,556 of NC_092054.1, read as the reverse complement.
AATCATAATCCCTTAATTCACTTAAAACCAAAAACTATAAACCAACAGATTTTTCTAATATTTGTGACTTTGATCACATTAATTAATACCATTCCAACACGAGTACATCAATTCCGCCATCCGCGTATGTGAGTCGCTACCTAATATATCTCTTCTCTAGTTGAACATTTCCATAATTAGTTTATGATGAACTATAAAGAGAGCCCCTAACACCACTTAGAATTCATCTTCCCCCACCCAAATCAAACAATTATCTCCCTACACCACCATTATCAATATGAATTCCTCAACAAAGTCCTCCATTTTGTTCAGCCTCGGATTGATTCTCATCATTGCCAATGTAGCACAAGGTCATGTAAAGGTAACAGCATCCTTGGTCCCTAAACTTTGTGAGTCAGGACTGGTGGAAGAAAGGGCAAAATGCATGGACATTTTGAGATCAAACCCTAAGATCCAATCAGCAAAGACCTTTCGTGAGCTCTCAGAGTTGATTCTTGAGTTGGCAGTGAACAAGGCGACGGAAGGACAGAAATTCCTTCAGACATTGGCGGAGAAGGACAAGTCCCCGGCGATTCAAGAATGCGCTGGATTCGATTATAATAATGCCGTTGTGCAGTTCAAGGGTGCCCTTCGTGACCTCAAAGAAGATACATCGGCTGCAAATTACGCTTCAAAGCTCGTCGGCGATGACGTCAGTAGGTGCCACACCATTTTGGCCCGAGCGAAAATCGTTAACCCTGCTATTGACCAGCTCAACAGTGACATTAGTTTGCTTTCAAACGTGGCTTTTGCTGCAACATCCCTAATAGAGAAAAAATACCAAATCGATCTTCTCTTAGAGGATTAATGCTGAGGAATTTATGGGGGACTTTTCAGGTGGGGGAAGGTCGGAAATAATGAAAATCATTATCAACTTGTTGAATTGACCTTATCAATTCTTATGTATTTTAATTATTTCCTTTTCAATTTTTAATATATAATCATTTCACCTTTCTTCGTAAAAGAAGAAGGTTTATCCTTAAACTCTCTTCTCTGTTTTTTTTTTTTTTGAAGCTTATATTATCTTTCAATTATAAATGATAGATTCTGTTGCCGGGCAAAATAGATAGTTTAACAAAATGGCAAAATGAAAAATGATTAGTTATGTTATAAGGTTTTTATTACATGATGAGCCATAACTCAATTTTAAAGTAAAATATATTTTTTTTATCTTTAAAATTTGTTAAAAAATTTAAAAATATATACTTCTAATATATATATATATATATATATATATATATATATATATATATATATATATATAAATAATTATATAATGTCGAGCAAGTCTCAAAAAAAAATATTACTATTTGAAAATAAATCTAAAATATGATGCAATTTTTTTTTTTAAAATTATGGAGATACTACTTTTAATCAAGAGCAACTCCGAAATAAAAAAATATATAATTAAAAACAAAGTGTTCGGTAGATCGGGTACCGGACGGTTCGGGTTGGTATCCTGGTTGAAGAAGGGGAGGTCTCACCTGGTCGTAAGTTACTGGGTTGGGGTAGACGACTTCCCGAGCACTTCGCGTGAGGAGGGGGGTGTCACCTGCAAAGACACTCCGACGCTCTAGTCAGTGAAGTGTGCAGGTGAAAAAGGGTTAAGTGGTATGTGACGTACCTTGGGGGAAGGGTAGGACCTTCCCCGTATATACCGTGTCAGAGGTGGGCCCTGCAAGGATAGACCCACCTTCTTCGAGGCTCCCTCCGCACAGCTGTAGCAAAGATGTCAGGAAGGCGTATCTGGGTCGACGTCTGGGCGTCTTGCACCCAATCGTTCAGGTTGGGTGGTTAGTGGGTCGGGCTGGCCCACATTCCATTTGGGCCAGGCCGTAACAGTTCCCCCGACGCGTCGGCAATGACCATGAGGGTCGTTGGTGCCGTGTCATTTCTTCTTTCATGTGTTGTCGCCAGGTCGTCCGTCCGTAGAGGGGACGTGCTTCTTGCGCGCGTGTCTGTTCGTTGTTGGAGTGACCGCTTGTCGCCTCGTTATTCGCGCAGAGCATTAAATGCTCATAATGGGTTGAAAATCCCGCGTACAAAGACTGTTTTGCCCTTAGGATTTTCGCGCTCCTCGAGTGGAAGTGGCAGTTTTAAAACAGTTTTTGCCTTTGTTTTCTTCTCATATTTTCGCTGTAACCTTCTCCGTCTTCTTCTTCTTCTGAGTTTCCTAGAGTGTCATCATCCCTGTATTCTTGCGCATTCGCTCTTCTTCCTCCTTCAAATTTTCGTAACCAGTTCAGGTAAGCACTCTTTTCGTTTTTTGCTTCATGTTTATTTTGTTGTTCTTCTGCATGCACGCTGTTTGCTTGGTTGTGTTATGATGGATGGCCTTTAGTGTCGAATAGGTGCGTTAGGGGGGTTACCATTCCAGGGTAGACTTTTATCTGGATTTTGCTTTAGCTGTGTTTGATTTTAGTGGTTTAAATAGGCTAAATGTAGTTTTTGGGCTTTTTCCGGACTCCCGACCTTATAGACTAACGGAGTGGTACCCCAACTGTAGGTATGCCTCGCGTTGTCTCTCGAGCTTCCACCTCTGCCGCGAGTTACGATCTCTATGCCTGGGTCGTTTCCGACTTAAAGGTCTCCCCAAACCAGATGGGCGAGGAGGAGCTTACCAAATTTTGTCAAGCCGAGTTCTTGTGCGGGGGCACTGACAAGGAAGCCAACTACGACGTTTTTGTTCCTGCCCCCGCTGAACGGTTGTACGAGATTAACTTCCACTCCCCCCGGGTTTCCGATTGGATCTAGTTTTACAAAGCCATGTTCACCCAAGTGAGGGTTCGCATCCCGTTTTCCGCTTTTCAAATGGCACTTCTTAACCGGATATCCGTGGCGCCGTCGCAACTGCATCCGAACAGTTGGGCTTTCATCCGCTATTTCGAGATGGTCTGCGAATATTTGGAGCTGCCGGTGTCTGTTGATGTTTTTCTCTTTTTCTTCAACCTTACGAATCCTTCCAAGGAGGGGAAAGCTAGGAAGGGGTTCATGTCCTTCCGATCTGCCCAAGGTCGAAGGACCTTTGGCTTGTTCGAGGACTCTTATCACGGGTTTAAAGACAAGTACTTTAAAGTGCATCCAGTCAAGGGTCGTCATCCCTTCTGGTTGTCGTTAGAGGGGGAGCGCCTCATTCCGACGTACTGGAGTTTTGGGGCGAGGTCCAACACCTTTATCAAGGTGACTTATAAGGGAATGTCTGCCGTGAATAAGAGAATTGCCGACGTGCTGTGGGCCGTTTTTGGGAAGAACCATGTGAATCCCCACCTCCTTATGGGTGGTCGGGAGGTCGCCAGGAATTATGTTTGTGAGTTGCTTTGCCTTGTGTTTTTGCATTGTTATTGCTTTGCCCGGTCATGCCAGTTTCATGACTAACTTGGTTACTTATTTGTTGCAGTGGAGATGTCTGCTTCGGTGACAGGGCTTGAGGGCTTGTACAAGACCTTCTTGGCGGACAGTGATGAGGAGAAAGCCGACGAGAAGGTTGTCGGGACGCTGGAGAACCTTTCTGAGGAGAAGAAGGACCGGGCCGTGCCTTCACCTCATGACACCGAGATGTCAGACAAGAACTCTGCTGGGGCGCATACTTCCCCTATTCCCGAGGAGACGGCTGGCTTTGGGCATTCATCCTCCACCCAACAAGAGGAGGATGATTTGAAACTCGTTTCTACCCCCAAAAGGCAGAGGGCGTCTTCCAGCCCTGAAGGCGCTCTTACTGTGATGGAGAGAAACTTCGACGCTGGGGCTTTTATTGATATCCAATTGATTCCTGGCACGGAGGAACACTTTCTTGGCACCGAGCTTGCAGGGCAGGCGAGGTGGATGTACTGTACTCTTCTTCGCGGAGCCGTAATAGCTCGAAAGGCCGAGTTTGAGTTGTCGGGGATGCAGTCACTGCGAAGGAAGCTCGAGACTGCTGCCAAGGCCAACAATGAATTCAAAGTTCAAGTTGAAGCGCTTCAGGAGCAGCTGTCCGAGGCGGGGGAAAAACTCAAGGCTGCTGAGGAGAAAGCTACGTCTGCCGAGGAGAAGATGAAAGCCTCCGATGAAACCGTGTCCCGTTTAACCGAGCGGGAGATGACTCTAGAGAGCTAGCTGAATGCCGCGCAAGGTCGGGTGGTGGCTTTGGAGAGAGAACGTGACGAGGCCGTCTCGTCGGCTAAGGCTGTTCAAGCCGAGGTTGAAGAGCTTAAGAAGAAGCATAAGGAGATTAGAGAGCAGGTAAAAAGCGCGATCTTCATGACCGAGGAAGCCCTCAAGGCCCAGGTGAAGATTGTGGCTCCAAACTTCGACACGTCGGCAATCGGAGTTTTCAAAACGATCAAAGATGGGAAGATTGTCGATATGCCTAAGAAATGAGCTCTTGTACCTTATGCTTTGTATGGATTTGTGGCGTTGTTGTAGAATTTGTGAAACTTTGTTATACTTTAATAGTTGCCTGGTCGGCTTGTGATTATCGCCTTTCTTTACTTTTGGTAGCGTTTGTTTTGTTACCGTTATGCCGGTGTTGGCTTGCCGTTCTTGTTTGTTTACCGTTTTGTTGGTAGCTTTGGCGAAGCCAAGTTGTGGCTTTGCTATCGCTGTAGCCGTTTGTTATGGTCTTTATTTGGGTGGCTACCGGGGTGATCAGTCCTGGGATGCCGTATCGTGGTTCCGTTCCGTGTTTTGTGGAGTTTGTTGTCGCGGGATGTGTACGTAGGGAAGGAGAGAAAAAAATAAAGGTAAAAAAATAGAGGTAACTTCAACAAATAAATATTAATTGGTAATTAAACGAGTCTATTACCATGGCAAGTACAAAGGTAATTAAGCTCGTTAAATCGCCTGGCCGGCACGCTTGAGCTAGGGGTAAAACCTTCTCAGGTTACCCGCGTTCCAAGTTCTCGGGACCTCCCTTCCATCGAGCTTCTCCAACTTGTAGGCGCTTTGGTATTGTAGCGCAGGGCCATTCTTTACTTTAGTGCTAATTCTATCAGGTGGGCCTTCTCCCTGGTCTCGTCTACTAAGTCCTTCTCTACAGCTTCTTCCACCCCCTTGAGAAGTATCCGTGGGCTCGGCTCGCCGATCTCTACGGGTATTAATGCGTCTACCCCGTATGTTAGGCGGATGGGGGTTTCTCCCGTGGCGGATTGCTCGGTTGTACAGTAGGACCAGAGGACCGAGGCGAGTTCATCAGCCTATACTCCTTTTTTGTTGTCTAGCCGCTTCTTGAGGCCTAGCAAGATGACCTTATTTGCGGACTTGACTTGTCTGTTTGTTTGGGGGTGCTCTACTGAGGAGAATTTCTGTTTGATGCCCAGGCTAGCGAGGAACTCTACAAACTTCTTATCGGTGAATTGCGTCCCGTTGTCTGAGATGACGACTTCCGGGATGTCGAACCGAGTTATTACCTGCCTCCACATGAATTTTTTACAATTGGACGAGGAGATAGTGGCCAGTGGCTCGGCCTCTATCCATTTGGTGTAATAGTCGACGACGACTATGAGATATTTGACTTGCCCTGGACCAACCGGGAAAGGTCCCAAGAGGTCGACTCCCCATTGTGCAAAGGGTCTGGAGGACGTTATCAAGCTTAGTTCGGTGGCCGGTGCTCTGTGGAAGTTGGCGTTCTCTTGGATTTAACGCATTTTTTCACGAACTCCTTGGAGTTCTCCATCATTGATGGCCAGTAATATCTGGCTCGAATGAGCTTCCTAGCTAGGGCTTTGCCCCCGATGTGGTGACCACAACACCCCTCGTGGACTTCTCTGAGTACGTAGTCCGTCTGGTCGGGATGTAGGCACTTCAGCAAGGGTTGGCTAAGTCCCTTTTTGAACAGTTGGCCTTGTATGATCGTATATTTGGCGGCCTCCCTTCTCAGTGCTTTAGCTTCCTTCTCGCCTACAAGGAGTTTGCCGTTCTGCAAGAAATCAGTGATGGGGTCCATCCAGGAGGGGCTTATCTTGGTCAGGTGGAAGGCAACTGCTGGTTCTTTCATGATGCCTTGGATGAGGGATCGATTGCCGGCTCGAGGTTTCGTGCTCGCTAGCTTGGATAGGAGATCTGCCCGTGTGTTCCTTTCCATCGAAACGTGTTGGACCGTGACCTCCTCAAACTGTTTGCTCAGTTCTTTGACCCTCTCCAAGTACTTCTGCAACAGTGAGTCTCGAGCTTGGTAGCTTCCATTTACTTGAGACGTGACAATCTGTGAGTCGCTGCATGAAGTGGGCCCAAGCACACTGTGAGCTGGTGTTTAACTCCAAGAAAAGTCTCTACACGAAAATGCTTCAATGCTCAGCCCAAGCACACACCAAGTGGGCCCGGAAGAAGATTTATGCATTAATTACCTATTTCTGTAACCCTAGGCTACTAGTTTTCTATAAATAGGACCCTTTGCTATTGTATTTTCATTTTTTACTCATACTTTTCATACACTTGATCACGTTTTGGGAGGCTGGCCTCACGGCCATGCCTGAACCTTGTTCTTATGTATCTTCAACGGTGGAGTTTCTACACACCATAGATTAAGGTGTGGAGCTCTGCTGTTCTTCATAAATTAATACAAAGTACTATTGTTTTTCTATTCAACTCAAGTCTATTTCTTCTCCAAGATATTCATTCGTTCTTCAACTTGATGAATGTGATGATCCGTGACACTCATCATCATTCTCACCTATGAACATGTGCATGACAACCACCTCTGTTCTACTAGCAATGGCTTGAATGCGTATCTCTTGGGTTTCTAATCTAAGATTGGAACCTTCGTGGTATAGGCTAGAATTATTGGCGGCCATTCCTGAGATCCGAAATGTCTAAACCTTGTCTGTGGTATTCTGAGTAGGATCTGGGAAGGGATGACTGTGACGAGCTTCAAACTCGCGATTGTGGGGCGTGTGACAGACGCAAAAGGATCAATGGATCCTATTCCGACATGATCGAGAACCGACAGCTGATTAGCCGATGTTGTGACAGAGCATCAGGACCATTTTCACTGAGAGGACGGGATGTAGCCATTGACAACGGTGATGCCTAACATAAAGCTTGCCATGGAAAGGAGTATGAATTATTAGAAGAAGGCAATAGGAAAGCAGAGGTTCAAGGGGAACAAAACATCTTCATACGCTTATCTGAAATCCACCAAAACATCTTCCATTTACTTGATTGACGCTCATGATTTTCTTCTCGGTTATGATGATCATTGTTGTGCTCTAGCCGAGCATTAACTAATTGCGCAAGTTGATCTTGCATTCTTCAATTTTCCTCCGCCATTTGTTGATTTGCTTGTTGAAGCTCGGTCACCATCCGTAGGAGCTCGGACGGGATAGGAGGAGGAGCATCAGCCATGAATGTATTTTAAGGGTGTTTTTGGGACCTTTGTGAATGATATTTCAAAGTTGGTCGGCCCTTCTTCTAGCGCCAAATGTTCTTGCCTGGTTACTCCGAGATATAGCTCGTCCCCTGACAAGGTCGGTGAACTTCCAGAGTAGATCAAAATATACGTCGGCGATGGATGAACGGCGAGGGTGGGTACCTGCAAAGGTACTCCGACGCTCAAATTAGTATAAAGTGGATAGTAGATCTTATTTTTGGAAAGATATATCATACCTTTTGTCAGCTTTCCTTGTCTGCTTTATATTAGTGAAAAATGGTCGACCGTTTTCCTTAGGTTGTAACGCCCAAGAGGAGGATTAATTGTAAATCCGACGTTATTGATTAATGGTTGTTTATGGTCATTATGAAATCGTCGGTTATGATCGGATTTCAGACGTTACCGAGCTATAACTTGTAACCGATGCTTACTGGTCATATCAAGTTTCATGGTTGATCATGGTTAGAAAAATGAGGTAATCATATATAATAAACAAGTATAAAAATACTATGTGTTGTTGCTAAATTTGGCCGTTGTATAGCTCGTTCATTGGTGAATATTTGTAAGTTCTCCGTCAAGATGAGTTATACGTCAGTAAGGAAAGAATAAAAGGGTGAGTACTTGCAAAAGACACTCCGACGCTTAAGTCAGTAAGTGTTTAAGAGGTATAAAAATAATTCTATGAATATAGAATGTAAGACCTGAAATAAAAGTTATAATGTGTTTTGTTTATAATAATTCTATGAATATAGAATATATATAGAATGTATATAGAATCTATCTAGTATGTCCGGTGTATATATATAGAAATTGGTGCCTTTTATAGGCATAGAGTTGATGAATAGAGTTGATAGTATGACTGTTAATCATATTAAGTCAGAATAATGGTCATTAAGTCGGTAATGAAAATGTCGGTTACAGAATGAATGATAATTAAGGCCGAGTTATTACTTATAATGCACAATAAAGACCGATTTATAAGGCGACAGATTATAGCCCCAAGCTTTGTCTGCCAATCATATGATCCAAGCTAAGCTTAGAAAATAAAATGATTTATAACTCGGTTAAAAGATAAGTAAATAATGATATGGTGAGCCCCCAAGCTTAGTCGGGTTATTATGTCAGCACTTTTCAAAAAATAATTGAGTGATAAGAGTCATTCAATCAAGATAGTTGTGTGGGAGATACTTTTCCGCTTAAGAACAATTTCAGCATTTGATTATTGTATGTGAACTGAAAAGTTCAGAGATAGATATCCATTGACAGAATCGATTGTACGATCCGAGAATATAATGGTTAATTGTCTTAAAAAAATTTTCGGCCCACAACAACTTATTGATAAATTTCTCGCTCAAAGCAATTAGTTATTGAATATTTATAATTTATAGTGAAAGTCTGACATGAATAAGATAAATTGAGAAAATGAATAGGGATAAAGTCGCAAGTCGCAACATATATTGAATAATATATATTGTAAAAGTAAAATAGTTCAAAGTAAAAAAATATACCTTGAAAGTTGATAATTGTAGAGAAGAAGACGACATATATAAATGTCATACATGCCAAATGTGAATATCTGAATTTTGTTTTGTATGACATGCTTTAATTTGATAATAAAGCAATAAGATAACAGTTATTGAATTATACATTTAATATAATATTTCTAGCAGTTACAATATGACGAAGGATATTTATCGTCCAATAATAGTAAATTTTGAATGTTTGCATGTGTTTTTTCTTAACTTTTTGTATTAAACAAATAGCAACATAAAAGTTAATAGCATAAAGTGAATAATGTAACAGTTATATATAATTGATATACAATTAATTTTTTATGGAATCCAATTTTAAGATTTGAACTCATTATTACCGTCATTAATTGTATAAATGAAATCATTAAGCAATAAGAATATAATACATAATGAAATAAAAATACAATTGACATGGTTATTATATGTCATTATTGTATAGAACATATATTAAGGTTTGAATATAACTAATAAATCAGTAAATATTAGTTGCACAAAATATAAATACAAAAGTATGTTGAATAAAATATATACATATTTACTTGTGTAAATAGAGAACTTTGAAAAAATTAAATAAGCAAAATTGATAAGTTAGTTTGTGCTCGGATTGATTGAAAATCGAGTTTGTTCTCGAATTTTGATTGAAAGCCGAGTTTATTTTCGGATTGGTTCATTGATCGATTATGAGATGTGAAATATTATGATACATAAAATTGAAGCAATTTGAATATATAAAGTACATACTTTATAAAAAATTTCGATAGATTAAAATTTGATAAGAGGTATTAAATAAAATCTTAAACAAGATTGGTTCAAAAATTTGAATGTAATTCAAGTTTTGTGAACCAGAGGAGAGTAGGAATTATTTTACTCGACCCCACGGTAGGCGCCAATTGTTCTTGCTGAGTTTGGCCGCTGTATAGCTCATCCATCGGTGAATATTTGTAAGTTCTCCGTCAAGATGAGTTATACGTTGGCAAGGAGAGAACAAGGAGGTGGGTACCTGCAAAATCCGACACTCAAGTCAGTAAGTGTTTAAGAGGTATAAGAATAATTCTATGAATATAGAATGTAAGACATGAAATAGAAGTTATCATGTGTTTTGTTTATAATAATTCTATGAATATAGAATATATATAGAATGTATATAGAATCTATCTAGTATGTCCGGTGTATATATATAGAAATTGATGCCTTTTATAGACATAGAGTTGATGGTATGTTCGTTGATTATTAAGTCAGAATAATGGCGATTAAGTCAGTAATAAAGATGTCGGTTACAGAATGAATAATGATAATTAAGGCAGAGTTATAACTTATAATGCACAATAAAGATCGAGTTATAAGGTGATGGATCACAAATATACATAAAAATTAAGCCATGATATATTTGTGTATAAATATATAAATTATTTAATTTATTTTTAATATATATTTTATATTTCAATATATATTTTATACTGGTAATATTTTTGTATACATATAATAACATAGTTAAACAAATATATAGTTGAAGCATTAAAAAAATAAAAGAATAATGTATTTATTTAGTCTTTAATAATATTTAGACTAAGTCTTAATTTCATTTTTAATGTTTGAAAGGTCTTATTTTTATTTCAAATATTTTATTTTATTTTATTTTATTTTAGTCATTTAGTCAAAATAAAAATTTGTCTTCCAAAAATATCATTTTTTATCATAATTTCTTTCTAAATAACGATAAAATCATAATTGTAGTAATCACGGTAATTATTGTTGTAGTAATTTTATTAATTTGAGAGCAAAAATAATAAAATAATATGATAAAAAAAGGTAATAATAGATGAAAAATAGTATTTTTAGAAGAATAAGTTCTTGACTTGCATGCCAACAAGTTATAGCTCAAATAGCATAGTCTTTCTATACTCATCTAAAATTTGCGGCTTTGAATCTCCCTATCTTCGATAAAAAAAAATTTCTTGAGTTGCACAACCAGCATTACATAAAATGAAAAAATTAATGACTTCTTAAAATTAAATTATTTTTAATTAATTCTAGCTAAAAAATTAAAAATCAAGTTATTCATAATAAAGTAATTAAGCATTTTCTCAGTCACATAATCAAACTCTTATAAATATAAAAAAAATAAATTGCCATTTTTACTAATAGAAATTCAGAATGTTAATAAATCTACTCATAAATTTATAAAATTACCATTTTTATTCATGAATGATGAATTTTTGCTAACAAAACTATCCAAATTCTAAAAAGTTATTTAAAATTTCCAAAATATCCTCTAATATAACTTAACTCTAATTTTTCTTTTTACTTCACACCACCACTCCTCGAATTCCAAACCTTGCGTCAGAACATCAATTCCAACAATAATATTTTATGGTTACGAATTTATAGCCAAATCCAACGGGAAAATTGCCGCTAACGTCCGATACTAAATCCGATGGTAAATTCGATAGTATTCAGTATTTTTCTTGTAATGATCTAAGCTTCAGGAGTGATGTTTTTTTAAAAATCGAATATGTTTTAGTTCGGTTCAACCGACCAAATTTTTGGTTCAATTTTGATTTTTAAAATAAGTAGTTTTGTATATGGACCAAATTGGATTAGTCATCGGTTTTCGGTTCAACTGGTTTGACCGATCGATTCGGTCTGGTTTTCAGAACATTAGTAACAGCAATGGTGGCTTGGCAGTAGCGATGCCAGTAGCCACGGCGACAAGATCTGCTCATCATCGCCGCCCTTGCTCGAAGATCTGTGTTCGTCACTGTTGCTGCTCCATCAACGAGGGCCATGAACGTTTTCTGCCTTCCCTTCGCTAGCACACATGAGGTCTTGCATAATGGTAGCACTTTCGATTTCCTTGAGACCCGCTTTGATGACCAAATCCTTGGTATTTGTATTTCCTTTTACAAGAACATGGTGGACTTTGATTGGGACCATCTCCGACAACAGTCTCCATGCCAACGTTTCGACCTTGAAGCGTTGCTCACGGAGCTTTGAGGTTGGAAACTGAGGGATTCGAAAATTTGGCAATACGTCGTCGTCACAATCTTTTTTAATTTTTAATTTTTAATTTTTGTTGTTTTATTTTCTAATTTTGCATCTCCATAATCTGACTTATTATTGAATTGTAGATCTGTGATTGTTGAATTTGAATGCTCCACTTCTGTTGTTGTAATTTGAATTTGTGTATGCAGTTTTGTTAGTTTTGATGTTAAATCTGCAATATAATTTTGTTGTAGCATTATTATTTGAATTTGAATGTCAAATTCTGATGAATGCTTCTCCACTTCAAAATAAAATTTTCAAGAGTGATGAATAAATTCTCTTTTTAGTCATTTTCTCATTCTTTCTATTTCAACTTTCTCTCTTACTCTTCCTCTATTTTTTCGATGGTAGTGGTAGAGAGAAGAATTTGGGGATGGTGGTGACGTTAGTAGTGATGGTGGTGGCTGCGGATGAGAGTGGTGGCCTGGTGAGGAAAGATTTGGGTGGAAGTGATGGTGTGGAGTAAAAGGAGAAGTTAGAATTAGATTATATTAGAGGGTATTTTGAGAATTTTAAATAAATTTTTAAGGTTCGGATAGTTTTGTTAGCAAAAGTCAATCTTTCATGAATAGAAATAGTAATTTTATTTATTCGTGAATAGATTTATCATCTGTATTCAAAATTTTTATGAATAAAAATGATAGTTTATTCTATAAAAAATAATCATCACAACTTTATTTTTAAGTACATGTTTTTTTATTTTGGACTTGTTCTTAATTAAAAGTATTATTTCCATAACTGCTTTTTAAAAATAACTTGCATCATATTATAGATTCGTTTTCCAACTACTAATATACCTTTTGGGACTTAGCTTGCTCTTAAAGTCTAAATTAAAAGTATAAGTATCATAAGTTTTTAATTACTATTATTTGTTAATTTATGCTAATTTGGTTAAGAATACAGTATTTTCAATATACAATAAAAAATTTATCACGGTTAAAACTCAAAGTGAATTAAGCCAATTTACGAGGTAACTTTAAGTTCAACTCTTAAATATCTAAATAATTTAAATTTATAAGTTTGTGATCCGAACTCGAACCTGAATTTAATTAACGGTGAATGTTATGGTGTCTATCATTTTCTACTTAAGTTAGTAAAAAAAGTAAATAAATAATATTTAATAAATTTTATATAATTTATTTTTTATTTTAAACATTTTCTTTTTTACTTTAAAAAAATTAAGCAAGTCAGAGACACCGTAATAAAGACCCTATAAAACTCACCTTAATATTATATATTAAATATTCGAGTTTAACTTTGGATAAATCAATTTTATAACTATATATTACTTGTTATAATTATATATATATATATATATATATATATATATATATATTATCTATTTTATAATTTTAATTTACAATAGTGTTATATAATTTTACACGCACACAATTATAAATTAAAATTTATGTTTGTCAGTTATATATAATCTACTTATATTAATTCGATCTTTTACAATTCCTATTTTATTTATCACTTAAGAAAAATTCCAAACTTCTCATATTTTTTGTTGAATTAATTAATTTACTTTTATTTATCTAATAATTTATTATGCTTAATTTGTTAATTTATGAATTAAAAAATTCTAATTACATTTTTAAGAAAGCATACCAAAGCAACAAAAATTCCAAGTTATAAAAGCCCTATATATATATATATATATGATTCAGGCCATTTCTGTTACAGATATTCTTGAGAGTGTAACGTATTTCCTTAATTCACTTAAAACCGAAAACTATAAAGCGACGGATCTTTCTTAAATTTATAACTTTAATTACATTAATTAATTAATTAATTAATACCATCCCCCGTATCATCCTTAAAAAACAAAGACGTTTTTTGCGACAGTACGTGAGTTGCTACCTAATATATCTCTTATCTAGTTGAACATTTCCATAAGTAGTTTCCGTCTTACTCTAAATTTAGCGTTTCATAATTTATGATGAACTATAAAGAGAGCCCCTAACACCACTTAGAATTCATCTTCCCCCACCCAAATCAAACAATTATCTTCCTACACCACCATTATCAATATGAATTCCTCAACACAATCCTCCATCTTGTTCAGCCTTGTCTTGATTCTCATCATTGGCAATGTTGCACAAGCTCGTGTAAACTTGGGAAAATCCCTTCCCATAAGCGACTTGATAACTAAAGTTTGTGACGATGAACTGGTGATAGAAAAGGCAAAATGCATTGACATCCTGACATCAAACCCTAAGATTCTAGCAGCAAAGAGCCCTCTTCAGATCTCAAAGTTGATCCTTACCTTGGCAGTGAACAAGGCCGCCAAGGGACAGAAATTCCTTCAGACTTTGGCGGAGACGGACAAGTCTCCGGCGATTCAACAATGCGCTGGATCCGATTATGATGCTGTCATTGCATCCTTCCAGAGTGCCCTTAAAGGGATCGAGAACGATCCCATCACTGCAAATTATGATGCCAAGATCGCCGGTGATGACGCCGATAACTGCGCCAAAGGTTTGGCCGAAGCGAAGATCATTAACCCTGCTGTTACCAAGATCAACGATGAGATTATGTTGCTTTCAGACATAGCTTTTGGTGCAACAAATCTTATTGAGAGAAAAACTCCTCAATAGGGGATGGATTACTGTTGAAGAGTTTAGGGGGGACTTTTAGGGTGGGGGAAGGTCGGAAATAGTGAAAATCATTAACAACTTGTTGAATTGATCTTATCAATTCTCATGTATTTTAATTATTTCCTTTTTAATATTTAATAATATATAATCATTAAAAGATCAGAAGAAGGATTATTCTTAAACTCTATTCCTAGATAAGTGTGTTGTCACTTGCCAATGTGATGCAGCACCTTTCTCGGATTATCTCTCACCTTTGCTTCTGGTTTCTTTTCTTTTAGTTTACAAGGAAAAAATAATAATAATAATAAAAACTCACGTAAAATTATTTTTCTGTAAAGTTACTAGTTAAAAATAATTAGATAATTATTTGACATATTTAATGTTTTAATTTTTAATTATTAATTTTATATAAAAATAAAGGTAATTTACCAAATTAAAACTTTTGAGTCTTAATATTATCAATATACAACTTTTGAAACTTTGATATGAAAATGCAATTTTTGCCAACTTTATATAATTCGTAGGAGGGGTACTACGGATTAGTAATGCATGTAAACCGTAGATGGGATACTACGATTTACGTTGAATGATGAAATGCATAGAAACCGGGGTAGAGGTTTTACGGTTTTTATTGAAGTGTGCAAATAAGCATAAACCGTGGGAGGGATCCAATTTATGTCTGGACCTATTTCGCCTATAAATACCCACCCAGGAGAAGTATTGTGATGTAGAGGGTCATTTTCACTTCTTTAAAAATGAGTGAAGAGAGTTTTTTGGTCCTAGTCCACGGCTCTAGGAAAATAAAAAAAAAAAGCAAAAGGCATGGAGTTAAGTTCACTGACAAGGAACCGGTTAGTGTTTTTGTGCGTTCCACGAATACTCTGTCAGAACTAAAGATGAGCATTTTGCAAAAGGCAAGGCTGTGTGGGTCGAAGTGGGTGAAGAAGCTGTTTTACAAGATTCCAATTGCGATTGTTTCAACTAGGGTACAGTATGAAACGTTTGTGATAGGGTCTGACGAAGACATGCAGGTTTTGTTTCATTGTCGGCGTAGTTTTTCGGAGGTAAGAATACATGAGCTTTATGCCAAGTTGGAAGATGGTTTTGATAGTTCTAGTGCATCGGCACCGAATCCTCAGTCGATGACGGTGGGGGTGCGTCAACTTTGATGCCTGTTGTTGCAGCTGGTGGTCTGTTGGCTGAACCTCCATCTGTTCCAATTGCGGCAACTAGGTCACTTGGTTTGATTCCTGGACTGTTTGGTGAGGATGAGCCAAAGCATATTGAGAATGCGATGCGAGAGGATGATCTGGATGATGAGCCAGATCACATATTGGGAGAAAGTGAGGAGGATACTCCCAGGATGCCACCAGCACCTCGGGGGCCATCGAGTTCTGGTTTAGGCCAACAACCGCCACATTTCTCCACGTTGAACTTGGATGCAATTGGCCAGCACCCGGACATAGATCCCACCTCCGAAAGGGAGGGGTTACACGAGGGAAATCTTTCTGGAGAGTTTTAGATTGGCCAATCTTTCCAGACTAAGGAGGAAGCTGTGTTGAGTGTTAAGGATTATAGCATCCGTCATGGAGTTCAATATCGGGTGATGGAGTCAGATCATTTGAAGTTTCATGGGAGATGCAAGGAGTTTGGGAATGGTTGCACGTGGTTGGTTCGCATCACACTTCAACAACGTAAGGGTACTTGGGAGGTTAGAAGGTACAACGGACCTCACACTTGCTTGGCGACTTTGATTTTCATCGACCATCGACAACTCGATCACCATGTCATTTGTGCTAGGATATTTCCATTGGTTAGGGCGGATGCAGTGGTTACGATAAAGGTGCTGCAAGAAGCTATGGAGGCAACGTATGGATTCAAGCCTAGTTATAGGAAGGTGTGAATGGCAAAACAGAAGGCAGTTGCACAGATATGGGGATTGGAAAGAGTCCTATACCGAGTTGCCCTGTTGGATGCTAGGGGTACAGGCCACGATGGATGGTACCGTGGCAGTGTTGAAGACTTCTCAGGTGCGTGTTGGTGATCAAGTTGATGAGTCAACGAGGTACTTTCATCGTCTTTTCTGGACATTCCCTCCATGCATTGAAGCATTTAGGCATTGCAAGCCACTAGTTAGCATCGACGGGACTCATCTGTATGGGAAGTATGGTGGGACTTTGCTGCCGGCAATCGCGCAAGATGGAAACTCGAACATCTTGCCTGCAGCCTTTGCTCTCGTGGAGGGTGAGAATGCAGAGTCTTAGGCTTTTTTCTTATCCCACTTGCGTCAACATGTGACCCCACAAGAAGGCATTCTAGTAATTTCTGACAGGCACAATGGCATTAAGGGTGTATTGGAGGCAACTGACAGTCCGTGGCAACCACCTCACGCGTATCGAGCATATTGCATTCGACATGTTGCCGCTAACTTTGCCCTAAGTTTCAAGGGTCAGGATGCGAGGAGGCTCCTAGTGAATGCAGCGTACGCAAAGACTGAGGCAGAGTTTGACTATTGGTTTGATATCATGAGGACTGAAAATTCGGCCATGTGTGAATGGGCCAACCGACTAGAGTACGATAAGTGGACCCAACACTAGGATGGAGAAAGACAGTTCGGTCACATGACCACGAATATATCTGAGTGTGTAAACTCTTATTGAAGGGGACCAGGAATCTGCCGGTTACTTCACTAGTGAAGTCTACATATGGGAGGCTGGTAGAGCTTTTTGTCATCAGAGGACAGACCGCAGAGTCACAGTTGGGATCTGGGCAACGATTTTGCCAGGCAATGGTGAAGGCCATAGAGTGGAACTTGAGAGACTCCAGATGCTTCACTGTTACTCTGTTTGATAGATATCAGTCTAAGTACACTGTGGCTGAGACAACTCCTATTGGTAACTTTTCGCTTGGTACGTATCGGGTTTTCCTCAGGGATCGCACTTGTGACTGCGGGTATTTTCAGGCTCTTCATTACCCGTGCTGCCATGCGATTGCATGCTGTGCCCAATCCCGGTTGAATTGGGCTACCTACATTCATGAAGCCTATACCTTGAGGGAGGTTTTTAGTGTATACCAGATGGGGTTTCTACCCCCTATTCCAGAGGGTCTCTGGCCACCTTATGATGGTCCGGCGGTCGTACCAGATCCTAACATGAGACGTGCAAGAGAAGGTCGACCAAGCTTTACCAGAATCTGTAACACGATGGATGAGGCCGATACTAGTAGGCCGAAACGTTGTGGCCTATGCAGACAGACAGGACACACTCGCAGGTCTTGCCCTCAACGAGCATCAGCACCCGGGGCCGATCCATAGGTGTTATGATTATGTATTTTCCATATTTGTTAGGGTGTTATATGTTGGTCTGATGGGTATGTAGTTTCTATTTTTTTTCTTTTGTTGTATTTTGTGGTTATGCTTATGTAGCTTTTAAATTTGTTAGGGTGTGATATTTTGGTATTATCATTATAGAGTATGTACATTTTGTGTATTTCATTTAATGTAATGTGGTTATCATTTGTGACCTTCAGCTTAACATGTGATTCTCTTGAGTATAGTTGATTTTCTGTTATTCGTGGTTATGTTCATTACACGAAATAGAACTTCATAATTAAACATAAACATAAATAAACCGTATACATTAAATAAACATGTTCACACTTAACAATACATAAATGACACAAAAGCCGGTGACAATAAACATAAATAACCAAAAGCTAAATAGCTACATAGCTACGGATCCTGGTGATCCTCATCCAACATGTGGCTGTCGTCTCCAAAAGCTCCTAGAAGGTGCGACCCTGTACCACACCGAGCAGCTCGTCTTACTCTGACTGGCCTTTGAGGCTGCTCTGAAGGAGGATCAACCTGCATACCCACACCATATGCAGATAGAGGTGTCCCTCTCATACTAAACCAACTATCATACGGGGTACTAGCAGGCTCGTTTAGGTCCACATGAAGCTGTGGCTAATGCTGAGGTGGCTGGGGCTGGTATGCCTGAATCTCCTCCATGTGTGGACGGTATCCCTGCACATCATCCATCTGGTCCTGAGGTGCCTGTGAAGGCTGATACTAAAAATGATGAGGAACCTCATCCACGATGATATCTGCGAAGTCGGCAAAGAACTGTGAACTGCCGGCATGAGCATCTATGTCCATAGTGAATGTCGGGCCCGCCAGGTCATCATACATCTGGTGGGGGCTTTCATACACAATCTGAGATGTCGAGACATGGGTCAGCGGAACCTCATGGGAACCCTCCTCACCCTGTGCTGTGGATGTCTCCGCAGGCCAAGCAGAACCAACCCCTGCTCCACCACCCCGCCGTCTCGCTCGGCCACGACAGACACAATGGTCAGCCTGTCCTCCTCCATCGCCATGGGCATCCTCATCCTGAATCATATCATCCAGCCATCTCCACTCCCGGTCAGTCACCTGGGTACTAATGCATCGTCGCCTCTCCACGCGCCTGTTATCAGGCACATGGGGCATCGGTACCCGCGGCGGAGCCTATGAAGACCCTCTTTGGATGGCCTCCTGAGTGATCTTCTCCACTTTGGGATCGGCAAATGACAAATCGGGGGACAGAAACCTGTGGGCTACACTGTACCACCAGCACAAAAACTCTGCTGACAACCTGGGATTAGCCACCCAGGGGACACTCAAAACGGCGTCCACTCTGTTCTGCCAACTCAGATGCCACACCTGATAGTATGACGAAAACCACCTATCCCCGTCCCTACCATCCTTGGCATGAAGCCAGTCAATATTCGATGCTGTGTCTGGCACGTGCTGAACGCCGCTGAGTTGCGGCAACACCCTATCCACCTAGTGCTACTCAATGACGGCGAAGTAAATCAGACAAGTACATGCACGCCATAGTCGACTATGCTCCTCGGCTAGAATCTCCGGATGAACAACGGCCAGCACCTCCAATGCAGCATAAGGCTCCCAAACAATCTACAATGTTTACAGCTTGATCAATTAGTCTGTTAAATACTTATCAAGTATGAAAAAAGGAGCTAAAATTGGAAACAACAGACACAAAACTTACATCTCGATCACCTAAGCGGTCCAACAGAAGTCTACACTGGATGACTCTCTCCTCCCTAAAGTCGGATATCGGTAAATACGTGGCCCACCTACACAAAGATATTGTTAAATAAACATATAAACTGATAACAGATAAGTTAATTACTTTAACCTTAAAAATAAAAACTGAAATGGCAACTGTCTTGAGTATCGATACCTGGAAGCCAACGAAAAAGAAAAATTGTCGAATCCACGCGGTCTGAGACTAGGGAACTGCCAGAAGATCCACGACTACAGTAACTGGAGGGGGCCGGCCAAGTTCGTCACATTTCTATTTGCAACCCGACACATACATCGATATAGCCATGCTAATGCTGCCGAAGCCCAACTGTAACTGCCCATCTCATCAAGTCTCGCCACAAAGGGTAACCACCGAATGTGAACCCGATTTGCACTCTTATCACCGAACAACTGAGTGGATAGCAGCATCATAATATATGCTCGTGCATATATCTGCACAGTATCCTCAGTGGCATCCTGCGGCAGCACCCTGAATCTCTCATGAAACCAGGTGAAGTGAACCGTAAACTGCTTCACCTTATTCGGTGGGGGAAGCTTGCCAAAGAGTTCTTGAAACCACTCCCAAGCGAGTCGGCCATCCTCCATCAGCTTCTCAAAATCTATCAGGCACCCGGATACAGGTAAACCATCCACGGACAACCCTAGCTGGTATGCGACATCCTGTAGCGTGATGGTGCACTCATCAAATGGCATGTGAAAGGTGTGCGTCTCAGGACACTACCTCTCAATGAATGCGCTGACGAGGGGTTCATCCATCCAGAACCACCTCGTGTTGAGTCTCGCCAGGTGGTACAGACCTGCCCTCTCCAGATACGGTATGATCCGGTGATGCAGAGGCATGTTCTGTTGCCTCCGGACACTAGTGATGCACCTACTAGGCTGTAACAGGTAACATAAATAACCAAAAATCAAGTCAGATTGCATCACTAACAACCATTCTAAGTTCAGATTAATAAGGCTATAATATACGACACAAATCTTTAAGTCAACATAAGCAAATACTAAACATAACATGATATAGTCTAATTCTTACGTTCAACAAAGCTAAAAAACAACACTTATCATTTTTTAAATTTAAGAGCGCAGATATAACCATGATGTTCAAGTTACAAAATCTACCTTTTAAACCTACATGTTTAAAAGTTCAAAAGTCAAAACTTTGTTTTCAAACATGAATGCTTCGAAAACATCAAATTTGAGTTTGAACCCTATGTTTTAAATATGAGAGGAACATCACAATACTTAAATATTTGGACCTATTTCCTAATTTCAAAATCCTAATCCTAATTAACAAATCCTAATCCTAAATAACCCTAATCCTAATCCTAAATAACCCTAATCCGTAACCTACATTTCTCAGTTAAATGAAATACAATGAATAAAAGATAGCAGGCTTACCTCTTTGTTGATGCTGCCGGCTACGTGCGCAACACCGTTCAGATGGTAAAGACTGCGTTCGTCTACTATGATCCCGACCCAAAAAAAATTCCAATCACTCCACTTTTCCTTCTCTTCCTCTCTCTAGAAACGAAACTTTCTCTCACTAAGATCTTTGGAAGTGTTTCGAAATGAATAATCTGCTGAACTCCTTTCACGTATTAATAGTAGAGCATAAACCGCTGGACCCTTTCTACGGTTTATGCGTATTTGCACACTTCAATGGAAACTGTGGAATTCCTACCACGATTTCTATGCATTTCATCATTCAACGTAAACCGTGGTACCCCATCCACGGTTTACATGCATTACTAATCTGTGGTACCCCTTCCACGGATTACATAGAATTAGCAAAAATTGTATTTTCGTCTCAAAATATCAAAAATTATATTTTGATGATATTAAATCTCAAATATTTTAATTTGGTGAATTGCCGTAAAAATAATTACAAATATCTACCAAAAAAATTTAAACTCAACTAACAGACAACATAACAATGAAAGCCTTAACCGTTTTTCCTCTTCCTTCCATTTTTTTTCCAAAACTTATACTTATCTCTTAATTATAAATTATTATAGATTTTGTTAATAGGCAAAAAAGAAATGAAAACGTTGCAGTCAATTCTTTGATGCAAAAGCTGTATATAATTGAAAGAGCAATGCTAAATGTTATGCGACTAATTTGCACTTATATTTATAGATGTACAAAATATATAATTTTATGAATTAATATAATTTATAACTATGAATGAATTAATATAATTTAGAGGTAAATACCAAATTGGTATCCAAAAGATTTTGACACTGACAAAATGGTACTTGATTTTTGTTATTGATAAAATGATCCCCAAAAGATTTTAAAATTTGACAAAAACGACCAACCGTTAATTAAGTTACCTGAAGTTAAGGTTCAAAGATGACGTGTCAATTAATAGTTATAATAATTACAAAATTTATTCACTTTTAATTTTTATAATTTTAAAAACACCCCCAATTTCAATATTTTAAAAACCCTAATCCCCTTTCTTCTGAAACTCTCATCTCTTCCCCTTCCTCATCATCATCCGCCAAATTTCTTTCTCAATTAAATCCTCTTCATCCGATATTGCCTCTACCTTCTTCCTTCTTCTTACTCTTCTAACCAAAGATGCTTCTCTAATACTCAATCCCTTCTTCTCAAGACTCAACCCCTTCTTCTCCGATGCCAAACCAGAACCAGACTCATACTCAGAATAATCATCAACACAACTCACAAATGGATCTGCGTTGATGGCACCACCAACACCAATAGCTCCTCCATGATTCAGATCGTAAACAAACTCTAAGTTGAGGTTCAGAGTCCTTGCCTGGTTGTTTATGTTGTTGTTGTTGTTGTTCTTGGCATCACTATATTTATACAGAGGAGGATGATTACTCGATTTTTAAATGGGAGGAGGAGGAAGGTTTGGAATAATGTTGCGAGATTGTTGAATGGAGTGTTCGTCATCCTCGTTGGGAAAGTTCACTTTAGCTTTCTTTCCATGAATCTTACGAGCTTCTTTGTCATAGGCCCAGGCGGCTTCTTTGGTGGTGTTGAAGGTTCCAAGACAAACACGAACAACTTTCCTTGGATCGCGAATCTCTGCCACCCATTTTTCCTCTTCACACGCCTTTCCAATCACAAACTGAACCATTATTTCAAGAACACAGGGTCTTCCATGCGATGCCTCTACAGTAGATCCTACCCCTTCTGCCGCTATCACCACCACCACCACCACCACCACCACAACCACAACTACAACCAAAGCCTTGTTAATCATTACCTGATTCCCAAAAATGGCATCGTTGAGAGGAAAAAGAAGAAAAAAGGAGATTAGGGTTTTAGAAAATGATGATTGTAACAGCCCAGACCACCCGCTAGCATGATATTGTCCGCTTTGGCCCACCCTACAAGACTCCTTATATAATAACTCATAATATAATATACATATAAAATATACAATTCCTATCCCTCTTACAAACTCGTAATAACAAAGAGGAGGGAAGAAAATAATCTAATTAATACATCTTATAAACCAAACGCAGTATATCTCTTCTTAATGCTTCTTCATCCGGTTCCTGAAAAGGTAAAGCTGTAGGGGGTGAGAACCTAACCACACGGTCTCACCACGGAGTTTTAAAGTTGTTATAAGAAGATATTTAATAAGAAACTATTTTCAAGCTCAGTGATTATCATTGCCTTATGAATCTTTTAAAACCAATAGGAAATCGTTCAAAACCCTTTTCAAAGAAACAATGTTTAATCTTTCAGAAATCCAAAATCTTTCCTTTCTTATAAGAAAATCTCAATCAATAGAAATCAACCACGCAATCAAACAATACAATCGTTAATTCAGCATCCAATTTCATTCCCAAATGTAGCACGCCAGAACAAACACAGGCAAGACAGACAAGGAAAGCACAAGTAGGTAGCAGTTACAGCAAATAGTTTAAGTAGCAGTTAAGAACAGTTTAGCAATTAGGCAAACCAAAACAAGTTCAAACCCAAGCAAAGCATACAAATGCATATGATGCATGCCTGTCCTATGGCTGATGAGGCTCATCTGTCGGTTATCCAGCCAACCCGACAAGTCTGAATTGTCCTTAGACCGTCCCCCGACGTGCATCCCCAAGAGTCTATGCATAGCTTTTTCTCAAATAATCAATATTACTCAATGGGGGTATCATTTCCAGGAATTTATATAGTGCCCGGTCACACTTACGTCGTAGGGTCAACAGAGTATCGAGTTTTCAACCTGGTACACGTGGTGGCAAGCCACGACACTTAATCCAGGGAACCTCGTATCTCAGATATTTCAAATTCATAAGCCACATAAATAATTCATTCATCATTCATCAACATCTAAGCCATTCTCAATATCATCATCATTCGTCAATCCATATCCTATTTCCAAATTCATTCAAAAATCATATTTCAAATCAATCCTCATCATCCTTTTTTTCGTTAATCAACAATCTCAATTCAAAACATAATTCTTTCTTTTCTAAACAAATCAATCTTAAAACATATAACGTTCAAAAACTAAATCTTTTTAAATCGTCACTTCAGGCAAAACTTTCAATTTTATAAAATTTTGGCAGCATCTCCTCTAAAACTCGAACACTGCCACCCTTTTCGGGTCCCAACCAAACCAAACCAAACACCTGTTAATCAGTCAAATCACTTCCAACAACCATTATCACTGTAACAGTACTCAACCCAAGGAAATTACAAAATCCATATTTCAATCAACCAATCCTATAAATCACAATTTAAACCGACTTCAACCAACAGCATCAATCAATAGTTAAGAATTCTCGGTCTTCTCAAACAGTTTCAAACCAAACCATTCCCTCAAACACTTTTCGAATCATTTCCAAAATAGCAAATCATTCTCAATAAATAACCCATTTTCAAATATCAAGTCTTTTCCAAATTTATTTTAAAATCAAATTCCAATATCAAATCGGGTTTAATATCAAATCAAACTAATGATCTCATTCATCCAAAACAACTCAATTCAATTCATAAGACTCACGAAATCACAAAAATGTATTTTACGCATTAATATCGATTTATAACAACCCTGTAATGTAAAATAGATTTAAGAAAAACCCCTACCTTATTCACGATTCAACTACGCAACAAACCGCATTTTTATTCTTATCCCACAGCAACAACATTAATACTGACCGTCCCCGCAGCAGCCACAGCCTCTAAACACAGCCTTAGCCCAATCCTAAAATATTAATGTCTTGTAAAACTCAATAATCTATAACATAACAGCAACTAAAAGAGTTTGGAACAAGGAATGACTTACTGGGCTTACAAATAATCAAGAAAACGGAGCAACAGCAGCTCCGGTGACGACGCAACACCTTGATGCTGTATGCAGCAATCATAGAACTCAGCAATCAAAGCCCGTAACTTGATCCTATGACACCAAGACCTCAGATCCTCAAACAACTTAAAACAGAAACACCAATTTAAAAGTTTTAGAATGCATGGCTTACCCAAACAAGGATGAACGGCTGAACTGAAATAACGGTAACTCCGATGGTGGTTCCGGTGATCACCCACGCCACACCCGGTGACCAGAACGGCGGCAACGACGGTGCAGTAGTTCAGAACAACAAGCAGCGAGGGCGGGTGATTGAAATAAGCATGCAGTGACGATAAAGGTTCCCGAAATCCAAAAGAACAGAAACCAAACTTTAAAACCCTTACCGACAGTGCATTCTCCGCCGGCAGCAGCAGGATTTCGAGCGGCAGAAGCGGCGGTGGCTGGCGCGGGTCTCTCTTTTCTCTCCTCTGCTCCCGAGCTCGCTCTCTCTCGCTCTCTCTGGATCCTCCATAAGTGGCGGCAACCGACTCCGGGACGAGAACGACGACGACGCGGGTACAGTAGCGGCGGCGACGGCTTCACGATGTGGGCGACGCTCGCGACGCGAAAAGGGTTCCGACACGGTGGTTGGACCTCAGCTCGGCTTGAGATCCCGCTCTCTCTCCCTCGCACGTCTCTCCTCCCCGCGTGGTCTCCTCGGCGCTGGCGCCAACGGCGACGCGATGCGATGCGACGCGACGGCGGTCCTGAGCTGCGCGGCGGCTTCCTCGCGGTACTCTCCTTCTCTCTCAGATCTCCTCTCTCTTCTGTCAGCAGCGGCGACGAAGGTGGCATTGACACCCACCGCGCTGCCTCCCTCTTCTTCCTCCCCTTTCCTTCTTTCTTTTCTTCGTTCTTCTGCTTTTGCTTTTCTTTCTTTCTTTCTTTCTTTCTTTTGATATGTTTACTGAAGGAAAGAAAATAGGTGTGGCGGCTAGGGTTAATTTAGGGGGTTAGGATTAATTTGGTTAAAATTAGGGTTTGGATTTAATTTAGGAAAATTTGTCTTTAAAAATTTTAATCAAATTAGGATTTGTTTTATTAATTTCAAATCTAATTTAATTGTCAAAACTTGATTTAATTACTTCTAATAAAATAATTTCTAAAATAAAATCTTTAATGAATAAATAAATTGAAATTAACTCATAATAATATTTTTTTGAAAATTATGGGTCTTACACCCTACCCACCTTATAAAAATTTTCGTCCTCGAAAATTGATACAAAATAAAAGAGATTTTCATATTACTTCACTCTTGAACTTATTTAAAGAAAAGGCAAAAAGTTCTTAGTATATATATATTCATATAGTTTCAAATACCAGAATTTTCATATGGCATAAAAATATAAAGGGTATAAGTATGATGTGAAACAAAGTTACAAGATAGACTTTATGCACAAAATAATATGTTTCAAACGTGTGATAGTAAAGCAAGGCGACAAAAAAGGTATATAACAAGCTGGGGTCAAAATGATGTGCTCAACGTCCGGATACTAATCTCATACCAACTGCAAAGACTCAACTATTCGAACTTCAATATAACTTATCTCCACCATTCTTAACTGTACTTCATTGAGCTCTCATCCGAAGGTTTTCAACCTTGTCATCACTTCGTAAATCTTAATGGTCACAAACCCAACATCAACAAAATTCTTTCACATGAAATAAGGTTCCACAACTCCCTGCAACATCGTATATTTACAAATTTTCAACTTTTGAATTCACCAAACGTGTCCTAAAGAGCTAATGTGTTATTTACTAAGCGTACGGTCGCACAAGACATCAAAACTAATCTCGAGTATACTCAGAAGGATCATAAACCATAGAAAAGAAAGAACAGTGACAAAGACCGTGTTCGCGAGAATTTGAAAGAATTGTGGAAATCACAAGTAGACAAGGATGAACAAGTAATAAAAAGTGCTGGAAAGAGAATCAACTGATAACTTTAAAGGTAACTCTTGAATCGAAGGAATTTAATAAGACCAATAAGATGAAAAACAATGTAGTATTTTGAAATGAATTCAAGCTGAGTCAAATAAATATGAGGTTTACAAAAGTAGAATATCCAAAACCAAAGACAAAATTCATAGAACCCAAGAGTATGATTTAAAGATACTCTCGAATGCATTGCTCATAAGGAATGAAAAACTTAAAGAAAAATCATTTTATGTTCTAAAAGAGAAAATGAGTAACAAACATCTTTCAAAAGAGTAATAAAAATGTAGATGTGGCATTATTTCAATATAAATTCAAGTGAAAATAGATTACACAAACTTTGTAAATGGAAAGATTAATTTGGCTAAGAGCAAAATTGTATTTTCTCTTCTTTTTTTAAGCATGTATGAAAACTATAATTTTGTTGGAAGAAAATCTAAGATAAAGTTTTACTCATAAAAGAAAAGATGATGCATTACAATCAAACAGGTTTAAATCACATAGAAATTTTCAGAGTATAAGGTAAAGGAGTGTAAGCTAAATTGAAAGCGATTTTATTAAAACTTCAATAGAGGTATCGCCCCAAAACAAGTTCAAATCACACCAAAGAGAGGCACTGCTCAAGTAAAGCATTTCTAGTCAGGGACAACTTTGCATAAAAATAAATCGAAACTTGTTTAAAAAGGTTTAAAACAAAACTTCAATAATATACTTGAAGTCACAACTTTATAAGGATGTTCAATAATATTATTATGTGCTAAAAAGGAAACTAACTCAATTTAAGAAAGAGACTTAAATTAAAGGATTTCAATTAGGATTCATAAAGCATGTCACTCATAGAAACAAAAAGCTTAAGAAGAAACTTAACAACTTAAAAAGTTGATTCAAAACTTAAATTTCTTCAAAAGAATTCAAAACCTTTTCAAAAATGGTTCAAAACAAAATTCTGAAAGTATACTTGAAATAACCACCTCGCAAGTATCATTTAAGAAGATCACGATGTGCTTAAAATGAAATCAGCCCATGGAAGAAAGGACCTTTAAATTAAGGGAATTCAAACAAGAATTCACTGGGTATGGATTATCAAATGAGTTTCCAATTGGTCTAAAGGAATACAAAACGCGCCAGGAAGACAACTCAATCAATAGAAAATTCTCAAGAAAGAACCTTTGACTAAAGAAAGACAAATAAAAGGACAAATAGTGCATTAGATGGAAACGAATTCAAGTTGACTCGGACGAGCAGGAGATTCACAAGAAATGGAGAACTAAGGCTAATGATGACGTTCAAAAAAATAAGAGAGTAATTAAAAACAGAATTAAATATGACATTCTCAGAAATAAAAAGCTTAAGGAAAAAATTGGTCTATTCACAAGAAGATATGAGTCCGACATTTTTTTTTTCTAAAAAAAATAATTGCATAAACAATGTGGTACGCTAAACCAAATTCAAATTAAAAGTAAAATAGGTGAAGTCTACCAAACAAAAACCAAATGGGAAGAGATAAAAACCTTTCTTTGAAAAATATCTAAATATATAATCAAATAAAGATATTCGTAAAAACTGTAATAAAATTGTTAGAAAATCAAATTGTATTTAAAGTATATATACATTTCCATAAATCAGTGAAAAAACAGGCGAGGTATTAGAAATAATTAGTTTTAAACTGCATAAGAAACTTTCAACGTTTATATAAAGAAGTATATATCAAATTAAAAGCGATTGTATATTTCAAATCAAAAGCGGTTTTGTTAAGATTTAAAGAATAGCTGTAATTATCGTCAAATAAGAAGAAAACTAAGTTACAATTTGTTTACAAAGGACTCAAAATATAAACTTAAAAAGGTGTAGTGCATCAAAACAGATTCAAATGTATATCAAAGAGTACATGATTCAAGAGGAAGTGCCTAAATAAAGAAGGTAAATATGCCAAGGATTTTAAACAGGCATATGCAGTCAGGATCAAACAAGAGCGTACGTGAGCAACAGAGTAGGATTGAAAGATAATCTGATCACTCTCCAAGAAAAGTATCACAGATAAGAACCTTCGAGCATACAAAGCAGGAATAAGATACATGATATTCGCAGTTCAAGACACCTAACCGAGTAACCTCAATAATTAACTCCTAACGTTCCCAAAACCCGCGATTCGCATTACCTATGACTCGCATATTGTCTATGATAACCTATTGGTGCTTCTATATACATAATTCACTAGTGTTAAGCCAGCCAAAATTAATACCAGAAATTATGCAATGCAAGACTAATGGCATTAATTAATAGACCGTCATGTGCATAAAGCTCTAGTTCTCGTTATTCAAACAAGACCTATTACATGACAGACTCTCAGAGTATGCAATTGAAGTATAATCAGTCCATTCCCAAGGCTCTACAGGAAATACTGCTCTGATAATATAATGTAACACCCTCACTATCAGAAGTCACGCTTCCGGTTGTGCTACTCTGATAGCAAGAAGTATTACGACTACTTTACATACTAAATACTAAAATAGGAGCCTGTGACTCAACACTGTATCGCTGATTTCTTAGAAAAACCGAAATTAAACACTTTATCTTAAGAAAAATACAAACAGGCATAGATTCATATACAAGACTCCTTATATAATAACTCATAATATAATATACATATAAAACATACAATTCCTATCCCTCTTACAAACTCGTAATAACAAAGACGAGGGAAGAAAATAATCTAATTAATACATCTTATAAACCAAACACAGTATATCTCTTCTTAATGCTTCTTCATCCGGTTCCTGAAAAGGGAAAGCTGTAGGGGGGTGAGAACCTAACCACACGGTCTCACCACGGAGTTTCAAAGTTATTATAAGAAGATATTTAATAAGAAACTGTTTTCAAGCTCAGTGATTATCATTGCCTTATGAATCTTTTAAAACCAATAGAAAATCGTTCAAAACCCTTTTCAAAGAAACAATGTTTAATCTTTCAGAAATCCAAAATCTTTCCTTTCTTATAAGAAAATCTCAATCAGAAATCAACCACGCAATCAAACAACACAATCATTAATTCAGCATCCAAGTTCATTCCCAAATGTAGCACGCCAGAACAAACACAGGCAAGACAGACAAGGAAAGCACAAGTAGGTAGCAGTTACAGCAAATAGTTCAAGTAGCAGTTAAGAACAGTTTAGCAATTAGGCAAACCAAAACAAGTTCAAACCCAAGCAAAGCATACAAATGCATATGATGCATGCCTGTCCTATGGCTGATGAGGCTGTCGGTTATCCAGCCAACCCGACAAGTCTGAATTGTCCTTAGACCGTCCCCCAACGTGCATCCCCAAGAGTCTATGCATAGCTTTTTCTCAAATAATCAATATTACTCAATGGGGGTATCATTCCCGGGAATTTATATAGTGCCCGGTCACACTTACGTCGTTGGGTCAACAGAGTATCGAGTTTTCAACCTGGTACACATGGTGGCAAGCCACGGCACTTAATCCAGGGAACCTTGTTTCTCAGATATTTCAAATTCATAAGCCATATAAATAATTCATTCATCATTCATCAACATCTAAGTCATTCTCAATATCATCATCATTCGTCAATCCATATCCCATTTCCAAATTCATTCAAAAATCATATTTCAAATCAATCCTCATCATCCTTCTTTTCGTTAATCAACAATATCAATTCAAAACATAATTCTTTCTTTTCTAAATAAATCAATATTAAAACATATAACGTTCAAAAACTAAATCTTTTTAAATCATCACTTCAGGAAAAACTTTCAATTTTATAAAATTTCGGCAGCATCTCCTCTAAAACTCGGACACTGCCACCATTTTCGGGTCCCAACCAAACCAAACCAAACACCTGTTAATCAGTCAAATCACTTCCAACAACCATTATCACTGTAACAGTACTCAACCCAAGGAAATTACAAAATCCATATTTCAATCAACCAATCCTATAAATCACAATTTAAACCGACTTCAACCAACATCATCAATCAATAGTTAAGAATTCTCGGTCTTCTCAAACAGTTTCAAACCAAACCATTCCCTCAAACACTTTTCGAATCATTTCCAAAATAGCAAATCATTCTCAATAAATAACCCATTTTCAAATATCAAGTCTTTTCCAAGTTTATGTTAAAATCAAATTTCAATATCAAATCGGGTTTAATATCAAATCAAACTAATGATCTCATTCAACCAAAACAACTCAATTCAATTCATAAGACTCACGAAATCACAAAAATATATTTTACTCGTTAATATTGATTTATAACAACCCTGTAATATAAAATAGATTTAGGAAAAACCCCTACCTCAATTAGTCGCAAGTTGCATAATTAAACCCACTAAATCCTTATTCTCATGTTAATCGGCAGCAACCGCAGAAATTCCCAATCAACCGCAGGGATCACAGCAACCACCACATATCTGACATAATTTAGAATTAACGCGGGAAGGATATTGAGCGATATTAGAACATGATCGATAATGGAGTATTGCAAAAAACAAGAATGGAACCGAATAATCTTACCATGATAAACAGAATAGAACGACACAGTAGCAGCTTCTAAATTGACCGGACAACAGCTCTAATAACGGCTGGAAGCTCTGATGGTCCTGCAGCAGTAGTGACTGTATAATCCGATGCAAACAACCTCAGTAACAACTCACGGTAGAAGCAACTTAACAGAAAAGAAGATCTGAGGCAAGACTAGAGCTTACCAAACTGACTTAGGCCTCAATGGTGGTTTCTGGTGGCAGTGGCGGTGGGTTTCGAGCGGCAGAAGCTCGGTCACGGTGGCGCAGCCCCAGCAGTAGCGGTGACGAAGCGCGCAACGGCGGCGGTAGCTTCGCGGCGGCGATAGTTTCTCGCTGCACGGCGGCGCCTCCCTGTTTTCTCCACCGTGAGATCTCTTTCGCTCTGCTCCAAAGATGGCGATGATCTGCGAAGGGGAAGATGTCGGCGAGGTCTTCATGGCGGCGACACAACCAGGCGGCGGCTGGGCTTGTCGACAACGGCGACTCCACACGCGATGAAGACAGTGACGGTGGCGCCTCCTCGCGCGGTCCTCCTTGGCGCTGGCGCAAACGGCGACGCGACGCAGCGGCTCCCTCGCGACACTCTCCTTCTCTCTCAGATCTCCTCTCTCCTCTGTCAGCAGCGGCGGCGACAGTGGCAGTGACACCCACCGCGCTGCCTTACTCTTCTCCCCCCTCTCCTTCCTTCCTCGGTCCCCCTTCCTTCTTCCCCTTTCTTTCTCTTTTTTTTCCTGATGGGTGCGTATTTTGATTAGACAAAAGGGGGGTTTTATCTGCTGTTGGTGAGGTTAATGGCGGCTAGGTTTCATTAGGAGTAAGGAAAAAATTGTAATTTAATTGGGATTAGGTTTGTGTATAAAATTAGGATTTTGGATTTAATTATAGTAAAGTAATTTTAATAAAATTGAGGCATGGAGTATAAATTTTGAAATCTAATTAAATCTCTAAAATTATTTTAAAATATTATTTGTGGTATAAAAATACTAATTGATTCTCAATAAATTATTCTAATTGAAAATTCATGGTAATATAATTAATTTTCTTTATCTTTAACTTAAAGTATTAAATGATATCAATTAAATTATCTAAAATCCAATCATATAAAATTCTTATTATTTCATAACTATCAATTTTATAATTTAAATATAGAAAATAAATCAATAATTATAAAATTAGACAAAATTCTAATTTAAATAGCCAAACCCCATTATTTTCAAATTTCTAGAACTTTAAATCATAAATAGGAAAATAATCCTTAGGAATAGAGTTTAAATAAAAACCTTAATTTATTTCAAATCCAATTAATTGTCTTTAATTATTTTTTAATAAAAATAATTTCTGAAATTAAAACTATAAATAAATATATATAATTTGAGATTAGTTTAAAATAGGACTTTTCAAAAGTCTTGGGTCTTACATCCTACCCACCTTATAAAAATTTTCGTCCTCGAAAATTGATATAAAATGAAATAGATTTTCATATTACCTCACTCTTGAACTTATTTAAGAAATGGCAACAAGTCCTCAATATATATATATATATACAAATAATTTCAAATACCAGGATTTTCATATGGCATAAAAATATAAAGGATATAAGTATGATGTGAAACAGAAGTTACAAGACAGGCTTGATGTACAAGATGATATGTTTCAAACATGTGATGGTAAAGCAATACGGCAAAAGGTTATAACACAAGCTGGGGTTAAAATGATGTGCTTAACGTCCACATACTGATCTTATATCAACTTTAGAGATTCAATTATTCAAACTTCAACATAATTTATCTCCACCATTTTCAACCGTATTTCATTGGACAACTCATCTGACGGTTCTTAACTTCGTTAAACACTTTGCAAACCTTATTACTGGTCATAAATTCCACATCAACAGAACTATGTCACGTAAAACAAGGTTCTACAATTCCTTGTGATGTCATACATTTACGAGTTTCACCTTTTGCGTCCACTAAACGTACCCTAAAAAATTAATGTGTCGTTTACTAAGTCCAACAGTCACACAAGATACCAAAACTAATCTCAAGTATACTCAGAAGGATAACAGACCTTAGAAAAGAAAGAAAAGCGGCAAAGATCATATTCGTGAGAATTTGAAAAAAATGTTGAAATCACAAGTAGACAAGAGTAAACAAGTAATGAAGAAGGTTGGAAAGAGAATCAACTGATAACTTTAAGGGTAACTCTCGAGTTGAAGGGATTCAATAGGACCAATAAGATGAAAAACACAGTATTTTGAAACGAATTCAAGCTGAATCAAAAATAAATAAATAAATAAATAAATAAGAGGTTTACAGAAGAATATCCAAACCAAAGACAAAGTTTATAGAACTCAAGAGTATGGTTTAAAAATATTTTCGAATGCATTGTTCGTAAAAGAATAGAAAACTTAAGGAAAAATCATTTCATGTTCTAAAAGAGAAAATGGGCAACAAACATCCTTCAAAAGAGTAATAAAAATGTAAATGTGGCATTATTTCAATATAAATTCAAGTGGAAATAGATTACACAAACTTTGTAAATGGAAAGATTAATTTGGCTAAGAGTAAAATTGTATTTTCTCTTCTTTTTTTTAAGCATGTATGAAAACTATAATTTTGTTGGAAGAAAATCTAAGATAAAGTTTTACTCATAAAAGAAAAGATGATGCATTACAATCAAACAGGTTTAAATCACATAGAAATTTTCAGAGTATAAGGTAAAGGAGTGTAAGCTAAATTGAAAGCGATTTTATTAAAACTTCAATAGAGGTATCGCCCCAAAACAAGTTCAAATCACACCAAAGAGAGGCACTGCTCAGGTAAAGCATTTCTAGTCAGGGACAACTTTGCATAAAAATAAATCGAAACTTGTTTAAAAAGGTTTAAAACAAAACTTCAATAATATACTTGAAGTCACAACTTTATAAGGATGTTCAATAATATTATTATGTGTTAAAAAGGAAACTAACTCAGTTTAAGAAAGAGACTTAAATTAAAGGATTTCAATTAGGATTCATAAAGCATGTCACTCATAGAAACAAAAAGCTTAAGAAGAAACTTAACAACTTAAAAAGTTGATTCAAAACTTAAATTTCTTCAAAAGAATTCAAAACCTTTTCAAAAATGGTTCGAAACAAAATTCTGAAAGTATACTTGAAATAACCACCTCGCAAGTATCATTTAAGAAGATCACGATGTGCTTAAAATGAAATCAGCCCATGGAAGAAAGGACCTTTAAATTAAGGGAATTCAAACAAGAATTCACTGGGTATGGATTATCAAATGAGTTTCCAATTGGTCTAAAGGAATACAAAATGCGTCAGGAAGACAACTCAATCAATAGAAAATTCTCAAGAAAGAACCTTTGACTAAAGAAAGACAAATAAAAGGACAAATGGTGCATTAGATGGAAACAAATTCAAGTTGACTCGGACGAGCAGGAGATTCACAAGAAATGGAGAACTAAGGCTAACGATGACGTTCAAAAAAATAAGAGAGTAATTAAAAATAGAATTAAATATGACATTCTCAGAAATAGAAAGCTTAAAGAAGAAATTGGTCTATTCACAAGAAGATATGAGTCCAACATTTTTTTTCTAAAAAAAACAATTGCATAAACATTGTGGTACGCTAAACCAAATTCAAATTAAAAGTAAAATAGGTGAAGTCTACCAAACAAAAACCAAATGGGAAGAGATAAAAATCTTTCTTTGAAAAATATCTAAATATATAATCAAATAAAGATATTCGTAAAAACTGTAATAAAATTGTTAGAAAATCAAATTGTATTTAAAGTATATATACATTTCCATAAATCAGTGAAGAAACAGGCGAGGTATTAGAAATAATTAGTTTTAAACTGCATAAGAAACTTTCAACGTTTATATAAAGAAGTATATATCAAATTAAAAGCGATTGTATATTTCAAATCAAAAGCAGTTTTGTTAAGATTTAAAGAATAGCTGTAATTATCGTCAAAGGTAAAACCGTGAGGCCTTGTGTGCCAAAGCGGACAATATCATGCTAGCGGGTGGTCTGGGCTATTACAGATGGTATCAGAGCCAGAGCCCGGATCGATGTGCCAGCGAGGGCGCTGGACTCCCTTAGGGGGGTGGATTGTAAGGCCCACATCGGTTGGGGAGGGGAACGAAGCATGCCTTATAAGGGTGTGGATACCTCTCCCTAGCATGACGCGTTTTGACGAGTGAGTGTGGGGGGCTTCGGCTATCATCCCTATCGTCAAAGGCAAAACCGTGAGGCCTTGTGTGCCAAAGCGGACAATATCATGCTAGCGGGTGGTCTGGGCTGTTACAATGATGATTTAAAAAAAGAGATGAGAGTTTTAGTAAATAAAAGGGGATTAGGATTTTTAAAAAATTGAATTTGGGGGTGTTTTTAAAATTATAAAAATTAAAAGTAAGTAAATTTTGTAATTATTATAATTGTTAACTGACACGTCATCTTTAGACCTTAACTCCAGGTAACTCAATTGGCAGTTGGTCACTTTTGTCAAATTTTAAAATTTTTTGGGGATTATTTTGTCAATAACAAAGATCAGGTACCATTTTGTCAGCGTTAGAATCTTTCAGATACTGATTTGGTATTTACCTCTATAATTTATGTCTACATATTTTAAAATTTACACACATAAATTAGTAAAATAATAATTTAATTTTTGTGTTGATTAAATAATGACAAAAAATACTAAAAATTGTTAGCTTCTAAAAATTTCACTAATTGAAAATGAGAAATGTTAGAATTAGCACGTTACTTTTTAATTTTTATCAATACTAGTAAAATTTTTATCAATACTTTTTAATACTAAAATTTTTAATTTTAAAATTTAAAATTTAATATTGATAAAAAATAATAAACTTTATTGATTATATAACGTTAATCAATTGAAATTAACAAAAATACAAATAATGATAGTATCTTGTACCATGCAACTCAATCGATTGAAAAAAGCTATGCATTAGGAATAAAGATTTTTTTTTCTTTTACTTTAAGATTTTTTATAAAATTAATCCCACATAAAAAAAAGAAATATACAAAATTTATAAGATAAGAGATTTATTAATTTAATGTCTTAGTATTTTAAGTTGAATGTAGTGTCTCTCCATTAGCGTGATATGGTTGAAAATTTTAGATATATTAATGTAATAAGAGTTAATACTCAAATTCGTCCCTGAAAGATACCTCAATCTCCATATTAGTCCCCAAAAGATAAAGTTAATCAAAAGAGTCCCCGAAAGTTACACGAGTGAATCAGGTTCGTCCTTCCGTCAATTTGCTTGATGACATGGCTAACGTCTGCTCACGTGAGACATTAACTGCCATGCTAGCAGAGAAGGAAAACGACGCCGTTTTGAGTGAATGTCCAGATAGACATGATTCGGCGTCGTTTTGTGGGCAGCGTGGATTCAAAACGTTGCAGAGTGGATTCACCCTCTTCCATAACAAGTATCTCCATGTTTGGCTCCAAAATATTTCGTCTCTCTCAAGTCATGCCCTAACCCCCTTCACCTTGCATTCGCCATCGACGTTTCTCGTTGTTGGTTGACGAGCAAAATCGAGTAGGTGTTGTTACTGAGAAATGTGGTCGTCAGCTCTATTAGCAACATTGATTGTGGAAGAAGCAATCGTGACGGTTAGAGGTAAGCATTAAAGTTTTTTCCTTTTTTTGAAGTCAGTTTGTAGGCTGATGACTTAGGGGTTGCGTTCTGTATGTCTCTGTCTGATTACCGGTAGGGGTTTGAGGAGCCTAAGGGTTTGTGTGACTATTGTTTAAGTGCCAGAATGCATTGCTTTGACTGGCATTGTGATGATATTGAGTTATGGGTTTTTCATTTTAATGAGGGTTAGTTTTCGTTGTTGCATGTTTGTTTTAGGGTTAGGGTTTGTTATGTTATGATTGAGAATAGCCAGTTGCAATCTGTGTGGGCTAAGTATGTTTTCTTTTTTCTGATTGTAGATGGAAGGTCCTCCGATGACCTTTGTGTTTCACCATGGTGGATTGTTTAAGAAGAATGCGGAAGGAGATATGGTATACGAACCTGATAATACAGAGGTGTTGATGGGGGGATTGAAGGAGACACGCTTGACGTGTTCTTTGTAAGGGGTTATTACAGGGAGTTGGGTTACATTGAAGCTGGAAACTGTTGGTGGAAAAATTTTGGAGTTCCCCTTTCATCAGGGTTGAGAAGCTTAGTCACAGACGTAGACTTGGTTGCCATGTGCAAGGATTGCAGGAGAAACCACAATCTAATCAATATCTACCTGGAGAATTGTATTTCTCAGCCTTGTATAGTAGACCAGATTGAGGAGGAAGTAGTGAATGTGGAAGCAGAAAGCTTGAAACAAGGGAGGAATTTCGAAGCCAAGAAGTGCAGTTCCCAACCTGTGAAAAAAGCCACAACAATGGATCTTGACTCCAACAAGCAAACCTCTCACCCCAACAGAACAACCTCACAGCCCAAGTCACAGCCCAATCCAATAATGAAGCCCATATCTGATCCCAACCAACCAAAGGTAAAGCCCATGTCTCAGCCCAATAAAGCAGCCCACCATCCCAAGAAGACAATATCTCAGCCCAAGAAGACAACAGCTCAGCCCATGAAGCCTGTTCCTCATGCCAAGAAGACCAGTTATCAGGCCAAATCAGTCCCACCTCAATTAAATTCTTCATCAGAGGCAGTCAATAACTCACAAGGGGCAAAGGACAAACAAAGTAGCAGTGGCTGCAGAGTCACAAAATCTGGAAGACAAGTGAAGGAAGCTCCCCTCCAGGAAGATGACACTGACTCTCATGACTCTTATGAGAGTACTGAAAATGAACTGTATAGGCCTCCAAAAGTTGTAGGAGATAACCTCTATAGCAATGACAGTGACAGTGACTCTGGGAAGGGGAAAAGAAGTGGAGAAAGGGACAGCAGGTCTGAAGTCAGAGAGAAGCAGAAGCCCCCTAAGAAAAGATTAGCTGATAAAGAGATAGACACTAATGAAGCCAACTATGAGGGGTCTGAAGATGAAGAAAGCTCTGAGTCTGGTATGTTAATTCCATAAGGGTTAGTTGTTTTTTGAACTATTTTGCAAATGTTAGGGTGGCTTATGTGTTCAACTTTTTGTTACTAGATTTAGATGATAGTGATGGTGCCTCAGATGCTGACTCTTGGCATTCAGAGGATTCCAATAAGATGTTGGAATCTGATGAAGAATCACCAGCTGTATACCCTTATGTTAATTCCATAAGGGTTAGTTGTTTTTTGAACTATTTTGCAAATGTTAGGGTGGCTTATGTGTTCAACTTTTTGTTACCAGATTTAGATGATAGTGATGGTGCCTCAGATGCTGACTCTTGGCATTCAGAGGATTCCAATAAGATGTTGGAATCTGATGAAGAATCACCAGCTGTATACCCTCAGTTCAATGAGAAAACAAAGTTTGGGGAGTTGAAATTTGAGGTCAGTATGGTATTTAAGTCGAAGTCTGAAGTCATGCAAGCAACTAGGGATTATACAATCCAGTGGGGTAGAAATATTCTATTTTCAAAAAATGACAAAGTTAGAGTTAGGGCTGTCTGTAAGTCTGAAGATTGTCCCTGGGTAGTTTACTGTGCATGTAATAAACAAGATGGATCTTGGCAAATTAAGACACTAGTAGATAGTCACACTTGTCCAAGAAGGAGGAAAAACAGAGCTGCAACCCAAACCTGGACTCTGAGTAAACTAGTACCTAAGCTTAGAAAACACCCAACTATGAAGCATCGAGAGGTTTATGACTGGTTTGTTAGAAAGTGCAACGTGTATCTGAATAGCACATGCATTACAAGAGCTTTGAAAGTCGCTAGGAAAATAGTCGAGGGTGATGAGATTGCTCAATATGGGTTGGTGTGGGACTATGCCAATGAGTTGCTGACTAGTAACCCCGGTTCCACAGTTCAAGTGTCTGTTATCCCCATGCCTGAGAGTCCTCCCCTGTTTGATCGCTTCTATGTTTGTCTTGATGCCTGCAAGAGGGGGTTTAAGGCAGGTTGTAGACCCTTAATTGGTCTTGATGGAGCGTTTCTGAAAACACTACATGGGGTCAGATTTTAACAGCTTGTGGGCAGGATGCTAACAATCACATATTTGTGATTGCTTATGCCATAGTGAGTGTTGAAAACAAAGACAATTGGAAGTGGTTCCTTGAGTTACTGCACAATGACCTGGGAGACTACAGGGAGAACAAATGGTGCTTCATTTCAGACATGCAGAAGGTTAGCATTTTATTGACTTACGAGTAGGAATTAGTAGGACTATTTTGATTTAATGAGGTTACATTGAGGGATGAATTTGATTTAATAAAGTTATTGTAGGGATGAAATTGATTTGTCATCTTGTTGTGTGTGTTTTAACTTGCAGGGTTTAATACCAGCTGTTCAGGAAGTGTTTCCCAGGGTACACCATCGATTCTGCGTCTGGCATTTATGGTGCAATTTCTCAAAACAATGGTCTAGCACTGAACTGAAAGATATGGTTTGGGAATGTGCTCAGTCTAGGACAGTGGTTGAATTCAATAGAAACATGAACAGAGTGAAGTTAATTAATCAAAAAGCCTGGGAATATCTCGACAAGTGGCCTAAAGATGCATGGACAAAGGCCCACTTTAGTGAACTGCCAAAGGTGGATAACATCTGCAACAATGCTTGCGAGTCTTTCAACACAAAAATCAAGCATGACAGGGGCAAGCCGATTCTGACATTAGCAGAGGAAGTTAGAAGAATCATCATGAATAGTATTGTTGACAATCGGAAGAAGCTAGAGAATTATCAAGGGATTCTCCCCCCTGTTCAGCAGAGTAGACTTGAAGCCATGACAACGTTGTCTAGCCACTGGCCTCCTCAATGGTCTGGTGATGAAAAAGAAGAACTGTATGAAGTTCATGGCTGGCCAACCAATATGGTGGTTGACCTAGGAAAGCATACATGCAGCTGTCGCTTTTGGCAACTCACAGGTAAAAAATTCAACATTTAGTTACTGTCATCTACTTTTATGCACGATCTTCAAATAATGATCGATTTGTCTTTGTAAGGGATGCCGTGTATGCATGCAATCTCGGCTATACAGGATAAGAATGACAAACGTGCTGAAGAGTATTGTCACGATTGGTTGAAGATGGAAGCGTACAGGAAGACTTATTGCTTCAATGTGAATCCAGTGAAAGGTCAGGATCTGTGGGAAAAAACTCCACACCCAGCTCCTGTCCCACCACCATTTAAGGCAAAGCCTGGAAGGCCAACAAAGAAAAGGCGAAAGGACAAAGAGGAACAACCTACTGGGTCAAAAACAAAGATGAAGAGAAAGTATAACCCTATCAGATGCATGTATTGCAGTGAGATAAGACACAACAAGCGAAGCTGTGCAAAGAAGAAAGCTACCGAAGCTGAGGAGCATGCTAGGCAGCTGCAGCTGCAACTAGCTGTGGTTGCCCCTGCTGCAGAAGGGGCTACCCCTGAAGCAACCACTGTCCCAGCTGAACCTAATCGAGCTCCATCAACAACACAGACTCCAACAGTAATTGATATTAGCCAGTGTGACAGTATACCACCAACCCAAGAAACACAATAGGTAATCTGCCATATGTGATTTATTTTAAACATTTGTTATTTCATAAATCTCATTTCTTTTATAAGCTAAATCTAAATCTAGATCTACCTTTTAAATTGTGTAGGAACAAGTCACAGCTAGGCCATCCAAATTAAAGGTCATTAAAGGGAAAGCCATACTTCAGTCCTCTCCTAAACCTACTGTAGC
This sequence comes from Arachis hypogaea, assembly GCF_003086295.3. Classification (NCBI taxonomy): domain Eukaryota; kingdom Viridiplantae; phylum Streptophyta; class Magnoliopsida; order Fabales; family Fabaceae; genus Arachis; species Arachis hypogaea. The sequence goes on along the minus strand of NC_092054.1, from coordinate 150,385,280 downwards.
CGCACTAGTCGCTATCTCTGCTAAGACAATCAAGGGGACTAGTTCAGCCACTGCTAAAAAACTGGCCGACTTTATGACCTTCGTTCCTACTCCAGGCTTCAAGCCCCCAAGAAAGATTGATAAATGACTTTGATTAGTGTTGAAATGTATTCTGGTTGAATTTGTTTTTGTGTGAGGATACTTTATGTTTTTTTGCACAGGGCAATTGGTTATCTATGTAACTGAAAATTGTACTATGCCCTTTTTATTTTGGTCTAGGATACCTTTTAGGTTTTGTATCCTCATGTAAAAGCTTATGACTTTGATGTGGTCTGTATCCTATGTTGAACCTTTTTATTTAGGTCCTTAAGAAAATGTGACATCTAGCCTTCTATGGCAACTCAATGTTTAAGAGTACTTTGACTACTCAATGTTTAGCAGTACTTTGACTACTGATTATGTCCATTCCTTAGTACATCTTACATTAATAGTGATCCGAATTGGTTTGGAACCTTTGAATTGGATTGTGTTGTCTTCATCTAAAAAAACCAAATGCAACATCTATTCTCATTCAATTGATTCATGTCATTACACCATCACGTTTCAACAGAATTTGCTTTACTTGGAACGAGACAACAAACTACAAATGATCACATTAAGCACAACTACCACAAACAGAAAAACTATTAACATTTTCAATGCTTTTACTTCAGCTTCCAAGCTGCCCAGTCTCCATGCCACCTTCAACCTCCATTCATCACAGTCACTATCAACCTGCAGCTCAGCCCCATAATCTTTCTTTGTTCCACCTTCGCCCATCCCTTCATACTCATCATCCTCAACCCACTTAAAGTAGTTGCAATGACTGCCCTTCTGCAAATTCAGAAATCAGAAAATAAAAAATTAAAGAAAACCCCAACACACAAAACAACATCGAAAACCCTTAACGTCTTACACAACACTCACCCGGTACCTTGGACATGCACGGAATAGTCTATCTGGGTTCTCCGCTGTCCCAGATTTTCTTATCGCAGCCTTCAACCCACAGAAACATGATTTCTCATGGGTTTTTCTCCTGGTTCGCATTGAGGCGCTGGAAGCATTACTGCCGTTCGAGAAGAACGACACACCACCACCACGGACTCTATTTCCTGCCTCCATCGTCGCCCCAAACCAGCAAATTCAACACGAACCCAAGCATATGGCCGTCTGATTGATGAAGGCGGCCTATTTATCGTGGAATTTAGGATTAGGTTTCAAACACTTAGGGACTTATTTGAACTGTTTTTCCAAACTTACCTTGTCAGCAATAGGTTAGGACACGTTGGCCTCTTTCACGTTGGAAGCTAACCACACACGTCAGCAGACGTTAGCCAGGTCAGCAAGGGATTTAACGGAAGGACAAATGTGATTCACTCGTGTAACTTTTGGGGACTCTTTTGATTAACTTTATCTTTCGGGGACTAATATGGAGATCGAGGTATCTTTCAGGGACGAATTTGATATTTAACTCAATGTAATAAATATATATAGTGTTCATCAATTAATAAATTTTAATTGAAAAAAAAATAAAATTTTTAAGTTATAATTTATATGTTTTTATACCTTTTCTTTCTTTAATGGTAAAACTTTAATTTACTTGAAAAAAGTATAATGATATAATTTAATGATAAAAAATATTATATGCATACTAAAATTTTATTGTATGTATTTATATATAATATATGTAATTTTTAATTTATTTTTAATATATATTTTATATTTTAATATTATTTTATATGGATAAGTGGAAAACTGATAGTTTCTGTATAAACTTACCATGACTTTAGTCATCTTTATTAAGATATGTATAATAATTATTTATACAACAATAACAAAGCCTTGTCTCATTAGGTGGGGTTGGCTACATAAATCAAATAATGCCATTGAGCTTTGTCATGTATCATGTCTACAGAGAGACCGTTTACATGTAGATCTCGTTTAACCACCTCATGGATGGTCTTCTTAGATCTTCCTCTGCCTTTCACCCCTTGTCCATCTTCCATCTCATCCACCCTCCTGACTGGGCGTTCTGTCGGTCTTCTTCTCACATGTCCAAACTACCTGAGATGCGATTCTACTATTTTTTCCACAATGGGTGCTACTCCAACTCTTTCCCTTATATCTTGGTTCCTTATTTTATCCAATCGCATATGACTACTCATCTATCTCAACATCTTCATCTCTGCCACACTTAACTTATGTTCGTGCTCCCTTTGGCCACCCAACACTCCGTACCATAAAGTATAGCCGGTCTTATAGCAGTGCGATAGAATTTACCTTTAAGTTTTAAAGGCATTTTTTTGTCACATATAAAGCCAGATGCACTCCGCCATTTTGACCAACCTGCTTGGATCCTATGATTTACATCCTGTTCAATCTCTCCATTATTCTGTATGATGCACCCAAGATACTTAAAATTTTTAACTTTTCGTAGGATGTTTTCTCCAATCTTCACCTCTATATTAGGGTTTTCCCTTCTCAGACTGAACTTATATTCCATATATTCTGTCTTGCTACGACTTATACGCAGACCATACACTTCTAGAGCTTCTCTCCATAAGTTCAACTTCTTATTTAGGTCTTCCCTTGACTCTCCATAAGGACGATATCATCGGCAAAAAGCATGCACCATGGCACAGGCTCTTGGATGTGCTCTGTGAGTACTTCCAAGACTAATGTGAAAAGGTATGGACTTAAGGATGATCCCTGGTGTAATCCTATACCAATAGAAAATTTCTTTGTCACACCATCTTGAGTTTTCACACTAGTTATGGTCCTATCATACATGTCTTTAATTGCACGAATATATGCGATCCTTACTCTCTTCTTTTCTAAAACATTCCATAAGACCTCCCTTAGCACCCTATCGTACACTTTTTCCAAATTAATAAACATCATATGTAGATCCCTTTTATTATTACGATACCTCTCCATCATCCTTCTTAACAGGTATATCGCTTCGGTGGTGGATCTACCTGGCATAAATCCAAATTGGTTCTCTGTTACTTGTGTCTCTTTTTTTCAACCTCCGTTCTATCACTCTTTCCCATAACTTCATGGTATAGCTCATGAGCTTGATCCCTCTATAGTTTTCGAACTTTGTATATCCCCCTTATTCTTGTATATAGGTACCAAAGTGCTCTTTCTCCACTCATCAGGCATCTTCTTTGACCTTAAAATCTCATTAAAAAGCTTGGTTAACCAATTGATGCCTTTTCCTCCAAGGACCTTTCAAACCTCAATCAAGATATTATCAGGTTCTACTGCCCTGCCATTTTTCATCAGCTTTGGAGCCTCTTTTACCTCAAAGTCTCGAATCCGTTGATAGTAGTCAATGTTTTGATCTTGTTCCCTTGTGCATAACCGACCAAGGCTCGGAAGAGTTTGATGTCCTTCATTAAATAACTCATGGAAGTAGCTCTTTCACCTTTCATTAAATCTTCTCCTCTTGAGCCAGCACCTCTCCATCCTTATCCTTTATGCACTTAACTTAATCCAAATCTCTCGTTCTTCTTTCACGGCTCTTTTTTATTCTATATATACCTTTTTCTCCTTCTTTTGTGCCCAAAGACTGGTAGAGACCCTCATATGCTCATGTTCTTGCTTCACTTACAGCTACTTTTGTCTCTTTCTTAGCCGCCTTATATTTTTTCCAATTATCTGCATTGCGGCATAAATACCACTCTTTAAAGCACTCCCTTTTTATCTTTATCTTTTCTTGTACACTCGCATTCCACCACCAGGACTCCTTGTCTCTTGGTGCTATCCCTTTAAATTCACCAAAACTTTCTTTTGCTGTTCTTTTAATAACTTCTGTCATCTCCCTCCACATCTCTTCCACGCTTCCATTCCCATCCCACTTTGCCTCTTCTCCTACCCGTCTTAGGAAGCTTCTTTGTTCCTCACCTTTCATCCACCACCACCTCATCCTTGAGTTCTTCGTATGATGTCTTTTTCTCAACTTTTTCTCAACGCAAAAATCCATGATGAGCATCCTATGTTGTGTTGTTAAAATCTCTCATGGGATAAGTTTACAATTAATGCAAAATTTTCGGTCGACTCTCCTCAACAAGAAGTCGATTTGAGAGCTTGTCATACCACTCTTATATGTTATAAGATGTTCGTCTCTGTTTTTAAAACATGTATTTGCGATGACAAGGTCAAAGGTTGAGGAAAAGTCCAAAATAATTTCAACATTGGTATTGATTATCCTGAAACCATGGCCTCCGTGAATACTTCCATACCCAGTCACTTCTCTTCCAACATGGCCATTTAAATCTCCTCCTAAGAAAATCTTATCTCCCGAAGGTATGTCTTGGACCAAACTCTCTAAATCCTCCCAAAACCTTATCTTGTGTTGTTTGTCCGAACCCACTTGTGATGCATAGGCGCTAATCACATGAAAAGCACCTCCCACCACCACAAGTTTGATAGAGATGATCCGATCTCCCACCCTCTTGACATTCACTATGTCCTTCTTCCACTGCTTATCCACAAGCGAACCCTATTCTTGTTCTTCACCTTTCTTGTATACCAAAGTTTGAATCCGGAAGTATCCAACTCCCTAGCCTTCGCACCAATCCATTTTGTTTCTTGTAGGTACATAATGTTAATCTTCCTCCTTGTCATAGTGTCCACCACCTCCATGGATTTTTCTGTTAGAGTGCCTATGTTCCATGTTCCAAATCTCCAACTTCTGTCACTCTGACCTTTATCTTTTACTTTGTGAACTAGCTTATTTACCCTCGTCCATTTCATGAAAACGCGAGAACCCTTGCTCATTTAACACTACATCCAGGCATCAATGCAGCGGCCCTTGCTCATTTGACACTGTACTCAAGCCATACAGCGCGTTGCTTTCGGGCAACGACCTAACTTTAATGCAATAACGTCTTTGATTAATGTTATGAAGATTCGACTAAGTTTTTATATTGGTTGTCGAAGACCTAAAACAACCCTCCTCCTTTATCCGAGCTTGGGACCAGCTATGTACCACAAGAGTAACATAGGCGGAGTTATAATAATTATTTATAATATATTAAAATTAAAATCATAATTCATTACTTTTAGTGTTTCACACTAAAAATGAGAGAAACAAAAAGAAAAGCAAGAGAGAAAAATGTAAACAGAGAACGAACAATATGTTTATACGTGGGTCAATATGAACAACATTTTTGTTTATAATATAATTTGATCAACAATGTTGTTAAAGAAGAAAGAGAAATCACATGGAAAAAGCCATAGAAACCATTCGCTGATGCATCCTAACATTGTGGATGATAGATTTAACAGTGTGATCAACGATGTGATCATTAGCTAAGCCTATCTCACAATAATCAAGCTGATCACCTGCAATAGTAACATTCATACTTATGGACATAAGATCTTCTTCTGGATCTGGGTTCTTCAGTGAATCAAGGGCACTATCAAACTGCAGAACCGCGTCATTTAAGAACCCAGCACAACGTTCTAGAGCTTCAGGATACTTGTTATTTGTTTTTGCCATCTTTTCTAGGGAGATCCGTGCTTCTGTGGCCTTCTTGATTGCCAGATCAACCAGCAAAATTCTCAGTCTTCCGGAATCTTTCTCTGACGAGATATTGGGGTTTGAAAGCATCTCCTTGGTGCATCTTGCTCTATCCTCCTCTTGTATTTTGTAGCTTTGACAAACTACATCAACCAACGCTGAAACTTTTTGCCTTGGAGAAGGAGCTATTGCTTTCCTTGCATCTGCTACATGAGAGCCATGAGTGGTGATGATAAGGATCAAGCAAAGTACTTTGAAGAACAATGGTAATGTTGAGGAACTCATTTTGTTTATTGATATGTTTTTTTTTTTTTTTTGAGATTTTTTATTTTGGGAGGGGGTTATATAGTCCTTTATACTAAACTATTTAACCATGAAATTCTAATTTTGGCTATTAATCATTTTCTTCTTTTGGCTTAACTTAATTAGTTGGATTTTATAACAAAGTCTCTTAATTTGATACCATATATATTAGCATTGGATTTCCAAGTCTAGTTGTCATTATGGATTAGCTTCGTTTAACAAAATCTAATCATGGTAGATCGCTGAAAGGAGAAAAACAAAAATCATAAGTGTCAATTTCTCATCATCAATCATCAACCTACTAACAAAATTAAAGATTCAAATAACCAAATGATTAACAACAGTGTTCTTAGCCTACTAAAAATTGGCTATTAAATTAGTCACTATATATTTACATATAAATAATGTGTTATTTAATTTATTTTTATTTTATATTTTATATAAATAATTTGGTGATTAATTTTTTATGTATATTTAACATAGTTGAATAATTAAATATTATATAGTTAATATAAAAATATCAATAATGTTTGGTTTGTCCTAGACAATTATTTCAAGAATGATTGACCCTGTGTGGTTCTTGGTTTAAATCGATTCGGTTTGTGTACACAAATTATTCCTAAATTCTAATCCACCGCAACTTAATCACATTTCTATAACAAGTTTGTTCTTGTTGAGGTTGGCCGATGTATAGCTCGTCCATCGATGAATGTCTACAAACTTCTCGTCAAGACGAGTTATACGTCGGTAAGGAGAGAACAAGGGGTAAGTACCTGCAAAAGACACTCCAACGCTCAAGTCAATAAGTGTTTAAGAGGTATAAGAATAATGCTATGAATATAGAATGTAAGTCATGAAATAGAAGTTATCATGTGTTGTGTATTATAATAATTCTATGAATATAAAATGTAAGACATGAAATATAACTTATCATGTATTTTTTTTATAATAATTCTATGAATATAGAATATAAGACATGAAAATAGAACTTATCATGTGTTGTCTCTCGAGATATAGAAATTGGTGCCTTTTATAGGCATAAAATTGATGAATGATATTCATGTTATGACTGTTTAGTCATTAAGATGGAAATGATGATCATTAAGCCGGTAATGAAAGTGTTGGTTACAAGTAAAGAATGAATGATAATTAAGGCCGAGTTATAACTCAATGCACAATAAAGATCGAGTTATAAGGTGACGGATCAAAGCTAATAAGGGATCCTGCGGTCTTTCCTTCATTTATTTGTTTATTTATTTTAGGTTATCTTATGGATTATTCATTCTGAAATAAAATTTTGTATACAATAGAATGTATATTTACAACCAAGATTTGATATTCTAACGAAGAAATAATAATAATAATAATAATAATAATAATAATAATAATAATAATAATAATAATAATAATAATAATTACAATTGAAGGTTCTTAATGGCTTAGAGAATGGAGATTAAATATATGGTCTTCTTTTAAATTTGATTAATTAATTCACAAACTAGAAAATAAAACTTTACTTCTGTTCAGACTGCGTGATAGATTATGCTGGAGACAATTTTGTTTTGTATCATAACAAGTGAAAACAGAATCAAAACGGAGAAGAAGAAGAAGATGACACATCCATGTATCATAATTCAGTTGCCTTGTGCAATGTAGCCTACATCTAGTCTCCATATAATAGTAGTGAAATTTTCACTATCTTTTCAAATATTATATACACCAATTCCCAAGGATTCAACCTAATTCTACCAAGGACAAACCAAGCTTCTACCTAAGTTTGATTTGGCTAGGTTCGCTCCCTAGACTCACAACACACTAAGTTCTCACACAACTTAGCACGAGATACCTCTCAAGTACATCATACAAAACAGAAATACAATCAAAAGAGACTTGACATAAATTTTGGCTTTTCTTTCCAAGTACCTTTCTTTGTCTTTTTCCTCAAATTTCTTTTTCTTGTGCCTCACGTATATGCCTTTTACCACTGAATAGAAACTAAGAAAGATAACATATACAACAGAAATCTTCAATGGTAAACCATAAAGGAGATGATGTTGAACAGCTTGAAGCTATAGGATGAACTGAATTCAGCTCTTCTCATATATAGCTCTTCATCTTGCTGGAATGTTCCTTTGATATAGAAATACTGTCCAAAACGTTGAACTAAAATAGTAGAAAATCTCCCAATGAAACTCAAATTTTGTTGGTTCACTCTCCTTTTTCAAACTGAAGTTGATTTCTCCTTTTTTTTATTGAGTTCTGTTTCCAAAGCTACGACTTGCTTTCTTAAGTCAACTCCTTGAATCTTGAACCAGCTGCAGTTTTTTCTTTTTTTCTTCCATTAGACCAGAAAATTAGGAATTTAAAATCAGAGTTAAGCAATACAGAGAATAGATCGGCAGCAGCAGCTTCATTCCTCAATGAGTTTGATAACTCAAAATCATAACTTTGTGCTTTGGCTTCAAGCAACAATATTATTAGCCATTAATTCACAGCAGAAGAAGGTAGACTCGAGTTTTCTTTTGTTACCCAAAATTGCATGTGCAAAGGGAAGGACGATTCAACAAGTGATTGACTTGCATGTTAATGAAAATATTTTACCTCTTTCTTCTGATTTAGTTTAACTTGAGCAAATTATTTTTTACTCTCATTTGATTTGACATAGCTTCCAAGATTTGCTTTTCTTTCTTTTAATTTGGTGCTTAACGAAAAAGTGAAGCACCATTTTTCTTTCATTTAATTGCTTTATCAGAATTGCCAGAATTCCACTAGCAGCTAGATGATTTTTCTTTCATGCGGACAATGGGCAGGACTAAAAGCTTGGTCTAAGTAGCTAAGGTTCAGATACTTGGCTTCATTGTTTGGGTTGCATAATAACATAGCTAGAAAAAAAATAATTGTCTAGTTAAGAGATATAGTTATCCAGAAGACACAAGAACCATTATCTAAAAAATAAATTGTCTCATAAAACTAAGTGCAACAGAATTAAAAGTATTCAACATGAGACATCCTTAGGCATCTGAGCCTTCATTCTCAGTATCCAATGGCTCCTCTTGATTAGTTGCGATGGTTTCATCTTTATGAATGTTGTCCGCATACTTCAGAAGAATAGCAACTTGGTCCCTTGACTTGCGGAAAGCATTTTCATTTTGAACAGTAAGCTCTCTCTCCTGTTGGCTGGAAGAAATGAGATGATTGGACAAGCTGACAAATCCCTATGGAACATCCTTAACAAATCTGTATAGAAGAGATTTGTGTCCAGTAGAGGCTGATATTCCAGTGGTGGATTGAGGAGAAATGTCATGAAGCTCTTCTTCTTCTTCTTCATCAATGACTACTCTTTTGGATCTGATAGGTCCTTTCTTTTGTTGTTTCACTATACCACCCTCTTTTAGGTAAGAGTTTTTATTTTCAAGTGGCTTATTGGAAAGGTTAATACCAAAACATTCAAAGAAACAAGTTAAAAACATGCATATGAAAGTGACACATTCTTATCACTCTTTATGCAATCATACATATGCCTCATCAAATAAGCAAAGAAAATTTTAATTTTCATAATGATAGCATATAACGTTAGTGTGTCATAAAATAAAATCCTTTGATATGAACTGCTTTGAGGGAGGATTATGTGGTTTACAATGCGATGGAGTTGTGCACGAACAGGACCTAGAGCCTTATGGGTAGAAGTGAGACCATTAATGAGAGAAATATTTTCACAGACAGGGGCTAGGACATCTTGGTATGAGAAACCTAATCCTTCATCCCATCTTATCGAAGTGTATGCATTAACACCAACATCATAATACCCTAAGACTTCACTGATAGTTTTATTATGCAGATTTAATTCACACCCTTTAACATAAGAATGAATATTTTTATCGTGATAGGTCTTGTTAGCATAGAATTTATAGACAAAGTCAGGGTAGACAGGCTTTTTTATTTTAAAAAGATGATTCTAGTCTAGAAACACTATGTTTTTCATAAAGTCAAGTCCTTTCTTTTCTAAAGCAGACAAATGAGAGAGATATGTAGGGCATAGAGGATGATGAACAACTACTATCTTATAAAACTCAAAGTTCATAACAGAGGAAAAATGAAGAGGGTTAAAGTGAGAGTGAGGTATGTTTGCAAAGTGAGATCTGAAAGCAAAAGGGTCAATATTTGTGGGTTCTTTGACTGAGCGAAGAGAAATGCGAGGGTTACCTCTCTGAGAACGAGGAATGGGCTTAGGTTTAGATTTTGGGGATCACGAGGCTCTTCTTTAGTTGCTTGTTGTTTTCCTTTAGAAGCACTGGGATGAGAAAGAGCATTGGATGGTTCGGTTGCCTGAGAGGAGGAGGGACGACGGGCCATTGTCTTACTGCGAGCCATTGGTTCAGTGTGAGAAAGAGGGAGAGATGAAAATGGTGTATGAGAATTTATGTGAATGTGAGTGTGGGATTGTGCATGATAACTTTTAAGGATTCTGGGGATTTATGAGTGAACGTGCCTTTTCGAGTAGCGATTTTCTTCTTTATCTTAATGACACAGGGATATTGTAGTTTTTCAAGAAAAATTGAAATGATGAGAATGAGAAATATAAATAAGCATGCAAGATATATGAAGAGGCCAGGTGTGCAACTGCTGCAAAGTTAAAGAGTGTTCTTGTAAAAAGAAAAGTTCATAACCCAAAATAAATTGATTTAAAAATGATTTGACCAAAAGTCAAAAAAGTTGTATTTTAAAATAATGATTTGATATGCAGAAAGGACAAAAACTTTTTAAAAAATTTAATATATAACAAAACCAATGAGATCCACTTGCATACAAACAAACTCATATTGGGCTCAAGAAGGATTGTATTTAAGAAAACAAATAGGACCACTTGAGATCTGAAAAGAAACTTTGGCCCACTTGAAATTATTTTAAAATTAGAATCCAAAATTAACGTCTTTCCTTTTGAAGGCTCTTTATCTGTCTAGAAATGTCTCATTTGGACCTGTGAGACAAAAATTTCATACAAAACATCAACAATATCAAAACAAGGATTCATAACAGAATATGCCTAAATTTATTCTTAATTTACAGAATCTGTCTTCAGCCAAAAGTTTTGTGAATATATCAGCCAGTTGTTTCTCCGATTTAACAAATTGAATATCAAGATTTCTTTTTTGAACATATTCTCTTATTAAGTGAAATTTTACTTCAATATATTTTGTTCTAGAATACAAAATAAGATTTTTGAAAATATTGATGGCACTCAAGCTATGACAAAACAAAGCAATATTTTCAGCTTTCAATTTGTAACTGGCTAACTGAGTTTTTTACTATAACAATTAGGAACAACAAGATGAGGTAACAATGTATTCATTTTTGGCTGTAGATAGCGCAATGGTAGATTACTTTTTGCTTGACTACACGTTCAGGGATCTGCTCAAAAAGCAACAAATTCTATAAGTACTTTTTCTATCCATTCTATCTCCAACAAAATCTACATCATAATACCCAACTCTAGAAAAATCATTAGACCTAAGATACTATAAACTAAAGTTGGATGTGCAATAAAAATATCTAATAATTCTTTTAATTACAAAAAGATGTGACTCTTTTAGTTATGATTAGAATCTTAAACAAACTTTAATATTTTGCATAATATCTTATCTAAAAGATATAAGATACATAAAAAAAATCTATCATTCTTTTATATATTATTTCATTAACATCTTTTTCAGTTTCATTCTTTTTCAACCATGAGTTCGTTCGGATGCATTAAAGTATCCATGAACTTGGTATTTGCTATTCCGAAAAATTTTATAATAGTGACATGCATATATTTTGAAACAAATATAGCATACCCCCTCCCGGCGGGTAACCTCACCATGACTTTGATCATCTTTATCAACATATGTATAATAATTATTTATAATATATTAATTAAATTTTAGTCTATCAAAACAATATGTTTCTTTTATATAGTGGCGTAATTTTAAAATATCTTTTAATATGCATGGTCAGAAACGGATTTAAAAATTTAAGAGTGAAGAGGTTGAAAATTAAAATCTTGTATAATCAAATATAATGTCATATATTTGATAATAGATATAATTATAATTTTTTTAATTAAAAAAATTAATAAATACTTGTCAAATAAAATAATTATTGCAGTCTTTATATTTTTTTAATAATTTTTTTATAATTTTATATCTAATAAAATATAAAATTGTCTACTTTTAAATATTTTATTAATTAATTTGATTTATTATGTATTTATGTGACAGTAAGTTATATTTTTATATTTTATATTATTAAAAAATATGACATAAAATAATATAAATTAATTACACTAACAATTTTTTTTATATGAATTTAAAATATGTTAAAGTATTTTTATATAATAATAGATAAAAGTTAATAGAAAAATAATAAAAAAAACAACTAAATAAAATTAGAAAAACAATAATATTATTATAAATAATATTAAAGTATTTTTTATATAATTATAGATGTTAAAATTAATTTTAAAAAAAAGAAATGTAAAAAAAAATCTAAATCAAATAAAAAAATATAAATAATATAAATAATATAAATATATATAGAAAAATTTGAACCTTAATATATAAAGAATTACCAACTCTTTTTACTATCATTACACTATTAAATTTTACTCTATACTATATATCTATTATAATAGTATATGAGTTTAAAATTTGTTGGGAGGATGGAAGAGGGGGGTCAAGGCCACTATTTGCCCCTGAGTCCGTTTCTGCGCATGGTGTGTAAAACTTTAAAAGTATGCATTAACATACATATCTAACCCTTTATCTTATTTAGGAAAGATTGGAAGAACATATTATGCAGTTCATTTTATCCACTTCCCATACAGATCAGAATTGTATGTTAAATAAATATTGCTATATAATTCATTGATTTTAATTTTGATATATTATCAATGTAATATAATTTTACACATACATTCAATTATATATCGTCACGTCAACAAAAATAATGATTATCTGAAAGAACTAACGAATGTGATTAAACGACTGTATACTAAAATTAAAATAATAATTCATTACTTTTAGTGTTTCACACTAAAAATGAGAGAAAGAAAAAAAAAAGCAAGAGAAAAAAATGTAAACAGAGAAAGAACAATATGTTTATATGTGCGTGGTTCAATATGAACAAAATTTTTGTTTATAATACCGTTTGATCAATAATGTTCGTTGTTAAAAAAGAAAGAAAAATCACAGGGAAAATTCCCTAGAAACCATCCGCTGATGCATCCTAACATTGTGGATGATAGATTTAACAGTGTGATCATTAGCTAAGCCTATCTCACAATAATCAAGCTGATCACCTGCAATAGTAACATTCATACTTATGGACATAAGATCTTCCTCTGGATTTGGGTTCTTCAATGAATCAAGGGCACTATCAAACTGCAGAACCGCATCATTTAAGAACCCAGCACAACGTTCTAGAGCTTCAGGATACTTGTTATTTGTTTTTGCCATCTTTTCCAAGGAGATCCATGCTTCTCTGGCCTTCTTGATTGCCAGATCAACGAGCGGAATTCTCAGTTTTCTGGAGTCTTTCTCCGACGAGATCTTGGGGTCTGAAAGCATCTCCTTCGTGCATCTTTCTCTATACTCTTCTAGTACTCCGTAGCTTTGACAAACTACATCAACCAACGCTGAAACTCTTTGCCTTGGAGAAGGAGCTATTGCTCCTTGCATCTGCTACATGAGAGCCATGAGTGGTGATGATAAGGATCAAGCAAAGTACTTTGAAGAACAATGGTAATGTTGAGGAACTCATTTTGTTTATTGATGATAGTGATGAAGATTAGAGTGTGTTTTTGTTGAGATTTTTTATTTTTGGGGGGAGGGATTATATAGTCCTTTATACTAAACTATTTAACCATGAAACTCTAATTTTGTCTATTAATCATTTTCTTCTTTTGGCTTAACTTAATTAGTTGGATTTTGTAACAAAGTCTCTTGATTTGATGCCCATGTTAGCATTGGATTTCCAAGCCTAGTTGTCCTTATGGATTAGCTTCGTTTAACAAAATCCCATCATTATAGAATGCTGAAAGGAGAAAAACAAAAATCTTGAATGTCAATTTCTCATCATCAATCATCAACCTACTAAAAAAAATAAAGATCCAAATAACAAAATGATTAACAAAGATGTTTTTAGCATACTAAAAATCGACAACTAAATTAGCCACTATATATTTACATATAAATAATATATTATTTAACTCATTTTTAATTTATATTTTATATAGATGATTTGGTGATTAATTTTTTGTGTATATCTAATATAGTTGAATAATTAAATATTATATAGTTAATATAAAAATGTCAATACTGTTTGGTTTGTCCTAGACAATAATTTAAAGAATAATTGACCCTATATGATTCTTGGTTTAAATCGATTCGGTTTGGTACACAAATTATTTCCAAATTCTAATCCAACTCAACTCAATCACATTCTTATAACAAGCTAATAATTAAGGGATCCTGCAGTCTTTCCTTCATTTATTTGTTTATTTATTTTAGGTTATCTTTTGGATTATTCATTCTGAAATAAAATTTCATATACAATAGAATGTATATTTACAACCAAGATTTGATATTCTAACGAATAAATAATAATAATAATAATTACAATTGAAGGTTCTTAATGACTTAGAGAAGAGAGGTTGAATCTATGGTCTTCTTTTAAATTTGATTAATTGATTCTCAGACTAGAAAATAAAACTTTACTTCTGTTTAGACTGCGTGATAGATTATGCAGGAGATAATTTTGTTTTGTCTCATAACAAGTGAAAACAAAATCAAAACAGAGAAGAAGATGACACAGCCATGTATCATAGTTTAGCTGCCTTGTGCAATGCAGCCTACATCTAGTCTCTACATAATAGTAGTAGAATTTTTACTATCTTTTCAAATATTACATACACCAATTTCCAAGGATTCAACCTAATCCTACCAGGGACAAACCAAGCTTCTACCTAAGCTTGATTTGGCTAGGTTCGCTCCTTAGACTCATAACACACTAAGTGCTCACATAACTTAGCAAGAGATACCTCTCAAGTGCATCATACAAAACAGAAATTCAATCAAAAGAGACTTGACATAAATATTGGCTTTTCTCTCCAAGTACCTTTCTTTGTCTTTTCTCTCAATGGCTTTTTCTTGTGCCTCACGTATATGCCTTTTACCACTGAATAGAAACCAAGAAAGATAAAATATACAAACAAAATGTTCAATAATAAACTATGAAGGAGATGATGTTGAATAGCACTAAAGCTATAGGATGAACTGAATTCAGCTCTTCTCATATATAGCTCTTCATCTTGGTGGAATGTTCCTTTGATGTAGAAATATTGTCCAAAACGTTGAACTAAAACAGTAGAAAAGCTCTCAATAAAACTCAGATTTTGTTGGTTCACTCTCCTTTTCCAAACTGAAATTGATTTCTCCTTTTTGTATTAAGTTCTGTTTCCAAAGCTACGATTTGCTTTCTTAAGTCAACTCCTTGAATCTTGAACCAGCTGTATTTTTTTCTTTTTTTTCTTCTATCAGACCAAAAAATTAGGAATTTAAAATCAGAGTAGTTAAGCAATGGAGATAATAGATTGGCAGCAGCAGCTTCATTCCTCAATGGGTTTGATAAATCAAAATCATTAACTTTGTGCTTTGGTTTCAAGCAATAATATTAGCCATTGATTCACAGTAATTGCATGTGCAGAGGAAAGGACGATTCAACAAGGTACTGACTTGCATGTTAATGGAAATATTTTACCTCTTTCTTTTGATTTAGTTTAACTTGAGCAAATTGTTTTTTGCTCTCATTTGATTTGACATAGCCTCCAAGATTTGCTTTTCTTTCTTTTAATTTGGTGCTTAACGAAAAAGTGAAGCACCATTTTTCTTAGTTAATTACTTTATCAGAATTGCCAGAATTCCACTAGCAGCTAGATGATTTTTCTTTCATGCGGACAATGGGCTGGACTAAGAGCTTGGTCTAAGTAGCGAAGGTTCAGATACTTGATTTCATTGTTTGGGCTGCATAATAACACTTGGGCTTGCAATACTAAGTGATTCCTCAAAATATTTTTGGGCTATCAACCCAATTAAAATCATGTTTGTCATCACCAAAAATGTTATTATTGATTATTAAACTCAATAATCTCCCACTTGATGACAAACATCATTTAATGTGAAATTAAAGGGAATTAAATACAAAATTTAAATTAGAGACTTCCCTTTGATGATGTCAAATCAAATGTGATTTTCTCCATCTTTCTCTCATAAGACATACTCCCCTTTAATGTGTGCTTCTTCACAAATAACATACATGTCATACTAGCATACAACCAGAATTTTTAGCGGCACATATAAGAGATAACAGAATATCATTAAACACGAGCATATTAATCAACAAAACATCAAGTCATCATATGTCTCTACCCTATCTCAATCTATCCTATTTATCCTATTCATAACTATTCTACTCCCCTTTTTATCATGAAGAGAGGAAAGGTTCACCTATTTAGCCCTGCACGTTAGATTCCAAAAATAACATAGCTAGAAAAAAATAATTGTCTAGTTAAGAGATACAGTAATCCAAAAGACACAAGAACCATTATCTAAAAAACAAATTGTCTCATAAAAATAAGTGCAACAGAATTAAAAATATTCAACATGAGACATCCTTAAGCATCCGAGCCTTCATTCTCAGTATCCAATGGCTCCTCTTGATCAGTTGTGATAGTTTCATCTTTATAAATGTTGTCCACATACTTCAGAAGAATAGCAACTCGGTCCCTTGACTTGCAAAAAGCATTTTCATTTCGAACAGCAAGCTTTTTCTCTTGTTGGCTGGAAGAGATGAGATGATTGGACAAGTTGACAAATTCTTGCAGAACATCCTTAACAAATCCGTACAGAAGAGATTTGTGTCCAGTAGAGGTTGATATTCCAGTGGTGGATTAAGGAGAAATGTCATCAAGCTCTTCTTCTTCATCAATGACTACTCTTTCAGATCTGATAGGTCCATTTTTTTGTTGTTTCACTCTACCTTCCTCTTGTGGGTAAGAGTTTTTATTTTCAAGTAGATCATTGGAAAGGTCAATACCAAAAAATTCAAAGAAACAAGTTAAAAACATGCATATGAAAGTGACACATTCTTATCACTCTTTATGCAATCATACATATGCCTCATCAAATAAGCAAAGAAAATTTCAATTTTCATAATGATAGCATATAACGCTAGTGTGTCATAAAATAAAATAATTTGATATGAAATGCTTTAAGGGAGTGTTCATACCCTGGGTCGAGCTATCCGACCTGAGATGATTCGAGATAAAGCGACCAACCTCTGCAGGTCAGACTATCCGACCTCTTCTCAAAGAGCTCGACCAAATCGACAGGAGAGCCCAGTTAAGGGCCCAAATAGAGGAGCATGGCCCGAATTCTAAGGCGGCTTAAGCCTATAGAGATGAAGGCGGTTCCCTTGAAGATAAGCTGACCTCAACTCAAAGATAAAGATAAGATAAGATAACTAACTTATCTTATCTAGAAAGGTCACTCTAGAACTACTATAAATACACTGGAGCACCCAGGTATAACTCATACTCTGATTCTACATAACACCTGTTTAATACCCATGCTAACTTAAGCATCGGAGTCTCTTGCAGGTACCCCCCACCCTTTGGTGACAGAGGATCAGTAGCACGTTCAAGTCCAAACAAGTCGGACGTACCAGCTCCGGTCACCATTCACCAACCAGACACATCGGTTCCGACCAGCACAGAAGATCTCGTCCGAGATCGACCTACAGTTTCAGGTAACCCTCAAAACATTGGCGCCGTTGCCGGGGACCTGGAAGTCATCCCATCACCATGGCGAACAACCATGACAACGACCGCGACTCAGATCTAGAAAATAGAACACCGCACAAAAATGCAGACACCCCACCAAAAGACACTCTGGAATCCAATGGAGACAAAAATTCAGCTAAACCGGGAGCAATAGAAGCCCTTCAAGATTGCTTGAAACAAATTGAAGAAGAAACCCAACGACAACGAGAAATCGGAAAAGATCTACAAAAGGAAGTACGGCGACGTCGAGAATTAGAAGACAAGTTACAGCAATTAGAAGCCGATCTAAAAGCCCCTCGAGTCATTCCTGAGAAAAGCTCACACAAAGAACAGGATCCGTTCACCAGGGAAATCATGAAAACCAAAATTCCAAAAGACTTCAAACTCCCGGATATGATTTTGTATGATGGCACCACCGATTCCAACCATCATCTCAGCAATTTCAGAAGCAGAATGTACCTTACTGATGCCTCAGATGCCACTCGTTGCAAAGCCTTCCCGACAACCCTCACGAAGAAGGCGATCAGATGGTTCGACAGCTTACCTCCCAAGTCCATCTCAAACTTCGACGACCTAGCCGGAAAGTTCCTTGCCAGATTCTCCATCCAAAAAGATAAAGCTAAACACGCCCCCAGTCTACTAGGGATCAAGCAAGGAGATCGGGAGAGCCTCCGCAACTACATGGAAAGATTCAACAAAATATGCATGGACATACAAAGCTTACTGGTGCACAAATTGTGAATCACACTTTTCACAACTCGTACCATTGACCAGCAAGTGCACTGGGTCGTCCAAGTAATACCTCACGTGAGTAAGGGTTGAATCCCACGGAGATTGTTGGTTTGAAGCAATCTATGGTTATCTTGTAAATCTTAGTCAGGAAGTCAATTATGTTTATCAGTTGAATTGCAAATAAACAAGAGAGCATAAATTAAAGGTTACTTGTTATGCAGTAATGGAGAATGTGTTGGAGTTTTGGAGATGTTTTGTCTTCTGAATCTCTGCTTTCCTCTGTCTTCTGATTCACGCACGCACGTCCCCCTATGGCAAGCTGTGTGTAGGTGGATCACCGTTGTCAATGGCTACCATCCATCCTTCCAGTGAAAAGATTCCCAATGTGCTGTCACCGCACGGCTAATCATCTGCAGGTTCTCAATCATGCCGGAATAGGATCTGCTATCCTTTTGCGTCTGTCACTACGCCCAGCACTCGTGAGTTTGAGGTTCGTCACAGTCACTCAATCATTGAATCCTACTTGGAATACCACAGACAAGGTTTAGAATTTCCGGATTCTCATGAATGCTGCCATCAATTCTAGCTTATACCACGGAGATTCTGATTAAGGAATCTAAGAGATACTCATTCAATCGTATATAGAACGGAGGTGGTTGTCAGGCACACGTTCATGGTTTGAAGAAGGTGATGAGTGTCACAGATCATCACCTCCATCACAGTTAAGTGCGAATGAACACCTTAGATAGGAACAAGCGTGTTTGAATGGAAAACAGAAATACTTGCATTAATTCATTGAGACACAGCAGAGCTCCTCACCCCCAACAATAGAGTTTAGAGACTCATGCCGTCAAAGAGCATAAAGTTCAGATCTAAAATGTCATGAGATGCAAAACTAGTCTCTAAAAGTTGTTTAAATACTAAACTAGTAGCCTAGGTTTACAAAAAATTAGTAAACTATGATGGATGATGCAGAGATCCACTTCTGGGGCCCACTTGGTGTGTGCTGGGGTTGAGATTTAAGCAATTCACGTGCAGAGGCCATTTGTGGAGTTGAACGCCAGTTTTTGTGCCAGTTTGGGCGTTCAACTCCAGCTTTTGATCCTTTTCTGGCGCTGGACGCCAGAATTGGGCAGAGAACTGGCATTGAACGCCAGTTTACGTCGTCTATCCTTGTGCAAAGTATGGACTATTATATATTTCTGGAAAGCCCTGGATGTCTACTTTCCAACGCAATTGGAAGCATGCCATTTCGAGTTCTGTAGCTCCAGAAAATCCACTTTGAGTGTAGGGAGGTCAGAATCCAACAGCATCAGCAGTCCTTTTTCAGCCTGAATCAGATTTTTGCTCAGCTCCTTCAATTTCAGCCAGAAAAATACCTGAAATTACAGAAAAACACACAACTCATAGTAAAGTCCAGAAATATGAATTTTTCCTAAAAACTAATGAAAATAGACTAAAAACTAACTAGAACATACTCAAAACTATATGAAATTAACCCCAAAAAGCGTATAAAATATCCGCTCATCACAACACCAAACTTAAACTGTTGCTTGTCCTCAAGCAACTAGACAAATAAAATAGAAGACTAATAGGTTGAGAAGCAATAATATCTCAGAGTTTTTGAGTGAAGCTCAGATTCTAATTAGATGAGCGGGACTAGTAGCTTTTTGCTTCTGAACAGTTTTGGCATCTCACTTTATCCATTGAAGCTCAGAGTGATTGGCATCTATAGGAACTTAGAATTCAGATAGTGTTATTGATTCTCCTATTTCAGTGTGATGATTCTTGAACACAGCTATTTTATGAGTCTTGGCCGTGGCCCTAAGCACTTTGTTTTCCAGTATTACCACCGGATACATAAATGCTACAGACACATAATTGGGTGAACCTTTTAGATTGTGACTCAGCTTTGCTAAAGTCCCCAATTAGAGGTGTCCAGAATTCTTAAGCACACTCTTTTTTTTGCCTTGGACCTTGACTTTAACCGCTCAGTCTCAAGTTTTCACTTGACACCTTCACGCCACAAGCACATGGTTAGGGACAGCTTGGTTTAGCCACTTAGACCAGGATTTTATTCCTGTAGGCCCTCCTATCCACTGATGCTCAAAGCCTTGGGATCCTTTTTATTTGCCCTTGCCTTTTGATTTTAGAGGTTATTGGCTTTTTCTGCTTGCTTTTTTTCTTTTTCTTTCTATATATATATATATTTTTTTTTCTGCAAGCTTTGTTCTTTGCTGCTTTTTCTTGCTTCAAGAATCATTTTTATGATTTTCAGATTATCAATAACATGTCTCATGTTCATCATTCTTTCAAGAGCCAACATATTTAACAGTCTTAAGCAACAAATTCAAAAGACATATGCACTGTTCAAGCATTCATTCAGAAGACAGAAAGCATTGCCACCACATTTAACTAATTAGAATTTTTCTTATTAAAACTAGAAATTTTATTGCCTCTTATTCAAAAGATCTACTACTTTATTCATGTTTGCTGATGATGAGAAAAATAAACTATAGCTTAATTGGAGATAAAATCAAAATAGATACTAATTACTACTATATGAATCCTAAGGTAAACTTATATAAGGACACTGTCACAGAGTTAAGGCAGAAATTGAAAATTAACAACCTTTATTCTGGGGGAACGGGGGTTCCTCTGATCCTTGGGGTGCTTGGTCCTGCAAGAGAAGACTTTTGGCGCTTCAATTCCCTTAAGTCACGCCCTTGCTCCTCTTGTTCTTTAAATATATAGGTCAGCATTTGACTGTGTTCCTTCTATTATTTTATTATTTGCTCCATAGCTTCCCGTATCTTGGTGATGGACGTCTCAAGATACTCCCAATATTCAGATTGAGGGATTTCTGGAAGGAATTCCTGCGTTTTCTTTTTGGTGGGATCCTCCTGCGCTTGTTGTTTTTCCATTGATGCTTTGGTGATTGGCTTCTCAACTGAGATGTACTTAGTTATTCCCATCCTTACTCCAGCATCCTTGTAGAGCAGCGATATCACACTTGGGTAAGCCAAACTGGCTTCTTTAGAATTTTTGTTAGCAATTTTGTAGAGTTCAGTTGAGATCAGCTGATGAACTTCCACTTCTTTTCCCATCATGATGCAATGGATCATCACTACTCTTTTAACTGTGACTTCAGAACGGTTGCTGGTAGGCAACAGAGAATGCCCAATGAAGTCCAGCCATCCTCTGGCGACTAGTTTGAGATCTTCTCTCTTGAGTTGATTTGGGACACCCTTTGTGTTGGTGGTCCATCTGGCTTCAGGGATACATATGTCCTCTAGAATCTTATCCAGGCCCTTGTCTGTTCTCATCATTCTCCTGTTGAAGGAATCTGGATCATCTTTCAGCTGAGGTAGCTTTAAGATCTCTCTGATCTTGTCAGGGGTGGTATGAACAATCTTTCCTCTGACCATGGTCTGATATTCATAGAAGGCAGTTCCAGATAGTTTTTGCTTGTCAGTCTGCCACATATTAGCATAGAACTCCTGGATCATATTCCTTCCCACCTTCGTTTCAGGATTAGCTAGGACTTCCCAGTTCCTGATTCGAATTTGCTCCTGGATCTCCGGATATTCATCTTCTTTCAGATCGAATCTAACTTCCGGGATCACTGATCTCAGACCCATTATTTTGTTATAATGGTCCGAATGTTCTTTAGATAAGAACTTCCCTTGATTCCAAAATGGTTTTGGAACGCTCTCTTTCTTGCCTCTTGGAGTGGGTTGTTTTCCTTTGGGGGCCATGATCTTAGTGATCACGGATAAACACACCAAACTTAGAGGTTTGCTTGTCCTCAAGCAAAAGAAAAGAAAGGAGAGGGATAGAAGGAGAGCTAGGTGCAATTGTTGATGGGAGAGGAGGGAGGCCGAACTCAAATTTATAAGGGGGGGAGGGTGGGTTTTCGAAAAAAAGAGATAAAGATATGATAAAAAGATTTATTTGGAAAAGATAAGATAGAAGATATAGTTTAAAATTGAGAGGTTATGAAAGATTTTTGAGAAAGATAGATTTAATTTTTGAAAAAGATAAAGTGGAGGTTTTGAAAAAGATATTGATGAGTTAAAAAAGATAGATTTGTAAAAAAAATTTTGAAAAGAGTTGGATTGAATTTGCAAAGATGCCTGGTGCTTATGGATTAAAATACATTTGATATTTTTAGTGGTAGGATTTTTAGAAATTATGGAATTTAGAAATTAGGGTTCTTAACATGTTCATGTAAGAAATCATGAATTGAAGTAAGAAAATCAAGGTTGGAATGAAAAATTTTGAATAAAAATGAGTTTTGTCTCCTCCCTGCCATCCTGGCGTTTGAACGCCCAAACACTGCCAGTTTTGGGCGTTCAGCGCCCAATTGCTGCTCTCCTGGGCATTCAACGCCCAGCTGCTGCCATTACTGGCGTTCAACGCCCAGTGGGTGCCCATTTCTGGCGTTGAACGCCCAGATTGCTACCATTACTGGCGTATTCTTGCCAGTGAGCTCTTTTTCTCTGTTTTGTGTGCCGAGGTCTTCTGTAAATGATTCCTCACCTTAGTGTCAGTGAACTTTATATAAACAAATAAAAAATAAAAATAAAAATAGGGCAAAATGCTTAGAGGATTGTTGCCCCATGGCTGGGTTGCCTCCCATCAAGCGCTTCTTTATTGTCTTTAGCTGGACCTTGCTGAGCTTTTAATCTAGCTTCAGCCTTGAGCATTCTTGCTCAATGTTGCCTTCAAGATAATGCTTGATTCTCTGTCCATTGACAATGAACTTCTTATCAGAATCAATATCTTGAAGCTCCACATAACCATATGGTGATACACTTGTAATCACATATGGTCCCCTCCACCGGGATTTCAGTTTCCCGGGGAATAGCCTGAGTCTAGAGTTAAACAACAGGACCTTCTGTCCTGGTTCAAAGATTCTAGATGACAGCTTTCTGTCATGCCATTTTTTTTATTTCTCTTTATAAAGCTTGGCATTTTCGAAAGCTGTGAATCTGAATTCCTCTAGCTCATTTAGCTGGAGCAATCATTTTTCTCCTGCTAATTTGGCATCAAAGTTTAGGAATCTGGTTGCCCAATAGGCCTTATGTTCCAGTTCCACGGGCAGGTGACATGCCTTACCATACACGAGTTGGTATGGAGAGGTCCCTATATGGGTCTTGAATGCTGTCCTGTAAGCCCACAGAGCATCATCCAAGCTCCATGCCCAATCCTTTCTACGGGTATTTACTGTCCGTTCCAGGATTCTCTTTAATTCTCTGTTAGAGACTTCAGCTTGCCCATTGGTTTGTGGATGATATGGAGTAGCCACCTTGTGGCGAATCCCATACCGAACCATGGCAGAGTAAAGCTGTTTATTGCAGAAGTGAGTGCCCCCATCACTGATGAGTACTCTAGGGACACCAAACCTGCTAAAGATATGTTTCTGGAGGAACTTCAGCACTGTTTTAGTATCATTGGTGGGTGTGGTAATGGCCTCAACCCATTTTGATACATAGTCAACTGCTACCAGAATATAAGTGTTTGAGTATGACGGTGGGAAAGGTCCCATGAAGTCAATTCCCCATACGTCAAACAACTCAATTTCCAAGATTCCCTGTTGAGGCATGGCGTAACCATGAGGCAGATTACCAGCCCTTTGGCAACTGTCACAGTTACATACAAACTCTCGGGAATCTTTATAGAGTGTGGGCCAATAGAAGCCACATTGGAGGACCTTGGTGGCTGTTCGCTGACCTCCGAAATGGCCTCCATATTGAGATCCGTGGCAATGCCACAGGATCCTCTGTGCTTCTTCTCTAGGCACACACCTACGGATAATTCCGTCTGCACATCTCTTAAAGAGATAAGGTTCATCCCACAAGTAGTACTTTGCATCAGTAATTAATTTTTTCTTCTGTATCCTGTTGTACTCCTTGGGTATGAACCTTGCAGCTTTATAGTTTGCAATATCGGCAAACCATGGTGTTTCCTGAATGGCAAACAAATGCTCATCTGGAAACGTCTCAGAGATCTTAAGAGAGGGGAGGGGCGTCCCTTCTACTGGCTCTATCTGTGATAGATGATCAGCCATTTGGTTCTCTGTCCCTTTTCTGTCTCTTATTTCTATATCAAACTCTTGCAGAAGCAACACCCATCTAATGAGCCTGGGTTTTGAATCCTGCTTTGTGAGTAGATATTTAAGAGCAGCATGATCAGTATACACAATCACTTTTGATCCTACTAAGTATGATCTGAACTTGTCAATGGCGTAAACCACTGCAAGTAATTCTTTTTCTGTGGTTGTGTAGTTTTTCTGGGCATCATTTAGAACGCGACTAGCATAATAAATGACATGCAGAAGCTTGTCATGCCTCTGTCCCAATACTGCACCAATGGCGTGATCACTGGCATCACACATTAGCTCAAATGGTAACGTCCAGTCTGGAGCAGAAATGACTGGTGCTGTGACCAGCTTAGCTTTCAGCGTTTCAAACGCTTGCAAGCACTCTGTGTCAAACACAAATGGCGTCTCAGCAGCTAGCAGATTGCTTAGAGG
Organism: Arachis hypogaea; assembly: GCF_003086295.3. Lineage (NCBI taxonomy): Eukaryota > Viridiplantae > Streptophyta > Magnoliopsida > Fabales > Fabaceae > Arachis > Arachis hypogaea. The sequence goes on along the minus strand of NC_092054.1, from coordinate 150,360,284 downwards.
TTTTGCAATTTTTGAAAAATCCTTTATAAACCTCCTATAGAATCCTGCATGCCCCAGAAAGCTTCTGATTGCCTTAACATTGGCAGGTGGTGGTAATTTTTCAATTACTTCTATTTTTGCTTGATCCACCTCTATTCCCTTGTTTGAGATTTTATGCCCAAGAACAATTCCTTCAGTCACCATGAAGTGACACTTTTCCCAGTTTAAAACTAGGTTGGTCTCTTGGCATCTTTTCAGAACAAGTTTCAGGTGATCAAGACAGGAGCTGAATGAGTCTCCATATACTGAGAAGTCATCCATGAAGACTTCCAGAAATTTTTCCACCATATCAGAGAAAATAGAGAGCATGCATCTCTGGAAGGTTGCAGGCGCATTACATAGCCCAAATGGCATCCCTCTATAAGCAAACACTCCAGATGGACATGTGAATGCTGTTTTCTCTTGATCCTGGGGATCTACTGCAATCTGGTTATAGCCTGAGTAGCCATCCAAAAAACAGTAATAATCATGACCTGCCAGTCTTTCTAGCATCTGGTCTATGAATGGTAAAGGAAAATGATCCTTTCTGGTGGCTGTATTGAGCCTTCTGTAGTCAATACACATGCGCCACCCTGTAACTGTTCTCGTAGGAACCAGTTCATTCTTTTCATTATGAATCACTGTCATGCCTCCCTTTTTTGGGACGACTTGGACAGGGCTCACCCAGGGGCTATCAGAAATAGGATAAATAATCCCAGCCTCTAGTAATTTGGTGACCTCTTTCTGCACCACTTCCTTCATGGCTGGATTTAGCCGCCTCTGTGGTTGAACCACTGGTTTGGCATTATCCTCCAATAGGATTTTGTGCATGCATCTAGCTGGGCTTATGCCCTTAAGGTCACCTATGGACCACCCAAGAGCTGTCTTGTGTGTCCTTAGCACTTGAATAAGTGCTTCCTCTTCCTGTGAATTTAAAGCAGAGCTTATGATCACTGGAAAAGTATCACCTTCTCCCAGAAATGCATATTTCAAGGATGGTGGTAATGGCTTGAGCTCGGGTTTAGGAGGTTTTTCCTTTTCCAGAAGAAATTTCAGAGGCTCTTTCATGTCCTCTGAGTCCTCCAAATCAGGCTGAACATCCTTAAAGATATGTTCCAACTCTGATTCGAGACTCTCAGCCATGTTGATCTCTTCTACCAAAGAGTCAATAAGATCAACTTTCATGCAGTCTGTTGATGTGTCTGGATGCTGCATGGCTTTGACAGCGTTCAACTTGAACTCATCATCATTGACTCTCAGGGTTATTTCCCCCTGTTGGACGTCAATAAGGGATCGTCCAGTTGCTAGGAAGGGTCTTCCTAGAATGAGAGTAGCACTCTTGTGCTCCTCCATTTCCAGCACAACAAAGTCAGTGGGAAAGACGAATGGCCCAACCCTGACAATCATGTCTTCAATCACGCCTGATGGGTATTTAGTGGAGCCATCAGCAAGTTGGAGACATATCCGGGTCGGTTTAACTTCGTCAGTTAAGCCAAGCTTTCTGATAGTGGATGCAGGTATTAAGTTGATGCTTGCCCCAAGATCGCATAAAGCTGTCTTGGTGCAATTACCTTCTAATATGCATGGTATCAGAAAACTCCCAGGGTCTTTAAGCTTTTCAGGAAAGCTCTTCAGAATGACTGCACTGCATTCTTCAGTGAGGAGAACTCTTTCTGTTTCTCTCCAATCCTTTTTATGACTCAAGATCTCTTTCATGAACTTGGCATAAGAAGGTATTTGCTCAAGTGCTTCTGCAAATGGAATCTTTATTTCAAGAGTCCTGAGATAATCTGCAAAGCGAGCAAATTGCTTATCATGCTCCTTTTTCCGGAGTTTTTGAGGATAAGGTATCTTGGCTTTATATTCTTCAACCTTAGTTGCTGCAGGTTTATTGCCTACAGAAGTGGTTGAAGAAGCCTTTTTAGAGGGGTTGTCATCAGCACTTGTGTGTGTCTACTCCCTCACTGGCAATTGAGTTCCAGAGTTCGAAGCTGGAGTGACGTGAGAAGCCAACTCCTTGTCTCTTCCTGGCGTTTGAACGCCAGAATTGTGCCCATTTTGGGCGTTCAACGCCAGATCCTTGCCCATTTCTGGCGTTGAACGCCAGTCCTGCTTTGTTTCTGGCGTTGAACACCAGTTTTGGCCATGGTCTGGGCGTTCAGCGCCAGCCTTCCACCAATTTTCTGGCGTTTTAGCGCCAGAATTATTTTTCCCTGGGCTCTTACTGTCCTCAGGTGAATTTTGGGTGGTTTGCTCATTTCTTAGCTTTTTGCTGCCTTGAGGTGGGGTATTTAATATTTTCCCACTTCTTAGTTGAACTGCTTGGCATTCTTCTGCTATTTGCCTTGATAGCTGCTACTTTGTTTGCTTAAACTGTTCGTCCATATGTATATTAGCCATCCTTGTCTCTTGTAACCTTTCTTTGAATTCGGCTAACTGCTTTGTTAGAAAGTCCAATTGCTGATTGAATTCAGCAGCTTGTTTTACAGGACTGAGTTCAGCAGTTGCTGTCTTAACCTCTTCTTTCATGGAAGAGTCATTGCTTAGGTACAGATGCTGATTCCTGACAACTGTATCAATGAGCTCTTGAGCCTCTTCAATTGTCTTTCTCATGTGGATAGATCCACCAGCTGAGTAATCAAGAGACATCTGAGCTCCTTCTGCAAGCCCATAATAGAAGATGTCTAACTGAACCCACTCTGAAAATATTTCAGAGGGGCATTTTCGTAGCATCTCTCTGTATCTTTCCCAGGCATCATAAAGAGATTCATTATCTCCTTGTTTAAAGCCTTGAATGTCCAGCCTTAGCTGTGTCATCCTTTTTGGGGGAAAGTACTGATTCAGGAATTTTTCTGTCAGCTGTTTCCATGTCTTTATGCTGGCCTTAGGTTGGTTATTCAACCACCTCTTAGCTTGATCTTTTACAGCAAATGGAAACAGTAATAGTCTGTAGACATCCTGATCTATTTCTTTATCATGTACTGTGTCAGCAATCTGTAGAAACTGTGCCAGAAACTCTGTAGGTTCTTCCTGTGGAAGACCGGAATACTGGCAACTTTGCTGCACCATGATAATGAGCTGAGGATTCAACTCAAAGCTACTGACTCCAATGGAGGGTATGCAGATACTACTCCCATATGAAGCAGTAGAGGGGTTAGAATATGACCCCAGAGTCCTCCTGGACTGTTCATTTCCGCTTAGGTCCATGATGGAGAAAGGGAGATGATGTAAAATAGAAAAAAAATATTTTTATTTATTTATTTATATATTTATTTCAAAAATGAAATAAATTAAAATAAATAAAAAAATTGAGTGAAGATTTTCGAAAAACTGAGGAAAGAGAAAGTGGTTAGGAAGTTTTGAAAAGGATATGATGATTTTGAAAAAAAAATTTAAATTTTGAAATAAAAATCTGAATTTTTAGAAATATATTTCGAAAAATTGTTTTTAAAATAGAGAAAAAGATATTTTTGATTTTTAAGAGGAAAGAGCAAAACAATAAGATAGCACAAGATTTAAAATTTTTAGATCTAATGCTCCTTATTTTCGAAAATTTTGGAAGGAAAACACCAAGAGAACACCAGACTTAAAAATTTTAAGATCAAGACACAAGAAAAACTCAAGAACACTTTGAAGACTCACAAGAACACAAGAAAATGAAGGACGAACACCAAACTTAAAATTTTTTTTGAAAACCAAAATAAATTTTCGAAAATTTTAAGAAAAATTAACAAGAAAACACCAAACTTAAAGTTTGGCACAGAATTTAGTAGAGAAATTATTTTTTTGAAAAAGATTTTAAAAAGAAAATAAGGATTCTAAAATTTTAACACGATAATAATAAGAGACTCTAAACAAAAAAAAGAGAAATTTTTCCTAATCTAAGCAACAAAATAAACCGTTAGTTGTCCAAACACGAACAATCCCCGGCAACGGCGCCAAAAACTTGGTGCACAAATTGTGAATCACACTTTTCACAACTCGTACCACTGACCAGCAAGTGCACTGGGTCGTCCAAGTAATACCTCACGTGAGTAAGGGTCGAATCCCACGGAGATTGTTGGTTTGAAGCAATCTATGGTTATCTTGTAAATCTTAGTCAGGAAGTCAATTATGTTTATCAGTTGAATTGCAAATAAACAAGAGAGCATAAATTAAAGGTTACTTGTTATGCAGTAATGGAGAATGTGTTGGAGTTTTGGAGATGCTTTGTCTTCTGAATCTCTGCTTTCCTCTGTCTTCTGATTCACGTACGCACGTCCCCCTATGGCAAGCTGTGTGTAGGTGGATCACTGTTATCAATGGCTACCATCCATCTTTCCAGTGAAAAGATTCCCAATGCGCTGTCACCGCACGGCTAATTATCTGCAGGTTCTCAATCATGCCGGAATAGGATCTGCTATCCTTTTGCGTCTGTCACTACGCCCAGCACTCGTGAGTTTGAGGTTCGTCACAGTCACTCAATCATTGAATCCTACTCGGAATACCACAGACAAGGTTTAGACTTTCCGGATTCTCATGAATGCTGCCATCAATTCTAGCTTATACCACGGAGATTCTGATTAAGGAATCTAAGAGATACTCATTCAATCGTATATAGAACGGAGATGGTTGTCAGGCACACGTTCATGGTTTGAGGAAGGTGATGAGTGTCACAGATCATCACCTCCATCACAGTTAAGCACGAATGAACATCTTAGATAGGAACAAGCGTGTTTGAATGGAAAACAGAAATACTTGCATTAATTCATCGAGACACAGCAGAGCTCCTCACCCCCAACAATGGAGTTTAGAGACTCATGCCGTCAAAGAGCACAAAGTTCAGATCTAAAATGTCATGAGATGCAAAACTAGTCTCTAAAAGTTGTTTAAATACTAAACTAGTAGCCTAGGTTTACAAAAAATGAGTAAACTATGATGGATGATGCAGAGATAAACTTCTGGGGCCCACTTGGTGTGTGCTGGGGCTGAGATTTAAGCAATTCACGTGGAGAGGCCATTTGTGGAGTTGAACGCCAGTTTTTGTGCCAGTTTGGGCATTCAACTCCAGCTTTTGATCCTTTTCTGGCGCTGGACGCCAGAATTGGGCAGAGAACTGGCGTTGAACGCCAGTTTACGTCGTCTATCCTTGTGCAAAGTATGGAGTATTATATATTGATGGAAAGCCCTGGATGTCTACTTTCCAACGCAATTGGAAGCATGCCATTTCGAGTTTTGTAGCTCCAGAAAATCCACTTTGAGTGCAGGGAGGTCAGAATCCAACAGCATCAGCAGTCCTTTTTCAGCCTGAATCAGATTTTTGCTCAGCTCCTTCAATTTCAGCCAGAAAAATACCTGAAATTACAGAAAAACACACAACTCATAGTAAAGTCCAGAAATATGAATTTTTCCTAAAAACTAATGAAAATAGACTAAAAACTAACTAGAACATACTCAAAACTATATGAAATTAACCCCAAAAAGCGTATAAAATATCCGCTCATCACTTACCCACAGAGGCCGCCATCATGGGACTTATCAATGGCCTACGAGAGGGACCTTTCAGCCAGTTTATATCAAAAAAGTACCCGACCTCCTTAGACGAAGTGCAGGAACGGGCAGAAAAATACATCAACATGGAAGAAAACGCTCGGTTAGGAGAGACCTCAAAATCGGGGGCCTCCTACCGTGACAGAGACAAGGAATCTAAAAGAAAAGAAGAACAACAAGGGGAGAAAATTAAAAAATACCATAATTATACTCCCCTCAGAGCATCCCTAGTCGAAATATACAAAGAGGTCTGCCATACTAAAAAAATCCCCCCAGCACGGCCCCTCAAAGGAAAAAGGGGAGGAGGAAATCGGAAGGAATATTGTGAATATCATCGGGTCAAAGGACACGCCACCAACGAATGCTTCAACTTAAAAAATATCATAGAAAAATTGGTAAGGGAAGGAAAATTAGATCGATTCCTGGCCACCCGAGATGATGATCAAAGAAAAAGACGAAGGGATAAAGATACCGAGCGAACAGAACGATCACCTCGGACACCAGAAAGACATGTCCACATGATACATGGCGGATTCGCAGCAGGAGGGATCTACAAATCTTCCTGCAAAAGGTATCTCAAAGAAGTATATCATGTCGAAGGAGAGGAGGAAGCACTCAACATCCCAGCGATAACATTCACTAAAGAGGACGCGTCCGGCATCATCACAGGACACGACGATCCCATGGTCATCACCATCATATTAGCAAACGCCAACCTACACCGCACCTTAATAGACCAAGGGAGTTCTGCCAACATCTTATTCAAGACAGCCTTTGATAAACTCGGCTTAGGAGAAAAAGAACTTAAGGCATATCCAAACAGTCTGTTCGGGTTAGGAGATACCCCAGTTCGACCACTAGGATATATATCACTACATACAACCTTTGGAAAAGGAGACCAATCCAGGACCCTCAAAATAGACTACATCGTAGTCGATGTAAGTTCAGCTTACAATGCTCTCATAGGTCGGACAACACTCAACCAACTCGACGCAATAGTCTCGACCCCACACTTATGTATGAAATTCCGAACTACAAAAGGGATAGCCACGATAAAAGCTGACCAAAAGATGGCACGTCGCTGTTATAACGAAAGCCTAAACCTCAGAGGCAAAGGAGAAGAGTTCCACGCAATCGAGTTAGGCGGAGTTCAACGACGGGAAGATCTTCGCCCCCAACCAGAGGGTGAGATAGAAAAAATTCAGATCGGGAACACCTCGGAAAAAACAACTAATATCGGCACAATCCTCAAAGGAGATTTAAAAGAATTGCTAATACAATTCTTACGAGATAATGTCGATCTCTTTGCATGGAAAGCCGCGGACATGCCAGGCATAGACCCTAAGCTAATGTGCCACAAGTTGGCGGTCTACCCAGGATCTCGACCGGTACAGCAAAGACGAAGAAAGCTTGGGCCAGAACGATCCCAGGCTGTGGAAGAGCAAGTACAGGCACTATTGGAAGCCGGATTTATAAGAGAAGTTAAATACCCGCTATGGCTAGCCAACGTCGTCTTGGTGAAAAAATCGAACGGGAAGTGGCGAATGTGCACCGATTACACCGATCTCAACAAAGCTTGTCCAAAAGATCCATACCCACTCCCAAGTATTGACGCCCTGGTAGATGCTTCCTCTGGATATAAATATCTCTCGTTTATGGATGCATATTCAGGATACAACCAAATTCCCATGTATCCACCAGATCAAGAAAAGACCTCGTTTTTAACACCAAAGGCGAACTACTGTTACATCGTGATGCCCTTCGGTCTCAAGAACGCAGGAGCTACTTATCAAAGACTAATGAATAAAGTTTTTTCGGATCACATCGGAAAGATCATGGAGGTCTATGTGGACGACATGCTAATAAAAACACAAAGCGAAGAGACACTATTGTCCGACCTGGCTCAAGTATTCGACACCATAAGGAAGCATGACATGCGACTCAATCCCGCAAAATGCACCTTTGCAGTAGAAGCAGGCAAATTCTTAGGCTTTATGCTCACTCAAAGAGGAATTGAAGCAAATCCAGACAAATGTCATGCCATACTCAACATGAAGAGCCCAACCTGTGTTAAAGAAGTACAGCAACTCAACGGGAGACTGGCCGCCCTATCCCGATTCTTAGCAGGAGCCGCGATAAGATCTCTTCCCTTCTATGCTAATTTAAGAAAGGGAAAACAATTCGAATGGACAATAGAGTACGAGCAAGCCTTCCAAGACCTCAAGAAGTTCTTAGGACAGCCACCTATCCTATCCCGACCGCGAGTTGGAGAACCACTCATATTATACCTTGCAGTGGGAAGCAAGCAGTAGCATCAGCACTAGTCAGAGAAGACGAAAATGGACAACAACCTGTCTACTTCATTAGCAAGGCACTACATGGATCCGAGCTGAACTACCAGAAAATAGAAAAATTCGCCTATACTCTTATCCTAACATCTCGACGACTCCGCCCGTACTTCCAGGCTTACACCATTAAGGTTCGAACTAACCAACCCATAAAAGGAATATTACAGAAAACAGATCTAGCAGGCAGAATCTTACAATGGGCAGTCGAGTTGTCAGAGTTTGATCTCCAATATGAAGCTCGGACGGCAATCAAATTACAATATCTGGCCGACTTCATCGCAGAATTCACAGATGCCCGAGAAACCCCCACAGAATGGAACCTTTACGTGGATGGTTCTTCAAATAAGACTGGAAGCGGCGCAGGCATGATAATAGAAAGCAACCAAGGAACCCAAGTTGAGCTCTCCCTCAAGTTCGAGTTCCCGGCCTCAAACAACCAAGCAGAATATGAAGCATTATTAGCTGGCTTGAAGCTGGCTAGAGAGGTCGGAGCTCAAAAACTCAACATTTACAGCGATTCACAAGTGGTCACATCACAAATAGCAGGAAGCTACCAAGCCAAAGATCCCACCATGAAAAAGTATATGGATAAAACCAAGGAACAGCTCGGACAAATTGGGGAGTATAAGATCTGCCACATACCCCGCGAACAAAATGCCCGAGCTGATGCACTCTCAAAACTAGCCAGCACCAAACCAGGGGGTAACAACAGAAGCCTCATCCAGGAAATATTGCAGAACCCGTCAATCTCGGAAGAGGAAAAAGTCTTGACTATAATAAGTCAGGACCAAGGATGGATGACCCCTATAACCAACTACCTCAAAACAGGAACACTCCCCATAGAAGAAAAGGAGGTAAAAAGGTTAAAAAGGGAGGCACAGTACTACACTATCATAAACAACATCCTGTACAAAAGAGGAATCTCAACACCTTTGCTAAAATACGTGCCAACCTCCAACACAAGAGAAGTGATAGAAGAAATACACGGCGGTATCTGTGGCAATCATCTCGGAGCACGAGCTCTTGCCAAAAAAGTGCTCCGGGCGGGATTTTATTGGCCAACTCTACAGAAAGAAGCCACAGAATTTGTAAAGACATGCCCACCATGTCAGAAGCATGCCAACTTTCACATCGCCTCGCCAGAAGAGCTCATCAGCGTGACCTCGCCTTGGCCGTTTGCAAAATGGGGACTCGATCTTCTCGGCCCCTTCCCACAGGGATCAGGACAAGTTAAATTCCTCATGGTAGGGGTAGATTACTTTACAAAGTGGATCGAGGCAGAGCCCTTAGCCAATGCCACCGCTCAAAGAAGCCGGAAATTCTTATATAGAAACATTGTCACGAGGTTCAGGGTTCCATATTCAATAACCACAGACAATGGCACTCAATTCACAGATGCAGGCTTCAAAAAACTAGTAGCCGACTTGAATATAAAGCACCAGTACACCTCCGTTGAACATCCACAAGCCAACGGACAGGCCGAAGCTGTTAACAAAGTCATACTGGCCGGATTAAAATGGAGATTACAAGATGCAAAGGGAGCCTGGGCAGAAGAGCTTCCACAGGTCCTATGGGCATATCGAACAACGCCACATTCCACCACGAAGGATCCCCCTTCCGATTAGCATACGGAATAGAGGCAATGATTCCAGTAGAGATCGAGGAAGGGTCGCCCAGAGTAGTTCACTACAATGAGGGAGCAAACTCCCAACTTCAGAGAGAAGAGCTAGACTTGTTACCCGAACTCCAGGAAAGAGCTCGGATCAGGGAAGAAGCTCTAAAGCACCGAATGGCTTCCAGATATAATCAAAAGGTAGTACCGAGAATTTTTGCAGAGAATGATCTCATCCTAATCCGAAATGATATCGAAACAACTCGACCAGGAGAAGGAAAGCTGGCAGCAAACTGGAAAGGACCCTAACGAGTTGTAGAAGTACTCGGAAAGGGCTACTACAGACTGTCTGAACTCGATGGACGAGAGCTTCCCAGGTCGTGGCACGCTTGCAACCTAAGAAGGTACTACAGTTAAGAAGAGATAAAAGATCTCATCATTGGATGCACTCTTTTTCCTGAAAAGGTTTTTTAATGAGGCACCAAGTTGAGACTCAGACAATCCCATATGTATATATTTGCACTTTTCCTTTAAATAAAATATATTTTAGATATTCTACAAAGATTTCAAGACGCATTAATCTGAAGCATTCATCGTCCGATTATAAAGCAACAGATCGGCAGAAAGTGAAAAAGAATTTCACTGCACGATCACGATAAAGACGACCGTCCGATAAAGGTGAAAACGCGATTCACCCAAAGGACGATCTAAAGATGACAACCACTTTCTACAAATCGGCAAAGATGAACACAGAATAATGTAAGAAGTTATCGAAAGTGATCTAAAAAAGAACCTGACGAGGTCTTACGGATCGCTAAAATAATAACTTAAAGACTAGTCAAACATTAAGAAGTCGAACCAAGTCAAACCAAGTTATAAGTAAATCCTGGAAAGAGGTCTGGCCAACCCTATTAAAGAGGATTACTTTAACTTAGAAGGGCTCGACATAACAAAGTCAGCCCATAACGAAAAGTTATTAAAGTAGTCCCTGAAAGAGATCTGACAAAGATCCAAGAAAGAGGACTACAAAAAATAACTTAAGGGAGACTGACATAATCAAGTCGGACTCCTACTACTAAAAAGTTATCAAAGTAGTCCCTGAAAGAGATCTGACAAAGATCCAAGAAAGAGGACTACAAAAAATAACTTAAGGGAGACCGACATAATCAAGTCGGACTCCTACTACCAAAAAGTTATCAAAGTAGTCCCTGAAAGAGATCTGACAAAGATCCAAGAAAGAGGACTACAAAAAATAACTTAAGGGAGACCGACATAACCAAGTCGGACTCCTACTACCAAAAAGTTATCAAAGTAGTCCCTGAAAGAGATCTGACAAAGATCCAAGAAAGAGAACTACAAAAAATAACTTAAGGGAGACCGACATAACCAAGTCGGACTCCTACTACCAAAAAGTTATCAAAGTAGTCCCTGAAAGAGATCTGACAAAGATCCAAGAAAGAGGACTATAAAAAATAACTTAAGGGAGACCGACATAACCAAGTCGGACTCCTACTACCAAAAAGTTATCAAAGTAGTCCCTGAAAGAGACCTGACAAAGGTCCAAGAAAGCGGACTACAAAAAAATAACTTAAGGGAGACCGACATAACCAAGTCAGACTCCTACTACTAAAAAGTTATCAAAGTAATCCCTGAAAGAGACCTGACAAAGGTCCAAGAAAGAGGATTACAAAAATAACTTAAAAAGAGATCGACCTGACGAAGTCAATCTCCTACAAACAAGTTATAAAGTAAACTCTGAAAGAGAGGATTACAATAATAACTTAGAAAGGGACCAACGCAAAGGAACTAGTCGCAAAGACGGAAAGCCGAGAAACAAGTTGGACCTCAAAACCGTAACCTCAAAGGATTCAAGATGCAAACAACGAAATAACCCAAGGAGGTCGAGCCACAAGATATCACGCATCGGCAGAAAATAGAAAAATGGCAAATCAAAAGGCATTATGTAAAACCTACAAAGTTGCAAAAGCCTCGAAGGCCAGCAAAATCCAAGGATGGCGAGCTACCCTTTTTGTTTGTCAAAATAAAAGTTGCTAGAAAAGCAACTAGGAAAGCGTCAATAAATAAAGAAAGTTTTAAAAAGCCCACAAGCCGGGCCAACTACACAAATTCCCAGGAAAGAGATCAACAAGCATCAGGAGCCTTCTTGGCAACATCAGGACAAGGAGAAGGAGGACGAGTTTGAATCGGTACGGCGTCTACAGTTCCATCCTCCCGGTTCAGAATCTGGCAATCCGAATCAGGTGCAACCGGAGGAATAGAAGATATCGGCACTTTAGCAGAGGACACAGGGGGAGGAACAACCTCATCATCATCACCCTCATCATCAGGGACAATCTTGCCATCTCTGACAATATTATCCAGGCTAAAAAGGGTGAGATCGGCCTCGGGAGCAATGACCCAAACTTGCTCCTTCAAGTTCTCGTAAGCAGCAGTCACGCTGCCAACGAGATGGCCTTGAAGCTCAGAATAATCTTCCCGGGCATGGTCGAGCTCCTCCCTTAGGCGCAACACCTCTCGATAAGAGGTAACGTAACTATCCTTGTGCATCAAGACTGCGTCCTCAGCCAACCTCAACGAAGCTGCCAATGACTGAGAACTCGCCTCCTCATTCTTCAAGTCCTTCTCCAGCTTGGCCACCTTCGTCTCAAGCTCCTCCTTTAACTCCTTCATCCGATTAAACTCTTGTTTCGCCTCCTCCATAAATGCTTTAGTGGCGTGGAGAGGGAGATTCTAAGCAGTACGATATATGGCAGCCGACATATACGCCATCTTCACATGATTTCGGGCCATGAATTCCAAGTGATGAAGGATGGACACATCGTCCATGGAGAGAGCGCCGTAGGGACCGATCTGTTGATCCATGAATTCAATAGCATTAAAATCAGGAGCATCGAGGTCGAAGGGCTCAGCAGTCTTTTGCTTTTTATTGGGAGGAGCAACAGAAGGAGCAGCAGAGGCGACATGAGGATCTACCAAACGAACTCGGGGTGTAGGGATCACTTTCTTCACCCCGACGGAACTCTGCACTGATGGCTTCTCGCGCACCTGGGAGGATCCCTCCCCAGCTGCCCTGGCAGCAACATTTCTGGCAGCAGTCGCCCTCTATGCCCTCTTAAAAGCTTTCATCACTTCATTATTCTTCATTGCCTCTGCAAGCAAAACAGAAAATTCAGCTACAAGTCGGATAAGTCGGAAAAGACAGCTACAAGCAACATAAACAAAATAATAAAAGAAACACAAGATACCCAGTTCAGTTTGAAGAAGAGAAGGATTGGTCAGAAATTTCTTTGTGTCAAGATGGGGAGGTTGACCCCAGCGTTCTTCTAAGATAGTCACAAAGGCTCGCTCAGCCTCATCCAACATCTCCCACGAATACCGGGAGACCCTCACGTCTTTTTGCCATTCCAAGGGAAAAGCAGGTTCGTCATTCTCATCCAGAAAAAAGGGCTTAGCTCCTTCAACAGCTCGGACCTTGAAAAAGTAGTTTTCTAAAATCACGGAACGACTCGTCAAATATGGAAAAAATCTTCTTTCCTTGGGTAGAACGAAAGGAGACCCAAGTTGACTTCTTTTTTACCACACCGGGCTTAGTCAAGACAAACAGATAGAAAAAGAGAGATTGGAAAGCAGTAATACCAAAACCATCGCACAGCAATTGGAAAATTTTTATGAAACCCTATGAGTTGGGGTGAAGTTGAGAAGGGGCAACATTACAAGACCATAACAGGTCGGTTTCAAATTGAGTAAAAGGAAGGGTAATACTCAGTTGACCAAAGAAAAAATCGTAAGCATAAAAGAAGGGGCGATTGTCAACAACTCGAGTCGAGAAGCAAACTCTCTCGTCAGAAGAAGGAGGAACAAGCTCATAGTTCTTCTCATCACCAGAATTACTACAGACACTATGAAACTGCCTAAGCTGAGCACAAAACTCAGAATCAACCAGCGAGACACACATGAGAACCATAGAGTCCACCCAATCGGCCATACCCGCAGGGACCTGGGAAGGCATCTCTACAACGTTATTTCGGGAAGACATGAGGTCAACTAAATCCTACAAAAAGAAAAGAAGAATGGATTACTTAAAAACATCTCGGACAGGGGGCAAAACATCTCGACGGGCGAATAAACAAAAAAGGGAAAACCCCAAGACTTAAGACAAAAAGTCTTGGGGAATCCCTTGGAGGCAGTAAACAAGCAAGGTCTTCAAGTTATTTCTACAGCCTACATCTCATCACTCATCAAAATAAAATCCAGAAAGAAAACAAAGGAAGCAAAAACGCAAAAGGTCCACCCTTCTACAGTTTATCAGGAAAAGCATTGCTCCTACAGTTTACCAGCGAAAAGCACTACTTCTACAGTATATCAGAAATACCAAAAAGGCCAAGCAGCAAAGGCGCAAACTTTTTTTTAAAATCAAGCAAAAAATCATCAGCCAAGGCACAAACAGAAACGGCGGCAACATGCAAAAGAAAAAGATTCGCACCAAAAAAAATGAAGAAATTCCAGAGCATGCAACAAGTCAAGCATGATAAAAACAGAAAGATCCAAACTTTCTCCAAAAAGAAGATCAAAAGGAAAACTCCATCGCAAAGTCAAAAACAACGAGGAAAATATGAAATGGGACTAACCTGGAGACGGAAGAAGCTTCAAGGAAGAGTGGAAGCGCAGAGATAAAGGCTGCCCAGAAAAACGCCAAGCGACGCCGAAAAGCAGAGGCGCAAGCGAAAGACAGAGAGCAGATGAGAGAAACAGAAAACGAGAGAGTAAAGGGAGAAGTTACGAAGAAATGAAGAAGAGAAACCGTTTTTGATCGCGAAATTCAAAATAAAAGCCAAGAGAGAATGAAGGGCAAATTAATGCCAATTAAATGCGGATATTAAAACCGCTTGAGTTCCCAAAAAAGCGCTAATACAAAGCGCGCGCTTTTAGAGGAAAACGTTCTACATTCAAAAAAGACTTTACAAAGAAAGGAATCGACAAATGCTTGAGTTCGACTTTAAGAAGAACCGAAGTCAAGGACTCGACCTCAAAAAGAAGATCGAGCTCAAGCAGGGGCACTGTTCATACCCTGGGTCGAGCTATCCGACTTGGGATGATTCGAGATAAAGTGACCAACCTCTACAGGTCAGACTATCCGACCTCTTCTCAAAGAGCTCGGCCAAATCGACAGGAAAGCCCAGTTAAGGGCCCAAATAGAGGAGCACGACCCGAATTCTAAGGCGGCTTAAGCCTATAGAGATGAAGGCGGTTCCCTTGAAGATAAGCTGACCTTAACTCAAAGATAAAGATAAGATAAGATAACTAACTTATCTTATCTAGAAAGGTCACTCTACAACTACTATAAATACACTGGAGCACCCAGGTATAACTCATACTCTGATTCTACATAACACCTGTTTAATACCCATGCTAACTTAAGCATCGGAGTCTCTTGCAGGTACCCCTCACCCTTCGGTGACAGAGGATCAGTAGCACGTTCAAGTCCAAACAAGTCGGACGTACCAGCTCCGGTCACCATTCACCAACCGGACACATCGGTTCCGACCAGCACAGAAGATCTCGTCCGAGATCGACCTACAGTTTCAGGTAACCCTCGGAACAGGGAGGATTATGTGGTTTACAATGCGATGGAGTTGTGCACGAAAAAGACCTAAAGACTTTTGGGTAGGAATGAGACCATTAAGGAGAGAAACATTTTCACATACAGAGGCTAGGAACAATGCGATGGAGTTGTGCACGAAAAGGACCTAAAGAATTATGGGTAGGAATGAGACCATTAATGAGAGAAACATTTTCACATACAGAGGCTAGGACATCTTGGTATAAGAGACCTAATCCTTCATCCCATTTTCTCGAAGTGTATGTGTTAACACCAACATCATAATACCCTAGGACTTCACTGATAGTTTTATTATTCAGATTTAATTCTCATCCTTTAATATAAAAATGAATATTTTTATCGTGATAGGTCTTGTTAGCATAGAATTTACAGACAAAGTAAGGGTAGACAAGCTTTTTTATTTTAAAAAGATGATTCCAGTCTAGAAATACTATGTTTTTCATAAAGTCAAGTCCTTTCTTTTCTAAAGCAGACAAATGAGCGAGATAGGTAGGGCATAGAGGACGATGAACAACAACTGCCTTATAAAGTTCAAAGTTCATAGCAGAGAAAAAATGAAGAGGGTTAAAGTGAGAGTGAGGTATGTTTGCAAAGTAAGATCTGAAAGCAAAAGGGTCAATATTTGTGGGTTCTTTGACTGAGCGAAGAGAGATGCGAAGGTTACCTCTTTGAGAACGAGGAACGAACTTAGGTTTAGATTTTGGGGATCATGAGGCTCTTCTTCAGTTGCTTGTTGTTTTCCTTTAGAAGCACTGGGACGAGAAGGAGCATTGGATGGTTCGGTTGCCTGAGAGGAGGAGGGACGACAGGCCATTGTCTTAATGCGAGCCATTGGTTCAGTGTGAGAAACAGAGGGAGATGAAGAGGGTGTATGAGAATTTATGTGAATGTGAGTATGGGATTGTGCACGATAACTTTTAGGGATTCTAGGGGGTTTATGAGTGATCGTGCCTTTTCGAGTAGCGATTTTCTTCCTTATCTTAATGACACATGGATGTTGTAGTTTTTCAAGAAAAATTGAAATGATGAGAATGAGAAATATGAATAAGCATGCAAGATATATGAAGAGGTGTGCAACTGCTGCAAAGTTAAAGAGTGTTCTTGAAAAAAGAAAAGTTCATAACCCAAAATAAATTGATTTAAAAATGATTTGACCCAAGATTGAAAAAGTTGTATTTTAAAATAATGATTTGATATGCAGAAAGGACAAAAACTTCTACAAAAATTTAATATATAACAAAACCAATGAGATCCACTTACATACGAACAAACTCATATTGGGATCAAGAAGGGTTGTATTTAAGGAAATACATATGACCACTTGAGATCTGAAAAGAAACTTTGGCCCACTTGAAATTATTTTAAAATTAGAATCCAAATTAATGTCTTTCTTTTTGAAGACTCTTCATCTGCCTAGAAATGTCTAATTTTGACATGTGAGACAAAAATTTCATACAAAACATCAACAATATCAAAACAAAGATTCATAACAGAATATGCCTAAATTTATTCTTAATTTACAGAACCTGTCTTCAGTCAAAAGTTTTGTGACTATATCAGCCAGTTGTTTCTCCAATTTAACTAATTAAATATCAAGATTTCTTTTTTGAACATGTTCTCTTATTCAGTGAAATCTCACTTCAATATATTTTGTTCTTGAGTTCAAAACAGGATTTTTGAAAATATTGATGGCACTCAAGTTATCACAAAATAAAGCAATATTTTCAGGTTTCAATTTGTAACTAGCTAACTGAGTTTTCAACCATAACAATTGGGAACAAGATGAGGCAGCAATGTATTTGGCTTCGGCTGTAAATAGTGCAACGGTAGACTGCTTTTTGCTTGACCACGTGTTTAGGAATCTGCCTAAAAAGCAGCAAATTCTAGAAGTATGCTTATTCTATCCATTCTATCTCCAGCAAAATCTACATCATAATACCCAACTGCAGAAAAACCATTAGACTTAGGATAATATAAATCAAAGTTGGATGTGCAATGAACATATATAATAATTCTTTTAATTACAGAAAGATATGACTGTACTCTTTTAGTTGTGATTGAAATCTTGAACAAACTTTAATATTTTACACAATATCTGATCTAAAAGATATAAGATACATAAGAGAACCTATTATTCTTTTATATATTGTTTCATTAACATCTTTTTTAGTTTCATTCTTTCTCAACCTTGAGTTCGGATGCATTAGAGTATCCATGAACTTAGTATTCTCCATTCTGAAAAATTTGATAATAGTGACATGCATATATTTTGAAACAAATATAGCATAGCCCCTCCGGGCGGGTAATCTCACCATGACTTTAATAATCTTTATCAACATGTGTATAATAATTATTTACAATATATTAATTAAATTATAGTCTATCAAAACAATATGTTTCTTTTATATGGTGGCGTAATTTTAAAACATCTTTTAATATGCATGGTCAGGAACGGATTCAAGAATCTAAAAGTGGAGGAGTCGAAAATTAAAATCTTGTATAATCAAATATAATGTCATATATTTGATAATAGAAATAATTATAATTAATTTTTTAATTAAAAATTAATAAATACTTGTCAAATAAAATAATTATTGCAGTCTTTATATTTTTAATAATTTTTTATAATTTTATATCTATGTCTATTTTTAAATATTTTATTAATTAATTTATTTTATTAAGTATTTATGTGACAGTGAATTATATTTTTATGTTTTATATCATTAAAAAAATATGACATAAAATAATATAAATTAATTACACTAATAATTTTATTATAGGAATTTAAAATATGTTAAAGTTTTTTTATATAATAATAGGTGTAAAAGTTGATAGAAAAATAATAAAAAAGAAACAACTAAATAAAATTAGAAAAAATAATATTATTATAAATAATATTAAAGTATTTTTTATATGATGATAGATGTTAAAATTAATTTCTAAAAAAATATAAAAAATATAAATAATATAAATATATATAGAAAAATTTGAACCTTAATACATAAAGAATTACCAACTCTTTTTACTATCACTACACTATTAAATTTTACTCTATACAATATATCTATTATAATAATATATAAGTTTAAAATTTGTTGGGAGGGTGGAAGAGTACTTGCCCCGTGAGTCCGTCTCTGTGCATCGTGTGTAAAACTTTAAAGGAATGCATTGACATACACATCTAACTTTTTACCTTATTTGAGAAAGATTGGAAGGACATATTATGCAATTCATTTTATTCACTTCCCATACAGATCAGAATTGTATGTTAAATAAATATTGCAATATAATTCATTGAATTTAATTTTGATATATTGTCAGTGTAATACAATTTTAAACGTACATTCAATTATATATCATCACGTCAACAAAAATAATGATTATCTGAAAGAAAGAATGTGATTAAATGACTGTGTACTAAAATTAAAATCATAATTCATTACTTTTAGTGTTTCACACTAAAAATGAGGGAAAGAAAAAGAAAAGCAAGAGAAAAAAATGTAAACAGAGAATGAACAATATGTTTATACGTGGTTCAATATGAACAACATTTTTGTTTATAATACAGTTTGATCGACAATGTTCGTTGTTAAAGAAGAAAGAGAAATCACAGGGAAAATGCCCTAGAAACCATTCGCTGATGCATCCTAACATTGTCGATGATAGATTTAACAGTGTGATCAACAATGTGATCATTAGCTAAGCCTATCTCACAATAATCAAGCTGATCACCTGCAATAGTAACATTCATACTTATGGACATAAGATCTTCCTCTGGATTTGGGTTCTTCAGTGAATCAAGGGCACTATCAAACTGCAGAACCGCATCGTTTAAAAACCCAGCACAACGTTCTAGAGCTTCAAGATACTTGTTATTTGTTTTTTCCATCTTTTCCAGGGAGATCCGTGCTTCTTTGGCCTTCTTGATTGCCAGATCAACGAGCATAATTCTCAGTTTTCCGGAGTCTTTCTCCGACGAGATCTTGGGGTCTGAAAGCATCTCCTTCGTGCATCTTGCTCTATACTCTTCTAGTACTCCATAGCTTTGACAAACTACATCAACCAACGTTGAAACTCTTTGCCTTGGAGAAGGAGCTATTGCTTTCCTTGCATTTGCTACATGAGAACTATGATTGGTGATGATAAGGATCAAGCCAAGTACTTTGAAGAACAATGGTAATGTTGAGGAACTCATTTTGTTTATTGATGATAGTGATGAAGATTAGAGTGTGTTTTTGTTGAGATTTTTATTTTTGGGGGGAGGGATTATATAGTCCTTTATACTAAACTATTTAACTATGAAACTCTAATTTTGGCTATTAATCATTTTCTTCTTTTGGCTTAACTTAATTAGTTGAATTTTATAACAAAGTCTCTTGATTTGATACCCATATATATTAGCATTGGATTTCCAAGTCTAGTTGTCATTATGGATTAGCTTCGTTTAACAAAATCCAATCATTGTAGATCGCTGAAAGGAGAAAAACAGAAATCATAAGTGTCAATTTCTCATCATCAATCATCAACCTACTAACAAAATTAAAGATCTAAATAACCAAATGATTAACAAGAATTTTCTTAGCATACTAAAAATTGGCTATTAAATTAGTCACTATATATTTACATATAAATAATGTATTATTTAATTTATTTTTAATTTATATTTTATATCGATGATTTAGTGATTAATTTTTTGTGTATATCTAACATAGTTGAATAATTAAATATTATATAGTTAATATAAAAATGTCAATACTGTTTGGTTTGTCCTAGATAATTATTTCAAGAATAATTGATCCTGTGTGGTTCTTGGTTTAAATCGATTCGGTTTGTGTACACAAATTATTTCCAAATTCTAATCCAACTCAACTCAATCACATTCTTATAACAAGCTAATAATTAAGGGATCCTGTAGTCTTTCCTTCATTTATTTGTTTATTTATTTTAGGTTATCTTTTGGATTATTCATTCTGAAATAAAATTTCATATATAATAAAATATATATTTACAACCAAGATTTGATATTCTAACGAATAAATAATAATAATAATAATAATTACAATTGAAGGTTCTTAATGACTTAGAGAAGGAACGTTGAATCTATGGTCTTCTTTTAAATTTGATTAATTGATTCTCAAACTAGAAAATAAAACTTTACTTCTGTTTAGACTGCTTGATAGATTATTGATAAACCGCTATTTTACGGTTTATCTTGTGCTTAATTCAGTAAATTTTATCCATTATTCTCACACTTATTCAATAGAAATCTCATGTTTTACATTTTCCTTCCTAATTTTGTGCTATAATTGAAAACATACTTCTTTAGCCTTAAATTACTAATTTTTAATTCTCTCTTACTACCATTCGATGCCGTGATATGTGTGTTAAGTGTTTTCAGGTTTTCCAGGGCAGGAATAGCTTAGAGGATGGAAAGGAAGCATACAAAAGTGGAAGGAATACAAGAAATTGAAGGAATTGCTGAGCTGTCAAGCCTGACCTCTTCGCACTTAATTGACCATAACTTGAGCTACATAGGTCCAAATGAGGCGGTTCTAGTTGCGTTGGAAAGCTAACATCCAGGGTTTCGAAATGATATATAATTTGCCATTGTTGCCTTGTTGTTAGGTGACGCGCACGCGTGCATCATGCGTACGCCTGCATGAGCCACGTGCTGGACGTATCAAAAATCGTTGGGGGCAATTTCTGGGCTATTTTTGGCCCCGTTTCAAGCCCAAAAATACTGATTAGAGATTGCAGAGTGGAGCAAAAGGGAGGGAATTCATTCATTATTCACTTTTGACATTAGTTAGGTTTTAGATGTAGCTTTCTAGAGAGAGAGGCTCTCTCCTCTCTCTAGGTTTTAGGTTTTAGATTCATTTCTTCTCAAATTCAGAATTCCACCTTGCTTCAATCTAGGTTTCTTATACTTTAATTGTTCTAGCACCTTGGTTTATTCATTTCTCTTGTTAAGTTGTTTATTTCCCCAATTTGATTTATGAATTCCTCCATGTAGATTCAATTTCCTTATTAATGCAATTTGAGTTCCTTTATGTTTATTACTTCTTCCTTCATTTGTTTCCATTGATGTTTGCAATTGGCTGTTTAGATCTAATATTCTCTTATTAATTTCCTATGTTTTTATGTTGTGCATTCCAAGTGTTTGATGAAATACTTGGGAGGATTCTGAATTAGACTTTTATGCTCTTGGCTTGGGATGGTAACTTAGGAACTCTTGAGTTACTAATATCCAAGTAATTGATGATTGGAAACCATTGACTCTAGTCATCACTAATTGATTTAATGGATAGCTAGAACTTATGGACTTGGATTGACATAGCTCATTTGACTTTCCTTTACTAAGTTGGAGAATGATTTAATGGGGTTGATCCTTGCCAATTCTCATATTATGATTAGTAATAAGGATAGAGATCCTTGACCACCAAACCTTGCCAAGGCCTTTTTATCATTTGAATTTCATTGCCAATTATCTTTCCTGTTTATTACCCAAAACCCCAAAACATACTTTTCCATAACCAATTATAAGCATACTTCCCTGCAATTCCTTGAGAGACAACCCAAGGTTTAAATACTTCGGTTATCATTTTTATTAAAGGTTTGTTACTTGTGACAACCAAGTTTTTGTATGAAAGGATTATTGTTGGTTTAGAAACTATACTTGCAACGAGAATTTATTGTGAAATTCTAGACCACACAAAAATTCGTTCATCAAAATGGCATCGTTGCCGGGGAATCGCAAACGTGTGCCTTATTATTGGTTACTGTAAATATTTGCTTTTTGCTTGTTTGCTAGTTTTAGGACTTAGTTGCTTATTTTTATCAGTTTTTGTTTTTATTTGCTACTATGAATTCTCATCACTTTGGCTATGAGTTTGGTTCAAATTATGCTGTAGGAAACGGAGGCTACAATGAGAATATGCATCAAGGATGGGAGAATCAAAGATGGGAGGAGCCACAAGCAGATGCTTAACCTTCTTGGCAACAACCTCCTCCGATCTCATCTAGGTATAACTCCAATCCTAATGCATACCAACCTAATGGATGTGGTAGCCCTTCTTATACGTGTCAACAATCACCACCACATACCTATTAACCCCCTCCTCAACATAATTTTGAACCACCATACTCACAAGCCCCTTACCACCAAACACCTCCATATGATCCTGACCCATATCCACCATACCAACCACCATACGAACCATATGAACCATACTTAGAACCACCCTCATTCCAACATAATTACTCTCATGAACCACCACCTCAATATTTACCATCTCCATATCCTTACCAAGAAGAACCACCTTCCTATTATGAACCCTTTCTCCAAAATAATGAACCCTCCTATCCACCCCAACCTCCACTGGATGACAACATCCTTAGTGTTATTCGCCAAGGGCAAATAGAGCTTCAAACCACACTTACCTCTACTCTCACTAGTCTCACCTCTACTCTCCAAGCTCTTATATCCCGTGTGGATACATCAATCCAAGAGCAACATGATCACAATTATGCTATTGACATGGAACAAGAGAAGCACGAGGAGGCCCAGAAGGTGGAGGTAGTAGAGACCCTTGAAGAAAGTTGTCAAAAGGTGGAAGACATCAAAGAGGAGTTTGGTTTTGTATTAGAGCAAGTGGAAAAAGCCGAAATTATCAAAGAGGAGGAAGTGGTTGAAGACTTAGGAGATGCAGAACCTCCATGGGAAACCCAAGTCATAGAGCCTCCTTCTAAGATGTTTGAAATTGATGTTGAGGAGGGTGTACAACCTTCAAGACATATCCTGGTTGAAGACTTTGAAGAGGTTGATCAAGAGATGGATTCAATCATTGATGAATCCATATCTACAATTGAATCCTCTCCCATTGGACTTGACATGGAGATTAAAGAAGAAGAAGTACAACATCCCATGCCCTTGGTGAGCAATGAAGAAGAGATTGAATTGGAAGAAAGCTACCAAGAGGAAGAGGTTGATATTGAAGAAGCTTGCAAAGAGTTGGGAGTTGTCAAGAAAGAACACAAGGGAGTGGAGTTTGAAATCACCTTGCCAAAGTTGTTGGAGACCTCTCCACCTAAGTCACCATCATCCTTCACAATGTTCAAGTGGGTAAAATTCATATCCCTTGGCTTTCTCATTCCACTTGAATATGGTTTACTTGAGACAGATAGTCAGCTTAGAGCTCTTTGTGGCGTTAAGAGTAAGAGGAAGATGGTTAGTGGTTGGAGTTGTCATGCAATGTTCAATATGGTTGTATGCTCCAAGTTGAAGTGCAAGGATTGGTGTAGAGCTCGATTGAATGGGTCTAGGAAGTTCTTTGGATGTCTCAGTGAGAATTCAGATCGCTTGCCACCCGATTGGAACAATGATGATCAATATGAAGATGGGTGCAAAAGCAAGGTTTGGGACCCCGGAATTCATTCTAGCAATCACCACTCTTGGGGCCTTGTCACTTGCTTTAACTTACTTGAAGGCTTTATGCACCTAGTTTGGGATCCCAGAGGCTATTGGAATTGCAAGCATTGGTGGAGATTCCTAGAAGAGTTCAAGCATAAGCCGCCC
Source organism: Arachis hypogaea (assembly GCF_003086295.3). Taxonomy (NCBI): domain Eukaryota; kingdom Viridiplantae; phylum Streptophyta; class Magnoliopsida; order Fabales; family Fabaceae; genus Arachis; species Arachis hypogaea. Next base: position 150,336,561 of record NC_092054.1, on the reverse strand, counting down.
TGACAAGGAGCTCACCAAATGTCCAACTTAAGGACAATAAATAAAAGTGCTAGGTGGGAGACAACCCACCATGGTATGATCGCCCGTTTTTATTCTTAGTTTTATTTTTTCAGTGTTAATTCATCAATTCTGCATCCTCACCTGTATTCTGCATAAAAAAAAAGGGGCATTCGACGCACAAGTGTCTAGGACGCGCACGCGTCATACAGGAATGCGAAATATATTGGATTGAACAGAGAGTTGGGCGGGAGTTGAGCAGGAAGCGTGCTTTGCACACAATCAAGACCACGCGTACGCATACCTCAGGCGTGCGCATCACCTGAAATTTGGCCAATCCACGCGTAAGCGTCAGCGACGCGTACACGTGGATGGAAAATCGGCGTAAAATGGTGTTTTGATCCGAGAGTTGCGCGGGCATTTGGCTGGTCTCGTGCGACTGGCACGACCAAGGGCACGCGTACGCGTGCCAGACGCTTATGCGTCGCCTTCATTTTTGCGCAACCCACGCGTACGCGTGGGGCACGCGTGTGCGTCGCATGCGCCACATCACTAAAACAGCGTGTCGCCCCGTTTCAACTATTCCCTCTTCCCAAATCCTAATTCTCTCTCAATCCTAATTCTTTCTCTCTCTTCGCTCCTTTTCTTCTTTCCTCTTCCTTTCTCGCTTTCTTCTTCTTCCTTCTCATCCTTATTCTCTTTCATTCTCTTTTACATATTGCATTTGCATACTCTCCTTCATTGCATTTTAATTTTTTCATGTTTTTATCTTGTTTTCTAGTTTCTTATTTTATCATTGGTGTTAAATGTTCTTATTCAACTGTTGCATCTTTTCTTGCATTATTTTGGTGCTTAGTGACTTGTTTTATATTGTTGGGCAATATTATTTATAAGTCAATGCTAATATTTTATGATACTTATACTCCTTTTGCATTGACATGAACTTATACTATTTTTCATGACCCACTCTCCCCTATTATTGCACTTTTTGCACTAATTGAGATGCCATTTGCTTCTACTGTTTTCTCACTTGCATGTTGTAGCTACCATGTAGTTGAGACCCTCTTTATTCGGTATTAACCCACCCATATTTTATTTGTTTTCTTATCTTTGTTTCTGGGTTACTTTTCTTCTTTTTTCTCTTCTTTCAGGATGGCCACCAAGAAGGGAACCGGAAGACTTTTACATGGGGCGACAGACAAGTGCCTATCGCACATTCCTTGGAGAAAAAAAACATCAGTTGGAGCCACCCGTCCACTTGTACATCTTTGCATGCACCGAGGACGGTGCAATCTTTAAGTGTGGGGAGGTCGATACCGACTTCCGGTGGTTAGTACTTTCTGATTCAACACCGATGTTTAATTTTCTTTGTTAAATTAGTTGTTGCATTTGCATGTTTGATTGCATGTTTGTTTAATTTTGTGCATATTTTGCCACTACTTGGTTGAAGTAATATTTTCTTTTTTTCAAGAAACTTTTTATAGCATTTCACTAATTTGAATTAAAATTTTTGTTAAACTTGTTTGAAGAAATTTAATTTGGAACATGGTTTAGAGCTCAAACACACAGCCTTGTGAGATTTTGAGCCCAATTGATTGGTTGTATTTTATCAACCAATATTTTATTTTTGGTGTGTTGTTCTCTCTAAAATTGTGATCTTTGTCTTGCTTGATTCTATATTTCTATTGTTTGATGTATGCATACACATATATGATTAAGGCCTTTGTTTCACCATAGCTTATATACCCATATGGCCTTAACCTTTCATTATCCTTTGCAAACCAATTTGAGCCTATTTTACCCCATTTGTTCTTTATTTTAGCTCATCACTAACTCTAAGTGGAAAACAATGATGTCCTTAATTTGAATCTTTGGTTGGCTTAGACTAGTGGGAGGTACATGAATTAAGTGTGGGGAAGGTGGGTTTGGAACATTTGGTTTGGGAATCGGGTATCGTGTATTTCTATGAAAATGTGAAAAAGATAGTTGAGCACACATTCTTGGATTCAATACCTTAATCATATGCATTGAGAAAAACAAAAGAAAAGAAAGAAAAAAATATATATTATGAGAAAAAGAAAAGAAAAAGAGCAAATAATAAAGAGGGGACAAAATGCCCCAAAGTAAATGTTGGTAGCAATGCATATGAGTTGTACTCAATTTGGGATGCATGAATATATGGCAAAAGATAGTTAATGGGTAGTTAGATTTTATATTCTGATTACATGGATTGTCTTAAGTTGAGTGAGAAGTTGAGGTTAATCAAGGATTCAGATTTCAGTCCACTTGACCAGATACAATCCTACCTTGACCCTAACCCCATTACAACCCTTAAAAGACCTCTTGATATGTGTATCTGTGCATTAATTCTTTGTTGATTGGTAGAATAAGAGCAAGCCTTAGAAAGTAAGATTAGTAGATAATTGAGAGAATTGACCCTTAAACACTAGAGTGATTAGAGTGTATACACTTCCAGTGAGGGTTCGATGCTCGATTCTTTGTTCCCGACTTTCATGAGCTATTTTCTTCAGCAAGTCTATTTGTACTTCATTTTTATGATTTGAATTAGTGAAATTCAGTTCATATTTGATCTTGAAAGGTTTATTTACATTTCACCAACTAGGTAAAAGCACTTAACATTTAGTTGCATTCATACAGATAGGTTGCATTTCATACATCCTACCATTTTGCCTTCACTCTTTTAGTTCTCTTGAACTTAGCATGAAGACATGCTAATGTTTAAGTGTGGGGAGATTGATAAACTGTTATTTTACGGTTTATCTTGTGCTTAATTCAGTAGATTTTATCCATTATTCTCACACTTATTCAATAGAAATCCCATGTTTTACATTTTCCTTCCTAATTTTGTGCTATGATTGAAAACAAACTTCTTTGGCCTTAAATTACTAATTTTTAATTCTCTCTTACTACCATTCAATGCCGTGATATGTGTGTTAAGTGTTTTCAGGTTTTCCAGGGCAGGAATGGCTCAGAGGATGGAAAGGAAGCATGCAAAAGTGGAAGGAATACAAGAAATTGAAGGAATTGCTGAGCTGTCAAGCCTGACCTCTTCGCATTTAATTGACCATAACTTGAGCTACATACGTCCAAATGAGGCGGTTCTAGTTGCGTTGGAAAGCTAACATCCGGAGCTTCAAAATGATATATAATTTGCCATTGTTGCGTTGTTGTTAGGTGACGCGCACACATGCATCACGCGTACGCATGCATGAGCCACGTGCTGGACGTATCAGAAATCGCTGGGGGCAATTTCTGGGCTATTTTTGGCCTAGTTTCAAGCCCAAAAATACTGATTAGAGGCTGCATAGTGGAGCAGAAGGGGGGAATTCATTCATTATTCACTTTTGACATTAGTTAGGTTTTAGATGTAGCTTTCTAGAGAGAGGGGCTCTCTCCTCTCTCTAGGTTTTAGGTTTTAGATTCATTTCTTCTCAAATTCAGAATTCCACCTTGCTTCAATCTAGGTTTCTTCTACTTTAATTGTTCTAGCACCTTGGTTTATTCATTTCTCTTGTTAAGTTGTTTATTTCCCCAATTTGATTTATGAATTCCTCCATGTAGATTCAATTTCCTTATTAATGCAATTTGAGTTCCTTTATGTTTATTGCTTCTTCCTTCATTTGTTTCTATTGATGTTTGCAATTGACTATTTAGATCTAATATTCTCTTATTAATTTCCTATGTTTTTATATTGTGCATTCCAAGTGTTTGATGAAATGCTTGGGAGGATTCTGAATTAGACTTTTATGCTCTTGGCTTGGGATGGTAACTTAGGAACTGTTGAGTTACTAATGTCCAAGTAATTGATGATTGGAAACCATTGACTCTAGTCATCACTAATTGATTTAGTGGATAGCTAGAACTTATGGACTTGGATTGACATAGCTCATTTGACTTTCCTTTACTAAGTTGGAGGATGATTTAATGGGGTTGATCCTTGCCAATTCTCATATTGTGGTTAGTAATAAGGATGGAGATCCTTGACCACCAAACCTTGCCAAGGCCTTTTTATCATTTGAATTTCATTGCCAATTATCTTTCCTGTTTCTTACCTAAAACCCCAAAACATACTTTTTCATAACCAATTATAAGCATACTTCCCTGCAATTCCTTGAGAGACGACCCGAGGTTTAAATACTTCAGTTATCATTTTTATTAGGGGCTTGTTACTTGTGACAACCAAGTTTTTGTATGAAAGAATTATTGTTGGTTTAGAAATTATACTTGCAACGAGAATTTATTGTGAAATTCTAGACCACACAAAAATCCGTTCATCAATTATGCAGCAGATAATTTTGTTTTGGCTCATAACAAGTGAAAACAAAATCAAAACAGAGAAGAAGAAGATGACACAGCCATGTATCATAGTTTAGCTGCCTTGTGCAATGCAGCCTATATCTAGTCTCTACATAACAGTGGTAGAATTTTCACTATCTTTTCAAATATTACATACCCCAATTCACAAGGATTCAACCTAATCCTACCAGGGACAAACCAAGCTTCTACCTAAGCTTGATTTGGCTAGGTTCACTCCCTAGACTCACAACACACTAAGTGCTCACATAACGTAGCAAGAGATACCTCTCAAGTGCATCATACAAAACAGAAATTCAATTAAAAGAGACTTGACATAAATTTTGGCTTTTCTCTCCAAGTACCTTTCTTTGTCTTTTCCCTCAATGGCTTTTTCTTGTGCCTCACGTATATGCTTTTTACCACTAAATAGAAACCAAGAAAGATAAAATATACAAACAAAATGTTCAATAATAAACCATGAAGGAGATGATGTTGAACAGCTCTAAAACTATAGGATGAACTGAATTCAACTCTTCTCATATATAGCTCTTCATCTTGGTAGAAAGTTCCTTTAATTTGATATAGAAATATTGTCCAAAACGTTGAACTAAAACAGTAGAAAAGCTCTCAATGAAACTCAGATTTTGTTGGTTCACTCTCCTTTTCCAAACTGAAGTTGATTTCTCCTTTTTGTATTGAGTTCTGTTTCCAAAGCTACGACTTGCTTTCTTAAGTCAATTCCTTGAATCTTGAACCAGCTGTAGTTTTTTCTTTTTTTTTCTTCCATTAGACCAGAAAATTAGGAATTTAAAATCAGAGTTAAGCAATGCAGAAAATAGATTGGCAGCAACTTCATTCCTCAATGGGTTTAATAAATCAAAATCATTAACTTTGGGCTTTGGCTTCAAGCAACAATATTAGCCATTGATTCACAGCAGAAGAAGGTAGACTCTATTTTTCTTTTGTTACCCAAAATTGCATGTGCAGAGGGAAGGACGATTCAACAAGTAATTGACTTGCATGTTAATGGAAATATTTTACCTCTTTCTTCTGATTTAGCTTAACTTGAGAAAATTATTTTTGGCTCTCATTTGATTTGACATAGCCTCCAAAATTTGCTTTTCTTTCTTTTAATTTGGTGCTTAACGATAAAGTGAAGCACCCTTTTTCTTGGTTAATTGCTTTATCAGAGTTGCCAGAATTCCACTAGCAGCTAGATGATTTTTCTTTCATGCGGATAATGTGTTGGACTAAGAGCTTGGTCTAAGTAGCTAAGGTTCAGATACTTGGTTTCATTGTTTGGGTTGCATAATAACACTTGGACTTGCAACAATAAGTGATTCATCAAAAATATTTTTGGGCTATCAACCCAATTAAAATCATGTTTGTCATCACAAAAAATGTTATTATTGATTACTAAACTCAACAATCTCCCACTTGATGACAAACATCATTTAATGTGGATTTAAAGGGAATTAAATACAAAATTCAAATTAGAGACTTCCCTTTGACGATGCCAAATCAAATGTGATTTGCTCCATCTTTCTCTCGTAAGACATACTCCCCTTTAATGTGTGCTTCTTCACAAACAACATACATGTCATACTAGCATACAACCAGGATTTTTAGCGGCACATATAAGAGATAAGAGAATATCATTAAACAAGAGCTTATTAATGAGCAAAACATCAAGTCATCATATGTCTCAATCTACCCTATCTCAATCTATCCTATTTATCCTATTCATGACTATTCTACTCCCCCTTTTATCATCAAGGGAGGAAAGGTTCACCTATTCAGCCTTGCACGTTAGATTCCAAAAATAACATAGCTAGAAAAAAATAATTGTCTAGTTAAGAGATACAGTTATCCAGAAGACACAAGAACCATTATCTAAAAAACAAATTGTCTCATAAAACTAAGTGCAACAGAATTAAAAGTAGTCAACATGAGACATCCTTAGGCATCTGAGCCTTCATCCTCAGTATTCAATGGCTCCTCTTGATAAGTTACGATGGTTTCATCTTTATGAATGTTATCCACATACTTCAGAAGAATAGCAACTCGGTCCCTTGACTTGCGAAAAGCATTTTCATTTCGAACAGCATGCTTTCTCTCTTGTTCACTGGAAAAGATGAGATGATTGGACAAGTTGACAAATTCTTGCAGAACATCCTTAACAAATTCGTACAGAAGAGATTTGTGTCTAGTAGAGGTTGATATTCTAGTGGTGGATTGAGGAGAAATGTCATCAAGCTCTTCTTCTTCTTCTTCATCAATGACTACTCTTTCAGATCTGATAGGTCATTTCTTTTGTTGTTTCACTATACCACCCTCTTTTGGGTAAGTTTTTATTTTCAAGTGGCTCATTGGAAAGGTCAATACCAAAAAATTCAAAGAAACAAGTTAAAAACATGCATATGAAAGTGACACATTCTTATCACTCTTTATGCAATCATACATATACCTCATCAAATAAGCAAAGAAAATTTCAATTTTCATATAATGATTGTATATAACGCTAGTGTCTCACAAAATAAAATCCTTTGATATGAACCGCTTTGAGGGAGGATAATGTGGTTTACAATGCGATAGAGTTGTGCACGAAAAGGACCTAGAGTCTTATGGGTAGGAGTGAGACCATTAATAAGAGAAATATTTTCACAGATAAAGGCTAGGACATCTTAGTATGAGAGACCTAATCCTTCATCCCATTTTCTCGAAGTGCATGCATTAACATTAACACTAACATCATAATACCCTAGGACTAAAATTAAAATTAAAATTCATAATTCATTACTAAAATTAAAATCATAATTCATTACTTTTAGTGTTTCACACTAAAAATGATGGAAAGAAAAAGAAAAGCAGGAGAGAAAAATGTAAACAAAGAATGAACAATATGTTTATACGCGGTTCAATATGATGAACAACATTTTTGTTTATAATACAGTTTGATCAACAATGTTCGTTGTTAAAGAAGAAAGAGAAATCACATGGAAAATGCCCTAGAAACCATTCGCTGATGCATCCTAGCATTGTGGATGATAGATTTAACAGTGTGATCAACGATGTGATCATTCGCTAAGCCTATCTCACAATAATCAAGCTGATCACCTGCAATAGTAACATTCATACTTATGGACATAAGATCTTCCTCTGGATTTGGGTTCTTCAATGAATCAAGGGCACTATCAAACTGCAGAACCGCATCATTTAAGAACCCAGCACAATGTTCTAGAGCTTCAGGATACTTGTTATTTGTTTTTGCCATCTTTTCCAGGGAGATCCGTGCTTCTCTGGACTTCTTGATTGCCAGATCAACGAGCAGAATTCTCAGTTTTCCGGAGTCTTTCTCCGACGAGATCTTGGGGTCTGAAAGCATCTCCTTCGTGCATCTTTCTCTATCCTCCTCTAGTACTTCGTAGCTTTGACAAACTACATCAACCAACGCTGAAACTCTTTGCCTTGGAGAAGGAGCTATTGCTTTCCTTGCTTCTGCTACATAAGAGCCATGAGTGGTGATGATAAGGATCAAGCCAAGTACTTTGAAGAATAATGGTAATGTTGAGAAACTCATTTTGTTTATTGATGATAATGATGAAGATTAGAGTGTGTTTTTGTTGAGATTTGTTATTTTTGGGGGGAGGGATTATATAGTCCTTTATACTAAACTATTTAACCATGAAACTCTAATTTTGGCTATTAATCATTTTCTTCTTTTGGCTTAACTTAATTAGTTGGATTTTATAACAAAGTCTCTTGATTTGATACTCATATATATTAGCATTGGATTTCAAGTCTAGTTGTCATTATGGATTAGCTTCGTTTAACAAAATCCAATCATGGTAGATCGCTGAAAAGGGAAAAACAGAAATCATAAGTGTCAATTTTTCATCATCAATCATCAACCTACTAACAAAATTAAAGATCTAAATAACAAAATAATTAACAAAAATGTTCTTAGCATACTTAAAAATCGGTTATAAATTATTAGCCACTATGTAATACTTAGAATTTATATTTATAACTGAGATTTGATATTCTAACGAAGAAATAATAATAATAATAATAATAATAATAATAATAATAATAATAATAATTGAAGGTTCTTGATAGCTTAGAGAAAGAGTTTAATCTATGATTTTTTTTAAATTTGATTAATTAATTTTTAGATCAGAAAATAAAATTTTACTTCTGTTCAGATTACAAAATAGATTATGTAGAAAAAAATTTTGTTTTATTTCAAAACAAGTAAAAATAGAATTAGAATAGAGAAGAAGAAAATGACGTAGCTATATATCATAATTCAGCTACTTTATGCAATGCAGGCATGACGTAGTTATATATTGTATTTTGTTTTCAAATATTACATACATCAATTCTCAATGATTCAATATATAATTCTATCAGAGACAAACTAAGTTTCTACCTAAACTTGATTTTGCTAGGTTCATTCTCTAAACTCACAACACACTAAGTGCTCACACAACTTAGTAAGAAATACCTCTCAGGTATATGATACAAAATGAAAATACAATCAAAAAGAGACTTGACATAAATCTTGGCTTTTCTCTTCAAGTACATTTCTTTATCTTCTCTCTCAATGAATTTGTCTTGATGCCTCACATATATAACTTTTACCAGTGAATAGAAATCAAGAAAGATAAAATATACAAATAAAATATTCAATGATAAACCATGAAAGAGATGATATTGAACAGCTCTGAAGTTATAGGATAAACCGGATTCAGCTCTTCTCATATGTAGCTTTTCATCTTAATTAGCAGAATGTTCCTTTAATAGAGAGAAACACTATCCAAAATGTTGAATTAAAACAATAGAAAAGCTCTCAATAAAACTCAAATTTTGTTAGTTCATTCTCCTTTTTCAAATTGAAGTTGATTTCTCCTTTTTCTATTGAGTTCTTTTCCAAAGCTAGGGCTTGCTTTCCATAAGTCAACTCTTTGAATATTGAACCAATTGAAGTCTTTCTTTTCTTTTCTTCAATCAAACCAGAAAATTAGGAATTTAAAATCAGAATTAAGCAATGCAGAGAATATATTGGCAGCTGCAACTTCATTAGTAACAAATCCTCAATGAGTTTGATAAATCAAAATTATTAACCTTGTGTTTTTGTCTCAAGCAACAATATTAACTATTGATTCACATTAGAAGAAGATAGACTCCATTTTTTTTTTATTACCCAAAATTACATGTGCAAAGAGAAAGAAGATTTAACAAGTATTTAACTAACATGTTAATGAAAATATTTTACCTCTTTCTTCTAATTTAGCTTAACTTGAGCGAATTACTTTTGGCTCCCATTTGATTTGGTATAGCCTCCAAATTTTACTTTTCTTTCTTTTAATTTCGTAGTTAATAAAAAAGTGAAGCACCTTTTTTCTTAGTTAATTGCTTCACCTGAATTGCAAAACTCCACCTACAGCTAGATTTTTCTTTCATGAGTATAATAGGCTGGACTAAGAGTTTGGACCAAATAGTTAAGGTTCAGATACTTGGTTTCATTATTTGGGCTGCACATTAACACTTGGACTTGCAACACTAAATGATTCATCAAAAATACTTTTAAGCTATCAATCCAATTAAAATTGAAAAAATATAGGGTACCAATATATTATCTGCCAACTTATTACCAATAATAATTAATTATTATATTTTAAATACATATATAAAGAGACACATCCAAAAAATATATCTATAAAGACACTTCTATTAAACACAACCATAAAAAAGATATTTTTATTAGACACATCCACGAAGACACTTCCATAAAACACAATTATAAATAAGAGTTGGCAAAAGTTGGTAGATATGCTGTTGGTAACGTAGCGGGACCGATTAAAATTATATTTGTCATCATAAAAAATGTTATTATTATTTATTAAACTCAACAACAATAATAACAACAACAACAACAAAACTTGTGTAACTTATAAACTAACAAAAATTTCTTAAAAAATTTAGACATTAATAAAAATATTTTTAAAAAATTAAGAAGATATAAATACCCCAAAAAATTTTAAAAAACAAATTTATCTAAACACTTTTTATTACCATGTCCAAGATTTTTCCTTGACTAATTTAGAAGTAAATTAGGTCGGGGCAGTGGTTATGATAGGCGATTCTCCTGCATAATAATAGTCTTGCTACATTTTCAAATTTTTTTGGTAATACTTTTAAATTTTGTTGGTAATTAAGTTCAATTAAATTGGTTTAAAAATGACGAGAAGGTAAATTAAAAAAAAAAGGAGAAAGAGTTATTTGTGTGTCATTATTAAGTAATTTTGATGCATTTTGGATTTAAATAAAGTGTACTTGATCTGTACTTATTTTAAAGTGAGTTTGTTTGTGTGTCATTACCATTAATAATTTCGATGCATTTTGGATTTAAACTGTTATACATATAAGAAGAAGACAACGCGATGATGACAATAATGATAACGATAACGATAACAATAACTATGATGATGATGATGAGAAAAATAAAAAAGATAAGATCAAAGAAATTCAAATGAAAAAAAGAAGAGGAGAATGAGGAGGTAGAAAGAGGTGGTGTGATGGTGATAACAATGACCATAACAAAAAAGAAGATAAAAAAAACTCGTGATGTGAAAAATAGTTATAATAGTTTAGTTAAATTTGGTCAAATATTTTGTTTAGTTATAGAAGTTTATTCCATAAATAATTATTTCATAAGGTCTCAAATTCAGTTTCTTACTTAAGTTATACCCAAAAACTATGGTATCATTCCAACCAATTTTACGTTGACTAAATACTATATGATATCTATTATCTAATACAATGATAATCTTTTGAATTTTTTTTTTTATCTTTAGTTAAAAAAAAGTCAAAATGAAAATAATTAATTTAAAATAGGGATAGTACATTTTATTAGTTTTGAATTTTTAAATAATTTCTAATTAATCCACCAATCTTTTTAAATGCCAATTCTAGAAGTTTCATGCATGTATCCCATTAAATTAACTACTTTTGGTTTATTAAATATATAAATTATTCATTTTATATATATTGTGTGTGTGAAAACAAAATAAAAAAATTACATGATTTGTCATGTAAATAATTATGTGCAAAAAACAAAATAAAAGAGTATTATTGAATGAAGTTTAATTTTGATCCACTGAATTATAATTTAATCGTCTAATCACATCCGTTCATTTGAATGACGGTTTATTTATGCGATCAATATAAAAAAGAGTTATTTTTATTAATATGATATTACATAATTAAACAATAAAACAACTATGTATGTTACTTGTATACTAAAACCAACCACCAATATAAAATATATGTGGGAATAAAATAAATTAAACTACATATATTTATACACAAATATATTGGTAATTGATTTTAATGTATAAATAATATTTTTGATAATTAAATACACGTGTAAAATTGACATTACATGAAAATTAAATTCTTTGGTGATTGATAGGAAAGAGAAATCAATCATAGGTCAAATGCAAAAGAAATCATTCGGTGAAACAACTTAACTTCATGGATGATAGAGTTAACAACATGATCAACAATGTGATCATCAGCCAAGGTTGTCTCACAATAATAGAGTTGATCACCCGCAATGGCAATATCCATGCTTGTATCTTGAAGGTCTATCTCTTGACCTTCGCTCCTTATCCTTGAAACGGCACTTTCAAAATGATCAACCGCGCTATGCACATACTTAGCACATGCTTTTAGAGCCTCAGGGTACTTAGCTGATATTAGTTGGTTACCTAGCAGGATTGTGTTTGTCGCTTTTGCCATCTTCTCCAGGGACATCCATGCTTTCGTGCCTTTCTTGATTGCGAGATCAAGAAGGAGCACTCTTAGCCTTCCGGAGTCTTTCTCCGATGAGATCTTGGGATCTGAAAGCATCTCTTGCGTGCATCTTGCTCTATCCTCCTTGTCTATTCCATTGCTCTTACAAACTAGACCAACCAAGGCAGAAACTCTTTTGCTTGGAGCAGAAGCCATTGGTTTCTTGGCATGTGCTACATGAGAGGTGATAAGGATCAAGCCAAGTACTGCGAACAATGATAATGTTGAGGAACTCATTTTGTTTATTGATGATAGTGATGAAGATTAGAGTGTGTTTTTGTTGAGGATTTTAATTTTTGTGGAGAGGGGAGCCCTTTATAATAAACTATTTAACTATGAAACTCTAATTTAGGCTAATCAGTTTTTTCCGGCTTAACTTAGTTCGCTTTTTATAACAAAGTCATTATTTGATGCCTATAATATAGCATTCGATTTTCAAGTCTAGTTGTCATTATGGATTTGCTTCGTTTAACAAAATCCAATCATATTAGATCATTGAAAGGTGAAAAACTGAAATCATAAATTAAACATTCAAATAACAAAATAACTAAATATTATATAGTTAGTTAACATAAGAATAATGTCAATAGCCTTGGTTTGTCCTATACAATTATTTCAAGAATAATTTATCGTGTGTTCCAAATCTCATTTTGCAAAGGTGAAGTTGACTTTTAAAAGTTGTTAGATAACAATTTAGTCAAACTTGTCAAATTATCTAACAGCTCTCAACTGTCAACTTCACATAAAAACAATTATACGTAGATTTTCACCTTTAGAAAGAATATTATAACAATTAACAAAGATGGTTTCACATGAACATCAAAGAAATGAAAAGCACTTGAAAAAAAATGAGCAGTTTTCCAGGCCTAAAACACAGCATTTGTAGGGCAACTTCTTAAGTATTCCCAACTGGTTATTTACACAAAGAATAAAAGCCAACTAAGATAAGAATATAAGATCCAGTGATCCACAACATATTGATCTGTTGAAAATTTTGAAAAATAAAATAAAACAAAATTAACCATAAAAACAAGACACTACTTTCTTTGTCCTCTCAAACAATTACAAACAAACATTTCTATGCTTTCCCAAAGAGCTAAGGTAATCACAAAAAAAGGTGAAAGTTTTATACTAAAAGTGCCAACTAATTCAACTCTCACTTGTGTTATGGCAACTCTGGACAAGGACCGTTTCCTTTGCTATCTTTTGTCTCCAAGTAATCCCACAATCTTGACGCTATGCAAATATCATAAAGACCGACCGGCCCTGGTCGGCACATTTCCGGAGGTTGTTAGATAGCTTCTGCTTTCGGTGACATTTGAATCGGCAAGAACCTGCTGTGCAATTTCCAAGCCTTCATTCTTTTCCCAACTCGAACGCCTAGCATCCGACCGAATCGTGGGAGCTCGATGATCTAATGACAAAATGGAGTCAGGTTCAGATGTATTATGAGGTGGTCCATTGCTCCCTCTGCTCTGAATGTCCTCGTCAAGCTCTTCAATATTCCTACGCTGCGATATCTTCAATAGGTCTTCACCAATATCTAGATCATCTTCAACTTTGGGACGGCGATCTCCATCCAAATCATCCAGTTCATGTTCCCGAGGAGTGACCGGAACAGGTGGCCTCCTTACCTCCTCTTGAACAAAGGCCCTGAAATTGTTCCTAGAGGGCTTTACTTTTGTGCAAAACACTTCTAGAAAGTTACCTAAACATCCCTGATTAAAAACATTGTTCCTGCTGTCAGCTCTATACCGGAAGTTTTCATAGGTAGTCTGCAAAACAATAACTTCAGAATCAATTTCTTAATAACAAGGCATTCTTAAGTACTTGCATTTCTCTTCTAAGATTACATAGGTGGTCCATTGTTACATCAACAATGACAAATTATGTCACTCCTTTTAGAAGCTTCCCGAATAAAATGGAGATCACTCCTTTCGATTTTCTATATTCGCGTTGAAAAAGCCTTATAAGGTATCAAAACAAGAAATGTAAAAAGATTTAAACTCACCTGGTTTGTGCCTATAAGGTACAAATGAAAACCAGTTAGTCCACCAACAAACCACAGAGAGATGAAACAATAAGCCATGAGTATCACAGATGCAGGGGATTCTTTCATTGCCTTCCAAACTGTGCCATCGTAGTTATCCACCCGAACCTTGATGTAGTAAGCTGAGATGGAAAAGACATAGATGCAGAGTAGAGTTGCTGAAGAAACAAATAGAAAGAAGTAACGGTAGTTCCTCTGCACAGACGAAAAAAAATAAATGAAAAACTGATAAGAACAAAGCAAAACTAGTAAGAAATAGAACATAAATGAAGAACAACACACTTCACATGAAAAAAATAAATTAAGTCATGAATGTCAACTATCATACCAGACCAATACATTGTCCCACCCAAGGACAATGGTGGTCGAAACGCTCAACACAGTTGTTGCAAATGGAGCAATGCGAGCAACGCGGAGGTCGATACAGCATACAAGTTTCACAGTACTTCACCCTTATAGTATGGCCATTGACTATTACATCTTTTGTTCGGGGAAACTGAAGGCTAGGCGTTTGTCGGCCACCCCCACCATCAACAGATTCGTAGCGAAACTCTTCCTCTGGTGGATGTGAATTCCTTGGAATAATGCCCGGATCACGTGAGGAAGTAAGGAAGAGAAGCATCAACACCTAGAGACAAAGACTGTGGTATTAAACTGTAGAAAGCAGTCTCATGATGACATATGATAACCTTTTTTAAATTTGGACCATTGAAATTAGAAATGAACAAGTTTTGACAACATAGATAAGGATAGAATCATCAACCAATAAACTAAGGGAAGAAGGCAATGATACTTACAAGAAAAGTAAATAGAATTGCCACCACTAGAATAGCATATCCTGAATCATATGAAGAAAATTGATGCCGAAGATGCCTCGCTACAAATACGCAAAAGATGATAACTGGAACAAGAATCAATAACAAGGTGATGAGAAGCGACCTAGCATCAGGCCCAAATATCAGCCTCCCTCCAAATATGAATTTCTGCAAAAATATTTGGAGAAGTTGAGAGTAAAATATGAGCTAAAAATCAGCAGAATATAGTTCACAGGACACTAACAGTTTCCGAAAGAGACAGAATAATGCAATACTAGTAGAATGCTACATATTTTCAAGAGGATAGGATCAGAAATTAGAAACAGTTCTAACAGAAGCTGCAGAATACAAACAATTTCCAGCAAAACTTTCCATAAATACACAAACACCCACAAAATATAATATGTCGTTAATAAAAAAATTAAAAGAAGACTTTAATTTTGATGCACTAACAGGGTAAAACGTTTTACACAGCCATCCAATCACATCCATTCTTTCGAATGACCATTCACGCGGTCAATGTAAATGTAGTTATTTTTGTCGATGTAGCGTTACGTGATTGGATGTACGTATAAAACTTCTTTAGACTTTCAATGCATCAAAATTAACTTTTTAAAGGAAAGAATATACATGCGGTGGAAGATAATAAATCCTCTTATCATAAACAGAATGTATCCCACAAACTAATGCACCAAGCAACCACATGAACTGCAAAATGCCATAAAAACTAAATTCTTTTTTCACTCCAAAACCTTTGAAAAGGAGAGAACATATGATGCATGAGAAGACAAACAAATTGACCAAGAACCACAAAACAATTCACCAAGTGCACCATAGAAATGGCCAATTTATATTCTATGGTATTAATATTTGCTTATTTTAGCAGTTTATACTAACAGTTAAACTATAGTCTGATGAACATACCCAAAATCGTACCATGCATTATATCATTTGGACCTTTTCACTGGGTAAGCATCTTATATATGGAAATAAAACAAAGATGAGACAACAAAAACCACATGGAACAAATCAACAATTAATCATTCATCGTTTCTCAACCATTGGACCACCACTGGAATCCTGTACATTGGAATTGTCAACAAGATTCTAGTTACAAACTTACAATCAAACATGTATGACGTAGCATTAATCATCCAACAAACACCAACAGCAAACATTGCCTATCATTATCAATTTCCACAAAAAGTAATTTAGCAAGCAGATAGTGAAGACCACTATCACATGCTAGTACCAATCTACCACTACCACACATCTTCAAAAGCAATCATACTATTATAATAAAGAAGATATAATATTCTGCTTGCTCTAATTCATTAATCATCCTAAGCTCACACTTTAAGTTTCTCATTCTTTTAGAGTTTATTCTACAAGAAGCCACTTAACATCATACCAAACATAGCAACAACATGGACCCACATATGTTGCTAAAATGCTCCAATCATTCCACGTTAAGCCAATATAATCCAACCTGTAACCAAATCTAAATCTCACCTCACTCAATTATCTACTAATAAACTTTAACTTAGCCAGGAGTCATTTCACCAAGAAAAGAGAATACAAAATTCTAACATGAAAGCCTATTCCAAAAAACCGAGTCTGCTAAATGTAAAACATGGATATCATCTTTGTCTCCAAAAAAAAAAACACACACACACATTAAATTAAACAAAAAACAAATAAAAAGAAGCAGCAGCAGCAACTCACCAATTATTGTAAACCTCACTAACATGATCTGTTGAACTACACAAAAACTATAATCCAAAAATTCAAACCAATAACTGATCCAAAGCTGAAACATACACTACACTGAATTCTAACTCCTTTCACTTACACAACTTGAGCAGCAGATATAGCAGAACCAGAACAATAAAATTTCAAATACTACATCGACATATCTTATTTTCTCATAAGTTTCCCAACACTTAAAATCAATTCAGAAGATACAAGACCAAGCTATTACTTCAGATACCACTCCAATATAACAAAGACCATACTTCATAGCTTACCACATAACCAACTGAAATCGAGAATGGAATCCTAAGAGCTCAATCAAGTCAGTAGAATTCCCCCCAAAAAAGTATAACCTCACTCCACTGCCAGCTAAAAAATTCATCGAGCACACACAACCTACTTGTAATTTCAAAAAATCAAACTCAAGTAAAAGCTTTTCCCACTTAGCTTCTACAGCTCAAGCAACCAGAAGTTCAGAACTGCCCCAGAAATTCAAAGGCACCCACTAGAACCCACCCTTAAGAAGCCTTCATCACCAAGCAAATCAAACACTTACCCACAAATCTACATCATACCCAGATAGCATATCAAGGATAAAAAAGCTAAATTTGCAGCTAATAATGGATAAAAAATTGAACTTTACATTGCTTCCTTTCCAAACTTGGTACACGCGCTGCTTCGGTGCCATGAAGATACTACCCTCCCTCTTCCTACTTGAGTGCTAGAACCAGCAAGCTTTCTTCATCTCATTCTCCAACACCATTCTTCCAAACACAGTCACAGTGAATCGAAGTGTTGGATTCAGGGTCAAAAATTGTAGGCTTCGTTATAGAAAAAGCTTCATAGACAAAGAAAAAAGAAATAGGAGAGAGAAAAGGGGTGGGGTGTGATCCTAGAGAGAGAGAGGGAGATGGCGGTTTTCTTGAGTTTGGAATTTTTGGAAGTTTGGATTTTTTTTTTTTTTAATTTTGTTGAGGAATGTTTTGGGACAGAAAAAAAAAATGTAGTGTGTGCACTGCAGATACAGCTAGAAAAGTGAAGAAAGATTGAATTTTTGAAGTTGAAGTAGGTATGAGAAGAAGAAGAATAAGAATAAGCCCTTCACTAACACCTTACTATTATTATTATTATTATTTTAATCTTTATCGCTGTCTTTATGACAGTAAAATATCTATTTAATTATTCTGAAATTTCACAATCTCAAAAAATGAAGCTACTATTTCACGAAAATGGGGTCTCTGGTGGCTGAGTGAGCATGATCCAACGGTGGTGATGGAGATTGTCCATTCTCTGTCACCAGGTTTATGTCCCTTTTTATAAACAGGACAAAATATGTTACCGAAAAAACAAAACAAAAGAAAACAAGTTTTCATGGCGAGTAAAACACAATGAAATGTATCAGCATAGATTTTATGTTCACAGAGTTTTAGTCAGATATGCAGATTAAAAAATTCAGATATGGACGTGTGGAAATATTAATTAAAGAGAATAATTTCATATATTTTATTTTAGAAGAGTGTTAGGACAAAAAGATTTTGTAATTTATAATTATCAATTAGCTATCATGTATTTTTAATGGTGTGAGATTGCATCTAATTATGTAAAATTAGTTAAATATTGATCAGATATTAATAAAAATGCTGACCTCCTATACTTTTATTTTATTTTATTAGTAAAATTAGGTAAATAAATATTCAAAAATATTATATATACAAAAAATTATCATCAAATCAGTGCATAAATATATATTACGTAATTTATTTTTAATATATATTTTATATTTTAATATATATTATATACGAGTAGTTGATTTGGTAAATAATAAATATTTTTTATTTGTTGTAAGATATTTTTTCATAAAAATTGTGATATATATACTTGTTATTTTTCATATATAAAATTAACTAATTTCTTTTCACCATTTAGATAAGATATATATGACCTAAATCAATGAGTTTCAAATTGAATTTAAAGATAAAAAATTAATATTTGAATAAAAAGTTATTACTGAAAAGCATTAAAGAGAAAGCACATTTTTCTTTGACACGCCAGTAAATAGTGAATTATTTTGATATGTATGAGAGATGATATTGTTAATGCCAATTATGTAAAATTGTGTGCACTTGAAAACAAATTTTTTATTTGAATGTTATTCTCTTTTTGGTATATATCATTCTCTTTACATCAAATCTCACACTTCTTTTAAAAGAAAGAAAATAACAGTTTTCAGAATGGCAAATGGGAAATGGTGCATGGGTCCAAAAAAGTGTAGGGAAGCAAATTGACAAAAGAGAAGTTCCAACCTGGCTTTGTTGGTCTAAGCCTTGACCATATGGCATAGATTCAGATGCTTTAGCATCCTTCACTTACCAAAATTGTAGCTTTATTATTATTAGTATTATCTAGTAATAAAATATAATGATGAATAATATTGTTCCATGACTAAGTGTTTGTTCTTTAAAGTTTTAAAGGCATTACCGAAATCTAGATATTCTCTTTAATTTGCAAAAGTCAGCTTTATAAGCATAGGCCATATGGTCCTTGATTCTTAACTCTGCCTTTCTTGTTTGCAAATTGGTCACAACCCAGTAGTTTTTGGATAATGAGAGATGAAGAATAGTCTTCCTTTGCATAGTTTTTGTTTGCGTCAAAATAAAGAATTTCCGTGACAAAACAAAATGCAAAAAGAAAAAAATTGGAATAAGATCATTATTATCTATCACTTATTCCTCTTTTTCTTATATAATATAAATAAATAATACATATTTGGTTTGTTGAAGGTAAACATTTTTAGTGTAAAAAAATTTGATTAATATTAGTTTAAAAATAAGATAAAAATAAAAAAAATCGGTCAAATTTTGAGAAAAATATATACGTACTTAAATATTAAAAAGTGTTCGTATAAAATAAAATAAAATTGTATTTAAATTTTCATGACTCTTAATTCATTTTTGTTATATCACGCAGTTATAACATGAATATTAAAACTTTTAAAATAAAAAAGTTGATAAAATAATAAAATAAAAAGTTAGTCATTTTTAATTAAGATAGTGTGATATATTTAAAAAGTCATTTTTAATTAAGATAGTGTGATATATTTATTTAATTAAGATTGTATTTAAATTAATTTTTCACTTTTTTACTTTATCAATTTTTTATAGAAAAAGTATAGAGAGCCAGCACTTTTATTAAAATTTGGTCAACACTTAACCATCAAAAGTAAAATGAGTAATTCTACACCATTAAATGTTATTTTACACCATTAAAAATATTGATGATGGCTAATTAATAATTACACATCACAAATTCGGCTGATCCCCTAGCACTCCTCTTTTTTTAATTTAAAAAAAAATCTAAATTCAAATGGTAAATAATAAATATCTAAACCATGTGGAGTTTATTAGCATTTGTATTTTAAGGTGTAACTCCACATAAAAGTTTTTTTACTCTCTCATATCCATGTGATCATTCTCTCTTATCTTTTTTATTAGAGTTGCACACAGATCAGATCGAATTGGATATACCCTATAATTTTATCCGATTCACACTGTACTCATCAGATCGGATCAGATACGATATTCGCATTTTTTTTAAGTTGGATCCATCCGATGGATCGGATCGGATATTGGGTATATCAGCATAATTCAAAAAATTTGTTTTAAGGCCATTTTTTATTGTAAAAAATCTATTTTTTCACTCGTTTAAGCCTATTTATTCTTAAAATATTATCAATAAAAATTATCTTGAATAACAAAAGAAAAATAATAACACAAGATCTAAGTTTAATTATTCTAAGTTAAAGTACAACATAAAAAATTAAAAACAAGATATTATAAAGCAACACACTAAAATTCATATCACATTAGGGTTTACTTTCTTAAACTATGTTATTTATATAAGACGTGTGGATATGCGAATTTGCGAATCGGATCTATGGATATCACAGCCAAATCCGCAATCCGATCATATCATAATGCGGATCAGATCGGATAACTCTGCAGATTGAATAATATTCGTAAAATTCGGATCGAATGCAGATAACTATCACAGATATGCAGATATTATTCAATTCATGTGCAGCTCTACTTTCTACATTGCACATCTAAAATTGTATAAATAATTAAAGTGCACATTTAGATAAGTTTAATTTATTGGATTGGTTTGTAAATATTAAAAGTTTAAGAAAATGTAAATATTTATTTTGATTATAACACATAATTTCAAAATTCATGAAATTGATTTTTCATATTTTTTAAAATACAATGTGAAAGTGAAAGTACATTAATAAGAGAATACACATAATAATAATAATAAGGGCAAGTTACTTAAATAAATAAATTTGAGAAAAGCTTTACTCAAATGTGCAAAACTGGATATGGTTACCCATATGTGCAAAAACTGATTATTATGTAAACCGTGGCAACCCACCACGGTTTCACATTGTTCATAAACCGTGGTGAGTCATGGCGGATTATGAAGGAGAATATTTGAACGTAAACCGTGGCAGGTCACCACGGTTTACTCAGGATTGCTGGCGTGCATAAACCGTGGTGAGTCACCACGGTTTATGAAGAGATGGCGAAACACATAAACCGCTATGGGTCACCACGGTTTATGTGTGTGTGTCTATATAAGTAATCCGCGGAAGGTTAGGACGGATCACTTGTTGAATCACAAAAAAAGGAAATTGTTGTTGTGTTGAGAGGAAATTTTGGAGGCTTGAGGGGGAAGTGGGTGATGGAACCAAGGGAGGATGAGAATCGTTTGTACCGACTAAACGGCGTCGCTCACGTGGCAGGATATATCGACCAAGAGGTAAGTTATTGTTATTATTATTGTTATCAAAATTCATAGTAATATAACAATTGATATTATTAGGAATATTGTTAGTGAAAATATTTTACTATGTTTATTTGTGTTGTTATTCTGATTAATGTTATTTACATAAATATTGATATTATTATGGTTACTGTGAATCAAAATGTGAGGCATTCATTACTATTGTCTACTGATTAATGCATATTTTATTATGCTGATTTATCTTGTAAGTCTGGTTAATAGTATTTTTCTAAAATATTTTGTTATAATTGTAAATATTTTATTGAATAATATTTTTTATCCTGTTTTTATACCGTTATAATCAGTGCTTAGTATTCGTAGCTTAACTCTGTATTACACGCTAAGAGAATATGTTACCCACCTTGTGCAGCCTAGTAGGGTTATTAGCGCCGTTAGGAGGCAGCAGAATATGCCCTTACATGACCGGATTATACCGTATCTAGAGACTGCCGGCTTGTATCATCTGGGTAGGCTAAACAGTCAGTGGTTCTGGGTTGATGAGTCTCTCCTTAGCGCATTTATTGAGCGGTGGCGTCCGGAGACCCACACGTTCCATATGCCGTTTGGTGAGTGCACCATTACTTTACAGGATGTTGCGTATCAGCTGGGTTTGCCGATTGATGGTGTGCCCGTTAGTGGGTGCTTGACTGAGTTTGAGAATCTTATGGAACACGGTAGACCAGCATGGGTGTGGTTTCAGGAGTTGTTCGGGGAGTTACCTCCACAGAGTAAAATTAAGCAGATGACAGTGTGCTACACATGGTTCCACGAGAGGTTCCGGGTTCTCCCTGCAGATGCTACTGATGAGACCGTGCGTGTATACGCACGCGCTTATATCCTGATGCTGTTGTCGTCTCAGCTCTTTGCGGACAAGAACGCAAACAGGGTCCACCTTCGCTGGTTGCCTTATTTGGCATCGTTGGACGACTTGGGCAGATATAGCTGGGGCTCCGCTGCACTAGCCTGGTTGTATAGGTGTCTTTGTCGTGGTACAAACAGGAACGTCGTTAACTTGGCTGGGCCTCTACAACTACTACAGTCTTGGATTTTCTGGAGGTTTCCCACTATGAGGCCCACTGGTTTTGACCGGTTCGGCTTTCCTCTTGCTTCCAGGTATGGTTTAGTATGTTCTGTTAATAAATTGTAAATACATCATGTGTTATGGTTTGTTTTGACATCATCTCAATTAATTTTTTAGGTGGGCTGAGTTTGTGCCGAGGAACGATGCAGGGGCACAGAGATTACTTTCTGCACGCCTTGCACTGGATAGGCTGCGTGTCCACGATGTGAGTCATTTATTTATTACTGATAGATGTACTAGTTTTGCTTAAATGTCACTGTCTCAGCAAACTCGTACTTATTATATGCAGTTTGTGTGGGAGCCTTATTCTTCTGTTGATGTTGGTACTGTCATTCATCCGGAGATACTAGCTGACGAGCATCGACGCCTATGGACGACCGTCACTAGCCTCATATATTTTGCTGCGATCGAGTGGCACCAGGTCGATAGGGTTCTACCCCAGTTCGGCGGTGTTCAGCATCTCCCGCAGCCAGCTCTGAACATAGATTGGCTACACGCGAAGGATGGTAGGGGTGGGGACCGGTGGTTTCCTTCATATTATCGGGAGTGGCACCAGCATTGGGAGGACAGGCTTCAGTCAGTCATATGGGTCGATCGAGTCCTCGACCCTGGTCCATCATCAGACTACTTGGATTGGTGGTGTCGTGTGGCGCACAGGTTCCTATCCCCAGATGTAGCATTTCAGGATCCGAGGCCGATTGTGTTGACTGAGGAGGCGCGTCACAGAGGGTCGTCACAGGCACCTCCTAGAGTGCACGTTTATGACAGACCAGATAACAGACGAGTCGATCGGCGTCGCCGTATAGGGACCCGGACCACTGATCGCGAGTGGAGGGAGTTTGCCGAGCGTTTGGAGGAGGACGTTCCTGCAGCTGAGCCTGGGGATGCAGTGGACTACCGCGTTCCTCGACGTAGAGGCAGACGGGCAGCTGCGCGGCCTAACCGTCGAGGTGCGCCTGACAGAGCACCATCCGAGCAGGGCGACGGCAGCCATCACGTGACCGATCAGGAGGTAGTTGGATCAGCATCAGCTATGGATCAGCCGACGTTCGAGGTGGGTACTAGCTCTCAGCTGTTTGGGAACGTTAGCCCACATGCATTTGCTCAGTTTACTACCGCGGCAGTTGGGATGGACATTGATGATCATGTTACTGAGTCCGAGTTCTACATGGACATAGCAGACATGCTTAGGGATGACTATAGGCCACAGATGCCTGCGGAGCATGCCCAGTTTGCTGATCAGCAGCCCAGGAGTGACGATGTTCAGGCTCAGTTGCCAGTTGACCTCAACGAGCCTGCAGGTTCTCCGTTTGACCCATGGTTTGCTTTAGGAGGGACATCTGCGTCTGCTTTCAGTGCCGCTCCCGCACAGCCCTCAGTAGCAGCGCCAGATCACAGACCCAGGCGTGTGAGGCGTCCTCCATTGTGTGGCACCGGAGGTCACCTGATTGGCCAGCTTGACGATGCTGACAGTGACACCATTGAGGATTCTGATTAGTTATGTTGTATGTTCATATCTGTTAGGGACTTTGTTATTTTATGAATTGAGCATGCTACTTAGTTTTTATGACTTTCAGTCTTATGTTAAATGTTATTGGTCTTTTGACGAATCCTATTGACTGGTTTCAGCTTATTTCATATGTAGAGCAACGGTTTATATTATAATGCACAAAAGGAACCACACATTACTAGGTAAAATAATAGGAATTTATTCATCTGAATTTTTTGCATTACATAAAACTCTTGACAATCACAGACCTAACCAACAATAAATTACTAACATTACATAGACGCTTACGCAACTAAAACATGTTGGACTGCATAATACACGACATGAGATCTACGCATCCCCTCCACCACTCTGTCTTCGCTGGGGGCAGCTCCTCCGCGTATGCCCAGGCTGACGGCATAGCCCACATCGCTTCGGCTGGTCCACCTGAGACTGATCCATACTACCACGGATCCTAGTTGCCTTTGGACGACCTTCCTTTGCACGCCGCATATTAGGGTCAGGAATGATGGTAGGCCCAGCGTATGGAGGCCATAGTCCTTCAGGGATAGGTGGGAGAAACCCCTGCTTGTAAACGTTGAACACCTCACTCATACGATACACCTCGTGAACATATGACGCCCAGTTTAGCCGAGAGTAGGCGCAACACGCGATGGCATGGCAACAAGGATAATGCAGCGCCTGAAAGTGGCCACAATCGCATTGGTGATCTTTAAGAGAAACTCTATAACTACCCAGGGAGAAGTTGCCGGTTGGTGTTGTCTCCGCGACGGTATACTCGGACTGCTGCCTGTCATATAATGTCACAGTGAAGCACCTAGAGTCTCTTACGTTCCGATCAATGGCCTTGACCAAGGCCTGACAGAATTCATGCCCAGATCCGACTTGTGCCTCTACTGTCTGTCCCCGTACCACAAATAGCTGAGCTAGCCTCCCGTAGGTTGACTTAACCAACGATGTGACCGGTAGGTTGCGAGTTCCCTTCAAGACGGAGTTCACACATTCACTGATGTTTGTGGTCATGTGCCCGAACCGACGACCACCATCCTGATGTTGGGTCCATTTGTCATACTCCATCCGGTTGGCCCAGTCACACATTGCTGGATTCTCAGTCCGCATGATGTCAAACCAGTAGTAAAACTCAGCCTCAGTCTTTGCGTAGGCAGCATTCACCAACATCCTCCTTGAGTCCTTACCTTTGAACGTTAGGGCAAAATTCGCTGCTACATGCCTAACACAGTAGGCCCGGAAAGCCCGAGGAGGCAGCCACCCAGTCTCAGGTGCCTCAAGCGCTGCCTTGATCCCATTATGCCTGTCAGAGATAACAAGGATACCCTCCTGAGGAGTCACATGCTCTCGGAGATTGGTCAAGAAGAATGACCACGACTCTGCATTTTCCCCCTCCACAAGGGCAAATGCTATCGGGAGGATGTTCGAGTTTCCATCCTGAGCGATCGCCAACAGAAGCGTCCCTCCATACTTCCCATACAAATGGGTACCATCAATACTGACGAGGGGCTTGCAATGCCGGAATGCCTCGACACAGGGTGGAAATGTCCAGAATAGCCGGTGAAAGTACTCCGTGGACTCATCAACCCCACCACCAACTCGAACAGGAGACGTCTTCAGCACCGTGATTGTTCCCGGCATTGTCGCCTGGATCCCTAGGATCCAACGTGGCAACTCCGCGTAAGACTCTTCCCAATCTCCATATATTTGTGCCACTGCCTTCTGCTTAGCCATCCAAACCTTCCTGTAACTAGGCCTGAAACCGTAATCAGCTTCTGTCGCTTGTTGAAGTACCTTTACCGTAACCGCAGCATCTGCCCTAACCATAGGAAGAACCCTCGCACAGATAACGTGGTAATCCAGCTGACGGTGATCACTTGAAATAGAAGTTGCGAGGCATGTGTGTGGCCCGTTGTACCTCCTAACCTCCCAAGTCCCTTTTCGTGCACGAAGCGCTACACGAATCAACCAAGTACAACCCTTGCCGAAATCCTTACATTTTCCATGATACTTCAAATGATCCGATTCAATGACTCTGTACTCAACACCTCGCCGGATGCTATAATCTTTTACACTCAGGACAGCTTCATCCTTACTCTGGAATGATTGGCCAATCTGAAATTCTG
The DNA here is from genome assembly GCF_003086295.3 of Arachis hypogaea. NCBI lineage: Eukaryota > Viridiplantae > Streptophyta > Magnoliopsida > Fabales > Fabaceae > Arachis > Arachis hypogaea. The sequence goes on along the minus strand of NC_092054.1, from coordinate 150,310,205 downwards.
CAGAAGATCCCCCCACTCTGTTACCCTTGTCTTCCTGTTGACCAAGGGCTTCCAAGTTTAGTGTCGAGAAGTGTGGAGGCTGCTGATGAGAACCGGAACTTGATGGCCGATGCTGCGGATGTGGATCGCCACCGGTGTGATCGTCGCTGTCACCATCAATATCAACAGGCTCCTGCTCAGACTCATCGTCACGCATTGCATTCTCTACTTGATCAGGTGCACCATAATCTTCAATATAAGGTACGAGGCCGCCACCGGTGTCCACAACGTGGGAAGGCTCAACGACTACTGCATTCTCCAAAGGTATAGAACCAACAACCTCCGTTCGGGCTAAATCGACCGCAAACGAAGGTGATTGAACCGGCGGAAGAACCGGTCTGACCGCAGGCATCGAACTAGATGCACCAACCGCGGAACCTGGGCAAGGAACTGGGGCGGATGCCCCGGAACTATCGACACCAACCTCCAGCTTCGCGAACAACTCATGGATTCTGATCTCGGGAAAACTCCTTACACAGTAGAACAGAACCCTTATATCTTCATCAGCTTTAACCGCAAATGTTTCATACTGAACACCGGTCGATACAACCGCCATGGGAATCTTGTAGAATAATTTCTTCACCCACTTGCTACCCAAAACTCCCAGCTTCTCCAAGATGCTGTTCTTCAGATCTGACAAAGTCATCAACGAACTAATAAAAATACTTAGTGGTTCTTTGTCGGTAAACTTCACACCGTGGCTTTTACTTTTTTTTTATTTTCCCAGAGCAATGCACTAGGGCAAGAAAACTCTCTTCCTCACTAGCCATTGTGACAATGATCTCTTATGAGCTAGAATCACTCGCATATATATAGATTTCCAGTGATAGTAAACCGTGGTGACCCATAGGGGTTTATGTGTTTCGCCATCTCTTCATAAACCGTGGTGACTCACCACGGTTTATGCACGCCAGCAATCCTGAGTAAACCGTGGTGACCTGCCACGGTTTACGTTCAAAAATTCTCCTTCATAATCCGCCTTGACTCACCACGGTTTATGAACAATATGAAACCGTGGTGGGTTGCCACGGTTTACATAATAATCAGTTTTTGCACATACGGGTAACCATTTCCAGTTTTGCACATTTGAGTAAAGCTTTTCTCAAATTTATTTATTTAAGTAACTTGCCCTAATAATAATAATAATAATAATAATAATAATAATAATTAAATTTATTTTATTATATTAAGTTAGATAAAAATTTTATTATTTAAAAAATAATTTAGTATTTAAAAGTCAAATATTATTAAAATATTTTTAGAAAAAGTATTTTTTATATCATAATTATGTAATTATGAGAAGGAATTATTTTTTTAGAAAATATACAATTTTATTGTTAATAACTTAATATATAAATAAAGAATTAAATTTAATATATAAAAAATATAAAATATTTTACATAATTATATAATTGTATTATTTTTTTAATATCATACGGTCGAAATAAAAATAGTCATATAATTATATCATTAAATACACATTTAAAATAAGATAATTTAACCGAATATCAATATTAAATTCTAAATATAATTACAAAAGAAAAATACAACTTTGATATATCGTAAGTTCGTAACATCTTCAGACTTCAGTCATCTTCGTCCCCGCAACCGCAGCACTTCGACCCAATACCTACGCTACGGCCACGGTTCACCGGAAAACCTCTTATCCGGCGCCGGAGAGGGGCTTCTCTTCCAACAGGAAACTGATATTGATAGTATTGGAGGATCTTTTGTCCCGTTTGTGCTGCCACAGGTTTGAACCTTTTAACAGCGTTCTAGGTTTCTACACCATTGTTTTTTTCTTCTTCGTGCAAAGATTTGAACTTTGGAGGTGAATCTGTCTCTAACGTTGTTATTTTCATGTTATTCCTCAAAAACTGCGACCAAATTTCTTTGCCCGAGTTCTTAATCACTGCTTGTATTTAAGGCTAGCTTGACCTGAGTATCAGTACTGGAATTGTGAATTTTCAATTTTGTAACTCCATGAAGTGTGAATGTGAGCTTAGGTTAGGTCACCCTCTAGTACTTTGTGCCTCTTACTTTGATCTAGAATGTGGTGGGAAAATAACATCCTATCTAATTGTAAAGAGTGAATGAAACAGAAGGGGGAGGCCAAGAAATGGGAGCACTTGAGTTCCTTCTATTAGCCATGTCTTGTTTTCAGTGGAATCTTATTCTGATTGGTAAACTGAAGAGGAAAAGCTGAGACTAGTTTATCTACAGTGTCATCTTGCAAGATGCCGAGTTTGATTATATTCTATTAGTTTGGATAAAGTAATTAGTTTATTGCTATCTGTGTAAAGCCATCAAAGATGAGTTATGAACATAAGTTTCTTTTCTTAAATTTTCTCAGGTTGTAAGCATTTCAGCAGTTACTCGGATGGTAATTTCCTTCCACTCACTTCATCACTCTGTATCTAGTTTTCTCTTAATACTTCCCATGTTATTTTTTCAATAAACAAATGCTCCATTTTATGGTGTGCTGGAGTCAAGTAACAAATACTTTATCATTTGAAGGATCCTAATGTAGAAGAAGAGTTGCCCCAATACATACATATAAATCAGAATGAATTTTTTATACGAAGGTTAGTAATTTCATTGATGGTACATGTTTTGATTTTCCTTTCTCTTTGTTCTGACACCAGTTCTTGTGTTCATTTTTTGATATGCAAGTTCTTTTGTGCTTAAACTAGATTTTAATTCCATTTATAAATAATTAACTTCTTGTATAATTTATCCTGCCCAGGCATAAGAAGCAGAAGGAGGAGGATATTGCTATATGTGATTGCAAATATAATGTTGACGACCCTGATAGTGCATGTGGGGACAGCTGCCTCAATGTTTTAACCAGCACCGAATGCACTCCTGGTTATTGCCCATGTGGTGACCTCTGCAAAAATCAGGTTAGTTCATGTTTATGTCTCTCGATGATGATATTTTGTTATGTATTAGTAATACCTATTTATAATTTAATTGTGAAAGATACCTGCTGGATCATAAGAATCTATTATTTACTGGTTATCAACCTGTCTATAAGGGGTGCTTGTCATAACTAGTTGCATATTGAACATTCTTGAACTGATTTTCCTATCTATTTTGAGACTTTGACAAACTTGGACCAAGATTCATATTTTTCTGTCCTTGTGTAATGAATACACTGAATACAGAGATTTCAGAAGTGTGAATATGCAAAAACAAAGTTGTTTAAAACTGAAGGCCGTGGTTGGGGTCTTTTGGCTGATGAGAACATTAAGGTAACCGTACAGCGAATTACTTTTAAACAAAGTGATGTATGTCTGCAATCTCTGGCTATTTAGTGTAGTAGTGTTGACACTTCAATTTATTTGTATCATTCAGGCGGGACAATTTGTCATTGAATACTGTGGAGAAGTAATATCATGGAAAGAAGCCAAACGTAGATCCCAGGCTTATGAAATTCAAGGTCAAATGTTGACTAGTTCAATGTTTGTTACTTTCTGTTTGATGATTAAGTTTGTAACCTCATTTTCTTATCATTTTTTCGTTCTTGCTTTGCAGGTCTAACAGATGCATTTATCATTTGCCTTAATGCCTCTGAATCTATTGATGCAACAAGAAAGGGAAGTCTTGGCAGATTTATAAATCATTCCTGGTATATCAATCAAACAATATACTAAGATTAAATAAAACTACGTTGACTTGCAAATTATAGTAGCCACTAGTTATTCTCCTTGTTTCCCATTGCCTCTGGTTTGACATCAACTTACTACTTTTAAGTTTGCAGTCAACCAAACTGTGAGACAAGAAAATGGAATGTCTTGGGCGAAATAAGAGTTGGAATATTTGCGAAATATGATATTCCTTTTGGAGCTGAATTGGCATATGACTATAATTTTGAATGGTTTGGGGGCGCAAAGGTTCGCTGCCTCTGCGGTGCAGCTAGATGTTCTGGATTCCTTGGAGCAAAATCTCGTGGTTTCCAAGTAAGCTTTTTCTATTAGCCACCTCAGAAAATAGTTAATGAATTGAAAATTTTATTTGTTCCTGAGGTTCTAATGCAACTCTTTATCCATGATTCATGTAATCACCATATTAAGTCATTAATTAACTTCTTTGGTGGACATTGTCGGGTGTATTTTTGCCTATTAGAATTCTACCTAAGGCATAATATTGTTGTGATCAGATCTTAAACATAATTAACACTGGACTTTTCGTGTTGGCAAGGCAGTGAGGTCCTCCGTTTAATTTGGTTATATACATTTTAATACAGTGGAATGTCTGCTCAACTGAGTTTATTGTTCAGGAGAACTTTTTCAGTTGTAGTGAAGTACTAAAAAAGAAAAAGGCATCTTGCTCTGCCTTTGTTTAGGTATATGTGTATATATATGTCATTTCTCTTGATTCTTATTTGTTTTTTTTTTTTTTGGGGGGAAAATTCTGAGCAGGAAGATACTTATCTATGGGAAGATGATGATGACAGGTAACCTATATTTTATGTGTTCTTTTATGATGTGGACTAAACAACAGTTTTCTTTTCTTTTTCAAATTAGTTATTGGCCACAGAAAACACTTGCAATAAGAAATCTAATAAAATAATTCCATCGAGTGCCTAAATCCAATCTTTTCGGTTTAGGCAAAGTACAGTCTGGTTAGGGGTTGAATAACTAGTGCTGTAGCTATTATGATATGTCAATAATGGGGAACCTGCATCTTAGTTGACTCAGTCGCCCGACATGGAGAAATGCCCCTTCTGCAACTTGGATAATATTCCCCATTTCCCCCTCCCCGTGCCCATACTTAGAGTGAAAGCGGAAGTATAGGGAACCAATTTTTAGTTAGTTAATATTAGCCAATCTTTTTTTTTTTTAAATTCTAATAATTCTCATTTTTTGGAGAATTTAGGATTTGAGATTTATAATTTAGGGTGTAGGGTTAAAAGTTTATGATTTAGAGTCTAGAATTTAGGATAAACAAAATAATTTTTAAAAAGTTGGTTAATGTTGGGTGAAAAAATTTGGTTTCCTGGCATTTGTGTGAAAGTTAAGTCTCTTCTACTTTTTATATGAAACCAGCAACTTAAGTCTTGTTGGATACAGGTACTCTGTTGAGAAAATTCCTGTATATGACTCCGCGGAGGATGAATTGGGGACAGAAGTTCTTAAACGTATGAACTCAGACAGCTCTGGAAATGATTTTAATGGAAGAATAGGATCCTCCGTGGATAATACAATGAAAGCTGAGCAGCTACCAGACTCTGGTGCTTTCAGTATTCCCCTTAATTTGGCCCAGATGAAGGATTTAGACGTCAAGAAGATTAAAACTGAAGTAGTAAACGAGGATATGAAATTGGATTCTGAAGATACTGAACAGGCCTTCTCCCAAAAGAATGCAATGATCTCGCGTATCCGAAGTAATAGTGCTGCCAGAAACTATCACCTTGGACCTGGGTCCATGTCTAATAAACGATCCAAGGCATATCGTGGCAGAAAGTTAAAGAATCTTGTTCAGAAGAAAGTTGATGCCAAGTTTGCCGCCGGACTCTTGGCTTCAAAGGAAGCACAAGAGGAGATTCTAAAATATGAGGTTTGTCTTACATTAATACTTTCTTGTATGCTGAATACTGTTCCAAGAAAAATGTTTTCTGATTTGATGGAACACTTAACATGCGAAACTTTTGAAAAACGCTCAAACTAATCCTATGGTTTTAATACAGGAAGTCAAGAATAACGCTACTTCTGGTCTCGATTCCTTATACGATGAAATAAGGCCAGCCATTGAAGAACATGAGAGGGATAGCCAAGACAGTGTATCTACCTCTGTAGCAGAGAAGTGGATTCAAGCTTGCTGCCTAAAATTGAAGGCAGAGTTTGATCTTTACTCCTCAATTGTCAAAAATGTGGCTTGCACTGCTCAAAGGTCTAAACCTCCCTCAGAAGCTGATAATGAAAACGAAATTAGGCTGTTGATGGGTTGAAATGAAGACATTTTAAACTTCTAGTATTTAGAAGGATATTTTGAATCTTACTCTCGTTACTCGTTTTTTATCCTTCAACAATTTCTTCATTATTTCACAAAATATATGGGAAGCTGGGAGGAATTTTTCTCTTGAAATTCAAACCCGTATAAGTTATCATCAATCTTTTCTTTTTTCGTTTAGCTTTTGAAAGCTTTGTTGGGCTGTGTATCTCCATTGAAGTTATACTTTCTCCTTTATAAATTTTAGAACTACATTCACGGATTCACCCTCTCTTGATTAACCAAAAGAGCATACGTAATAACCTCTTAACAAGCATAATACAACTCGAAAGGGGTTTATTTCCTTTTAAACAAGAGTCCATAGATCAACCCTTTTCATGAACATGGTCAGCTCTCAGCTGTTTCTTTCGTTGAAGTGTCAAAAGTCATTGCAAATTAGTCATTGTAGTCCACAATTGAGTACTATGTTATTTGAAATAAAAGTTGAGATACGAAATATTTGTGGCACATGTTGCTTTCGAGTTGAGTTGGTGATTCGGTGCTGCTACAATAAACAATAACCGAACGGGAATCAGGATCTCCCAAAGGGAGGTGGTAGCAGATAACATCAGCAATCAGCATGATAGTGTTATATATATATATTTAACTGAACGGTCTTTTTCACCAAAGCCGGTTGCTATCCATTCAAAGTATTGTTTCTGACTCAACCGAGATTGCAAAGCAAAACACAGTGATGACTGATGACTGGTGAGTGGAGTCTACAGCACGGAAACCGTTGACTGAGTCTAAGAAAAACACACCACACTTTCTTAGAAACAACGCCGCCCCCAGTCCCCACCTTTCCATGGCCATACCCATTTCTTTCTCTCTCTCTCTTACCCCGTCAGTATCTCACTTTCTCTCTTCATACACCCTTTCTCTCTCATGGAAAAGGCACTCCAAGCCGTCTTCGCCGCCACCGGCACCTTCTTCGTCGTCACCCTCCTCTTCGCTATCGTCATCCTCGCCTGCCAGCGCCGCAAGGCCAAGACCTCCATGCTTCTAACCCGCCACGACAACCGCGCTACCAACCCAACCCGAACCCGACCCGTTCCAAACCCTGACCAATCCTCCATCTCCGTCGTAGATGCCAGCTGGTCCTCCGATCCCAACCTCAAGATCTCTCTTACCGAGCTCGCACGCGCCACTGAAAACTTCTCTCCAAATCTCATCGTCGGCGACGGCAGCTTTGGCCTCGTCTATAAGGCCCGCCTCAACGACGGCACCGTCGTCGCCGTCAAGAAGCTCTCCCCGGACGCTTTCCAAGGCTTCCGCGAGTTCCAGGCCGAGATGGAAACTCTAAGCAAGCTCGATCACCCAAACATCGTCAAGATCCTCGGCTACTGGTCCTCCGGGCCCGAACGCTTACTCGTCTACGAGTTCATCGAACGGGGAAACCTCGATCAGTGGCTCCACGAGCCCACCACTGGGCCCAACGACCACATCTCCCTCAGCGACCTCCGTTTACCTCTGTCATGGGAAACCAGGGTCAACATCATTAGAGGCGTGGCCCACGGGCTTTGCTATCTCCACGGGCTTGATAAGCCCATCATACACAGGGACATCAAAGCCAGTAACGTGTTATTGGACTCCGAGTTCAAGGCCCATATAGCTGATTTCGGGCTTGCTCGGAGGATTGACACGTCCAAATATTCACACGTGTCAACGCAGTTTGCTGGGACCATGGGCTACATGCCCCCGGAGTATGTTGCTGGGGCCAATGTGGCCAACCAGAAGGTGGATGTGTATAGCTTTGGGATTTTGATGCTTGAGACGGGCTCAGGGCGCAGGACTAATTTGCCAGTGAAGTTAGGGGAGGAAGATATTGGGCTGGTCCAGTGGGCCCGGAAGATAAAGGAGCAAAATAGTGAGATGAATATTGTTGATGTGAATATTTCAAGGGAAGGTTTAAGGGAAGAGTGTGTTAAAGAGTATGTGAGGATTGCTTGCATGTGCACTGCTGAGTTGCAGAAGGAAAGGCCTGAGATGCCTGAGGTTGTTCGCTTGTTGGATTCCATGCCGCTCTGAGCCTCCGCCGCCAATGCCGGAACTAATTCTCTTGTCCAGGTCAGATCATAAGAAATATGTAAATAGCTAATACAATGTACTACTATTAGTAGAACTATAGATATATTTCTTGATTAATAAATAGTTTTGTGGCTGTACCCTTGCTTGAAACATATTCATTCATTTGTTTGTTTCCTTAATTCTTTGTTGTTCTAATGTTCTTCTTGCCATATGCCAATTGAGTTTCCACAAGGAAGTGAGAATTTGAAAAGAAAACAGGAAAAAGGAAAGGTTCAAGCCATGCCATTTCTCTCCAATTCTCAATAGAATTTATATATTCATTTTAAGTGTGAATACTATGTTCAAATATCCAACTTTTTCCATGACAAAATATAATGCTCAAGGGATTGTTTATGAGTTAGAAACTTAGAATTTAGGTGGAAGGAAAACGTTTGAAGAATATATAAGATTGATCAGCCTTTAAATTTAGCTTGTTTTATTTTGTTAAACATTTGTAATATTTTTCAATTATCTAGTAAGCTATCTATAACTATTATATTTCGATCAACTTTTAAATACATGTTAAAATTAATTTGGATTGGAGCCAATTATGTATTCTGTTAGATACTCTCTATTAATCAATTGAGGTCAGCTATGTCGAAGAAGAGGTCAACCGTGTTGATGATGATGGTCAGAAAACCGAATCGAAGGCAAAGTTTAAATCTCTAAAGAGCACAAACAGTTATTTAGCAACAGTTATTTAGCAAAACCAATTGCCAGAACGACGTGTCAGCAAATAATTGGACGGATTGGCCTATAAATTGACAAGAGACAGATGAAAAAAGAGTTGGAATCTTTTCAAAAAAAAAAACGCTCACACTCACTCGCATTTCCCAACAACTTAGTCAATAGTTTTTTTGGAAGGATTCCTTCCATATCTTTCAATTGTACTTTACTATTTTTGTACTTTTTTTTTCATGCAATTTACCTTCTTTGCAATGTCATTTTGTTTCCTTTAAATTCAACAACTTTTATTCTTTCCAGTCTTCATTCTAATTTGTCCTTTACATTTTCAAACATTTTTACTTTCTGTAATTTAATTTCATTTTTATTCAAGTCATTTAAGTTTTATTATTCATTTTGAATTTTTGCAAAGTTTAATTCTTTTTTCTTTGTCACTGAAAAAGGCATAATTTTAATGCAAACGAGAGAGAGTCTAACAACCCTAAAAAATAAAAAGTTAGGTTGTAACATTAGAGCAACTCCAATAAAATATTTTTAGAGTATTATTTTTTATATTTTTAAAAAGTAAATTAATTTAAAACTAAAATTTGTATTAACATTGATAGATAAAATAAAACTGATTTTACTTTAAAAAAATGATATCACTCTAATAAAAAATTAATAAAATTTTATCATTTGTATAGTTATTTAATGAAATAATTAAAAATAATATAAAATTATAATTGAATTGAAACCAAACATTCTAATAACAAATTTTATTTTTAATTTTAAATTACTATTCATAACATACAATCTCATAAATATTATGTGTTATTTTGTGACACCTAAAATAAATTGAACTTAAAACTGATATCAAAGATATTCTTAAGAATATCCAAACTTTTATAAAGTCTATTATAAATTTATAATCACATTTTAAAAGAATTAGCTAATAAATATTCTTAGAATATTATTTTTTGAACTTTTTTATGTATTTAATAGCTAGATTGAAAGTGTATTAAAAACATAAGATTTTGATTAATAAAAAATTTTATTTTATTACTTTCTTAAGTTAGCAAAGCGCTATCTTCAATTTATGTAGGACTTTTAATATCAGTTACTTAGATGAAGCTCTGCCATATTCAATAAAAAAGACTACATTGACCTCAGATACTAGCGGCGGCACTTCACCTCTGACCAAGGCCTTACAAGAGACGACCAACGTACGGCACTGTCATTGGTTTTGCTGTGAACCAGAGCTTGTTCTCTGTCCGGTTTATGGCTGCGATGGACCAAACTCAAGGGGAGATTCATTGCTGTGAGGAGTAGCAATGACAAACTAGTCCTTTTCGTTGGCTTCTGTGGTTAAGGAACCGGGGGCTTGTGGTTCAAGTACATTTTATTTTCATGGAAATCAAATATATTCTAAAAGAATATGGAAATTGAAATGATGGTATTTTAATTCTTTAAAATCAAACTTACTTGAAAATAAGTTTTTAAATTTTGAACCAAAATAAAAATATGATATTTCCATCTTAAAATTTTTAAGAATTATTTATAATTTCCCCAACCACACTACACCCTGATAGAGATAGAGGTGTTTGTAGCCGGACTGGGTTTAATTAGATTTAGAAGCGACTCCAATTGTCTATTGAATTTATTTTGACTTAATCTAATATAAAATTAGTATTTATAAATTTATATAATAAATTAATATAATTTTATTTTTAAAAATTAAATTAAATAAAATATTATATCATATAATATAAAAAATTTAATTAAAATATAAAAATATAATATTTTATTATTAGTTTTACTCTAAACTGTATATTTTACTTATAAAAAACAATAATTTTAAATTGGATCGGATCACCCGAAATATAATTGAATCCAGCTCTAAAATAGCAATGGGTAAAAATAACAGAGTCAAATCCAATAAAATATACCTCAAATTTAGATCGAATTGAGTCTTAAATACCCCTAAATAGAGATATGTTGTGATGTTCTATATGGACCAAGAATATTGAATAATGCAGCATATTCTTGGTTATCCTTTTCAATAGGATGTTGAGGTGTAGAAAAAAGAATTTAAATTTTTATCACAAAAGTGTCACAATTAACCTATAATGACCTCTTATTATTTATAAAATTCGTCACTTATATAATATATGTTAGAATAATAAGAATATATATTACATGTATAAACAGTTTTAGTAATTACTAATTAGTTTCGACTAAGTTGGTCCGGTTATTTATTGACCCAACAAAAATTATCTACACAAAACACGCACAAATCGCATTTTTTTTTGTTTAAAATAATTTTCTTTCTTTTAAAAGAAAAAAAAATTTATCTAAAAGTTTGGTAATGACATAAAAAGATGGCTAAATCATCGAGATTTTACAGTATGTAAATTCTTTATTGCAGCATCAATTTTGACAAATAGTTATAATGATCGCTGTAGTATTTTATGTGTTTACCTAAGTTCAAATGATTATTAGAGAAGTTTGGCATAAATAGATTGAAAGATCAGCCATGTATATCCAAACTCAAAAAATAAAGCAATGTCGACATAAAATTGTCAAGTGAAAGAAAGAAAAAACAGATCTAATTCAAGGGTCTTTTATTGCAGTCTAAATTAGAGGCACTTACCTTATCAGAAATCCATGACGGTGAAATCATTTTAGAATTGGAAGACAAACTTGAGAAAACAGTGCAAAATGAAAAATCTTATTAGAAGGATAAATTTAGAATCAAATGGCTCAAATCTGATGATCAGAAAACAACTTTCTTCCATCAGATATTCAGAAATTGTACCAGGAGGAACCGAATTTAGCAATTGAATGACAGTAACGGAGGAGTGGTGACTTCTAATACTGGAATCGCTTCCGTGGCAGAAGCATATTTTAAAGACATCTTTTCTTCCTCTTGTCATGAGAACCCTGAATTTTTTTTCACCGGCTTGGAACTTAAGGTTACAACTTTCATGAATCGTAGGTTTCAAAGACCAGTGACGTTGGAGGAAGTGAAACGAGCTATATTTAACATTCATCCTCAAAGTGCTCCGGGAGATGACGGTATGACAACAAATTTTTCTTAAAACTTTTGGAACATCCGCAGTGGTGATGTTTTGCGAGCAATTAGGAACTTCTTCTCAGGAGGCAGAATTTTGAAGGGCTTTAATCACACTCAAATTTGTCTTATCCCCAAGATTTTATATGCTAAAGATATGACTCAGGTCAGACCAATAAGCTTATCCTCAGTCTTTTATAAGATTATTTCTAAAGTCATTATACATAGACTTCAAGGTATGATGAACAAACTAATTAGCCCTACGCAGAGTTCTTTTATTAAAGGCAGATTAATTTTTGATAATATCTTAATTACCCATGAGTGCATACATTACTTGAAAAACAAAAAATGAGGGCTCACAACTGAAATGGCTCTAAAATTAGACATGAGAAAGGCATATGATAGGGTGGAATGACACTTTCTTTGGTTTATTTTGGAGAAATTTGGTTTTGAGTCCCGATGGATTATGTGAATTCGGAAATTGGTGACAACTATTTTTTATTCTGTCATTGTGGAAGAACAACATATGGCTTCTTTAAACTAAATAGAGGTATCTGATAAGGAGACCTTCTATCTCCCTACCTTTTTTTTTTCTGTACAGAAGGTCTATCCTTCTTGTTACACAAGGCAGAATATAACAGACTAATTCAATGTATTCAGGTTCATAGGTGATGCCCCAAGGTCAATCACCTCCTCTTTGCTGATAATTCCATCTTATTCTGTAAGGCTAATCTTGATATATGTTCAAACATTCTACAATTGTTGACTTCTTATGAAAGCATCAGTGATCGGCGGGTGAATCTTAATAAATTTGCTGTATTTTTTTAGCCACAACACTCCTTCTTTGTATTCGTACACAATCGGTTAACTTTCTAAATATCAATCATGTTGGGGTTCAAGATAAATATTTGGGCCTGCCTTCTAGGATCTCTAGATCTAAAAAGGCTTCATTTAGTATCATAAAAGAGAAGGTGCAAAAGAGAATCCAAGGATGGAAACACAGTCTCTTATCTTCGGGAGGTCGACAGGTATTGCTTAAGGTTGTGGGTAAAGCTATTCCCATCTATACATTATCTTGCTTTAGATTACCTAATGGTTTAATTTCAAAAATTCACTCTCTACTCTCTCAGTTTTGGTGGGGGCAAAAAGACTCTGAAAAACGGATGACTTGGATTAGTTAAGACACTATGACTCGTCCAAGAAGAGAAGGAGATCTTGAATTTAAAGATCTTAGAATTCAGAATTTGGCGACCTTAGGCAAACAGTATTGGCAACTAGTAACACAGCCAACTTCTCTATTATCCAAAATCCTGAGAAGAAGGTACTTTAGAAATAGTATTACTATAACTGCAGAAACTGGAGTCTTACCTTCTTGGGGATGGAGGAGCATATTGAAAGGCCGAAAAATAGTTGAAAAGGTCTTAACTGGGCAGTGGGTATTGGAGAGAACATCCGAACTTTTGAGGATCCGTGGCTACCTCCTCTGTATCCTCTAATAATATCAGCAATGCCAAATAGTCAGATTATTTCCAATCTTGTTCCACGAGTGACAGATTTAATTACTGAAAACGGAATTTGGAATCAAAGCTTCATTTGAGAATTATTTTCCTAAGACGTTTCTGACAGGATTCTTGCAGTTAAAATTCATGAGATTCATGACTAATTGCAATGGGATTTAAACAATTCCAAACAGTATGATACTGCTTCAGGTTACAAAATCGGCTACTTATTTCACCACTCGCTTCTTGAACTTTGCCTTATTAATCATATGCAGCAGAAGAAGCCATGAATTGAACTATGGAAGCTGAACTTGCCTCACAAAATTAAGATCTTTATTTGGAAAGCTCGACATGGCCGTCTTCTGGTTCTTGCTCAAATTCACCATCGCTACCCATTTATATTTCCAACATGCCCCTGTTATTAGGAAGCAACAAAAACGATCACTCACTCTTTGTTCTACTACTCTACAAGTAAAGAAGTATGGTACGGTCTCAAAGTTTTCTTAGAAATTGTCTTCCCTCCCTCGTGATGATTTCTGGACATGGTGAATTGCAATAATAGAGATGATTAACTCGTTGAAAAATGCTGACCGAAATCCTCAATTGTTTGCCATCATTTACTAGCACTGCTGAAAAGTACGCAACCAATTAGTATTTGAAAGCTGCACTTCGATGTCATCTACCATTCTCACAAATTCCGTCAAATTGCTTCGTGCAATCCAAAAAATCTCCCTTCTAGCTCGCCGTCTCCATGAGGACAATTATTAGTTTCACTCAATTCACCTTATTATTTTCTTTCTTCTAGCTTATTCTTAGTTTGTCTATATACCATTGGACGTATATCATCAGTGTATTTTTTGGGAGATTTTCACTTTTTGCTATGCTGTCCTGTTTTGAATACCTGTGTATTTCATTTTTCACTGATTAATGAAATATAACAAACTATCTTTGACAAAAAAAAATAATTTTCTTTCTTTTAAAGGGAAAAAAACTTAATCTTAAACCTAAAAAAAATATTGCACAACAAATAATAATAATAATAATAATAATAATAATAATGAATAATGAATAATAGAAGAGACATAATAATTCTCTCTAATTAAATAGTAGTATAGTACTACCAAAGAAATTCACAATAAAATATATTTGTTGCACATCAAATTAAATTAAATGAAAAGGACTAATTGTGGATTGGTGGTTTTCGTTGTACGGATGTATAATCTATTGAAACTAAATCTTTCTCACTATTATTACTGTGTTTAAATTTCTCATCATTTCCTTTTACATTAATATCATCTTCGTCGTGACCACTCAAACCATTAATGGGAGCTGGCAAAGGGGGTGTTTGGGAATAATTGAGAGTAATAGTATTCTTCAAGGAGAATTGTTTGCTATTTGGAGAGGATATCTCTTAGCTTGGGATGTGGGTCAACGAGATGTTATTTGTGAAACGGATTGTGTGGAAGCATTTAATCTTGTTACTCAAGATGGTTTTGGGTTTATTGATCCACTGGTGCTCAAAATAAGAGATATCATGCATTGAAATTGGTGGGTTGACTTTCGTTTGATTATGAGAGATGCAAACACGGTAGCAGATACTATGGCAAAGATGGCGATGAAGTTACAACTTTCGCATGTAGAGCTTCTTTCACCTTGGGAGGAGTTTAAGAGTAGTCTTAAACGGGACTGTCCCTCTATTTAGGCAATTCCTTGTTTTGTTTGTTTTGTTTTTTTTTTTGTTTAATTTATTTCAGCCACCAAAAAAACCATTACAATCAAAAGCATATTGGTTGCTTCTCACTCTTCCTGAATAAAAATAGTAAACATATAAAATTAAAATACAAGCAGGCTTTAATTGTATCAAATAAGGCCACAAACAATTTTTTATATATTATATTATAATTACTCAAGAATTAATATTAAAATGAAGCAAGTCATCACTCTTAGTATATAGCTAGTAGTAGAATAATTATTTTGAGTAATATATACATAATATTTTAAGTTCAAAGGACATTGTTGTGGTAAATAGATATTCCCCAAAATGAAGAAATAAAGAAGTAGTAAACTTTGAAATTAAGAAGAGAGTTAATGGGGAAAAAATTAGCTAAAGAAATACCTCCAATAACAAATGATGAGAAGGAGCATATAAATAAGGATGCTACTATCAAAAGAATGACCAACTTTCTTTGCTGATTAGGCTTCATTTCCTTTCACTTCTTAGATCCTATAAGCTAAATTAAATGTGTGTGTTTAGCAGTATTATCTCTATGATTGCCTTTAATTCGATATTCTTCACTACCCTCTATATATATGAGAATTATTATAGTCATAGAGGCCATTTATGTTAGTACTATTCTCTATTCCTTATCTAGTCAGAAGTAAAATTGGCCACGATCACGTGCAACCTCAAAAATACGGAAATATTTAGTAACAAAAAAAAATTAGTCAAAAACAGCTATAACTTGTCTTATTTAATATGTTGTGACAATTAATAAATACTAAATAAAATAAGTTTTGGCTATTTTTTTTGTCTCCCTAATATTATCCAAAAATATATGGTACTCATGGTTATTAATATAGTAAGCATAATTGAAAAACTCTATTTAACAATATAAATAAATTTAGAGATAAGGAAGGTAGAATGTCACATTATAGTATTATACATGATACAAAATATATTAAGTAAAAGTAACAAATAACATAAATGGTAAGAAAAACAATAATATCCAAAAAAAAATTTGTATATATAAACTCACATGATAGGTTCTTCTGTTGTCTCCTATTTTTAAATTAAAAAATGTTCATATAGAAATAAAAGTAAACAATGTAATGTCTTTTTAAATCCTAAACTTTAAATTAAAATTTAAATTCTAAATACTGAATTTTAAATTTTAATCTCTTAATTCTAAATTTTATATTCTAAATCTTAAATCTTTAATTTAAATTATTAATATAAAATATAATAAATAAGAATTTAAAATTTATTTAATTAATAAAAAATACAATACTAATTACTTAATAAAAAAACATTTAAAGATAAGTCTATCCATATATTCTGTTGTGATTTATATTTATGTCTCACTTTTAAAACCAAACACAGTTTCAGAGACAGTTTACATAGTACACTTTAGGATGTTTCATATATAATCTTACCAAAAATAAGTGAATAATAATGGTTTATGAACAAATCATAAAGGGAGTAAATCCTTCCAAATTCCACTTTTATTATGTGATATGTGTTTTAAACATTCGTGATGTGAAGGGTTTAAATATTATTTAATAATTATTAATTTATATTTTTAAATATTAGAATATTTAATTTTATTTTATTTTTATTTATTTAGTTATTAGATTAGGTTTTATGTTCGTGATTTTTTTATTTTGATCTAATAAAAAATTATAAATAGTTCCTAATTAAACTATTGTAGTTACGATAGAGATATTAGAGGAATACTAAAGTATTTTTTAGTTTTGTAATGTAACCACGATTTGGACAAATGAGGTTCAATAAGTTTCTTTTTTATTGCATCGAAAAATTTGGTAAAAGGTTGAGTGATGAGTCCATTCGATTCAATTTCCAAACTATATTTTGAACAAATTAAGTTGAGTGAGTTTCTTTTTATTGTATCAAGAAATTGGATAAAAAATATAGTAATTCGTTTTGTATTAAATTTTAACTTATTTTTTTATTTTTTATTTTAGTTTTAATTTATTTTTTTTATTTAATTTTAATTCTTGTCTTGTTTATTTATTTATTTTTTTTTATCATTATGATTGAGTGAGATTGTAATGATGAAATTGTGACTTGGGAGACTAAGGGACACCCATAAAACGTAGGTTTCTGAGACGACACAAAAGTACCAATCTTAGTGATCCCGAATACCCGATTATGATCATTATTGCATACCATAAATATAATTAATAACCATATATGTGAATGAATGAAATAAATCAAATAATGCATGCATATGCATTCTCACTCACTCAGAGCTGAGAGCAACGCCTTGTTTGGTTGCTACTAGTTTTTGAGCAACAAAACATGCTCCTTAGTTCCCATCTCCACAGAGCTGGTTCCTAGCTATCTTTGGAATTCAATGTGACTCTCTTCTTTGTTTGATATGAAGAAATGATAAACCATAATCGATAGAGCCTCTTATACTCTAAGTTGTATCTGACTTACAAAATATTTGAACTTTTTTATTATAATCAATTATATCAAAGAAAAGTACCAAAAAGTAAATCATAAATGCAAAGAGATTCCATCTTCTTCTCTTATTGGATCATATGCTAGTCAAAAGAACAATGCTTAGTTGTTGGAGTTTAATGAAGAGAACCTAGCTTGTGCAAGCATACAAAAATAATTATCTCAACCCAAGAAAAAAGTGAAAATAATTATATATTAAAATTTAATTTCAACCATTCGAACTTGTTGAAGTTAAATAAATGCTTGTTAAAGCATACAAAAAGTGATTTGTCATTTTCTTGTTAGTAGTTTTATAAAACCATTAATTTACGTACCTCCATCCACAGCTAATAATTCTAAATCTTAATTTGAGGCTTCTGATTCTTGAACCATCAATTCAGATGGAATCAGAGTGTTTTGTTGTGATGATTAAAATTAAAGATCCAAACTTTATAAATTTTATGAACAGTTGTGTTTTTTCTATTAAAAAATAAACCAACTGCCAATAAAATTAATTAATAAAATTTTTTAATAATTATAATATATTCTCCTACTTAGTCCAACATTTGTTACATATAGTCTGTAATTACATATTATGCTTAAACAATTAAGACAAATTACACAAGTTATAGCGGTAGGTCCTCGTTAATCGAGTATTATCTTCCATGTATTACAATATAACATCTCCTGATAATTTAGTCCACTCGATACTAATACAGAATCTATCTTGATGGACACGAATACTCCCTCCCTGAAAACGGAAAAGAGATCCCCGGAGAAAAAGGACTTGGTGGCAAGAAGCACGAAAAAGGTCAAGATGCAAGGTATTGAACAGCCAGATGATTGTATGGAGGAAGAATTCCACCAATCTGAGAGTTTTGGGAAGATGGAGACTCCTATGGAGATAAACGCTGGAGAACCAGATGCTGAAGTAGTACCAGAAACCATCCCGACTCAACTACCGAGAGTTTCCTATAGAGACAGTTTGGTTGGTGACGGCCTGGGAAAGCTTAACCCAGAGGAAATAGCGGAAATGGTGGCAGAAGAGTATATCTCGGGCAGTGAGTCTTTGGATTTGGATCTCTGCGATCAAGCTCCCTTCAATTCAAAACCCAACATTGACGTTACTCTTGAAGAATACAAAGACTAGTGCAAACCATGGAAATAGGCCCTAATTGTCAAACCTCTAGAAAAAAAGACCAACCTTCAAGCAATGGAAAGATGGATCAACAAGCGGTGAACTGTCAAAGAAACAACCCGAGTCATGGATCTAGAAGGAGGATTTTTTTTTTGTTAGGTTCTCGAATCAAGATGACTATGCACACACCTTATTTGAGTGGCCTTGGATGATAGCATATCACTATCTGCTAATCCAAAGATGGAGACCTTTGTTCATACCTCAAGAAAAGGAAGTCCAGAAAGTAGCGGTTTGGGTCAGAATTCCAAATCTTCCAGCAGAACTTTACAATAGATATTTCTTATGAAAGGTTGGAAAAATCTTGGGAACCATGTTGTGGATAGATGAAAACACTTCTATTCACTCAAGGGGTAAATTCACTCGTATTTGCGTGAAAATCGATTTGAGGAAGCAACTGGTTCCATCCTTTACAGCCTTAGGTAAGGAATTCTATTTGGTGTATGAAGGACTGCATCAGATCTGTTTCCATTGCAGAAGATACGGGCATAAGATAGATAACTGTCCAGAAGTGAGGAAGCATGCCACAGGGATGAATTTTGATCACGGTGGTAATAGTGATCGAAACCACCACAAGGAGAACAGCAACACCTGCAGCCACCAGGAGCAAGACCAAAATCTTCAGAATCCACAAAAAGGGAAAAAAAATTAGGGGAGAAAATAATGGTACAATTAATGCGAATCCTAATACTACTGTTGGTAATCCTCAACAAAGTAGACCCCTCCAATTAGACAGCACTCATACTAGTGAGGCTAGCCCCTTTGGCCCATGGATGGTAGTCAGGAAAGCTCAAAGAAGAAGAAATCTCAAAATTAATGAGATTAATACTGCCAAAGAAAAGAAGGAATATGGATCCAGATTTGAAATCCTAAATGATGAAGGAACTAAGGAGGAGGGCTAGGAATCTAAGAAAGGAAAGATTATCTCTATTCAAGGAAAGAATCAACCCAATCAAAACAATGAAATAGCAGCCACTTAAAAAGGAAATGCAACCCTACAACATGGAGGAATCCAATCAAAGGAATGCCAGATTAGGGCCTAAACAAGGTGCCAAAAATACACAAAATTAGAAAAAATGAGCAAAGCAAAAGCAATGAACAAAGCAAAAAAAAAAAAACGGACAAGCCACGCCTTAGGCAGAAATAATAAAGACAAACAATACTCTCAACCAATCAGCCAAGAAGCAAATCAACAAAATCAAATTGTTGTTGCAAGAAAGGATGATAATCATCAAGACCATTGGCAGCAGTTCAAAAGGCTCAGCAAAGAGAATTACAATAGACATCTAGAAGGATAGGTTACTTCCACTAGTGGCAATTGGGCCTCTAACTCAGCCTACCTCATATCAAGGATTATGGGTGAGGCAACAGAAGGGGATCAAGTCAGCTACTACAAGGACAAACCACCTGAACAAGTAGGAACTACTAATATGCCAATAGATATGAGCACAGCGATGCAGATGCAAACTGACAACCCTCCTAATGGAGCTGATACAGAGGTTAACTCTGCACAAGATAAAGCTTGATAGCCTCCTCTATATCTTGGCACATGGAGTTTTTCTTCTCTCATGCTAAATCTTGTTTTCTGTGACTTCTTTATATAATATCTTTTATGATGAATATAATTATTTGGAGTTGTAGAGGGGCCTCTGTAAAAGGGTTTCACACTATTTTTTCTGATTTGAATTCTAGATATAAATCTAACTTTTGCGTTCTTCTAAAGACCCACATATCAGGCAAAAAGGCTGAAAATGTTATTAAAAACCTTGGTTTTGATGCCTGGTGCATTAGTGAAGCTGAAGGCTTCTCAGGAGGAATTTGGTGCCTATGAAAATCGGCGTTCTAGAAAGTTAAACCAATTCTGACCCATAAGCAATTGGTTCACCTAGAAGTAAAGTGGGAAAATGAAGATCCTTGGTACTTCACTGTTGTTTATGGAAGTCCCCAAGTAGCAAATAGGAGAGTACTTTGGGAGATAATTGAAGATATTACAGCAAATACAAATGGATCTTGGTGCTTAGGAGGAGATTTCAACTCTATTCTTTCTCTTGAGGATTCAGGGGGTTCTTCTAACCTTTCTATAGATACTAGTAGATTTTTAAATTGTATAAATAATTGTGGTTTAAATGATTTAAACTTTTCGGGGCCTCCCTTTACTTGACAAAGAAATCATGTTAAAAGAAGGCTGAATCATTATCTTAGCAACCTTGATTTTACTGATCGCTTTAAAGAAGTAGGGGTGAAGCATTTGCCTAAACTTAAGTCTGATCATTTCCCTATTTTACTTGACTTTTAGATGGCACATCTTGAGGAGGGTAAAAAATCTTTTCGTTTCCTTGCTCCCTGGGTTCTTCATGAGGACTACAACAACCTTGTTAAATGAAGTTGGGATAATAGAAATAGCTTCACTCAAAATATTGCCAACTTTACAAAAGAAGCAAAAATTTGAAACAGAGAAGTTTTTGGTCATATCTTCAAAAAAAAGTAGTGAATTCTATCAAGGCTAGAGGGAATTACCAATAACCTGTCATTCAACCCAAATCCCTTCCTAGACAAACTCCAAAAGGAGCTTTGGCTAGAGTATGAAGGCATTGCGATGCAGGAGGAAGTTTACTAGCAACAGATGACAAGGAGTAACAACCTCAATTTTGGGGATAGAAATACCAGATATTTCCATCAGAGAGCCAATGGCAGGAGAAAAAGGAATAAAATAACATCCCTTAAGAATAAAGCGGGAGAATGGATTGATGATGTCGAGTGTTTAAAGAGTTGGGCCATGAGCTATTTCAAGGCCCTATATTCTACGGACTTGAACTACAATACTTTCTCGTTGTCTGGCTGCTTCCCGAAGCTCCTTAGAAGGGATTACATGGATATCTCCAGAGAGATTTCTCAAGAAGAGATTAGAGCTACCATTTTTTATATGGGAAGTTGGAAGGCCCCAGGCAGTGATGGCATTCCAGCAAAATTTTTCCAGCAATCCTCGAATATTATTGCTGATTCCCTCACGACCTGAGTGAAGTCCATTTTTCAACAACCCACAAACATTAATGAAGTGAACAAAACGCTCATTGCGATCATCCCCAAAATTTCTGCCCCAGAGAATTTTAGCCACTTTAGACCAATCAGTCTCTGTAATGTTTTCTACAAAGTGGTTACTAAAATTATTGCCTCTAGACTTAAAAAATATATGCCTGTGCTTATTTCTAACACTTAAGCTAGTTTTGTCCCTGGCAGAGTTATCGCGGATTATATCCTGGTTGCATAGGAGGTTGTTCACACCATGCGTAATAAGAATCAAGGGAAAGGGATCATGGCTATTAAGATTGTCCTAGAAAAAGCCTATGACAGATTAAATTGAAATTTCATGGTGGAGACCTTGAAAGATGTTGGTATTCCAGAAGAGATCATTAATGTCATTACCTACTGCATATCCACCCCTACTATGAATCTCCTTTGGAATGGTTCACCGTTTGAGGCCTTCTGTCCTACAAGGGGAATAAGACAGGGAGATCCTCTCTCACCTTATCTCTTCGTCCTTTGTATCGAGCGGTTATCTCACCTTATTAATAAATGTGTTGCTGATAAGAAATGGGAACCAATAACTATTTCTAGAAATGGGCCTAAAATATCTCATCTTTGTTTTGCAGATGATCTAGTTCTTTTTGCTAGAGCTACTAATGAACAAGTGAAAATGATCAAAAATACCTTACATACGTTTTGCGAAAGCTCAGGACAAAGAATCAGTTTCAACAAGTCTTGTGTTTTCTTCTCAAAAAATGTCAATCACAATGTCAGGCAACATTTAAGCTAGGAGCTTGGGGTAATCCTCACGAAAAATTTGGGAAAGTATTTAGGAGTGCCCTTAATACATGAGAAGTGCAATCAACAACATTTCCAGTTCATCCTTGACCTTATGCAAGCCAAGCTTTCTAGTTGGAAAAAGAAATCTCTATCATTTTCAGGGAGATGCACCCTTATCTAATCGGTGTTATCAGCCATACCTAGCTATTGCATGTAAACTATGAAGATCCTATGGCAGTTTGTGCAAACATGGGGGAGGAGAGCAAAATATGGGGGAGGAGACAACACCATTCCAAAATTCCACAAGAAGGCTAGCAACTCAAATGCCTGGATTGAAATAACTAAGGTCTGGAAGAAATTCCAAAACAACCTTATTGGAGGATAGGCGATGGGAAGAGCATATCCTTTTGGGATGATCACTAGATCCCAGGAGTTCATAAGCTTAGAGATCTAGCCACGTGTAACTTTGATGAGGCAAAGCTCGGAGAAAAGGTGAGTGACTATGTTAATACCCAGGGCAATTGGAATTTGGCTAAACTTAGCCAGGTACTGTCTGAGGACATCCTAGAACATATAAAAATTTTAAAAGTCCCCAACCCAAATATTGGTGCAGATATAGTGGGATGGCTACCAGTAGCAGATGGAAAATTTTCTATTAAATCAGCTTATGAAGTATATTTCACAAAAAAAGAAAATAACAGCAGCTTACACAAATTACTTTGGAAAATCAAATTACCCCAGCGTTTAAAAACTTTCAGCTGGCTCCTCACACATGAAGCTCTGTTAACCAACAGTAAGAAGAAACTCAGAAACCTCATGGAAGGTGGCAATTGTCCAAGATGCTGCAGAGAGGAGGAGACTTTGCTCCATGTCCTACGTGATTGCCCCTACATCCGTACGACATGGATTAGCATAGTAAAAAGAGATGCACAAGATATTTTTTTCTCTCAATCTTTTTAAGATTGGCTCAGTACTAACATTTCCTTAGTCTCTCGAAAGCACTATGGGACCCCTTGGCCCATAACTTTTGTCACAGCTTGCAACATAACCTGAAAGTGCAGCAATGACCTCATCTTCAGGAATGAGACTCTGCCAAACAATCAGCTTCTCCAAATGATTTAAAGATTGGCAGAGAATTACAATGGCAATATGAAAATTATGAAAAAGAGAAATACCTTACTAAGCCTTACCAGAGAGGAGTTTATTGGTTGGGAGGCGCCAAATTAAAGTTGGAACAAACTGAATGTGGATGGGTCGGTTACCCAACCTGGCAGTAAAGGCGCTTGTGGAGGTCTCATTAGGGATTGGACGGGTCGCACTATTGCCAGCTTCTCGATGAACATTGGAGTTTGTACCATTACCATGGCTGAGATTTGGGGCATGTATGTTGGGGTTAAACTAGCATCTGAGCTAGAGATTAAGAAGCTGGTGGTGGAATCAGACTCAAAGTGCGCTATAACGCTGACTCAGAAGATGTCACCAGAAATCCATGGTAACTCCTCCCTCATTCGTTCCATCAAGGAGCTTTTGATGAAGATGGAAGATGTTGAAGTTAGACATATCTACAGAGAGGCAAATTTCTGTGCTGATGCTCTTGCTAAACTCGGACAGGAATATGAATCGGGAATTAATTTTGGGAACAGCCACCTCCATGTTTATTCCATCATCTTCTTGCTGATGCAAGCGAAATGAAGTTCAGCAGAATTGTAGTGCAGTAGGTTTCCTTTCCTTTGGGCCTTGGCCCCATCACTTATAAAAAAAAATAATGTAACATCTCCTAATTGAATAAACTATTTATGTGGTATTTTTGTATGAATAAGTCCAATGCTTATTTTAGGTCTTTCACTAAATTTTATTTGTCATTCTCAATCATGTATGCGCATATATACTAACCAAATGAAAAACAAATAATAATAAGAATTTCATATCCAAATATGTCATATAATACAACATAAGTCATATAAGTGACGTTACAGAACATAAACTCATACTAGTAACATGATCCTTAAACAATCCTGGTGGCATTTCTTTTGTCAAAAGATTGGTTATCATCTGTTTAGTACTCATATGCTCTATCTCTACCTCATTAGACCTAACTCGGTCTTTAATGGCTACAACGTGCTTACTTTGACTACTACTTCTATTATTCTTAGCCATAAATGTAGCAACTGAATTGTCACAATATATTCTCACCTAGAGATACAATTCATAATCTTAACCCAGAGATGAAATTCTCAACCAAACACCTTGTGATATAGTCTCAAAACAAGCAATAAACTCAGCTTCTATGGTAGAAGTGGCTACAAGTGATTGTGTTACACTCTTCCAAAATACTGCTCCGTCAGCAAGCATAAAGATTTATTCTGACGTTGACTTCCTAGAATCAACACATTCCACCAAGTCTGAATCTGAGTATCCAATAATTTTCAAATTGTCAATTCGTTTATATGTAAACATGAAGTCCTTGGTCTCTTGAAAATACCTTAAGACCTTTTTTACAGTTTTCCAATGGATAATACCTGGATTACTTTGTGAAGGTTGTAGAAGGCTTAGAGAAGGGGGGGTTGAATCTATGACCTTCTTCTGTGTTAATAAACTTAACCCTTTAAAACTGATTTGTACTTTAAGTATGTTTGAACTCAGCAGCGGAAGATTTATGAGACAATTTCATTTTGTCTCATGACTAGGGGTGTAATCGGTTCGGTTTGGTTTGGTTTTGGACCGAAAACTAACCGAACTGACCTGATCAATCCTCTAATAATACTAACCATTCGGTTGGCTGCGGTTTGATCAACCGAACCGAACTGAACCGAACCAACTGCGGTTTGGTTCGGTCAGTTTTTTCGGTTTTTTTTACACCTATTGATCAGAATTAAAATTATCATAAAATAAAGTTTAAAACCTTCAATAAACTAGAATAACAAGAGTATATCACATCCAAATTCAATACAAATTCAACTTAATTAAACATAAAACAAAGACAACTAAAAATGTCTAGCAAAACAACAAAAATAAACACACTTTAAAGTTTAAACTAAAACAGTCACTTTGTAACAAATAAAAATCAAACAACCACCATACTTAATCTGAATCTACACCAGACTCATCATCATCTTCTCCGGTTAGTACAATTTCTACAAAAATAAAACAAAAAAATCAATATAGATTATAAACATAATATAGATTATAAATTATAAGCATAAACATAATTATATGCAGCCATATATATGCACTTATGCAGAACAAAACCATTGGATAACAACTTCAACATCTTGCAGTTCTGTTACATCTTAGAGACTTAAAAAGACAATAAAAGTTCCAAAAAAATCCTAAACTAAGACTAAGGCATTAAATTATTAAGTAAGACAACTACCATGCATTCTTGTTATTAATAACTTCATAATAATATAATATGTTACCATGAGTTAGAGCAAAGTCAATTAAGCAATCCACTTCTATGTATTAGAGCATCAATTCCATAAGTAATCTGCAGAATCTAGCATCATGATCTTAACAAGTTATCTAATCTAACTGCTCAAAGAATTGCATTTATTATTGGTTGCATATTTCACTGTCAGTGATTTTTGGTATCAATATTAGTGTAGAAATGAGATACAAGAACTTGATTTTTAGGAATAAAAGATACAAGAACTTGATTTGATAAACATTCAACCAAAATTCGAGAGAAAATGAGATCAAGCACAATATCACTAAAAATCAAGCACAATATCACTAAAAATCAAGCACAAACAGAATTTAAATCAAGCACAACATCACTAAAAATCCCACAAACACAATTTCTAAAAACAGAACCACAAATAGAATTTCTAAAAAATAATTATTCAAGTTAAATCAGGCACAATATCACTAAAAATCAAGCACAAACAGAATTTAAATCAACCACAACATCACTAAAAATTCCACAAACACAATTTCTAAAAACAGAACTACAAACATAATTTCTAAAAAACAATTATTCAGGTTAAATCAAGCACAATATCACTAAAAATCAAGCACAAACAGAATTTAAATCAACCACAACATCACTAAAAATCCCACAAACACAATTTCTAAAAACAGAACCACAAACAGAATTTCTAGAAAACAATTATTCAGGTTAAATCAGGCACAATATCACTAAAAATCAAGCACAAACAGAATTTAAATCAAGCACAACATCACTAAAAATCCCACAAACACAATTTCTAAAAACAGAACAACAAACAGAATTTCTAAAAAACAATTATTCAGGTTAAATCAGACATATTATCACTAAAAATCCCACTAAATCAAGTACAAATATCACTAAAAATATTACAGACTAGGAGAAATTACTGTAAAAAATCACTGTAACAAAAATAACCAACCACAAATTCTAACCTCTGAAGAAGACATTGTTCACTTGCTTTTTGCAGGAGAGGGCTTGGTGACAGGAGCGACGGCGACCCAGCGAGCAGCGACGGCGACCCAGCGAGCAGCGATGGTGACCCAGCGACCAGAGACGGCGACCCAGCGAGCAGCGACGGCGACCCTGCGACGGCGACGAATGAACGCCTTCGAGCAACGATTGGCAACTTCCTTGACGGTGGACACTGGACAGCACTCTCTGGCTCCCTCAGGCTCTCCTTCTGTCAAGCATGGAGGTCGGAGGTGAAACCGTGGAAGAATGGGAGAGAAAAGTTTTCTGTGGGTGAATTGGGTGTAGCCGCGTAAAAGAAGAAGAAAGGTAGGGTTGTGGCTAAGTGACCCTTTTATACCTAGGTTAAAGGACAACTTAGTAAAAACACACACCACTGAACCCCCACTATTCAGTTCGGTTTCTGCCGAGCCAACCAAAAACCGAACCGAACCGATCGGTTTAGTTCGAAAAAAACAAAAAAAAACCGGTTTTTTCGGTTTTTCAATCGGTTGTTGTAAAATTTGGTTCGGTTTTGCGATATTTTTCAGTCCGGTTCGGTAATTTACATCCCTACTCATGACTATCAGAAAACAGGACAGAGCAGAGAAGAGAAAAGCTAACACCATCATGTATCCTGGTTCGGTTGCCTTGTGCTATGCAACCTATGTCCAGTCTCCACTACAACAGTGGTGGAATTTCCACTATAGTTAAAGTATTACATACACCAATTCCACAGGATTGACACAATCCTTTCACACTCAAGTTCTAACCTAACTTGACATTAGCTATGCTAATACCTAACTCTTCACTCTTAGTGCTCACCCAACTAAGAAAGGGGTACCTCACTGGTACTAGATACAAGACACAAACTTACCTAAAGAAATCTGAAATAACTCTAGGCTTTTTCACTTATGTGTATCTCTCTGTCTTTTTCTCTCTTGGCTCTTTCAATGACTCACTCATTCAGCCTTTTACCTTAAGAAATTACAGAAAGATAAACATTGAAAAGTAAATTACAATCTGCTAAATATGAAGGAGATTGACTCTACAACAGCCTCTTTGCTATGTGATAAACCAGATTTGCATGTCTCTGATTCAGTTCTTCATTTTTGGCGAAATACTTCTTTGAAAGAAAGCACTGTCCAAGTAGATGAACTTCTTTAGAGAGCTCTTCACAGAACAAAACCTCAATACACTGGTTATCTCTCCTTGACTTCTGAATGGTGAGAAATCTTCTTTTGTATCTCCTTGCATGTTGCTAAGTTGCTCTCTCCAAGGTCAAACCTTGAGCCATGTATTTCACCAACACACCACATCACTTTTTTCCCAGTTAATTCCCAAATTAAAAGTTTGAGTCTGACCTTTTTTCTTGACCGAAAGCCTCATGACATCATAAACAAATGTTTCCAATGGTAAAATCCTATCTCAGCCATTGAAAACCAACTTGGTCCCCAAGATACACTTGTGACTGTGGATGCACAGCAGTGTAGAACAGAGAACACTTTTTTCATTTATCCAAAAATGGTAAAGCAGAAAATTTGAGATGAAGTGAAGAAAGTAAGTTGCATGCAAATGGAAATAAATCACCTTTTAATTTCTGACTCAATTTAATATGAATTGATGTGGGTGATTAGATCTTTGCTTTATGATTAAGCTTTCTCTTTCTTTCTTCTCTGATAAAAGTAGCAGGAGGAACACAGCTCTCTTTCTTTTGTTTTGTTGCTGACCGAAGCAATAAGAGATAGTGTAGACTTCAAACTTGTATGAGAAGCTTGGTGGGATCAACTTGGGTGAGCAACTCGGGCTTGGGTTGGCTTTCTTCTTATTCAGCCCAAGTGATTTCTTTGCTTAACAACTTTGGGCTTTTAGTGTTTTATAGTCCACTTTGTTTCTGGTTTGATTTTCATCATTTTGGGCTGCTTCAACTATATTTCTTTGTTCAAAATTAATTTGGGCTTTATTTGAAAGTGTAGCACACTATAAAAGCTTAAGATTTTTGTTCCATTTATTTGGGCTGTTGCATTATTGAAAATTAGCCTGCATCACTTAAAACAAAATCATCAAAACTAATTGGGTAGTTGGCCCAATAAAAATAATATTTGTCATCATCAATTATGTTGGTTAATTTCTTAACTCAACACTTTGATATCTTCTTAATATACCAACAGCAAAAAAATGTCAGATCTTGTACAGACCTAAGCATACATTAGGCTTCCAATGGCTGAAGCATAAGAAATACTTTGCATCTGTTCCTTTTCAAATTCATTTTTGGGACAACTATCTAAGCAAAACTTGTTACCTTTCACAATAGATGCAATACTTGGTGAACAATTTTGCATTTTAAATCTTTTAAGAACTTTATTAATATAGATTTTCTAAGATAAATCTAAAATTTCTTTATGTTTATCTCTATTAATCTTTATGTCAATGACATAAGATGCGTCATCCATATCTTTCATATCAAAATATCTAGAGAGAAATTGTTTCACCTCATGTAACAACCCTAAATCATTTGTTGCAAGCAAAATGTTATCTACATTATAAGATGAGAAATATGATCTTATTCCCACTAACCTTGTGGTATATACATTGATTAGAAATATTTTTAATGAACTCAAATGAAGAAATCACACTGTGAAACTTCAAATACCACTATTGAAAAGCTTGCTTAAGACCATACATTGCTCTCTTAAACTTGCAAACTAACTTCTTACTAGCACCTGAGATAAACTCTTCAGGTTCTCTCATATAGACTTCTTCTTCTAACTCTCCATTAAGGAAGACCATTTTCACATCCATTTGATGTAATTCCATGTCAAAATGCGCTGTCAATGCCATAATGATGCAGAAAGAGTTTTTCTTTGAAATAGGAAAAAATATTTTTCTGTAATCAACTCATTCCCTTTAAGTAAATCTTTGGTAACAAGTCAAGTCTTGTAGTGCTCAATATTGCCTGATGAATCCTTCTTGGTCTTAAAAACCTATTTACAGCCAATGGCTTTTTTTCCATTAGGCAATTCTATAAGATCCCAAATTTAGTTATCCGTCATAGATTTCATTTCATCCTTCATAGCACCTAGCCATAAATTGAAATTACGAGTTTTCATTGCTTGTGAAAATGTCGTTGCGTCTTTTTCATCACAAATATTGTAGTCAGACTCAATAAGATACACTACATAGTCACTAAAAATTGCAGACTTTCTTATTCTTATTGATCTTCTTAATGTTGCATCATTAACTTCTTGTAAAGGTAGTAGCATAACAGATTCTCCCTCTTCTTGAAGTTGCTCTTGAACAATGTGTTCTTGAACAACATTTTCATTATAAGGAGTTTGATCATCTACCATATGATCTACTAGAATATTATCTTCATGTTGTGGAATATTAGTAATAGCTTGTTCTACATTGACTCTATCTGTATGGAAATTGTATTGAACAATCACTCTTGTACATGGAGAGATTTGACAAATATTTTCATTCTCAACAACTTTAAGAAAACGATTTCTCTCACTTTTCACATCATACTCTAAAAACCTTGCATTTTTAGATTCAACTATTTTACTTGAGTGGGAGGAACAATAAAACCAGAAACTCTTAGACTTTTTTGCATAACCTATAAAATAGGTACTTATCGTCCTTGGGTCTAACTTTCTTTCTTGTGGATTATAAACTCGAACTTCAGCAGGACAACCCCAAATGCGTATATGATTAAAACTAAGTTTCCAACTTTTTGATAGTTCAAATGGCATTTTAACAACTGCTTTAGTTGGAACTCTATTTAATATATACGCGACTGTCTTAAAGGCTTTGCTCCACAAGGATAAAGGAAGATTGGAATTGTTAAGTATATTCCTCACTATATCCAGCAAAGTCCTATTTCTTCTTTCAGCTACACCATTTTGATCTGGTATGTCAGACATAGTGTATTGTGCCACAATACCATGCTCTTGAAGATACTTTGCAAATAGACCAAGTGTTTGTCCACTTCCAATATATATCTCGTAAAATTCTCCACTTCTATCTAATCTCATGCTTTTTGCATTGTTTCTCTACTTCAACTTTATAAACTTTAAAAGCGTCCAATGTCTCATATTTATTATGAAACATATAGAGATACATATATCGTGAATAATCATTAATAAAGATGAAGTATTTCTGACCACTTGGGGACATATCAGGACAACTTATATCAATGTGAATTATTTCTAATATGTCAGAATTTTTTTTAGCACCCTTTTGAGACATTTTTTTTTGTGACTTAAAAGAAAATAAACAAAAACTAAGAAAAAAAGACCTTTTGGTTTGCTTACCCTTAATGCAATCCACACAAGTATCAAAATCAGTAAAGTTTAAAGATTCAAGAACTTCATCATTTACTAATTTTTTCATTCTCCTAATAGAGATGTGTCCTAACCTACGGTGCGACAACATGGAGAATTTTTTATTCAAAAAAATACCATGCATAACCATTAAGCCTGATGGAACATTATTAGCTAAATGAACTTTAAATAAATCACCAATTAAAGTACCACGTCTATAATATTAAAATTTTTAATATAAACAACAGTATCATCATTAAAATTTATATATAATCCTTGTTTTACAAGTTTAGATAAAGAAATAAAAATTTTTAGAAAATTTTGGAATATAAAAAGTTCTTTCTAAATCTAAAATACAACTAATACTTAATATAAATCTAAATGTTCCAACAGCTTCCACACGTAATCGCATCCGATTGTCCATATAGATGCTCAGTTCACTTTCTATCGGTTTCTTTTTCTTATGAAATCCTATATGATATTTGAAATATGAATTTCAGCATCAAAATTAATCCACCAAGTATCATGACATATTTCAATAAAATTAGATTCAAAACACACTGAAGGAGTAAAATCACAAAGGTAGTACCATTCTTCTCAAGCCAAACCTTAAACTTTGGATACTTCTTTTTTATGTGTCCTTTCTTTTTGCAAAAGAAACACCGTGCACCTTTTTTTCATAGGATGGGATGCATTATCCTTTTCTTTCTTCTTATAAGCTTGTTTTTTACCATTCTCGTTTGTCACCAATAATCTATTTTCACCAAGTTTTCGAACTAGCCTTCCTTCCTCTTAAACACACATCACTAGTAATTTATTAATGGACCATTTTTCTTTATGTGTGTTGTAAGAAATCTTAAATGGTTTGTGTTGGATAGAAAGAAAATTCATAATAAGATGCACAAAAAATGATTCAGAGATCTCAACTTCTAAAGCCTTTAGTTGTGCTGCTAATGCTATGTCTCTCAACCTTATGATGTGCTCACGCACACCCCTTATGCCAGTAAGCCTCATAAATGACAATTGTGCCATTAGAGTGCTTGCAAGTGCCTTACTAAAAAACTCAAACTGGTGATTAATAACCTTCATGTAATCCTTGATATTCCCGCAATCAAAAATTGAACCCTAAATACTAGTTGAGATACGAGACATAATGAACATCATATTTATACAGTTAGATTTCTTCCACTATTTTTATAATGCTACCTCGGTCCGAGTACTAGCATCAGTAGATGTCGGAGACTCTTCCCTACAAAGAACATAATCAAGGTCTGCACACCCTAAGTGAAAAAGAACCTTATCTTTCCAATTCTTATAGTTGTCACCACTTAACAAATGAACTTCAGATATAGTTTTAGATATCATTACTATTGCAAATAATAAACTATGCTAATATTATTCAACTTTAAATAGACATATCAAAATTCATAACATATGATAATACATGCCAATGCAAGTCATATCAAATTAAATCTAAATTAACATCCGTGGGCTAATTAAGAAATAAAATATTTTCTATTTCAACCTAATTAAATGTGAATAACATAATAAATTTTTATGAGTAAGGACATCATATTATTCACAACAATTACAAATGTATCATATTAATATTTATGTAATTTTTTTAAATATAATTATTATCAAAAATATTGTGGCTACTCTTTAATAAATCATGTATTAATCACAATATAATATGTAGCAAAAGAATTTATATAACATGCAAATATAATTATCATTAGATAAATAATTTCAATGACATACATAATAACAAAATAAAAAAAATGCTCTAGTGGCTAAACATTTTAATAATACTTGGAGGATCCAAGTTTTTTTGTCAGTGAATTAACAACTTGACCCAACTCCAAACAAAACAAAAATCCTTGCTCAATCCAAAAAAACCCAAAAATTCGATTCGATTGAACCCTCTCTCATAACAAAGTTTACATTTTTATTTTTATAGCAATCCAAATGAAGCCCAGTGGCCCAAGGATCAAACTAAACCATATAATAATTGCAGCATGGGACCAAAGTTGTGTTGGTCTAGTAGTTAGCTTACTAGTCCGCTTAAGTAAGTATCGAGGGTTCGAATCCCGCCTTGTGCATGCAGCAACTTATGGCTAGCGGCAAACTCCGGCAGATTAAGTTTTGGCATGCCGGACTAGAAATACCATGAGAAACAAAAAAATAAAAAAATAATTGCACCGTCTCCCTGTTTTTCCTTTTTTTTTTTTTAATACAAGAATAAAAAAACTTATGAGAATTATGAAAAATCATGCCATTAGGAAAAACAACTATCACATAAATTTGAAAAATTCCTTAAGAAAGTTTAAATGGCAAGACAGAGATAATTTTAGTCTGATACTACATATTAGTAATTTACATATCTTAAGCCATTGCCAATAATCTTAAATTCTTATTAGAAACTTTCAATTCTTGAATCACCAAGATCAGAGTATTTTGTTGTGATGATTAGAATTGGGGACCCAAACTTTATAAATTTGATGAACAATAGTATTTTTTCCATTAAAAAACAAACCAACTGCCAATACAATTAATTAATAAAATTTCTTAATAATTACAATACCATATAAATTAATTTTTATATTAACAAATTATATCACAAATAAAATAAAAATTCTAACATTTTTTCCTCTTAAACATAGGGTCTTGAGTTAGATTCTAGTTGTTGAAAAATTTATTTAAAAACTGTTATCTCCTTAATTTTTTGGTGAACAGACATGAAAGAAAAGGAAAAGAAAGAAAGGTAAATGCAGAATCTCTCTCCTTTTTTCTGTTTCCAAATTATGTGTGATATATTTCAGAATCTTCAAAGTTATTTATTATATAAAATAAATTGCTTAAAAGTAAATAACTGCGCCCATGGCCTAATGGATAAGGCGCCTGACTTCTAATCAGGCGATTGTGGGTTCGAGTCCCACTGGGCGTGATTTCATGTTTTTCATTATTTTGTATATGGCCCCCAAAACAGGTTGGGCTTTTAAGTAGACAACTTTCGATCAAAGAATTAAAAACCAAAAATAGTTATAGAGGTCTTGGGTTTAAGGCTCTCTTGATATAATTTTACCAAAAACGGATATGACCAAAAGAAACAATAAAAATGGAAGGTTGGGCCAAACTAAAACAGTTATTTGAAATACAAAATTCCAGAGGCATGCCGTTTGAAATCTATGCTAGAAGTCTAGAACTTAACTAGCTAGCTAAGAGAGCGTCACAATTAAAACTATTAGTTTATTTTAATAACAGGTACATTGTTGCTTTTAGTTCTAGTGTAATATTATTAGTCTTATTATGGTATCATGCTTGCTATAATAATGGACTATGTTTTTCATTATTCGCTTTTAAGTAGACAACTTTCGATCAAAGAATTAAAAACCAAAAATAGTTATAGAGGTCTTGGGTTTAAGGCTCTCTTGATATAATTTTACCAAAAACGGATATGACCAAAAGAAACAATAAAAATGGAAGGTTGGGCCAAACTAAAACAGTTATTTGAAATACAAAATTCCAGAGGCATGCCGTTTGAAATCTATGCTAGAAGTCTAGAACTTAACTAGCTAGCTAAGAGAGCGTCACAATTAAAACTATTAGTTTATTTTAATAACAGGTACATTGTTGCTTTTAGTTCTAGTGTAATATTATTAGTCTTATTATGGTATCATGCTTGCTATAATAATGGACTATGTGGATGAGGTCCAAATGCACCGTTGCTTTCATAATTAAAAAAATTAACTAGAATGTGTTCTTAGAACAAATATAATATATTAGTTATCAGTAAAAAAAATTATAAAAAATAAAAATTATATTTTTAATATGTTTATTATGCATTTATTAAAAAAATTACTAAGAATATTATTATAGCCTGAATATCTATTCTATAAATATATTTTAGCTAAACATTAAAAAAAATAAAAGAACTTGGTGGTGCGTTTTTATTGTCTTGAATTCAGTTGTGCTCCTCAATAATAATTATTGCAGATTTGTAGCGCAATTAATGAGCTTGAGCATTACCTTTACTTTTTTCTCTTATTGTTTGTTTTGAACTTTTGATAACAAATCGTAAAGAACACACACATGCTATACTATATGTATATATCAAGGTTTTAAAAACTATACTAATCGTTCGATAGAATTAGAAATTCAATTATTTAAAATTTAATGGAGATTTAACAAAAATTAAATTAGATATAATAAAATATATATCTCTTTAGGAAAATTTTTTTTTTATTTTATTATTTTAAAAAATTATATCGATTTGACTAATTCACCAAATTTTATTTTATTTTTATTAATTTATTCTCAATGAATTTTCTACTTAGACTGAATTAGTCTAGTAACCAATTTTCAATTAACTTGACTGAACCGTCTAATTCGATTTAATTTTTAGAACCATGATATATAATGTATTTGTGTGTGTTACGATTAGCAGTGAAAAAGTCCTACTATGAAAAAGAAAATTAAAATTTGAAATCTAGAGAAGATAGATTTTAGGACTTCATCCCCACTATGTAAAATGCTAAAGAGCATTTGGAATATTCATTAGAATTGCTTGGAATGTGATTTCGAGAACCGCATAAAGAAAAGGCCAAAAATTAAATAAAAAATCATGAAGCTTCATTGATATTTATAGTGGTGGGTTGCCCAATTAATCCATGATGGTAACCTGGAATATTATTAATCAGCATGGCCCCTTTATTTCGTTTATCTTTTTGGTATAGAGGCTCCTATTTTTGGAGTCTATACATACATACATCAAATTGATAAAGAATAAGAATATAATAAATAAATAAGATGCTGACCCTCAAAGAATTCTCTGAACATGTTGAAAATGGAGTATATATCTTCCAATCAAACTCAAATAGCTTCAATTTTCTTTTACCATCTATGTATCCTCAACCTCATTTTGATTGTTGAATGGACCAAATCTTATTAGCCATTTAGAAGCTACAAATATATTTGTGTGTATACATATGAATGGAAAGCCAAAGTTTTTATTTGTGTGTATAAATAATTTTCTAGTAATAACAAATAATTTATCAGAAAATATTGGTGTCACCCACTTTTAACAACTAATAACCATAATGATAATGGTGATGATAATGATAATGATATGAGTTTGATCAATTATATATAATTGCATTAGGTAACTAATTTCTAAAGTTTTTGTTTTATTTTTTTTGGTTGCTCACAATATTTTTTAGCTCGACAAGTTAATGATTAATCCGTCGCGAATCTGAACTCTATTTAAAGACTTACCTCTGACCAATAAGTACTTGTTTAAGCAGACCAATGAGTTAACTACTCGATCCACCCAAGTTGATTCATTTTATTTTATTTTTTTGTAATGTTTGATATCTGCATGAAAATTAAAACCCAAGGCCCACAAAAGCTATAAGAAGCTGATATTGACATAAAGTGATTAGAGATAACTCCATTTAATTTACCTCTTTTTAACAAGAGAAATGGTTGGGGGATTGCACTAGCTAGAAGCTCCCCCAATACTAAACAACATAAATGAGAATGCATCATAGCTTGCAAATGGAAAATTGGCATCTGTTCAAAGCAAAAGCTAGTGCCTTATCTTGGTATCATATTTCATAAACAAAGCAACCACCTTGGTCCCCCCACTAAATATGGTGGGTCCATACCCTTACCATGCGAATTCATCACTAGGAAATATTGGTCCCAACTAGGGTTGGCTCCTCTGTTGACTTTTCACTCATGCATACTGTAATTTGATTAGTTTGATTCTTAATGTGCCTATTGATTAACTATTCTAATCAAATACAAAGTACTAAGTACTAAGTATAGTATTACATTATTGTTTAAATTTAAAATGAATTACTGTAATGTATATCTAATTTAATGTTTCAAATAGACACTAAAATATACAAATAACATTATTTGAATAAATTAAAATATAATTTATTCTGAATTTAGTAGTTCAAACAAGTATGCTCCACCTCTAAAATTTTCAATGACCCTTATGATTTCCCAAAATAAAAAAGGTAGCTATCCAACATCACACATGGGGTGCCACCACTATAGATCATGGATCATGATGTAGTAGTAGTAGTACTACTAATCCTCTCCCTCTAAAACTCCATGATCACTTTTTGTCCTATTATTTTTTCCTTCTCAGTTGTATTATATATATTCCTGTTCCATGCAATAATAAGAGGTTTCATTCTAAAGCATTTGGTGATGGAGAAAAGCAAGTCATTCCCTGAATACTCATGCTCTTACTCTGAGTTTGGATTCAGAGAAAGATCCAACTCATATAGTTTCAATGGTCCAACTGAGAAAGGAGGTGGATTTTCTGCAGCAAGTGATCCTGAGCTTAAGAGGAAGAAGAGGATCAAGGCCTATAATGTGTTGACATCAGAGGGGAAGCTCAAAACCAGTTTCAGAAACAGCTTCAAGTGGATCAAGAACAAGTTCAGTGATATCCGCTATGGTGTGTGATTGTGTGAACCATTAGAATTGCCTACAAGCAAAGGTAAGAATATTTAAGGAAAACAAAAAGTGTTTTCAGATCATCATCAAAAGTGTTTTCTTGGTTTGTAAGAGTAAGAGAAAACAAGCAATCTAGCATGCTTTGTATGAAACAATCAAGAGTTCAAAATGTATGTATGTTCATAGGAACTATGATTAGTAATAGTAATATAGACTTCTATTGTTGTCCTTATCTTTAGTTATTCTCTTTTGGTACTCTAATTCTTTTGCCAAAAAGACATGAGAGTTAAGACATTCATATAAAGTAACTAAAAAACATTCATATAAAGCCTCCTTGCACTTGTAATTCACTTTTACTTGAGAGTTAAGACAACCATTTTTCATTCCTTCTCTTTATTTATCATTTCCCTTTTATTTACTTTCTTGGTGATGGTATTTGTTGTCAAGCTCCAATATTCTTTCTGCTCAATATCAATATGCAATAATATCTTCAATCTAAATAAAATAAATGAGCAAAGATAATTGGAAAAGTCATTTATAGGATACAAATTTTCCTTTAAGAACACCAGTGACTGATTCTAAAACTAGTAGCGTTGATCTTGAGATCACACAGAGACAACTCATCCGTTGCTCTAAGGTTCATTCAATTTTTGTTGTTGAATATATCACTGAAATACTCTCAAGAATCTACAAGTTTTCTTTTATCCTATGCAAAAGAAAACGAATTACTGTTACAATTTGGAAACTTGTACTTGGATTTGGCCCTTGGAGTTTATTGCTCAACACATGGTGCCAAGGGAAGGGATCTCAAAACTTACAATAGTTCCATTTTCATCATTGGTTCTTTGTTCTGCATATTATTGAACTCTAGAATCCAAATTCAATGGATGTACTTCATCAACAGCATATGAAGAAGAAAATAAAACGACAAAGGAGTAAAACAAACAACTAAGAAGAGTTAGGGAGATTTTGAGTAGCTATTGGAAAGGAGGAGTGTTCAAATTCAAATCGACCCAAATTAAACCGTCCATTCAATCTGATTCAAACTAAAATTCGATTAAAACCATACTAATTTAAATTTGATAGGATTTTATTTTTGACAAATCATATGGATTGGATCGAATTTTGGATCTACTCTTCGAAACCAATCCACTCCAAACCATACAATGTAATATAATATTATTATTTTATTATCATATTTAAAATTTTATTTATAATATATTCAATTCAATTTATTATACATTTTTATCATAGTCATGTATTATTATTATATAGTGAGTATTTTATGAATTCAAAATAAAATTTATTTATTTATTTATTTATTTTAATGAATTTATAATTTTATTTTTATTATTATGTTATTGTTGATTTTTTAAGATACTATTGAGACTTGTTATGTCATTGTTAGTTATTTAGAATTTGGTGATAAGACTTGTTATGTATATTTACTTTTTTTAAATTTACAAAGTCACAAATCTAATGCAATCCAAAACGCTTGAAATTTGATTGAATTGTTAAAAAAAAATTATCCAATCCAAATCGCATCTTAAATAAAATTAGTGTCTGGATCAGATAAATATTTGACACAAAACTAATCCAAACCGTACCGTGATCACCTCTATTAGAAAGTGACATTCCAACTTACTGCACTTCTTCATTATGTAAACAACTTGAATTATCTTAACCATGATTATGGGAAGCCGATACAGGAACGAAAACGTGGTTCATTTTGACATGCAATTTACTAGTTTTTGTAATTATATTACAAGT
Source organism: Arachis hypogaea (assembly GCF_003086295.3). NCBI lineage: Eukaryota > Viridiplantae > Streptophyta > Magnoliopsida > Fabales > Fabaceae > Arachis > Arachis hypogaea. The sequence continues at coordinate 150,270,729 of NC_092054.1, read as the reverse complement.
AATCTTTCAACAATAATTTGGTATGTAGAACAAAGAATTCAGTACATAATATCCAGGAGAGAAATGCTAGATGATCATTAAAAGTTATTGTTTTTGACTATCAGCTAGCCATCAATATTTAAAAATATAGCATAAAATATGTTGTTAGATTATTAGACTAAACGAATTAGCCTTAAAAAATTGAGTTAATGATTAAATGATGACTAAAATCAATAAATTTTGATGGCTCCTAGCATTTCTCTACACGGGAAATAAGATAACCCAGATAAGTATGATCCAAATTTGATAATGATATGAAAACCAATAAGTATTTACTTTAACCATTGATGATTAATGATTCAGTGGAAAACAATCAATCAATTACAGGTTCTAATTGAATTGAACCAATTGTATGTTTCTAATTCTATAGGTACAATTTTTAAGGGTCAATATTTGAGATATAGTAACTAATTGCAAGGTGGTTTTACAATATCCATAAAAAATTGTACAAAATTTTCTAATCAATTTCGAAGAGTAAATAGTCCTCCTTCTTAAAGTTTCTAAATTCTCTGGTAGAAGCACTCCTGAAACTGAATCTGTTGTAGTCATCATTCTGGGTTGCTTTTGGTTTTGACTTGGGTAATGGAGGAAGGTACCTTGTAATTTCAGCAACATTGCCATGGTGATGGTATTTTGGAGCCACCTTTTTATCTGAAGCCAAAAGTGGAAACTGCTCCTTAGCCACACCAGGGTTTACACTAGATGAGGTACTGCTTATGGTTGCGCTACCCGGTTCTTCGCTTGGAATGTAAGTTTCAGGTTCCACATTCCTTCTTGAATCCTAGATATTATGTGAATTCAATACCTCAGTACTTAAGCGATGAATCAACTATCAAAGTAGTTGTGCTAGAAACATATGCATAACCAGAAAAAAAGAAAAGAAAAAAGAAAAAAATCAAATGGATCAATGAACATCAGAGATGTATCAGTCACACATCATAAAAGGTGATCAAAATATTAATAGGAACCGAAAGCATCATGTAAGAGTTGTTAGTTTATCATTAGCATCATCTAATGACCATTTTGCCTTGGTTTATGCATGAAAATCAAAGATTTCTAAAGCACATGGTTTGAAACTTACCTCCTTGTTAGACACAGTATGTTCTATCTGCCTCTTGGGAGCTAGACTCTTGCGACGCTCCAGGTATGTACGAGAACGCCTGATTTTAGAGTTCATGTACCTAGAAATATTAGCAAAGCAATGAGATTCTTCTACCTTTTCACCATTACATAACTAAGAATTCAGATTATTTATTTAGTCAAGATTTATATGTTCATCAAACTAGGAAAATAAAAATTGGATTGATTGATCAATGTCATATTTTGAGCCAAAGTGACTTACTTGATCTGTTCTTTGGCTTGATCATGTTCATCATCTTCTCTGTGGATTACAGGCAAACCAGAGAGATCACAGGCCAACGGGCTTGTAAAGAAAAACTGCAGGCCAAAGATAATTGTATGTGAGAAGTTTGGCATAGCTTACTCATGCAATGATTTTACTTCCTAGTTATTCATTAGCAATTGCAATCTGAACTTAATATTATATTGGACACACATGAGCTTGCTTGCTAAGTCTACAATTGCTTCATGATCAACAAAGCCAATGCAAAACCATCATGAATGTTCCTATTGCAAAATTGCAGATTCATAGACAAAGATAGCATTTGGATACAAAATGAACGTTATGGATGTGTTGTGCACATTTTAATGGGAATTGTCAATAGATACTTGCACACACCGGATTATTAAGAGCTTTAGATGCAGTTCCACGGAATGCCGGTTCCAAAGCAAGGAGGGTACATAAAAGCCCCAAAGAAGATGGAGGGAGATCCCTGAAAGTTTCTAGAAAGCTAGGTCGATACGACCTTGGAGGTCTAAATGATGCAGATATTTTAAATTTTTTCCAGTACTCCTCTGATGGTGTGCCACATAATCTGAAAATTCTATGAAGTTGCTCAACCTGGAAGCAGATATATTTCATGAGTAGTGGTAACATATAGATACCGGAAAGTTGAAAAAAAATGGCATAATATCAGTAGTATCACCTCTGTTCGGCCAGGCATGAGTGGAATTCCGGTGAACATTTCTGCAAGGAGGCATCCAGCACTCCATAGATCAATACCAACTCCATAATCCGTGGCACCTAACAGCAACTCAGGGGCTCTATACCACAGTGTCACGACCCGGCTTGTGAGAGGATGCTCATGGTTTGGACTATAATAGTTGGCTAGCCCAAAATCTGCAATCTTAAGCATTCCATTTCTATCAATCAAAAGGTTTGATCCCTTTATATCTCGATGTAAAATTCCCCTCTCATGGCAATGCTGCAGACCAGAAAGCAATTGCTGCATATAGCACTTGACCTACAATATACAATTTTACCTTTTAAGATTATAAAGGAGAATTATGGGATCCAAATACTAAAATGGCAGTGAAGGGAAAGTGGGAAACTCCCAACCTGCGGCTCGGTTAGCCTCTCTCCAGAATGAGAGATAATTCTTGTCAAATCCGTTTGCATGAAGTCAAAAACTAGATATATACTGTATTGCATTCTTGAAGTGGCTAATCCTTTAAGTTTTAGCACATTGGGATGATCCAATCTTTGTATTATCAAGATTTCTCTTGCCATAAATTTAATGCTTTCGGGCTCTGATGTATTGAAGCGGACCTTTTTTAGAGCAACAATTTCTCCGGTGTCCCGATCTAGAGCTTTATACACATTGCTGTATGTTCCTTGTCCTACCTGCATAAATGTGTAAAACAGGCCAAGTCAACTGGCTAGCTCACATCAGCCATTAACTTCTCTAAAGTTTACCTATCAAATTTCGATGTTTGAAAAGAAGAACAGATAGATTGAAGCTGAAGACCACAGAAGATTATTGCTTTTCTATACTAGACATAAATCAATAACATGGTTCCATGATTGCTTACAGTTTTCATAAAGTAACTGATCAGATCATTGATTAAACTTAAGTCAACAGTTATAACTAGTAAGGCTTTCGACATGTGCACTAAACCAAATGTAAGAAGATAAAACTCTGGATTTCATTATTCAAACAAGGAAAATATATAAATAGCTCAGCACTATGAATTGAATGCCCAAATCATTTTGCATAACCCTTGAATCTTCATCCTAATGGCCAGAAGCCTTGCATAATCAAGATCAAAAGAGGGAACTGAGAAAGAGAAATAGGGACCTTATCAATCATTTTGTAGGATTCAGCACTCCTTGGGACCAATCCACCAAAGACTTGAGGAGGAACATTATCAACTAGCCATTTGGGCCATCCATCAACCATCTCATAGTCATCCTCAAAAGTCTTCTTCTTTGCCAATTCTCTCTTCTTCCTCTCTCTAGTAACACCCCCTTTCCCCTTGCCACTTTCACCATTGTTGCCGCCAGGAACAGAAGCAAGCTCATTAACTCTTGCAAGGTTTCTGGGTTGAGGTTGTTCTCTCTTCTGATGATGATGATGCCTACCATTAGCATCCTGCATAGGTTCATACTTTTGACCAGTGGATCTTCTGTGAGCAACAAAATCAGAATTTGACACATACCCATTTTCCAATTTGAGCCTGTCTAGTCCCTTGGGTTCATGAGCAGCACCTTCAAGTGTCTTGCCCTGAACACACCCCATAAAAGCACCCCTTCTTCTTCTTCTTCTTTGATACTTTTTATTGGAGGGACAGAGGAGAGAGAAGAAGTAGAATTAGAAAAAAGAAAAGGAGGAAATTGGGGTGGGATGAAATGATGAATGTGAAGTTGATAGTGACAGAAATGGGAAGAAGGAGAAGGCGGCCATGGGCGGCACATTTGGAATGTTGCTGTGTGTAGTTTGTAAATAAGCAAAATGGGTGCTTTTTCTTTTCTTGGGATTCACTGATGAGTTGAGTTGAGACACACTGAACATGTTTTCTTTCTTTGCTTTCTCCGCAGAGAGAGAAGAGAGAGAATGCACACGTGTCTGTCATTGGGCAGACAGGAAATCCAGATATTCTTCTTGTGTGTGGGTCCCAACTGCCGGCAACCTCGTCAGAATTTTGCACACCAGATTCCCTCATTATTTCTGTCCTTTACTTTTTTATATATATTTTATTTAAAACCTTGAGTAAAATTTCAACTGTAAAAATACTGCAATTGTTTATTAAGATAAGAAGATGATACATGGGGCTAAAAAATTTAGATATGTCATGCCTCTGTGTGTTATGCATTGCTATGGAGGATGGGGGTGCTATACATGGATGTGGGATAGAAGAAATCGGACCATTCGAATTCTGTTTAAAAAAATTGAATTACCAAATCGGATGATCCGAGTTGTGAGAGAGAAAAAATTTAAAATTTATCATTAACAAATCGGACTGTCCGATTAGTGTTTTTTGTTTTTCAATACAAAAAAAACGGACCCGGTATACAAAATATTTTTTCGAACACATGAGTTGGTATAAAAAAAAACGGACCCTTCGTGTTCCTGTACTCAACTCCCTCGGTCCAAATTATACTCCCCTAACACCACATGCAGGTAAAGCTCCTGTACTCTCCACAAAGCTACAACACACCAACCTCTCCTCCATATTAAAAATAAAAAACCGATACATGGCGTGTGAAAAAACTACAAGACTTATAGCCCGCATTAATTTATGTATCTTAGCTTTAATCTTTGATTACCTACAAATTTTGAAATTTAAATCTGTATATATAATAATTTATTTTTTAAATTTATTAAATTAAAAAATATTATAAAAATATCTGTTTCCATCTCTATGATTGGATTAAGTTATAAAATCATTTTTGTATTACTTTATATTAATTACAAGATTATTATTAATGTTTTTTTATAAAAAATAACTTAAATATTAATATATTATATTAAACAATTTAATTAAATATTTTAAATTATTTAATAGTTCTTAAAAGTTAAATCACATCACTGTTGCTTATTAATGATCTAATCAAATTTACGTACTCCTATCTTATTATTAAAGCAAGAATTTCAGCCAAAAAGAATTCAATTAATTGAATTAAATTATGAAAAATATTAAAGAGACTAATATTTTTAATATGGAAATAGAAAATTAATTAATATTGACTTAAATGTAAAATAAAATTAAAAAAAATTCACCTCCATCAAATATAGTCAATTATAGATTTAGTTAAGCTTCTAACTCCTATAGAGAATGGAAAAAGGACAACTATACGAGAATGACGACGCCAAATTAACAAGATGACTCTCAATCTGGGTGATGTGAGATATTTTTACTTCATGAAATGATCTTATCAATTAAATTTAACAAATAAAATGAGGGGAAACATAAAAGGCGTCAATTAAAGATAGATACTGATGATAACCAAGCGTTGCTTTTTGTAGCTATGATGTTCGGATAGAATGATATTATATTATGGAGTAAATAGTAATAGAAAGTTTGCATTATTGGAAAATTAAAAAATACAATAAAAAATTGAATACTAAATATATATTCTAAAAATAAATTTTTATAATTATTATTAAAAATTGAGATATTTTTATTTTTAAACTTTAATAATTTGATGTCAAGTGAATTTTTTAATTATTTTTAGTGTGAATGATCATTTTTAAATAATTATTCAAATATTGTCAAAAAATCGGATCAAATGAATAAATCATTTATTAAATATAAATTTTTTTTGTCATTTACAAAAAATATAATACTTATTAGTTACTTTTATCGTATTTTCAAATTATTTAAGAGTTATTTTCAATTTTTTATCGATAACATCTTTGAGAAATTTTTTTGTCAGCCACTAAATCTCTTTTAGATACCGAATTGGTAGTTATATTATATGGGTTATGCTACGTGTACACCAAGATCAGTCACCAAAGTCAGCCACAGTATAAAATACATATTGAAATACAAATACACATTAAAAATGAATTAAACTATACATGTATTTATATACAATAGAGTAAAGTATCGTTTTTGTCCCTAATGTTTGGGGTAAGTCTTATTTGTGTCCCTAACGTTTATAAAAGTGATTCAATGTTATCCTACTATCAATTATACTAATAAATCAGATTATATTTTTCAATTATTCTCACTTGGATATATTCATTCTCAATTAGGTCTCACTTGGATGTGTTTGATTTTAATATTATACCCACTATTTGTGTTTAGATTCAATTATGTTCCCATAAAAGTGAATTACATAAATGTTGTAGGAATTAGTTTCAACTTTTGATGAGTTATTTTTCGGAGTGGAACATCGATTCTATTTGTATTCTAACTTCAAGAAGGGATTTTTAAAATTCAAACTAAAGCGCTCATGATGTGTAATTGACGGCAGGATAACATTGAATCACTTTTACAAACGTTAGAGATACAAATAGGACGATTTAAACGTTAGGGACACAAATAGGATTTACCCTAAACGTTGGGGACAAAAACGATACTTTACTCTGTATAAATACATTAATGGCTGATTTTAATAGCTGATTTTGGTGTACAAATAGCATTTCTCATATTATATATTGCGCATCTACCACTCTAAAACAATAGGAGACTTTTCAGTGGAACCATAAGATTGGCGAGGAGGGTTAGAATCTAATCATAATTCTAGTCACTACTAAACAGATCGAATTTCATTTTTTAACTCATTCTTTCACTTATATATACATCTCCAATTGTTTTAACTTTTAAGTTCTAAAAATACATGACAAAAGTGGTGCTTACTTTCTTGCGTTACAAAGCAATTTGCCGTTCTGAATAATATTTTTGACACCATTGCCCATAGTGCCAATTGGTACCTAGAGCTTTAATGAGGTGTCATTTTTCCCTTTTCAGTTTTATTTATTTATGTTTGTTTATTTTCAATGTCAATAAAGTTCTCAATAAATAAATAATACTCCCTCCCTTTCCTTTCACCTCCTAACAAGGGCGACATCCCTGGATCAATCCAACATTGTAAATAATTAAATGAAAAAAACTAAAAAAGACAGTGAGATGGTAAGAAATGCTAATTTAACAGCTAAAAGTCTCCCAAAATCTACAATGATCTATGAAAATTTGTTGGTTGAATTCCTGTTTGTCAAATTAGCATTTTCAAACATTGTTGCCATTGCAATTTGCAAGGTGTGTTGCAAGTTTAATGCATCAAATGTGAAGCATTTGTTATATATACACACACAAGAGTTGAGCATAGTCAAACAGGAAAATCACATTCTTGTTATTTTCTTTTATCACCAATATGAAGAGAAAGCAAGCAAGCTTGCTTGCTATAAAATGAAGATGAAACAAATTGATCAATGTTGCTTACACTAAGGAGGTGGTAACAAGAAAGTATTAACTGTATATAATGTACTCGCTCTATTCCCTTTTATCTATCCCTGTCATTCTTTGGGACATCGATCCGACGATGTATAAAAAAGTGACAGGGAAAGGTAAGTAAGGAACAAAATATTTATGTTGTTCATTCCAAATCTAATATCCCAAAATTCGAGAGAAGGATCTTTACTTGATCAACAAAGTCTGAGCCTGTTGCATATTCTGTTAACAACCCAACAGCAAAACCAAACATTGCCCATCTGTAAGATAACAAAGTTCAAGATTAAAAAGTCAAATAAATAAGGCAGAAACTTGCATAGATGTGATAGAATGTCCTAGAATAATAAAGGGCTATGAGGTATTATCTCAAAAGAATGGAAAATGATTAAGCACAAGTTGGCAAGAAAACAGAAAAATTATGCTTCTTTGATAAACAGCTGTAAAAATATCAGTGGGAAGAGTAAGAATGCAGCAAAAACCACCCAAAGTAAAATAAACATGACTGCCACCACCACAATGGAGCCTTTTGCAGAACAATATATATTGTGCTTTACTGAAACTTTGACTAACTGTTCCTCTAAGACTTGAATAAAAGGGATTGTTTCGCCAAGAATATTGGAATTTAATATTACACATCCACCACTACTCATCTTTAAACCCTCCTTTGTCAACATCTTAATCCTCCCACTCCCCGGATAATGCAAATAATGGGGAGTCGCAAAGTAGATTATGCTAAGAAATCACTGCACCATATAATGTTAATGTTCTATATATATATATATATGATGGGCGAGTGAAAATTTGATCCCAAGTTCTGACTTTTGCAGTTGCCAGCACCACTAAACTAATAATTCATCTTTGATGTTATGAAATGTGTAAGGACTAAATGTTGTGTTTGAGTGAAAATAAATTTGTTTTTTGCAGGTTGGGTCAAGTAGGGCCGCATTGAGAGGTTTAAGATACGGGTAAGGTTCGAATTGAGGGATTTAACCTCGTAGATAGAGTTAGGGTGGAGCTTGATCCCTGCCCTACACATTTGTCACCCCTAACCTTTTCACCATTAGATGTGGTGTGGGATCAATCCTATAGGTCACCACCTCATCCAACAGTGGAAGGATCTGTCTGTTAGCTTAGTGTACAAGGTAAAATGAGCAAACAATACATCATTTCACTTAGCATGGTTCTTACTCCAATGTGTTCCCCCATGGTTGCACCAATTTGTTCCCAAACAATTCAATTCAGTTATTGTAATGTTTAACAAGTTCTACTATATTGGGCCTAGCTTAATTAGTAGAGTAGAGCAAAGGTAGTTAGTTTATTAGTAGAAAAAATAGTATAAATAAAGGTGTTAACCATTGTAACCAATTGGATTATGTAGAAAGTGGATTGAATTCTCTCCTCATCTGATTTCTATCTTCTCTAATTTCTCTCTGATTTAGTAATTCTTCTTTCTTCAGTAACTCACTTTTCCAATAACAATCATACATAAACTCACTGTTTCTATTGTTTTATCACATTTCTATGCCTAATTTCCTGTACTCATTACAATCAGAATTACCATTATTTGTAGAATTACAAGAGCTGGAAACTGAAATTCAATATTTTGAAGACAAATTAGTAGTCATTGTTCATGAATAAAAAGTAAATTTAACCCTAACTCTTAAACAAAAAGTATGAAGTCATAAACCCTAACAACAAAAAGAAAGACTTTTTCCTTTACCTTCCATTGCTAATCTCATTCTTGCCAATGAAGCCAAAGACAGGAGCTTGATCAGCAGCTTCTTCAAGCTTCTTCTGTTTGAAGTATTCCTGAAGCTCCTTGGCCTTTTGCCTCTGAAACTCTAGTGTGACCACATTCTTATCATCAGAAACAGCAGAAGGTGGTGGCTTCTGTGGTGGTTGTGGAGGCTGAGAAGAAGGTGGTGTGGGCTTAATGGGCTGAGGAACAGTGCCACCAGAAGAAGAAGAAGGGTCTCTAACAGGAGGAGCCACTGGTCTTCTGATAGGGCCTTCAGTCTGAGAGTTCCTTATGGTGGAAACAGCATAAAAAGGCTTGGAAGAAGAGAATCTAAGAGAGTAATATGAGGAATGTGTTGGTGGTAGTGGTGATGATGAAGATGTGCATGATGATGAAGAACAAGTTGGGATTTTGATGCATGGGAAGGAACATGTCATAGACATATTTTCTGATGATGCTCACAAACAATCCTCAAAGATTTTAACTTTTTCAAGTTGGGTTTGGAAGTGTGGATGTTAAGGGATCTTATCAGAACAACTTGTGTGGACAAGGTGTGGCCAAGTGGAGAAGCAACTGCTTTTAACTTACTCCATCTCTTCTTCTCTCACAACTGGAAAAAAGTAGAATTCCACCATCATCTATTGGATTTTGCTTACTCTCTTGACTTTTATGAGGATGCACCAAAATATTAAAAAAAAAAAAAGTAATTAATAAATCAATTTTATTTTTACAAAAAAAGGAAATATATACCCTTAAATCATATACTAAATATATATATTTTTTGTCAACGAGGCTTAACCTCAGTAAATAAACATTTTTTTATATTAGTTAAAATATGTTTTCTCAATTATGTTAGAATTAATTACTTACTCAGTTAACAAGTTTTTTTTCTAGTCTATATTTAGCACATCAAAAATAAACAAACTGGTCTAAGGAAATAGTACTTTGAAATTCCAACTTGCAATAACGAGTTCATCCTCATACCAAGCTCATTACAGATTTACAGCCTCATCTTGAGCAATTGCAAGAAGGTAAGAACATGAGTTTTCTCCAATAAAAAAAATTAAGCAAGACCCACCCCCGCAAACTTACATTCCCATCATGACAACCCTGATTCTTTACAAAATTTTACATTTGTATTACCTTTCTTCTAGATAACATACAACAAAACTAAAGCTATATCCCACTGGCTGGAGTTGGCTACATTGCGAAGACAATGTCATTGCACCTTTTGCTGGATCATATCACCACCCAACTCAAATCTTCTAGAGAACGCCATAGAATATAACTTAACTTCTGTTAATCCATATAAAAATACATAATGTAGCATAAAAATGATGAATCAAAGGTAAAGAATTCACACATGACAAGAATTATACAACAAATTGTTGAAGGGTGAAGGAGCAAAATTTAAAGCCGCAGCAAGCAATTTATAGACACAAATAATCGCTTAATCAAGGTGGTGTTGGTGTATGTATCTCCACAAGACTGAAAAATATTTGCTCCATTTTTGCCTCAGGTCGAGTGATGGATTGTGTTAGCAGTGAATAACCCGATGAATGTGATCTGATCCTATCATCAATTATGACTCCGCTTTACATAATCGCGCAGGAACAAGTCCTGCCACTTCCATTTTCAAATTCATCATCTGATCCATCATCCTCACTGCAGTTGTAAGATAATTCCATATTATTGAATCAATTCAAGTAGGTAATAACACGCGAAAATGAAAAACAAAAAAGAGCCCATATTATTGAATCAATTCAAGTAGGTAATAACACATGAAAAATGAAAAACAAAAAGAGCATCACATGAATACTGCTAGAAACCTTCAAGACTCGTTCACAACAAAATCATCAAGTATATAAACACTCTCAACACAGAATACATGAAATGAACGGTTCTGAACCTAGCAAAGTACAGATCGGGTAATAGACAGATTAAAAGAAAGACATAAACAAGGATAAAGCATAAAATATAGATCGAATCTCAATGTTCCCTGTCATTGCAACATGCTAATTTACTGGAGAAAAAAAAACAAGATTTTCTGTTTTCCTTCTTCACTATACATTACACCCAACAAACTAAGGAAATTTTATGTTTTCCTTGTTCTCTATATATTACATCCAACAAACTAATGAGATTTTATGTTTTCCTTTGGGAGCAGCCATTTTCTGGAACCTGCATAACGCAAGAGCTTGTTCACCAGGCAGCCCCATGGGATTTGTATTGAGAATCACTGAAGTGACCTAGGAGGAAAGTATAGACTGAAGATAAACTTGAGTTCTAAATGTTGTATTAACATGGAAAAGACTTCGTGTGTGGACATTCAATTTGCCAGTGTTACATCGGCAGATTATGACAGGGTATGGGTATCATTGTTAGTGACATCCTGGCCGAATTAAAATTGGAACAAAATTACATGAGCTAAACTAAAGGGAGAAAGTGTAAGAAAGAAATTGAAATTTCTGTGGAACTGTGGGTGATAAAGAACTATTTAAATGAACAAAAGCTATATATTTTTGAGTAATTGATCTAAAGCAATTATTTTTACGCATGCCTATATAAACACATTAGACATACATACACTGTCTGATGTACTATGATCATCTGTTAGGCCAATCTTGCAAGGCTCATAAATAACATCTACAGTTTGATCCTTAGTAGGCATAATGATTTAGTCTCCAAAAAGGTTGCTGTGAGTGATTATGAACTGTTCGGGAGTTAATAAGAATTTTGGTAATAAGATTTTTGGCAAAAAAATATTGCAAAACTGCTAACAGCTAAAATCCTAATAAACTGATATTTGAAGAGTAGAATAAATGTAGTTCAAATTAGAAAAATTTTCTCAGAGTACTTACTTATAATAAGGTTTCTTTTTTCAATTAAAAAAAAAAAACAAAAACAACAGGTGCTTATCATACCTAACTTGTGGAACTTTAAAGCCATTCCCAAAAATTTATCAATCACAAATTTGCATCTTTTACTGTCAAAAAAGAAAGAAAAAAAGACCAGCAGAACAATCCCCAATAATACTTGCCATTAGCCCCTTCAGAAGCAAACAATAAAGCCAACTATGAAATGAGTTCTAGGGCAACTCCCTACTAAACTCCATATCTGACAAGTAAATTCATTAATTAATGAACAGCATTTCTTTACCCAAAAATAGTGTATTGCTGATTACACAGAGAGAATCAAATGGTAGATGAGCACACAATTCCTAAGGGGATTCTATTACTCTTGCAGTCTTGTTCATGTTTCTCCAACATCATAGCACAAGTATGAAAATTCTAAAGCAACCTCCGTTTTTGTGCTATTTCCAATAGTATACAAAATGTACATAGATCAACCAAAATATAAAAAGTACATGTCCTAGTAGCAATTATCAATAATCATCTTAGCATATCTGATTCACTAGCATCAGCTGCACCTAATGAAGTTCAGGTGCTCCTAATGATGAAGTCTGATAAACAGGACCTTTTAATATATGGCAAGGGGACAAATAGAATTATTTTTCCTTTAATAACAGCTGAAATAGAAAATAAAATATCCAAATACCTGGGCTCAAATTCTCGTATTTCAACAAGCTCACTACCACAAGCATCTGTCCACTGCACTCTCCTCCTCTCTGGTTGGGCACCAGGAGCATCAGCTACCTTTCCATCTGATGCTTCATGTTCATTAGCAGCGTCCACTGATTTATTAATTCGCGGCCTTTTCAAGCTACTTTTAAGTACAACCTTTCTATTATCATTCTCATTATCAATATGAGTAGAGGGATCCTTTCCCTGGTTGGAAACAAATGACCCTGAGGAGACATCATGCTGTTGAGCAGGGCCCACTTTGAGAGGAGATGGAGTGTCATGCCCTGCGGAAGTGCGACCAAAGCAAACAAAGGAGGCACACCCGCGGGGGAGGTAGTTCTTTGTGGAAGCCAGCTGGAGCTGAGTGTCAGATTCTTGGTCTACCAACTGGTAATGGTTCCACGGCGCAACTCTCATGGGTTTATCCTCACTCCTCTGACCCAGCAGAAGAAGGCTCAGGCCCTTGCTATATCCTGAAGCCGAAGACGAGAAGAACCCTCCTCCTTCTACTGCCAATAGCATCAGTTCTGCTCATGGGCACACCATAAAATGATTTCGATTTGTGGCTCCCTCCCTGAGAAGAACCAAAGAAACAAGCCTTTCAAGAAGAAACAAAAAAGAATTGATTATCAGATTTGAGATCAGAACGACTTTATATTGCTTCAATTTTTTACACTTCTGATCTACTTTAACTATTTCTAACTATTTTTCATTCCACTTATTCCTTTCAGCTATCTAAAGACAGAATATGTTCAATCAAACAAATTTAACGTCGACACATTTCGCAGGGAACATACAGACTTGAAATGACTTGGGAATTAAGACAAGGACAAAATACAGGACTAACACTACCGTTAAGGCTTCCTCAATTTTCTAGAGGCTAAAACAGAATTCAATTTGATTCAACGTCTAAGTTTTTGTTCTTTTTAATATTTTTCTTTTGAAACAATCATGTATCACATGTCTTCGAATATCGTATAATAAACTATATCAAGAATAAAGTCCCAACAGCGTTGTGCATCTGTTGTACAAAAGCCCAGATAGTTAGAAGAGGGGCCTCAAAGGCTCAAATTCATTGAGTTCCGTTCTCACTGAAATTATCAAAATTATTAACATCATCAAAACATAACTCAATGAATACCCCCATCCATCTTATCTTAATCATCAATGTAAACCGTCATAGATATTCTTGACCAACCCAATGAACATGCACAACAATACAATCATCATCATCATCAACAACAACAACAACAATAGAAGAGGAAGATATCATCATTTGTTCAATGCAAAAACTCGCGAAACGCATGGTACCGGTTCCCCTCGCAAAATCCAAAATTGCAGAAAAAGAACAAATCACGAAAGCCACACCAAGCTCGTTCGAATGCTGGAGAAACAGAATCATAAAAACGCAAGCAACAAACAATAGAACACTCTTAAATCGCACTCGAGCGGAGTTAATAGTTATTCCAAAAACTCACATATTCAAATCCAAGAAATAAATTCAAAAAAAAAAATCAAAAGCGAGATATCAAACTATCAATTTTCTCTGAGTTTCACTGGAAACAAACGGAAAATTCTCAGATCGAAGAAAGCTAGGAGTACCAAGAGGAGCAGCGATGAATCAACGGCGGAGGAAAGCGGCGCGTGGATCAACGACGACGAGTAGCAGCATGTCTCTGTGCGAGATGATGGCAGCTACACGAAAACCTCGGCGAGAATTGAATTAAAGTATTTAACGCTCAACGCAAAACGAAAAAAGGAAATTAATTAAGAAAAAAATAAAAATGATTTGGTAGTAGTACTATATCGTTTAATTTATAAGACACCAGAAAAAAAAATGATTTAATTTATATTTACTTATTTTTAGTAATTAAATTTTGTTCTGGATCCAATTATTTAAAAAGAGGATAGGGATAGCGACGCACACGGCGTATGATAGCGACATGACCCCGTTTTTCAATGTGAGCTTATAGTAGTGGTGGTAATGGTATATATATATGTTGTGTGTTTTATTTTTATTTTTAATTAAGTATTCTTCTTTAATAATTATGTTCAGTATCTATGAAAAATATATATTCATACATAATCACATAATAATTAATTTAGTCACTATTTTTTATTAACTGCACACAACATTTTTGCTTCTTTAATTTTCTCTTTTCTTTTGGCACTTCTACAATATTATGATAAGTTATCTTAATAGTGGTTTTTGTAGTCCTAGGCTAGTATAGTACCTTAATTTATTTGGTGTTACACAACACCTTATTAAATGTCCATTAATGCACTTATGTACATAAAAAAAAATAATTCATCAAATTTGTTTTTTAAAAATAACAAAAAAATTAATGTGACTACTTAAAAAATAACAAAAAATTATTTATTTTTTAAATATTTTAAATAAATTTATCATTTAAAAAATTTTAAGTAGTCACATTAATTTTTTTGTTATTTTTGCTACTAATGACATTAAAACTTATTAATATAACACATTAATTAAACTCTTAAAATTCACTTATTTATATATAAATTATAAAATTAGATATATATTTAAATTTATTTTAAAACTTTAAACATATTTCAATTTGATAATTTATTTAGTGTTTAATTTTTTATATACAAAAGTATTTTTATTTTATCCAAATTAACCAATATAGAGGAAACAATAGAAGTATAGAAGTAGAACCCTTTTGATTTTAAGAAACGGTTTGTGAGCTCTCGACCTCTCGTACGAACAATAATCATCATTGAATATAGATATATGTTTAATTTGATTAATTGAATGAATAATGAATCATACAATATATTCTTTCTTTTATTATGGACAACCACAAAACAAAACCATTTTTAAGCAATGACATTTAATAGGTAATACAAGGACGACAGAAATAATGTCAACAAAAAAATTGTGGGCGGGACTTATGTCATATTATGACTCGTATTTTGAATTTTCGATTATATTACGTATATATTAAAATTATTAAAATAACGTATTAATATAAAATATATGTTTAAATATAAATATATATTAAAAATAAATTATATTATATATATATTTATATATAAATATATTAATAATTAATTTAATTTTAATAGTTAATTTATACACAATATTTTTAAATAATATAGATTAAATTAATTTATTTTAAATTTAAGTGACTAAATTAATTTATAAAAAAAATTATAAACCAATTTGAGCATTTACTTAAAAAAAATTTACGTTTGTGTTTGGAAAATTATAGAAAATAGTAGCCAAATATCCTCCATTATACGCACATCTTTCTAAGCATTTAACTTTTTGTATTGATGAATCATAGGGTAAAGATAAGACGTACGTCAACTAAAGTGGTCGACACGATGAAATTGATAATTTGATATATGTTAGATTCACCACACACAAAAATCTCATTTGAAGAAAATATCTCCAAAATTGTTCGGATAAGTCAATATCTGTTTACTAAATACAAATCTTACGAGTAATCAATGTGTTGGACTAGATAAAGAAATTGTCCGCAAAATGTTTGGGTAAGTCTTTAAGTTGTTTTTAATATTTTAAGAGAAAATGACACTCTCCTCTTTTGCGAGATGGTAAATTGACACTCCTTTTTTCTCTATTTATAAAATGTACACTCTCTTTTTTTATAACTTTTAGAAAACCTCCTCTTTAATCCATTTTAATTTTTTTGTGTTAACTAATGTTAACTTTATCTATTTTTCAAGAAAAATAAATTATTTTTAACAAAATACTCTTTAGCAAAAAATTAATTTTTTTGTCATTAAATTTTACTTACCAAAATACCCTTTAATAAATTATTTTTTATTGATTAAATTATATTTTTATCAAAATATTTTTTAAAAAATTTAATAATTAAATTATTTTTTTCTAAGATATCCTTTCATAATTTTTTAATTATTAAATTATAATTTTACCAAACTTTTTGTTAATATTTTTTTATATTTTACTATTAATTTTTTAATATCAATATATATTATTTTAACATTAAATAAAAAATCATACCATTGTTAATATGTATAACAATTAATATATTGATATTAATAACGAAAAATAATCTTACTAAGATTTTTTAATATTAAAATAATATATATTGATATCAAAAAATTAATAGTAAAATATTAAAAAAATGTTAACAAAAATTTTGATAAAATCATAATTTAATAATTAAAAAATTATTAAAAAGTATCTTAGAAAAAAATTATTTAATTATTAATTTTTTTAAAAATATTTTGAGAAAAATACAATTTAATCAAAAAAAAAATTTATTAAAGGGTATTTTGGTAAACAAAATTTAATAACAAAAAAATAAAATTTTTGTTAAAAGGTATTTTTATAAAAAATAATTTATTTTTTCTTGAAAAATGGATAAAATTAACATTAGTTAACACAAAAAAATTTTTGTGTTAAAAAAATTTTTTAATATTAAAAAAATCTTAGTAAGATTATTTTTTAATATTAATATCAATATATATTAATTGTTATACATATTAACAATGGTATGATTTTTTATTTAATGTTAAAATAATATATATTGATATTAAAAATTAATAATAAAATATAAAAAAATATTAACAAAAAGTTTGGCAAAATTATAATTTAATAATTAAAAAATTATGAAAGGATATCTTAGAAAAAAATAATTTAATTATTAATTTTTTTAAAAAATATTTTGGTAAAAGTATAATTTAATCAATAAAAAATAATTTATTAAAGGGTATTTTGGTAAGTAAAATTTAATGACAAAAAAATAAATTTTTTGCTAAAGAGTATTTTGTTAAAAATAATTTATTTTTCTTGAAAAATAGATAAAGTTAACATTAGTTAACACAAAAAAATTAAAATGGATTAAAGAGGAGGTTTTCTAAAAGTTATAAGGGAGGAGAGTGTACATTTTATAAATAGAGGGGAGGGGAATGTCATTTTAGCATCTGGCAGGGGAGGGGAGTGTCATTTTCTCATATTTTAATCGTCTTATTTAAAATTGATTCAATATTGTTTTGTCGTAAAGATTCATTAATAGAATTGACGATAGAATAAAATTGAGATAATTTTAAAACGTTAAGGATTTAAATAGGATAAAAATATTGGAGACAAAAAACGATACATAAAAATAAATTTTAATTTAATTTTATCTTTTAATAATATCAATTTTTTACTGTACATAGTATTTAATTATTTCGTAATTACATCTAAGTAAATTACACTTAATCACATTACTTTCATTTTAAATAAATTTATTTTTTTTATAATTTTAAAGAATTTTGATATATTAGAGACAAAAGGTATAATTTATATTTTATTATATATATATTTTTTTTCGTAAGTTTATATACTAGTCATTTTAAAAATATTTCATGATAACTAAAAATTTTTAAGAGTAAAATTATAAAAAAATTAATTTATTTAAAATGAAAGTAATATGATTAAGTGTAATTTACTTAGATGTGATTAAAAAATAATTGAATACTATGTATAGTGAAAAATTGATATTATTGAAGGATAAAATTAAAATTTATTTCTATGTATCGTTTTTTTCCCCAACATTTTCGTCCTATTTAAGTCCCTAACGTTTCAAAATCATCTCAATTTTGTCCCGCCGTCAATTCTGTTAACGGATCCCTAACGGCAGGACAACATTGAGTCAATTTTAAAACGTTAATAATTTAAATAGGACGATTGAAACGTTAGAAACAATTTTGGGACTTACCACAAATGTTGAGGATAAAAACGATACTTTACTCTAAAGAAATTTCACATTTTACACACAAACACTCCTTGTAAAATTGAGTTATTGACGTTTCTAATTTTCTATGTTGCTAATAAGGATTACTCCCGTTTTAAAATAAGTGTCATTTTTATTTTTTTAAATTATTAAAAAATTAATATATTTAAATAAATAATTAGTTTAAATATATTACTTTTTTTTTATCAAAAATTGAAAGCATACTTATTTTAAAATAGAAAAAATAATATTTTTAATAGTCTTTTTAATTTTTGCTTTTAGTAGAATAAAATTTTATGTCTAAAAATATTTATATATAAAGTATAAAATATGAAAAATGAAATCCTTTATAAATAGCTTATAACTAATAATTAGAAAAAAAATATTTTTTAAAATTTTTTATCATATCATTTTCTTATGTCAGTATAAATGTGATAGCATTAACCTGCCGGCTACAACATTTAAATATAGAAGAGTCATGAACGTATATGCCATGAATGATTTTGGTGGTGTGATTTATGTGTAGAGTAAAGTATTATTTTGTTTTTGGTGTTTGAGATAAGTTTTATTTTTGTTCCTAATATTTAAATTGTTCTATTTATATTCTTAATATTTAAAAAATTTTAATATTATCGTGCCGTCAATTACACTAATAACAAAGCAGTGACAAAATTGCCTACATGGACAATAATGCTCTCTGCTCCAAACGTGGGTATTAACATGTATGAAATGTTTGCACCTAATGTTTCTTTCTCTATATGAAACATATCGCTAAGAAGGAAAAAAAAAAGAGAGCGTAACTTTTTACTCTCCAGAGTTTTATGAATCTTATCACCATTTTCTTCTCCGAGTTATAACACTGCGAATTCTTGCACTTTAAAGGTAGATTGTTAATCGATTTTGTCTGTGAAGGAGAGTATTATCCTGATACCATAATGTAAATTCCTATCACACAGAACTTTACATTTAGGACATAAATCAGAGGTGGTGAGGTGCTACGACCTCTAAAAATAAAAATACTTGCATATATAACAAGAATAATATAGTTAGAAGTCTTGAAAGAAAATTGGTAAGATCAAAACGAAACCGAAGATGTATCTCTCGCAAAAAAAAAAACAATAAGATAGAAGGCGCGCGCACACACGGTAAGATCAAAACAAAACCGAAGATGCATCTCTCGCGAAAAAAAAAAATAATAAGATAGAAGGCGCGCACACACACAGAGCGAGTTCCAACGGATAAGTAAAATCAAGCTCTAAAGTCGACCTGCGAAATTAAGACTTGCCAGAGTATATATATATTCCAAAATATTACTTAAACTACAATATAAACTACAATATAAACTCCAGTTTCTCCAAGTTAACCTTTAGGAGGGACAAAATACAAAGTATAAGGAGCGGATAACAACTATATACAAATACATAC
Organism: Arachis hypogaea; assembly: GCF_003086295.3. NCBI lineage: Eukaryota > Viridiplantae > Streptophyta > Magnoliopsida > Fabales > Fabaceae > Arachis > Arachis hypogaea. The sequence goes on along the minus strand of NC_092054.1, from coordinate 150,250,912 downwards.
GAGTAGAAACTAAATGGTTAATCCAAAATATATTTCTTTGCTTCAAGAAAGTCTCCAGTATCTTCGATGATGTGCCTCATGACCTACGTCTGAAAAATAGCAGAAATATGTATGGAATGAGAATCAGGAGTTTTCAGCATGGTAAAGGTGCCCACATAGTTAATATAAAAGGTCCCGGAAAGTCAGAGGCGATCCTAGAACTTCGACACTTATAATTTAACTTAAAGGGATATACAAAGCCATAAATTGGGTAAATTATCTAAGGTATCTATATTCTAAACCTAACTTGAACTCAACACTTCACTTTTCGTCTCCTCCAACCCTCCGAAACACCGGTGGAACAACCCTCAGTGTCACCTCCGCCAGCATGAGGGATCTCTCAGTTGCAAAGACATACAATGCAGATAAAGAAAACACAAATAGAGGTATAGATACGGCAGTTAGAGCAAATAGCAATTAAGTATATATAAGCATTTAGGCAAACCAAAATAATACACACTTAAGCAAAACATACAAATGCATATGATATATGCCTGTCCTACGGCCACTAGCCTAAGTTTTCATACGACATTTAACATTAACTACAAGAAATCAAAATCATACCTTGGCCGATTTCTCCCTAGCCAAAAACACCTCAAATTGTCTTTCCTTCACAAGCTCCAAGTCACAATTTCTAATTCTGCAAGCCCAATCACCCGAATTTCATTTCAAACTGCCAAATTGAACTCCAAATCAACAAGAATACAATCTACTTCACACAACATCATATAATCATTATAGGGCTCATTAATTCAATGATTCACTAGGATTTTATCAATTTCTTACCTTACTCACAAGACAAACAGGTAAAACCCAGTGATTACTTATTGCTAGAGTTCACCTAAACCATCAAAATAATTCAATTTCTCAATACCAAAACCTAAGATTTTTGAAACTGAAAAGGGGAGAGCTGAGTGAGAAAATGTGATTCCCTTACCTCATTGTTTAGATGATTTCGTAGAGAATTCCGAGATGAACGCGTGGTTATTAATGACTCATCAATCGGAGTTCTGGATTAAAAGATATGTGGGATTGAATATTTGGAAGCAAATAGAGTTAGGGTTCCATTCCTTTCTCTCTTCTCAGTAGTGTAAATTCCCCTATGATTTGGAGAAAAAGGCAGAGTTGTTGGCCTTATATGTCTGGCCTTGGGCTAGGTTTGGGTCGGTTTAATTGGTTTGGCTCAACGGCTTAATTTTGGACTGAAATATTTAAAATTAGTATTAAAATTCATATTTTAATTATTTTTACCTTCCTAAACTATAAAATTTAATTTTCTAATTTTTTTGGAATAATAATTAATTTGTTGTTTAATTATTTACTAATTACACGGGTTTACATTCTACCCCCCTAACAGAAATTTTTGCCCTCGAAAATTTTAGCTATTAAAAAAAGTAGAGGAAAGCACTCTCTGAATACCTTGCCCAGGTCTATGAGACACCATTTGATTCCTATTCACATCAAACAATTGATATTAAGGTGATCAGTTTCAATATTTCAATTTTAGTGCTTTAAAGTCCCAAATGCATGCTCACGAACAAGTATGTTGTTACACATATCAGTCAAATATCCTAAGTAGCATATACACATAACACAAAGTATGCCCAGAAGCATAGTCAGTCAGTCCCTCAGGCTCTACAGGAACAAACTGCTCTGATACCATAATGTAACACCATACCACACAGAGCTTTACGCCTAGAACATAAATCAGAGGTGGCGAGGTGCTACGACCTCTAAAAATAAAAATACTTACATATATAACAAGAATAATATATCTACGTGCCTTGAAGAAAAATAGGTTAGATCAAAACGAAACTAAAGATGTGTTGCTCGCAAAAAAAAACCGATAAGACAGAAGGCTTATACAGAAAACCAAACTCTAAACTCGACCTGCGAAATTAAGGATACATATACAACCCCAAAATATTACTCAAACTACAATATAAACTCCTGTTTCTCCAAGTCAACCTCTAGGAGGGACAAAATACAAAATACAAAGAGCGGAGAATAACTATGTACAAATATATACAAGTAGAAACAAAATGGTTAACCCAAAATATATTTCTTCGCTTGAAGATGGTCTCCAGTATCCTCAATGAAGTGTCTCATGACCTGCATCTGAAAAATAGCAGAAATATGTATTGAATGAGAATTGGGGATTCTCAACATGGTAAAGGTGCCCCGCATAGTTAATATAAAAGGTCTCGAAAAAGTCAGAGGTAATCCTAAAACTCCGACACTCAGAATTTAACTTAAAGGAATATACAAAGTCATAAATTGGGTAAATTATCTAAGGTATCTACGTTCTAAACCTAACTTAAACTCAACACTTCACTTTTCGTCTCCTCCAACCCTCCGAAATACCAGTGGAACAACCTTCAACGTCACTTCTGCCAGTATGAGAGATCTCTCAGTTGCAAAGACATACAATGCAAACAAAGAAAACACAAATAGAGATACAGATATGATAGTGAGAAAAAATACCAATTAAGCATATATAAGCATTTAGGCAAAGCAAAACAATTCACACTCAAGCAAAACATACAAATGCATATGATGTATGTATGTCCTACGGCCACTAGCCTAAGTTTTCACATGACATTCAATATTAACTACGAGAAACCAAAATCACACCCTTGGCCGATTTCTCCCTAGCCGAAAACACCTTAAATTTCCTTTCCTTCACAAGCTCCAAGTCACAATTTCCAATTTCGCAAGCCCAATCACCCGAATTTCATTCCAAACTGCCAAATTGAACTCCAAATCAATAAGAATACAATCTACTTTACAAAACATCATTATAATCATTATAAGGCTCACTAATTCCATGATTCACTAGGGTTTAAAAAGTTCTTACCTTACCCACGAGTCAAATAGGCAAAACCCAGTGATTACTTGTTGCTAGAGTTCACCTAAACCATCAAAATTATTCAATTTCTCAATACCAAAACCTAAAATTTTCGAAATTGAAAATGGGAGATGTAAGGCCCACATCGGTTGGAGAGGGGAACGAAGCATGCCTTATAAGGGTGTGGATACCTCTCCCTAGCATGACGCATTTTGACGAGTGGGTGTGGGGGGTTTCGGCTAGCATCCCTATCGTCAAAGGCAAAACCGTGAGGCCTTGTGTGTCAAAGCGGACAATATCGTGCTAGCGAGTGGTCTGGGCTGTTACAGATGGTATCAGAGCCAGAACCCGGATCGATGTGCCAGCGAGGGCGCTGGACTCCCTTAGGGGGTGGATTGTAAGGTCCACATCGGTTGGAGAGGGGAACGAAGCATTCCTTATAAGGGTGTGGATACCTCTCCCTAGCATGACGCGTTTTGACAAGTGAGTGTGGGGGGGTTTCGGCTAGCATCCCTATCGTCAAAGGCAAAACCGTGAGGCCTTGTGTGTCAAAGCGGACAATATCGTGCTAGCGGGTGGTCTGGGCTGTTACAGGAGAGATGGAAGAGAAAATGTGATTCCCTTACCTCATTGTTTAGATGGTTTCATAGAGAATTCCGAGACAAACGCGTAATCGCTAACGGCTCATCAATTAAAGCTCCAGATTGAAAGATGCGTGGGATTAATATTTGGAAGCAAATGAAGTTAGGGTTCCATTCCTTTCTCTATTCTTAGCAGCGTGAATTCCCTTATGATTTGGGGAATAAGGCTGAGTTGTTGGCCTTATATGTTGGGCTTTGAGTCCAGTTTAACCAATTTGGCTCAACAGTCTAATTTTAGGTCAAAATTTTTTAAAATTAGTGTTAAAATTCGTATTTTAATTATTTCTATCCCCTAAATTGTAAAATTTAATTTTCTAATTTTTTTGAATAATAATTAATTTATTAGTTAATTATTTACTAATTACTCGAGGTTTACAATATGCACCTGATTGTTAGACTTGTCGGTCATCAGGTATCCATCGATCAGCAGCATGATATAGCACCTAGTGTACTGTCAGAGGGTGGCTGGATCGGTGGTCACTGGCATTTGCCAGACTCGGTCCTTGAGCCAGGTCATCTTGATGCTGAACGACTCCTTTCTCTGCGCACCTTGCTGCGTTGGAAGGGGCGGTCTGGCACATAGGAGCTCCTCTACGTACTCCCATGTTGGCCGTTGGTGCCAGGTCTGGAAGTCACACAAGCACTCACCCACTGGCTCTCCGTCTGTGCGTATCCCAAGGTGGTACACAACATCCTGCAAGGTGATGGTGTACTCACCCCATGGCAGGTGGAATGTGTGGGTCTCCGGACGTCACCGCTCCACGAATGCAGTGATCAGGGGGTTGTCAACGGCAAAGCCCCTGAGCTACACTGTGTCTCCAAACCAAGCTTCCCTCAAATAAAGGACGATGACGTCTAGGGGTGCAAATGTGTGACTAATTCGTCTAGACAATAAAAAGCGAGGCCTCTGTTTACAAGTAAAAATTTTATAAATACAAAAGTTCAAACTAACTTCTCTAACATGTTCAAAGCTATTTTAAAAAAATATAATGTGCAACTCATATAAATAGTAGAACATACTATATATTAAAAAAAATACTTAAAATGCCTTCCCGAATTCAAAACAATAAAAGTAACCAGTAAAACCTTTAAATCAACGATTCAACTCAAACTAAGTAGTTATTTATCCATCCCTATGAATAACAACTTCACTATGAATAAACTTAAATGCTTATAATTATTATAATTCCTATTTGCCAACTAACATACGCTGTGTTACCCAAACATCATTCAGTCTATTCCCTCTATTCACTAGTTCAATCTCAAGCAATTATTAATTTGAATGATAAAAGATAACACCAATCTCAAAGTCAATGGCTCCCGCAACGTGCCAGTTAGCGTTCAGGCGATTGATGTCAGAATTACATGCCATAATGTCTCAGAAACTCAGAAAGATCAATAAAATAGACTAAGGTAGAGATAAATGTGAAAAATATGGGTGAAGAATGGGCCAGACGATCTGTCAACGAGTTGTATTTATAGGCGCCAACGTTGCTTATCTCGTTTACACTGGATAAACGAGATAAGATTTAATATAAAAAAACGTAAATTGTCTACAAAATGCATATATCAATAATTATAATATTTATTTTATTTATTTAAAAAAATTATTCAATCTTGACATTTTTTTTGTGATATACAAAAAAGATAATAACAAAAAATAAAAGATCCAAATTTTGCATATATATCTATATATATATATATATATATATATATATATATATATATATATATATATATATATATATATATCTTGTGAAATTATATAATATAAAAAAAATTTTAAATGTTTTTAAAATATATGATAGAGTTTAATTATATCGTTTAATGACTTTGATCTATGTAGCGAATCGTATTTAGTGGGTTTGTTGTTGTTGTTGTTATATATACTATAGGAAACATTTTAAGTGCACCGAGAGTACCGGTATTTCAATTGTTTTAACCATTGATCTGAATTATAAAAAATATATAATATATATTAATTGAAATCAACTGTTAAAACATCGGACCGTGCACTTGAAATGTTTCCTATAATATATAGTAGCTTGTGAATGGAATAGATGTTGGGATTGATTCATATATAGAGAGACTATGATTTAGATAGTGAGGTGGCGTGGTGAAGAGATTTGGAGGCAGGAGGATCGGAGAGGTGTGCCAATTTTGATGCAACAAAACACACCACACGAAAAGTTATTGCTATCTTCTGCCTCTCTATGCAGACCCTCCAATTCCTCTTTTCTTTTTCTTACGTATTTAAGTTTGGTTTGAGTCAGCTGCACTTCATCAATCTTCAAAATATTCGCTTCTATCAATTTTATGCCTCATGTAACTTCTTTTTAGGGGACTCATTTGCCAACTAAATTAAATGAATCTGATTCAACTCTAAACAAAACTTAAAAGCGCATTAAGGCAATGTGATTTTTTTGCTCACTAAGGCAATGTGTCTCTATTTATGCGTATGTTGAACGTGATTTTTTTAAATATTTAATTAGTTGTTATTTTGGATAAAAGATGTTCTTCTTTTGAGATAGTAAATATGAACATTAATTATTATGATCTACGTAAAACCGCAGATTAGATAGGATATATAAATTGCATTAGTCTCTTTAATGATAGTGTGGGAGCATAGTTGAAGCTATACCTGGTGCATAAATGATTGAGTGGTCAAAAAGGTATAATTTAATAAAACCCGTAAGATAAAACCCTTCTTAGAACAATGTATTCAAATATCCTAAAGAAGATGCATATTGCACGTCAAAAAGAAAAAAAAAATATTATGTTTATATCTATTAAAATTATTTTAAATTTTAAAAGTAATTTTAGTAAACTATTATTTTTTTAACCATCTTTATTAAATCAACTTTAATAAACTATATTATCACGCATTACATTTAAGGTTATTTACTTTTGATTTGGAACTCTGAAATCATAGTTTGAGCACAAAATACTCTCTAGTTTACAATATCTATCATTTAAAAACTTGGGTTTCAGTTTCATATATTAGTGTTCTCACATTTTTAATATAACATAGATTAATTACCATTTTTAAACAATGTTAAGCCTAATAAACAATTATGTAAATCTGTCTATTTTTTGAATTTTTTTAATATTCAATTATTAGAACTTAGAAATGATTTTTTTTTAAATGTTAATAATGTTTTGTCTTTTTATAATTAAAAAATTAATTTTTAACAAAACATCAATGACGTTTTATGCTGTTATTATAACAGTATAAAATATTGAAATAATCAAATATTCTCATATTTTACATTAAAACTACTCATGTAAAAAAAATAGTCCTAAGCTAACGAATAATAGCTCAAATGGCATAGACTCCACATACTCAATTAAGAGGTTGCGAGTTCGAGTTTCCTATCTTTCCAAATTTAGCCAATGAGTAATAGCTCAAATGGCATAAATCTCCCCATACTCAATTAAGAGGTTGCGGGGTTCGAATCTCCTATTTTGGTAAAAAAAAAAAAAATAGTCCTAAAATCAAAATTTAATGCATCTAACCATAAAATTTTTCTAGGCATCAGCCTTTTCTTTTTCCGCGTAATATTCAGGATATGGCCTTTCTCTTTCTCCCATTCTTATGTTTTTTTCCTTCCATTCTTATGTTAACACAAAATGTTTTATGCTTGTATACCGGAATTTTTTTATTCAAAACCCAAGATTTTAATCATTTTATACAAGGGGAAAAATGAAATTCAAGAAATGAATTATTCTTCAAATAAATTATTTTAACCAACCGTCTAATTAGTAATTACCAAGTTAAAAAAAAAATAACTTTTAACCTTTAACCATTTTTCAAAAAATAACCAAATTCTTTTAAAGGTTTTTGCTCGAAGAGAATTAGGAAAAGAAAAAAAAAATAAACAAGAGAGATAGCAGGCAGTGCAAGTAATCAAAACAGGGAAAACACCAAGTTAGGAGAATATTCCATGGAGCAATTCTACACTTGAATTAAAGAAAGTGTGCCAGTGCACGAAAACATAAACTCTCTCTGCTATCACATAAGCACAACAGCACAAGCAATTCCAGATAGTAATAGTAATACCTTTCTTCCCTATTTTCCTTGCTCCTCCTTTTGCATACTCAAACTTTAACCTTGTGGTTCCAAGTGTAGCTCCTTTTTTTCCCTTTTCAATTGTTTCTTTGCAATATTTTGGAAATGTCAAGCTTTGACCTGGTGGCAAAGCATATATACCAAGTTCCTAAACTATTTTTCATCAACATCACCATCACAACCATACTAGGAACTTAGTTTCAATTCACCCATGAAGAAATAAATTGCAGCCTAAATGGGGTGTTTTTATTCCTTCTCTTGATAACCCAACAAGAAAAGATCTGTGGAATCACATATTTACACACTAGGGAATAACAGCATAGCAATGAAAAGAAAAATGAAGGGATCAACAAAAGATGCCCGAAGCTGTAAATTGCCATATAGGGGATCTGAGAACAGGACAGATTTACATAGGAAACTTCAGATAGAAGAACTACATTGAGAAAAGAGGAGATACATGGGGCAACCATGGTAAACATTAAAATAAAATGCTTTTAAATTATTTCAACCAAAAAATAAAAATAAAAAAATAAAAAAGCTTTACACAGAAAATTAAGATCCAAACTAATACTGATCACTTGGATAACATAAGCATATCAATAGGTTAATAGAACTGACTCGACCTACCGCCGTTTCTTGTTGGACGTGACGAGCAAACACCGGATACTGACTTCCAACGGATGTTCACATCTATTGCAGGTAATGCATAAGGATGGCCAAACACGGATATGCAGTTGATAGAAAAATAGACACGACTAGTCTGCGTGCATGTCCATGGCAGAATCATTGGGATTGAATGCACTAGAATCCCTGCTTTGTTGGTGAACAAAGCTTGGTTCACTGTTCCGATTTCCATTCACCAAGGAGGGGCCACTAGGGTAATTCCCACCCTCGCCAACTTGATAGTGCTGAAGACTTCGACGGATAGGGCTTGACAAAGCATTTGAAAACATAGAATTCTTTGGTTGATTATCACATTGTTCAGACCGGAGTCCCTGCCCCATCATTGTTTGGACAGAAGACCCTGAAGTTAATGGAAAGCCGGAATTAGTCACATGCATTACTGGTTGAGATTGTTGGTGTTGTGGTGGTGCTCTGGGCGACACAGATGGCTCCTCTCCACAATAATCAAGCTCATTCTGCAAACAGTGGAATAAACTTTCACATATGCACTTTACAACCAAGAATAACAAATCCAATAATCTCAAAGCCTAAAGGCATCCCAGAGCAGCCAAACATTGAGTATCACACTTTTCCCAAAACATCTACATATCTAAATAGCCACAACCACACACAACAACCATAATCGCTTTAATTTTCAGGGTAAGTTATCAATCTCAAAAATATTTTCTATCCTGCGTAACTACCCTTTTCGATTGCCACAAGATCATCAAGTTCTCAAGTTTCATAATCATATTCACAAGATTTTAAATGGATGATCCAGCAAATCTTCAAAGTGGCATAAGATCTACAATTATTTTTTCTACCTCTATCAAGAAGCAGCTTTAGGGCAATTTTGTACTGTCTTGAAGCCCACAAGTAAAATATACAACTTCAAATAAACCATTTCACAGAAACTAAAACTAAAAAGAACATCTCCATACAAACCATCTCTTAATTTAAGAAAATAAAAAAAGAAAGATAGACAGGATTGCAGAAAAACAGAATGAAAAGCAACAAGAAGTGAATTAGCCTACTTATAGATACAACAGACAACTGATAAATAAGCAAGCATAGTTTCTCCACTGAATGTTTCTTAAAACCATGAAAACTTCAACTGATAGTTGAGGAATGAAGACAGCAAGACTGGTATAGCATTTCAAAACTATCTTGTACCTCTTTCTCCATGGGCAGTAAAAGAACTCATCCCTGATCATGGGTGGGATTTGGGCCAAATTCTACACAAAATTCTGTGCTGCTTAGCTTAGGCCCTTCAAAAATTCAACAATCCCAAGAGAAAACCCAGCTCATGATCAGGTCAACTTCCGTAGATCACGCACTTTCTTTTCACTAACTTCCACTTCTATAGTCCATATATCTCTCTCAACCCCTTTTACCCCATGTGTGTGTTGGTGTTGTTTGCTAGAGAAATACACATTTCCCCCACTAAGCCACTCTCAATCAGCAGAAGGATTTATGAAAATTTATACATGATACTACCTGAATGTAGTTAAGTATATCAACTGTTGCAACCCTTGATCCTCCCTCTTGTTGTCTCCAGATCCACTGACAGAGTTTTTCCTAAAATCATAAAGGGATCCAAGAAAATGAAATAAGAACCAAGAAAACTTTCAAAATTGTTCAATGTTTCTCATACTTGAACCATAGCTGAAAATGGTTAAAACTTTAATAATCAAAGGAGGAGAAAATGGGGACAAGAATACGGGGTAATATTTTCCATCACAAGCTATCCCAAGTTCTTGAATTGAAACCAGGCTCCAAAAAGCAATCACCAAAGTCCATAATAATATTTAGAAAAGCAAACATGTATGAAAACCTGCTGAATGTTAGCAAAATTTCTCGAAAGTGGAAACAGAATATATTTTTGGACACTAATAAAGGCAAGCAAAAATTTTGCAAAAACTTCAAACTTCTAATCTCAACCGTCTCAATTTCATTTGAGAAAACATCATTTTACAACAATGTAAACCAACCTAGGCAACAGTACTTTCAAGTTTCACCTGATATCTGATTATATACTCAATCTAACATGGTTCAGTGAATCAAGATAAAGTTATTAGGTTAAATCCACTACATTAAAACACAACAAACAAACCAGCAACGAAATTAACAGAACCAGAATTCAGCAAAAGAATCTTAATGATTTTATTTTCCAAAACAATCATCAGCAATTGAATATCAGCATCTGCTAAGTTGAAACTCATGAGCACAGGCACATAGTGATTATTATACCTGAATATGAGCTGAATCCTTCAATCAAATATTACTAGAAGGACTTGTTCATTCACCTTAAGAACTATTAGCCAAATTTGGCCACATATTCAATAGTGAAGAGGCTAAGAATTGTTAGCATTCTTTACTTCCAACAATTAAAAAGATTTCCCTTGGTTTTAACAATTTAAAACCCTAAATATGATTCAGAGAAACACGCAAAAACAGAACAGCATCCGAAGATATGATACACTACAAGTCCACTTTTCATGCCATCCAACCATAACAATCCAAGGGATTTTTCAGCCTAGGCATAATTTAAAATTAAGATTCAAAATAAAACCATAAAAAAAATAATTTTATTATTTCTAACTTCCCCAAAAAAGAAAAAAACACGGAGAACAGCCCTAATAAAACCCAAGGGCAAAAACATCAAAGACCCAGAATTACAAAAGCTAAAAATCTAAGATCTTTGGAGCAACAAAACAAGAAAAAGTGAGAGGAGAATAATTACAAGACCGTGCCGTTCACCGGCTTGGAAAGAAAGCTTCTGTTGGTTCATGGCGTGAGTATAGAGCTGCGATAATGAATTAGCGGCACTGCAAAATGATGTATACATGGTTCGATCCACCTCGTCGAGGCTGGTCGCTATCGACTTTCTCTTCTTCGCCATCTGAGGTTAAAAACCCTTCCTTTTTGTGATTTGGACGGTGACCTAGCCGAGATTTTTCGGCTATTTGGAGATTCTGGTTTTCTGTGTTTCTGAAACACAAGTGGGGGAGAAAGAAGGGAGAAGGAAGAGAGAAAGAAGAGGGGGCTGAGAAGGCAGGTGCTTTTGTGCTTTTATAGGGACTGCTAACAAAGAAGAGAAAGAGACACATGCCAGAGCAACTATTCACCGCATGCTATGCACGTGATTTTCTTTTTCCTTCTTTTTTTGTTTTGTTTTTTATTATAGAAATAAAAATTGAAAAAAAGCTTACTACACTAGATTTTTTTTTCCTTCCCCAAACTAAAAGGAAAAAGACGGGAAACAAAATTTGTTAACAATAATGCTCTCTGCATCCGGTGATTTCACTAACAAAGTCTAACAAAATTGTTATAATTTTTTTTATATTTATGCGCTATTTATACATAAATAACTTTTAAACGTAAATAATTTCTCACTTTTAACGTAAATAACAATTTTTTTTTCTTTTTTTTTTGTCGTTATCGTTATCGTCGTTATTGTTATTATTAAATTTTTGCCATGTTAATGACGTTATCTGATCTAAAATTGATTTTAAATGTATTTTTGTTCATAATTCAGTCTTATTTGTGTGCTTGTTTTTTAATTGAGTTTATGTGTCACAATCATTATGATAAATTTTGTTTCATTTCTGAGTTAATTATGTCGCAATCATTCTATAATTTCGGTTCATTTTTAAGTAAATTAAGGTGCATTTAGACTTGTTGTCCTGCACAATTCAAAACTCTTTCTCTTCACATTCTACTGCAATAATAACAGCAACAAAAAAATGACGATGACGAGAAAACATCCAAGGAGGAGGAGGAACGCGAAGAAGAAGACGACGACAATAACGTAAAGTCCCACACGTGAACATAAATGACTTGGTTGGAAGAACTATGTATGACGCGTGTAATCACGCTATTTTTAATGAGAGTGATTTTTGTTAGTATTAAATCTAGTTGGTTGGACTTGGATGACAATATTACTTAGATGTGTAGCAGTTAATAACCAAATTAGTTCTTAAAAGATAAAGTATTTTTTAAATTCGTGCTCAAAGATTTTTTTTTTTAATTAAATTAATTCATTATAAAAATTAATTATATTTGTTCTTTAGTCACTCTATTAATAATTTTCATGAATGAATAATGTTGTAAAACGTTGATTGACAACATACATAATACTTAACATATCTAATTTGAAGTTAAGGGGATAAAAAAATTACATGAATCAGCCAAATAAAAAAATTGGTTCATGAATCTACCAATCCACATTTATATATAGTTCGAATCACCTAATTCGAACTTCATTTCCATGTAATTTGAATCATACTGATTCTAATTACCTACACACGCACACACTAATTCGAATCAGGATGATTCGAATTACACACACGTGCACATAATAATTCGAATTGGGCAGATTCAAATTACTCAATTTAAAAAAATTATTAAAAAATTTTAAAATATATATTTCGTGAGTAATAATTTAAAAAAATTTAATAAAAAAATTTATTAAAAAAATTAATAATTTAAAAATTAAAAAATATATATTTTATTTCATACATTAAAAAAAAGCTAACAAAATATTTAATTACAAGATTTTTTTTAAAATATTAATGAGCTATCAATTCGAATTCCATACAATACTCTTTTGCCCATTTTTAATAGCTCACGAATATTTTTTAATAAATTTATTTAAATTATATGGTGAGATATTACATGATTCGAATTATGCATGGGGAAGTTCGAATCACTCTGATTCGAATTATATGGTGAGCAATTCAAATTCTATACAATACTCTTCTGCTCATGAATATTTTTTAATAAATTTATTTAAATTATACCACAAAAAAATATTTTATTCTATACAAAATAATTTTAAAAAGGGCTTAAAATATATTATGAGTACTATAAAAATTTGTAATGTCCTAATGACTTAGGACATTAAAGAAATACTCTATATAGTCAATAATAATTTAAAAATTAAAGAAAATATATTTTTATCATGTATTTACCTAAATCACTAGAATATTACAAATTTTTATAGTACTCATAACATTTTTTAAGCCATTTTTTAAAATTATTTTGTATGAAATAAAATATATTTTTAAATTATTTTGTATGGAATAAAATATTTTTTTAATTTCTAAATTATTATTGACTATGTGGAGTATTTTATTTAAAATTTGAGTACATGCATGTATTTACCTAAGTCATTAGAAATTTAGAACATTACAAATTTTTATAGTACTCCTAACATATTTTAAGCCATTTTTTTAAAATTATTTTACATAAAATAAAATATTTTTTGTATAATAATTTAAATAAATTTATTAAAAAATTTTATTAAAAAATTTTCATGAGCTATTAAAAATGGACAAAAGAATATTGTATGGAATTCGAATTGATAACTCATTAATATTTTAAAGAAGTCTTGTAATTAAATATTTTGTTAGCTTTTTTTAATGTATGAAATAAAATATATATTTTTTTTAATTTTAAATTATTAATTTTTTTTGTAATTTTTTTTAATAATTTTTTTTAAATTATTACTCGAGAAATATATATTTTTAAATTTTTTAATAATTTTTTTAAATTGAGTAATTCGAATTTGTCCAATTCGAATTACTATGTACACGTGTGTAATTCGAATCACCCTGATTCGAATTAGTATGAGTGTAATTCGAATCAGTTTTATTCGAATTAGTGGGTGTGTGCATATGTATAATTCGAATTACATGGAAATAAAAATTGAATTAGGGTGATTCGAACTATATAGAAATGTGGACTGATTAATTCATGAACCAATTTTTGATTTGGCTGATTCATGTAATTTTTTCATCCCCTTGACTTAAATAAGTTATTTGCCCTTAATTAAATATTGACTAAATATGTTTATGAAAATATATTAATTTAATTCTTTTTTTTAACTACATGAACCCTATTTCCAATATGATATGTTAGCTAAATTGATAAATTTTCAAAATATATTTGGTCAGCTTTCAATTATATATATTAGGTGTCATGTATACTATTAATTAACATTTCACATAATCAATCATTGACAAAAATTATTAATTGAATAATTGAATGACAAATATAATTAATTTATAATTTTAAATAATTAATTTAATTGATAAATCTTTAACAAACGAATTTGGAGAACGTTTTATATTTCAACAACTAATTTAACTATTAAAAAATACATAAAAAAAAGTTTTAATGCCTTTCTTTTTCTTAACTCTATAGAAAGTAAACCTACCAAAGTACTCTAAAAAAGTTAAATATTCTTAAAAAAAATTAAAATGGCAATAAAAAGAAATTTATGAACTAGTTTGTAATTTTAGGTAAAATTTTTTTTCATATATGGGATTTTTTTGTAAAACTAGAAAATATTGGATTTTTTAGAATTTTATCAAAATATTAGAATAAAATTATAAAACAATAATTGAGTGAGATTTTTTTAAAAGAAAAATAAAAAATTATTCGGTGAATCTTTTTTAATTTAAATAAAAAATAAGTTAGTGAGTTTTTTTAAAACAAAAATTAAAATCAAAAGTTGTTAAGTTAGATTTTTATTTTTTTAATTAAATAAAAATTTGTTTAGAGTAATATTTAATCCATATACTTATAAACACCAAATCGTACTATTTTTTATAAATAATTCGCATCAATATATGTTACCCATATCTAATTAGACATTAAATAAATATATTTATAAAAATTTATTAATTTAGTGACGATAGGTTATATTAGCATTATGGTTTGTATAATTGAAAAAATAGACTAAATCGATATATTTTCATACGTATATTTATTCAACATCTAATTAAATATATTGAATTGAGGAATGTTAGGAGAACAGTAATTTTTGTGATTTGTAGTCATCAAATAGCCATCAATGATGATTTTAATAATGTGAAATTTCATCCAATGGCTCACTTTTCTTTGCTGATTACATGCTGGCCAGAATTTAATAAAGTTGCTGGCCCTAGACTTTTCTTATTGAATATCATGTGTGCGAGTTAACATTTTATATCATCAACAAAAATTATTAATTAAATGACAAAATAACAAAAATAATTAATTTATAATTTTTAAATAATTAATTTAAAAAGTAATCAAATTTTTAGCAACTAATTTGATCAGTTACCTCGATTTTAACACTCATAATAAAAATACAGATGTTACTTCAATTAATATGTCTTTAGTTTCTTATAAACACTCCACACTTATATTTATTTTTTCTTCCGAGTAAAATTATCGCAAATTTTTCTTTTATGGTAGCAGATGAATTTGATGAAGGAAAACATTAACCCGTCAAAACTGTATAATGTAGTAATTGTATTTTTAATAATAATGATAATAAATCTTTCTAGTTAGTAGAGAGCATAAACATATGAACCTTGGCTTCTTCTTTCTTAATCTTAAGATAACATTCCATTCACGCCATGCAGATTCTTCTCTTCTTCGCTGCTTAGCAATAGCGTGTTCCTATATCTCAATGCTCCAATGCCATTCACGGTTTGCTTCTTCTTAATCCACAAAAACTCAATTCAATCTTATCACTTTCTCATTTCTTATTAATTAATTTTCAACGATACGCTTCTGGATCTGGGAACCGATTTGGATCTGTTTGTTCGTAATGAATTAGGATAATACGATTGTTAAATCCAGATTTTTTTTTTAATTTTTTTTATTTTTTTGGTGTAACATAGTAATCGCCCAGAAATTCCAAGCTGCAATTGGAATTGGAATTCTTTTGGCGTAGAATTGTATTGGTTTTGTTTAGAAAGCTATTGATTGTTTTAATCATAGTGTTCATCTTTTTTGCACCCTCAAATGTTAAGATTTCGTGATCTTCCATTTTTCCAGGCTTATTTCTTTGTTCAAATGGATTGAATTCTGCACATCATTTCACTGTGTATGGAACACTATGGAGGCTAATTAGAAAATATTGGTGTTAAATTGCGAAAACTCGAAAAAGAACATGGCTACAGCTACCAAGGCTGAAAAGAAGGCTGCAGTGGATGCAGCTGCATGGGTGTTCAATGTTGTCACCTCTGTTGGTGTTATAATTGTCAACAAAGCTTTGATGGTCACTTATGGCTTCAGTTTTGGTAAAATCCCTTTTCCAGTTTTACCTGACATTTCTGTTATTGCTCTTTGTGTTGTCTTTCCCCTTTGAAAAAGTTTAATTTCTATGCACTGATAATTTGAACAATGCATGGAAGGTAAACTCTGTTTGATATACCAATACCATATAAGGATTTAGTATTAGTTTCTTGGATTCTCTTAATAACATTTGGCTATACTTCCCGCAGCTACAACATTAACAGGTCTTCATTTCGCTACGACAACTTTGATGACAACCGCATTAAAGATGCTAGGATATGTCCAGCCGTCTCACTTGCCATTGTTTGAACTTCTAAAATTTGTGTTCTTTGCTAACTTCTCTATTGTTGGAATGAATGTGAGCCTAATGTTGAACTCAGTGGGATTCTACCAAGTGAGTTGGGATGTTATTTAGCTATTGGTCTATCAATAAATAGAGTTTGTAATTTAATTTTACCATTTCACCATTGGCAGATTGCTAAGTTGAGCATGATCCCTGTATCCTGCCTATTTGAAATTGTTTTCGACAAGATTCGGTATTCAAGAGACACGAAACTGAGCATACTTGTTGTCCTTATTGGTGTCTCTGTTTGCACCGTAACTGATGTGAGCGTTAATTCAAGAGGATTCATTGCTGCCTCTATAGCAGTATGGAGCACTGCTCTGCAACAGTATGTAAGTGTGACATTCCTCTTCATGTGATGCATTACATCTGTTCAACTGAAATGGCATGATTCAATCATAATATATTCATTACGAATGCATACACACTACACACTATGAAGCGAACTAATGTAGTCTTATAAATTATGCTTTTAGAAATTATGCTATTTATAAAAATGTTACTGATGTGGGTGTTTCTCAAATCCTTTATGTGCAGTACGTTCATTATCTTCAACGGAAATATTCGCTAAGTTCTTTCAACCTTTTAGGACACACAGCACCTGCTCAGGCTGGAACACTACTGTTGATAGGCCCTTTCCTAGATTATTGGTTGACAAACAACAGAATTGACAAGTATGCTTTCAACTTTGGCTCCTTGGTAAGTACTGCATCACAAAAAGTTATCTCAATCTATGGATATGTAGATAAGAGCATATTATGATGAATGACTTGATCTGTTAAGTCATTGATTTCTCCATCAAGTGTATGTATATAACTCAACTGCTAATGATTGAATTTCTGTGTATAATTTTTACACTGACAATGTGTATAAATTAAATCCTTTCCTTCTTCCCATAATCTGTGATTTAAATTGAATCAATGGAGCCAACTCTATTAGTTTCTTGTCATAATCTGCTGTCATTTTTGGATGAATAAGAAATTGATCCTAACTGAGCATCTCAATTCTGATGTTGATTTTGGCAGATGTTCATAGTTCTGTCATGCACCATAGCAGTTGGCACAAACCTCAGCCAATTCATCTGCATTGGGAGATTCACTGCTGTGTCGTTCCAAGTACTAGGACACATGAAGACAATACTTGTTCTAGTGATGGGATTCTTATTCTTTGGTAGGGATGATCTCAATCTCCATGTGGTTCTAGGAATGGGGATTGCCGTGTTCGGAATGATATGGTACGGCAATGCCTCATCCAAGCCCGGTGGAAAGGAGCGATGGAGCCACGCTCTCCCCACCAACAAAACAGAACCACGATGATACCATGATTGTGATTTCGTTGGTGAAACCTGAGCTCACCAAGAAAGAAAGAAAAAGAAAGAGAAATATAGATAGTTAGGTCCTTGGAAAGAATTTTTTTATTTGAAATCAGAACCCCCAGGGGTTCTAAATTATTTCAGCCCCATTTTTGTAATTCTTTGAAATTTCTTAGTTTTGGTCTCGGTGGATATTTCCTGGTAGGTGCAGGTTCCCTGCCATGATGGAAAAAATATTTATTATTCGGTTTAGCTAATAAATTCCTTTTGAAGCCTCAGTTTAGAGAGAGTTGAAGGGTATGTTTGGTTCTTCCATTCCTATCCAATGCTGTCAATAGATTAAATACCCTCGTCATTTGCCCAACACTTTAGGTTCTGTTGTTATGAGACAAAAACAGAGAGATAGAAACAGAAATTTGGGGAAGAAATCGTATTTGGGCGTATAGACAGAAAATTAAAATTTAGCCAAAATTCTTGTTCACTTAGGACTAAGATAATTTTTGAAGTCAGGTAATATTTTTTTCTTTTTCCAAAACTATCATCACTCCCTTCTCTCCCTCGCCCTCCTTTCTGTTGTTGCCGCCTTCACCCTCCCCCACGGCACCTGTTTCTCCTCCTTCCATGCCAACGATAACAAAGACAACAGGGCCTCAAAACAAGACAATCTCTGTTTGTTTTCCCTGCAATGCTGTCACCTCCAACGGCACCCACCCAACGCAGACACTAGGGCACACCACCAAAACCTTAATGGTGCTGCTGTATCAAAAACTAGATGACTTGCAAAAGCTGAAACCATTGCCTTCCCTACCTAGCAATAATTTCCAACCATGGCCTAGTGAAAAAGATAAGGACGAAAAACACAGAATCATGAAGATGAACAATTCCAGTTTTTATTTGAAGGAAGAACCGTGGTTAAGAAAAAGTTACAAGGTGAAAATAACAAAGGTCTTTTTTTGTAACTTAAATTTGAGACAATTGCTTTTATATGTCGGTCTCAAATTTCCTCTTTCTGTCTTCATATTTCCCTCCCGAGGCAAAATCCAAATAATCCTTCTTCGGTTAATTCTCTTCATTTTCAATTGTGAATGCAATATAATACATAACACTCGTATAAGAAAAACCAAGCATAACAATAATAATAAAAAGTAAAGAACTCATTTGCTCAGGTAAAATATATCCCATCGTAATTTTGGCTTCACTGCTGTTACTAATCGATAATCATTTGAAAGTATTTTGTTAGGCCAACTTTCTGTTAAAACGCAACTTAATACTATTGGATCGGAAGTCTGATAAATCTTAAAATATCATCATAATTCAACTAAATGGAAGCTTAAAACAAATAACCAACAAAATTGAAATTGTCAAGAGAGAGCATATAACCAAAAAACGGCATCGGTGTGTAAAACATATGTCTGCCTCTTCAACAATATCTAATTTCCAAAAACCAAAATATAACAGTTTAACGCTTCTTGGATACACCAACAGTCTTTCCCCTACGGCCAGTGGTCTTGGTGTGTTGGCCACGAACTCGGAGGCCCCAGTAGTGCCTCAAACCACGGTGATTTCTGCATAGTAGTGTCAATGTGGGACGATAAAGCTGTTAGAACTTTAAAACTAACCAATGCATAAAGCATAAATTCACCAGTGATTGATTATGCTGCATATAACGTGATAAACGAAATGAAGGCGAAAAAATAACACAGGTATTATATAATAAAATATCAGAACATATTAACTTGACAGTAATTTCTTTGGTGAAGAGTAGAATTGGGTGAAGAGTGAAGATTTTTCCTAAATTTAGAATGAACATGGGCATTACACATGATAAATTTTTATTGGTGAATTTTTCCTATTCTGAAAAAAAAAAGCAATCTTCACTCTTCACCTTAGCATTACCCTAACTTGAAATATAAACTGCACTGTTGTAATTGTAACAAAAACTATCAATTTTATAGATCACATCATGATTGATAGCTAAACCAAAATATACAATCAACAAAAGCGAGTGACCTAATTTAATTTAAAGAGATGAACTTCATAAAGATTAAGACAAGTATGTCACCCATGTCTTATAAACTATATATGCGAAAAGAGACAGAGACAGCGAGCAAATTCATTCCAAATTAGTTGGAACAAACAGGACAAAACAATTCAACAATTCTAAATAAAAATTCATTTAGAGTTGAGTGAGACCTGATTTTCTTGAGTCTCTCCAAGTCATCCCTGAGCTTCATGTCGAGAGCGTTGGACACAACCTGGGAGTACTTGCCATCCTTGTAGTCCTTCTTCCTGTTGAGGAACCAATCTGGGATCTTGAATTGCCTTGGGTTGGCAACCACAGTCATCAGATTATCAAGCTCAGCAGCACTCAGTTCACCAGCTCTGCCCAAACCATCATCACAGGCAACAAAAACCATACCCTATCAGATAATTTGGCCTTATATCCTAATGTCTATAGTCTATAATTTCAATCATTAGTAAGATAACTAATGCCACAACTTATCTTATGATATCATATACATATACAAGACCTGTTGAGTTGTTATTTATAAACCATAAATTATTTCTTTGTCCAACATAAAAGGAGGAAGGTAAGGTACCTCTTGTTCATGTCGATATCGGCCTTCTTACAACAGATGTTAGCAAATCGCCTTCCGATACCTTTGATGGAGGTCATAGCAAACATAATTTTCTGCTTCCCATCTACGTTTGTGTTCAGAACACGAAGAATGTGTTGGAAATCCTCGTTCGCCACCAGAGACTACAATACCGGAGCCAAAACAAAATGTCGGAAACCAACAAAAAGGGATTCGAATATGAAGAGACAAGTAACAGTTACGAAACTACAGCAGCTAAATAAAAATTGCATCTTTATTTCAAATCAGCGGAACAATCACCGCACACGAGAGAGAGAGAGAGAGAGAGAGAGAGAGAGAGAGAGAGAGAGAGAGGGAACGCACCATTTTGGATGAAGAATGAGTTGGGAGAGAGTGAAGGATTGATGGCGCCGAAGCTGAAACTCTTGGGCGATTGAAGATGCAGAGATTCTAGGGTTTGGGAGTGAAATGCGATCTTATATAGTGTGCTGCGCTCAGGGTTTTGTTCACTGTACAGGGTGAACTATGATTTGAATGACAAGTTTGCCCCTCAATGTGCTTACTACGACAGCGTTTCGTATATCTTGGGCTTTAAGTCCTTTGGGCTTAACCAAAAACAAAATAAAAGTAACCACTTTTTTCATTAGGTATCTATCATTTCAGACAAACACTAAGGTGGGTTTGGTACCATGAAAACAAAATTGCATTTAGTTTACGTTTTTTATTTTTAGAATTTTGTAAAAGAATAAATAAAACAGTAAAGACAACAAATAGAAGGTGAATATTCTAATAAATATTCTATAATTATTTTCATATGAAAATATTTTCTTTTGACTATTGGATGATATATTATTAGCTTTGATTTTGTCATTTTAGCATGTTATAAAAGTATTATCTTTATTTAAAAGCATAATTATTTTTTTAAAATCGTTATTCTTTTCTTATAAATCGCGCTTTTAAAATATAGCTAGACAATATATTCACGAAAAGATACTTTTAATATTTTTATTAGAGTAAGTGCCTAATTAGAATCTCTTAATAAAAATCACTTGTTTTATTGGGTATTTATCATTGACTACGATTCTACGAATACTAATTGCTTGTTAGTTTGTTGGCACTTGGATGGGTTAAATAGGGATAGTTAACCCAAAAATCTAAGACTTTTCCATGTATGTCCACAAAAATCTGTTTAACATACTACATGCTTCGCTATCTATCTTAAGACGTGTTTGTTTCTAGACCAAAAAAAAAAAAAGGACGTATTTGTTTTTATTGAAAAATTGAAATGCTATTTCACTTCTTCTTTTAAAAAAAGTATATTATTTGTACGAAAAATCAATACTTATTTTGAAGGAAGCAACGGTAGGTTAAAACAGCTCGATTAGAATGCTAGGAATTAAAATTCATTTGAGTTAAATTCTTTTTCTTACTTTAGAATAGTTAAAAATTAATGATTTAAATTGCTGTCAGAATTTCAATTCTCATTTTTTCTTCATTTGTAACAGATTTCCAAATCAATTCTCACACGCTTCAAATTTAATATGTCAAATATCAAAAATTGAATTTCATTCTATTAATATATTATAATCATTCCAAAATTATAGAATTGAGTTTCAAATAAAAATAAATTCTTTCGTTAAAAAAAATAGAATTTTTTTCTCATATTAAATAATTTCCAAACAAGCTACCAATACCTCACAGTGTTCTCTTAAAAACGAGTTGCAACTTCTAAGTCAATTCACTAGGCATATTAGTTCCTTAATGTTTCATGAGAAAATTGTGTCTTGTTGGAATACCGTATAAATGTTGTTGCTATATTAAAACGTAAAAAAAACCAAAGTGATGATGCCAAAGATTAAATGTCACACAACTTTATAGATAGATTAAAAGTAAACCAGCTGAACACAGACTCATCATACAGTTAGATTTAAATGTCATTACAAGCCAAATCAACATAAGCAACACATACAACATAAGACAAGGATTAAAAAGTGGTTTTTAGTTAATGTACAAATTTCTTCTACCGAGAGCATAAGCACAATCATTAGCATGCAGTCCACTGTGAGAACTTCTGATCCAGGTTCAGAAACAGCACATTAAAGCATAATACAAAATTAGCTTTTCTTTTCTGTATAACCAAACTGGAATCAGGACTGTGGCATTTTTAACAGGACTAGCACATGATGTTACTTATTTTGCAACCCCGTTAGTTCCAAAAGCATAAATGACATCTGTTTCTATAACAAAGTCTAGGCAAAAAATTGTCATAGACTAAGATGGTTTTACATGATTTCACTTTCACTTTTCATGTTCATATGGTAATGGTACAGCCTAATTCTTTTGCTGCGGTATTGAGATACTTTATAGACAACTCATTCGAAAGTCCACTGTGAGCTTCCCATGTCAAGCATTTTTCTATGTCAGCTTGCCAGTCAGTGACATCCAAATTGAAGTATGGATAAGAGGGGTCGGGGATGCCGTTTATTTGCGGCGGTTTAGGACCAGATCTGATCGAGCCTGTATGCAAGATGTCCCGAAGAACCGAAATGCTCAGCGCACGGACATGTGCACTTGGATGGGAGAGGCATCTAACAGTGGCTGATAGGCGGCACTACATGTGGTATATTCACACAGAGATCAGTAAACAATCTATAGAATAACTAATAAAGCACATAAAACAAGTTAGAAATTCATATTCATGTTAATGCCATAATTTCATTAACCATATGTTAGCCAAGTTAGAAAAAGATGTTTGGTTACCTTTAACAGGTTTGAAAGGCCATCCGCCACTGCCAATCCAGATTCACCCAACTCGAGCACAGGCTGTACTGCTCTAGCTGTTACTTCCAGCAGCTGGTCATCATTATCAAATATTGAGAATTTGAGATACTAATATCAGTAAAAACATAGGAAATGCCAAATCCATCCTTCAAAGTGCCAGAAGTTGGTGCTAAATGTTAATCGGTCACAGGATGAATGTGTGCATTGACTTATGTTTTCACACCGAACAACAACAACAACAAAGCCTTGTCCCACTAGGTGGGGTTGGCTACATGGTCAAATGACTCCGTTGAGTTCTATCATGTATCATGTATACAGAGAGACTGTTTTCACACCGAACAACCATGACAAATATCTTGATATGCAATCAGTGTATAGAATTTTACAATATCAACTAATCAGATGCTGTCATGTGTACGACTTGATGACAATAATCAAATAAGTTTTTTGGCATAGCTAATTTGAATGGATTTAAAGAGTTAACATAGAATTCAATGACAATAAATAATATAATCTAATAGAAGAAAATTCCTGTGATTATAATTTTCCACCATCATGTGACCAGGAACTGAGTCTATTGCTTTTTAACTTGTTAGTAAAGCAACTAGTTTCACTAGTAACTGAATTGAACTTCAAAATCAAAGAAAAGCTAATGTTGTAAAATGCTACCTCCAGCTGTGGTAAAGTACAAGCTTCTCCATCAACCAGCATACCATCTGTGGCTCGTAGCAGCAAATCTGACGCACTTGCCAAAATTACCAATGACTCTGCACTATCATGATTCCTCATTAGCTCCACTATCAATTTCACGATCCGCTGATTGACTCTCCACATCTTCTGACCCAGATCATCATCCTTGGCAATCCATGGCTGCAATTCCCTCTCCGCCTGACAAGCAACAAGCCGCAGAAAGTGACTAAACAGATGAAATTTTCGAAACAAAGATAATACAGAAAAAGACAACTGATAAAGAAAGTATAGGTGAGATCTTCAGCATCAGATATTTGAACTTCATAGGCATTATGAGGCAATTCTAAAAGTAATTCTTAATTCTTCTTGTCAATTATATACTCATTCTTTTAAATTATGATTAAATAAATTAAAGGTAATAAGGCGAAATTTGGACCTGAAGAACAACTGCTGTTGCTGCTTTTGTTGGTGACGCTGATACAACATTGCATAATGCATCAACAACCTACATAAAAAATAAATAAATAAATAAAATAAAACCCAGTAATGATCCTTTTTAGCAGCACTAAGGAAATTAATGACATATCTTGCTATCTGAATCGACTATAAAAAGCTTTTTAATGTCTCTTATTGGGGTATTGTCTTTGTCTCATTTTCAATAATCTTTTTCTCCTTTTAAAAAGTCTATCTCCCCATGATTAACAAAATCATAATTGTTATATCAACAAAAGTTTGGTTTCAGAACTCTAGGTCAATTTAAAAGAATCACCAAAAACATAAAGAAAAAAGGATAACACAGTTTGTAATGTACAATTTGTGCACTTGTACCTGCCTCCAGCCCTGTTGGGCAGAAGTGCTTTCTGCACAAGGTTGAGTTTCAGGGGAAGCAATCAACTTGTGCCATAGTAGTGAAACAACAGAGAAGCATAATTCTTGTTTCTCTGCCAGCATGGATCTGAGGAAAATTTGTGCATTGCAACTCAATCCTATATGTCTGTCCATTGTAAGAAAGTTGGCGAGATCAGAAGCATCCAATGGAAAACCTGTGACACCTTTACCTAAGGTACACCCTCCTGATGCTTCATTTGAACAAGAAGTTTTATCAGATTTGCGGTTAAGTTTTGATGGACCCGAATCTTCCAAAGTAGTAATAGATGTTTGCCTAGGGTCAAAGCAGCTACTACTTTCACACTGATTGTGTCTTTTACTACCAAGAGAAACAACAGAGTCCTTCCAAGTAGGTGCATGAATTAACGTAGCTTCTAATGGCTCTGCTTTGATAACTATAGACGCTACGGCTTTGCTATGAATATCTATGAGATTATACAAGGATGATGCTCTGGAGTGAATTTCATTGTCCCATTTGCACCGAATCAGAACAGAAAGAGCATGCATGCAAGCTTTGGACCGTCTAAATAGTTCAGAGACATGTGCAGCAACCATAGCTGCAGCGACTATCTCATTTGAGCTGTAACTCCATGGAGTGCCAACTGATGACGGCTTCAATGAAAACAAAGCCTCCAAAATTGCTAAGATTCTGTGAGTATGGCGTATAGCTGAGTCTACGCCGTTCTGCAACTCATGTGACGTTCCATTTATTCTAAAAGGCTTGGCTATATCTTTTACATTGTTGGAATCTGAATGATTATTCCCCCGTGAAATCAGAGGGAACAATTGAAGCTCACAGGCAAGAGCACAAACAGCAGCCAGAACATAAGAATCAAATGCTGCTATAGGACCTTGCTTCTTCATTTTCCTATTTCTAGTTTCTTTCTGAATTTCAGACACAGCATGCAAGTCCTCAATGATTTCCTCGGCTGAATAATTGTCCTCACCTCTCGGCCTCTTGCTTCCGCTGAATTGTGCTTCATGACTAACGCAGACAGTTAAGACTACGAAAAGCAGGCGTGAGGCGAGCTCAACAGAAGCACATGATTCTAAGAAAAGTGAATGAACCATCGTGCGGAGTTCTGCTACAGCAAGGTTTTTGGAGGCAGACCCCACTCCAAAGAGGTACTTTGATTTTCTGTTTTGTTCTCTAGTGGTGTCAGACGGAAAGGTCCTCTGAAGAATAGCTTCCACTGTAGCAGCAAATATTTTCATAAGACATGCCTCCGATGGGCTTCCGCGTGGAAGGTATTCGAGGACCTTAAGTAGGGGGATGTATAAATTCCATGATAGTATAGGAGGTTGTAGTGGAGTTGCAACTATAATCTCTGGAAGATCAACAGCTGAGGAACTTGTAGGAATCAGGCCATAAGCAGCTTCCCAAATGGTGCAAATTCTCCATTCAACCTCTGGGCCATGTGCACACAGCATGGATGCGATGCCTTGTGCAGTAGCCTCCATGGAGGCTTCTGCTGCAGGAACTTCTATCTGATCAACACTTATAAATTTCAGCATGTGGAAAGAATTTTTCTGATGTGGTTTACAAAATAAGAATGAAAAAAATATATGTAACTGACAAAAACTAACAACCTGCTTTTTGTAGGAAGAGATATAACCACCCAAGGGTTCATGTTGGACTTCTACTCCATCAACTTGCCTAAGAGGTGGGAAAAGTAATGCGGGCTGGGAAAGTACACGAAAAAGCAAAGCTGCTGCGGCATCAGCAGCTATGCCTGCTCTCATGGACATTGCAGTCCCTATTGCACGCAAGAAATGCAAATGCATCCAATTTCTAGGAAGCTGCATCAAAGGAACAGTAAAGTTCATCAGCCAATTAGCTTTAAGTCTTTCACAAGGTTTCTTCAAATGAAAACATCACAATACACAATTATTTTAGAAATAAGAGTGCAACTTTTCTTCTTGATCCAAAAATCAAGCAACTTACTCATACTTGCCAAAATATTAACTTAGGTTTTCATTAATGTAGCAACAAATTATTTTGTGATTTTGCTATAAGATTTTATAGTTTATTACCCTTATGCCTGAAGCATAATCTTCAGCAGCTCGAAGAAGCTCCACAAGCTGTACAGCAGCATCAAGTGCATCTGGGGCCCATGATGGTGGTGCTTCTAAGAGTCCAAGAAGAAGTCTCTGTGTAGCACTTGGAGTAGCAATGGCATAGTATCTGCAAAAGTCATGTGTATACATTTACGCAGGCAGATGACTTTATGAACAAGTAAATAACACAAAAAGTATTGAGTCTAGAATAACCTATGAAATAAGCGTGCATATGGCTCTAGAGCTGGTAATCCAGCAACTAGATGCTCATCTAGAGCTGTTGTTGGTGGAGGAAGCAAAAGGGCAGGGACAGCAGCTGCTGTTAAAGTAGCAGTCTCATAGCGAGCAACTTCATCATCACAAACACTTAATATAACACCGGCACCATTGGCAACAGCCCATCTTGGAGTCGAAGGCACAAGTTGAGGATGCTTCCCGGAACCACGTGAAGAAGCTAAGAGAAAATTCATGCATGAGAACATTAACTTAGGAATAGTCTTGAAAAATTAATAGATCAACAAGATCTTATCAATTTTGGATTAACTGAGAAAGTGGTAGATGTGATAGTGTAGATAAAATAAAAACAGGGAAGATGAACATGAACATGTAGGCCAATGCCTAATCCGTGTTATGAGGCACATATTATGATGCATAAATTTCATTGACAGAACTTCTATATTAAATAACTGGAATTCAATGTACCAGTTGTTGGGGGCTTGAGTTCTCCTGCAGCATATTTACCCATAACACCACTGCACCTGTGAACATAGATGGCAAGATCCATTGACATCAGCAAAATGTACTTAGTACCAGGAATAACGATAATATGGTAAACAGGAAATAGTTCAAATTAATAAAGTAGAACAAAGAAGAAATTGCAGACCCTTGGCCTCAGTTAAAACATACACGATACAGTTCCTAACGTGTCCCCAAGGATAAGGCCTAGCCCAGTCAACACCTAGGATGTTTTTCCTCTTGGTTACATAGCTCTAGGAGTGGATTCCCATCCTCTTATATGTTACATATTAAATAAATTGTTCTTATAGTGAAATAATTGCTGTTCTAAACTTATTTTAATTTCCCATGGTTACTTGACAAAACTTTTGAATGCAGTGTATAACTTCACATAAAAGGATTAAGAATGGCAATTGGTACTCCACTCGAACTAACTTTCAAACATTCCCTCAAATAGCAGGTAGATCAACACATAAATATTGTTGCAAGCGCAATGGGATCAACTGACATAGGTTGGTTCATCTGATCAGTCTTTTGCTCACATATGACCATGACTTGGGTTCAACTCTCAAGTTCTCCTAATGGTGGTGAGCTATACATATCTTCGTAAGCACTCCTTGGTTTGAAAGTTGGTGTTTGTTTTAGTTTGGTTTCTGAAATTTGTGTACCAAGAAATATGGTTGACTTTAAGGTCAAACCTTCAAGCTGAATCAAGCAGGACCATGAAACCCCTAGAACTAGCTAAAGCACACATACATACAAGATTAACATCATCTACCGAATTCAATGGGCTAAATAATATGCTGCTAGCTCGTTATGCATATTTCGGACTTTTTTTAAAAGAACACTCACCATCTGAAATAGTCACTTCTAATGCCTACAGGTGCAGCCAGCAATATATCAGTAATCCATGGGGACAGAGGCCTTATTGGTTTTTTCTCTTGCTGTATCAAAGAATTTTGAACAGACTTCCCATCAACCGAGTCACTAGTGGTCGCATGGCTGCCACTGCTGCTTCTTTCTGATTCACCATATTGCCTTTCGGTCTTGAATATTGGGCGATTGTAATGAGTTAAAATTCTCAAAATTTCACCACACGCCAAAGCCCATTGTTCTGAGTATTCATTCTGCGAATATATGCAAAGCACAAATGTAAAACTCTTTTCAAATACTGAAGCTGAATAACTGCCATATTTAGTAATTAAGAAACTAGAATACAGAACAAGAGTAGATTCGAAAAATAAATAAAGGCAAGATGAATTAAACAGCAAGAAGACTTTAGTAAGAAATTGAATTCTACATACAAATCAAATTATGAAGCAATTATACCTCACTCTTTGGGGAGACTAAAGATATGAACGAAGCGAATGGAGGGCTGCTCTTATAGTAGACTATCGTGCCATCAATAATGCATGAAATAATTGGAAGTACAACTGCATGCCCATGCTCTGGATGATGAAGAACAAATGTTGCTGGACATACAAGCAAATACATAAAGTAGTTAACATGTAGTAGAAGTAAATTAACTGTAATCTGAGACTAACATGAATTAAATGACCATGCCCATCAAAAATTAAATAAATAAATAAATAAAAATTAAACTAACATGGGATAGAGCATAAATACCCAAAACATCGTCAAAGAGAAGTATTTCCTGTGATGGATAACGGTTACGGATCAACTGCCAAATTAACATGTAACAATGAGTAGTTTTCATAGAAACTATTGGATTTCTCGTCAAAAAGATATTTCAACAAAAAAAATGAATATATGAAAATAACTAGTGTATAGTTCAGTTCAAGAGGTTTATTTGTAACATAAGTGCATTGTTCATACCTCAGCAATATCGTCAGCAAATTGCTCTGATGTAAATTGAATGAAGAACTCAACATATGCTGCAATTTGATCCTATGGAAAATCAAAAATAATGTCATAAGACCATGGAAGCAGAATTACAAGAAGCTTCTGCTCTAGCAAACAATGCAAGGTAGTTATACAATTCTTTACATGTGAATTTGGAGATAACGCCAAAAAATAACAATCTATTAAGTTATAAAAGAAACTGCCGAGAAATTAAATTGAAGAATTCAAGTCATTGGCATCATTCTGTTATCAACATATTATCCCATTTCTGGGACCTTTTTTCTTCAACAGAAGAAATGCAAGTAGACAGGACAAGTGCCCTCTAAAGAAAATCAAAATAAATAAATAATCAAATAAAATACAAATAGAAAACAGGAGCTTCACATCAAGTGAGCAAAGCCCGCAGTCCTCTCAAATCCAGCACAGAAAACCCTCTAAAACAAAGATTAGTTAAGCTACCATTAAGAAGTTGAGAATGATACAACTACTGCAATTAAGTCTTTTCCTAGTAGGTGTTGTATGGCTGATCAAGCAAAGCGCATCCTATCATACACCACCATAAATAACAAGACTTCAAACAGTCCCTCAGAAATGACCTATGAGAATGTGCTCCAAACTCTGATGATTAATCAAACAGTCACCAAGCTTCCCAGAGTACCACACTTGTAGCCTTGTAGGTAGTATCATGCCAAAATTAAAATATAGAGATGCATCCGTACATCTAGTTTCATTTATAGTCCGCATCATTTCAATTTATTTGAGATGCTTATAGTCCAAGTTGTCAAATAATACAACACTGAAGAATCTAACATCTCTTTAGAATTGATTATCTCCTAACACAGATGGTTTTGAAACTTTTGTTTGGATTTTCCAGGAACTTAAGGCGTTTAGGTTGTTGACATTTCAAGATCAAGTTCTTGAATATCCTTGTTTCTGTATTTTCCAACTAGGAATCATTTCAATTGTCAATCCTCACAGAAATCAAGTCCTTTTAAATATTACACATTTATTTGGTTTTCCATACCCTAGCATTGCTCAATAACACAGTTACTAGTAAATTGGCCACAACATTTAGTGTCAAGGCTTCAGCATCCTAGTAACTAAACAAGGATGGATGTGTTCAAGTTATAAAATTACACTGTTCACCCATTACCTGTTGAATCTGTGGCTTACCACTAGGACATATTTTGTAATTGCTAGTAAAAAAGTTCAGCCTTCCCAATTAAGCCTACAGGAATCTTGCCGATTCAACCTGAATTTGAAGCTACCCTACCTAATCCAACTTCAAAAAACTTTATGGATATGTAATTTCTACACTTTCAACAAAATTCCGGAAAATAATTTATGAAAAAAATGGAACAACTTTAGAAATTTCCAGAAGATTCATAAGATTAAACACATAGTTTTTCAATAATAATAATAATAATAAATAAGATACTAGTATTTTCTACAGTATAAAAGTATCCAACTGCAATATGATGCTTCCCAGGAATATTTTTAAAGTCAAACTCCGGATAAATCATCAATCATAATAAACAATTATGAACACCAGTAACAGTTACAAGTTACCAAGCTTTTTTCATTAACATCTAATGGAAAATATCAAACTTTCCTACATTCTATGCTCTCACAAGAATATTGCATCAGTGCCACACAGAACACTCTATGCCTCGGCTAATATCAGCACTCATCCGTCACACACGCTGTAAACCAAAAATTTGTGCATGATTGAAAATTCTTAGTTAGCAACCAAATTCGGCTCAATAGAATGTTATCAAACTATATCTCTTCACATATGGAATGATCCCATCATGCCACTGACCTATCATCCTTCTATAGTTCTACTCTTAATAAAACATCTGCTACCTTTCCCAAAGAATATTCATAGAGAAATTAAATTCCCCAAACGGCTTTAATTCTATAAGCCTTATAACAAACAGTGAAGCATCAAACGAAAAAATAATTATTACAATACATACATACACACGTACATATATACATATTTGCATACATGTGTAATACATGCATACATACACACACACAAATGAATATAGATTCCTTGTCAGTAATATTGTATTTACATAATCATTTTATATCATCATCAAGTTTGACTTTTGCATAAAGTATTTCAAAAGTCACATATATAGACATGTTGGATAGACTATGAGGTATTTCCAGAGGCTCTACCCATTTGAAGTGCCTATGAACTTCAAAATAGTGCAATCTACTTCAGAATGAACAATTAAAAAAAATCTTTTTAAGAGAATAATATTAGCTATTAAACATTAAGCAATGAAAAGGAAAAAAGCAGTAAGATGATACCTTTCTTTGTTGACCGTCCGGTGGGGGAGGCCAGAACAACGAGGAGTATTGAAGTCGGTCGATCCACCTTTCATTGGAAGCAGCCATTGAAGAAGAAGACATCTATGAACTTTGAAGGTTGTTCCCTTCTCTACCACTGATTACCAAAAGCAATTATCCACAATCCAGCCAAAACATGCTACCAATCAAGAATTAAGATATCGTAATTCAGCATTCCCTGCTTAGCATCAACTTTTTACCTTAGTATCCAATCCTTTCACCGAAAATTTTTCATTCAACTAAATATATTCCAGAAAGAGGGGGGAGGGGTGATTTTGCTTTTGACAGAAACCAGGTAGGTCTCAGAAAACTGTTAATAGCTGTTAAATTCAGAAATTTTAGCTGTTTCTATATGTGTATCAAATTTTAAAACTAACAATTTATTTCTGAGTTTCTTTTCACTATAAACATGCAAGAGAGTCTTCAAATCAATTTAAATAAAATAAAATAAAACCTCAGTAAAACAGAACAAATTATTCAAAAAATAGTACAGAAAATATGAAAAAAAATAAATTCAGAGACAGCGCCTTAATATCTATGAACAACTCAGATTCACCGCATAAAAATTTAAAATAAAATAAAAGAGGAAGGCCACTAAGGTAAAAGCACAAACACCAGGAACACAGCCAAACAAGTACACAAACTAAATCATCCGAAAAAAAAAACGAAAAAAAAATTGACAGCTGAAATTTCCAAAAAGGAGAAAAAGAATATAACGGGAAAAAGGAGAGAGCTATGTACCTGAGCAGTTTATAATTTCTATTATAAGGATGCGATCTCTTTGAGGAACTATCTTTGCTGATTTGGAAGGGTTCACAAAACTATTAACTGATGAAGCAAAACAAAAAAAGGGGGAAGTTTTCTTTGTTTTTTCCCCCGAAAATTTAACCGGAATAAATTTTTATGGAAGAAAAAAAAAATTCTGGAGGGATGGGGGTGGTGGTGGTAGTTTTGTGCTTCAGAGAGAGAGAGAGAGAGAGAGAGAGAGAGAATGAAAGAGAAGATCTTTAGGAGCTCTCACAACACAAGCTTAGATTGAGTGCATACGTGGCAATGATATTTTCCTCTCACCTCACAGGCTCTCTGTCACGTCATCATGTATGTATGTATGTATGTATACTCTCTCATGCACCATCATCATCATCTCATATCATATCACATGACATTGTTTCAAGTGTTATTATCGCTACTACTACTACTAAATACTAGTTTAATTACGATATTTCTTCATGTGTAACACCATATGTTGATTTCTCTGATACTTTAATAATTTTACATTTAAATAATATTTTTACTTTTATAAAATATAATTATCACTTCCATAATATTATATATATAACCTAGCCTATAAATATAATATTAAAAAAATCGGTGTATATAAATTTGATAAATGGCATAAACAAACTAAGATGACCTATAATATTACACTAATGTTTAAAGTTGTCAAACTCGTGAGTCTAAGTAAATTCGTGGAGCTAATATAAACTCGATTCGTGAGTTAACTCGTATACTCGTACGAGTTCACTTATTATGAAGTTTTTATATATATATCATACATAATGTATAATTACTCAATTCTAACCCTTTAAAATTAATAATATCAATCTTAAAGCATATAATAAATTAAAATAGTAGCACACATTATAACAAATACTTTAAAATACACATTTAAATTTTCTACAATTATTCTTATACAAATACAACATAGAACAGATAAAATTAAAAATTCTAAATCTGTAATACTAAATCTTTAATTGAACATTGAACAATATCAAATAATCAAATTAGAAACCCAAAAATTAATCAAATTATAAATTATACTAACACTGTAATTTACCAAAGCTGCAATACTAAAAGTAAAAAAAATATATATATATATAAATCTTTAACTCTACATGACTAAAATAATAAACATTTGACAATTCAACATTCAATATAACTTTAACAATCTGTTTACGACATATAATTAACTCTAATCAAAATAATTAATTACTAACAGCCATGAATGGGTGAACCATATGGCCATCTAATATAAACGATAAGTAATAAGCTAAAATTAGAAGTAATAAAATTTAAAAAGCAAAAAGAAAACCTAAATCAAGAAGCAAAGGCTCAAAGAAGGGACAAAGCCATACAAAAAATAGAGAATGCAGAAGCAAAGAAGGGGAAAAGTCCCAGCAACAACGGATCGATGACAAAGGTGCAACAAGCAGTGGTGGTAAGGGTGCATAGTAGCAGCACGAAACGACGACGACAAAGAGTCATAAACTTCACGACGGCGCGAACCAGAGCAGAGATAGGACTGTAGGAGAAGTAGTCGAACTCGTGAATGGTGATAGCACGATAGAGTTGCGGATAGTGGAGATGTGAAGAAATACAGAGTAGAGTGCAACAGAGGTAAAATTCACAAAGACAAGGGCGCAAATCATAGCAGAGGTAGCAGACGCAGGCGAACAACGACAGTTCGACGGGGAATGGCGACTGCGGCAGAATATGGAGAAAGTGAGACTTGAGAGAAACGACGCAAATGAGTGAGTTGTGAGTGAGATTTCTTTCATTCTTTGGGAGTGTTATCGTAACCCTAATAGAAAATGTGTTTTTTTTTTTTTTTTTTTTTTTCAAAATGACGCTTTCTTTGAGCAAAAATGAAGAAAAACACAAACTCGCTAACTCGGTCCTAGACTCGTGAGTTTGACCGAGTCTAGCCGAGTTTACTCAGGATCGAGTCTATACCCGAGTCAACTCGATTCCATATCTAAACCCGTAAACTCGTACGAGTTTATTCGCGAGTTTGACAACAATACTAATGTTCTAAAAGGCTAAAATAGATAAACTTACATACATGTTCTAAAGTAAATTTATGCTACGATTTTTTAATGTAAATCGAATCATTTGAATTTAATTTACTATATATGCTATATCAATAGTAAATCGAATTTAGCCAATAAGTTATAGCTCAAATGACATAGTCTCCCTATACTCATCGAATTTAGTTAATTCGATTTAATATTGATACAGATTATTGATATTTATTACTTTTAAGTTAATTGTTATTAACTTTAAAACATAAATATCAATAAGAAAATAATCCTATATAAATCCAAATAAAACATCAAAAAATAAAAACAAATAAAAATAGAAACTCAACTTTCATGTCTTAGTTCAAATTTTAAAAAATCTAAATTTTTATAACTTATGAATGTAAAAATGAACATTAAACGATTTTTAAAAATTCATTAAAAATCATCATTTGGCTCATTAGTATCTTAAAAATTATTACCGTAATTTTTTATGTTAAAAAATTAATATAAAATACAATTCTTTAAAATGGTATAAAAGTTAAAACTTGAATATTTTTAAAATAAAAAATAATAAATAGTTATACAATATATAATGACCAACTATATTTATATAATATATAATTTGAAAAATAATTAAAATACTATATTAGTTACCTTATTATTTAATTTGTAAAATTAAGTATAAAATTTATTGCTTTGTTCTAACTTAAACTTGGAATTTTTAGAGCATAAAATTATTAAAGCATAAATAGTAAATCGAATCCAATTAATTCTATTTACATTAATAAATCGTAAATCAAATTTAAAATATTAGTCAAAATTATCCAATTATACTATTTTTAAAATAATTATATTACGATCCTCTATTTATTCTATATTAACCACTATAAGGTGTTGAGGTTTCAAAACTTATATATAACTGCTGCATAGAGTGAAATAAAC
This sequence comes from Arachis hypogaea, assembly GCF_003086295.3. NCBI lineage: Eukaryota > Viridiplantae > Streptophyta > Magnoliopsida > Fabales > Fabaceae > Arachis > Arachis hypogaea. The sequence continues at coordinate 150,215,208 of NC_092054.1, read as the reverse complement.
TGTTACAGACAATAATAGTTTGTAAAGAAACAATTTTAATACGTAAATCACAACAGAATATAGCAATTGTGAAAATATTTAAATTTTATATCTACATTTATTAAATACATATATAAATTAAATAAATTATTTTATTAAAATTTAAATATTAAAAAAACTTATATAAATTTTAAAAAATATAATGTTTTAAATTAAAGTGTAGTTAAGATCTAATTTTTTTTTTTTTACTTATCCCACTTTATTCGATTGATTTGAATACACATATTCATTAGTGTAATAATAATAATAATAATAATAATAATAATAATAATAATAATAATAATAATAATAATGAAGATCACTATCAAATATAGATTGTATAAAGATAAAGGCTCTTGGAGAGGGGGATCGGAAGGAGAGGGAAGAACAAGAGATATCCATTTAAACATATTTACTATAGTGTATTTTATAATTGTTATGAAATTTTGATAATACTTAAATATTATTGTCACTAAAATTAAGGTTATCTCTTTATATTATTTAATAATGTTTTATTTTAAAACAAAAGTCTAAATATTTTAAAAGGTAATAATAATAATAATAATAATAAAACTTAAATTTAATATTTTTAAGTGGTATAAAAAATTTATAATTATTATAACTATAATCTAAGCAAATTTCATCATATACTAAATTCATTTCTTATTCACAATCTATAAAATAGGGACATAAATATAAAATACAACAAGATACGAGATATTTAAATATATTAATTTTAGTTTTTTGTAAGATACACGAACATAATATATATATATATATATATATATAAGTATTTTTTAATAAAATAATATATTAATATTTTATTGATATAAGAATACATATTAATGTTTTAAGTGTTTTTAATTTTTAATTATATAAAATGTTTTTAAAATTTTAATAAATAATAGTATATATCATTTTTAAATTTATTAAAAAATATAAATTAAAATAATAAGTTTGATCATGATACGTAATAATATTTAGGTTTAATTATTCTGCTGGTCCCTATAGTTTCGCAAAATTTTTAATTAGGTCCCTATACTTTTTTTTTCTTTTAATTGAGTCCTTGCACTAAATTTTTTTTTAATTGGGTCCCTACATTTTTTTTTATTTTATTTAGGTCTCTGTACCAATTTTTTTTTTTAATTGGATCCCTATAAAATTAAGCCAATTACTACTAAGAGGGACTTAATTGAAAAAAAAATTTGATCTAAAAACCCAATTAAAAAGAAAAAAAGTATAAATACCTAATTGAAAATTTCATAAAATTATAAGGACCGACAGAATAATTAAACTTAATATTTAAACATATCTAAAATATATTTTTATTAAAACATAATTAAACACACACAGAGCAAACAAGTATCTTCACAGCAACTTGGTGCTTCATTGCTCAATGTTTTCTACTTCCTCTTAATCAGGAAATCCACGTAAATCCGTAATAATAATGGGGTAGAATGACGGAAGTGCCCTCCACGTGATGGCGAAAATGAATCTTATATTCAGATTTCAGAAAGTTGGAATAAGTGCCACAATGGGATGGAAAAGGAGACGGCAGTCAATAAAATATTGTTTTGTTTTTTAGTTGGCATTGGTGCCTTGCTTCGTGTCTTGAGCTGTCAACTATGCTTAGATATTTCTGAACCCATCACGTAGGATTTCTAATGTTTATGAGTAACTAATTTAAATTTAGTAAAAAGGATAAATAGATCGTTAATTTTTTAGCCTGCAAATCTTTAAGTTTTAAAAATTTAAAAATATATTTAATTTTTTTTTTAAATTTGAACATATTAATTTTAGAATTTAATTTATTCTATAACAGTCAAGTTAATATAATAAAAGTTACCTTTAATTTTTTTATTGGGTCTGATAGACTCAAGTAAACAGAAAAATTGATGTATTTAAATTAAAAAAAATTAAAAATTTAAATATATTTTTAAATTTTTAAATATTTAAATATTTATAGACGAAAAATTAAATTTTTTTTTAATTTTATATGTTAAGTTCCTGCTTAATTATTTATTTACTACTTCATGCTAGTGCTAGTCATAATCGATGTATAGGGAGACACTGATACTTTATTTCATTTTCCAAAACGTGTTTGTACCTCAATTAATTAATTAATTAAAAAGTAAACATACCAAAATAGTACTTAAAATTTTATATTCTTCACAAAAATAATCTTAAAAAATATTAATAATAAATAAATTTATAAAAATTAAAAAAATTAAAAATAAATATTTAATATATATTCTAACAAAAATTTAAAAATTATGTTTTAATATAATTTTTTATGAATATCATTAAAAAATTAGATTTTTTTTTTAATTTTATAACCTTATGTCAAGTAAATTTTTTTATTATAAATGACTAAATTTTTTGAAAATTAAAAATATAAAAATCAAATTTTATTCTGAATCTTTTTGTATAATTTCTAAATATTTACTCAAATATTAGCACAAAATTTCAGATTAAAGTTTGCTAAATACGAAATTTTTTTTTTGTCGCTTATAAAAAATATAATATTTATTAGTTATTTTTGTCGTATTTTTAAATTATTTAAGACTGTTTTATTAATAATATTTTTTAAGAATATTTTTCAGTGTTTTAATTTTTTTTGGTACTAAATTGATAATTAACTCTTAAGTAACTGATGAACTTAATTGATTATATATTCTTACTAAAATGCATGTTAATATTACTATTAATATAACTTTTTTAAAATTTTTCTTTTAATAAATTTATTAAAAACTTAAGTTTTGCATATTTTAGATAAAAAATTATTATTTTTGACTATCACTTAATAACCATTAATTTAATTCTTTTAGTTTTATTTATTTATTTTTAAAAATTTAACAACATATTTTATCTTATATTTTTAAATATTAACATATTATTGATTTATTAATAATAAAAAATAATAAATTTTAATAACTCTCTGACCTTCTTTATATTTATATATTTTTTCACTATTAGTTGACTTTAATTTGTTTGGTCATCCTCCTCCTTTCGTTTATTTTTTTACTATCAAGTGTATTTGACATTTAGGAGTACATGATTATCATTCATATATGTATACCTTTATTGGTGTGCATAAGGTCCTACTCCATCACGTAATAATGACTAGTACCAAACTATATATAGGTTTATTTTCTAATTGTGTGTACTACTAAATACTTTTATTCATACAAAATAATTTCTAATATTTTGCTGAAATTGATTTAATTTACTCAAGTTATTATTATTATTAATACTATTAAGTAAAACATCTTATCTACTTCTACTATATAAAAAAGATACGAGAGAAATATAGTGCACAATTTTTTTTCAAAAATATTTTTTATAAATCTATAAAAATATAATTTATAATGACTAAGACTTGAATATATGACTTTTTAATTTAAACATATCATTTTAACTATATATCATCACATTTATTATTATTGCACATATTTAATTAATAAACAAGTAGATTAATAGGCCTATTAAATATTAATACATTATTAGTATTGCTAATATCAATTAATTATATTTGTTGGTGCCAATTGAAAGACACCACCACTACTGCAGTTGATTGAGATTACCACACTAATTCTTCCTTTTCTAAAGCATGTATCTTTATTAATATATTATTGGTTGATTAAGTCAAACCCCATTATCAAAATTCAAAACTACACTGGAAATGGTTTTCCAGTTGCGGTTTTGTTGATGCACGTTCATACTACGTCAACAAGCATTAAGCATATACCCAAAATTAACTACGACATAATTAGTGTTATGCTTTTAAATATTATTCGCTGATATAACTCATAATCTCGTATACCATCTCGTTGATTGTAACCCATTTGTCCGTTAACTTTTTGGTGGTATATATATATAATAAGTTCGTCAACTTAATCATTTCAAACATATTATAATTTCATACGATTAATCAAAGAACAATTATACTATATATATACCGAAATCGATCGTTAAAATCAATCATTAATGTATAATACATATTAAAATATAAAATATATATTAAAAATAAATTAAATAATATATATATATATATATATATATATTTATATAAATATATAATAATTAATTTTAATATATACAACAACAACAAAATTTTGATCAATTACATAAATCAAATGATACTATTATATTTTATTATATATCATATTTACAGAAAGACATATATATATATATATATATATATATATATATATATATATATGTTTTATCCAAGAAAAAGGTAGGAACAAAATTAATTTCACAAAGAAAATGAGACTAAAATTAAAAATGTAGAGGGACTAAATTTAAAATGGAAAAGTATAAGTAACTAACAAAATTTTTGAATAATGTGTAAACAATGTGAATTAATAGGATTAAAAGAGTATATTTAATTAGTAACATTAAATTAAGGTGTAGTGTATTTTCATTTGATTGGTGGTTGTTCATATTATTCAAAATTTTCATTGTTCCCTAACACTCCCCATTTAAAATTATATATAACTTATACAGAAGATTGTCATTGCCTTCCGTTCCTTCAGCTGCTTGGAAATAATTATATAAATATGTTATATGTATAAAAAATTAGTCACTAATTAACTACATAAATAGAATACATTTTAAGAAATGAAATATACTTTGAAAAAAAATATATATATATATATATTATAACATATTTGGTAATTGATTTTTTTTACCTAATAATTTTGAATCAGATATCAGTTAATAAATATCCATAATAATATTTTTTTCAACAATAAATCTAGAAAGAATACAGCTTCAAATAGAAATAACTAAATAAATATAAATTAATTAAATTGGGTTAGTCTAGTAGCTAGTTCACTAGTCCACTTAAATAAGTATTAGGGGTTCGAATTTCGCCTTATACATATAGCAATCTATTGACCAATGACAAATTTTAAATGAAATTCAGTATTACAGCGGATTAATTTTTGGCATGTCGGACTGAAAAATATCATGAAAAACAAAAAAAAATAAGTATAAATTTACAATAAATAAAATAAAATATTAGATGAGCAACAACTGTTTTTGGCTAAAAAAATTTAATATTAAAAAAAAGAGGTAAATTTTTGCTCGAAATAAAACTTTTTATTGTATATATAAGTGGGTGAATGTTACAAATGACGCAAGTGCAACATGCAAGTCACGTGCTGACTCAGCACGCATGCTGCATAATGAACACGTGGCCCAATTAGATATAAAAAGAAAAATATATTAATTTTAACAATTACATTGTAAATTATGTTATTTACTAAGTTTAAGAAAAATAATTTGTGATATATTAATTGGAAGTTCTAAAAGATATTTATCAATGTTTTTATTCTTTATTAATTTTAATAACTACATATTAACTAATTAAATTACAATAATTTTATTACAATAAATAAAATTATTAATATTATCACAAAAAAATAAACAAAAAATATTTAAATTATTTAACTTACTACAACTATTAATAATAATATCAACTAAGTATTAATATAAATTAACAAAGATGATACATTTTAAATACTAAGCATTAAATTAACAAAGATAATAAACTTATCATATTAGGCTATTTTAAATAATTAATAATGTATTATGTTGCATCACTATAATCACAAACTATAATTACTAAATACACTATTCACTCTCACTCTCACTAAAACTTATCTTCTTCAATTGGCCAGAGCCTCAATCAGCTTCTTCCACTCTTAATCTCTCCTACATATTCAAATGGAAGTGTTCACATGAAAAATGAAAAATGAAAAATGAAAAATGTTGAAAGCCCTCTATTGGGAATAAGGAGTATAACCACAATCCAATCAATCATGTGTTGAATAATTTATTATTGTTAATTTGTTATTATATTAAAATATTAATATAATAAAGTCTTTGATTAAATTTAAAGATTTATCATTGTGATAAGAACCATAATATTAAGAGATAAATCTTTTATAATTTAATCTAAATTGTTCTTGGTCATAGGATTATTAAAAAGGACATTAATAGTCCGAAAAGATCAATATATATATAAAATGGTCTTCATTGTATGAAGATTAATAGATCTCATTTATTAAATTATATATATAGATGGTGCATATAGAGATATGACCATTGAACTGACTCACTCTGAGAATTCCTAATGGTTATAATTACCGCATATTTATCAATAGGATATTCTCAAGATGAACATAGTAATAGAGTTTCTTTTGACCTGTGACTGTCATAGTAATTAACAATGTATTTATTATACTTTGATTCCGGACACCTAATACCCTAGGGTGCTAGTTGAATGGATATTGGGTATGATTTAAATACTTGTAGAATTAATGATTAGTCAATAAGGAATCCATCAACTCTCGGTAAAGAGTTTGAGCTCTATGATTATAATGACTGAGATGAATAAAACCTTGGCCAAGAGAATTGAATGAATGAAGAAATGAGTTTCTTAGGTCATTCACAGTTCATTATAATAATGGTAACAAGTTAGAGTTTGACAATTAAATCATATTCTAAGGGTTGACCAAGAGCTGAAAAGATGGAAGGAATTATACTTTGTTCTTCTGAGGTTTTTAGTAAAAATAGATTACTTCATACTATCGGGTCGTTGAGGAGTGTTGCTAGACGCCAACCTTGATTAGTAAATTTAGTATGACTAATTTACTATCCGCTTAGTATTGAACCTATGGGGTCACACACTAATGAGTGTTCTAACATTTGCTGTATAATTATTTAATTATTATTTTGATTTGATCAAATAAATAATTATATTAATTCAAATGGAATATTATTATATTCTTTGCTAGCACCAAGAATATAATAATAGTATGATAATTGAGAATATTATATGAGATTTGAGAATAATTAGTTATTCTATTTCTAAACTTGAATTCTAAATTTGGATGAGATCCTAACTGATTCTGTTTTAAATTGAGTTATGACATGATTCATAAATTTAAAAGATTCAAGTTTAAAATAACAAGATATGGTTTGAATTTGAATTGAGATTCAAATTTGAAATCAGTAACAAATCTTATACTATATATATGTATGTCAATAGTAGAGGAAATAGTAGAATGAAAAGAGAATAAAGCACAAGCGTTTTATTCCTTTACTTCTACGCACATAAATGTATGTGAGCCTAATTCTTGGAGAAGAATTTTATGGTGTGCAAAGAGTTGCAAGAGGTTTCTCAATTTAGATCAGATGTCCATTGGTCAAGGAGTTGACAGTAAAGGTTGGTCTCGGTGTGGATATACATAGAGTCTTCGTACAATCGAAGAATAAAGTTTTTACTAAAGCGTCTAAATGTATTTGGATTTGATCTATATATTATTGGAATAAAGTTTAAGCACAAAATAGATCTTTAAGGATTACTTTCTTTTCTTCCGCTGCGTGTTATGACCACATGGTAATCCTTTACCCTCCCCTCTTTTAAAGGTATCATTGTCCCGTTGCATGCTGCGATTTCTAAAAAGGACGATTGTTGGGTGCATGGAGACTAAAGTCAACACGTAGAGTGCGTAGTTGCTCGTTGCGCAACACGTGGCTATGGACGCATGAAAAGGGATACTGAAAATCCTCAACACGCAGGGGACGTGATACAGGAAATGCGACACGTAGTCATGGATTATACTAGGGGTGACAAATGGTCCTAAATCTGTCGGGATGGCCCGCGTAATAACCCATCAAACAAGACGGGTCGGGTTGAAAAAATTGGGACCACCAAAAAACAAAAACCCGCCTAACCCGTACTACTTAAGCTGCGGGCTTTGGCGGGGTGGGGCGGACTTTCTCGCCAGGCTTAGTTTTTTTGTAAGGGGGTATTTTTGTAATTTTTTAGCCAAAACTCAACTTCTTCCAACCTAACTAACAAGAGTATGAAGATGAAAATTGAGTGTTTTGGATTATGTTTATGTTGCTTTGGAGACAATATTTATAATTATGTTTTAGATTATGTTTATTTTGCTTTGGAAACAATATTTATAAATTATGTTTTGGATGAAAACTTTGTTTATAATTATATTTATTAGATTTTTATAATTATAGAGACTTTAATGTTTGTGAATATAAAAAATATAATTTTTTTATGCCTTTAGAAATTATAAATTTATTAACATGGCTGTGAAATTATATATATTATTTAGTAGTTAATAATAAATAAAAAAAAGAAAGAGGAGCTCCCGCCAGCCAGAAGTTAAGTGAGGTGGAGTGAGATTTTAGGACCGCCTCATTAGGTGGGGCGGAGAAGACTTCCCCACTTGCCACCCCTAAATTAGATGCAAAGATGTCTTAGAACTAAACGAAAAATTTCTGGTTTTTCAACACGCAGGATGCATGTTGTTCCGCTAATTAATACATGACGAATCTTTGTTACAAATCTCTGCGCTAAACATACAACACGTAGGACGTGTGTTGTGTCAGTTTTTTTGTAACTTCACTTGTATGCAAAATACTCCAAGAAATTCCAAGAGACAACATACAACAAAAATATCATATTTTTATCTCTATAAAAGATAATTTTTGACTATTTTTAGTCAAATTAATTATCTAAAAAAAAAATAGTCTTTGTAACATTTTTTGAATATATAATATAGATATATTTACTGCTAGAACGTAAAAGTAAAAGAATTGTAGGGAAAACAAATATATAAACTCGCTTTCATGTATAGAAACACTAATTAATATCACACACATCAGATTTCAATTACTAAATAGAGGTATGCTTGTTAGTTCAATCTAGCTATGAAGAAAATTTTTCTTTGTTCCATGAACATTTTTAATTTACTTTTATATGCTTTGAGATAAGATATTTCCTACTCTTAGTAAATTGTATTAATTATATAATTTTTAATTTTAAAACATTATTAAACAAGCATAGTACATACTAATTAAAGTCATAAAGCAGCAATTATTTAATTTTTTTGGATTGAAAAAAAAAAGAAAATAGGATAAATACACTCAAAAAAGAAAACCAATTAGACAAAATAATTTAAATACGGAAAAAATATGTGTTTTTTCAGAAAATAGACCTTTTTAGTATATATACAGGTAGGTGGAGGTAGCAGAGGTACAGGAACAACACGTAGGTAACGTGCTGACTCAGTACACAACTTACGTGTTGTACACTTGTCAAAATCTGGAACAACACGCAAGTTCTGTGTTGGCCATGTGTCAGCCATCCGTCAACACGCATGATGCGTGATTCCGACGCCTGTGTTTTGCCACGTGGCGGATGTTGGTTGGACGGTCTCACAACACATTGCCTGCGAGGTGAGTCTTTCGTCTATAAAAGTAATGTTCGTAACTATGTTGCTTCATTCTGAGAGAAGTATTTTTCTCCAAGGTCGGTACGATGGAGGGCACTGCCAACATAGTGGTTTACCACAACGGTGAGGTCGTACGAAACACATATGAGGGTGTGAGTTTTGCGTGTGAGAATATGTTTTTATTTGTGGTTCAGTGCATTATAACATTCACGAAACTACAGTACGGGCTCTATCAAAGCATAGAGGCTGATATTGTGAAGAGGGTAACCAACATTCTCTACAGGAGTCCAGTTGTCGTATTTGGTGGCCTGATGCAATTTGAAGTTATGCCAATCGTCGACGAAACAAGTATTCAGCGGATGTTTCGTATTCACCAGCAAACTCAGGTGCAACACCCGAGGATTGAGTTATATGTTGAGTTTGAGCATATTGTTGCAGATGAGGTTCAACATGACCCAAATGTACAAGATGACAGAGGTGAGGCATACTTGGGAAAGAACGATGATAACGATGAGGAGTTCGAAGCTACGTATGAAGCCGGTGATGAGGACAATGACGGCGATGTGGGAGGTGAGGCAATGGCAGAAATTTTAGTGGTTCTAGCAGCAGTTAGTCAACCGATGGGCGTTCCACCCATTATGCGTAGTTTGGATCTTGACGCCATGCATGCACCGGAATTTCCCGAATATACAAACATAGGTACATGAACAGTGGATAATATATTTACTTGATTTTGTTTTAGCGGATCAATGAACGACAAATATGTTTTTTTATAGGTGTTGCTGATCCTGAGGATGGGGAGTTTAGGATCGGAATGGAATACGGTTCAAGAAAATCAGTCATTGCGGTAATTCGGAGTTACACTATTTTCAGAGGAGTCGATTACGTTGTTTATGAATCCGAGTCACAGATGTTCTATGCAAAGTGTAAGAATTACGGACGTGGGTGCGACTGGCTTATCCGAGCCAGCTTGATACAGAAAAAAGCATGTTGGGAGATTCGAAGATACAACGGGAGGCACACGTGTTCCATGGGAATGATCTCACAAGATCACTCGAAGTTAGACTCGGACACGATTGTTGAGGCTATGAAGTCATTGGTTGAGTCCAACCCATCCACAAAGAGGGTGGTACCCAGCAGACAGAAGATGTGACACCTAACATAACGCATAACTAACTCCCATGTGTCCAAAGACCGTGTGTCTCTAATATGGCGAATCCATGAAATATTTATATAGCTCTTCGAGGAACTGCTCACTTGGGGTTCGCTGCCGATTATCGCGAGACTCTGGGTGACCAAGAAGTCGTGACTGCTATCGGTCCAACCAGTAACAATCTCTCCGTCGATCGGTAGGCCGAATAAGTGTAACACGTCCTCTAGTGTCACTGTAATCTCACCCACTGGCATCACAAAAGTATGTGTCTCCGGCCGCCACTTTTCAAAAGAGCAGCTAGCATCACGGAATGTCCTGTGATCACTCCAACTCTCGAGACCTGGTAGAACCCAGTGGTTCGTAAGGCTTCCTCAACCGTCGGATGTCACGTTTCTGGATGGTCAAGCTTACGGGACAAAAGATTCGTATGAACCTAGTAAAGTTCAACAAAAAAAGAATTAATTTAATAAATAACAAAAAAATAATAATAATAAAATAACAAAAATATAAAAACACAAAACAACATATAATAGCCCGTTTTATTAATTTATTTTACTAAACAAATGAACCACACCTAACGAAAGCAATAATAATAACAACTAATTTTAAATTAATAAATTAGATAAAGAAAAAGTATAGGTAACGAACAATATTTTTGAACAATATGTGAACAATGTGAATTAATAGGGTTAAAAGAATAAATTAATCTTAAATTTAATTAGTAACATTAAATTAGGATGTAGTGTACTTTTATTTGATTGGTGGTTGTTCATGTTGTTCAAGATGATCATTGTTTACCTAACACTCCCCTTAGATAAATTAATAATTTTTTTGTGTACATTCAATTATCTTATATTTAGTGTTAAAAATATATAATAAATTTGTTATCAGTTTAAATTTATTATCTTATTTAGTTAAGATTTAATATTTTATTATTCAATCAGTTATATATTCTATCAAAAAATATGGAAACAAAACTATATCATGATCATACAAACTATTAAACTAATATTAATCAAGTAAATACTAATAAATTAATAAAAAATAATAAACTTACATAATTAGGATGCCCCAGATAATTGATAATATGATCTTTAAAAGACGTATAATTACGTACTATTATAAATATATTAATCCCACTCTCAATTTCAAAACTAATTCAAAATATTCCTAAACCCCAAATCACACCACTCCTTTGTCACTCTCAAAGAAAACAACGAAAACTATCAAAGATTCACAGTCCCACCACTATTTTATATATCCGCTGTCAACCCCAATATCCCACATTAATGGCTGCTATTCCCAGTGCATGGCCTCCCTCTTGCGACGCGACACGTGGCAACACGTATATAGCGTGCTGATATATGTGCGACATGTGGACGACCGATAGAAACACACAGGTTGCGTGTTGCGCAAGATGCTGACACGTGGACGGATGAGAGCAACACACAATTTGCCTGTTGCGCAGATGTTGGACATGTGGCTGGACTAGGCTTACACGCAGCCTGCATGCTGAGTTGACATTGATACGTTGTATTTGTGTTTTTAGTGGACACGTCAATACATTATCTGAGTATTGATCAACACGTTACTTGCGTGTTAGAATCCTTTTCTGATAAGTCCATAACTCTATAAAATACCTCAAATATTTATATTTAAATAAAGTATTACTAATTTTTCTCTATGTAAAATAATTTCCGTACCGATTAGCATATCCATATGGCATATGCAACATGTTTTGACTCCCTGTACAGGTTCTGACAGTAGAGAACAACGGTACAGTGTGGCAGTCCACATGTACAACGATGTTTGCTAGTTCGGCCATCAACAGTGGTTAGGTCAGCATTAACCATTACATTCTCTCCATTTTAGATCCGAATGCTTCCTTAGCTTTTGTATTTTTCTGTCTCATAATCTTAATGATTATATCATTCTTCATTCATCTCCCTTTGCCGCACATGATGCCATGTACTAGGCAAATACTAGTACACTTTCAAAAGATAGAAAGTACAATATTCTTTTGTATACTATGGTTAAATTTTTTATATACTTATTCCGTTATTCGTTAAATTAAATATCCAAGTTTTAATCTGTCACAAATATTATATTATAACAAATATTTAATTAGAATAAGAAATTATTTTTATGAATTTAAATTATCTATATAAAACATAATAAATATATTATCAAAATTTGTCCACATAATAAGAAATACAACAGCGTTTAACTTAATAATGAGCGTTTTAAGAGTATAGATCAATGAAAATTCTCTTAAATATTATTCTTATATTAATATTAAATAAAATAAAAAATAAATATAATTAAAATTTTATTTCTAAAATAATAATAGTGTAAAGAAATTGTTTATTTATTGTCGTCTAATCATATTTTATTCTACATGATAATTTACATAATGAGTTTAAAAAAAAAAAGTACTTTTAATAATATAGTGTAACATATGATTATAATAAATTAAATTTTATGACTAATGCCTTAAAATTATTATTCTTATATTTAAAAAATTATATTAAATTCAAAGAGGAAGAACACAAGAATTAAAATCTGTCTAACCATAAAATTGGATTGCGTTACTATATGTTAAAAAATGTCTCACGGAAGATTGTAGAACTAGAAATTAATCAAACTAACTTAAATTCGACTCATTAATAATTTAATAAACTATCATCAACTTGTGAGTCAAGTTCAATTCATTGATTCGAAAATTAGTTCAATTATATATGTATATTAATTATTATAATTAATTATATATATTAATATTTATTATATATAATGTATTTTATATTTTAATTTATAATAACAATATAACACACACATGTTATTTTTGTATATAATTATCATAAAAAACATAAATTATAATTAATAAATAAATAATATATAATTAATAATTTATATATATAAATATTAATTTATTTATATAAAATTATAAATTACGATCATATTATTTAAGTAAACTCATAAACTTTTAATATTCTATTTAACTTGCGTAGCGAGTAGCGAGTGACCGTTAACAAATATCTGGTGCTGGAGACGCCTGGAAGATATTTATGCTAGGGACTCGGGCGAGTTGACTCGGTGAATACGTGGCCCAATCAGAGTGCAGCTTCAGATATACACAGATCTATTTCTCAACGCGTGAACCCTGCTTCGTTGTTTCGGGGATTCAGTCCCTTGTTTTTTGTTTTTTATTTTTATTTTTATTTTATATGTGCCTCCACTTGCTATGGGTCCCACATTCTCATGATGATGGCTTGCACATCATGGTTGTATGCTATGATCCCATGATGTATGTCATGCATTGGAAGTTACGTGTTTGTTTTTTATTGGTTGATAAAGTTATTTGTCTAGGTGGCGTTGGATTCTAAGTTTCTAACCCTTTTTTTTCCTCAACTCCTGCTACTTGTATTTATTTGAACGAAATGACTAAAACACCCATCCTTTACAATATTGAATATCTCACTTCACCCTTTTTTGACATCAAATAATTTTATGAATTACTTATTTAATAATTTTATAATAATTACAAATATTTATATTAATATATACATATCATCTATAGTGTTAATTTTGTTTCAATTTTTGTTTTGAAAAATTCAATTTTCTCTTACAAATAGGGTCTTTACCTCAACATACTAATACTATAAGTTATTAGAAAATGTCAAAATGTTTTGATATTTTTTCTTTTCATTTCTCTTATATTTGAATTAATACTAACTATTTTTTCACTAAAACTATTAGTTTCCTAACATTCTTTAATTTATTAAAAGCAAAAAATATATTAACATACACAAATCAAGGAAAACATATGGAGTAGATCTTGGTAATATTAAAAAAATAATGTAAATAGACATAATTGTCTTTGTAAAAAAAAGGGTAAGTTTTAATTAATACAATTAATATTATACATCATTTTTCTTAAAATTATATTATTTATAGGAGTAAATTTAGAAAAAAAAACAATACTTGTTAACTAAATAATATAAGGGAATAAAATTTTTAAGATTTTAAAAAATATAAATAAAAAAATATAAAATAGAGGGAATATATAACAAAGTAATAAATAACCCACATGCGCCATAGCTCATTTGCATTTATTGTCGATTTTTCTTATATATAATATAATGTTAGCTTATAAAGTAAAGATGTAATTGACGTTTTAATAAGTAGCCTCATGTTTCACCAATTTTTTTGTTTGTTAAAAAAAATTGCCAAAAAACATAACAAGTAAAAGGAACTTATTACCAGAAAGGAGTATTAGAAGGTTTGATTTGGTAAAATTTTTTGAAATATGTATTTGTGTTTTTAAAGAGTATAATTTTTTATTTTGTATTTGATAAATTAAAAAGATTAGATGTTTGTGCTTATAATTTTTGAAAGATAAAAATGCTTCTACAAAAATCTAAAATTGAGCTTTTTAAAAATAACTTATATTTATCAAAATTAAAAAATATATATATAATATAACCTTACATATTAATTAATATCTGTTATGCAAATTTTTTACCTAAGTCGTCGATGTCAATAATCAACTATCAAACGTTGGGAGTTTTTAAGCCAAATTATAGAAAATTTTAAGATAAAAATAAGGAAAAAAGAAGAATCTGAAATATAAAATGGTAATAAACTTCAATTAAAGATTATAATAAAAATAAAAAATAAAAAATAAAAAATAAAAAGGAGAAGTATAAAATATAAATGAGAGATTGAAAGGAAAAGTGAAAAAAATATTTGGTTTTTCCTATGTGAATTTATTTGCGTTAGTGTGACATTAGGATATTTAGAGTATTTATTCTGATTATGAAATTTTTATTTAGAGAAAATTCTAAAAGTTGCATGTAGAAGATTTATCAAAAATATTATTTTTGATATAATAAAATTTAATTTTTTTATATTAATATCTATTATAATATTTTAAAAATTTAAAAATTATCTTATTAAATATATTTATTATTATTTATATTTATTAAAATTTATTTTTAATTTAATTTATCAAACATAAATATTATAATTTTTAAAATTAATTTTTATAAATTATTTTTAAAAAATAAAAATTTTACCAAATCAAATAGAAGACTATTTAATAATTTGTAAGCATGTCAATGTAAAAAACGAAAAAGTATATATATATATATAAGAAAATAAAAATGGAAACAATATTAAACTTGAAAACAATATATATATATATATATATATATATATGTTTTGGATGGTAATGTATTAGGCATGATAAATTAGTGATTATTTTAAACAATGTTTGAATATACAATGACAACAAAGAGGAAGGAAAGTACAACAAAATCAAGAGCCATGCATTTTACCTTTTTGTCATTGAGAAATCAACAATAAAATCATATATCATCAATAAAAATATCAAATAATACAAAGAGAAAATCCTACGAGCAATGAGTTAAACAATGGATTGAATATTTTGTTTTTTTATTAAAGAAACATGGCAAATCATACTAATTGAGTCTATTATTTAACTATTTTTATTATATATTTAAATATTTTTATCAATTAAATTTAATTAAATTAACCTAAATTTAATAAAAAATGTTCATAATATGCGTGTAAAATTACATATTTTATCTTCTTTCTATAAAGAAACGGTATCAAATTTTTTTAACGGTGACATAAAAATTTTATTAACTTTGACACAAGATTTTTTTTTACATCAAACTTTTTTTAAAATTTTAGATTTGATGCTATAGTTTTTTTTTCTTTCTTCTTTTTTTGTGCATAATTTATGTATTTTTATCTATATAATTTGTGTTTTTGTCATTGTAAAAAAAAAACAAAAAATAACAAAATTATATCTCTTTTTTATATTTTTTGTTTAATTTTTTAGTCTCTTTTTATGTTTTTATTTTTTTAGAGGATAACACAATAATAATTACGTGAGTGTAAAATAAAAAAAACTATAAAAAATAAATAAGAAGGAGGAGGAAAATTTACTCGAAAAAAGTATAAAATAAAAAAATAGCCACCGAAATTTTTAACTGCAACACAAAAATCTCTTAACTTTAATATCAAAATTTCTTAACTCTAACACATAACAAAAATGTTACAATTTTTTTTTTTATTCTCCTTATTCTTCCTCTCTCTTTTTTATATTTTTATTTATGAAGTTATGTATTTTTTTTTCGAATTTTTTGTGTTTATTATCAAAAAAGATAAATTAAAAAATGAAATAAAAAGTTACATAAATTTTTTTATTCTTTTTGTTTTTTTATTTGATTTTTTTTATTTTTTTTAGCGGGTGAAACAATATAAATTATGAGAATGTAAAATAAAAAAAATTATGAAAATATAAACAAGAATGAAAAGGAGAGCATAGGAGGAGTTGTTTGAAAAAATATAAAACAAAAAATAATATCAAAATTTATTAACAGTGCCATAAAAAAATTTTAATTTTGACACTAAAATTTTTTAAATGTGATACATAAAATTGAGTACTGTAGTTTTTCTTATTATTTTTTGGAAGAAGAAGACAATAATGATGACGACGACAATGCTAAAGAAGAATTATGCAGAAAAAGATGACACACTACAATTTTTTTTATTATTTTTTTGGAAGAAGAAGACGATGATGATGATGAAGATGAAGATGACAATAACGATGATGATGATGTTGTTAAAGACGAAGTAAAATTTTTTTGTTTTGATACAAAAAAATTTTAAAAGCAACACATAAATAAAACGTTGCATTTTTTTTAAATACAAAGATAATGTTGAAAAAGAATTGCATAGAAAAATATGAAAAATAAAATAGTGTTGTGAATTTTTTTTTTAAAGAAAATAACACGTTACAATAATTATTAAAATAATGATGAAAGAGAAAAATGATAAAGGTAAAAAGGTAAAAAAAGAGAAGGTGATAATAATGATGATAATAAAAAATAAGGAAAAAGATAAAATAAAAAAAAACTTACAAATTAACTTAATTAAAAAAAAAAGCATACATAAATTTAACTTAATTAAAAAAAACCTAGGTTATCTAGTATTTCTATCATTCAACTAGTCGATTAACATGGCAAGTTAAATAAACATCAAATGATTCAAATCTCATATATTCTTATGAGAAAATAATTAATGACAATGTTTAGCATGATCCTTGGATATTTGTGAAAGCAATAACATCATATTGTTAAGGGTTAATCCAGTAATTATGAATTCTAAATATCTTATGAGTATCGAGTATGAAGCTTTCAAGTTTGCCAACAATGGAAAAGAACAATCTAGAACCATGACAAGAAAATAAAAGCTAAAATAGCACTACATGGTTATTAATCGAATGTGGTCGGTATACGCAATCACAAAAGCCCAACAGAATTGGACACCTTTCAATTCCAACGGCCGAACTAATCACTTGCTTAGCTAGCTACTAATTACTTATTAATTCCATCTTAGTACCTATATCATTATACATGTTAGGTGAATATGAAAAATAATTATTAAATTTTTTATATGTATAAAATATATATTAAAAATATATATAATTGTTGTGTATACATATATTTTTTATTATTATAATACTAATTAGAACATTGATGATGGTGAATAAATTTGTGTTAATTAAAGAAAAAAATAAAAAGGAATGGACAAATTTGCATCACGGGGGCATCGTGACATGATAACAACCGTACACGTGTCCCAAATGATGTAATTAGTAACACTTTATGTTAACATCATGTGTTAGTGTGGTCTTTGTGTCGGCAAAAGATATGCTATTAAAGTCTCTTTGGACGGTTCTTATGGTTAATACTTAATACTACTTAATTAGCACTTTCTTCTTCGCAAATTAATTGTTTTTTTTTTTTTTTTGTCTTATCTTACTACACTCACACACATTAAAAAAGATTTTTGATTCTATGTTCTAATTCTGAGTTCTGAGATTTAAACTTTGGTGCAGCTGAATGAGAGATCTATAAATTTTTCATTTGTGCCAAGTATCAACTGTAACAAATTAATTGTTTCTCTTCATGTTTTATGTCTATTTTTTTTAATTTATCATAAAATTGGTCTATTTTAAAGAAAAAAATTTAAAGACCAATAAATTTTATTATTTTTTTATTAATATTTTTAGTTATTAGTCCAATTTTTTTAATTAATAATATATTTTTAGTTCATACTTTTAAATATTATTGATTAACTGCTATTAAAAATAATAAAATTTACTGATCTTCTAATATTTTTCTATTTTAAATACATTTTTATCTGAATATATTGATATTTTATTAAATAAAAAATAATTAATCTAAAAAAACGTATATAAACTTAAAATAATAACTTGCGTGCTATTACCGCTGACTTGGTTTTCCATTAAAAAAATCAATGACCAATCACTTGGGCCTTTCGGGTTTTTCCTTTTATAGGTTGAACTTTTTCATCAATTTATTACTCTCTTTCTATGAATAATTGATTTTAAAAGCATAAATATTTATATAACAATATCTCTTATTTTAGAACTTTAAAGTAACAGTAATTAATTAGTTTCATTTATAATAATTTTTAATTTTAAGTAAATATTTTACAATTAATTAAGAACCGGGATTCCGTTCAAATCATCATATAAAGCTCTAAAACATGATTACTTAGCTTGTGGACAACGAAAATATCTCCCTTTATTTATAAGTATTTTATTTTAGAGAAATTTTAGGTAATTAACTATTTTTTTAACTAACACAGTCAATAGCTTTCTTTAATTCTCTTTCATTCACACAAAGTGAAAAATATGAGATAACATAGTACTATATTAGTTGTTTTTTTTTTTTTTTAATTTTGTTTTATCATTGTTCTTGATGTCGTGCCCATATATGTTGTAGGTTCGCTATAAAATGTTATGTACATGTGAGTGTGCTTATTTATTGAAAGGGCAAAACACATAAACAAGCTATTAGGGTTTAGAATTTACTCGTAGATGTCCTAAATATAAAGAGAGAATATGAATGTTACCTTAAATCTATATAAATCAAATCATTGTAATTTGATTTATTATCATTTCATGTAAATCAAAGCAATCTCATTTGATTTGCCTTAGTTTTAAATAAATCGAAGCCATTAAACTCGATTTACTACCAAAATACATAAATCGAATGATATTGATTCGATTTATGTTTATGCATGTAATTCGAATATGATTGATTTGATATACGTGGGAGGAATGTAATACATATAATTCGAATCAATATGATTCGATTTACACTAAATAGCTCGTCATAGTAAATCGAAGCTACTAGATTCGATTTATTTGAAAAGAAATGAATATTATTAAATCGAAATGATTTAATTCGATTTACTTAAGGAGCGACTCCTATATAAATAGGATTATAATGTGAGGAGTTGAAGAGAAGTGAATCCACAATGGCTCGTGAAGAGAGTTTTCTAGTTTTTGTGCACTACAAAGACACGATTAAGAAAAAAATACGAGCGGGTATAAAATTTATTAATAAGAATCCGTTGAGTGTCTTTATTAGACTTTCTATGAGTCTAGTTGATTTTCAGAAAACCGTATGATAGAAATTGGAACTGCATGGAATGAAACTGACAAAGAAAGTTATATTATAGAATTCCGATTTCTGTTGTTAACGATAGGGTGAAGTACGACTCGTTTGTGATAGACATTGACGAGGATCTGCAAGTTTTATTTCACTTTCGTCGCCAGTTTCCAGAAGTGAGAATTCCTGAACTATTGGCTAAGCATGTGGATGTGGTCTATAGCTCAGGAGGGTCGAACCGAAATCATCAATCAATACCAATGGCAGTAGCCTCCAGTTCAACCCCTGTTGGTGTGTCTTCGTCTCTGCCTACAATGACATCTACGGAAGATTTGGTGGCATCTCGATCCTTCGCAGCCGATCTGCACCGCGATGAGATTATTGATGTAAGTGCTAACATCAATACTCCTGTTATGATCCCGCATTCTGTGGAGGTTGGAGAACCGGATGCGGTGGAAGATGTACTAGGGGATGACAATGATGTCGAGCCCGCAATGATTGAAGATGACAGCGATGATGACATAGGGAAGAGTATTCTTGTTGGGACTGGTGGAGCATCGAGCTCGAAAACTCAACAATACTCGCCGCACTTTTCGACTATAGACTTAGATGCCATGAGACATAAGGGGTTCCCGATGTAGAATCCAGTTTTGGGGCCAAAGATTCACAAGATACTGCAGGTCTAGCTGAGTTTCAAGTCGGATAACAGTTTCAAAATAAGGAGAAAGTTGTATTGTGTGTGGAGACTTATAGCATCTGGTGGGGGTTGAGTACAAAGTCCTGGAATCGGACCATGCCAAGTACTACGAAAAGTGTAAGACGGTATAACAGATCTAGGATGTTAGACGGTATAACAGATCTATACATGTTTGGCCACCTCGACTCCAGTGATCACAGGAAGTTTGACTATCATGTGATATCTGCTTGCATCCTTCCTATGATCAGAGCTGATGCGGCTGTGTCCATCAAGGTATTGCAAAATGCGACGGAGGCACGTTTTGGGTTTAGACCTACGTTCAAGAGGGTTTGGCTGGCTAAGTAGAAGGCCGTTGTGCATATATATGAGATTGGGAGGAATCTTGTAATGAGTTGCCAATGTGGGTATTTGGTGTGCAGATAACGATGCCAGGAAGTATTGCAGTTCTGAAGACAAGATCTATGCGAGTTGGAGGCCAGGTTGACGGGTCGTCAGCATTTTTTCACAGATTTTTTTGGTCGTTCCCACCGTGCATCGAGGCATTCAAGTATTGTAAGCCGTTGGTCAGTATTGACGGAATCCACTTGTACGGTAAATATGAGAGAATTTTGCTGGTTGCAATTGCTCAAGATGGAAACTCTAATATCGTTTCCATTGCTTTTGCCCTAGTAGAGGGTGAAAATGCGGAGTCATGGTCATTCTTCCTGTCTCACTTATGACAGCATGTGACTCATCAGCCTGGCATTCTCGTGATATCAGATAAGTACAATGGCATCAAGGCTACCTTGGTGGCACCTGATGGAGGATGGGCTCCACCATCTGCTTATCGTGCATTCTGTATTAGGCATGTCGCTGCGAATTTTGCGCTGAGTTTCAAGGGAAAGGATGCAAGGAGGCTTCTAGTCAATGTTGCTTATGCGAAGACTGAGGTCGAGTTTTAGTATTGGTTTGATATCCTCCGGACCAAAGACCCGGCAATGTGTGACTGGGCCAACAGGATGGAGTATGACAAGTGGATTCAACACCGGGACAAGGGCCGAAGATTTGGCCATATGACTACAAATATTTTTGAGTGTGTTAATTCAATGCTGAAGGGTGTCAGGAACCTTCCAATTTGTTTCTTGGGGAAATCCACCTACGGGAGATTGGCGGAGCTCTTTGTACACAAGGGAAGAAAGGCTGAGGCACAGTTGAGGACAGGTAAGCAATTTAGTCAGTCACTTGTGAAGACAATGGAGACAAATCTAAAGACATCGAGATGTTTTACGGCGACACTATATGATAGGATAATTCGGGGTTTAATGTGGCTGAAACTACTCCAACAGGTAACTTCTCACTTGGTGCTTATAGAGTCTCGTTGAGAGATCGGACTTGCGACTGCGGGTACTTTCAGTCACTTCACTACCCATGCCGCCATGCAGTCGCTTGTTGTACATATTCCCGCCTGAGCTGGGCAACTTATATATGTCCACGAGGTATATCGGCTCAGTACGGTGTTTAGTGTCTACATGATGGGATTCAATTCTCCGATTTCAGAATGCTTTTCCCCACTATATGATGGTCCAACCGTCATCTCTGATCCCAGTAACAGACCTGCATCTGAACATTGTCCAAGGAGCACTAGAATTCACACTAGTATGAATGAGGTTGATCCGACTAGTCCTAAGCGAGGTGGGCTATGCAGACAGCCTGGTCATACTCGGTGGAGTTGTCCATAGGGAGGAGACTTTGGGAGGTCTGGAGCAACTAGCAAAGTTTAGTGGTTTTTTTTTTATTGTTGTCTTTTTTTTATATGTATCTTTATTATGCTTTATTGTTCTTTGACTTCTTTCGCAATGTGCGTGGCATTCTGTGTTATGTTTTCCGTATTTGTAGTTGTATTTCCCGTGTTCATTAGCAATATGATTGCGTGTTCTTTTTCATCCCGGTGTTACCTTCACTTTTTTTCCGTAAAATTTTAACTAACATCAATTATGAACATCTTTACTTTATAGTTTCCAACCTTGTTTAAGTATTATATAATGACATAGCATGATAACCTAATACTGAATACAACACAACGGTAATCACGCAGCATGATAACATAATAACATATAGCATATAAGTCAATCGAATAGTCAGAATAGATGTGATCCTGTGAAGCAATGGCGTGGGTACCTGATCCTCTGTGCTCTTTGGCTACGTTTGTTTTTGTGGACAGGACACACAGACATGGACAGTAAATATTTAAAAAGTGTTTGGATAGAGAGACATGGACACTGGACACAGTGTCTCCAAGACAATTTTTTTCATTTTTGTGTCTATTTTTAAACGAAGGACAATGATGGATACATAATTTGGGAGAGTGGACCAGATTTTTGTATGAATTTTTTTTTTGTCCATAGATAATTATTACCCCTTCTTTAAAAATAATAATTTGAACTTCTGCTCTACATCGTTGTTCTCATATAGGTATTCAGAGGTACTCTCTTCTCTTTCTCTATCTCTGTGTTCTTCTTCTTTCACTGTGTTCTTCTTCTTCTTCTTCCAATTAGAGTAAAAATATCAAATTCAATACCTATTAAATCTCCCAAAAAAAGATCAAATTCAATACCTATTAAATCTCCTAATTTACACAACAAAAAATTCAAAAGCAAAAAAATACAAAATTTAAAGAAATACAAAAATAAATTGTACAAAAAAAAATTTTAAATATTGAATTGGGCAATAGAAACTGAATTAGCAGAGGCATGAGTTTAATAGGTATAACAAGTATCATTTCTTTACCAATCTTTCAGCAACTGGGAAAGGGTAGGCAACAAAAAAAGAGTCAGAGATAGAAAGAGGGAGAAGAGAATATGAGAGATATGTCTATTTTAGTCATTTTACATAATATTTTAGCCTTATCCATGTGTATCTAAATATAATATTATACATTATATTCAAATACAATACATAAAGAATAATTTTTAATGTCTCTATTTTATTGTCTCTGTTTTAGTATCATGTTCTATCCTGTCCCCAAAAATAAATGTAGCTTCTGAAACTTCTAATAAAAACATACTTTAATGTAAACTATATTGCAGACCAGAACATAAATAATATAATATTTAAGAATTAAATTAAATTAAATTAAATTTAATTTAATTAACCTAAATTAAATTAAATTCAAACATAACATACTTAATCTAATATTTAAGATATAAATTAAAAAAATTAAACTATAACTAAATTTTTAGTGCCTCGTTAATCTAACATTTAAAAATTAAAATAAATTTAAATAAATTAAATCAAATTAATTCTTTTATAACCTTCTACTACCTAGTTAATCTAATACTGGAAACCTAAATTAAATTAAATTAAACTCTGATAAAACTTTTAACCTAGCTAAACTTCTAACATTTAAATCTTACAAATTCTAATCGAACCTCATATCACTACTCTAACTAATACTTATTGATCACTCCTCCAACTTATATTTGTAGTCTTCAACGTTCTAACAAATTATTAAATTACTATTCTAGCTACCATTTAAAGTTTAAAAATTCTAATAACACGAACAATAAAATTCTAAGCGACTTAATATCACTAACAATTCTTTATTTTTTAACGAAATTAAATTTCATTAACTAACTTCTTCATAGATGCTACCAGCAATGTGGGCGATTTCATCCAACCAATAGATATGATTCGGGTCGCATTCTATTTCAGCAATTTAAATATTGTGGTTTCTTTTCCTAAATTTTCTCTAGAACCAGTGTTCTGGAGAATAAGATTTGGTGAAATATAATTCAAAATAAGTGAATTTGAATTGTTTATATAGCCATATATATATACTAAATCGAACCTCGTGGATTCGATTTACCACTATCGAAAATTATTAATGAATCGAAGCCATTGAATTCAAATTACTAAGGACATAAACCATGGTATTAGATCGAAGTACCTAGTTTCGATTTACTATGGATAGAGAAAATTCAAATTGCAATTCATAATAAATCGAATCTACCAATATCGATTTACATATACACCTAGTAATTTGAATCTTGTTGATTTGATTTACTACTATAATGGATAAATTGAATTTAGTCAATTCGAGTTATATATAAATGTGATTAAAGACATGCACGTAACGTTTTTTGTTTTAGAGAATCCATATAATTTTGACGTCTAGTTCGTTTTTTTATGTGATTTGCCCTTTATTAAAATGTAGTTGAATATTAGTTTAAGCGATTCAAACAAAGATATTTAAAATATATTTAAATAAAGATGTTGATTTTGTTCATTGGATAAATTATTATGTATTAGATTTTTGATAGGTGACATAGAATAAATATTGTCATTATTAAAGTGTTACTATATTTTTAAAATCATTACTTTAGCTTTGATACCAATTTTTTAATTTATTTAAAATTTAGATTTTTAACAAATATTAGAGGATTATTTTATCTTTTTATTACTTTTATAAATTTTATGATATTAGTTTTTTACTTTTATTTCATTATTATTTTGATATTTTTTTTTCATTTTTTAAGAATTTAATAATTTTTTACGAGTTGAATTTTTATTTATAATTTTTATAATTCTTTTAATAATTCTTTTGTTTTTTTTTATTTTTGCAGATTTATATTTTAATCTATCAATTTTATTGCTAATTGTTTTATTTTTAGTTTAATAATTTTTATTAATTTTTGAATTTTTCAAATAAAATTTATTATAAATTGAGATTTTGAAAACAATAGTTTTTTTATTAATTTAATAAATTCAGTATGATTTGAATTAATATTAATTAGAATCATTAATTTTTAGTTTATTAGTTTAAATAATTTAATTATTTCTTTTCTTAAAATTTTTAATTTATTTGTTAATTCAATTTTATTCATAATTTATATTTTTATTGTTAACTCACACTCCTTAAAATATGTTTTTTAATTATGACCAAATAAATAACTTAAAAAAGTTATTTTGTCATATTTATACGAGTGAGCCATGGCTATTATTTTATTATGTCTCGCTTATTTAGTATTCACGATGTCCTTTGAGATGTATTTAAGCGATTTAATTTGTCTACAAAATATTTAGATAAAATTTTCCAAGTGACAATAAAAAAGTAAAAATCACTTTGCTAATTGCATACTAGCTTTGAAGCACTATTGGCTTATACATGTATGGGAGACCTAAACCTCCTTGTTATTGGCATCATTAGTTTAAGGGTAAAACAGAAAAACGAAAGAAAATTATTCGTTCAGAATTTAAATTTTACATATTTTCAAATACATTTTAAAATATTAAAAATGTTAGGATATAATTAGGATCAATTAGTATTATTTAGTATATCTGAATATTTATTATAGGAAATTACCTCTTTATTATTACGATTCTCTTAGTACCTATAAATACTCTTTTATATTGTATCATTCAAAACAACTTGAATAGACAAATTGAATACACTCAATAATATACAAATATTTCTCCAGTTTAATCTTTTGTTTCTAAAAGAAAATATTAAAATGATTTTTTTTAATACCCATACCAAGTAGTTTATTAGCTAATTCCTTGTTTTAGTTAGACTAACGAAAATAACATGAATCACCTATAGATCATTGTCTAAGAGTTTATGTTAGATCAGTGAGTATGAAAAATGAATAATGGAAAACCAGTAAATTACATTGAGTAATATCTGGTTTAAAATTTGTTTAAGTGAAGAATAGAATAGGCAAAGAGTGAAGATTTTTATTAAATTTATAAAAAAGATGTATATTGTGCATGACAAACTTTTTTTTATAGATTTTTTTTTACCGCAAAAAATTTTCATTTTTCATCCTAATATTACTTAGTTAGCAAGCTAACTAATTTAACTATTGAAAGACTAACTCTGCAAACTCAACTAACAAGTAACTAACCAACTTTTTTAAGTGCATGTTTGGGCGCCATTATTTTGTTAAAAAAAGATCTTTTTTCAATGAAAAAAGATCTTTTTTTATTTTTTAACGTGTTTGGCAAATTTCTAGTAGTAAAAGTAAAAGCACTAGTAAAATAAAAAAAAGATATTTTTTGAGAAGCTGTAATTTACATCTTTTTTTAAAAGATCTTTTTTCCTTAAAAAAAAGATGTTTTTCATGTAATAAATGAACAAAAAAGTACTTTTATACTGTTATACCCAAACATAATTGATAGATAAAAAGACCTTTTTACATGAGATATCCAAACATAAAATTACTTTTACTTCTCTATAAGATCTTTTAAAAAAAGATAACTCAAAAAAAGATCTTTTTTTAAAAGCTCACCCAAACAAGCTCTAAATAATTAAATACATCATCAGGTGCTAATAAAAGATAAAAAAAACTCTGGATAAGGGTATATATATGTTGAAGCAAAATTGAGGCCACATAAAAACCACAAGTAACTACTTAACTCACCATGGACCATGCTACTATATATAGTTCGTACTTCTTGTTTCTTCTTCTTTATATATAACGAAACTGAACAAATGGACCATCACAACGCAGACCTTATCCTTTTAAGCAAAAATATGCTTTTATTTATTTTGTTTTCTAGACAATAAGTTGAAGGAGTTTGGTAGTCCCACGTTCATGTTATCCTCCATTTCCCTTCAGTATTAATTCGTTGGCAAATTAGGTATTTAAGGGAGGTAGCTCCAAAAGCAGCAATATTTGTACGCTATCTTGAGTTAGCACTAATAAATTTTAAAATGTTATTTATACACTAAAATTTGTTATTATAATTTTTTTATAAATATATATAATTTAATTTATTTTTAATATATATTTTACATTAATTGATTAATTTTGGTGATTAATTTATAGTATATATTTAACATAATTGTAATAAATTATGTTTTTTCAAAAACTATGAAAAATAATGTCACGAAGAAGAATATTAGATAACTAATAAAATTTATTATTTTTAGTAGTAACTAGTTAATAATATTTAAAAATATGGAATAAAAATATATTGTTAGATTGTTAAACTAAAAGAATTAAATTAATGACTAAAAATGTTAATCAAATATAATAAATTCGACTAGTTTTGAGCTTCTTTCTATTACAAATGAATGTGATAATTTAATTTGTCTAATTTTACTTTATTGTTCTTTACGAGTAAAATCATTATCCTTTGAAACAAACAAACAAACAAAGATTGTTTTTTAACTGTAAGTTTACGTGGCATGTGTGGTGCGCTTGGTTGACGTATGTTGATAGGTCTTGGGCTATCCTGGGAACTGTCAAAGGATTGTTTGAGAGTTGGATTGGAGTATTTGGTCGTAACTCGGAGCATAAGAAGTGGCTGATAGGTTTCTTTGCAATTATGTGGAACATTTGGTTGGAATGGAATAACAGAATTTTCCAAAATAAAATTCAGAGACAGATATTGATGGAATTATAAACATGTTGTTTTTGAGTTAAAAAGAATGGTGTGTTGATTCGTTTAGTTATTGATGGTTATGTTCGGAGATGACAACGGATTATATTTCTTTTACTATATTTATTGTCTTGTGCTGTTTAGATGAGCCTTATACTCTCCTACTCCACTTTCTTTCTTTCTGTGTTGAGCTTGTTTTGTTCAAAAAAAACCCTCAATCTTAAGTATCATAACATCCGCATACTACCTACTCATCGAATACAATACCAAAGAGTTCTTTTCCAATACTTGACCCATTCATCAAGGTTCAAACCCAAATGTAACATACTAAGACAGTGAGACTTACAAATTACAATCATAATATTGGTAAAATAATATGAATATCCAACCTATCGGAGTTGCAAATTGCACTACAATCTTATCCCATTCACTTTTAATTCCTCAAATAGTCTCGTCCAACTTAAAAAAAAAAAAAACAGTAATATATATATATATATATATATATATATATATATATATATATATATATATATATATATATATTCCTAAAGTTTTTTTGTTTTTGTTCAAAATCTCATATTTTTTAAAATGTTAAAAATTTATTTTGGTCGAAGAAAACGAGAATCAATAAAATAAGTTAACGAAGCCCAAATATAGCACAGAGTTGGATCTGACACAATTTTTGTAAGGAAAAAAAAAAGTGGCCAAGTTTGCTTGAAGTTGAAGATGTCACGTCACGTGAGAGACACGTGATGATCAACGATAATCTAGAAGAACAAACAACGTTACAGCGAAAGGCTGAATCCGACACCAACGTCGTCGTCCCATGAATGAAGATGAAGAAGCTGTTGTTCTCAATTCTTCTCTTTGCTTTCACAGTTTCTTCTTTTCTTCTTTCCCTTTCTCTTGCTAAGGGTGCCTTATTCAACTTCGCTTCTTCTTCTTCTTCTTCAGGTTCTATATTTATTTATTTTCGTTTATTTGAATCTTGAATCTAAGTTTGCATCACTTGCTTTGTGTGCATGTTCCTATTGTGCTCTTTAATCTATTTACGGGAAGGGAAGAAATGGGTCATTGTAAATTCGAGCTTTTTAATAGTCTTTTGTGGTGAAAATGGTGGGGTTCTTTTGGTTAAATCCAAATCTGGAACTCAATTTGTTTAGGATTTCGGAGTTGTTATTTGTATTCTTTGTTGATAGATTCGAGTTGCAACTTCTTAATGTTCTGAATTAGATGTGAGAAAATATATTTATATATATGAGAAATTTCTATACCCTTTTCTTCCCTGCATGTGATTTTGTAATTGATAGTTTTTCAGAGTTTTTGAAGTGATTGATTTTGAAGTTTGAAGTGAAAGGTCAGAACTTTACCGGGAAAGAGGGGGGGGGGGGTAGAGTTGACATGGATTTGATTATTTGCTTTATTCAGCTAGTTCTTGTTTAACTGGACTTTCTAAAATTGCAAGTTCTTCTAACTGCTACTTTGTTGTTGGTACTTGAAGATTTTGATAAATGTATTAATACAAGTCATGCGAGGCATTTGCTCGAGGACGATGTATTAAGGACTCAGACAAGGTAATCTTAATCCATGATTTCCCTGTGTAACTATGGTCTAGTAATTTCTACCATCTGTTGTAGCATTTAACTTGAAATAAGATTTCATGTTCTATAGTATTTGAAATATTGTTTGGCAGTGTTGATTTGGCCAAAGGATACATGACAAATGCTGACCTTGAAAAGGCCATCAAGCAATTCGGACAAAGATGCAGCAACATTTCTAGGATATACAGGTGATTCTCATATCTGTGCTTCTTTTCTTTCTTGATTGCATATATCAAAATTATGTATCTACAAACGACATTAGAGATCGAAATATATTATTTACTAATGGCTTTCGTGAATGAACATACTGCTTGAATTTTGTTTCTCTCTGTGAGGGATTCTTGGATTTGGCTACTAGTATTGGGAAGAGTGTGCATGGATTTCCGCTGGTAATTTCTTTTTCCTTTTCATAACATGCGTATTGTTGGAAATATTTGTTTCGATTTTAAAAGTGAGTGTTGCATCCCTTTATTTTCCGACGTGTAGTGGGTGATAGAGATTTCTGACAAGCCAGGAGAAGAAGAGACTGAACCTGCATTTAAGGTGAGTGTTTTGTACTCAATGCCAGTTAAGCAAGATGCTTATGGTTCTTTTTTTTTAAAATTTTTTTAGGCTTTTGACATACTAGACTTAAAAGATGTAAAAATATTAAACAAAGAGATGTGAAACTTTACTACTTGCTTCTTATTTGGATTTTTAACTTAATGGAGAATGTATTCTTCTCCAGTTTTCCTTTTCTTCTTTGTTTCCTTAGGATTTCGATATACATAACGTAATGGATGGACTTTCTATACTCATATGGATTAGTAGGCTTTTTCTATGTCTTTATGCTCCACACCATATTTCTACTTTTGGCTTGTTAAATTAATTCCATAGTATATATTGAAATTCTGTATTCTGAAATTCTATGACCAACATCATGCTGATGCAGTATATTGGAAATGTACATGGAGATGAACCTGTGGGCCGTGAGCTTCTTATATATCTGGCCAATTGGTTATGTGACAACTATTTGACGGATCCTCTGGTATTTTGCTTCCACTTTCTGCACATAAATATATGCTGATCTCTTGCCCCTTCGATGTGGCATGCCAAATCCAATTTTCCCTATTGTTTTTCTGGTATTGCTAACAAATTATTGAAAGTTTTTAAGCTGTTGCAATAATATTGGAACCACAAATTATAGTTATTGGTAAAATTTGAATTATCCTACATCCTTCTTGTTTCCAATTTTTTTCATTGAAACTTATTTTATTTAGTAAATAATAGAGAAGAAATAATACTAGGTATATATCAACTCACATGATTTCTTGAGAAAACGGAGAGGGAAAAAACACCATCATTTCAGTTTCAAATTTTAGATGAGCAAATTCCATGTACTTATTTTATATGTTCATTTAATACATGGATATAAGCTACAAAATCTACAGTATGCTGGAATAATTTATCATTCTCAGTATTCAAATCCTGTATTTTTCAGTATAACTCTAGTTATTCTATAATTTGATCTTTGTGCTTAAAATGCCAACCTTCTATGAAATGTTTCAGGCAACATTGATCGTGGAGAATGTTCACCTTCATATACTTCCATCAATGAACCCGGATGGGTATAGTTTAAGAAAACGTGGTAATGCAAATGAAGTTGATTTGAACCGGGATTTTCCTGACCAGGTATATCTTTTCATAGCAAACTAATCTATACTATAATGAGAATCTTAATCTAAACTTAATGTTGCCTTTTGATGGTTTTAGTAGTAGGACCATGTGCTTTTTCTTTCTGGATAATGATGTATTGAAATATTTTTGTGTTATAATGTATATATTTCTAGAGATCATGTTGGCATTAACCTCACGTGTCTATCTCAAATGAAATTACAGTTCTTTCCCCTGAATTATAATGAGGATTCTCGGCAACCTGAGACAAGAGCCATAATAAATTGGGCGAAGGATATTCGATTCACAGCATCTGCCACTTTGCATGGGGTATTACTTCGTTGGGATTCATGTCATATTTTTGTGATGTCTACTCTGGGCCGAGATGTTTATTTTCTGATTTTATTCCACTTATGCGGATCCTGCTGTAGATTAAGTTAGACTGGTTTGGTTAATAGACATAAGTATTGTTGGTAAAAGTTATTGAAAACTTTTTTTCTTTTCAAAATCTAGAATAAAAAGGTAGCCAGTTTCCAGTGCATGCTTCCTGCTTTCTATAATTCTGAGATCATTCTTTCTTTTTTCCAGGTAGTTTTTCGTTTACAACTTTGTTCTTTAAATCAAAATCTTTGTTAGGAACTAAACTGAATATCTTTTTCCCATGTAAACACAACTTATGTTCATTTGTTTTTCATTCTGTAGTTGAAAGACCAACCTATGTGATTCAATCTTGTATACTTGATCTTGTAGAATTGATTACAACTATAAACTAGCTGC
This sequence comes from Arachis hypogaea, assembly GCF_003086295.3. Lineage (NCBI taxonomy): Eukaryota > Viridiplantae > Streptophyta > Magnoliopsida > Fabales > Fabaceae > Arachis > Arachis hypogaea. Next base: position 150,183,163 of record NC_092054.1, on the reverse strand, counting down.
AGATTTTTTTTTTCATCAACTATTATATCTAGATTCTAGTTGTGAAATTTACTCGTGGATTGTTCTTTCTTTACCTCAGGGAGCACTTGTGGCAAATTATCCTTGGGATGGAACTAAAGATAGAAGGTGGTGAATTATTTTTCCTTTCTTCACGTCTTAATTTACAACTTCTTAGTTGGAATATGGCAATCAAGCTTTCACATGTTTTAATATTACCGCTTGTTAGATGGAATATGGTTATCTAGCTTTATTTCTTGAAGATCAGTTATATTATGTTAGATTTGTCTCGAATTGCTTTCAAACCATCTTGAGTTCTTTATGACATGATATTGTCTTTTGATATGAATGGATTACAGTACGAGCTATTTTGGATGTCCCGATGATGAGACATTTCAGTTCATGGCAAGTATATATAGTCACTCTCACTACAACATGTCTACAAGCAAGGAATTTCCTGGGGGGATTACAAATGGAGCATCTTGGTATGGTTATCCGAAAGCAATAACTTGAAATTAATTGCTGAAGTTTATGTTCTCTTCTCAATATGTTCATAAATTATTTCAGAAGATACTCACTGCAGGTACCCAATATATGGAGGAATGCAAGACTGGAACTATATACATGCCGGATGTTTTGAATTGACTTTAGAAGTCAGCGACAATAAATGGCCTAATGCTGCCGAGGTTGGTTCTTTCTTCCGTATCTGAGTGTTGATAAAAGCCAAACTTTAGAGTACTACATTCCATTCACTTCTACAACTTTTACCACACTGTCTGCTCCATCAGATAAAAAAATATTATCCATTTTTTATGATCTTGTCTTTTTCTTTCATTTTTGTTTTTTCCTGTTTAAATTGCAATATCTTTTCTTAGTTCTTGACTCCTGTGTACTATATGTTAATATGCAGCTTCCTATCATTTGGAGATACAACAAGATGAGCCTGCTTAATCTTGTTGCAAGCCTTGTAAAGGTATACTATTTCTGTTTATATACTTTACGCCTAAAGAAAAGATGTAAAATCTCAAATCTCTATCCTCTTCTTTTACTCGAAACATCCAAAAACCCTTGGTCGGTTCCTTAAGCCACTAGAGAGAGGATGTAAGAGAGAATTCCATTGAGTGTACATAAGTCACCAATACCTTGTGTTCATTCTGTTATAGTTAGTTGAACACAGAGAAGGTGACCATTTCAATTTCAAACTTATATGTGAGAGATCTGTTGTATGATTCTTAGGTGTTCTTCACTTCTTCCCATTGATTTTTTATTGGATTGCTTAACTATTTGTTATCTACTCTGTAGACCGGATTGCATGGAAGAATATATTCTTCGCATGATGGAAGGCCGTTACCAGGCATTATTTCCATCACAGGAATAAATTACACGGTATGTTTGGATGTACATCGCATCTGTTTCTATTTTTGTTCAATTAGAACATGACATCTTAGTTTGATGCGAGTTATTGAAAATGCTACATTTTTATATCTTATCGCAAATATTTTTCGGATTCCACAATGTGAACTATGTTCATCCTACTTTCTTAGACCTTTCAAATGTTTTTCATATCCTATAGCTGATCCTTCCACCATTAAATGAGTGTTTGACTTTGAGCTTCATTTTTATGATGTACTAACCAACAGGTTAGAGCTGGAAAAACCTTTGCTGATTATCATCGCTTACTTGCCCCAAAAGATAAATATGAAGGTAAAATGATATATTTTGGATTATATTATTATAATAATGTATCATGATTGAAGATTACAAATTTACAATTATTGGGCAAAAATAGAATTATTGTTGAACGAAAAAGAAAAATTGAAAATTATCTCAAATTGAATATTATCATACAAAACTTACTTGAATATGATATATATTATCCTTAAGTTCTATAATTTTTTGTAGAGTTTATAATCAATTTCTTAATCTAAATTGCAGTGGTGGCAACAATGCCCGGCTACAAATCGAAGAACACAACTATATGGTTGGATGAAGGAGCTGTGTCACTGGATTTTGTTCTTGATCCTGAATTCACTGTCAAAGGCAGTGTACTACAAAATGACTATGATTGCAATTGTAACAATAAAAGAACACTAGAATTTGTTCATTTTCTTGGGGGATTCCATTTGGAGTTGTACTTGATTTTCATTGCTACTTTAGGGTTCTTATGCTTATTACTGCTGAGGAGAGGGAAACTAAAATTTTCCACACAGAGATTGTCACCAGTTGCAAAGAGAACTGCTGTGGTTTGATGCAATTGATAGATTTGTTGTTTGTATTATTAAATTTTGTTGTATATTAGGGTGGGTGAAGAAGGAAAGACCTTTTTCCCATGTAATGTAAAAATATTTTTCATATGGTTAATGTAAGTTCAAATATTACATAAAATTAGTTAGTCCTATGCAATTACTTTTTGCAGATGGCTAATGTTACTCTCTTCCTTTGTTGATTTATTGAAAGAGTTATGTCTATATTTATAATTTATGTAATACTTATTTTGATCTTTGAAATTGGTTTGACGAGTCAATTTAGTCTTTAACTTTTTAAAATGATTAAGCAAGTTCCTTTAAAAAATATGATTCTTATTAGTCTCTTGGCTAAACTTTTGTTGTCACATATGTTAGTGTAATGCTAATATGGACAATTAAATGCCACCTTGATATTGCAATGGTTACTTATGATGATAATTTTGAATTGTGATTAATTTTATTTGCAAAAGTAGTTTATAAAACTTAACCACAATTAAAGAATGTTCATGTTCAATTAACCATTACATGAAGTCGCACTACACTAAAAATGATGAGACTCGCTGTCTAAAAGAATCATGTTTTTGAAAGTGTAAGATTTAGTTTGTCATTTTAATATATAGAATACTAAATTGATTCATCAAACGAATTTCAAGAACAAAATAAACACTACCTCAAATCTTATATGAAAGCAAATAATCTCGTAAAAATTGATGTGAGCTGATTTCAATATTTCATAGCAATTTTTTCCTCGCACTTCAACCATGCAATATTGAGGAGCTAAATTATTTTGTAGAGAAACTGTTTTTTTTTTTTGTCAATAGAACATATACGCTCCCTATTTTTCACACATTACATACACTCCCTCTTAGGAGTCAAAACTTGGAATATGTTTTTGGAATTAAGGTCACTACACAAACAACATTGAATTATTTCATGTGTATATGGGCCTGATGCCACTAGTTCTCATAGAGAGATCTAGAGGCTGTCTGGCCCATGTATTTTTTGGGACTCATAATTAGGCCCAAATCGCAAACATGACCAAAGTCCTTTTATTCCCAACCCAATAAGCGAATGATTAATATGTCGTAGACCTAAACTCTATTTAAAAGTTTGCCACCAAATTGCTGCATATATAAGGCAGGATTGAAGACACCTTGCTTAAGCGGACTAGTGAGCTAACTACTAGACCAACCCCAGTTGGTCAAATCCCTTTCTTTTTTACTATCAATCCTTTGGGGCTTGGGCTAAGCCCTTTAGGGAAATATTACGCAATTCAATGATCAACGGCAAACATGAAATTAAAATTAAATCAATCCAATTTGATCAATAATAAAAAAAAAGAAATCAATTGTGAGCCTAAGCTTTTGGATGCTTCTGAGCAAGAATTTTCTTTGTCTTCTCAAGAACACCAAAAAATATTGAACCACCAATTCCTATCCACAACACTCTTGGCCCCATACCCTGCAGAAAAATAGACATGTAAGATTGATTTAGAGTTAGAATTATATAATAATGATTTTGCCATTTTGGGCTCCGGCCCCATTTCAATACCCAAAAAAGAAGCTTTATAATAAAAACATAAAATGAAAATGAAAATGAAAACCAAAAAACGCCCTCAGAATTACAATGAATGATTACAATGTTACACTACCTTAAAAAGAGCATGAGTTCCTTCTTCTTTAACTATTGTGTTGACACAATCATAAATGCCTTTGTAATGGTTTTGTGATCCCTGATGTTAATGAGAGAGAGCCAAACATTACCATATTTCAAATCAATCCCATACCTTAATTTAAGGGAATAAAGTCATAAACAAATAAAACTCTTAGGCACCTGAACCATTAGTCTTGTTTTTACTACATCAAGAGGTGTTGTTACTGCTCCAGTTATGGCACCTATCAGGTATCGAAATTACCATCCTCAGTTCATATATTGATTTGAATCTAGATACATTGGTATATGAATGTAACAAAGAAATCAAAACCACCATCATTATGGAACAGAGAGAGTAGCAAACAAACAATATATACCACCAAATTAAAGAAAACAATCTTTTTTCAGTGATTCATGAATGTAGACTCAGTTTAAATGGAAGCACAAATATATGATTCCTTGAATACTCCAAAGCAAGCTTCTAAGGGATATGAAAGTACCAGCAAACGCCCCGAGCATAGCATTTTCTGGATCCTTTAGGTCTCTTTTTGCCTGCCAAGAACAGAAACACCCCCAAATCACTTTTTACAAGCTTCTTATGTGAATAGAAAAAGGAAAATGTTTCATTTGCGCGCGCGTGTGTGTGTTAATGTGAGAGAAACAATAATAAAAAATACAATAAATAGTAGGCTTACTGCTAGCTTATAACCGATCCGGAGCTGCTCATAGATACAGAATTGTATGGCATCGAATGGTAGATCTCGCAATAAGAAAGACCCATATCCCTTCAATCTCAAAAAATCAAAATACAGATCAAGGCAGGCAAAACAAAAACCAAAACTAGGATGTACTCGACATTCACGAACAAAAACTGAACCAGTATTTAAATGTCCATTCCAAAAAAATGCAATTAAGTAAGCCATACCGCATAAAGACCTTTAAAACCTTCATTGGCAACGATAAGACGCACAGCAGCTGGTGCTGATTTAAATTGACCCATTTGCATCCTTTGCTTAATAACCTAGAATAAAAGGAACGGACTTCAAGATCAAGGAAGAAGGGGAAAATACTCAATCCAAGGAGCAAAGCTAGTTACCTCAGTTGGAACACGAACAAGAGAAGATGCAGCTCCTGCAATAGCACCTGCAGCCTGTACTCAGCTTATAATATCAAATAGCAAAAATGTTTAACTAATCATTTACATGTCCTCTAATATATCTTAGTTTTTATGGCACTATAAGTAGGACAATTTATCCTAAAGACATAATAAAAATTGATTATACCTATTTAGAGCAAACAAAAATATGTAACTTATATCAAATTTGTAAAGTTACACCTCCAACTATTAAAAATTCTCCATCGAATAAATATGTTTAGGTAGATGGTTTGGAAGTGCCTTTACCCTTCAATATTAGTATTACAGATTTATGCTTGTGCTTTTGGTCATCTACTAATCTTGCTGCCACTCTTGTTTCTTATACCTTATGGTTTATCCCAACTATGTAATGCTCAGAAACATCTATGTATCAGTATAAAAAAAATAAAATTGAAAAATGAAACGAATTTAAAAGGTAAAAGTTGTGTGTTAGGTGTCACCATAAAGATAATATGAATGCATTTTTAATAATAAAGAAAGCTAACTTACAAAATGAGCTATGGCACTGAGATTCTCAGGAAAGGACCGTAGCAATTTTTGCTTTGTGGGTTCATACACACCAACAAAAATCGCAGATGCTCTGTCAAGAGTGGATGGATAATAAGTTATTTATCGATACAAGGATTAACCTAGTAAACACAAGCCTGAGAAACTATAGCTAAGGATTGACATGGTAAAAGAAAGGGACAAAGTATTGCCACAAAGGAAACAGCATTTATAGACTTAAGTTCCCATATTTTCAGTCAGGGAAGAAAGTTAGCATAAGATTGAATAAGTTAAAACACTAATGAGATATAAGTCCAAATCATTTAAATGAGATATTAAGCTACTAGAATGCATCTCATAAACTATATATTCATGGGACAAGTTCTCATTTTATAAATTGAATGATTGATTATAAACTGAAAAATATTAGCTCAAATATGAATGCTTTATCAATGGCAAAGGGTAAGGTGTACAAGAGAGTTCACTCACGGTAAGACACCAGCAAGATTTCCAGCCAACCCTGAATATAGACCTTTCAAGATAATTTGCCCTCCACCACGAGCAACCTAATATAGGAAGGAATGAGATGTAAAATCTTAAGTACAATGTAGATGTAAACACAGATGAAGTAGCCTTATAAGCTTACTCATATATTAAATTCACCTGTAATCGAGTTTTGATGGTATCAATGGGGTACAAAGCTGTTTCTACAATGACTCCGGCAACACCTCCAGCAATGCAACCATCTGCCATATCATACATATGTCATTGAACAAACACAACGCTAATAGTACTATAATCAATGCATCTACTACATCTTCAACTGAAATAGCAATTCTTACCGTACAAAGCACGTAAAACATCAAATGGCTTTTTCTCTCTTTCGCTGATGGACATGAAGAACTTATCTGAATCCTTTCGGGCAGACATTTTAAACTTCAATGCATCTGTATAGACAATGCATTTTATCAAACACGACAAAAGGCAAGCCCCAAGTAAAAACTTCTGCCCATAAATTGACACTTCAATTTTCAAAAGCATTGATTTTAAACGCAATAGATAAGCTACTCATTCAGGGGCCTGAGAAGAAAGGGAAATGAATAACGAAAAACCACTATGGAGCATTCTCTGGCTAGCAATCTAACATCAAAATCCACAAACCAAAATTGAATTTTGAGGACAATCCATGTCAATCCTGATCCAGTAGTGGCTAGAACGATACATAACTCAAGCAAACTATCTTTTTAAAACAAAAGGACAAAACTTGAAATTTTGAAGAACCAAAAAAAAAAAATTGAAAATGAAAAGTTGAGGTGTGAATGAGGAAGAGAATAGAGAGTATACCAAGTGAATCAGTGTGGGGATCTTTGGAGCTCATTGTAAATGTGCAAAAGATCAAATCTTTTATGAGACAAACCAAATTTCTCCGACAACAATTGTTGGTGTAAGAAAATTTGAGAGGTGCGAATGGTGAAGCTGAAGCTCATGCAAAAGGGTTTTTGGTGGGGTTTCTCGGAGATTATCACTTAACTCATAAAATTAATTAATTAATTAGTAGTCATTAAGGAAGTGTTCCTGTTTCACAAATCACAATCACAATAACTTTCAGTTTGAAATTGATAATGGGCCCAAATGACGACTAACAGAGTACAAGGCCCACAACCGACTTCTTTAAATAATGGGCTTCAAACAAGATAGGATATGGGTCCATCAATTGACAAATAATTCAATTACGTAGAGAAAAACAAAAATTAAGTGTACGAATATAAACCAACTTGGATTGCCAGAAATGATCAGTTCACTTATCTATTTAAACAAATATTAAAAATTCAAATTTAATTATGTCTAATTTTATTCTTAACATATATTTTTAAAATAAAATATTTTATATTTTATATATACACGTGTCCTATATCATAGAAAGTTATTAAATAATTTTTTTAACAAGTGTCGATACCAAATAATTTTGGTAACAAGTGTCGATACCAAATCGGCAAATCCTTTTAAGTTTTTGGGCTTCTGCTATAGATGAGTAGTATGGGAACTTGGGATGCCAGGTGTTTTAATGCTCTCTCTCTCATCTTTTGAGCTTTTAGTGTATGCAGGTTTTCCACTCTGCTCACTCCGACTCTAATTAACGATGGAAAAGCTAGTATATATATCTAAATTGAAAAATAAAAGTTTAATTATTAATATTTTTATAATTTATATTCAGTCTTATTATTTTCACTTATTCATATATATAGATGTAGCATATGAGAGAAATGGCCACGGAAAACGAAAAAAGTAAGTTCATAACATAAGGAAGGATTATTAGTGTAGCATTTAGAATTAGGGTATAATTTTAATTTGACATTTTCATGAACTATTACATTAAAGTAAATTATAATAGTTGGATAAGAAATGAATATTAGCCACACAAATAGAATATTTTAAATTGATCTTTTAAGTTCTTTAATATATTTTTTTCATCGTAGATAATTTATCTTTATTTTGTGTATTCCAGCACTTTCATAAAAGAGAAGCTCTCTCTCTCTTGTAAAATTTGAAATTACAAATACACTCTAATATATGGTAAACGACACTGAATATCATCTAAATAAAGATAAAAATATTATATGAACATTAAGGTACATATGCATCGATCTTATTATATACAATAAACCTATATAACTGATAATATTAATTACGTTGACATCTAAAAAATAATATTATTGATCCTTAAATTTAACTGCATCTTCATTTTTAGATATCAACATAACTAATATCTCTTTCCATCATATATATATATATATATATTCAGCAAGATCATCTCATATATAGTAATAAGTAGTACGTAGTGTTTGTCAGATGATATATAGGTAGGCAGTAACCACATCAATATCAATATATAGTATCTAAATTAAAATGGTGGGACATATATATATATAGATAGATAAGACCAAAGGTTTATTGTCATACGTATGCATGACAAGAAAATTAAACACATAACCAGTACTAATAAATTAGGTTCATGTGGCTTCAAGTTACAAGAATTCAGAAAATTAAAGTTTTCAACTTACAAATTGCTAGCTATAATAATGTTCCATAAAACACTTGATATATAAGTGCCTTATTAAAAGGTTAGTACCTCTACTTTATTAGTAGTGCAACAAAACAATATTATGTAATCTATGGATAGAATTAATGAAAAATAGAATTTAATTTTCTAATATTTTTATTCTTTTTATTTTATGCATACATAGAATGATAATAAAGATTGATGAATTCTACTCTTTTATCATAAAAATTATAATATTATCATAAAATTATTTATCCAACAAAATTAAATTAAAGTACATATTAAAATAATTATATATCTAAAAATAATTAGTATGTAACTTCTTTAAAGTTTTGAGAGAGATAATTTTGCCAGCTAAGTAGTCCTATTAATACTCAATACTATAAGTAGAATTATCTTCTGTAATATATATAATATATATTTATATTTTTTAAAGAAAAGAAAGTTGGTTTTATTTATTTGATTATATATTTTCTGTGAGGATGATTCACACGTGATTCAGGTGATGAAATTAAAAATGGAAGCATGTTAAAATTATCATATTTTGAGAAGTTGATCAAATCCAGATAGATCACATTCATACTTAGTCCAATTCTTATTTATTTTTCACCTAACTTTCTTTGTATTTCGATCTTTTATATATATACAAAAGATCTGATTATTTATCCTGTAACGAAAATTAAGAGTAGTACACAATATGACAAGTCCATAATATATTTTAACTGCACTTCCCACGACTTCATGCATTTGGTTCTCTCATCTCTCTATTTCTAATTAAACAATAAATTTGTCTCTACATGATTAGAGTAATATTTTAAATCAGTTTTTTTAAAAACGTTTTAGTCACATATTTCAATTAGTATTATTTTTTAAACTTTGATTTTGAAGATAAGCTAATTTTGCATCAGATGATTCGTTTATATAAAAGAGTTGATATGAAAAAATTTTAAGATTATTATATATTTATTATTAAATATTAATAGAGACTAAAATTAATAAAATGATATAATTTAAATAATTTATAAAATTATAAAGAATATATTAAATTTATAATTAAATATAATTAAAAATATCTCCTAATATTATTCACATAAAAATATATTATTATTTTATACATACTTTTGTAATTTTTTATTTAGTTTTAAATTTTTATCGCTTATCTTTTTAATTTATATTTTTTTCTCTTTTTTTCAAATATTTATTACATTTAATTTAGAGAGAATACTAATGTTGGGATTAATAATTAGAATCAAGATTCAATTATTTAAAAAAATTAATTTTAAGTTAATTTTATAACTATTAATATAAATTTTTTATACTAATATTAAATTATATATATATATATATATATATATATATATATATATATATAGAGAGAGAGAGAGAGAGAGAGATTATTTTTAAATAACAAACATGAAAATTAATTATTTTTATTTGTGCAACAAATTTAATACATAATTAAATATAAAAGTATGTACATTAAATTCTTTTAAGTTTTAGATAATGAATGTTAAAATTAATTATTGTTAACAAAATAAACTCTTTTATATGAAAATAATAACTAAAAAAATTATTATTTAATTTTTTTATCTACGGATATCCTGGTCTTCTTAACCAATGGGACTTTTGTTCATTGCAACCTTTTTGTAAGAGTAGTTTGATTCTATAAATTTTTTCTGTCATAATATATAATGTCAGGACAAAGTCAACATAATTTTAAAAGATTTATATTTTCATAATATTATTAAAAAAAACTAATAAATTTATCTAATAAAATAAAAAATTAAACACTAATTTAATAATTAAAATTTATTGAGAATTAAAATGTTTAACTTAATAATGTTACCTAAATAATTCTCTCTAATAATTGAAGAAAAATAAGATAAAAGAATGTTTAATTGAAAATATAAATATACGTTACATACTTTTATTTCTTAATTTTTTTCATAACTCTATCGTATATTTGTCCATTTCAGTTGTCTAACATTATCTTTTAAATATATGTATGATAAGATAAAAAGAAAAATAAAATATAAATTTGATGAGCAAATAAAATCAAGAAGTGTGACACTGATGATAATAAAATTTGTGTGGCAAACTTTTTGGCATGTGCTGGTACCCCACAGACATAAATGAGTTGTGTACCTTCCCATGAAACATCACCTCTTTGTCTTCTTTTTCATTTTCGCTATTTCCACTTAATAACCATTTAATTAATAGACTTAAACATCACGATTAACCCATTTAACTAATTAAAATAATGCATTTCGTGTATAATTTTCCTTTCAGTTTTTGGGTGCATGCTAAGTTGCTAACTGTGCTAACATCACTTATCTTATTTCCTATTAAAATATCCCAAAAAATCATTTAAGCCAACATAGTGACAAACTTATTGCTCACCCTAATGTGACAAGAAAAATTAAATAAAATATCTTACTTATTATAAAACTTTCAGTGTCCCTTGCATGCACTCGTTTTCAACGCTCATTGCCAAAGAACCAGATGGAAAACTCAGTTTTCAGTTTAATATTTTTTTAGATAAGGAAAAAAATACATTATATCCTTTCCCTGTCAATGTGCATACCAAGAAATAAAAAGAGTGCGTATTTATTTAATTTTTTAAATTTTCATATGTATTTTTTGCTTTTGAATATATAAAAAAAGTTTTAGCCGTGTAAACTGATTCTAAACGGCTTCACATGTGTCCACAATTAAATATACGTGGCGTGGAGGACGCGGTTCTAAGTTCTACCGTCTAAAGGGACAAATTTGACTTTTCCTTATTCTTTTTTATCTTATTTCTTTGCATTTTCTTTCACATGTAGTATTATTTAGTTAAGTGTGTTTAAATTAAACCAATGAGATCACCTGTAAGTCTGATCTGTAACATAAATTCCAAGTGAGGCTTTTTATTGAGCCTTTTCAGATGCATCCAAGCCGAAAGCATCAATATATATATACACGTAAAATGATTTCATATATGAATTTATTATTTAACATTATATTATATCGTAATATCATTTATTCCATCATTATAAATTAGTTCTAAACTAAAAAATTAGCTAAATAATGTAATAAAATAATAATCTTAAATCACCTTTAGTCATATAACATCTAATTAATCCATCCTAAAACCCATAAATTATATAACTTAACCAATAAGATAGCTTGTTTTAGTAAGTAAACTCTTCTTTTGACTTAGATGTCTTGCTTGCTACATTGAATTAGCAAAGTCAATTGTATAAACTGAAATTTTTTTGTATTAATTATAATATAAAAAAATTAATTTGGATTGATCGAATAATCAGTTCATTTGTTTGCTTAAACAAGTGACTGGGATTTGAATCTTTTCTTATGCATCTAACAATTTATTAGGCAACGACAGACTCTTAAATGGAGCTCAAAATTGTGACGAATTAGTTCTTGACCTATCAGACTAAAGAATATCGTGAAAAAAAAATATATTATAATATAAAAAATTATTAAAATTTTCTCTTACATTAATTAATGTACTAATTAAATAATAAATTGTTAATAAATATTTATAACAAAATCACTTTAGAATATATGATGTAAATTAATTAAAAAGAATAAATTATTTTATTTTATTTTTAAAACATCTAGTAATGACTCTTAAAATATTATGCGTATAGAATCTGCATAGCTATCTATAAGTTTGACTATTATATATATTGTTACCCGTTATTACTTGTGGATCAGATTTCCTGACTCATTACCTGATTTTTTATTAAAAATTTAGGAGTTAAATTATTTACACTCATCTAAACTTTATCGACATAATTAAATAAATAAAATATTATTTATACACTAAAATTAATTATTAAAATTAATTATTATATATTTATATATAAATATATATAATTTAATTTATTTTTAATATTTTATATTTTAATATATATTTAATATAATTATAAAATAAATTGTGAATATCAATTTAAATAATATTCATAATCTATATATAATTAAATAATAAAAACCAACGTGTAGTTGACAAAGATAATTAATATTTTGATACATTATCTAAAATTATTTTACATATATATATATAATTATACGATAATATATTAATAAACCGAATTATTTTTATATTTATTATGTAAATAATTATTTAAAAAAATAAATATAATTAAATAATTATATAAAATATTTTATATTATTAATACATCAGAATTAAACTACTAATAACAAAAATAACAACAAAAATAATAATAGAATAAAGTAGGACTCCAAGTTGTTCCTTGTGTCTATAAATAGAGGTGGAAGGTATCATTGGCACCATTTCTGAGTTTCAGTTTCTCACAAAATCTCTATAAAGAAGAAGCAGCTTTCATCACATCATTTCTTCTTTTACTACTTCTTCTTCTTCTCCTTCTTCTTGTCATCATCCCTTACGGTTGTCGATTCCTGCTTTTTTTTTTTTACCTTTTACTCTCTTTTCAACAACCCAATTCCCAAAACAAAAACTTTTTTGGTCTCTTTCACGCAATCTTCACTTGAACAAGGTTGCTTTCAAAGCTTCAAACTTCAAATCTCCATTTTTGTGTCACAACAGTTTCCCCTGTTTTCCTCAGGTGAGTTTCCCCATGAAAAAACTCTATCGTACTCTCTTTTTTTTTTCTTCCTCCTTTGAATTTTCAATAATCAGTTCAAGGGTCATACAATTATGCTATTTTCTCTCAATTGGGTCCTCAAATTTTGAATCTTTTTTCTGATTTTATCGTGCATGCATGGAAACCACTAATAACTTCACCATATCTATCTCTCTGTTTTTTTCAGCTTCCCCTGTTTTGAAAAAGAGCTCTCTGTTTTTTCTTCCTTCTTCGCAATCAAGAATGGCCATAAAGACAATCGAATTGTTGAAGGGGTGCGCTTCCCAAGAAGAGATGATGGAGGTTCTTGCAGCTGTGGCTTCCGATTTGGGTGATGTGATTGAAGATTTGAACAACTTGCAGGTGATTCCACTGAAAGGTGCAATGACCAATGAGGTTTTCCAAGTAAATTGGCCAACCAGAAATGGTGGCGGCGGTTTGAGGAAGGTTTTGGTTCGATTGTATGGCGAAGGTGTTGAGGTTTTCTTCAACAGAGAAGAAGAAATTCGAACCTTTGAGTGCATCTCAAATCATGGACAGGGTCCAAGGCTTCTTGGAAGGTTCACCTCTGGCAGAGTTGAAGAGTTCATTCATGCTAAGGTTTGTCATAATAATCTTCTTTTTTATTATTATTTTTTGTTTACTTTTAACCTTTTTTTTTAATAATTTTCATAACATGGTGGGTGTTGAGATTAATTATGATGCAAAGAATATGATAAGTCAATCATCCAATGACATGTTTTTATTTGGAAGACTTTTATGTTTGTGGAGATTGAGTCTACTAATAATTTTTAGAATAATTATCCATCTTAGTGTTTGAGATTGTTAAAATTAAACACTTAATCTTTTAATTTTAAAATACATAAAATAGTACAAGATACGATAAGACAATATAATCTAATTTGATTTGAAAAGTAGAGTTTAAAAAAATATTAAATTTTTTTTTAAAATAACAATAACAACAAAGTTTCGTCCCACTTTGTAGGCACTTTGTAGGTAAAATAATCTCAAAAACAATTTTAAAAGTTTTAAAATAGTTATTTTAATGATTAAACTAATTAAATTAGAGGACAGTCTATTGTCTAATAGAAATAAATATTCTTGAGTAATTATTCTAATTTTTATTGATGTAAGAATAATTCATTATTTAATTATATAACTTTTTTATACTTGCAAAGTCATAGTAGGGTATCAGCATCCTTAGAAAATAAAAAAGTATAGTGAATGAGGTTTAGATTGATGGTTATATTTGAGTTTTGAGCCAAGTCAATCATACAAGTTGGAGTTAATTTATGTTTTCTTTTCGAACTTTATCCTTGGAAATTTTGCTAAAGATATTGGGGAATTGCGGAAAAGTTGGAGAAAGTTTGACTTTATATTCTGCACTAGAAAACATTATCACTCTTTTCAGGGGTGATATTTGATGGTTGGACATCTTCTCAATGATGATACTCTCCTGAATAGAAATTATATTTCCACAATTTTAATATTAAAAAATATATATTTTAATATTAATAATATTTCAATTAAACAGTGTCTTTAGGTGGAAAAAAACATCCATACCCAAAAGAAATCAAACATGTCCACACACAGCCTAATTTTACTTTTTAATAAATTTCTTTTTGGAGGGGTATAGAAAACATTGAAAATTTAACATCATTGAAAATATCAAGATATTATTGTAAGTTTTATATATACCCTTAAAAAATTAAATGCATAAATTTAGTTGTAACTTGCAATAATTATAAACTAATGTTTGAGCTTTGAAGAACATATGCTCAATTTCAAAGTTAATGGGAATTACTAGTCCATTTTACTTTATTCTGTAGTAGTCAAATAGCTTTTCTTTGTTCTGAATTCGCCATTTTCTGACTTTATTCCCATTTTCCTTTTAGCAAAGAATGGTTAGCATTGCCTATTAATTGTTTTTGGTCAATAATTTTGAAGCATCTTGAAGATATTAAATTGAATGCTTGACCCAAAGAAGATATTTAATTGGATGGTGCTGAATCACTAGAATGAGATCAGATTCTCAAGCTGATTCTTTTTTTTTTTTTTTTTCTTTTTGCAAAGGTGCCTTTTTTCTTCTTATTCTTATTCCTTCCCTGATTGATTGATATTTCTGTTTGTGGTATTATACTAATTACTAAATCAATTTGCTTACATGAATTGAAGGGTATCTTAAAAGTGTTGAGCAAATATGGAATTATCAGACTTGGAAGTCTTTTTGACTTGGTGTCTATTTCATTCATAGTTGCATGCTTATCCATTTATACTATAATATTAGAATATCAAAGCAATTAAGTAATTTAGGAACCAAGGTTTCCATTTATACTTCCTTCAAAATATGCAAATGAATGTAATAGTATCTCCCTTTGAACTAGGCACTTCATTCCTCTACTTGAGTTCCAGAAGTGAATACAATGACTTTACAAGAAATTAATTAAAATTAATTTTGAGAAACCTCTCAACTACAAACTATATATTTCTGTATGATTAGTCCTTTTCATCAGCTGTTGATGACACTTCGAATTCGCAGTGGACAGAAATTGATTCATCAAGTCTTTCCAGAAGGCAAAAAGAATATGTATAATTTGATTAAAAAAGGGCAATATTATTTGCATTTGTAGCATAAGTATTGTGTATAATGTGCTGTTTTTCTTCTCCTTCCAGACTCTCTCAGCTGCCGACCTCCGGAACCCGGAAATATCTCCTTTGATAGCCTCTAAGATGAGAGAGTTCCATTCGCTTCACATGCCGGGTCCTAAGAAGATTCAGCTATGGCAGAGACTAAGGTAAACATAGATTTCTGAAGTTAAGGTGTTAGAATTATTATAGCTATGCATAATCAAAATTCTAAAATGTTCTCCCCCATATTGTTATTACCAGGAAGTGGCTTAGTCAAGCCAAGAGTTTGTGCTCCCCTAAGGATATAAAAAACTTTGGTTTGGACAATCTAGATGAGGAAATAAATATGCTTGAGAAGAAGTTATGTGAAGGATATCAAGAGATTGGTTTCTGTCACAATGACCTTCAATATGGTAACATAATGATGGAAATAGAGACAAGGGCAATAACTATCATTGTAAGTTATCTTGAAATTTCTCTTCTTTTTTTCCCCATTTCTTATGTTATTTATATGATTTGAACTTGGTATTAATCTTTACTTATTTTCCATGTTATATAGGATTATGAATATGCGAGTTACAATCCTGTTGCTTATGACTTGGCGAATCATTTTTGCGAAATGGCGGCCGATTACCACACGGACACCCCTCATGTTCTGGACTACAGTAAATATCCTGGTAGGTTCATCCACCAACCTATTCTGCATATGAATATCAAGTTTATTCTTGAGTTATTAGTATGAATTCTAGCAAGAACTTTGCTGATACAATTTCGACATTTTTATTGCAGGACTAGAGGAGCGCCAACGCTTTATTCGAGTCTATCTGAATTCAGAAGGTTCATCCACCAACCTATTCTTTCTATCAAAGAATCAATACTAGCAATTAGAATTCCAAAGTTATCAGAACTTGGAAATGTTTCTAAAATTTGTTTTGTGCATCTTTGTACACAGGAAAGAAGCCAAGCAAAACTAAAGTGGAGCAACTACTCAACACTACAGAGAAATACACTCTTGCAAACCATCTATTCTGGGGTTTGTGGGGGCTCATTTCTGTAAGTTTTTCCAAAACTAAATCTTAATTTTTGTGTGTGCTAATTTGATTAATGCCTATTATTGATTTATGTATGTATGTTTTGTTTTGTTTTGCAGAGTTATGTTAATAAAATTGACTTTGACTACAAAGAATATGCAAGGCAGAGGTTTCAGCAATATTGGTTGACAAAGCCTGCTTTGTTGGATTCAGAAGGCAATGTTTCTGAAGATGAAATTGTGGCATCCTTCATATAATTACCTTCTTAGCCAAGTTAATCTTAATTAGTAGTATTTATTCAATAACAACCTCTAATGGCATGATCATATGCAGTGTTATATTTGTAAATAATATAATCACTGACAATGTGTGATGAATTTTTTGTCATTTTTTTTTCTGTTTTTACTAATATAGTTGCTTATCAATGATCAATCCCTCTCTATGGGGATTGAGATGGTGAATGAAATTGAGAATTACTAGTTATGTTATTTGCAATATCTTCTTAATTTTCTAGCTCTGACATAGTAAAGTAAGAACTAAACTGATGTTATGATTGGAAAAATTTAAATAAGGATGGGATTGTAAACAATAGTTTTAAATATAAAAAATACAACACTATTGTGAATTGCTTATTCCAATCTGATCAATTTGCTCAAAATTTTTTTACATCTATAAAATTATTTTTTAAAATTTAAATAAGTATGACATTGTAATAAATAATTACTATTGCCTTAGAGAAGCTAAAATAGGATAATTGAAGCACAGATCACTTAATATAAACTTAAAAAATATTCCGTAGTGTCATTATATGGAATATTCTTCGCTTAATTTAATTTGTTTCTCCTCCTTACACCGAGAGCTACAAGTATAAATACCAATATATAAACAAACAAAATAATAACTTCTTATTGTACAAAAATAATATTGTTATAGGATAGTTTATTATTTTGGTTAGCCTTGCCTACCTCTTAAATTTGACGAAGGGTTTTGCTGTGGTGCTTAACGGTTTTTTTTTTTTTTTCTATTATTTGTATCAGAATATAGGACAGTTTTTGTTCTCTTCTTTGCAGGGCAATTAAAAAGAATAACATGTTTAGCTAGAATTAAATATTATTATTTAATGAATTATTTTATTTTGTTTGAGCTAATTGGGTTAGGCGCTTTTTAGGGCGGCGATTTTTGCTCTCTGTTGGGCTTGCTTGGTAGCCATGGATAAAGGCAGTGCTTAAATTATTTGTGAGTTACGTTCATAACCAAAAAAAACTGTTGTATGTCAGTTTACACGGAATTTATTATTGTAAATATATATGTAATAACATAAATAATAAAATTAAGTTGGGTTAATTTAGTGGTTAAGTCACTAATCCACTTAAGTAAGTGTTGGGTTTGAATCTTGCTTTATGCATGCACTAACTCATTGACCAGCAATAAACCTTTAAATAAAGTTTCAATCCGCGATAGATTAGTCCTTTACCTGTCATGTTGGGAAATATTGTGAGAAACAAAAAATAATAATAAATAATAATATATTACAGCAATAATTTTTTAATTATTCAATTATTTCTCTCAATGCCGAATATTAAATTAATATTTTTCATAATTCTAAAACTATTTTTCATGTAAATATAAACATAGTTGTGAATCAGTAAAGTTCTAAAATTTAGAAGTTTTATTATACAAATTGGAATAATGGTACAATTAAAGTCAGGTTATAACTCATTATGAGAAATAGATCACAGATCTTAAAATTACCGAGGTGCGCTAAATTTTAAGGTTAATGAGTTATAAGTTGTTTAGGTGGGACAACATGACCTTTTTGTAAAATTCACTAGTAAAATGTAGAAAAACTTGATTAGGGTTCACGTTAGAGTGATGACATTACGTGTCACGCTATAGATGAGTTGTTCAAATGACTAATTTGTCCCTAATATATAAACACAATATGCTGTCATTGAGTTTTAGGATTTTAATTTAAATTTAGAGGAGAAAGATATCACAAATTTATAGACTTGTGATTTTAAAATGGGAAGGTTAATGAATTCTTAAATTTAATTAAAAATCTTTCTTTAAATTCATAGACATCCAAAGAATAATCATTACTAGAAATTTTCTATTTAAAAAAATCACTAAAAATATATATTACTTGACAATTATTAACTTACATAATCATATTAGGTTTATACTAAAAATTAATTATTTATATAAAATATATTTTAAAAAATAAATTAAATAATATATATTTATATACAAATACATAGAGAATAAAAAAAAAATTTATTTGCACGTAATATTTTAATTTTTGGTAACTTACATGGACATACTTGGCATAAAGCTTCTCGACGCATATCCTGAATCTTTTGGGATCAGTGGGTTCGAGCAAATGACATTCGGAAACACAACAGCTCATAATGCATGTTTGCCTCTTTTCGTGACTATATGAATACTGTTGCCTGCATTGCTCGATACAAATGTTCAACGTTGATGCAATATTATAAGATGAAATCCAAGGTCCTTCTAAAATACTCTTATACGATTCACCAATCACTGAAAAAACAACTATTCCGATTGCCAATATTGCAATTGCATCTCTCATACCATTATTCTTAGCCATATGTCTCTCTTTTTTTTTTTTATGCCAATTCTCTCTCAACTTTACCATACATCTGGCTTTATATAAACTTAAAATATTCCTTAATGCCATTATATGGAATATTGTTCTTCGCTTAATTTAATTCGTGTCTCCTCCTTATACCAAGAGTTACAAGTATACATACCAATATATAAACAAAAAGTTTAATTATATATATTTGATTGAGTTCTTATACTATCTTAGATTTTATAATTAAATTCTTGTCATAATAAAAATGTTAAAATTAATAAAATATTTCATTAAATAAAATAAATATACCTAATATATATTTGATTAAATATTCTGTATAATTTAACAGAATATTTTTTAATTTTAATATTTTTATTACGATAGAAATTTAATTAAAAAAAATATAAAAATCGAATTACAAATTTAATAAAATTATAGCAACCCAGAGAATACTTAAACCTAAACAAAATAATAACTTCTCATTGTATAAAAACAATAATAATAATAATGTTGTTATACGATATAGTTTATTATTTTGGTTAGCCTTGCCTACCTCTTGAATTTGACGAATTCATGAAAATAAAACGCCATGATATAATAATGCTAGTTGAGTTTTTCATAATAAGTTATTATATGATATAATGGTATTAATCAACAATGACTAAATATAGGTTAAAAGAATTAAAACAAAAGCTAGTTGTCCAAACATAATAACATTACAACAAAAAATCTAATATGGATGCAGATGCTCTGATCTGTACAATAATATTAAGTACTTGTTTGAGCGTCATTATTTTGATAAGAAAGATATTTTTTTAATAAATTTTTTTTTTTTTAACGTGTTTGAAAAATTTTTAGTAGTAAAAGTACTAAAAACAAAAAATCTTTTTTTTGAGAAGCTGTAATTTATATTTTTTTTAAAGATATTTTTCCTTAAAAAAAAGATGTTTTTCATATAATAAATAAATAAATAAATACTTTTATATCGTTATACCCAAACATAATTGATAGATAAAAAAATCTTTTTGCATGAAATACCCAAACATAAAATTACTTTTACTTTTTTATAAGATCTTTTAAAAAAAAATAACTCAAAAAAAATTTTTTTTTAAAAGTTCACCTAAACAAGTTCTAAGTTATCTTTTAAAAATATAAAGTTATTTCTCTCCTACTAAAAAATATCTTTCCACATAATTTACACACGTTTAACTTCTGATCTCATTTTTTTTAAGTATTAGCCAAATATATGAACCTTTAATCACAATATATTACTAAAAAATTATATGGGGAATTGTTTTATACCATTTACTTCATTTGATTGATGTTAACTTCTATTGTCTTATGTATATAGAATTAAAGTATTGATACTTAAACATAATTGAAACCAATGATTACAAATTAAACTGAAAATAATATAATATAATCAAGCATAAAGTATCATCATTATGAATAGCTTCTATATTTGATTAACTAAAATTTTTCTCCATCCATCAAATAATTTATTTAAGGGTAAAGTGTTCTTCTGGCCAATATTTTTTTAATGTTTTCAGATGTATTTATTTTTAAGAATTATTTTAATTTTATCTATTCTCTTATATTTTTTAAGCGTCAATCATTTGGGCTGATTTTTTTTTATATGATTTAGTGGTGTGAGTTATGCTGCGTTATGATTATTAGGAAAAATTATACTGTTATGACTGCGTTGCGTTTAAGAATTTGGAGGGAAGAAATTGGTGGGTCCGATTTCAAGCAGAGAGAGAGGAAGGAATACAAATCGGACCCACTGATTTGTGTGAGAGAGAGATTCAGTTTACATCAAATCGGACCCATCGATTTGTGGGAGCCCAATTTCATAAAACGGAGAGTGCAGTAATCGGACTCACCGATTTCGGGTGGCCAAAATTTTTTTTTTAAACCGGCAGTGCACCAATCGGACCGAGCGATTTGTGTGGCACGCGGTCGGTCCGTCCGATTCGCCTGTAACTACATACATAAAATGAAAAAAAAAAATCATAGAAGCCTCATTTCTTCATCGCCGGTCTCAGCTGATGTTCTTCCTCTTCTCTCATTCTTTTCCTTCATTCTTGTAGAATAGATTTCAGTGAGTGTGAGAATAGGCAAGTACGTATACTGATATGGATGATAGAGTTGTGTTGAAAATATATTATTATGGGCAGATTTTGTTGCAAACATATGAAGGAGTTCAATTTGTGTGTGAAAATCCATTAGGTGTTGTTATTCCGTTCACATTGTCATTTGAGGAATTGAAAGGTGTGATTTGTGAGAGATAGATTCTCAAAGATCTAGGAGAGTATCGTGTATTTTGTACAGGTATCCTTTATCTGTGTTTGGTGGGTTTGTTCAATTTCAGACCAAGTACGTGACGGATGAAGTGAGTATGCATGAAATGTTTTCAATGTATATGGAAAATTGCCACCGAATGTCGTGCATCGAGTTGTATGTTGAGTTTGAGCAATCTGAAGCGGACCGTAACATTGAATTGAAAGATTATAATAGTGAAAGCGAGGATGAATTTGAAAGTAACTATGAGATCGTTGGTCCAGGTGAAGACGAAGATGAAGCTGGCGGCGCCATGAACGCAGATGTGGCGGAAGTTACAAATGCACTAGTAAACCCGCATCCGTTTTAGGAGCCTTCTTTCATGCGGTCGTTGGATTTGGAGGCTATGCACGCACCGGAGTTTTCGCAATATATAAATGCAGGTGCGTAAAGCTAGACAGCATTGTGAAACTCTGTAGTAGCTGATCAATAAGTCAGATGAGTAATATATGTGATATGTGGATAGTCATTTGTGACCATAGCATTTGATTTTTTTTATTAATTAATAGTTTTTTGTTATGGATTATATTTAGTTGTTCTTTACATAGATAGAATAGCGAAAAAAAAAGACTATTATGATCTTACATGGTAAAGTGTGTTTATTAATTGAGTTGTAATAAATGATTTATTACTGAGTACATAATACAGGATTTATTTCTTTTGATGTATGCAGCGCTTCCTGTTGTGGCGGATGGTGATTTCACAGTGGGGATGGAATTCAGTTCAAGGGAGGCAGTAATCAAGGCAATAAAAGATTATACCATCCGGAGAGGTGTAGACTATCGGGTATATGAGTCGGAACCAACGACATTCTATGCCAAATGTACAGAATATGGCAATGGTTGTGACTGGTTAATCAAGGTTACCAAAATGCAGAAGAAGTACTGTTGGGAGATAAGGAGATACAATGGAAGTCACACTTGTACTAGGTCTACTATTTCTCAAGACCATTCGAAGCTGGATTCCAAGACAGTTGCAGAAGCAATTAAGTCGTTGGTAGAGGTTGACCTGTCTATAAAGGTAAAATCAGTCATTGATGAAGTCCAGTCAAAGTTTAACTACACCATCAGTTATCGAAAGGCTTGGTTAGCAAAGCACCAGGCGGTGGAATCAATTTTCGGAGGTTGGGAAGCATCATATGAAGCTTTGCCCATATGGTTTGAGACCATGTGTCACAAGGAGCCATCAGCAGTGGTTCACTTTGAAACAATGCCTGCTTACCAAGGGGATGATTTGGTTCCTGATATACGTGTACTGCATAGAGTCTTCTGGAGTTATTACCCTTGTATAAGGGCCTTCAGACACTGCAAGCCAGTGATGCAGGTGGACGAGACTCATTTGTATGGAAAATACAAGGGTTGTTTATTGGTTGCAGTCTCACAAGATGGTAATAACAACATCGTGCCTATTGCATTCGCCATAGTGGAGGGAGAGACTTCTGATGCATGGTACTTTTTTCTGAGTAACTTGCGTCAACATGTGGTGACACGTGATGGTGTGGGACTTATCTCTGATCGACACGATTCTATTAGGTCAGCTATTGAGAGAAGTAATGGGGGTTTGGTCTCCTCCTAGAGCATTCCATATGTTTTGTATCCGGCATATTGAGTCCAACTTCTTGAGGAAGTTCAAGGCACCTTACTTGCAGAAGCTCATCGTCAACATTGGTAAGTTTAAATACAATGAACTTTGAATTTATTGTAAGTACGATCAAATAGAATGGTGTTCATTGTTGACTGAATATTTTTCATAGGATACTCGAGGACGACCAGGGAGTACCAGATGCGCTATGAACGATTAAAGGAACGGGGTGAGGCTTACACCAACTGGCTTGATCGGATCCCACGTGAGCAGTATGCTTTGGCATTTGATGGTGGATACCGATGGGGTCATATGACCACCAATCTTGTGGAGTGCATCAATTCTGTCTTAAAGGGTGCACGCAATCTCCCGGTGACTGCGCTTGTTAAGGCTACATTTTACAGACTGAATGAGTTGTTCACTAGAAAAAGAGCCGAGGCTGAAGCCCGAATTAATGCTGGACTTGTGTTCTCTGAGATGGTGACCTCCAAGCTGCATGCAAATCAACGAGCATCGGGTAACATACAGGTTAGTTGTTTTGATAGAGAAAATGAAGTATTTGAGGTACGCGAGATGCCGAGTGGGGTTGAGTATGCAGTTGACCTACGCCACCGTTGTTGCGACTGTGGTGAATTCCAGGTTGACTGAATTCCGTGTCGACATGTGTTTGCTTGTTGTGCAAATCAGCGGTTGGACTGGCAAGTGTACGTTCATAATGTTTACATGATGTACCGGGACTGACGCTGAAAAATAATCAGACGGATGCGTGTCAGGAACATATGGTGCAAAATACTCAACCCCTGTTGTGGCGGTTCCGGTGGCGGTGGTGGTGGAGGTACCGATTCCGGTTCCGGTGCCGGTGGTGATGGTGGTGGAGGACCTTCTGGATTCTCTTCGAATACAAGGTTCGACAATTGCAAGTGGTCACCAAATGCTTCTCGGTACCAATGCATGTAAATTTCCAATGGATAATGTAAATGCACCAAGTCATCAGAGAGAGTGTGACTATACCGATTGGTCCACTGCATCACCCAAAAATAGTGGGTATTGGCCCAATCTTGATTCTTAGGCCCAGTTAGATTTTCACCGTGTGATGCACCTAGATCCTGCTCTTGATTAGGAACACCCTGTCTCAATCCAAATTGCCTCCTGACTCTATCAGATGTATGACACTCGATGCATTCAAAAGATATAAGTGGCATTGTGGCACTCCAGATAACCGAATTATGACGGATGTCTAAAGGAATCACGTCTGGGTCGATGTTTCCAATGCCATAAGCCTGCCAAATAAACTGGACACATCGAACCAGTTAGATGATTACACAACAATTAATTCACTTAACAAGTTACATAAGGTACTTGTATTTTACAAAATACATGTCCTTCTTGTAGATCATCCAAAACCTCCTGTAGTGCGCAAGCGTTTTATATCGGTAGGCATAGTTTTCACGGTCCCAGTTACGCCACCTGCCGTCGGACAATCCATTAGTTAAATTATCTTGTGGAAAACAAAATACAATTTCTATCAATTCTTTCAATGTATACTTTAATCAAAATTACCTGTTTACAATTGGAAACACTCGGGGATTGCCGGGAATCGGCGCTAGAAATGGTAGCCGGATCCAAGCCCAAGTGAGCAACAGTGTCAGTGGACCATCCATCTCCTTGCAGTCGACACGAGTTGCCTTACACAATGATCTATACAAGTATGCCAGGCATGCCGAACCCCAACTAAACTGTATGATCTGACCAAAGTTACGGAGCAAAGGTAAAAATTTCCAATGCACAGCTGCACCTGACTTATCTCCAAACAGAATTGTCCCAAATAACAACATTATGTGACACTTTACATACATCTGAATGTGCACATCATCATTCAACACTATACGATCTTTCAAACCCCTAAACCATGTTAATTTTATAAAGCTCCCTCTACAGTCCGTCTTCCTCGGTGCCACTCCAAATTGGTGCAAGCACTCGGCTTCCAATGCCTCAAAACTACTCATGGTCGGTCCTGTAACCAGAAGACCATTTGTCGGCAGACCGAAAATTATCGCCACATCCTCCAAGGTCACGGCACACTCACCAACCGGAAAATGAAATGTGTGAGTCTCAGGCCGCCATCTCTCAATCAGAGCATTACTCATTGCTGACTGACATTGGATAATTCCAATTTGTGAAACATAATAAAATCCAGTCTCGCGTAAATGTGACTCAACAATTTGGTTGTATGGATCCGACGGCTTTAAATGATCACACATCAACATCCGTGAACTCTACAATATCACATTTATGCTATAAGTACCTGTATAATATAACTATATTCTCAAAAACACAACTATCCTTACATGTCCATTATAACTAATTCCAGCATAATTGCATTTCAAATATACACAGTAAATCTGTTATACAAAAATCCTTTAATCATATTCATTATCTTATAACAAAAATTATTTAACCTTAACTAACTAACCAGAATAATTTCACGACTGATAAACTATTTATTTGTAAAACAGTATACTAATTTTATTATTGTTATTATTATTCATAAAACAGCATACTAATTTTATTATTATTATTATTATTATTATTATTATTAACACGGCATCATAATAATAATTTCCTAATCTAAGTTTAGTTATTACTAATTTATTGTCTAAATTTTACTAAATTAAAATTCAATTATTAATGATCATAAATAAAATAATTTATTAAATTTTTATTATTAATTATAATAATTTACTAAACTTAATTACTACTGCTAATAATAATAATAACAACAACAATATATCAATCTACTCTACTCTATTATGTACAGATCTCATTCCTTCTTCTCCTTCTTTCTTACATTTATTCATTCTTTATTATTTTATTTTAACCAATAAGGCAATAACCATTAAAAAAAAAATCCAATTCTTCCGTAGAGCACCATATCATACATACATACATGATTAATTCCTATTTTGATTTCTATTTCTAACCACCTAACAATAAAATCATACACATATACATAGTTAATCTCTACTTAGTGCCATTATAATATATATCGCTAATAAAATGTAATATTATCACTATTATTATTATTAAATCAGATTATTAAAAAATAAAAACTTACATAATTTGGATGCCCAAGATAATTAACAATATGAAACTCTGGTTGATTTACTTCTTTAATTTTTGGTCTTCTTGGCATTTTCTTTAAATTTTTTTGAAGGTTTGTTGTAGTCCAACAATGGTGATAAAGGAAGAAAGTGGTGGAGTTGAGTGTGTATTGAAGAGAGTGATACGAGAGTAAAAGGTATACTGTTGGGAAGGGGAAAACAATGGTCTTTTGGATGAGGGAATCATGGGCCAACCAAGGAGGGCTGCATGCGTGACGTGTGGACAGGGAGCCCAAATCGGTGGGTCTGATTGGTGCACCTGCCGCGTCCTGAAATCGGTCCGTCCGATTTTCGTCCACCAAATCGGTCCGTCTAATTTCCTTTACCCAGCCATCACATCTCCGTGAAACACCATAAACCCCTATATCACTACTATACTACATCAACCCCTCCATATCAAAATTAAAAATTTCCAATCATTTGTTTTTTTTGTCTGTATTTATTCTTATCCCATCCAAAAACTTAAGGGTAAAAATTAAAATAATTCAAAATATTAAAAATAAAAAATATTATTCGAAATTCTTATTCATTATTTTTTTTTTCCTCTTCCAATCCTGCCGCTTAAAGAAATACAGACCTAAATGCTTAAAGAAAAAGGCTAATTTTTTTAATATGGATAAAAATTATGTTATCTATTATTATTATTGAAATGATTAGTATTTTTTTAATATAGTATTAATTTTTTAAAATTATTATTGAATAAATTGGATGATGAGATTTGCTGAGGGACGAAAAAGAATATGAAATGAGGGTCGATTTTAGTGTATATAAATTTTTGGAAGTGGATCTTTTTTAATAAAAAAAATTAGATAATGTACAATATTTAATTTAACCATTTATTATTCTTTCTTTCATTTATTTTTAGTCCCACTTATAGAATCAAATGTGAAAGATTACAGTAGATTCTGTTTTCCTAAATTTTTTTCAAACACCACACAAATCCATAGGTTCAATTTCAACATTTAAATTTTATAATTGTTTAAAATTAAAATCGGATAAGCACAAAATCAGATGCACGGACGTGTGGATGCACAAAATTGAAAATTTATTATTTTTTATTATTATTTTTAATCATAAATCTAATTTTTTAGTCTAATTATTTAATAATATATTTTTATCTCATATTTTTAAATATTATTAACTAACTAATAATTAAAAATACTAAATTCTACTAATTCTCTATCATTTTTTTTATAAAATGATCGTATTACTAAAATAAATTTGGATCCTCTAAATTTTGAATTTCACTTTAGAAAGTAAAAAGTGATCTCTTATCATTTATTTTATAAGTAGGACCAAAAAAAAATATAAAAAATAAATTATTCAAGAATAAGAGATTACGTTTTATCCTCTAAAATAAAAATTCAAAATTTAGAGTATTTAAATTTCACTTAAATACACTTCAAAACTGAACGTGTGCATTATGGAGTTTTCTTTTCTAATAAACAAATTACTTTGAGAAGAGGATCGTTACACACACAATGGTAGTTCTTATTATAACTGAATCAAACCACAATACAAGCATGACATAGTCAAATCACGCTTCACGCCCATTAGCGTGAATGATAACGCAAAACAAAACACACCAAACACTTTTTTTTGTTTTTTGTTTTTTGTTTTTTCTCTTCTTATTATCTTATCATTTTTATTTTTTTTCCATGGATCTGATATGCACACCATACACACTTAATTTCACATAACTAAACATAGCATAATTAACCAAGGATCCCCCACACATTTTATTTATTTAATATATATATGGTCCTAATAATATGAAACAAAAAGGGAGGGGGAGGTAGCAGCATGTGTATATGTGATTGCTGGGCTAGCCTGCCCTGTCACGGAAGCTCCTAGTCTGTCGCGGCGGATGAGCATCGCTTTCCTGCAGCTTAACCAGCGTATAAACGCCGGCGCCTGCAAGGGCACCCAGTGTTGGCGCCACCAAGTACAGCCATATGTGTTTGTAATTCCCTGCGGCTACCGCTGGACCCAACGTTCGAACCGGATTCATCGAACCGCCGCTTGTTGGCCTAACCAATTATTCAATACATGCATACACCTTTATTTTTTAATGCTATGAGAAAAAAGAATACCTCAAGGATTTTTAAAAATAGACAAAATTAATCTATCTTCTAAGTTTATTACATAAATATTTGTACCAAGTGGATGCATCGATAAAGTTGAGCAAAATTTATTTTTGATAAATATATAATGACGAATATTATGATTATAAAATTATAGATGTTATGTTATATAAAATAATTTTAAATATTTTTTTATACTGTTATACACACTACAAGTTAGTGCTATCTAATAATTTCACTTAGGAGTTAATTAACTTAACCTACTGATACGTCATCGTCCCTTAAGCTCCACTTGGTCTAATAACT
Organism: Arachis hypogaea; assembly: GCF_003086295.3. Taxonomy (NCBI): domain Eukaryota; kingdom Viridiplantae; phylum Streptophyta; class Magnoliopsida; order Fabales; family Fabaceae; genus Arachis; species Arachis hypogaea. Next base: position 150,154,224 of record NC_092054.1, on the reverse strand, counting down.
TCAATAGAACAAAAATAAAAGGAAATTTTTTATTTTCCAAATTACGAGAAATACTAGGAGTGAACATTTTTAGCTTAAAAAAATAGAGAATTAGTTTAAATGTTAAGTAAAAATAAAAAAAAATTACCGTAAATTAATCAATGAATCAGAAAGTAAAGAAATGAAAGGTTCCTTAATTACGAACGTACCCTGAAATGAGAATGTTGAGCAAAACAGTGGCACCAACAGCTATACCAGCCAACTCTCCAACAGCACGAGTATCAGTGGCAACGGCAGTTACAACAAACATGAGAATGAAAGTGATGATGAATTCAGTGGCAAAGGCCTGGCCAACAGTGATGTTAGAAGGCACGGTGACGCCGCCGGAGAGGTAAGGGTGGTAAACGCCCTTGAGAGCAAAGCAGGCGCAAATGGAGGCAGAGACTTGCGCGGCAATGTAGGCAGGGACATGAGTCCATGGGAAGTGGCGAAACGCGGCGAAGGCGATGGTGAGGGATGGATTGAGATGGGCGCCGGAGATGTGACCAATTGAGAGGATTATGAACATGACGGTGAGGCCGGCGCATGCAGCGTTGCCCATTAGAGTCTCTGCTCCGTTGTACTTGTTGTTCACAATGGGCCCTGCTGTTGCTGCAAATATCAGTATGAATGTTCCAACAAACTCTGCTCCAACCTGTTTTGCATTTTTTTATATCTTCATCAATAACACTTCTCATATTATCATTATTTTCTTCAAACATGCATGCTTTATGATCTTCCCATCTCACTCTCTGTTATTACTATTAGAGTATATACGAATTTTTAATGATTTGATTACTGTGTTGATCTTTATAGTTTTGTAAAATTTTTAATTAGGTTTTTATATATATTTTTTTAATTGGATTCCTATGTCAAATTTTTTTTCAATTAGATCTCTTTTAATAATACTTGACTTAATTATATAGGGACCCAACTAAAAAAAATTAGTGTAAGAATTCAAATAAAAAAAAGTGTAGAGACTCAATAAAAAAATGTAGTACAAGAACTCAATTAAAAAAAAAAAAGTATAAAAACCTAATTAAAAATTTTATAAAAGTATAAAAATTAATAAAGTAATTAAACCATTTTTAATTCTTCTACGGTACCTTCATAATCATATTTGGAAGTTCATTTCCCTGGTTTTTTTACATTTTATTGTTTTGAGTATTCATGATCTATAATGTACAAACACTGATATAGACACGGAACATTATAGATACAAAATATGTGAACATATAAATTTTAAATTTTTATAAAATACGAAACATGATATATATAAAGATTTAAGTGATTTTTCATAACAAATTTGTCTTCAAGTAATTTTTTTTAATTCAAAGGTAAAATTAGTTTTTAAAAGATTACTTGCTTTTTAATTGATTTTCAAAAATATTTTTTAATCAAATTTATTCTTCAAAAATTTTAAATTAGTATATATTAGTCTTTTCATCACTTCCATTACTAATATAATAAGTTTATGAAATTAGATCAAATTAAAACGTAATTGAAAAGAAAACTGGAGACATTAAAATTCTTTCATTTAGAGTTGATTCAATCTAATTTTATAAACTTATCATATTAGCTTACAATTAGAACTACTAGTTTATAGTGTCACTTAACATGTCACATCAGCAAATGTTGACATTATTAATAAAAGAAGTGACCAAAAGATTAAGGTGATTAACTTAAAATCTTTAAATGACTAATTTAATTAAAAAAAATTGGAGACCAATTTAGAGAATGAATCATCTTTCGAATGAATTTGACCATTTATTCTTTTTTTTTTTTGCTTACCATATATCCCAGTTTAAAAGGCCAAATACTAATCAGCTGCGAATGAACTTTATTTAAGGGTCTGTCGCTCATTAATATGTTACTATATTCACAATACAAAATTTAAACTCATAACACTTATCTAAACAAACGAGTAAACTGATTATTCAATTAACATAATTGGTTGTCTTTATATAAAGATAAAAATTAAAAAATATTAAATAATTTAATATATTAAATTAAATTATCATCTAATAATTTTTAATTATAATATTTATATAAAGATATTTTTATATGAATTGTTATCGTATTTTAACTCAATTTAATCAAATTGAAGGGTAAGGCTAAAATTAGCATAAGTTTTTTAAATTTTTAGTTTAATAAATACAATATATTTTAAAAAATTTATTGAAAATTTCAAATATTTTTAGTTGCATATGACCGCCTTCATTGAATTCTTGCTCAGTCCATTAATGGTCTCGTTACTTCAACTTGAGGATAACTTAAAATAAAGAATCAAGAGTATAGTACTATTGAAGTAAAAACAAGTATTATCTCTTAAACAAAAAAAAAAAAATTTTATTTATTTAATATCTTAAAAAATATAAAAATCTTGTTTTTTGTTTTACTAAAAATTTATTTTTGTATTCTTAACTAACAAGTAATCTAAAATATTTGTTATTAAAACTCATCATATATTATCACTATTTTAAGTATTTTTTATATTTAATCTTTAACTATAGTAATTATAAACATATCAATTGAAAAATACTATCCATCTTAGATGAAAATATCAAGTAATAAATAAAGATAAAAAAATGTGCATTTAATTTGGATCTTTTATTTTATTTTTATTATATTCTACTTTTAGGATTTTTAATAAAAAATAGTAAAAATAATAAAATTTTATTTTCTGCTTTGTCTCATATTTTTTTATATATAAAACTTAAAAAATGTAAAATATTAAAAATAAAATAATAAATAAAAATACAAAGCGAACGAACTTTAATTTTTTTTCCCTTTAATGTTTGCTTATTAATCAATGCCCTTTGACTCTTATTGAGATATAAAAGAGGAAAGTACTTACCGAGAAAGTAACTTTTAATGTATTTGATATCTTATCTTTTTTATAATATTTTTTTTAATTTTTGACAAATATCCTAAGAACAATTTTATTAAAATTCTAAATATTTAATACAAGGGTTTGGCCGGGGAAATCAACAAAAGAATTCTTGAATCGATTAACATTTCTGAGAATATATATTTTGTGTGTTTGAAAATAACTATCCACTCTTAAAATGTTTGTTTCACAAATCATAACTATTTACTTAGAAAATTAATATAATTAATTACAAATAATTTTACAAATTAATTTTAAATTCGTATAACTTCAATATAATAATACATCTCAATCATTATTATTTAGCAAGTAATGAAGTCAGAGTAGTAAATGTTGGGTCTTGGGTGTGGAGTTATTCAAATCTTATATATAGAGTGTGGCCGATGAGACCAATGAAAAAAGACCTCGAATTGAAGAATTGAGTAGGAGAAGATAAAAAGTCAAAGGATAGAAAATCAGTACCGACCTAAATGCATAAGAGGTCAAAGGAAAGTGACTACTCAACTCCCCTAAAATTTTTTAAAAAATTAAAAAAGAAGAAAAAGAGAAGCTACTAGTAATAACTAATAAGTCAACGGGTCAATGGCAATATAGTAGTAGATAGTAGCAGCAACTAGCAAGAGACACAATCGATGAAGATGGGAAAGCAAAACTGCTGAGTTGAATTAAACCACACCAAGGAAGTGAGGAACAGATAGTCAAGGGAGATGGCTATTCGGCTAAGAAAATCCATCTGCTTTTGAAGAAAAATGATTAAATATTATTATTAGAATTTTGCTAGGTACTTGTTAAAAATACCATTTTTTTCAAACAAATAAAATGATTATTATTCATGCACTGGGTTATTATGAGAGTCAAATTTAAAATAATTAAAAATCCAATCAACAATCTATAAAGATTAAAAGATCAGATTAATTTTGGTAATTATGTCCGACTTGTATTCAAAGTTTAAATTTTCTCTACTTATGTGCTCGATGAGGTAAATACTATATCGGTATTCGAAAGATTCTGTCGCTGATAAAATGGTACCTGACTTTTGTTATTGACAAAATAGTTCTTGAAAGATTTTAAAATTTGACAAGTATACCCACGAGTTCGCCAGAGCACATCTCGGCAAGCACAATGCTGACATGGCCACTACATTTTAATGACATGGTGAAAACCCTCCCCCACCCTAATCCTTCCCTTCTAACGCATTTTTTCTTCCCCCTCCCCCTCCCTAATCCTTCCCTCCCCTTTCCTAACCCTAATCCCCCCCTCCCCAACGCACTCCCCCCCTCTCCTAAATCCAAAATCTCCCTTTTTGAACCCTAATCCCCATCCCTTACCCCTTTGAATCCTAATCCCCTTCCCAACACACTGTCTCACACTCTCAACTCACTCTCCCAAAACGGTAGTAGAGTTCAAACTTCTCAGTCTTACAGAGCCAGTGTCACCGACACCATACTGTCGCTATCTCGTTATCGGGTCTTTTGCGTCCGCCAGTGTTATCTATCTCCTTCGTCGGCATTGCGTCGTCTGTGTGCCTTCACCACTGTTGCCTTCATTGCTTGTATCTGCTTGCTGCTCGCCCCTAGTCGCTGCCTTGCCTCCTCTATCTGTGTTTCATCTTGGCTCCATTGTATCGTGCCTCCTCTGTCTCTGGTGTTCTTCTTCTAGCCTTGTCTAAATCTGCTTCTTGCTTTGGTGGTGTCTGTATTAAACTTTATTTTATTTTATTTTGATTATTGTATATGAATTTGTTTATTTTCTCTGAGTTATATTGTTATTAATATTTTTTAATGGTAAATTAACCTAACAATTTGGGACAATTCATGATTCGGGACAATTCTATTGATGTTGGATTGTTGTTGCTGTGAATGGTGATGTTGAGGGAGGGAGAGGAGAATGTGCGTTGAAAAAGGGGGAGTGGTGGAGATTGTTGTTGCTGTTGATATTGAGGTTGTTGTTGCTGCAAGTGATGGGGTTGAGGGAGGGAGGGGTAGTGTGAATTGGGGAAGGAGAGTGATAGAGGTTGTTGTTACTATTGATGTTAAAGTTGTTGTTGCTGCGAATGGTGGTGTTGAGGGAAGAAGGGGGGAGTGTAGGTTGGAGAGGGGGTTGCGATGGGGGAGAAGTGTGTGTTGGGGATGGGGCTGCGACAGGGAGGGAGTGTGTGTTGGGAGGGGGTTTTGAGGGTGGTTTGTCAAGTCACCAAAACACGGTGGCCACGTTAGCATTGTGCTTGCCGGAGATCAAATCCGACGAGCTTGGGGGTACGCTTGTCAAATTTTAAAATCTTTTAAGAACTATTTTGTCAATAACAAAAGTCAGGTACCATTTTATTAGCGTCAGAATCTTTCGGATACCGATTGGGTATTTACCTCTGCGCTCGACCTTATTTGACTTAGTGTGCAGAATCTTAACTGCATCTACAAATATGCTCATATATTTAAAATATGAGATCTTAACAACTCCAATATAAAAGGGACTAACCACCCCCACAAAAAGGAGAGGAAGTTACAAAGTGATGTGATCCAATCAATACTTACTCGACGTTATAGAGGTCGGACACGATGACAGTAATTCAGCTCTACTTATCTAAATAAGTAATTGACTCCTAAGATATCTCCTAATAATCTATAAGGGAGATCTCAACAACTTCTCTAACAAAAGAGAAGGATTATCCACCATCAAAAGTAGAACTAGTCTAAAATGTGGTTATCGATTCTACTATAAATATACTGAGATTCAAGGTATATTCAAGTCTTAATCTATTAAAACTTACCTAAAATTTTTGCAAACTTAACTATCAGAGTTTTTTGTAGGTACTACCCTCCATCTCCTCACGAGAAACTCAGACAATGGCATCTCGACACCAGCACAAGTTGGACGCTACTTTAAAAAGAAATTGGACCTCACATTCAAGTCCAAATCACCATTTTAAATAACTCTCAAAACAACTATTATACAACAAATCAAATGATAAAGATCCAAACTCTAAATAATCTATGAGACTAGGATGATCCAAAACTTGTCTTGAATTAGGTAGTCCAAAAGATTATACCCTAGGTAAAATATATATATATATATATATATTCTCTACAGCTTGATTATTAATAGAATGATTGGTGCATGTAGCATAAATAATATTCTTTTCGTTTTTAAATAAGTGTCAATTTTGTTGACATGTTTTTTTTTTTTAAGTTGTTGAAATGTGTTAGAGCCAACTGAATTGACCTAGAGATATATTTGGGTGTAATTATTAGTAGCAATGCTGGAAGTGATTGGCCTAATGTTCGCTCGTGTGATAGATGTGTTTTATGAATAGGTAAGTGTGAGTTTTAGATGATTGTATTTCATTTATATTTTCTTGTCCTTTGGTTCCTTTTGGCTATGTTTCTATATAGGCATGAGACATTAACAAAGATATATAAAAACATAAAATTATGTTTAGTAGATAAAATATAAATAAAAATATGTATTAAAAAATATTGAATTAGTATATTTTGTGTTTATTTTGACAAGAAAGATAAAGACATTAATAAGAGATATAATTTATTTTTTTATTTTTTTATTATTTTTGTTAATTTTTTATTATTATATTTTTTTTTCAAAATTTTGAATAAAAATAAAAATAAATTAAACTTTTATAATTTATTATAGTTTATCACCAAATAAAATACAATAATACTAATTTTTGTGTCTTATTCTTAGTGTCTTGTCTTATCCTATTTATAGAACCAAACACAACTTTTATCAGTTTTATGTTCTCATCTATATTTTGGGTGTATTAGTTGTTAAGACTTGTATATTTTTAAAAAATATGTTAGAGTTATAAAAATTGAAAAATAAAATTTTAGAATTTTTTCACTGATAGTTATTATTTTTTATATTAATTATTTTACTAATCTATGCTCTCTCATATGTTACTTTAGGAGTTTGAGTAGAAAAAACAATATTGTTACATTAATTTGCTAAGTAAACACTTCTTCGTGGATGAACAAAATTTAGAAAATAGAAAATTATTTAAAAACAAAAGGAGTAATGAGTAATATAAAATAAGGTCTTGCTGCACCCTTGAATAATTTTAAAGATATCATAAATACAAAATTTAATAAAAAATAAAATTTTAAAATTCTAATGTACTAAGTATATCAATACTATATTAAGAGTAAAAAATCGTTTTAATTTTTTAACTTATATTTTTAAGATATTCTTCAATTAATTTCTATAAAGATTTTATCTAAATAAAAAAGTCAAAATACAAACATTTTAATAAATTTAAAAAGTGAATTCGACATTTATTGGACGCAATGGCTAGCTCTTTTCTTTTGACTGGGATTGATGGATGATGACGATAATGAGTTAATGATGAGAGAGTTATGGATCCACACTCATTTGACTCTGTGTTTTAAATATATAAAAGATATATAAATTGACAGGCTTAGGCTACTATTGCTCAATTATACACATTATTCAAGTTATTTTTTTTTAAAAAAAAAAAGATAGTTTTTTTTTTTTTTCTATTGTTATCTCTGATTAGAAAGGGAAAATGAAAATCTCTCTCCCAGACACATACATATATAAAATAATTTACAAATTTTAATTTATTTATTTTAATACTGCATATTATTAATATGTAAAATATTTTATTTTAACAATCAATAATTGAATTTCGTTTCATATTAAATTAATTGGATATAATCCTTTTTAATTAAAACTAAAGTGTGGCGTAAAGATAAGGAATTAGTTTTTGTAGCTTATATCTTTTGTTAGTTAAGCAAAAAGCCAAAAATACTTATTAATTGGGACAAAAAGCATATAATAATTTATATTTGTTTTTGTAACTTCACTTCTTTTTGTATAGCTAATTTAATATATATTTGTAAGACCAAGCGTATATTCTATTATTATATTTATAGGGATTAACACTTACATTCGTAAGTATATATTAATTACATAAAATTATTTGAAAATAAAAAAATGTGGAACTAAAAGCTAAATATTTATAGAAAGGATTAAAAACCAAAATAACATAACATTCAAAACATAAACAAAAAAATACAGATATTTTTGTTGGGCCAACCGTGGAGAGCTTTTGATTACCGGAGAAATTCCGGAAAAAAATCAAGTAAGAGAACATAAGATAAGAAGACATCACATCTAACTTAAAACCTTAAAGTGTCAAGTTAATGAGTCTCTCATTTTATAAACTCCTCACTCTTTTTTGTTTTTTTTATGTGGGACTAACTTCAACACTCCTCACGCTTACAACACTAACAATTTTTGTATTATTATTATTTGGACGTTATCATTGTAACAGTAACAGAAACGGTTTACTTTGGCATTCACTATATCACACGCTTCTTTTTTTTCTTTTTTTAATTTGATAAAAGTTCTATTAATAATATATTAAAATAATAGACATTTTCTAATACTTTATAGTACATATTGTGTAAAACTGTTTGGATTCATGTTTTCTCATCTTAACTTTTCATATAGTTTAGTAATATATTTTTATTCTCACTAAAAAATATATCTTGACATTCGTGTTTTTTCTTTTTGTTAATAATCAGATATTAGACATATGTAAAATATACACCGTACCGTACGTTTTAATAAAATTATCCATTTGGATGAAATTATAAACCACACACTACTGATGAAACATTCCCAATCAATATAATTCATAGAGATATATCCTTAAACCAAAACAATCATGATAACAATTTTAACAATAATAATAATGAACAACAACAGTTCTATGCATGTCTGTTCAAGATTAATTGTTCACATGGCTCCAAACACACATTTTGCATTATTTTATTAGTCTCCCATTCAAGCACTTCACTTAGATCATGAAATATAATAATAAATTACTTGATTAAAATTGTTAAATTATTGACTAAAAATATTGATTAATATAAGTTAAAATTATTAATCTTTGAGATTTTTTAATTTAGTTATTATCATTAGAAATTACTTATTAATTAACGAAAGAAGATGGTAATTAAGAGAAAATGCAACAATAATTGATAGAAATTAAAATTAGTGGGTAATTAGTGAATTAATTACGTACCTTTTGAGCGAGAGAAACATTTGGCATTGGAACACCAACAGTGAAATCAGTGATGCAACTATGGCTCTTACTCATGGCAGCTGGCAAACACGTGCCGCACCTTCCCGCCATTGTAAACGACGGTTCGTGTGTCAGCGAGTCCACTCGAAGCGACGTGAACAGCGGCCCTCCCGGAGTATCCGGCGTCGCCGGCATAGACGCCGCTGTTGGCGTCCCGGTCTCCGATTCTGGCATTCTTTTTTTTTTTTTTTTTAATACAAGGTAATAAAGAAAGACTTAAATGATCAAAACTATACGGATTGGATAGAATAGTGGATACACCTAAGGGTTAAACACTACATGATTTTTCAAATTTGAGGATAAAAAAGGAATTTTTTTGGGTTTTTTTGAAGATGTTAAGGTAGAAAGAGGAAAATATTACATAATTGGTTGGTTTTTATTAAGGTTTTTGCTAAGGAATAGAAGGGGAGAAGGGACCCAGGTTGGTGATTACAAAGAGATGATGGTTCTATGTAGAAAATGGAACAAGAAACATAGATGATATGAATTTGGTGTTGTTAAGATTGGAATAATGGAATCAAGGGAAAACTTGTGGTGGTGGCTGTGATCCAATTTTGAAGTTTGAGAAGATGGAAAATCAGAGAAAAAAGGTAGTGAAGAAGGTGGAGGAGAGAGCTAAAGGTGGCTTAACAAATGGGGAAATGTAAAGTAGTTGGTCAACGACGAGTGAGGGAGATGGAGGAGAAGCCATGGATTAGTTAATCCCTACTTATATGAGTTTAATTATTTAATATATTAATTAATTTGTGTTGGTTGAGTAGTCAACCCACTCGTCCGTTTAAGTAAGTTTTATGGATCAACGACAAGTTTTTAATTTGTTATAAAACTATTTTATCATCAAAATTAAATTTTTAAAAAGTATAGTAAAATTAAAAAATAAAAAATATTACATAATTCTCCGATTAAAATATGTTTTATTGAATAATCGCTTAAGTTATAAAAAAATGGTTATTTTTTATATAATTATAATAGTTATGATTAAATGTGTTAATATAAAATGATTTTATACTGATTAATATAGATATAAAAATTAATTAATTTCTATGATATATGAATTAATAGTACTAAATAATAATAATTATTATTATTAAATAAAGAGTTAAGGTAGTGGTTATATATGAAGGTTGAGTCGGTGAGTTGCTTGCATGATACCCGAATACAGCACACTTTGAGTGATATTATAATCCAAAAGTCAAAGGCCGTTCTTGCATTATTGCTTTATTCTTTATTACGTGATAATTATGCAATTTATAATGTTCTGTTACGTGAATTTGTATTTTTATGAATATTTTTTGTTTTCATCATATATAAGTTAAGTTTGATACAAAATACGGCGAACCCACATCGATTAAATTGCACCAATCAAGTATTCTGTAATGTTAAGTTTGGTAGAGAGATAGAGAATTAATACTGAGAAACAAAAATTTAGAGATAGAAATTGAAATAAATTTTAGTATTCTATTTGGTATAGAGTGAGAGGCGAAAATTGAAACAAAAATAAAATTTTAATTTAATTTGTATAAAAAATAAAAATTAGAATTAATTAATTGAAATAAAGGTATTTTAGATATAAGATGTTATTAAAGTTTTAGTATCCGTCTCTAAAAATTTTAGTCCATGTGTTTCTATTTTTTAGAAGTACTGAAATATTAAAATTTTAAAAATAAAGACAAAAATTTTAATATCAATCTCTAAATTAATAATATAATATTAAATCTCAATCTTTTAGTCTCTATCCCAATACTTCAAAACAAATGTAAACTCTAGTAGTTTGCACAAAATTTCAAGAGAAGCACTCTTTGAAATTATTTTTTTCGTTGTTTTTTAAGAAGAAAAAGTTCTACCTTTTTGACAAATTAATTACTCAAGGATTTACGAGTGAATAAAATTACAATAATAAAATAAAATTATAGCAATAATTTGATTTCCAAAAATAATTTTATTAATAGTGTTTTTGGGTTAAAAAAAAGATTAATTATACCATTCTTCAGAATTGTTAAAAAATGGTGCACTATGTAGTCATTCCGTAATAACACGTGCTATTAATTAAGATCAAATTATCATGGAGGACTTTATGATATGTAACTTGTGAACTAATAAATGTGTGTGTAACTGCGTTGAAAAGTTTAAATATGAATTTTTTTTTGGTTACTTAAATAAATAAATAAAAAAAACACAAAACAAAGGAATTTCTTAAATAGAAGGACAGTTTTGTTTAAGACTCTTAAACTTTTTTTAAGGTGAAAGACATTTTACATGAAAAAGTTGTAACTTCATCGTTATCATTGTCATAGTATCTGCCACCGTATTTGCATATCTCATAATCAAACGAAAGTCAATATGCCAATTTCAATGTATGATATCTTTTATTTTGAGTACCAATGGATTAATAAACTCAAAACCATCTTGGTGATTGGTAACAAGATTAAACGCTTTCACACAATCTGTCTCACAAATAATATCTCGTTAACCCACATCCCAATCTAAGAGATATCCTCTCCAAATAGCAAACAATTTCCCTTGAAAAATACCATTACTCTCAATCATTCCCAAACACCCCATTTGTCAACTCCTATTACAATTTCTAATAACACAAGCAAAACGAACACTATCACCCGAATCAAGATAACTAGTATCACAATTAATTTTAAAAGTACCAATCGATGGAGGATTCCAAAAACCATTTAGAATAGAAGGAAGGGACATACGTTGTAATTCAAAAATATTCCTAAACTCCTTTTCTGAAGTTAATGCCAGACAAATCACTTTTTTCGGAGGCCAAGTTTCATGAGGATTAAAGATGTCATTATTCCTTACTCGCCATATCCATCAAAGTCCCGAAAAGAACTTGAACGGATACTCTCTGCTATGATATAAGAACCAGTTCTTCAAATCTAAAAGATGACAAGAAATATCCAACATATGTCATACAAGTTGAGCTTTTGGACAATCTCGAATACAATGTAAAACCGATTCCTAGCTAGAAAGACATCTTGGGCACCTATCCGATAACGACATCCCTCTTCTGAAGCGAAAACTTGCAGTAGGAAGAGCCTCCTTAAGAGACAGCCAAGTCAAAAACTTGTGCTTTTCTGGAACAAGCTGGCACCAAAGTCAAAGCTAATTCTCCCGCTCCTCCCAACCAAACAGCTGCTTATACAACCACAAGTAACCATTGCGTGAGTCATAAACTTTGACAGCAGACCCAAACCAATACCAACCCACTTTCAGACCTGCTTGCACATCTGGATTGTAAAAGAGAATATTACTTTTTAGATTTTGAGATAAAGGAGAATAAAAATTTAAATATGAATTGATATTATAGATAGCTTGATGGAGTCTAACAAAAATTTAATCTAAAAATGTTATTATATATTAATTACTCACTAAAATTAATTATTATATATTTATATTAAATATATTTTAATATATATTTTATATGAATGATTAATTTTAACAATTAATTTTAGTGCACATATAATAGAATTGAATTTAATTATATTTTGATAAACTACTATTTATTTTTGAATACAGGTCAGTCGTACATGACGGTCTTCGCTCGGTTGGGCGAGGCTACCAACTATATAAAAAGATAAAAATAAAATCAGGTATGTCAATTTGGTCCTTTAAAATTGTCAAATAAAATTTTCATTTTCGTTATTTCTTTTTGAAATTAAGTAGCAGTATTAAATTATTAATTAATAAAAAGTCCAGAGCATTTAAGTGGGTTAGGCTATAAATATCCTGTCGAGTTTCTTCTCTTTACATTTTATTTGGTATGATAAGAACGAATTTAATTAAAGAAAATACAATTAAGTTTTCTTATTTCTTTATTGAGTAAACACTCAATCCAATTCCTATCAATCTTTTAGAAGAATAAAGTGATTACTGTCCAAAAAAAGGTACGTCCCGACTCCTATCTTTGTGTGTCGTCAGACATGGCGGTCCTTTCATGGCTTCCAGCGTTAAAAACAAACGAAATTAGTGTACGTGTCACTTAACGGAGATGAACTGGCCGTCAGGTATCCATTAAGTACCAAGCTAGCAAGTGAAAAATGGACAGGGGTCGATCTGTTCCTTTCTCTCAAACGTTGTCATTTTAAGTGGGATTGAAATGGTGTGTTAAGTGCGTGGAGTTGAGTAAGACGCTGACAGTGTTGCTGACAACGCTCCAAGTGACGCTTCAGACAGCATCACTAACGGGCTGCCTGACGACGTTGACAGAATTTTCTAGTGCAAACTTTTGAGGTAAGTAACGGATTCTTCGACTAAAATATTAGTGAGATTGTGTATTGTATAATTAGTTTTGGGAGTGAGTATTTGCATTTTTTTTTTGGGGGTTGGTAACGCATTGCATGGATGGAGTTTAGTTCAGGGTTCAATGTTGCTAATTTTGGGTTTAGTTTGAATGTTTTAGGTATTATCATGTATAGTTATGGCGAACAAATTAGCATCATGTAAAATATGTAACTCTATATAAATAATCAAACGAGATAAAAAAATATACATTACCAACGCTAACTAAAAATTTCACAGACGGGCTATTGGGGCATTTTGCCATCCAAATATCAAGATCTTTTTCCTTCATGCACTAGAATTCATATATAGAAAACGGAAAGTAAGAACTTAATTAGAATGCATCAAGTTGCCTATATTAAGTCAAAAAAATTAAAAATTTTGCATAATAGCATATTACATTTGAATGATGTGACCAATAAAAAGTAAAAACCTACTTAAAACCCTATAGATACAAACCGCATACTTTTCTAGAAAACAACATCATAACATAACCACAAGGAACCTAAATTAAACAGAGATTGGTAATGAAAATGTTTGTGAATGTTTTAGGAATTATTATGCATAATTATGAGTTTTTTTTTGTTTCTCTCTATATGTGCATTACTTCACTGCTGAATTATTATTAGTTGTGGTTTGATAAACTAGTTAAAATCATAATTATTTATTTACAGGTTGTAATTTAAAATATCAATTATTTTATTTGTTTCAGATAGATGATTTTATAGTTGTTCCTGTATCTCATCATGGAAGGAGTTTTAAGAGGAATTTATAGGGGGTATTATGTTATCTTAATGAAAAAGTGTATAAGTATCCATCCATGGATTTAGACTATGTTAATATTTTTTATCTAAAAAATTTATTTAAGGAGTTAGGCTATACAATATATAAGGAGGTGTACTGATTTGACAACACTGTTAAAGACATAGAAACTGGGCTACATGTTATCAAAGGTAATTCTGGGATAAACGAGCTGAGGGATGCTTAGAGAAAAAAATAAGGACAATAATGAATTTTATCTTTACTTTGATCACCTGATAAATGTCCCTAATATTTTTTACAATGGCGTGGAGTGTGATACTATTGTGCTGAGTGCCTATAGGCCAAAGATGAAGAGAAAAGTTGACCTAGTTGAGAAAGATATGAATTCAAACAAATGTAGAAAAACCTTTCAAGTCACTTGCTCAAAGTGTGATCAGATAGAGCACTACTACAAAATTTATACCAATGCACTTCAAGACCTAAATTAAAAATCCATGACAAAAAAGGAGAGAAGGACAAAGAAAGGGGCTTTACAATTTGTAGAGTCAAGCCAAGCTAACACTGAACAGGTTTAATTCAACAAGTGATAAATCACTATCAACAAATATTTAAGAGGTTAACTGTCCTATAAATATACAGTTAAGAAGTTAAGTGTCCTAATTGGTTGAGTGGTGTTGTGTTCTAATCTTGCAATTTGATGATTAAACATGTTCGACAAACAAGAGGAAACAACTCAACTGCCAATACAGAGAAAATTATATTAGATGTTGCTATGAGTTTATGCCAATCATCTTTTCTTCATTTGACATAATACTAATTTAATTGTTACCCTAACAGTTACTATTTATGATAGGTTAAGGCAAAGAAGAACAAAAAAAAGCTTCTTTTTTTTTTTTGAAAGCAAACAGCTCAACACAATAGTAGTGGAGCGAGCAGAGTGTCACAACTAAACACAAACAGTGCTAACAAACATAAAAATACAAAACCGTCCCCATGTCATCTCCGGCATAGCCATCAACAACTAAAGGGATCCCCACCGCTCCACTCGTTAGTACTATTCGAAGACGTGTTGATGATTTCTTCAACTCCTTTGCTTGTTTGTTGGAAAATCCGTCTATTTCTTTCCAACCATAAGTTCCAGACAATCGCGCAGAAACACCTCAACCGGTGATGACGCTCTTCCATCCTCCTCGCTTCTTCTGTCCAACTAAGAAAGTGTTCTTTCATCGATCCCGGGTAAGACCATCGTCGGCCAAAGGCTGAGATCCAAGCACTCCACACCTGCCATGCAAATACACACCCTAAAAACAAATGATGTATATCCTCCACCTCGTTGTTACAAAGAACACAAGTAACATCTTTCTGACTGATGATTCCAAACCGGCTCAACCTGTCCTTTGTATTCACTCTTCCTATCAGAACACACCAGACAAACAGTTTCACTCTAGGCGGGACCAATCCCTTCCAGACAGTCCTGGTAAAGCTGTAGCTAGTTACCTCCGCTGGGATCAGTTCCTCCTGCATCACCTGCACAAATGAGTTAGTTATAAAAACACCTCGCCTATCATATTTCCACACCACTCTGTCCTCTTTGTTATGAACTAATTTCACAGGCCTCAAAACCTCATGCAATGCACTCAGGAGTTCCAACTCCCATTGGAAGAGCTCTCGCCTCCATTGGAAGTTCCAAACCCACTCAAACCCATCCCAAAACCCACAGTTTCCTATAACGGATCCACACTGGTTTGAAACAGAGAAAAGCCTCGGGAACCGATTTTTCAGAGGTCCACCAAGCACCCAAGCATCCTCCCAAAATCGTGTCCTACAACCATCTCCAACCTCCATGGACAGGCCTGCGATCATCTTATCCCTTAAAGGTTGGTTCCTGATGTGTATCTGGCAGATATCCTTCCATGGTCCTCCTCTAGTAGGCGGGTCTTGAGTCGACATAGGCTCATTGGGGTTTAGATTATGACAAGAGACTACGACTTTTTTCCACAGTGGGCAGTCCTCCTTCGCAAATCGCCACCACCACTTAAACAACAGCGCAATGTCATCCACATACAAAAAAATCTTTGACCAGCTGTAGAATGGCGATAGAAAACAGAGTGGTCAACTAGTCGAGCAGCCTTCGCTCCAACACTTATTAGTCGAGTAGTAGCCCCCTCTCCTGCACCTGCACTTCTGAGATTGATTGGTTGAACTTGACACTTGTCTAATCGGGTCTTAGGGCGATGTACAGGGTATGGAGCCGACGCGGTCAGGTGTTGCGAACCATAGCATCCCCAACTCCAAGCCCACCTAACTTCTTCGGTGCCTGTACCACTTCCCACCTTACTAATGCCATACAAGTCATACCCTCTTCTGAGCTCCACAGGAATCTTCTCTGCAGCGAAATCAGTTTCTCAGCAACAGCTTTCGGCATCTTGAACAAGCTCAAATAGTATACTGGCAGACTGTTCAACACAGATTTGATAAGTACCAGCTTCCCAGCTTTGTTTAGCACCTTGGCCTTCCACAGGCTGAGTTTCTCCTCCACCTTATCTATGATAGGCTTCCATGTCTTCACCAACCTCGGATTAGCTCCTAGGGGTATTCCAAGGTATTTGACTGGGAGGGCATCCCCCTTACACCCCAGCAAGCTACACATACGATCGACCCATTGCTCCTCACAATTAATTGGAATCAGGCTAGACTTATCAAAATTGATACTCAGGCCTGACATCAACTCGAAGACTCTCAGAAGCCTCTTGTAATTTTTTATAGTCTCCTCTTCTGGTGGACAAAAGAGTATAGTGTCATCAGCAAACTAAAGATGTGACAATGCTACACTATCTCTACCAACCAGTAATGGTGATATACGACCATTCCTGACTGCCTCTCTAATCATTCGATGCAACACATCCACCATTAGTACAAACAAGAACGGAGATAGTGGGTCCCCTTGTCTCCACCCTCTTTCCATGTTGAAAGACTTAGATGGCGAGCCATTTATCAGCACCGACATAGACGCAGTGGCTACACACTCCATCACCCAAGCTCTCCATTTATGCCCAAATCCCATCTTCTGCAGCACAATATTCACAAAGCTCCACTTAACCCTGTCATATGCTTTTTGGAAGTCAAGCTTAATCAGGGCAGCCTCTTTTTTCCTCAGTTTAAGCTAACTAACTGTTTCACACGCAATAAGCGCCCCATCATGGATTTTCCTTTCCTGTACAAATGCACTCTGAGTCTCTCCTACCAATGCTGGCATCACTGATCTCATCCTCATAACTAGCACCTTCGAAATAACCTTATACACACACCACACCATACTGATAGGTCGCAAGTCTTTAATCTCCTTCGCACCTATGAATTTAGGAGCCAGCGCCACCCAAGTGATATTGGCATCCTTCAGTAACCTGGCCGTTTGGAAAAACCCCATCACTGCAGATGTGAATTCAGAGCCAATCTCATCCCAACATCGCTTGATGAAGTTCATGTTGTACCCGTCACACCCTGGCGCCTTGGAAGACTCACAGTCCCACACGGCCTCTCTGATTTCCTCTGCCGACGGCATCACTTCTAAAGCCATAGCATCCTCCTCACCTATTCGAACCACCAGTCCATCTCTGAACCCCATAACAGGAGATTCTTCCTGATGGTATAACTCCTTATAAAATTCTCTAATAGCAATCTTTATTCTAGCCTGATTCCGGACCAACCTGCCATTGATAACCAGAGTATCAATCCTATTGTTCCGCCTTCTAGCGGAAGCTATATTGTGGAAGTATCTTGTATTTCTGTCCATATCGTTCACGTGTCGAGACAGCGACATCTGCTTCCAATGTACTTCTTTTCTCACATACCACCACTCACAGCACTCAACCAGCGCCTTTCTTCTAGCCTCCAGTGTTCCATCATATACCGCATTGCTGACCATATCATCAATCCTCTTGATCTCTTCCTCAAACTTTATAATCTTCTTATCTATGTCACCAAAATTTGCCCTATGCCATCTTCTCAGTGGTTCTGTCAGCGCCTTCAATTTATCTGTGAATTGTAGCTCTCCCAATCCTCTCCATTCCTCCTTCACCATCCTACAAAATCCCTCATGTGTAAACCATGAATCAAGGCTTCGGAACGGCCTGGGACCTCCTCTTAGCTTCCTACCCTCCACTATTAGCGGGCAATGATCTGACAGACCCCTAGGTCCACCTCTCAAGTGTGCCTCTGGGTACTCTTCTAACCACTCCAAGCTAACCAAGACTCTATCTATGCGACTGCAAGAACACCCTCGAAACCATGTAAACTTCCGATCAGTGAGTGGCAAATCCACTAAATTCATGTCCTGTATCCAAAACTTAAAGTCTTCCGCAGATCTTGTCAGCCCAGTAGTGCCTCTTCGTTCCTCTATATGCACTATTTCATTGAAGTCTCCCATAAAACAGCACGGAACCTGACATAACCCCGCTATATAGCTCAGCTCCTCCCATACCTGAATCTTCTCATCTCTATCATGTGCACCGTAGACCAAGACAAACGCACAGTTGAAATTACTTTTTAATATTACTCCCTCAACACACAGCCACCTCTCTCCCTTATAACAGTTATTTAATTTGAACATCTTCTCATCCCACATTAGCAGTAGTCCACCAGACGCCCCGTCAGACCCTACATATTCCCAACCTGGACTACCTTGTCCCCAATTTCTGGCAACATCAAATCTCGTCACTATCTGCCTTTTAGTTTCAATCAAACCTAACATTTGTAGCCTATGTTTATTCCTTAGGTCCTTTACCATTCTCACCTTTCCATCCCCCCTCAACCCCCGCACATTCCATGAACTGAAAATCATTTTAAAATTGTTTTACACACCTGTTTTGCATGTTTGGGTCTGCATCGTCTCATTTTCACTTTCAGCTTTGCCATCTTCCTTTTACGTGCGATTTCTTCATTATGTGCTTGTAAAATTGCCATGATGTCGTCTTTTTCATCGTATAATATCGCTCCTGATTCCCGTGCCAGTTCCCAGGTCTTTCTATTTTCTACCAGTTGCTCCTCCAGATCGGTTTACTGCTTGTCACTTGCTTCCACCTCATATCTCCTTCCTTCTCGGTCCGGTTCAGTCTCTGCAAAGTCTTCCTCAAGCTGCCTGCAGATCCCCCTACCAGTTCGTCCACAGTAATTATGTGAGTTTTGGTCACTCCCGCTTCCATTCCCTGGTCTGGCGCTCTGTTCTCCATGCCTTCCCTCTGCGTGATCAGCCCTTACTGCGCCTCCATACCTGCTGTTCTCATGGGTTTTGTCTCGTCGTTCTCCCCTTGCCACTTTGAGATCTGAGTCGCCATACATGCCCTGGTCGACTGCCGCCGGAAAGTCAGCTTCCCCACCGTCGATTCCACTCCCCGCATCGTCGTCAGTAGCAGTCCCGGTGGTTTGGAGGCGGATAGACCCAGTGCGTGACCTCTGCCCCACTAGGATCTCACCGAGGCTACCCTTTCCGCGACCTTCACCGTCGATCGCCGATTGCCTGCCAGCGACTGGAAGCTCTCCCATGGCGCCGCATTCATCTCCCGTGCAGGTCTGATCAGGAGAATCGCGACCCGCGTCTCCCACTAGGGTCCGACCCGAACCAGATTCTCTTGGCCTCTGACCCGCGTCCGCTGGCTTGTGGGCTTGGAGTCCTGGGCCCAACCTTTGGTGCCTGTCCCCATGTTCTTTTTTGGCCCCGTTCGTTTCTAATTGTGGTTTTTTTGGTGTTGCACTTGTGGACTCCCTTTCCAGCCCAATTAGGGCAGCAATTACTGTTTTTTCAGAATCTTCTTCATAGAGCATAACGGCTCTTCCCCCCAATTCGTGCATAACATGATTATCCTTAATTAATGCCGGATACGTTCCGATTTCGTCGAGATTACGCTTCGCATAACCATTATTCCATTCATTCAAAATTGTGTCTGTAATTACAATTCTGTCCTTGTCTTCTTCCTCATCCCGTGAAACCAACAACAACCGATCTTCATCCTGTATCCCTCCATGCAATGACCCTGCAACAGAATTCTGTATTATATCCCCGCCGGCGCTGTTGCTTTTGCTATCGGAATTCCCTTGTATACTTGACTGTTCATCTTCAGATTTTCCGGTGCATAGCAGATTACACGCCTCATGTCCAACCTCCTTCACTAGAACATCGAAGCCTCCCGTATCAACTGTGACATGGATCCATTCTTGAATCACATCCATCACGCAAGTGTCAATCTGCACACGACCTACAGTGAAAGAGCTACACATTTCCGTTTCTCTAGCACATCCAACGACTTCACCCCATTGGCCTCCTATCGTTTTAAAAGTGTTAACTGACCAGGCGTGCAGCGGAACCCCAAAACATTCCAGCCACACCCTTCGAGTTTCACTATGTTCCGACTCCTCCCATCACCACACTTTATGGAATAGTTGTAAGAGGCTATTCATGTTAAAGGTGTAGGCATCGTTAGCGTTCCGTACACTGTCAAAAGTCAGAAGTGCTTTGTACGCGCCCATCTCCCGCACCTGAACAACATTAGGCACATTCTTTGCGATCATTTCCTTTAAAGACTCAAAGTTAATGGCTTTGGTCGTGCCCCCGACGATGCTCCTCTGCAACCATTCCAGATTCTCTGTTGCCACTGCTACTTTCACTTTCTTTGTCCGACCCTTTCCATACAGATCTTCGTCTCTTACCTGTTTCCGCTTCTCATTTCCAGGAGCCTCAGGCTCAGACTCAGCAACTTTTCTACGTGGCTGCCATGTAGCGGTTTGTCGCTTGTTTCCCTCCGCACGTATATTGCTTGTCGTTACTACGCCTGACATCCTTCTGTATTTTGCCTCTTCCACAAACAAAATCTTTCCTCTCAGCCTCTGATGATTCATTTCCGCAATAGCCTTCAATGCCCCTCATTTGGTTGTGTATCGCACGAAAGCAATCATGTATATATTTCCACTTTTTTGTTTTCGTGATAAATATATATCATTGATTCGTCCCGTCCAGTTGAACAATTGGAATAATTCCCTCTTGGATATATCCTGCGGTAGATTACTCACAAAGACAGAAAATGATTCATGCTCCAGCCGCCGATACTCTTCTCGATTCCAAACCCTTGGATCCTTGTCATGTTCCCTATGCCTGCCCCTCCCTGTGTTTCCCACCTCCCCTCTCTCTTTATCTCTCATTCTCTTCATTCATTCAAGAACTTTCTCAAAAAAAAAAAAGCTTCTCAAAACATCTACAAGAGGAGAATCAGTAAACCATAGTCAAGGAGAAAAAAAATTAATGTCTCCCAATCTGCGCCTCAAGCAGATGATGCAAAAAATGATCCTAACTTAAATTTATAATCTCTATTTAATTTAATTATGAATATTGCTATGATATTATTGAGATGTGTTATTTTTTTTTTTTGAGAATAGCCTGCAACAAGGTTTAACACCAATCTTGCACCATGCTTTAGAGAAAAGTAGTAAATTATGAGACCCACTACACCAATAGCACAAGACTCAAGTCAGATGAACCTAAGGTTAACTTTATCTATTGGTTCAAGTCAATCTGCTTCAACGAACCAAGGTGTAGCAAAAGGAGTATCAATAGAAACTATGGCTGCAGCAACTTTAGGAGCTGCAGCAAGACTTTTTAAGTTCATCCCCAGTCCAAGGATTAAGCCTCTCAACAAGAATTGAGTAGTTGATCTAGTTTTATAAGTTTGGGACTAGGAATAATAGATATTTTAGGCGATAGCTTATTACTAACATTGTTTATTTTGGTTATCAAATTACAAGATTGATACAATATTTTATTACTTTTTAGGATAACTATGTTAATTAGAGACCTTATGATGCCCTTGCTTTTGTTATCATATAATTAGGTGTTAAGATATGCAACCAATGATATAATGGGTTGAATACTTTTTTAGATAACTATATTGATAAGAACTGTTATGCTTTTCTTATTTTATTATTATGGTATTATGTGTTAAGTTTTAACATATGATTTCTTATTTTGTTATCTTTTATAATGTCTAATTTCATTACAAATTCATGTATATTATTGCATTTTTTAAAACCGAATAAACTTTCATATAAAAACAAAAGTAGATTAATTATATTTATATTCATGCATCAAAGGTGATTGACAGTAACAAATGCCATAACTTAGACAACTTAATAACTATGATCACAATGTTTCACAATATTTCAGAAACAACATATGATCTTTCTAAACTACACCACTAAACAGGTTTGTAATTTGAATTCCAGCAACAAATGTCAAGACAACACATCCAACACTAGTACATCTAATTTGACTAAAATTTAATCTTTCTTCAAATAAATTTTTGAGCCAACCAATTTTTCTTCTAGCTCCTTAACTTTATTATCATCTGCAAGAGAATGACTTTCTTTATGATTTTAATTCGACTTCAAACCTCCAAACAAAAGAGTCTTTATAGCATTCTCATTGAATAATGCAACATAATCATCAAGCCAACAAAAGTACTTGTAATGAGGTGTTGGAATCTACAAAATGATATTCTTTTATAAGAATCTAATGAAAAACAAACTGAATATAATTTTAATTGTTAATAAACCTACTTTAAAGTATGAGCATCAATGAAAAATAAAGTGAACATAATTTTAATTGTTAATAAAACTACCATGAAATATGAGTATTAAAAAAATAGTCTGTTTGGATTCATATCGGTTCCTGATATGAACAAAATTGCATAAGTTCTACAATTACACTAAGGGGCAACCCACTTTTTCTTCCTGCTTGATCCCACACTCCGAGTAACATTCAAACTCTAACTTGGTTCGTTTTCAACTCTCCCACTTCGCCAATTTGACATCGACCACGTTCTTCACTCTCAACCATGTCGTCCTAGGATTTATAGTCGAACAGATTGAGATATTTCCAGAGTAGATATTGAAGAGGCACAATATTTGAACTTCACATTCCACTTAAAACGACAATATTTTTGTTTAAGAGAAAGGAACAAATCGATTCCTGTCCATTCTTCACTTGCTAGTTTGGCACTTAATGGACACCTTCACTTGCTAGTTTGGCACTTAATGGACATCTGATGTCCAATTCATCTCCGTTAAGTGACATGTAGACTAATTCCGTTTGTTTTTAACGCTGAAAGCCATGAAAGAGTCGTCATGTTTGGCGGCATATAAAAACAGAAATTGGGACGTACCTTTTTTTAGACATAAATTACTTTATTCTTCTAAAAAATGAATAGAAACTAACTTGAATGTTTACTCTTTCTTTATATAATATATTTAGATAGTCTTAAATTTATACAAAAAAATTTTACAAACGAGATGATAGACCAAAATAATTGTTGTAACTGTGTGCATTATTAAATGCTTGAATAACTTCTATATTATCTCTCTCCGTTAAAAAATATTAAAAAGAACACCTCTGAAGAACTAGATGGATGCCTAATTCAGTTTATAAAACATTCGGTGGCGGAGAAGTGCAGAGATGGCAATATCCCTGTCCGGCGAAATCGAGTGTGGGCTCCCCTGCGTGGAACATTCACAAATGTGACTTTAGGTAGTTCTTAGACAATTAATTCGTGCGACTTAATTTATATTCATCAATTTTGATTCATTCTAATGTATAAACTAATTTTAAATATTACAGGGTTAACCATTAAAATGTCTCGAATTATTTAAATATTGACAACAATGTACTCGAATTTTATTATCGACAAAAATACTTTTAAATAATTTAAAAATACGATAAAAATGTCCAACAATAAATATATATTTTCAATAAATAACTTAGAGATTAAAGTGATGTGATTTTTTGTAGACATAATTATAAAAATAAGATATTATTATCCACAAAATTTGGTCATTTTTCATTAAGTATATATATATTTTTTTGTTAACAACCAATAATACTTTTAAAAAATCACAACAAAATATATACTTAGAAAAGGTAGAAACTTAGATGAAGTCGACTGATTTGACTAAATTTTCATCTAACAACTCTCAGCTATCAACTTCACGTGAAGTCGACTGCACTTGAGTTTTCACCCTTAGAAAAAAATTACCAAATTTTAAGAATAATAATATCTCATTTTTCTAATCATACTTGCAAAAAATCGCATCAAAATCCAATCTCCAATGTATTTTTTGACAAATACATATTTAATATTAGATTTTTTGCAAGATTATCTAACATTAAATATGTATTTCTCAAAATAGAAAAGCTCTACATCTATGTGATTTTTTTCCTCCAAGCTATCCAAGTAACTTCCTCAACACGCGTGTTCCCTTCTCCCTCAGTCGTTTGTTATGCACGCGCCTCATAAAACGTAAACCTTATGCTACGTGATAAACCTTTCTCAACGTAAACTTTCTGCTTCAACTTGCTGCGTGATAAACCTTTCTCAACGTAAATCTTTTCTCGCGTTTTCGTTCTTCGTCTTCTTCTTCTTCTTCAACCTAATAAGTTTCGTCATTCTCCTCTGTTCGCGTTTTCTTCTTCTTCGTCGTTCTTTTTTTCTTCGTTTTCTTCTTCGATTAACAATTCTGAATGGAATCAATGAATGATTCAACTTCAAATCAGTTGAATGAGAACGATCTAGTTTATTCTTCTGAAACGAATCATGCTGATGAGGTTTGGATTGTTTAATTTTGAATCGAATTGAATGGAATGCGATTGTTAATTTTATTTGAATTGAATTCAATGGACGTACGTGTTTTTGACGCTCAATTAAATTGAATTGAATTGATAATATCTAAATTGTAGATAGAGGCCATTCGAATTTGCTTTTGTATAATGCATTATGTTTCGTTCACTAAGTACTATACAATTCTTTCACTGTAAGTATCTGTTCGGTTCGGTAAGCATAAAGGAGTTTGAATTTATTTTAATACACTGGATTATGTTTCGTTCACTCAGTACTCGTTCACTCAGTACTATAAAGTTGTTTCACCATGAGTACGTGTTTGGTTCGGTGTGCAGAAAGGAGTTTGTAAAAAGGATTAGAGGAATATATATATACTGTATTATGTTTTATTCACAGAGTACTAAATAATTGTTTCACCGTAATGACGTTTTCGGTTCACCGTGCAGACCAGCTGTGTTGTGGATGAAAAATTTGTCCCAAATGTGGGGATGATTTTTAAGGACTAGAAGAAGCTGCAAAGTTCTATAAACATTATTCCAAACTTGCCGGTTTTTCTACCAAAATAAGGAACACGACTCGGGATGGAGATAAAATTAAGAATCAACTAATCGTATGTACCAGAGAGGGGAGGTGGAAATCCAAGATATCTCTAACTCTGAAGACAAACCCCTCAGCTGGGTTAAAATGTCTAGCCAGGATTTATGTACACATAATGAAGGACGTCGGTCTTTGGACAATTTCCAAAATTGTTCTGAATCACTCACATCGTTGCTGTCCAGACCAGGCAGAGATGCTCAAACAACACAGGGAGCTTAGCATGTTTGTGCGTCGCACTATTGAAACCCACGAGGAAACTGGAATCAGACCGAGCAAAATTTACCAATCATTTGTGGCAGCAACTGACAGCCACCGTGAACTAAGTTTTATAGAAAAAGACGTGAGGAATTACATCACAAGGGAAGTACGGAATATTTCTGAAGAAGACGATGCCAAAGAATTTGGGAAGTATTAAACATGTATTTTGGGCCGATGCAAGAAGCATGGCTGCATTTGAGTATTTTGGAGATGTGGTTTCATTCGACACTACCTATAACACAAACAGGTATTCCATTTAGTCACATATATTTTTATGTTCAGTGCATGTACATCTTTCGGTTCACCACAGTCTGGGTGCGCTTGTTTAAACAGGTACAATTTGGTTTTAGGTTCTTTTGTGGGCGTGAATCACCATAGCCAGTCGACACTTCTCGGATGCGAACTGATGAAAAATGAGAACATCCAATCATTCAAATGGCTATTTGAGTGTTGGCTACGTTGCATGGGAGGGAAGGCACTAAAAGGCATTCTTACTGATCAATGCGCATCGATTCAAAGGGCAACTGAGTTGTGCATGCCAACAACAATTCACTGGTGCTGCATCTGGAATATCATGAAGAAGATCCCAAACAAACTAAATGGCTACAAGCGACACGACAAAATTAATCAAGAGATGAGCTATGTTGTTTGGAACTCGTACACAAAAGACGTATTTGATAGAAACTGGAACGATTTCATCACAAAGTACGGCCTTGAAGGCAACAAGTGGCTGTCAGGTAACCCAGGTTTCAATTCAAATTATTTTCATGCCCATACTTTTTTTTTCAAAACATGCACTGTTTTCGGTTCACTACACCATATTGGTTCGGTTTGTTATGCAGAGCTGTACGAGGATCGGCATATATGGATTTTAGTTTACTTGGATCACCACTTCTAAGCCGGGATGAGAAGCACACAAAGGAGCGAGAGCATGCATTCATTTTTCAACAAGTTCATTACACGCAACAGCTCCTTGAGACAATTCGTGAAGTAATACGACAATTGCCTAGGAAGCAGAGAGCAAATAGAGAGAGAATTTGATGCTGCAGATTTTCACACCGTGATACCGTGCGCAACAAAATCAGCAATAGAGGTCCAGTTTCAACACGTGTATACACACGAGAAGTTCAGGGAAGTTCAAACACAATTCAAAGGTAAAGTGATCTATATCACAAGATCAATGCATTCCACCCTAGGTTTCACAACATACGAAGTCGTAGAGCAGGTTTCTAACTTGACATTCAACAAGTTTTTAGTCACCTACGATGTAGTATCAAGAGAGGTAAAGTGCCAGTGCTTGCTGTTTGAGTCAAGGGGCATATTATGCCGCCATTCCCTGAGCGTCCTAAGCTTTGGGCGAGTGGATAACATTGCACCGAAATACATACTGGAACGCTGGAGCAAGAACATAAAGAGGAGGCACACACACATCAAGAGCAGCCAAGATGAGCCTCTATTGGAGCCAAGAAGTAAGAGATTCGATGAATTGTTGTTTCGGTCGCACAATATATGCGAATTTGCATCCGAGTCCGAGGAGTTGACCGGAATTCTGCAGCGAGCGTTTGACAAGGTCATGGCGGAGATGCAAGAATATCAAGAGAGAAGCAAAGGAAAAAGTTTATTATCCCACGAAGAAGCGACATTGAGCGAGGTGAACGACCTTCAAAGCCCGCCACGCTTCAAAACAAGAGGCCTGTCCAAGAACAGACTTGGATCAAACCTGGAAAAAAGATATCAAATGCCACGAAGAAAAAGAAAAAGACAGCTCCAAGGGAGGTAAAATTGACTTGCTTTCGATTAGGTAAAAATTCATTTGTGCATTTTGCTAATATATGATTAATTATGTCTTTTGTCTTTCGATTAATTATGTCAAGCTCCACTCTTTACAATGTACCAGATATGAATTTTCCCAGAGAGGATTATAGGAGTTTTAGTTTTTGTTAATATAAATTTCGGTTCACTGAAGGTATGAATTTGGTTCATTGCGTTTTAGTTTTTTATTAATATAAATGTTAGAGTTCAGGTGTTTCTGAAACTAAAAACTGATAGAAACATTTTATTATAATTAGTTTTCTGCTATATTGATATATGCAGTTTTTGGATTCGTCTAGTGTATTAATTTCTAAGGAATATAAATAATGAAGAGGTTAATGTTGAATAATTAGAATTTGTTATGAGAAACGGGAATCAGGTGTAGTGCTAGTTACATTTAAACACGTTTTCTGTGTGATTAATTAAACAAAAATTATTAAAAAAAAATCTAAAAGAGTAACATAAATATTTTTAACTTACATTGGTGGAGTTTTAAAACTCTTTCTTGGATGTATTTTCTTTTTTCTAAAATATTTTACCGTGCTTTTCGGGGTATTTTTCAGAAAAAAAAAAAGATAACAAATTAAAATTAGAAACCTAGATTAGGGGTTAGTGTTTAGAATTTTAGGGTTTTAGGAGTGAGGGTTTAGGGTTTAGGGGTTTAGGGTTTATGGGTTCAGTGTTCATAGTTCAGCGTTCAGGGTTTACGATTTATGGTTTAGTATTTAGAGTTTAAGGTTTAGCGGTTAGGGCTTAGGGTTTAGGGGTTTAGGGGTTCAGGGTTTTGGGTTTTAGGGTTTATGGGTTCAGGGTTCAGGGTTTAGTGTTCATGGTTCAGGGTTTAGGGATTAGGGTTTAGGATTTAAGGTTTAGTGTTTAGGGCTTAGGGTTTAGGGGTTTAGGGGTTCAGGGTTCAGGTTTAGGGTTTTAGGGGTTATGGGTTCAGGGTTCAGTGTTTAGGGTTTATGGTTCAGGGTTCAGAGTTTAGGGTTTAGGGTATAAGGTTTAGGGCTTAGGGGTTAGGGGTTAGGGTTTAGTGTTTCTGAAACTGAATACTGATAGAAATATTTTTTTATAATTAGCTATCTGAATTTATGTACAGTGTGTTCACAACTTTTGGTTCGACCAGTGTATTAATTTCGATTCACTGTATTTTTTTGGTGTTCATAATGTATTGGTAAATACACTGATTGATATCACTGAGAACCTATAATAAAACAACAGCCAGACAGTTCCAACATATATATAAATTAACATCTCAGATGAGTAATCTATCTTGAGTCAAATATAAATATTAACATTTGATATATACATTGATATTAAGAATAGATATATACATTAACATTTACATTAATATTGACATATATACATTTGAAAGAAGCATTGTTTGCTTTTTTAACAAGTTAAACAAAATATTGTTAATTACAACCAGTCAATCATAGTATATGCTATTTACTATCTAAATCCCCAGATGTGAATTTACAATAAGGGCTGGAGAGGACATCAGATGGCTTTGGGAGTCTTATTGCTTCAGATTCCCAAATCACTTGGTCTCTGATTTTGTTCATTTCGTGCAACAGAAGATTCGGACCATATTGGTACTTGAAGTCATCAATCTCTTCTTACATTTCAATTGAAAGGAATTAGTTACATAATAAATGAACCCAACTGAAATAAGAACAATATCATTTAAAGTGCTAGTTATACTGTAAAAATGCAATCACAATAACCCTAAACCCTGAACACATTAAATATCAAGTAAATAAAAATTACAAAGGCCACCGAACCGAACAATGTTCATGTGGTGAATAAATGGTGATTAACTTTGAATCAACCAGAATAGTATTTCTCCATACAAAAGAAGTACTGAAAAGAGTAACAACCAATTTCAAAACCATAGTTAAACTATCCACTGAACTGAATGAAATTAACAACAAATTTCATTCAAAGCCCTAGTTATACAGTAAAAATGCAATCACAGTAACCCTAAATCCTGAACAAAGTAAAAGAAGGTCACCGAACCAAACATTGTTTATTTCGTGAATAAATGGTGATCAAATTTCAGTCAACAAGAATTGTATTTCTCCATGGAAAAGAACTATTGAATAACAACTAATTTCAAAGCCCTAGTTACACTATCCACTGAACTGAATGAAATAAGAAAAGAAAGAAGTTTATTAATTTAGAAAGTACTTACTTGTGTCCAAGCTTTATATTTATATCTCTTCCCACTTTTGATCTTTCGTGGATCAATCGTTTCGAGCCATTCCATCACGTATATTCCACAATCATAGCTAAGCAAGAATTGAGTATAATACGATTAATAGTATACAAAATAAAACACATTAAAAATAGCACTATAGAAGAGAAAGATTCTTACTCTGTACGTTGACCATTCAGTGCGATATACTCTGCTTCCTCTCCCAATCCGTCCTCTATTAAGGGTTCCGCCCCAGCGTACACCCTCATCTGGGAAATTATTAAACCCTGAAAGGGACACAAAAAGTAAATAAAGAGAAGCAACAACAGTGAACCGAACTCCTCTCATCTACTGAATAATTTGAATAATTTACAACAAAATAACTTACAACAAATTTGTTTAGTTTCACTCTTGATTCAGGTATATCTTTTTTCGACTTGTTGACAGGGTCAAGGACATAGAATTTCTTTTTGTTGACATCAGTAATCCACAACCACCAATGCGCTCCATTGCAAATTGGCACAAATAGCCGATGTTTGGGAAAATGATAGAATATTTCAATCAAAACAATAGCAAACAAGATAATTATCGAAGAATTTTAGAAATTACAACTAACAAATAGATGCGATGCTAGTTTTCTCTTGTCAAGAAACTGGCGGTGGTGGGCATACTGCTCAATATCGAACCTGTAAGCCTTGTTTGTGCTTTTATCAGTGTAGTACACGCCATGTGTTTCCAACATAAAATTCTGCAAAACGAACATCAGTTAAATCACATTTCCACCGAACCGAACACAATATATATGCTGAATAAAACATGAAAAACATTCAATCATGCAAAAGAACTCAACAAAACACATAACAATCAGGTGAATCAATATTAACATTCCCACTGAACCAAACAGCAATCAGTAGGGAATAAGAAAATTTAGCTTACCACAATATCTAGCAGCACAATGTATATTTGTTCCTCATACCGGCGAACTTTTATTTAGTTGAGAATCATGCTATGTATACTGACAACCTACATGAAGAAAATTTATGAGATATACTGTATAAGAGTATTTAGAAAAATCATTAACGTTAACGCAATTGGCAAAGAATTTACCGCAGCATGCACTTGTTCTTTGGGCATTAGAGACATGAAATATTCTCTTAACCCCTCGTAAAGTGCCTCATGTTTCAAGACGAATATTGTATCATATTCGTTGCTACTATCTTTTATCGTTTTCACATGTGTCATATAATGATAACACTTTTCGATAAACTCCTTCGAGATTTTTATCTTTTTCTCCGGAGTTTTGAAAACTCCAGTAGCTGGTAAAGTTGGCTCAGAAGATGTTGCTTCAGCAAACTTTAATGCTGCTGTCACTCCAGCATCTATCACAGCCTCTGCCAGAATTTCAAGCTGTGAAACAGGCGGCTCAGAGGGATGAGTTGGTTGAGATGCTGGTGGACTTATCCCAAGGCTAAAGGAAGGCATATCATCTCCCCTTTGCCTAGGTTGCTATTGTTTTTCAGCAGGGCTGCTTCATTAAACAAAAAACAGTTCAAAACAACCCATTAAAATTAATAAAAAGAATTTTTATGTTCAACTTACTTATTATCAGAAACTTCATAGATATAGTCATCGTTGATTAACTTTTTAATAACAGAACTCGTAACAGACAACGTAGGTTCTGGCTCCATTTTTCTCGGTGAAGATATCTCGACAGCCTGCTTTTCCGGTTCCAGATGGCTGCTGCATTAAACAGTAAACATTTCAATAATTATCTCAAACTATTATCATATTCCATTAAAAAAATAAAAAGTATATTATGAGCCCACCGAACCGAATCCCATTGATGCACTGAATAAAACATGATAAATAATGAAACAGCTAGAAAAGTATTACTGCATGCAATCAGAATAACCCTAAATCCTGAACACACTAGCTATCAAGTGATTTAAAATAACCAAGCCCACTGAACTGAAATTAAACAATGTGGGGAACAATGGTAAAACTTACAATTCAAGCTGTGCTACTTCTTGTTGTTGTTGTTGTTGTTGTTTGGGAGGACTACTACATTAAACAGAAAAGATTTTAGTAATGACACAGATTTTTCTAATAAAAAGAATTTTAATTACCAGTAGACCAAAGATTATAAAAATGATATTAATTAAAACTTACACATTAATTGAAGGTTCTGGCTCTGTATTCCTTGGTGAAGATTCCTCAGCAGCCTGCTTTTGTTGTTCAGTTTGTTGTGCCGGTGGTTCTTTGTTGGGATGCTGTTGTGGTTCCCAAGGACTGCTGCATTAAAGAGGAAGCAGTTCAATAATGATCCCAAACTATTATCATATTCTATTAAAAATAATAAAAAGTATTTTATGAGCCTACCGAACATAATAAGATTCATATGGCAAATAAATATTTATAAACTTATTCTTCATCAGAGGTTTGTTGTGTTTGACTTTCTGGAGGGACATAGATAAAGACATCATTGATCAACTCTTCCTGAAGAGAACTTGGAAGAGACAACGCAAGAGGATTTCTAAGGAATGTAAACAAGGAAGAAATTAATGTTGAATAATTAGAATTTGTTCTGAGAAACAGGAATTTGCACATTGAAAAACTCACATTTCCAAAAGTTTAGAACGAGTTTCTTGTTGAACCTCAATGATTTGTAGCTCAGAATCAGGTGTAGCGCTAGTGACATTTAAACACATTTTTCATGTGATTAATTAAACAACAATTAATTACCTAAATCTAAAAGAGTAACATAAACATTTTTAACTTACACTGGTGGACTTTTAAAAGTCTTTCTTGGATGGATTTTCTTTTTTCTAAAATATTTTACCATAGTTTTTGGGATTTTTTTTCCTAAAAAAAATGATAACAAATTAAAATTAGAAACCAAGATTAAAAGCAGAGGTCTAGAAACACATGAAATTCATTTTTGGAAACCACCGAACCGAAAATAAAGAGTGCAACGAACCAATTTACCTGGTATTGTCTCGGGCATTTACAGACGGTGTGGAGCTTCCCTGAGTCTGCAAGAGTGGTTCACTTCTGAGATTTACAGCCGATAGTCTAACCAAGATAAATAAATATTAGTAATTGAATCCAGAGAAATTAGAAAAGGTTCTATCAATAGTTAACAAAGAAATAAAAATAACTCGGTAAAAGAAGCCGAATCTTACGTGTCAGACAAATCATTTTGTGGCTCTGTCGAGTCAAACTGATCCAGAGCAACCTTCGCTATTTAAGCTCCATCATTTCTTTTCTTTGACCTCTTTTCTCTTATTGTCTCCAATGCTTGTCTTCTTCTTTCTTCAGCACTGTCTTTTATTTGTTCAGATCTGAAAGTTCATAAAATAAGTTTGAAGGAACCTAAAACGAAAGCATCAATAAAGTAAAAGAAAATATGATTCAAGAAACTTACTACTTGTCAGATTGTGTTTCCTTTTTTGTCACCCTTTGCGGTTATTTTCTTTTTATTATGGGTGTTTTCTCAATTTTTTTCTCTACAACACAGACAAAGATATTGAATTTATACCAGAGAAAAATATAAGCAAGAAAAAGACACTAATAATCAAGTGAATGAAACTGATAGACAGCACCGAACCGAAAGAAATTCATATGCTGAACAAAATGTGATAGTCATTCAATCATCAAAAAAAATATTTCCGGATACTTAACTAGCATACATAAACAATTTTAAGCAAGAAAATGCAAAAACTAAACCAGATGAATATCATACAATCATATAAATGAACATCACCCAATACTTACTGGCTTTCAGATTTGCTTGTGCCCTCTGAATCTGTCGGCACATGCTTTCTTTTTTGCTTTGTTTTTTAACCACTTTCTGTGGTTATTTTCTTTTCTTTGTGCCAGTTTTTTTTAATTTCTTCTTCTTTGCAATACGTAAGAACAAATTCATAAGAACAACTTTAAGCAAATACAAGTTAATTAAATGAAATCAATATGAAGATCAAACTTACTGGTTTTTGGATTTACTTTTGCTTTCTGAATCCGTTGGAGTGCTTTCATTTTCATTTGTTGTTTCTAAATCCGTATCAACAAGCTTTTGTTTTTTAACCACCCTTTTTTGTCTTGTTCTCTTTGTTGGTGGTATTTTGTTGGATTCGGATTCAGTTTCAGATTCAGAAAATCTTTCTTCTTTCGAAGAAGAATCCAGATCAACAATTTTCTTTTTTTCTTTCTTTCTTTTTTCCTTCTTATCTAATTTCTTTGTTTTTTTTTCTTCCTTCTTTATGTTCTTTATGTACAGAAGTCCCTAAAACAGAAATTTATTTAATGAGAAATACAGTAACAATCAGCTGAATGAACATTAGCAACCCACTGAGTCAAACAATAGTAATGTGCTTAATAAAATGCCATAAAATGTGATAATTATTTAATGATCAAAAAATATTTTTGCATGCACAAGAACTCAATTGAAGACACTAACAATCAGGTGAACCAAACGGATCATACCCACCGAACCGAATAAGATTCATATGGTGAATAAAACGTGACAAATATTTAATAATGAAGAAAAGTGTTTCTGAATACACAAAGATTCAAATGAACACACTAACAATTGCAAGTAGGAGAAATAAATTAATTATAACCTTAAACACAAGTTTATTTAGTTAGTAGATTATTTTAGAAGCATTTGAAATGAAATTTTAGGGAAAATTTTTTGTTTAATTTACCAATGGGTCAGTTGCTTCCCTCGAAATCTGGTCAAGCATCTTTTGCTTTGTCCAATGGGCCACCCGCGGTGCTGGGGAGCATCAAGTCCGAATGGGCGAGGGAACTTGGTTTCATGGAAGTATATCAGCATTAAAACAAAAATACATCCATCAACGGACTGTTTCATTCCCTTTCTCTTGTTTTCTACTCCTTTCATCAAGAAGTTGAGCACATGTTTTGCCCAATCCCACTCTTGGATGTTGTCCACATGAAAGATAGGTGGCTTATGTATCAGGGAGGCCATGCTTACCGTGGTCGGCAGCAAGAAGCATTTTTGTATGAAGACGAAAAAAGTCCTTTTAAATTTTTGCCGGTTCTCCTCCCCTTCAATGCTCATATCCAACACATTTCTTGTCTTCCGGATTCAGTTTTGTGTAATCAACCTTGTCATAAAAAAGATTCCCTACAATATTTTAATAGCAAAAAATCAGCCAAAAAGGTATAGCAATGAACGGAAAATAAGCAAGAAGTGGAAAGTGTATTACCGCCGTTGTTTATACCTAGTGCAGCGGCTACCTTGCGAGGAGTTATGTATATTTTCCCCTGGAGAGATTTCAAGCATCCCTTATACTCATCAAAGCAATCAATCAATTTTCTCAACAGGGCGTGAGAGACATTCATTTCTGGGACATGTGTCAATGCACCAAATCCCATTTGTTCAATTATATCTCTCTTTTCTTGACTCATATTCCTAAACACTGTTGCTATTGCCTTTGTTTGGCATCTGCAATCATGAGTTTTTTGCAAGTTTTGAAATAGAATGTGAGGATATATTTATAATACAAAATAGATATTATTTGAACAAAAGCGGATAAATATATTTAATGTGCTTACGTTATAGTGTGGCTTCTCCATTTTTGTCACCATTGTGTTGTTGTATTTTGCTGTAATGAAACAATTTGGTCAATACTTCAGTCAATACACTGAAAAGTACAAGCATGCAGTAAATATCAAGTTCAAAGACCTAGTTACACTATCCACTAAACTGAATAAAAATAAGAACAAATTTAATTCAAAGCCCTAGTTATATTGTAAAAATGCAATCAGAATGAAGCCTAAACCCTGAACACACTAAATAACTAATGAATGAGAATAAGCAAGCCCACATAACCGAATACAATCCATGTGGTGAATAAATCATTATAAGCTTTCAATTATTATGAATAGTATTTCTTCATGCAATAGAAGTTAACTGAATAGAGTAACAATCAAGTTTAAAGACCTAGTTACACTATCCACTGTACTGAATGAAAATAAGAACAAATTTGATTCAAAGCCCTAGTTATTTTGTAAAAATGCGATCAGAATAAAGCCTAAATCCAGAACACACTAAATAACCAATGAATGAGAAAAACCAAGCCCACCAAACCGAATACAACCCATATGGTGAATAAATCATTATAAACTTTCAATTATTATGAATAGTATTTTCTCATACAATAGAAGTTAACTGCATAGAGTAACAATCAAGTTCAAAGACCTAGTTACACTATCCACTGGATTGAATGAAAATAAGTACAAATTTGATTTAAAGCCCTAGTTATATTGTAAAAATGCAATCAGAATAAAGCCTAAACCCTGAACACACTAAATAACTAGTGAATGAGAATAACCAAGCCCACTAAATCGAATAAAATCCATGTGGTGAAAAAATCATTATAAGCTTTCAATTATTATGAATAGTATTTTCTCATGCAATAGAAGTTAACTAAATAGTAACAATCAAGTTCAAAGACCTAGTTACACTATCCACTGTACTGAATGAAAATAAGAACAAATTTGATTCAAAGCCCTAATTATTTTGTAAAAATGTAATCAGAATAAAGTCTAAACACTGAACACACTAAATAACCAGTGAATGAGAATAACCAAGCCGACCGAACCGAATACAATCCATGTGGTGAATAAATCATTATAAGCTTTCAATTATTATGAATAGTATTTCTTAATGCAATAGAAGTTAACTGAATAGAGTAACAATCAAGTTTAAAGACCTAGTTACACTATCCACTGAATTGAATGAAAATAAGAACAAATTTGATTCAAAACCCTAGTTATTTTGTAAAAATGCAATCGGAATAAAGCCTAAACCCTGAACACACTAAATAACTAGTGAATGAGAATAACCAAGCCCACCTAACCGAATACAATCCATGTGGTGAATAAATCATATAAGCTTTCAATTATTATGAATAGTATTTTCTCATGCAATAGAAGTTAACTGAATAGAGAAACAATCAAGTTCAAAGACCTAGTTACACTATCCACTGTACTGAATGAAAATAAGAACAAATTTGATTTAAAGCCCTAGTTATTTTGTAAAAATGCAATCAGAATAAAGCCTAAACCTTAAACACACTAAATAACCAGTGAATGAGAATAATCAAGCCCACCGAATCGAATACAATCCATGTGGTGAATAAATCATTATAAGCTTTCAATTATTATGAATAG
This sequence comes from Arachis hypogaea, assembly GCF_003086295.3. Classification (NCBI taxonomy): domain Eukaryota; kingdom Viridiplantae; phylum Streptophyta; class Magnoliopsida; order Fabales; family Fabaceae; genus Arachis; species Arachis hypogaea. The sequence goes on along the minus strand of NC_092054.1, from coordinate 150,117,418 downwards.
TATTTCCTAATGCAATAGAAGTTAACTGAATAGAGTAACAATCAAGTTCAAAGACCTAGTTACATTATCCATTGAACTGAATGAAAATAAGAACAAATTTGATTCAAAGCCCTAGTTATATTGTAAAAATGCAATCAGAATAAAGCCTAAACCCTGAACACACTAAATATGAAGTGAATGAGAATAACCAATCTCACCAAACTGAATACAATCTATGTGGTGAATAAATCATTATAAGCTTTAAATTATTATGAATAGTATTTCTTCATGCAAAGCCCTAGTTATACTGTAAAAATGCAATCACAATACGTTGATCTACTGAACGAAACAAATCAATCCAGTAATCCTAAAATGCAACTAGGAGAAACGCTACATTACAAAATTTCAAATGAACAGTAGTTTTTCTCATACCTTTGGTAGTCTTTGTTGCTGTTGTTGTTCGTTTTTGCTTGTTCGTGGCGAAATTTTGTTGTGATTCTTCTCCAGTAGTGGTTTCCGCAGAGAACGTGACTGAAGTTTAAGTGATTTTGAGAGAGATTCGAAGAGAAGGAGTGTTTTCGTGTAGCGGTTTCGTGTTGAGGAAGAGGTAACGTTTCTTCATAATGAGCGCGAAGTAACGAAGGGGTTTTCGGGCGCGTGTTTTCACGCTTTATTAATGCGCGTGACTCTATTTGAGCTTGGGCTAACTTAGTTACATGGTTACATGGATGTGTAGCAGGCCTGTTCTCAAAAAATACAATAGAGATTAAATTTTGATGCAGTTGTTTGTAAGTATGATTAAAAAATGAGATATTATTATCCTTAAAATTTGGTGATTTTCCGTTAAGTATATATATATATATATTTTAAATTTTTTTGTTAACAACCAATAATATTTTTAAAAAATCACAAAAAATATATACTTAGCAAAAAAGTCAGATCACCAAATTTTAAGAATAATAATATTTCATTTTTCTAATCATGCTTGCAAAAAATTGAATCAAAATTCAATCTCTAAGACATGTTTCGAAAATACATATTTACTGCTGGACATTTTTGTCGCGTTTTTAAATTATTTAAAGGTATTTTTGTCGATAGTAAAATTCGGGTACATTTTTTACGGCGTTTGAATAATTCGAAGATATTTTTTGTGGTTAACCCAATATTATATTAAACACATTTAATTCCGTTGATTATTATAGTATTAGAATAACTGTTTTGTTTGGATTTCGATTTTCTTGACCTCAACAGAAATATCGATTAAATTTGTATTAATATTTCAATTTAAAAAGTAGATATGATTTTTTTTAAAGAGTTTGATTTTGAGACTTATGGACTATAAATATTGGTATATAAACTTTTACAAAAAATAAAAAAAAAATCTTGTATTATTAAATGAACATAATCTTACACACGAATTTTTAAATGTGTGTTTGAATGAAAACAAGACTAAGCATACAAATTTGAAGTAATGTAAAAAATTGGGAATGAACATCAACCTTGAAAGCTGGAAAATAAATGATAAATTGAAGAACAACTTAAAAAAATTTGAAAAAAACTAAGAAATTAAAATACAAAAAAAATAAATTTGCTTTCAAATATTCATATGTACTCCTACTCTATTATTTTATGTAATATCAGTGTGACCGAAAAAAAATTCTTTAGAATTGTAGTGTATAATTAAGTTGTTGAATGAAAAGTTCCCACATCAATTTTGATTCCTTTATTTATAAGCAATATTCTTCAAGTCTAAACCTCGTTTCTTGATCATTAAACAGTTTTTTTTTTTTTTTTGAGTCTATTTCTACCTACGTTCATGGCAGTTATTAATTTATATCACTTCAAGTATTTAAGCACATTTTACTTATGATCCTTTTTTTGATATGACATAACACACACACACATATATATATGGCGTGGATAGATTAAATAGGGTTAAACTTTAATCCACACCCTATCCAACCGTAGATTAATTTGTTTCCCACTCAATTTTACTTGTAGTGGGTATTCGACCAAATTGTTGCCAGCCCTTGAAGCACCTTTCATTGTCTCATCCTCTATTCATTGGCCTTCCTCAAATTATGTCTCATGGCTTGATTTGGGAAAGTTTCAGTGTTTTACTTCAACTCTTGTCTAATTCAAAATGTAGATTTACTGCTCATCATCATATAAAGCTAAAGCCCTTTCATTTCAACGCTCTCCTTTTTGGATCTTTATGTTCACCATAGGACGATTTTATTAAAAGTACAAGAAAATGGGCAAATTAATTTTTAAAAAATTTTTATTTTTTAAATTAATCTTCGAATTTTTTTTAATTAATTTTATTTTTTAAAAATTTAAATTAATCATTTTAGTCATTATGTCAATTCTATTGTTAACGATGTTAAAATTTATTGTTGTGACGTGTTAAGTGATAAGTGTTAATCCAAAATTTATTACGTCAATTCTATTGTTAAGTGACTGTATGATATCATAACACATATTTAATAATAGTCCTAATTAGCCGCTAATATGATAAGTTTATTAAGTTAGATCAAATTAACTCTAAATTGAGGAATTTTAATGTCTCGAGTTCTTCCTTTATTTGATCTAATTTTATAAATTTATTATATTAATAGTTAATTAAAATTTTTATATGTGTATTATAGTATCACTTAACATACCACATTAATAAATTTTGATGTCATTAATAAACAAAATGATAGAAAAATTTATACAATTAATTTAAAATTTTTAAAGAATAAATTTAATTAAATTTTTTTTAAAGATTAATTTAAAAAATAAATGATCTTTTAAAAACGAATTTTGACTATTTATCTTTAAAAGTATTCTTGTTCCATCCTATTGTTCAAGGACCACTCTAAGTCAAGTATCATGCTTTGATTGAAGTTCAATTCGCACCACCAATAATATTTTACTACTGTTAGCATTATAGATGATATTAGACAAAAGTTTAAATGGAGACTATATATAGGAGTTTCGTATTTAAAAGTGGAAAATATAGTTAGTTATTTTAAAAATTTGATGATTAAATGAACTTATTTGATTATCGAAAATACTTAGTAATTAAAATAAACTAACTAAAAACAGTTAAAATGTATTTTATTTAGTATTTATTAATTATTAAGATATATAAATACTAACACAGAAATACGATACGATATAAAATAAGTAGACACACGAATTTAAAATTCTTATAAGAATAGGGATACGACATTTATATGAAATATAAATTAATTTTTTAATTATTTTTAATATTTTTTTTAATTATGTAAATTATTTAAAATATTTTTATTTTAATAATTAATAATATATATTATTTCTAAACTCATTTAAAGAATACATATTAAGAATAAAATTGGACACGCTGACACGTGATGGTATTTAGGTGTCTATAAACGTATTCGGAGAAAATTTTTTTATTTTTTTAAGATACACTTGAACACAAAAAATACACTTATCAAATAAATATAAATAAATATTGTGTCCAAAATTAGATTGTGTCAATTGTGATCTCTTATCTTTCATTGTTCTCTTTTTTATATTTAATTTTGATCTTACTTATAAAATTAATAATAAAAAATTATACTTCATTTTTTCAAGTGTTAAAAAATTTGGAGAATCCATTCAAAATTTGTGACTGTTTCTTAAAACGGGTTCGTGGACCAATTTGATGTGGTACCCAAACTCGTTAAATATCTCTAAATTTTAGAGGGGTTTAATTACAAACAACTCTTTTAAGAGTTTAAACCAAATCATAACCAGATCAAGCAGCCATTAACAGCGCCACGTGTCAAGTTGCAACTGGATGAGTGGTCATATATAGCTACGGCAATAAGCGGCCCACGTCACCAATATTGATATATGGAGCTTTCAAGTTTCTGTTCACATTTTTGTCTTTTTTCCTCTTTTAATAATCTCCTATTAAATTAGATGCTTCACCAACAATCTATTATTTCTACGAAAAACTATAGAGAATTAATTTAAATTTAAGATAATTAAAATAAATTTAAAAAAATAATTTACATTAACTAACAAAAGTTAGTTACTTAACATTATTTTATATTTATATAGAAGACAATTCTAATAATGCAAAAAGGGAGAAGTCTTCTTAATATATACTTCTCTATAATTATTCATTCTTTTTAAATTTTAATTGGAGTTCAGGTACAAAACGATATAATGCAATCGCACAGCAAACTAATGATTTTCTTTTTAATTTTAGTTTCCCCACTGATGGAATAAAACTCCATATGATGTTAGAGTTCAAAGAGAGAATACACAAGTCCTAAATGGCCCAATTAAAACTAAAAGAAGGTATACCTTTAATTTTTCTATTCACTAATGTTAAGAACATCGAAAAAAAAAACTCAGAATTTATCTTATTTAATTAGTAATTAATAAACATTAAATAAAATAAATTTTAATTGATTTTAGTTAAATTTTTTTTATTATTAAATATTTTCGTTCTTTATTATATTAAAAAATACATTTGGAGAGACTCATTAATTAGCCTACCAGCACATACAAAGTGTATGTGCTTTCCTATATTTAATTAAGAGCTAGTTTAATCAAACTTTAAGCTAACATTTATCATCGGTCCTAACAAAGTAAAAAATTTACACAACATCTAAATATTTAAAACCTACATATTTAATTAAAATAAAAAAAATGTTATAATCCCAATTTCCAAAATCCGATCCATATTAACAAATTACCGAATGATGATTCTTATTAATCGGATATCGCAATATTTAATTAAATAATGTAGAAAATGATGATAATGATGATGATGTTGGAATGTAGGTTCATACGGACGAACAAATTAAAGCATGCAACAATTAAAAAAGATAGTAGATCATTATCAAATAAGAATCAAAGAATATAATAGTAATAATAATAATTGATATATATGGTTATGTTTAGAGAGTTGTTAAGAAGAGATTGGGTGAGTTGATGGTTCGAGTAAATTAAATAGCTAAGTAGTGGGGCTCTCTAGCTAATTAATTAACTATAAGCAGCCGTACAGAGAGGCTAATCCACTTTTTTGCAATTTGCTAAAATAATGTATGTATATGGTACATACTCAATGGTGTTTCTTAGCATGCGCCACTACTTGCAACCCCACGTCGTAATCATGTCTACAAATTATTTTGATTGATGTGATATCATATACAAGTTTATCAAAATTCAAAGTCTAAGCAAGAAAAACACCAATTATAATCATCGCTACAAAGGGTTGAAAACTACTATATATGGTTTTCTTCCAAATAGATATTGAATATTGAGAGGGTCTTGGGTAAAAAATAAAAACCTCTCAAGTATACACTAAATAATAGCCTCGAAATTAGTTATATATATATATATATAATTTGTTCTAAATTTGGGAGAAAGAAACTAAAAGTCTAAAACCCCAAAGAAGATAATAAACAAATACGAAGATATATATTAAAGTAAATAATTTTTGTGAAGGCAATGATGATTAATTGTTTTACATGGCTCTATAATTGCATCTACCAACAACACGGAATCCTTCTAGTTGATTCCAAATCGAAATGACAGCATTTTGTATAGGGAGTCAACACTGAAAAATTTATCTGCGGCGGAGCTTAATTAAAACAAGGGGTCATGATTATCTTAAATTTTTGTTAAAAAAATTAGTAGCATTTGTTTAGAAAATAAAAAATAGTTTTGTTGGCTCAAATATTTTATTATAACTTAAAATACTAAAATTTAACTTTTATCTCTTGTTTTATTGCATAATAATTTTTAGTTTAAAACATTCAAATATTGTTGAATTTGGAGTGAACTGAGTCTATTCACATTTCACAGCTCTCTCTTCAATAAGTAACACTCCCTCTACCTTTGAGTTCAAATATAAAAAATTATGTATTTTTTATTTATGTAATTTAATATTATTTTATATTTTACTATTTATTTAATATAATTTTTTATATGATAAAAAATATTAGAATATTCAATAAGTATTGATATTATTGTATTGTATAAATTTGATAAAAAAAAATTTCAATAAATATTATAAATTTTAATATTTGTCCTTCTAACTTTTTTTTTATATATTTTACAGGATATATATTTAAATTTTTATATAAAATAATCATGAAAAATCAAAGAATTGATGCATTATTAAGAGGAAGGCTAATATTCAAGAAGGAGAACATATAACTTTTACAATATCAACACTTGTAGATAGTTCTTCTACTTTAATGAATCACGAAGAAAGTGAGATATAACCTTCAAAAATTTAAAATGTTGCATCTGATGAGTTTGACCTTAATTCTTTGGAACAAGACCCTAGAAAATGGCTTTGAATTTGATAATATCACTCAAATTAGGGAGATGAAGTTAGACAAACTTATCTTAAATGGAATCTATATTAAAAATATATTAACAATTATATTCTATGTGCTCCTCCAAAATTTTGTTTAAAGTTCTGCTAGTCTGCAAAGAAGTTTAGAATTGTTAGATAAAATCTTTATCGTCAATGTATTCCTTTTCCAGGCCACAAGACCTTTATTATTATTATTATTATTATTATTATTATTATTATTATTATTATTATTATTATTATTAAATGGTATGCTTTTTAAGGCACGAGGTTCATTATTATGTTAGCATGTTTCTAACAAGTCCATCAAAATAAAATTAAAGAATAATAATGCGGATTTTAAGCCATACTACCTGGAAAGGCATATTTATCAAAGTGACAATTCTCTCATTTTATTTGTGACGCTTTCTCTTACTTGGATTTATATAAAATTGATTAACAAAGCTATATATATATGAGGAAATTAAAGTGAACATATACTATTTATTTATAGGTTGGATGAACATGCTAATAGTTGAGAGAATAAACTATGCAGCGAGCACCGACAACGATAAAAAAATTGGACGACTATATGTAACTTATAATCTTATATATGAATATTAGTATTCAAATGGCAATGGTGGGGAGTAATCAAAATTCAAGATAATGACATTGATATAAATGTATAAATAACATAACTGTTAGCTAAACGCCTAAACCCATGTTGATTATATATATATAATGCAGTTTTCAGTAAAAGGTTGAGCAAGTAGGAAAATAGTAAACAATCACAATATTTTTTGTTCCCGGGAACTAGCTAGCTTTCAAGAAAAATTAATTGACATTATTATTGTATTAACACAACCTTAAGTATTATGAAATGACGATAATTAAATAGTTAAATATACCCTCATTTGACTTTTAACTAATTAGATTAATATATATTTTGTTTTGAGAAATGCTAGGGACAATAATTTTAGTGTTTTATAACTATCAATTGGCCATCAATAATATTTTTAATAGTGTGAGATTATATTTAATGGTGAAGACCACTCACTTCTGTTTTGATGGTGAAGTGTTGGCCAAAAAACATAAAAGTTGCTGCTCCTAGACTTTTCCTTTTCTTTTTTATATTCAATGAGTTTAAAAGTCTATTTCCCCGAAGTATTTTTGAGTGAGATTAAAAACAATGCCTATTGAATGTAGAGAGAATAATTGTTAGAAGAGCTGGTTTTTCTAATCTATTTTGTATTGAACAAAGAGGATAGAAAATAAGTTTGGTAGTGGCTTGAAAGGAGGAGGTTGTAGTGTAGATTTGTTAACACGAGAATTTTTACATTCACTACAAATGGAAAAATTTTAAATTGCAAAATATACGGAATGTGATTGGAGTTTATTTGAGCACAGATGATAGGTTGAGAAGAGAGTAGTTTAACAATTTACTAGAAGTGCTGGATTCGTCGTGTGGTAATCTCAACCTAGTAATTGGGAATTTTAATGCAATAGTGACACAACATGAGAAAGAAGGTGGAAGAGTTAAATCAGCAACTTTAATACAGACCTTCATAGACTTAATTAATGGAGGAAATCTATGTGATCTTGGATATGAGGGCCTGAAGTACACTTGATCTAATAGACAATTCGATAGTGCGCTGGTCAAGGAGAGACTAGATCGAGTATTGGTGCCTACTAAGTGGAGAAATTCCTATCCAAGGACCTTAATATCGTATCTAAATGAAGTTGGATCAGACCGTTGTCTTTTACTCCTAAAGTATGATGCAATGTTGCTTAAACCCAAGAGGAGATTTAGGTTTCAAGAGTGATGGTGCGGTGATGAGTTTAAAAAACTCCAAATTAATATTTATGATGACCAAATATTATTAATATAATTTATTACAAAATTAACTTTGGATTAAATGTTGATTAAAATAATTTTGCAATACAGGTTTATAAATGGGCCGAAATAAAAAGAAAATGTTGCTAACCCAATGATTAAAACATTCAGCATTAATATGAAGTTAGTTTCTTATGGCTGAATGAAAAATATATCACTTGGGCCAGAATAAATTCTTGTTGCTCCAAGCCCAATTGTGTTATATGCTACAGATCCAATGCTTAATCCAAAATTCATCAGGAAAGCAAATGTTATCATTTGCCTTATGCCTTTCATCAGATCTCATGGATGAAATATTTTTTTGGCCAGTTGTGATTATCAATGTTACAAGCCCAAAATAAAATTGATTGAAGGGAAGCATGTTAAGCCCTACATATAAAACATACAATTCCTATCCCTCTTACAAACTCGTAATAACAAGGACGAGGGAAGAAAATAATCTAATTAATACAACAACTTATAAACCAAACGCAATATAACTCTTCTTAATGCTTCTTTATCCGGTTCCTGAAAAGGTACAACTGTAGGGGGGTGAGAACCTAACCACACGGTCTCACCATGGAATTTCAAAGTTGTCATAAGAAGATATTTAATAAGAAACTGTTTTCAAGCTCAGTGATTATCATTGCCTTATGAATCTTGTAAAACCAATAGGAAATCGTTCAAAACCCTTTTCAAAGAAACAATGTTAAATCTTTCAGAAATCCAAAATCTTTCCTTTCTTATAAGAAAATCTCAATCAGAAATCAACCACGCAATCAAACAACACAATCATTAATTCAGCATCCAAGTTCATTTTCAAATATAGCACGCCAGAACAAACACAGGCAAAACAGACAAGGAAAGCACAAGTAGGTAGCAGTTACAGCAAATAGTTCAAGTAGCAGTTAAGAACAGTTTAGCAATTAGGCAAACCAAAGCAAGTTCAAACCCAAGCAAAGCATACAAATGCATATGATGCATGCCTGACCTATGGCTGATGAGGCTCATCTGTCGGTTATCCAGCCAACCCGACAAGTCTGAATTGTCCTTAGACCGTCCCCCGACGTGCATCCCCAAGAGTCTATGCATAGCTTTTTCTCAAATAATCAATATTACTCAATGGAGGTATCATTCCCGGGAATTTATATAGTGCCCGGTCACACTTACGTCGTAGGGTCAACAGAGTATCGAGTTTTCAACCTGGTACACGTGGTGGCAAGCCACGGCACTTAATCCAGGGAACCTCGTATCTCAGATATTTCAAATTCATAAGCCATATAAATAATTCATTCATCATTCATCAACATCTAAGCCATTCTCAATATCATCATCATTCGTCAATCCATATCCCATTTCCAAATTCATTCAAAAAATCATATTTCAAATAAATCCTCATCATCCTTCTTTCCATTAATCAACAATCTCAATTCAAAACATAATTCTTTCTTTTCTAAATAAATCAATCTTAAAACATATAACGTTCAAAAACTAAATCTTTTTAAATCATCACTTCAGGCAAAACTTTCAATTTTATAAAATTTCGCCAGCATCTTCTCTAAAACTCGGACACTGCCACCCTTTTCGATGAATGAATTATTTATATGGCTTATGAATTTGAAATATCTGAGATACGAGGTTCCCTGGATTAAGTGACGTGGCTTGCCACCACGTGTACCAGGTTGAAAACTCGATACTCTTTGACCCTACGACATAAGTGTGACCGGGCACTATATAAATTCCCGGGAATGATACCCCCATTGAGTAATATTGATTATTTGAGAAAAAGCTATGCATAGACTCTTGGGGATGCACGTCGGGGGACGGTCTAAGGACAATTCAGACTTGTCGGGTTGGCTGGATAACCGACAGATGAGCCTCATCAGCCATAGGACAGGCATGTATCATATGCATTTATATGCTTTACTTGGGTTTGAACTTTTTTTGGTTTGCCTAATTGCTAAACTGTTCTTAACTGCTACTTGAACTATTTGCTGTAACTGCTACCTACTTGTGCTTTCCTTGTCTGTCTTGCCTGTGTATGTTCTGGCGTGCTACATTTGAGAATGAACTTGGATGCTGAATTAATGATTGTGTTGTTTGATTGCGTGGTTGATTTCTGATTGAGATTTTCTTATAAGAAAGGAAAGATTTTGGATTTCTGAAAGGTTAAACATTGTTTCTTTGAAAAGGGTTGTAAACGATTTCCTATTGGTTTTAAAAGATTCATAAGGCAATGATAATCACTAAGCTTGAAAACAGTTTCTTATTAAATATCTTCTTATAACAACTTTGAAATTCCGTGGTGAGACCGTGTGGTTAGGTTCTCACCCCCCTACAGCTTTACCTTTTCAGGAACCGGATGAAGAAGTATTAAGAAAAGATATACTGCGTTTGGTTTATAAGATGTTGTATTAATTAGATTATTTTCTTCCCTCGTCTTTGTTATTACGAGTTTGTAAGAGGGATAGGAATTGTATGTTTTATATGTATATTATATTATGAGTTATTATGTAAGGAGTCTTGTATATGAATCTATGCCTGTTTGTATTTTTCTTAAGATAAAGTATTTAATTTCGGTTTTTCTAAGAAATCAGCGATACAGTGTTGAGTCACAGGCTCCTATCTTAGTATTTAGTATGTAAAGTAGTCATAATACTTCTTGCTATCAGAGTGGCGCAGCCGGAAGCGTGACTTCTGATAGTGAGGGTGTTACATTATGGTATCAGAGCGGTCTTTCCTGTAGAGCCTGAGGAACGGACCGATTATGCTTCAATTGCATATTCTGAGAGTCTGTCATGTAGTAGGTCTTGTTTGAATAACGAGAATTAGAGCTTATGCACATGATGGTCTATTGATTAATGCCATTAGTCTTGCATTGCATTATTCCTGGTATTAAGTTTGGCCGGCTTAGCACTAGTGAATTATGTATATGGAAGCACCAATGGGTTATCATAGACAATATGCGAGTCATAGGTAATGCGAATCGCGGGTTTTGGGAACATTAGGAGTTAATTCATGAGGTTACTCGGTTAGGTGTCTTGAACTCTGCGAATATCACGTATCTTATTCCTGCTTTGTATGCTCTAAGGTTCTTATCTGCGATACTTTTCTTAGAAAGTGATCAGATTATCTTTCAATCTTACTCTCTTGCTCACGTACGCTCTTGTTTGATCCTGACTGCATATGCCTGTTTAAAACCCTTGGCGTATTTACCTTTTTTATTTAGGCACTTCCTCTTGAATCATGAAGCAAAGAAAACAAAGCTTCGTTTACTTCCAACGGATCCAAGAATTTTACCATGCAATGGATTCCAAAACTCATTAAATTGTCATTTATTGCATGAAAAATATGAGAGAGAAATTTGCAGCTGAATTGATTGATTGCCATAGTGCTACACGCCACTCTAGCAAGAAAAGTAAAAGCAACTCATTTTAATTAATTTATTCAAACACACTTGATTACTTTTCTTCATACTTTCTTCTCTCTCATCTCTTTCTTCTCTTCGGTTATTAACCAGGAAACCATGGAAGCAAAAATGAGCTACCAAAATGAAGGAAGAACACTCTACAAGACCATCATGATGATGGCAAGAAAACATAACAAAATAAAAGTGTGCTGTGGCTGAGATTGTCACCAAATATGGGTAGATTTGGTGAGGTAATCTCGAAGCTCTTCATACTCAAAAAGAAAGAAGAAGATTCGGCCAGCAAGGTAGAGATTCTTGGGCATGGCTTGTCTTCGATTCTGCTCAACCACCATAGGAAGCAGCTAGAGTGGCGAAGTGATGGAAGAGGCAGAGATTGAAGCAGATGAAACCATCATCATCATGAAGCATCAAGGGCCAAAAATCCATCTTGGAGAGCAAGCCAAAGATGGAGCGCTCGGATTGATGAAGAGTGATGACCAAGAAAGAACTAGAGGTAATTGCATGTTGGGTTTTGCATGGTTATCTCTTCTCTCTCTGTGTGGCCGAACCGGATATGTTTCTTGGAGAAGAAGAAGTTGGCTTGGTTTTTGGCTTCAAAAGTGGAGGCTTCCCTCTTCTATAAAAAGGGAGAACAGCCACTGTTTGGAGCAAGGAGTTAGAAGTAAGTAGTGAGAGTGCAAGGCACAGGATTCTCAGAGCTACCTAAGCTTACAGATTTTCTTCTCCTTCAATGTATTCTGTTTTGTATTTTTCTGTTTAATTTTGTCATGTCTTGAGTCTCATGAAAAAAGGCAAACAGTGAGGTTTGTATGAAAAAGCCATAGAGCGAAAAAAGGCAAAGAGTGCAAAATTAAAAGAAAAAGCCATAGATGTCTTTAGAGTTCCTTTGTACATCTGTGTTGTATTTCATGATTCTGTGGGAATCTCCTTGTAAGTTGGGTTAGCACTTTACAGCTTGTAATCAAGATTGATTATAGTGAAATTCCATCATAGTTGTGATGGAGACTGGATGTAGGCTGCACTGCACTTAGCAGCTGAACCAGGATATATCTGGGTGTAATTCTCTTTCTCTACAACTCCATTTGTGTTTCTACTGCACATGAGCTAAAACCAAAAATATCCCATGCCAAGTGTCGAGACAAAAATAAAAAGTCTCGTGGCTAGGGACGAGACAAAAACAGAAAAGTCTCCTCAAGGACCGGAAAGAGTAATCAAGCAAAAAGGGGGCTAAGATTCAACCCCCCTTCTCTTAGCCACTGAAACCATCATGCGGGAAGGAAGAAATGGTAAGGTTAGTGAAGGCAGTATAGGCTATGAAAATAGAAGGGTCTCCAATGTATAAATAGTTTCAGAAATTAAAATAATGCAGACATGCTATCGTCTATTGGCAGAGGATGATGACTTCAAACTCGCAAACTTAGATTGCTCTACTCTCAGATAAGTTGAAAGAGGAGAAAGGCAAAGGTATAGGGGCGAACGGATTGGTTATTCGTCAATTTGAAGAGGAGCTGGAGGAGGCTTACATGATGGAGGAAAGGTATTGGAATAAAAAATCCAGGGTCTAATGACTTAAGTAGCACAAAGTTTTTTCATTCCAAGTTTCACACAAGGAATAGAAAAAACCAAATCTCTAGATTGACAAATGATGAAGGAGGAGTAGATCGGATCCAGAAGGAATAGTGGGGATTGTTCGAATTTATTTTAAGAATTTATTCAAATCTTCTGATCCGAAGGACCTTCCGGCTGAAATAGAGGATGTACCAATAAAAATTGAAGCCAACATTAACAGAAGACTCACTAGAACGATTACAAAAAAGGAGGTAAAATATGTTTTTTCAATAAATCCTTTTTCTATCTTAAAATATGAAGGTTTTATTGTCAAATTTTATCAGTTTTTTTAGAATGTTATAAAGATTGATATGATACGGGTAGTGGTTAGCTTTTTTTTCGGGGAGTCATTTATTGAGGACTTTTAATCATACTAATATTTGTTTGATATTAAAGGTCCCTAATGCTGATACTATGAAGCAAATTTATCCTATTAGTTTGAGCAGTATTTTTTATAAAATTATTTTTAAGATTCTGGTGCATAAATTACAGAATGTCATGGATAAAATTATTAACTTAAATAAGAGTGCATTCATTAAAGGTCAACTTATTAGTGATAATGTGCTTATTTCTCATGAGTTCATGCACTTTCTAAAGAATAAGCGGTTTGGAGAGAGGGATATGGCTCTCAAATTAGATATGAGTAAGGCATATGACAGTGTGGAATGGAGTTTTGTTTGGGCTATGATGGAAAAGATGGGTTTTTGAAAAAAAATGGGTGGACTGGATGAAGGAGTGTGTAATGACACTCTCTTATTTTATTATTATGGAAGGACAACCTTATGATTTTTTCAAATCATATAGAGAATTATGGCAAGGCGATTCTCTCTCTCCCTATCTATTTCTTTTTTGTACAGAGGAGCTCCCCCATCTGCTCCACAGAGAAAAACAGAGGCAAGAAATTATTAGCTTGAGACTTAATCACAGATGCCCGAATATTAGTCACTTATTCTTTGTGGATGACTTAGTTTCTGTTTAGTAGAGCTACAATCGAGGATTGTTAACACCTATTGAGTGTGCTACATACCTATTCTTAGATTAGTGGTCAAGTCATTAATTTAGACAAATCATCAATTTTTTTTAGCTATAACACCGGAAGATATAAGGAATCAACTAACGGATGTATTATAAGTGCCTCATGTAGGAAACCAAGATAGATATTTGGGTCTCTCCTTCGTAGTTAACAGGTATAAGAAGGCTACCTTTAATTATATTAAAGATAGAGTTTCTAAGAAGCTTCAGCAATGGAAACAATCATTGCTCTCAGCTAGTGACAGAGAAGTACTCATCAAAGTAGTCGCAACTGTTATTCCTATTTATACTTTGAGCTGTTTTAAACTTCCAGAGACCTTACTGAAAGAACATCCCAACATGATAATGCAGTTTTGGTGGGGACAGAGAGGAACAGAAAGAAAAATACACTGGATTAAATAAACTGTAATTTTTAGACTAAAGTCTCAGGGAGATTTAAATTTCAAGGTTCTTAAGGCTTTCAATATGGCTATGCTCGAAAAACAGGATTGGAGACTGCTGACTAGACCTGATTCGCTAATTTTCAGAGTATACAGAAGCAAATATTTCATGTATTCAAACTTTCTAAGAGCCGACTTAGGTAACAACCCCTCTTGGGATGGAGAAGCTTGTTGGAGGGAAGGAAAGTGATAGAAAAAGAGCTTATTTAGAAGATAGGAATGGGTAATTCGGTAAAGGTTATGGCATATACTTTGATTAAAAATTTTCTATCATTGGCTACAATTACTCAAACAAACAGTTATCCACAAGTAGAATGGGTTGCACAATTAATGATAGAGCACAAAGAATAGAACCATCAAGCAATAATAGCACAATTTAACTCAAAAATTACCTAAGAAATCTTACAAGCAGAAATTTCAGCGGAAAAAGACAAACTTACCTGATCACTGGAGAGGAAAAGTCTGTACATTGTTGTTTCGCGGTATAGGTAGCTCATCAATTTTATCATCCACCACTACAGCTACTTCTAGATCAATGCAATTTAAAAAAATCTTGATTTTTCTTGTGGGATCTGAAATGCCCACAAAAAATCAAAGTTTTTTTATGGAGAGTATTTCACAATGAATTACGTGTTGGAAGAAGACTCAATGAGAGATTATCTGAGATGGTTTTTCCAATTTGTTTGAGATGTGGCCAGAAAGAGGAATCATTCGGCATTGTTTGCTGACCTGCCCACAAACGACGATGACTTAGCAAAATTCTGGTATGACACCCAACAACGTGAACAATGATGCTGAAATGTGGAAATAGTGGATTAAGCTCCATAAATGCTTGGAAGGGAACGAAAATGGAAGGAAGAATATTCAATTTGTAACTCACCTCTTGTGGTGATTGTGGATAACAAGAAATAAATTAATTTTTGAAAGAGAAAAAATTGGCTATCAGCAAATTTCGGAAGGAACAATTAAGTTAGAAAATGATTTACAAGAAAGAGGATGAAGATGAAGCTCATCAAAGACCATACCACTCATTAAGTTTCTTTTCTTTCATCTTTTAAGCTTTTTCTTTCTTTTAAGTGATATCATATTAGTTTTATGAAATATCTCATCTTTACTCTTGTATGAAATCCACCGTAGACCCAAATTTTTAAGTTTTATTAAAAAAAATTTTTACCTTTGAAAAAAAAAAAAAAAACTACATCAAAACTATTCTAAATATCCTTTCTTTATCCAGAATATTATATCAACGTATCAA
Organism: Arachis hypogaea; assembly: GCF_003086295.3. Lineage (NCBI taxonomy): Eukaryota > Viridiplantae > Streptophyta > Magnoliopsida > Fabales > Fabaceae > Arachis > Arachis hypogaea. The sequence continues at coordinate 150,101,473 of NC_092054.1, read as the reverse complement.
ATTCTGAACTAATTTTGTACATATTTTAGATGTATTTAAAATTTTAAAAGTTAATTTTTAATTTAAAAATTTTATACCATTATTCTTTTTCAAAATCGAAAATATAAACATAATTAACTATATGAGTATAATAATATGAGTATATTTATTTATATTGAATTGAATTAAACTGTTAATTTAAATTATATTCATCTAAATTTTAAATTAAAAATTTTATAATTTTAAAATTTTAATTATTTGAATAAAATTGAATAAAATAAAAAAATAAAAATCAAACCAACACAACACTAACCAAAATATTATATCGACATATTAAATTAAATTATTATTTTAAATTAAAAAATTATAATTTTAAAATTTTAAATTATACTCACCTCCCAATTTATGTATAACTACACAATTGTACCACATCCCGGATGCATCTGTATTTTTTTTTGAGTATATACCCATTTTGGTCTTCAAAGAATTTCAAACTGGACACTTTAGTTCTCAACTAAAATTAATTATTCGATTGGTCCCTAACAATTAATTCCGTCAGTCACTTAGGTTCTTTACTCTGTTAACTCTAACGGAGGACAAAATAGTCCCTAACAACTCTAACAGGGGACAAAATAGTCCTTGACAACTCTAACAGGGGACAAAATGGTCCCTGACAACTTTATTCAAAAACGACACTGTTCTTCCCCAATTTTTATCATATCTCGCATAACCCTAACATTCATACTCTCATTCTTTACCTTCACAGTATTCTTTTCCATCTTTTCTTTCCTCATCTTTAACTCCAAGATTAAGCTATATATGGTGTAATTGTCACACGTATCGCACCTACCTCAACATGTCATGAACCACACACTTCCTAAATCTTTGTGACTGGTACATCCACCTCCTCTACACTTCACCCACCAAAAGCATCCAATTCCAACGTCTTCGATAACATCACCTCCAACCCCGACACGTCCACGACATCCTCAAGACCAAGTTCCACAACTACTCCAAGGGCACACCTTTCTCCACTCTCCGAAAAGTAATAATGCAATATAGATTGTTGGACATTACGATATCATGAGAAGATTCTCCTTCGACATCATATGCAAATTCTCATTTGAAATAAACACCGAGTGCTTCATTCCTTCTTTTCCAGAGTCCAAGTTGGCAGACAGCTTCGACCTCGCATCCAAGCTATCAGTATAACGAACAATGTCGCCGTTGCCGCTCATATGGAAACTGAAGCGATTACTGAACATTGGTTTGGAGAAGAAGCTGAAGGAAGCAATCGGAGTGGTGGACAATGTGGTTATGGAGATGATAGGGCAGAGGAAGAGGGAGATGACAATGACGACGACAGGTCTTAACAAATCAGACTTGCTGTCTAGATTCATGGGATCCATCGAAGACGATAACTAGTTGAGAGACATAGGCATTAGTTTCCTGAGTATGAATTGGTTGAGAACAAGTTGAGGATTTTTTTCTTGTGAACAATAAATTTATAGAGTGTGCATTGTGTAGTTTGAAATTACAATGTTACACTGCTAGTGTTATGCGAGATATGATAGAAATTGGGAGAGAACAGTGTCGTTTCCGAACAGAGGAGATCAAGGACCATTTTGTCCCCTGTTAAAGTTGTCAGGGACTATTTTGTCCTCCGTTAGAGTTAACGGAATAAAGGACCTAAGTGACTGACGGAATTAATTGTTAAGGACCAATTGAGTAATTAATTTTAGTTGAGGACTAAAATGTCCGGTTTAAAATTCTTTAAGGACCAAAATGGGTATATACTCTTTTTTTTTTTAAATGTATCATATTCATGTTTATGTACTTAATAGTTTTTTGGTTTATGTATTCGAGCTGGGATATGTAATTGTATTTAAAATTATAATTCATCTACATATTACGCATTTTAATAAAAAAATTCAACTTATTTCATATTTTTTATATTTTTTTTAATTTCCTTTGAAATCTCTTCCCTCTCGTTCTCTTCTCATTGAGCTCTTTTTTCTGACCTCTTTTTGTTTTTGGCGTTCTGTTGCATTGATTTGCTTGTAGTATTTATAGAAAAATATTTCTCTATCAACGCAAATTGAAGGAAAAAAATTCTAACACTTGAATATGCTTTGGCAAAGATTTTCAATGTAAGGTTTTTGGCATTCTGTTGCATTGATTTTCATGCAACTAATTTTTTTTAAGGATCTTGTTTCTAACTTTGATCTGCTACCAATTTGTTATTTGTGACTTTCATACTCTTTTATTTTTTTTAATACTGATTTAAAAAAAAATTGTAATAAAATATTTTTTTAATTTTTGATTTTAATTTTTTTAAAAAAAGAAAATAATAATAATAATAATAATAATAATAATAATAATAATAATAATAATATGTAGCTGTCAAGAGAAATTTAGATATCAACTGATATTTAAAATATACTTTTATCTATCAATTATATTTGGGATGATAATATAAATTTTTTTGTTTATTTAATATGTTAAAATTTTTCATTACAAGAAAGTCGTGATACTGTCAGATTTATCGGCAGATTTACCAAAAAAAAATTTTGGTAACCTATTTACCGTCGGATTTAGCGGCAGAATAAATCCGACGATATAATTCTCGTCGGTAACTATTACCAGCATATTTTTTTTGTCCGCCACTAATTACTGCCGCATTTAGCGGGCGGATATAAATTTTAATTGGAGAAATTCTGAAGCTTTTTACTGTCGAGTTTGTTTTCGGTAAATCCGACGATAATAAATCCGACGGTAAACTTAAACTTTAAGTTTTTTAAAAAGAATTATTTAAAAATTTAATATATAATTTTAAATATTTAAATTTAATAATTTTTAAGCTAACAAAATTTAAATTTTCATAATTTCTTATAATTTGTCTATAATTTTTAGTTAAAAATACACAAACAAATTCAAATATCAAAATCTAATATTAAAACTATAAAAATAAGAGAATTCAACAATATAATGCAGAATTTATGGTATGAATTACCACCATGTGATTGGGAGGAAAAATCAAATAAGGCTAATTAAGTACATAATTCGAGAGATCACTCTTAAGATTTGATGACAAATTTTAATGGTATCGAAGTCTCAAATTGTAATAGTATTGAAGTCTTATTCAAAACAAAGAGAGAACATCATTGCTAGCTAAGGTAAAAATTGTCCAGTCTTTTATGCAGACCAGAACATCATTGCTTGACCATTTGAAGCATGCATAACTTGATAAAAATACTCTAATACAAAAACATAATAAATAGAGTAAAAATTTAATATTTCTCGCAAGCTATCCAATTATTCAAAATTCAACACTATGCCTATACATAAGAAGCAGAACTACCAATTTCACATTTAAACATGCATTCATAATTTAGAATGAATAAAACGTAGCAACTGCATTACATATTAGATATATTAAACATTGAGAAACACATTATGATAAAATTTAAATTAAAGTTACACAAAATACTGATGTAATACATATTTATGAGAAAGTCTATGAGACAAGTATTTTTATTAAAATTTAATCAGCATTTAACCAGAAGAAAAAGAATGTATAATCTCACAGCATTAAAAATATTAATAATGATTAATTAATAATTACAAATCACAAAATGTACTGATTCTATAACACTGTTGTATATTCATAGCTCTCAATGAATTAAGAGAGTAGACAATTATTTCTCTAACTTCTTTCACAAGATTCTAATCTTCTTAAGCATTACCTATTTCTTTCTCTAAAAATCTTTCTAAATATAATTCCAGACAACTAACATACATTTTAATAATAGACAAAGTATTATTCCATCAAATTTTGACAACTTGCAAATCGACATGCATTTTAATAATATGTATACTTTAATTTTATTGTAATTGTTTTACTAGTTTTTTATTTTTTATTTTTTTTTTGTTTCTATGAACGTAAATTTCATCACTCTTTTTTCTTTTTTTATAATAACTAAAATAAAATTAAATATCACAAATTTTATAAGCACTACTAGATAGAGTGATAGAACTTAATTTAACTTAACATTTAGAGAAATTATCCTAATTATTAGAATTAGGGTTTAGCAAACATCAACAATGTCAAATCAAAAAAAAAAAAAGAAAGAAAAAAGAAGAGAATAAGACATACATGAATAAAAGAGGAAATGTAGCATCACAGCTGACAAAGACAAGCGATGGCGGTGACGAATGATAGAGGCAGAAACTCGCAAGGAAAAAACAAGATTTTCCATGGCAGAAACAAGCTCTACGTGGACGCTCCTCGACGGCAACGACGACGGTGAAACGGTAGCAAATGGTGGCAATGGGGCTGACGGCGAGAGAGAAAGAGAAAAGGGAGAGAAGTGATGTTGCATAAATAGAGGGGAAGAGTTCGCAAATTCGAATTTATGATCAATTTTACCTGCAAATTTACTGTTGAAAAAATCCACCGGTAATACACAGCCTTGTGAGCAAAACGGCATGTTTCATTTAATTACCTTATCGTCGGATTTTTTTCCTAAATCCGATGATAATAATCGCACTATTTTTTTTCGTCCAATTATTATTGGCGAATTTATCGTCGAAAAATCAAATCCGTCGTTAACTTCCGACACTAAATCTGATGATATTCAACATTTTTTTTGTAGTGTTTTTAAATAAACAAATCTTTTTCTAAAAAAATATTTTTTTAACAACTTAATACTACTCAAATATATCGAAGTAATACAAGTTCTAATATCAATATATACATACAACAATTATTTTGGTCTTCTCATTTCAAGTTGTAGAATTTCATTAAAGAAATTTAGAACTATCCAAGCTTCACATGTTAAAAGAGGGGGAATTTGATAACCCATTCCCTAACAAGATTAGCCCTTATGAGACCAAAATTTTGTGTGGTTAGAAGCGGCTTCGGATGACATTGGGTTTGGGCGGTTGGGTTATGGGTTCGGATAGAATTTGGGTTTACCCAAAACCAAAAAAAAAAAAAACCGGCTCCGGATGACATTTGTAATTTGGCCCTCTTTAATGTTTTGGGACACTATTGTTAATTATCTAAATTAGTCCTTACAATTTTTAAAATTAGACGCCTTACTCTTTCAAGTTTTAAAATAGTCTAGCGACTCAACAGGCACTATCAACCACTTTTCTATTTTTTTTAAAAAATTAATTTATTTTTTTGATAATATATTATTCACTCTTTAAATTTATTAAATAAATATTTTTATATTATTTTAATATTGATGTTATCTTATTTATATCGTATTTTTTTACCATAAAATTACTATAAAAAAATTTTAAAATGTTAAATTATAAAAGCACACAATAAAGAGATAAGAAAAAATATAGTTCAAAAAATAATGATAATAATATTATCCTGATTTAAAAAGAGTATATATAAATGAAAATAAATGTTAGTTATTTATAAAAGATAATTTTGCTTAAATATCATGGATTTTCATATTTGTCTTTATTTTTTATAAGTGGTATGCTAAAATATGGATTTGAATATGGATAGGCCTTTATTTCTCTATAAATAGTGAAAAAACTAATTAAAGAAATGAGAATGCTTATTTTTTTATTTTTAAATATCAAACTATAAGAATAATTAATAAATAAAATAGGAGAATATAGTAATTAATGATAAATATTTCGATTGTTTTGGATTATAGTGATAGAAGTAAAATAAAAAAATAATTAGACACCAAACTCTTATATCTCTTTTAATTTATCAGGTAACTAATGAAATAAAATATTACTATTTACAGTATAAATTAAATTAAAAAATATTTAATCCGTAACATTATAGTAGGAGAAAATAGTTATTAAGACAAAAATTAAAATTGTCAATGATACAATAGCACTGTTTCAATTCAATCATGTAAAAAAAATTGAATCTAAATTTATTAGGTATTAAATAAAATAAACTAAAATATTATTTGCACTATAAATTAAATAAAAAATACCAATACTTTTAGAATTTAAAATATATATTTTTAAAAATAAATAAATAAATATTTTATAAAACAGCTACTATTATACGTGAGAGTAATTGTACATAGTTTACATGACTCACTTCAAAATTTTAGTATCCAAATTTAAGTTTTAATATTATCTTTTATGATAGAACTTCTGCCGTACATTCGTCAGTTACGTTACATAAAGAAACCACCTCCACAGTGAACAACAACTCATATTCTCTATCTTATTTTCACCTGTATTTTAGTAACCTCTTCTCCTTATTTTCATCTTATTTTCATCTCTATCTTATTTCAGTAACATTATAGAAAAATTATGTATAACCTCTTCTTCAATTCTTTACTCTATTAATCTACCTTTTAATTTGTTTCAATTTTTTTACTTCTATTTCTAATTCAAGATGCACTTCTCTGTATGGAATAATTATTATTAGAATAAAAAAATAGTCATTATGACAGAAATTTAAAAAAATAATAAATAAAAATTAATAGAAAAAATAGTTATTATGATAGAATCATAGAAATCAAAATTTTTCAATTGTACAATGGGACTATTTTAGTTCAACCATGTTGAAAAGAATAAAAGAAAATTCGAATCTAAATTTATTAGATATTAAATAAAATAAAATTATATAAAATATTATTATTTACTATATAAATTAAATAAAAAATTACTAATATTTTTAAATAAATATTTTATACAACAACTACCATACAAAACTCACTGAATAGTAAAAAAGAATTGAACATTAATCTCCTATATCCCTTTATATATTGTTATTTTGTTATAGTATAAATAATAATTTTGGAATTATCTAAAAATTTTAATATAAATTATTTAATATTATCATAACTAAAAAAATTAAGAAATAAAATTAATATTTCTTTTAAGAATAATTATTTTTAAAATTATAAATACACAATAAAAAATTAGAGTGCATTAAAATGTTACCATAATGAAAAATAATTTAAAAGATAAAATTAATAAATTAATGGAATATATATACACAAGTAACCAATGTTATCATCATTCAGTATATTATTTAAACTAATTCTAATACTTGAATATCTAGAAAATAGATTATTAACATATAAATAATATTTTTTGAATTATCTAAATATTTTAATATAAATACTTTAATATTGTCTGGACTAAAAAAAATTAAGAAATAAGATTAATATTTCTTCTAAGAATAATTTTCATCAAAATTATAAATATATAATAAAAATCTAGAATATATTAAAATAGTACTATAATAAAAAATTAAATATAAAATTAATAGTGTCAATTTTTTATGCAAACAATTATCAATCATAATACGCTGTATTATAGATATATGTAACATATTATATTAGAAATAATTAAAAGTATACTAATTATGAATTAAAGCTTTTAGAAAATGATAATTTATACCCACTAATGTTATTATTGTTCCATCTATTATTTGGATTTGGACCAATTCTACTGTTATTTTCAGTATCTGAATGTTTAAAAAGTAAATATATTATTGATATGAGATTAATGTATTTTTAAATTTTACCAATAATAAAGTAATTTCTTATATAAATCATAGCTACTAAGAGTAAAAAAAAGAAGTATAATAGTAATAATCAAAACATAGATCTAAACAAAAAAATTATTATTTATAATCTATAATAATTAATTTAGATAGAGTACCTCAAGTAAAATATTAAAGAACAATAATTCTGAACATGTGTCTATTTCTGTTTGTGATATCTTTAAAAAAAGATAAATTGGATTAAAAGTAAATTAAATAAAAAAATTTCTATCTGTATTCAATAAGGTATTTGCTACGGTACGATGATAAATTCATATGTATCGATACGTTTAAAATATGAACAAATAATAACAATCCACGTGAAATTTATTTTCCACATCAACATTTAATTTTTTTTTAAATATATACTATATCACCTTTTTTACTAATACATCCCTTTAATTAAATAAAAATAAAAAAATATTTTTTATTTAATTTTATAAAAAATCTTAAACATCCTTCTTTTATTTCATTAGACAAAAATATCTTTTTAAATTAACGAAATTTTAGAATTCAATTAATCCTAATTTTATAGTTTCAAATAATTTAAACAACAAAACAAAAACATATTAAAAAAATCAAAATTTCTTCATCTTCTCCAATTTCTCTAATCATTTGTGCCCCATCTAAGCAAAACATATCAAAAAACAAAAAATCAATCGTTCTTTATCTTCTCCAATTACCCTCTAAAGTAAAGTGTAACACCCTAACCTTTAGCACGTTATGATCGTACCAAAAGTAAGGAGTTACTAACCTGTTCTCCTAATTTACTATTTAATATTGAGCCTTTAGGTCGATATCGTGTTTCAGTTTATAAGAAAATACCAGAAAATTATTTGTAGTAATTAAAATCACACAATTATTAATAATAGTAAATGCTATACAAATGAATTCAATATAAAACTCAAATACAATACCTATCCCTCTGGATAAAATAAAACTTAAAGCAACAAGAGCGAGGGAACTCTATAAAAATAACAGGAATCACAAGTTAATCTACTAGTCGTCTGCATCTTCTAACTGAATCTTCGAACCTGTGTCACTGAAAGGGTGGAAGATTTTGGGGTGAGAACAAACCACACGTTCTCAGTAGGGAATGGGAATGCCGTAAAAGTAATGAATTTAATGCAAATAATTAACTTACTTAGTAAAACTATTTTGTTAATCCTTTGGAAATACTTTTATTTCTACTTTAGATAAATAATTACTTTTCTTTAAATTTCTAAACTCAAAACAAAACTTAAATATAAAACTAGTCACATTTTCTGTCTCTCAGGCACATAGTTAATCCTCAGTCAAAAGTCAACTCGTAATCACTTTAATACACTCACAAACAAACAAATAGTGCAAGCAAGAGATTCAATTCAATGCACAAGCAAGTCACAACAAGACAAACAATACAATCACAAAGTAATAAAACAAGCAAGCGCAATCAAATGTAAATGTGCAAACAACATGATGCATGTCTATCCCTAACGCAGGCCATGAGCTCATGTGTCGGTTGCCTACCCGCTCCCGACATTACCCGGGCACAAGTCCCAGATATGGTTTTCCAGATGCATCAGTGTGCTTATAAGTCGTACGGCCAGGCCGCATCAGTGTGACTTTAAGTCGTACGGCTAGGCCGCATCAGTGTGACTTTCCAAATCAATAAGCGTACATCTGGAAAACAGTTCTCAGTGTGTGAGCGTCCCCACTTTACATTTGGCACTAAGGCCCAAACAATGTCACATCTGCTCTCCTGTGGCAGACACTTCATTAATTAATATATTCTTTAAATCCTTGTTCTCTGCTCTCCTATGGCAGAGATTCCTTTTCTTAATAAACTGAGCTCAAATCTTTACTTAAAACAAAATCTCTCCTTAAAAGATTGGGTTTAAAACATTATATTTTTCTTAATAAATCAAACTTTAAAAATAGAATAAATCTTTTCTTAACTAAATATATTTTAAATAATTTAATTTTTCAAAACCAAATCTTTTAAAATAACTTTTCAAATAAAACCTCAGATTTTATAAAATTTTGGCAGCACTTCCCCTAAAATTCGGGCTTAGCCACCCTTTTCGAGTCCCAGCTGAACTATTTTCAACCTCTTTTCAATCAAGAAATCAAATACATATTCATCAAATTCAGTCATTCCAAACAATCTTAAATTATTTACAAATACCCACTAGACTTCCATGGCATTCATAGTTTAAAACAGTTAATTTCAAAATAAAATCCCATACCTCCGTACGAAATCAAAACAACAGAAGCTCCGAAGAAGCTTTCTGATCGAACTGCTGAAGGAAAAAGCATCAGAAATCGTCTGTGCTTCCTAAAACTCCAGTTAGCCGAACTCAAGGAGAAGAGGAGCTACGTCACCATCAACTTCTACCGGATCAAAAGTGACGTCAACGTGTAGAGGAAGAGGATACAAACATTTTTATCGGATTAAATTTTTTATTGGAGTTACGGATCGCAAGAAATCGAAATCGAAAATTTGAGTGGGGTTACAGCTCCTTCATGCAACATTCGGTCTCTGCTTTTCTTATTTTCTTTCTTCTGAGTTCGGTGAAGAAAGGAACAAGGAAATTATTCATTGAGTAATAAGTTTAGCTAATGAGGTGGCTGATGGTGCTTTATAATTAGAAAAGGGGATTTGCTTAGTAATAAGATTAGGTGTCATGGTTTAATTAAATAAAAGAGAACATGTGTCATCGTTATACATATATACTTGTACATTAAGCAATGTTTCTTTTCCTTTTATTATCAAATGATTTCGTTGGAAACTTTCCTAATAATAATAATAATAATAATAAAAATTTATAAAAATTAATTTAAACCGTAACTATCAATATAGTTTCTGATAGATAATTCAAAATAATAGAATAAGTCATAATTAAATTAAATTTTATTTTTAAATTCAAAACATAAAATTTAATTTTAAAAATTTGGATTGTTATATAAAGCAGTAAAAATCCCAAACCAAAACCCTAAGTTCTTCGTCGCTGATTCATACATGTTCAAGATTGCACTCAAGGAGTGCAGGCACGTGTTTAAGAATCTCGTCTCCATTGTTAATGTTGGTGGTGTCTCCAAGCTTATTCATCAAGAGTTTCCGCAGTTGAAGTGCACCATTTTCGACCAGCCAGAGGTTGTTAGTAACCTCAAAGGAGATGGGAATTTGAACTTTGTTGCCGGTGACATGTTCAAATCGATCCCTTCTGCTGATGCAGTTTTACGGCGGTGACAAAGAATCTAGGATTTTGGTTTGGGACTTTCATTGCTTTGCTTTAGAGGGGGTAATTGGAAAAGATGAAGAACGATCGATTTTTTGTTTCTTTGATATGTTTTGTTTAGAGGGGGCACGAATGATTAGAGAAATTAGAGAAGACGAATAAATTTTGATTTTTTTTTTAAATATGTTTTTGTTTTGTTGTTTAAATTATTTGAAACTATAAAATTAGAATTAATTGAATTCTAAAATTTCGTTAATTTAAAAGGATATTTTTGTCTAATCAAATAAAAGAAGGATGTTTAAGACTTTTTATAAAATTAAATAAAAAATATTTTTTTATTTAATTAAAAGGGTATATTAGTAAAAGTGGTGATATAATATATATTTAAAAAAATAAAAATTAAATGTTGATGTGAAAAATAAATTTCACATGACTTGTTGTTATTTGTCCATATTTTAAACGTATCGGTACGTATAAATTTATCATCGTACCATAGCAAACACCATTTAATAATACTAATAAGAGATGAAATGAGGAGAGAGAAACGGATGAGAGGTGAAAGATAACGGATAAAAGTTATATAAAGGTTGCCAAGTAGTGGAAAAGTTAATAGAAAAGGTAATGCTAGAAAGAAATCTTGGACACCAAACCCATGTATTGCCATTATATATTGTTATAGACAAGTAGTGGAGAAATTAATAGAAAGGGTAATGATGGAAAGAAATCTTAGACACCAAACCCATGTATTGCCATTATATATTGTTATAGATTATAGATAAAATACTTATTAACGTTTAATTTTGTTAGACAATAAAGTTTTCCTCTATTAATCACTAACGATAATTACTGACGAAAAATGTTAACTCGCAGACATAGCCATTAAGTATTCAAGTGTACAAATTAGACAAATTAGTCTCCAATATTAAGTACAAAATAGTCTCCAAAAAATTTAAAAAATCTTAAAACAATTTCTTTGAATATTTTTAATCTCTTTCAAAAGTTAATGTTCTATAATATTTTTATGAGTCAGAATAATAAAATATTATTAAAAATATATATAATAAATAAAGAATACAAAAAAGAATGAAATGTAAACTAAAAGATAATTTTATTCTTTAATACTAAAATGTCAAAAAATATAATATTATTTAATTATTGACATATAATACCTATATTGAAGTGATGTAAAAATAATAATAATAACAACTAAATCTAAGAGATTATTGCATTATAAAAGTAATTATTTATATACCTAAACGTGTAAGATATTGGCACCAAATAAACTTAGAAAAATATTTATAAGTGAAGAAATTTATTTTTTCTTGATATAACTATTAATTGTAATATCACAAATAGCTTTAATTATAACTTATAAGTCTATTTTATGCAACTTTACAACTAGTGAATCCTAAAACTTTTAGAAAAACATGAACAAAATACTTGAATTTGGCAAGACACTTTTTCTTCAAATATTTGTAAAGTATTAGGAGTTTTTACATTGCATTGGAATTTTGTAAATCGTCCACATTGACTTTGTAATGGACTAAAACTTACAAATTTGACTTTATAGATGACTTAATTTGTTGCATGCAAATTTTAAAGTGTTATTTTCATAAATATTTGCACAAATATTTTTAATTGTTTATATAAAATATTTTATTTTAAATGAAAATTTTCTATTAACTTATTCTCTTTTTCATCATTAAAAAATGATCATAGAATATGATACTTATAAATTAAATTAGTATTTTGCATGATAAAAAATAAATATGAATTCATTTAATTATTTTAAATTATTTTTTATAAAAAAATTAAAATTAATATATAATTTAGGGTTTAAAAATACATCATTTTTTTTTGTATATATGAACAATGAAATTAGAGATAAATAGCTAAAAAATTTTAGAAATTAAAATTTATCAATATAAAGATAGTTATATATAAATAATTCAAAAGGATTATTTTAAATTTTTTAAAAATTTTTAGGAATTGTTTTGAAATTTTTTAAAACTCTTTGAGGACTGTTTTATATTTTATTTTTGAAATTGATATGTCCAGATCACATAGGTAGATATTTAACGGCCACGTGTACGAGTCAATGTTTTACATCAGCAATCACTATTAATAACTAACAAAAGTAAACGTTAAAATTATTTTATATATTTTAAAATCTGAAAAATTAAATCATCCCATTTTAAAAATTTTAATACTGATTTAAATAATTACTCTAATATAATTTTTCTTTTGGAAAAAAAAAACTTGTACCAAGACCTGCTCATGCATTACACATTTCATTTAAAACTTATTCTTTCTAACTTCTCAAATCTACCTTATACTTTATGCGATATTATCATCTTCCAAATAGCATATAACCTGTTTCACCTGCATTCAAGTTTCATAATTTTCTAGACTTATTTGGGTGAACTTAAAAAAAAAAGGTTTTATTTTAAAAAAAATTAAAAAAATAAAAACAATTTGATATTTAAATATCTCATTCTTCTAGACACATATACCAATGAAATGCTTTTTGTTTATTATATAATTATAAAGAAATTTTCCATAAAAGTTCTAACAATACATAACTCACTACAACAATATAGAACATATATATACATCCAATCTATGAACTAACTTTAAATCCTTTTGTAAGAGTAAGATTCCTTACAAACATATCATGCAATGCAAATATTTATGAATATATTGATTTAAGAATATAAATAAATAAAATGAATAAATATAGTAGTGTGTATTTGAGAAGTTGGTATTATCATTGGACCCTGCAAATCAATATGGTGATTTTATTTATTTAAAGATAATTAATTATATTTATATACTTAATTAATGAAGAATGAACAGTTCACCTGTAGTAAATAATTAAATATTCCAATTAGCTAAATTGTTGAAGACTTCTGCATTTTCAATTTCTGCATCAGTGAAAGTTAAAGCCTTCTGTAGCTTTCTTGGAGAGAACACCTCAACCTCAGCCATGTATGTGGCAGTTACAGGCCTATGATCTGACAGTTTAATCTCTTCTCTTCTATAACTTATCAATCTCAATCCGCTTCCGTAAGAAAGAATGCGATCGCACCTGAAATACAATACGATTAAGATATAACTATTCATATGATTTCTTTTTATGAGTCTAAGTTTTTTTGGAGTGATTTCATTATACAGTAGTGAAAACTCAGGTGCAATCAACTTCACGTGAAGTTGATAATTGAGAGTTGTTAGATAAAAATTCATTAAAATCAGTCAAATTATTTAACTGCTCTCAACTATCAATTTTACCTAAAGTTGACTGCGTAGTTAACTTCACTTGAAGTTGATAGTTGAGAGCTGTTTGATGAAAATTTAGTCAAATTAGTCAAATTATTTAACGGTTCTCAATTATCAACTTTACGTGAAGTTGATTGGAGTTGTATGTAAATGTGAAATTATTGTGAAGCATACCATGATGGTATACGTCTTCCTATCTTTGGATCCTCTCCATAGTACTTATCTGAATTAGCCTCATACTTATAAGTTGGTGCGAAGTTTAACTGTCCTTCTGACCATCCTCCAAACACACCCTTCTCCATTTCTTTCGCTAGCTGCACAAGCAAACAACAAATTTTTTAAGAGCATAATTATATATCTAACTTTATTTAATTAGGACTCGTTAATAAGTGGTAGAAAATTCATGTAACCTATTTCTATTGGTAATAATTATAATATTACCTGGTCTTTCTCAAATAATTTTGACCACTGTTTTTTTGAGATAAGATCTCTTGTTTTCTCATATGACAAATTGATTCGGTAATTCAGATCACCCAACCAAATTACTCTCCTGCAAATACAATAATTGAAATTGATCTAAGTCATTATGTTACGTTTCTTTTCATACAAAACATATAAGGCCATATAAGTAATTTCCTATATAAATATATATAAGAGAAAAAATCTCAAACTAGCTGAATTTGTTATTTTTTGCCAGTACTTTTAGTCATAAGTTCAATTTTTTTAGTCTAATAATCCAATAATATACTTTTAACCGAAGACATAGACTTACTCATGATCAAGAATATTCATTGGAAGTTGAATATCAGAAAGTGAATGAAAATGAGTTCTGTGATGAATCTCACGCACATCAGCATTCCTTCTGAGTTCATCCCCTTCTTTTTCACCAGCAGTCAGATGTGTGCATATAAAACAAAACAATGTTTGATATATGGACATGCTGATAGAAATTGAACCCTGAAAATAACACAAAATTATCTTTATTCATCTATCATTATTCTCCTATAATGATAACAATAATCCTAAACCACAACAACAAACTCACTAGACCTTGTTACCAATATATCCCATAACACCAACTCCAACTGTTGAAACCTTCAAATTCTGAATGTGTTTCCTCAGATTCCTCCGAACCCAGATGGTGATGAAGATTCCAACCATCTGTTTGCTCACTATTCTTACATAGGGTGATCTTCTCTTCCTCCTCATCAATGCTTCAAGATCAATCTCACCAAGAAAACCTATGTCATCCATCATGGTTGTTGGTTTGAAAGAACCATAAGTTCTGAAAGACTTCATTGTCTTAAATGACTTGAAAGTCTTCAAAGTCTTTGATTTGTTCAACACTTTCTGTGGCTGCAGATGCATTGGTTGCTCTGGCCAACTCAATCCAATTCTTTCACTTCCACTCAGCATTGATGTGTCCATGTTTATGTTTTCCTCCGCGGGCGAGTCTTCGTTGCGAAAACAGTTCAGCCTGTTCAGCTTTCTTGGGTAAGAAGGTAACTGGCTTTGCAAATCAGGATCAGCATTTGTGATGGATTCTTCTGTGGCAATGTCACCAACATTGTTGCCTTCTTCTTCATTGAATGGATGAACTTCTTCGCCGATGTCACTGTCACTTTCCTCAAGTAGAATCTCTTCTGCTACATCCGGGATGTCGGCCGTTGGCTTGAATCTGGAGGGCGAGGGAGGATCACTGAAGGATTTCATCTTAGTTGCCGGTGGCCTAACTCTGTTAAGTGTTTCTCTGATGATGTTTTCCCATTTTGGCACGCGCCGAGTGTCTTCAGCACCAAAGATATTGCCAGGGTTCAAAGGTACAATCTCTTGAAAACTGAAAAATCATATATAGAAAGCTCTTATTGGATCCAGAAATCTTGTAAAGATCAAATATTTAGTGACATTATATGAGAATGTATGAATTACCCAAGAACATAGATATCGGCAGGGTGGTTGATGCATAACCAATCATCAATGTCTAAATCATCAGGGGGAGCTTCTCCTCCAACATTCCATGTCCCAACACATATTCTATTACACAAATTGATGAAATCAAGTTTAATTTGCAACTACTATATGCTGTTGCATGCTAATTAATTAATTAAGTATAGAATGGTAACCTGAGTTCCTTGTTGTTTATGTACTGAGCCCTGGAAGTTAATGACTTTTGCCTCCTTAATCTTGGAATAAAATCTGCACCCTCATTCAGATTTGTTCTGTTCTATGAAGAAGATTGAATATTTAATAGCACAAGTGACAAAGAAAGAAAGAAAGACCTTGATTAGTATGAGAATGAGGAGAATCAGAATCAGAATCAGAATGAGAATCAGGATCATTCTGGTCATCAGGGTCATCAGCAGTGTAATCAGTTTGATTAGTTCCCATGTTAAGCCATTTGCGCATCACCACGCTTCCCCAGAAAGCCTGCAACCAAAAATATGTGACAAGCAAACAAACAAAGAAACCATGCAAAGACAAAGAAAGAGATACCTGTGGGTTGTTGGTTGACCGTTGCTTCATCACTCACTCTTGCAAGAACCTTACTTACTACTCTGATCTACTTTTAATCAATCAAATGAAAACAATCACAAGAGGCAAAACAATGTCTTTCATTCATCTACTTAACCAACTTAGATAATTATGCTATAAATAAAAATGAGATATAATAATATAGATATGCATGATATAATTGAAAACTTTAAGTTTAGAGATTTTTGTTTTGTTCTTTTTGATTTCTATCTAATTCTCTCTATCTCTCATCTCTGGATACAATATCGTATTATCTAATTAGATGTTTATATAAAATATTTTATATGCTTCAAAATTAAATTATATGTGATCTAATGATATAATTATATTTGCAGGTTAACTTTGAGGTGTTTGATAAAAACTTAGGAATAGAGAATCAAACATGTAGTTGCTGTTGCTGTTGGGCCCAACTACATGTTTGAGTTGGATGTGGTGTCTTTTCATCTTATGTTCTCTTATTTGATTTCTTTCAGAAATTTTGCTGGTGGTCGAGAGCTCTCCACGGTTGGCCCAACAAGTGGTATCAGAGCCGATAGTTTAATCGGTCTGGTTTTAAGGAGTATTCAAAGGTAAAGCATCGAAAGTCTTCCCGGCAAAGGTAGTTCGGGCGGCGTGTCTCGCAGTGTTTTGCGGGGATGTGATGGACGAATACTCGTGGTGGTAGAGGAGCTAAAGGGGAGTTGATGCTTGATGTGGAGGCTCACACTTGAAGAGGAGATTGTTAGCGTTGCAAGTGTGAGGAGTGTTGAAGTTAGTCTCACATCAAAGAGAGCAAGAAAGAGTGAGGAGTTTATAAGATGAGAGACGCATTAACTTAACAATTTAAGATTTTGAGTTGGATGTGGTGTCTTCAATTGACAGTGTCACGGGGAATTGTATGTTATATTATATACCCAGAAAACAACAGGTCTCACATCACATATGTAACTAGACGGCAATAACTGGGTCCATGTCTATAAGAAGACAACATTATCCACACATTTTAATTTTTTTTTTTAAGTAAAAAAAAGTGTGAAGGGATTCAAGAGAAATAAAAATTTTTCACCAAATTAACATAAAAAAAATTTATATATATAATCAACCACTAAATCAATTATTATTTCATATACTTTTAATTTATATTTTATATTTCATATATAATGGATTTTTTATGTACATATATCTTGATTGGTTGTATCAACATTATACCTCCACTAAGAAAGAGAACAAAACTTACCAAATCTTAAAATGTGAACTTGGTTAATTAGATTTAAAAGATCTATCTTATATTAGAATAAAATGTAATACTATATACATGATGAAGGATACGTTGTCGTGTTTCTATCTCTATTAACATTATTTATTATCTGTCACAAATATGACTTAATGTTAATAATTTAATATGCTAAGGGATAAACCACAGCCATTCAACTGACACGCCAACTAATAATGGTCTTTTTTTTTCAGGTTAATTTAATTACATGGTCTGTGTTTGGCTGTTCCTATTCTAATTATTGACCCTTTTTTATTTTGCAATACTTTTTCACTAACGTACATTGAAACCCCTTTCAAGAAGTAACCAATCAAACATTTGGGAGAATAATATATGTAATTTGGCATTGCCTCACCTAATTAAGACCCCATTGATCTATTCATTTAATTGGACACAATTAACATTCACGGATTCGTCAATGCACCACTTGATTTATATTTTTAATAAGGGAGTTCTTTAGATAAAAATGTCTAACATTTTTTTTTAAAAGATATTTTTTAGTAATTAAAATTTAATATATATAATAATCAATTAAATTATATTATTTTTATCAAAATTAAACTAGACAAATTAATTTAATCAAAAAATAATAAATTAAATTTTAAATTAATTTAAATTAATATTATTTTTTATAAAAATTAACTTCAATACTTTTATTATAAAAAATAATTAAAATATTTTTATTATATATATATATATTAATTTTAAAAATTCTATATTTTAATTCTATAATAACAAAAAAAAAGATTAGAATTTAAAATTTTTAAAATTAATATATAATATAAAAATATTTTAATTATTTTTTATAATAAAAATATTGTAATTATTTTTTTAAAAATAATATTAATTTAAATTAATTTAAAATTTAATTTATAATTTTTTTAATTAAATTAATTTATTTAACCTAATTTTAATAAAAATAATATAATTTAATTAATTATATATATTAAATTTTAATTATTAAAAAACATCTTTAAAAAAAAGACGTGTTTATTATCTGAATGCCTCCCTTTTAACAAATATTGGATATTACTATTAGGATACTAGCTAAAACTTGACTTTAAGATATCAAAAGTCACAAAATAATGATACATGAAGAACATTTTACTGCTTAGTGCTTACCTACCCAAATATATTATTATATCGATTAAGAACAAAATAGCATATGACATCTAAACTTATTGTCATCATTGGCTCCATTATTTATAAATGTGTAACAACCAAATTAATTAACCACCGTAGATAGGTACAGAAAGATATGATTTGCCGCACTAAAAAGCCCCATTAATTAATAGAGTCTATACGTGTAAAGGGGAAGCAGACAGGAAATTAAGGGATTGCATTCTTTAAAACGTAATTTGTTGGATAATTGACTATAATTAAAAGCATAAAGGAAGGCCGCAACCACAAGAAATTAGAACATTCAATTATAGCACATGATGATGACAATAGTTGGTCCCCGTTTTTATGTGAAGAGTGAAGACTATATTTTCTTTATGAATTAAAAATAAATATAAATGAAAATGAAATATTTGGTGAAACTTTTTTTATGTCTTGTCAGCATTGACTCAGCTAACAAACAGAGTAATAAGCTGAGATGATAAAGTAGAAGCATATATGCATTGCCAAGAAAAAATACCAAGGTTGCATGCATACCTTAACAAGCACACACATATATAGGTGATCTCAACTCTTGTAAAATTAGAAATCTAGAAAAGCAACATGCAGTGGCTCCATTCATAAGAAAAGAAGAAGAAGATGAAGAAGTGTTTGTATGATCAAAATGTCTTCAAACTATTTTATATGCCAACATATATTAAAATAACATTACATTTATTTTTAATAGATACAAAAAATATATGTCATTTCACTGTTTAATATGGCATTGAAGTGCTTACTCATCTCTTTGTTTAGTGTTTACTGAGTTTATGTCGAAAAGAGGTCGAGACTCGAGAGACCAATAATCTTATGGATAATAATAGTATAATTGGAACTATCGCAAAAATTAAATCAATGCAAAACGTAAATCTTAAAAACAATTTTAGAATTTTAGCCTTGAATTAAATTATAAATCTGATTTAGTGATAGATATTAAAAAAATGACTAATTACTTAGGAATGCTCCTATAAAGACGCGGAAAACGTCTTTTTAAAGACGTTTACGTGTCGTATTATTATTGAACGTATTAATGAATAGATTATTTTTTAATTTCTTAACAAATTAGAATAAAACCGTTTTTTTATAACAATAACAATAAATTTTTTTTTTAGAAGTTTAATTGTATTTTTAAATTTTTAGGGATTTAAATATCTGTAAACAAAAAGTTAGGGATATATTTGTCTTTTTATCAAAAAATTTAAAAATATTCGGTTTATATATCGTGTAATTCAATCAGATCAAATCGGGTCTAATAATTATAATGTAGACAATCGGATTTATTATTGTTGCTATAATAAACTAATTTTATTCTAGTTTATTAAAAAATTAATTATTAACCGATTTAATAAAGATATCTAATAATAACATAACTGATAACACATGTAAACCTCTTTTAAAAATAAGATATTTTGAGTATCTTTATTAAAATGATCTTCTAATATTTAATGTTCAAGTAATATAACAACGCTTTGATAAGAAAACCAGTTATATCGAAGATAAGGATTTTTTTTTTTTCAAATTACTAGGTCTATTATTTTAAAATAAGTATTCACTTTCATTTTATGTTTAGATACATTAATTGTTTAAAAACCTTAAAAAATTAAAAAGTCACTTATTTTAAAATAGAAAGAATATAAAAGTAGGTAGTATTATATTTTAATTCATTATCACCAATCAAATTATAGTTATGGGTCTAAGAATAAAACAGAACTATGAGACTAACTGAAAATTAACCATTAAATCAGTCTAATTTAAAGTAGAGAGATCGGTTATTAGAAGAAAAAAATATTAAATCAATTCAATTTTTAATGATTAATTGGTCTTAAAACAATAAAGTATAATTTAAAAAAAAAAATATATATATATATATATATATATATATTATTTTAATATATCTAATTTTACTCTAATAAGTAAATTTTAATTAAACTTTTAAATATTTAAAAAAATGTTAAAAAATTATCAAAAATTATTTATTATTAATTCAATTTTTTTAATTTAATTTTTTTAATTTAATAATTTAATAAAATATTTTATTTCATATTTTAAATATTAATTATTAACTAATAATAAAATATACTAAATTTTGATGGTGATATAACATTATTCTTAATTTAAATATTTAATCACCGATTCAATTTTAAAACCTTTGTCTATAATTGTATACAAATACAACAATATTGTTCCATTCATTAATTATTTCCTCGAATAAGATCACATGTCCACATCGACTATAAAATGGAACATGTGTTTCACGGTGGTTGTTTTAACTTCAAATTAATTAATTAATTAATTAACTATGGCGTATTGTTGTAGGGTTTCCACCGTGTGAAGAGAAATAATAACGCGTGATAATGACTGATGAGTTTCTACTTTTACTCTTTTAGTGCATTGGTTGCAATTGCCCCCGTTATTATTGAAAGAAAAAGTATAAAGAGACAATACAAATATTAAAAAATTTAAATATTTAATTTATTAGATATTTAAATATTTAATTTATTAAGTATATAAATAGTTATTTTAATATTAAAATTTAGATAAATAATTTAAAGTATAATATATTTTATTTAAATTAAGTTAATTTTAAAATTTGTTATTTATATATATTATTTATGAAAGTCATTAATTAATTAACATGATGTATAAATGTAACTTCAAACTGAATACTATTAAGTATTAACCCCTGTAGTCGTTGTTGGGGCAATTAAGATATTGTGAAAAAAAAATTGTAGAAAATTAATTTTTAATTAATTAATATTAAATAATTTTAAATTTTAAATTAATAATTTAAAATTTTATCTTAAGAGTTTATAATTTAAAATATAAAATTTAAAATAAATAAAATAATTTAAAAAATAATTAATATTAACTAAAAAATTAATTTCTTAATATTATTTGTTTTTCAGTCTCTTCAACCACCAAAAAACTAAAAATGTATTTGATTTGTATTTATATTTTTTATTTTTATTTTTAATATTTTTATTTTTTAAATTCTATGAAAAAAATAAAAACAGTAAAAATAATAAAATTTGATTTTTTTTTCTTTTTTTAATAAAATTCTGAAAATAAAAAACACTAAAAACAAAAAAAAAAAATACTATCCATTATTGTTATGTATGTATAGTTTGATTTCAACTTGAATAATATGCATCCTAAATTTTATTCCTATGTTACTAGCTAGTATTATCCATTCTTCTCTTCTTTGCTTTAGTTTGCCGACACTGTCTAGTAGTTTATTAACTATTAAAAGAATAACAGTGATGAAAGCTCGGATACACAGATCTTAAACGAATTGGACATGCAAATTAATTAATAATAATAATAATCAATAATTAATCATGAAATATATAGTAAATAATAAGTAAGAAGCATACCTTTAATTTGTTGATATAATTATTATTTGATATTTCTTGTTCTTAATTATTATGTGCTTGTGCTGCTACTTCATCATCAGCTTCTTCAGGCTTCAATAATTCTCCGATGAAGAAGTAAGAGAGAGAACAGAGACAGGTTTATGATGTTTATATATATATATATGATGATCACAACAAGAATATGCTAACAATTTGCTATATAATATAAACATATATATATATAACAACATTGGTCACTATCAATTTAATGGGAAAACAGGTAATACATATAACCTTATTGATACACGCGTCATATATCCATTCACATATCTTGTCTTAAATTATTCTTAATTATAAACCCTCCCTATATATGCACCATGTACATGTAGTTATTAAAAGTCATGCTATGCTAAACATTTTTTTTAATAAAGCATAATATTTTTTTATAATAATATATATATTTTTCTTAGAAAAATGTATAAAAATAATAGTATATATTAGTTAATATTTTTAATTCTAAAAATTCTTATTTTTCAAAAAATTTACTGTATAAGATTTGTAATTTAGGGAGAGATAAAGTTATTAAGGCTATATATATATATATATATATATATATATATATATATATAGTCTTAGTCTCTTACCAGATTTTACATCAATACCCTTGACAAAAGTTAAAAGTTTATGATTTAATATTTAAAATTTAATATTAATAACTTAAAATATTTTTATTAAAATTTGTTATGTTTATTGAAAAAAATTGATTTCTAACATTATTATTTCTAAAAAATTAATTATAACTATTACTCTTCGGTCAATTCCATTCTTCGTTCAACAAAAAAATTTCAGTTATTAATAGAGAGATATATCGGTTAAAAAAAAAGAGTATGTAGTAGTAATAATATTTGCAACTAACACAGAGAAAATTATATTATGTAAGGTTCATGGATCACTTGACGCTATGAATATGATTTATATAGTTAACTGTTTTTTTTTGTTCTGAATATATACACGTTTCAATAATATTATAGAGACAGGTTACCAAATGAAAGCTTTCATGCATTTCCACGTGAAAATTATTTGCTGCTACTCTCTTTAGGTAAAAATTATTCTTTTATTCGTTACATACTATCCAAAATTTAATAAAATTGCTGTCCAATAATCGTTAGTTACTAAATAATATTTAATTAAATATATTAAATTATTTAATTATTTTTAATTATTATATTAATATAAAATTACATGTGAATTTTCATCTATTTCTAATAATCTCTAATTTATTGCGATCCCACAAAACCATACAATCATCAATCAATCATGTGCAGTGCGTTGAATTTCAGTCACTCATTTAAAGGGTTTTCTTGGTACATAGATTTTATTTTTGCTTTATTATCTGTCCCTGCATGACCATGGAGACTGAAGAAGGATCTTCCGCCACTTCTAATTTTGTACTTTAATTTTATATCTTGATGACGGCATATATATATATATATATATATATAAAACGAAAGAAAGTACAAATAAATGGCTCAATTTTATCGAAATGAAAATTATATGTGTGTTTTTTTTGAATATGGAAGCATGGTGTACTAGACGTATATATGGGGCAGTTTTTTGGCAGTGTCACAGAGAAGAACTCGGACCGTGAATTTTCTTTGTTTCTGCAATTTGCATACGAAATCTCACGGTCCGATTTGTCTGATAATGGGAATTAAAATTTTGGGTGAACCAAATCGGACCCTAAGTGTTGTAGAAGCCGCATGGTCCGAGTTCCATGCTATAATTTTAAGAAGAACTCGGACCCTCCGTTTTGAGTGCATATCAAAATTGTTTTGGTGAACTGCTAGCTCAAATCGCATGGTCCGATTGCATTTCTTAAGATTATTTTAATCATGTTAACCTAGTCGAAGGGTGCGAGTTCTATTAAGTGGTCCATATAAAAGTGAGAAGTGAACTCATAACTGATGCAAGTCTTCGTCCCGAACTTGAGCGGCTGCCCCTTTTGTTTCTTCTTTCTCGTTGCTTTATTATTTGCTGTTTTACAGTTGAAGATCTAGTAGCTATTTTTATGTTTTTTTTGGGGGATTCACAGAAATGAGTGATAGAGTGTTACTAAAAGTGTATTATTTTGGTCAGATTTTATTACAAACATCTGAAGGAGTAAAATTTATTTATGAAAATTCGCTAGATGTTGTTATTCCTTTTATCATCTCATTTGAAGAGCTCAAAGGTGTGATCTGTGAAAAGATTGATTCTGAGAGGGCAAGAAAGATATCTTGTATTCTCTACAGATATCCCTTACAGGTGTTTGGTGGATTTATCCAGTTTCAAACCAAATATGTGACGGACGAAGCGAGCATGCAAGAGATGTTTTCAATGTATATTGAAAATCGGGCTCAGATCTCGTTCATCGAGTTGTATGTTGAGTTTGAACAATCTGAAGCTGACCGGAATATTGTACGGGAAGATTATAATAGTGACAGTGAAGAAGAGTTCGAAAGTAACTACGAGTTTGTTGGTCCAGATGGAGATGAAGATCAAGGTGAGAAAAATACGGCTCCAGATGTGACAGAGGTGGCAAATGCACTCACAAACGAAGTGCCATTTGAGAAGCCATCATTCATGCGAGTTTTGGACTTGGAAGCCATGCATGTTCCGAAGTTTCCGGAATATATGACTACAGGTACGAGAGACGTCGTATTTGAATTTTTTTTTAGTCATTTATTGATATAGTTATCAATAAATTAGTATTTATTTGCCATTATTTAATCATGCGTTGATGTCATAGTTCTCAGCATCGAACCGGCGGTCGAGCAGCTCAGGTGACTGAGTCACTGGTTCAACCACTGGTTCTATGTAAATAACAAAATAAAAAATAGCAGGAATGTTAAATAACAAAGTTGAAATGTATGTGTTTTATAACAATAAATATTTTTTTCACTTATATATGTATAGTATAAGTACTTATTTGGTAATAAGTATATTCTCTCGAACATGATTAGTAACTATTACGTGAGTTTCTAATTATCATTCACAGTTGATCGATCCCTTCATTGGTTAAAACCCACTGAACCGGATCGGTTAGGTTCCGGTTCTTTTGGCTTGGCGGTTGAACCGGCTTCTCCGTCCGGCCCGTTTTTAATATCTTCTGCTATTGTTCTTTTTTTAATTAGAGTGACATAGTAACATGTTGTCAGATTTGGATTTATATCATACTAGAGGCAGTGACTGTAGATGTACCCATATTATTGGTTTGAAATATCTCTGTCTTTATTTGATTTTTCCTATGGTGGTTGTCAATTGCAGAGATTCCTATTGTAGCAGATGGTGAATTTGCCGTCGGTATGGAGTTCAGTTCCAGGGAAGCTGTTATTAAGGCGATAAAGGATTATACCATACGACGAAGCGTTGACTACCGGGTGTATGAGTCTAAGCCATTGACATTTTATGCAAAGTGTACGCAGTACGGGTCCGGGTGTGATTGGCTTATCAGGGTTAGCATGATCAGCAGGAAGTACTGTTGGGTTATAAGGAGGTATAATGGTAGTCACACCTGTACCAGAGCCACCATTTCACAGGATCATTCGAAGCTGGATTCTATCACAATTGCGGAAGCGATAAAGCCATTGGTTGAGGCTGACCCCTCCTTAAAGGTAAAGTCGGTTATAGCAGAAGTGCAATCGAAGTTCAACTACACCGTCAGTTACCGGAAAGCATGGTTGGCTAAACAAAGGGCAGTAGAAAAAATATTTGGAAGTTGGGAGGTATCGTTTGAAGCGTTGCCTATATGGTTCAAAGCCATGTGTCATAAGGAGCCATCAGCTGTTGTCCATTTTGAGACTATGCCTGCATATCAAGGCGATGAGTTGGTGGGTGATATTCAAGTACTGCATCGAGTATTTTGGAGTTATTACCCCTATATTAGGGCATTCAGACATTGTAAGCCAATTGTCCAGGTGGATGGGACTCACTTGTATGGAAAGTATAAGAGTTGTCTACTAGTGGCAGTTTCACAGGATGGCAACAACAATATCGTCCCAATTGCGTTTGCTATTGTGGAGGGAGAGACTTCTGATGCATGGCACTTCTTCCTTAGTAACCTTCGTCAGCATGTTGTCACTCGGGATGGTGTGGGTCTAATATCCGACCGACACGAATCCATCAATGCAGCTGTGAAATGCAGTAACGGAGCTTGGTCACCTCCTAGAGCTTTTCATATTTTCTGCATCAGGCATATAGAGTCGAATTTTCTGCGAAAATTCAAGGCACCGTACCTCCAAAAATTGGTCGTCAACATTGGTAACCATTTACTAAATTTAAGTAACTTATTAACAGAAATAACCTTCAATATTTGTTTCACTTGTTGCTATCCTCTAGGATATTCGAGGAAGGTGCGGGAGTACGAAGTGCGTTACCAGCGATTACGGGAACGGGGTGAAGCGTATACAAACTGGTTAAACCGAATTCCTCGCGAACAGTACGCATTGGCATTTGATGGTGGATACCGATGGGGTCACATGACAACGAATCTAGTGGAATGCATCAATTCAGTGTTGAAGGGTGCACGCAATCTTCCCATTACTGCTCTTGTCAAGGCAATATTCTACAGGCTAAACGAGCTGTTCACCAGAAAAAGAGCGGAGGCAGAAACGCGGATTAATGCTGGCCATGTGTTCTCCGAAGTCGTGACCTCGAAGTTGCATGCAAACCAACTTTCATTAGGAAACATTCAGGTCAGTTGCTTTGACCGGCAGAATGAGGTCTTCGAGGTGCGTGAGATGCCAAGCGGACTGGAGTTTGCAGCCGATCTACGTGGCCTTCGATGTGACTGTGGTGAGTTCCAGGTGGACCGGATCCCCTGCAGACATGTGTTCGCATGTTGCGCCAACCAGCGATTGGATTGGAAACTGTATTTGCATGATGTGTATAAGATTGACCAAGTTCGGCAGGTGTACCGAGCAAGATTTAGGCCACTAGGTAACCCGACGACATGGCCTGCGTACAACGGTCCTCGCTTCGTACCGAATCCGTATCTGAGACGAGTCTCGAAAGGGCGCCCCAGGATGACGCGCTTCTTGAATGAGATGGACACGCGAATGTTACGTCGTCCTAGGCGATGTACGCTATGTGGAGCTGAGGGACACAGTCGTAGTAGATGCCGTCAGTCAACTGGTACAAATGCCGACGGAGATGCTCAGTAGGTTCACATTATGGTAGGTGTATAACGGCACTAGTATGGCATGGGTTGTCCATTTGAGGTAACTTGACCTGATATGTGTAACATTGTATAACGTTTTTAATTTGTTTTTATTTTAAAACAGTTTTTATTTTTGAGTTTTCATAATTTATTTGGTAGTTTATATCTATTATTTTAATGTATACCAGATGTATGTATTAAAAAATAAAACGGATACGTATCACAAAAATATATTATAATTTGCGTACTTGTTGAACCGGCCGGTCCGCTTCACAGTTTTTCTGATTGAACCGACCAGTCCGGTTAACAGGTATTCTGATTGAACCGGCTGATCCGGTTCAATTAATTTTTCTGATTGAACTGGCCAGTCCGCTTCACAGGTTTCCTGATTGCACTGGCCGGTCCTGTTCACAGTTTTCCTGATTGAACCGGTCGGTCCGGTTCACATGTTTCTAATTGAACTGGCCGGTCCGGTTCACAGGTTTTCTAATTGAATCGGCCGGTCCGGCTTCTCAGGTTTTCTAATTGAACCGGCTGGTTCGGTTCACAATTTTCCTGATTGAACTGGCATGTTCGGTTCACAGGTTTTCTGATTGAAGCAGCCGGTCCGGTTCATAGGTATTCTGATTGAACCGGCCGTTCCGGTTCAATCAATTTTTCTGATTGAACCGGCCAGTCTGTTTCACAGGTTTCTTGATTGCACTGGCCGGTCCGGTTCACAGGTTTCCTAATTGAACCGATAGGTCCGGTTCACAGGTATCCTGATTGAACCGACCGGTTCGGTTCACAGGTTTTCTAATTGAACCGGCCGGTCCGATCCAATTTTTACATTAGTACATATACGATACCTGTAGCTTGTTATAATATGATCTCAATTGTCCAACTGAGGTATATTGACATGATATCTATAGCAATATACTCAGATTTTATGAAACCTTAATACGTAGTCAAGATCAATAATACCTGAATAGGGTCATTAATGCATAAATACTCTAAACATACAATATAAATCTTACCATAGTCCATCTCAGTAATTCATAATGTCCAACAGATACAAATTAGTCTAAACACAGTCCAGGTGATTAATACTTAAATAAATAATTTACACCACAACTACTTTCTCATGGCCCACTTCACATCCTTGACAAAATTCTTGCATTTCTTGGCCGCCTTTTTGAAGACAGATGGAATGTAGCGACTAGCTGCGATGTGGTGGATCAATCCTCAGATTGTAACCTTTGGAGGTTTCATCCGGAGTGCGTGCCTGACCTGTATACAATTTATAAAAAATAATTAAATGTAGTACATCAGGTAATCAAAGCAAGACATATACCACATATCATTTACTAAAAATCAAACAAAGATGCCAATTATGAACAAAAAATAAATAAGTAATCGAACATGTAAGGTAAAATACAAAACATAATACCATCATTACGAGATTCCTCATCCTCATCGAACTCCTCTATTTCATCATCCTCATGATCCTCCTCGTCATCCGGGTCATCTACTAGATACGCATCGATCTCTTTCTCAAGTGTGTTGGCATTTTCCTCAATGAGTCCCATGGAAACACGGTTAGGGTTCTGACTAAAAAAAGCTCCGCGTCCACCGTCACTCCTACTAGAGTCAACCGACACAAACCCCCCAGAAGCAACCGTTGAGGTATGGCCCGGGTACCTCGCATCCAATGAATACCTACCTGCCATGAACTCAGACTGATGTCCATATTGTGATAGTCCAGGATCTGCAGATATCAACCCAAGCAACTGGCTAAAAGAACCTCCTTCTCCTGTTTCAAACTGTGAGGTTCCCCAATATTGTTGACTTATTGGAACTGATGGGGGGAACTGTGTCTGAGGTACATACTGGCTTGAGGACTGAGGTTGTTCTTCTGGAATCGGGTTTGGAGGTAATATATGCGGTGAATGTGGCTCATGTCCTTCATTGTCATCATCCATATCCTGACTACCCTCATCGGTATCCTGATTATCCTCATCCAAATCCTGATCACTCTCATCCATATCCTAATCATCTTCATCATTATCTTGACCCACAAGATTTGACAAGTTCAAGTGGTCCTCATATTTTGATCGGTACCAATGCATGTAACTATCTAGTAGATGATGTGAAGGCATGGGAAGCTCAGATAGAACATAGTTATACCTGTTTGACCAATGCATCACCCAAATTGAATGACTCGGTGCCGTGGCTCAATTAAGATTCTTGGGACCAGTCAGGGTTTCTCCATGCGCCTTGTCTAGATTCCGCTCCTGACTAAGTAGTCCCTGAACAAAACCAAACTGTCGCCTAAACCTATCGGTAGCATGCCACTCGATACATTCAAATGATACCAACGAAACTGTAGCGCTGATAAACCCCATTTGTAGGGTTTATCTTGTGCTTGATTTAGGGGATTTTATACCCTTTTACCCACATTTATCCATTGAAATGGCATGGTTTTATGACTTCTTCTTTAATTGTGCTTAAGAGTGAAAACATGCTTTTTAGGACTTAAAATAGCTAAATCTAATTCCCCCTTTGATTCCACTAGATGCCTTGATATGTTTGTTAGTGATTTCGGATTGAAAAGGCTAGGAATGGATCAAAGGAGTGAAGAGGAAAGCATGCAAAGTGGAGAAATCATGAAAAGTCAAAGAAGTTGAACTCGCCCATGGACGCGCGCGCGCACCTGGCACTTGCGCGCACCTACGAATCACCCCATGGACGCGTACGCGTGCTGTGCGCGTACGCGTCGGTGCTGGTTTATGATTTTTTTAATGAAAACGTGACCAACGAATTCTCAAGGGTTGTGGGGCCCAATCCCAACCAACTTTGGCGCCAAAGATGCTATTTAAAGCCAAGGATTGAAGAGCAAGGGGGATTGCAATCATACACACTCATTAGTTTAGTAGTGAGAGTTAGTTTCTAGAGAGAGAAGCTCTCACTTCTCTCTAGAATTAGGATTAGGATTAGGTTCATTTTCTTAGATCTAGGTTTTAATCTTGCTTTCTTCTACTTCTACCTTTCAATTCCTTGTTGTTACATTCATCATTCTTCCATTCTTTTGTTGCAATTCCCTTTATGTTGTTCTTATGTTTTGTTGTAGATCTACTATTGTTCATTCCATTTTCTTTCAATTCAATAAGAGGTAATTCATGTAGATCTTGTTTCCTTTAATTGTTGTTGTTAATTCTTTACATTTGATTGTAGTTAGAATTAATTCTTGTTGTTGATTTACTATATTTTTCTTTTGTGCCTTCCAAGTGTTTGATGAAATGTTTGGTTGGATTTTAGAGTAGAGTTTTATGTTCTTGGCTTGGAAAGGTAACTTAGGAACTCTTGAGTTACTAATGTCCAAGTAATTGATGATTGGGATCCATTGACTCTAGTTCTCACTAATTGAATTAGTGGAGAGTTAGGACTTATGAACTAGGATTGATATAGCCCATTTGACTTTCCTTTACTACTAGTTAGAGGATGATTTAATGAGATTAATCCTTGCCAATTCTCATATTGTGGTTAGGGGTGGCAATGGGTAGGGTAGGGTAGGGTTTGGAGTCAACCCTAACCCTACCCGCGGGTTGAGATTTTTATATAAACTCAACCCTACCCTACCCGCGGGTTGAGAATATCTCAACCCTAACCCTACCCGCTCTTAACCCGCGGGTACCCGACCCTACCCGCGGGTTACAAAAAAAATGCAATGTTATTATATAACTTGATGATAATTTAAAATAGAACTGACTTTTATGTAAAAAAAAGTTTATTAAATTATCAATTAATGATTTTCTTTTAATGACTAAAGATCTTTTGTATTTAGTGAGAAGTCTTTAGTTCAATATCCACTTAAAATATATTTTTATATAAGTATATAACATATACATATATAGGGTGCGGGTTGGTCGGGTAGGGTTGAGGCTCAACCCGCACCCTACCCGACCCGCATGAAAACCCTACCCGCACCCTACCCTACCCGCTGCGGATCGGGTTGGCAACCCTACCCGACCGGGTGGGGTTGGGTTGGGTACCCGCGGGTAGGGTACATATTGCCACCCCTAATTGTGGTTAGTGATTAGGATAGAGATCCTTGACCACCAACCCTTGCCAAGACCTTTTTAGCCATTAGTTTACTTTCTTGCCATTTATCTTTCATGCCTCTTATCAAAACCCCAAAAATAATTCATAACCAATAACAAGACACTTTATTGTAATTCCTAGGGAGAATGACCCGAGGTCCAATACTTCGATTTATAAATTTTAGGGGTTTGTACTAGTGACAAACAACTTTTTGTATGAAAGGATTATTGCTTGGTTTAGAAACTATACTTTACAACGAGATTTCATTAGTGCATTTCTAAACCGTCAAAAATCCAATCATCAAAATGGCGCTGTTGCCGGGGAATTGCAATGGTGTTATGTTATCGGTTATTGTACATATGTGAATAGTGTGAATATCTTGCTTTTTGCTTTAGTTGCTAGTTGTAGAATTTTATTTCTCTTATTTTCCATTATCTTTTGATTTTTGTTTTCTCTTTCCATTATGAATTCTCATTTTGGCTATGAGTGTAGTTACAATTATGTTGTAGGTGATGAGGACTATAATGGAGATGTGTATCAAGGATGGGACAATCAAAGGTGAGAAGAGCCATATGCTTATGATCAATCCTCATGGCAACAACCCCCACCAATGCACTATGAGGAAGAGCCATTCTTTGATGCATATCAATCAAATGGCTATGGTGAATCTCCTTGTGATTTTCAAGAACCACCACCATATGCCTATGAGTCATATCCTCAACATGACCCTCAACCACACTCACAAGCCTATTTTCAACAAACACCTTCATATGACCCTAATCCATATCCATCCTACCAACAACCATATGAGCTATATGAACCACATATAGAGTCACCACAATTCCAACATCAACATTTTCAAGAGCCACCTCCTCCACATTATTACCAAGATGAACCACCTCCAATATATGAAAATTTTCAACCACAAGATGAATACTACTTTCCACCACAACCTCCCATGGAAGAATACTCATATCCATTGATCCAAGAGCCACATGATCCTAATCATATTATCCAAGAGGAACAAGAGTCAAGGGATCGTCTCAAGGAAGCATTGGATCAATTTCAAGCAACCATGGAGTGTGTTGTGCAACAAGTGGAAAGAGTGGAAAACATAGAACCACCACAACTCTACCAAGAAGAACCATCTTCCTACTATGAACCCTTCCCCCAAAATGATGAATCCTTCCGTCCACCCCAACCTCCAATGGATAACATCCTTGGTGTTCTTCTTCAAGGACAAGAGGAGATGACAAGGGATGTGCAACAATTCATGACCGCCTTGGATGAGGTGGTAGACCGGTTAGCATCCCAATGCTTGAACACTCAAGGGACTCCCATGGCTACATGTGGAGAAACAAATGAAGAGCATAACATGAAGGAGAGATTGGTGGAGAATGAGGGAAGTTGCTTTGTATTGGAACAATTGGAGGAAGCTATAATTGTTGAAGAAGAGGAAGAATTGGTTGAAGACTTAGGAGATGCGGAGCCTTCATGGGAACATAGAGTTGAAGAAAACCCCTCCAAGATGATTGAAATTGATGCTAGGGAGGAAAGTGCACACCTTCCAAGGCATATTCCATATGAAGACTTGGATGAGATAGAGCGAGAGTTGAGTTCCCTTGGTGATGACGATCAAGTATCAAGTCATAGTGGTGAAGAATCCTTTGAATATGAAGAACCTTCTCCCGTTGGATTTGAAAGCGTTGTGGAGGTAAATCTCTCTCATCCTCCCATTTATGATTTGAGTAAGGGAAAAGGCTTAGGTAGTATTGTTGAACAAAGGATTACATTTGAGAAATCTTTTAAAGAGGTGGAAGTCCTTAGAAAAAGGAGGAGGGGAATTGAATACGCTTTGTCAAGACCCTTGGAATCACCTTTGCCTAGGTTGCCATCTACACCTTCATTTGAGTGGGTGAAACTCATTTCTATTAGCTTTATTATCCCACTCGAATATGGTTTGCTTGAAACGGATGGCCAACTTAGAATGCTTTGTGGGATGAAGCGTAAAAGAAAGATGTTTCGTGGTTGGCGTTGCAAATCAAGGCTCATTATGGTTGATGCATCAAACATGAGACATAAAGGTTGGAGTAGTTCTCACCTAGATGGGTCTAGGAGGATTGTTGGATATTTTATTGAGAATTCACCCTACTCACCACCCGGTTGGACTAATAATGATGATCAACTTCAAGACGGGTGTGAAAATAAGGTGTGGGATCCCGGATCACAAAAAGAGGATCAAATTTGGGAGCCCATGGTTTGTAAAGAACTCCATCAAAGCTTGAAGATATTAACTTTGAAGAATGGAGCTTATTGGAGATTCAAGCATTGGTGGATGTTCAAAGATAGCTTCAAGCACAAGCCACCTTGAGAGGAGCTCCCTATAAGTCCAACTTAAGGACAATAAACAAAAGTGCTAGGTGGGAGACATCGCACCATGGTAACTTCTTTTCATTTTCTCTTTTTGTACATATTGGTAATTAGTTTAAATTCATGTTTTTGGTTGATTTGTTGAGTATATTTGGTAGTTTAGTATGTTAAATAAGGTTTTATGGTGTTTTGGTAGCTGTTTGGAGGTTTGGAATGCTTGGATTGGTGCATCAAGCATTTTCACCTATCCACGCGCACGCGCCATGTACGCGTACGCGTGGGTACCAAATTTTCATTCCTTCATACATTGACCTGAGAGTTGTGCAAGTGTTGAGCGCGCACTGTGCCCGAGGCACAAACCAACTCGCGCGTACGCGCACATGACGCGTCACTCTCGAAATAAGCCATCCGCGCGCATGCGCCATGTACGCGTACGTGTCGCATCCATTGCACCACCATCCGCGCGCGCGCCATGCGCGCGTACGCGTGGATGTCCCTCCTTCACACATTTCTTTTCTTCTCCTCTTTCCATTTCTTTCCTTCTCCTTTCTTCTTCCCTTCTTCTACCCCTTATCCAACACTCCCAAACACCATTGATAACCATTTATTTTAGTTAGTTAATTAGTTAGTTACCTAGTTAGTTAGTTAGTTAGTTAGTCGATTAGTTAGTTTTAGTTTAGTTTTCATTTTATTTTCTATCTTTTTCATTGTAAGTGTTGGATTGTTATTCTTGTCTACCATTAATTGCTGCTGAGTTTTAAGAAGGGATGTTAGTCGATTATGTTTATAATCTTTGTTGGATTCTATGATTGGGGTTATATTTTGTTACTTGGTTTTGAATTCTTCATGCTTACCTTTTGAAAAATACCAAGTGATGAGAATTGTCTTCGAGCTTATAACCCTTTTGAATTGCATGTTGTAGCTAGCCATCATGTGATTTGGATCCTTTTCCCTCGATTAGGCAATCTCTTAATGGATGATGTTGTGTATTTACCTTAATGCATTGTATTTCATGATTATATCCATCCATATGTTTGGCTTGAATGTTTTCATGCTTCTCTAATGCTTGTCTTACCTTACGAGCTTACTTAAAGCATCTCAAGAACACTAGGATAAGTGACGTGCATGCTTCTTTTGTGACATAGCTCTTTATACTAATGTGTGTTCTAAACCGCACAATTTAGAATTCACACACTTATTTGTCATTCATGTCACACTAATTCACTCACTCAATTCTAGTGATTTACCTCATTCCAATAATGTATGCTTCCTTGCTTTTATATCTTCTCATCTTATGGTGTTGTATTTTTGTTTTTCATGATAAATGCACCATGCAAACATGGAAGCAGAAGAAAGAACACATAGCAATTCGTGTAAAGTATAGTTTCTCGTTGTAAAGTATAGTTTCTAAACCAAGCAATAATCCTTTCATACAAAAAGTTGTTTGTCACTAGTACAAACCCCTAAAATTTATAAACCGAGGTATTGGACCTCGGGTCGTTCTCCCTAGAAATTACAATAAAGTGTCTTGTTATTGGTTATGAATTATTTTTGGGGTTTTGATAAGAGGCATGAAAGATAAATGGCAAGAAAGTAAACTAATGGCTAAAAAGGTCTTGGCAAGGGTTGGTGGTCAAGGATCTCTATCCTAATCACTAACCACAATATGAGAATTGGCAAGGATTAATCTCATTAAATCATCCTCTAACTAGTAGTAAAGGAAAGTCAAATGGGCTATATCAATCCTAGTCCATAAGTCCTAACTCTCCACTAATTCAATTAGTGAGAACTAGAGTCAATGGATCCCAATCATCAATTACTTGGACATTAGTAACTCAAGAGTTCCTAAGTTACCTTTCCAAGCCAAGAACATAAAACTCTACTCTAAAATCCAACCAAGCATTTTATCAAACACTTGGAAGGCACAAAAGAAAAACATAGTAAATCAACAACAAGAATTAATTCTAACTACAATCAAATGTAAAGAATTAACAACAACAATTAAAGGAAACAAGATCTACATGAATTACCTCTTATTGAATTGAAAGAAAATGGAATGAACAATAGTAGATCTACAACAAAACATAAGAACAACATAAAGGGAATTGCAACAAAAGAATGGAAGAATGATGAATGTAACAACAAGGAATTGAAAGATAGAAGTAGAAGAAAGCAAGATTAAAACCTAGATCTAAGAAAATAAACCTAATCCTAATCCTAATTCTAGAGAGAAGTGAGAGCTTCTCTCTCTAGAAACTAACTCTCACTACTAAACTAATGAGTGTGTATGATTGCAATCCCCCTTGCTCTTCAATCCTTGGCTTTAAATAGCATCTTTGGCGCCAAAGTTGGTTGGGATTGGGCCCCACAACCCTTGAGAATTCGTTGGTCACGTTTTCATTAAAAAAATCATAAACCAGCACCGACGCGTACGCGCACAGCACGCGTACGCGTCCATGGGGTGATTCGTAGGTGCGCGCAAGCGCCAGGTGCGCGCGCGCGTCCATGGGTGAGTTCAACTTCTTTGACTTTTCATGATTTCTCCACTTTGCATGCTTTCCTCTTCACTCCTTTGATCCATTCCTAGCCTTTTCAATCTGAAATCACTAACAAACATATCAAGGCATCTAGTGGAATCAAAGGGAAAATTAGATTTAGCTATTTTAAGTCCTAAAAAGCATGTTTTCACTCTTAAGCACAATTAAAGGAGAAGTCATAAAACCATGCCATTTCAATGGATAAATGTGGGTAAAAGGGTATAAAATCCCCTAAATCAAGCACAAGATAAATCCTACAAATGGGGTTTATCAACCTCCCCACACTTAAACCAAGCATGTCCTCATGCTTAAACCAAGAGAAGGCAAAGGGGTATCAACATTTATTCAATGAAATCTAACTAAATGCAACCTAAACTCATACAACCGACTGCATGTAGATTTCAGGAGGAATGATGTTCGGATCCACGCGATCCACAGCATAAGCAACCCAAACAAACTGGAAAAAATAAAGGAACCTCATGATCACAATCCACAATGCCAATTACAATAACATTGCTGTATAATTATGTCTCAGACCCTAAACCGAAAACTAATACTTCTTTAATTAAAACACACCTGCCCTTCCTGAAGTTCGTCAAATGCCTTCCTAAAGTGAGCTAACTTCAGATATCTATATCGTCGGTCACCACGCTCCCAGTTCCGCCACCTAATATGATATATTCAATTACCTCAACTAGCATTAACTGAATCTTAAATATCAAGATACGGGTATATTGTAACAAATTATTACCTGTTTGCTAGCGAAAAACTTCGGGGTTCCCTAGGTAGCGGCGATAGATATGGCAGCCTGATCCAAGCCCAACAGAGTAGAAGTATTAGTGGACCATCTATTTCCTTGCAGTTAAAACGAGATGCCCGGCATAATGCCCTGTAGAGATGTGCTAGGCATGCCGCTCCCCAACTATACTGACCAATACTAACAAAATCACGTAGCAAGGGTAGAAATTTCCAATGCACACCTACCCCAGACTTATCCCCAAACAAGATCGTCCCGATCAGCAACATAATATGGCACCTCACATACCTCTGTATACTGATATCATCAGTCAACTCTAAATTTTCTTTTAGATCCCGCAGCCAGGTAATTTTTATGCAACTACCTCTACAATCCGACTTACGCGGTGCAACTCCAAATTGAATCAAACACTCCGCCTCCAACGCTTCAAACTGCTCATTGTCATCCCTGTGACTGGAAGACCATCTGTGGGAAGACCAAGAATCAGAGCTACATGTTCAAGTGTCATAGCACATTCACCAATGGGAAGGTAAAACGTATGTGTGTCTGGGTGCCAACGTTCAATTAGAGCATTTACCAATGCTTTCTGACACTGCACTATCCCAATCTGAGACACATGATAGAACCCGGTAATT
The DNA here is from genome assembly GCF_003086295.3 of Arachis hypogaea. Lineage (NCBI taxonomy): Eukaryota > Viridiplantae > Streptophyta > Magnoliopsida > Fabales > Fabaceae > Arachis > Arachis hypogaea. The sequence goes on along the minus strand of NC_092054.1, from coordinate 150,063,580 downwards.
CGCAAATGATCCTCCACCCTTTCGTTGTACCGATCCGGAGGAACTGGATGGTTACATGTTAACATTCTTGATTTCTACAAAAAAACATAACAAATTATTAGTCAAATTATTAACAATTACTAACTTACCATCATCAATCATTTTACTGAATCCTTATATAACTAATTCTTGTAACTTCTAAATTTATTTAATTAATCCTCAAAATTATTCATAACTGCAAATGAAACTCATTACAAATACATATATTTCTAATCATAATTCTCAACAATATTACAACATCTACAATAATATCGAATGTTAATTACTCTTTTGTCAAAAAATTTTTCCTCTGTAATAAAAAATATTAACAATCAGTATATGCCATCATTCATATTCTAACAACGGTAATAATTAACTTGCTAATAATAATTACTAGAATTAAAAATATTTAAATATTCTCATAAAAAAAATCTAACATGGCTTAATTAAAATAACCTTACTAATCAACTCAGCATTAACACTTTATCACAATAACAATAACATTAATATTTAACCAAAATCGATAACAGTTATAGTTAATTTTTTAAAAACACATTTAAATAAGATTGGCTTACAAATAATTATACTAAAAATAAAAAAAATTAAAAAAATTTACATTATCTACTACTTATTACAGTCGAAAACACAAAACATAACAACAACATAATCATAAAAAATTTCCTAATCATGATATATATAATTAATAATCTGTAAAAAAAATTTAAAAAAATCTTACAAATATTCAAAAATTAGTCATAATCATTCTATTTATATTCTTCAACTGCACGTCTAACAACAACATAATCATAACAAATTTCCTAATCATAATATATATAATTAATATTCTGTAAAATAATTTTAAACAAATCTAACAAATATTTAAAAATTAGTCATAATCATTCCATTTATGTTCTTCAATTTCATGTCTAACAACAATATAATCATAAAAAATTTCCTAATCATGATAAATATACTTAATAATCTGTTAAAATATTTTAAAATAATCTAACTAATATTCATAAATTAGTCATAATCATTCTATTTATATTCTTCAACTGCATGTCTAACAACAATCATAATATTAAAATTTTATATTTTAATAATTATAAATATAAAAAAATTAAAAAATTTAAAAAAATTTAAAAAAATACTTACATAATTAGGATCACTGAGATAATGAATAATATGAAGCTCAGATCGATCAACATCTTTAACTTTGTATTTTTTTGGCATTGTTGTTGGTCCTCCACCATGCAAAACCCAGAGAAAGGAAGAAGAAGGTGACTCTGAGAGTGAAAGGTTAGTGAGTGAAGTGTGTATTCGGATGGTGAGAGAGGGTGAGCTTCTTTGTGTGTTTTTTAGGGGCACCATTTATGGATCAGCGGGGGAAACGACGCGTGTTCATTGTTAGACCAACTCGGACTGTGCATTTGGTCCACTGGAAATTGGACGGTCCGTGAAGTTACGCCAACTCGGAGGGTCCGAGTTCGTCACCAACCTGAGCCAAATGCACGCTACTCGGACCGTGCGTTTTGTGGCTTGAACTCTGAGGGTCTGAGTTGCTTCACCCCTGACACCACAATTTGGTTACACACCTCCCACCCCCATATCATACTCATACACCAGCTTGGGATCCATATGTAAATTAATAAGCGCAAATAAATACTTTAACATTGGTGCCAATAATTCTCAATAAATAATTATGGATCGTCAAAATAGATTAAATTTATTGGGCCAATTTGATTATTCATTTAAATAGATGGACTTTATTTTTAAAATTAAATTTATTTTAAAATTTTGAGTTAAATAGATTGAGTCTAATTAACCAAAAAAATATAGACTAAACAAATAGTTTGTTTAATATATTTTTTTATAAGGTAGAGTACATTTTTTATCTTTAAAATTTACAATTTTTTAAAAATATTTATAACGTTTAATTTTATTCAATTTTGTCTCTAACATTTTCGATTCATTCAATTTTGTTCTTAATATTTTCGATTTGTTTTAAAATTATCGCTAAATATTTTTAATTTTATCCCCAACATTTCAAATGAAGTTAACATCCAGAGATAATTTTGGTACAAATAAAAAATATTAGAGACAAAATTAAATACAATTAAATATTAAGAGTATCTTTAAAAAAAGCACAAACATTAGAAACAAAAAATATGCTTTATCATTTTTTATATATTTTTTTTTAAAAATAGCATTTTTGACCAATACTTTTTTTATTCGATTTAAAAATCTAACCCATCAAATAAAAAAATCTTTGTTTAAGATTTTTTGTTTAAAAGAGATTTTTTTTTGTCAAAATATTTTTTAAAAAATAAAATAAAAGAGTAAATGAGCTATAAAATTATTGCTTGTGAATAAGGCACTTAAACGAACGGACCGGCCTATTTAATCTGTGGGTTTAAGCGAGTCGATTTAAACAGGTTGGACTGATCCGTTTGACAATTTTAAATAATGTACATTTAAATAGAATTTAATTTTAGTATATTATTTATATAAAATAACTATATATCTAATTATATAATGTTATTTTAATAAAAATAATTATCTAAATAATCATTTAAAATTACGAATATAATTAAATGATTATATAAAAAAATTTATATTGTAAGTGAATTAAAATTAGACTCGTTTAAACAGGCACCTAGGTATAATGTTTTTACATACAATTAATTAATAAACTTTTGATATACTAATTTATTTAAAAAAAAATATTTGAGAGAGAATATAAATAAAGGTTGGCTTTTTTTTTAGATAAAGTATAAGTAATACATCCACTAGTCAACATAAATAATTTTTTAAAAAATTAATTTTAAAAATTAGATTTTAATTAATTAAAAGTAATCAAATTTGAATTTGGATAATTAAAATTAAATATCGTAACCTCCTCTAAACACACTCTCACACCACGTCTCAGTTTCTTCTCATCAGTCAACCTTCCGCCATTTAGACTGCCGCATATCCACCTTCGCAGTGCCGCTGGTGGGAGCTCTCACGCGTCCTTTCCTCCCTATCTTCCACGTTGCCGCTGCATGAAGAAGCTGTGCGAGTGATACAATTGTGCGCGATCCCTATGGTGCCGCTGTTACCTCACGATCCCCATCCGTCGTGCCAGGCAACGCAAAATCTGCACCCCATGACTCTCCATCCATCGTGACGCAATAGCCGCTGAGTCTTCCATTTGTGATGTGCAATCGACTACATCATGGCGACTCCTCCACTTGGGACGGGTGACTCCTCCACTTGGGACGCGCGACCTCCACGCAGCGCTGTCGAAGACGTCGTCGCCGACAACCCTGCAGCTCTTCTTCTTGATTTTGGATAATTCTTTTAAACAGTTTTGGATTTTTTTTTCTCTAAATTTTGGATGATTTTCTTTTATTAATTTTGGATAATTCTTTTTTCTATATTTTAGATGTTTTTTTTTGGGTTAGAAAATTTGTTTAGTAGTTTTAAATATTTTTTTTCTTAGTTTTTGAATGTTCTTTTTTTTTTATATTTTTTAAATGTCTCGTTTTATTAAGTTTTAAAAATTTTAAAATTAACGAATATTTTTTTATTAAAATTTAGATTTTTTTTTGTTATGTTTTTGATGTTTTGGAATTTAAAATAATTTTTTATTTTTTAAATTTTAAAAATAATTTTAAATATTTTTTTTATTTTGAATCTTTCTTTTCTGTTGCAAGTGGGGAGAGCCACAGTGGTTAGAGACGATGCACGTCGCAACGGAAAATTTAGAGGTGGTCGGTGAAAATATGGAAAAAAGGATTAGGATTATCACGTAAAGAAAAATTAAATTTTGTGTAGTAAATAATAAAAGATAAAAGATGAATTAAGACAAAAAGGGATAAATGAATTAGAATATTTTTTCATATTTAATGAACCTTAGAGTCTAGTAAAATAGGTGTTTGTTACGGTACGATGTTAAATTCATACGTACCGATACGTTTAAAATATGGACAAGTAATAACAAGCCACGTGAAATTTATTTTCCACGTTAGTATTTAATTTTTTCTTTTTTAAATATATATTATATCACCACTTTTACTAATATACCCCTTTAATTAAATAAAAATAAAAATATTTTTTATTTAATTTTATAAAAAGTCTTAAACATCCTTACTTTATTTGATTAGATAAAAATACCCTTTTAAATCAATCAAATTTTAGAATTCAATTAATCCTAATTTTATAGTTTCAATTCATTTAAACAACAAAACAAAAACATATTAAAAAAAACAAAAATTAATCATTCTTCGTCTTCTCCAATTCCCCTAATCATTCATCCCCATCTGAAATAAAGGAAAACATATCAAAAAAATAAAAAATCAATATGTTTTTTATCTTCTCCTAATATCATTCGTGCCCCCCTCCCCTCTGAAGCACACCAAAACGGCAAAATTCTAACAATAATTGACTACATTGATCTCGGTAGTTAGCGACCCACAAAATTTAAAGAACCTAAAGGAGAAGGAAGGTTAAACCACTCAACTGGACAAACATTACGTCTTTCTCCTCTATGAAAGATCTTCGAATGCTCCTTCGCCCTCAATTCTTGAAAAGCTTCTCAGTATGAGAAAAATAGAATTATTGTCAACTAGAGAAGAAAAAACCCCACAGTGGCAGATTTGGATCCAAAGGGCAGGTTTAAAATTTAGAATAGAACTAAAACAGTGACAAAGTAAGAACCAAAGGTGAACGTATACTGACAGCAGCGCTGAAAGAATATTTATTGAAATAAGCTATGCGATGCATACCCAAGCTCACGAACAAAAGGCAATACAAAGCCACCCAGGCAAAGGTCTACATGGAGACAAATACCAAAGCTTGATGCCAACTGACCAAGTTCCTACAAAAGAAAGTTTCACATTATCAGCGTTATGAAATTCATCAATAAAGTTGAAGTTATGTTCACTTTTCAGCAATTAGATCAAAATAAAATAGTAACAAAGAACTTACTTCAATGGGGTCAATTATTCCATGAGGAAACCCTGGCGCAGATCCAACAATTTGTATTATCATATGAATGTCAGTTACACTTAATAGCCTAAAGAATTAAGGGCGAAGGCGCATTCAAAGAACTTCTATAGAGGAGAAAGACGCAGCGTTTACCCAATTGAGTGGTTTAACCTTCCTTCTCTTTTAGGTTCTTTAAATTTTGTGAGTGGCTAGCTACCGAGATCAATGCAGTCAATTATTGTTAGGGTTTTGCTGTTTTGGTGTGCTTCAGAAGGGAGGGGGCACGAATGATATTAGGAGAAGATGAAGAATATATTAATTTTTTATTTTTTTGATATGTTTTCTTTTGCTTCAGAGGAGAATGGATGATTAGGGAAATTAGAGAAGACGAAGAACGATTAATTTTTGTTTTTTTAATTTGTTTTTGTTTTGTTTAAATTAATTGAAACTATAAAATTAGGATTAATTAAATTTTAAAATTTGATTGATTTAAAAGGATATTTTTCTCTAATCAAATAAAATAAGGATGTTTAAGACTTTTTATAAAATTAAATAAAAATTAAAGGAATATATTAATAAAAATGGTGATATAATATATATTTTAAAAAAAAATTAAATACTGACGTAAAAAATAAATTCCACATAACTTATTACTATTTGTCCATATTTTAAACGTATCGGTACGTATAAATTTATGATCGTACCGTAGTAAAATATTGACTAATGTTGTCCGCACTCCTGTTTATTACATATAGGAATTATTTATTTTTGGTGTTTGCTACGGTACGATGATAAATTCATACGTACCAATACATTTAAAATATAGACAAATAATAATAAGACGTGTGGAATTTATTTTCTACGTCAGCATTTAATTTTTTCTTTTTTAAATATATAGTATATCACCACTTTTACTAAAACACCATTTTAATTAAATAAAAATAAAAAATATTTATTTATTTAATTTTATAAAAAGACTTAAACATTCTTTCTTTATTTGATTAGACAAAAATATCCTTTTAAACTAATCAAATTTTAAAATTCAATTAATTCTAATTTTATAGTTTTAAATAATTGAAATAACAAAACAAAAACATATTAAAAAAACAAAAATCAAAATTATTCTTCATTTGTGTTAAACATATTAAAAAAACAAAAAACTAAAATTAAAGATACGAGGGGTTTGATCTAAGGTTTTTCGATTTTGTCGTTGGTCTCTCTTTAGCAGTCCATGCCAATTGTTCGAATCTAGGGTTTTCATTTTTTGCTGTTGTGGGGAAATTCGACCTCGAATTGATGTTTCTTTTCAGGGAGAATTGTGGGATCAATGAAGATGGAGGAATATTATGCATGGGTCCGGTCCTGAGGAGTGGAAACACAGCCGGCACATGTGGCCTGTACCTTCCAACGCGTAGCCCCCGATTCTTCACCGTCTGAATATATATGCAAAGACAGAGAGAGAGAGAGGGGATAGGAAGAGGAGAGAAGAAGATGAAGAAAATTAAAACTTTCAAAGACTTGAATGAGAGGTTTCTGAACTCAGATGAAGAATAATTTTAGTTTTTTGTTTTTTTAATATGTTTAACACAGATGAAGAATAATTTTAATTTTTTGTTTTTTTAATATATTTTTGTTTTGTTGTTTCAATTATTTGAAATTATAAAATTAGGATTAATTGAAATTTAAAATTTGATTAATTTAAAAGAGTATTTTTGTCTAATCAAATAAAAGAAGGATATTTAAGTTTTTTTATAAAATTAAATAAATAAATGTTTTTTATTTTTATTTAATTAAAATGATGTTTTAGTAAAAGTGGTGATATACTATATATTTAAAAAAGAAAAAATTTAAATACTGACGTGAAAAATAAATTTCACATGTCTTATTGTTATTTGTCTATATTTTAAACGTATCGGTACATATGAATTTATCATCATACCATATCAAACACCTTTATTTTTTCTAGTTTTTCCCATTCCATGGTGCATGCATATATTTGAGACACTTGGAACTTGGGAGTCCACCATTTATTAGGGAAAAAAGTCAAAGACATATCTACGTGGCTTCCAAATATTGTTCTACATGTCCTATCTTTCACTTACATAATAATGTTTATACGAGTATTATTAACTAGCATCGCGAAATATTTGACCTTGTAAAAATATATACTACAATAATATAATGTACGGCTAACATCAATAAATGAATATCAAATAATCTTGACTTTGGTGCACAGATAATATAATGTTCACTTGATGGTAATAACAACTTAGATTAAATGAAATGATATCAGCCAACATACCTTCAACCTTAGCTTAGATACATTAATAATTCATACATTATTATTCATACGTGATGCAATCTTTTTAGTTTTTTTTTTTTTCCATCCGAAAGCATGCAGCAATGTTTTGATCTTGATCGAGTAGAGTTTGCCTTTTCTATATATATATAAGTGGTACAAAAAGACAAAAGGATCATTTTATATAAAGATTCGTTGTATACACAAAACCTTATACATTATTAATTGGTATGTAGTTCGCGTATTCCCGAACATAACAACGAATAATGTTACATTGAATATCCACAAAAGACATTGCATATGCTTTCTTTGTTGACAAATGGCACAGGTCATATCATAGCTACTAAAAAATGTTGATGAATTTTTTTATTTGAAATAAAAAAAGGTTATGATAAAGTTTATTTGTGTTTGGATACGACTCCACATTGGCATTGGTTTAAAATATTATGATTTAGCTAGTTATGTTTCCTTTCTATAAATTAAACAAATTAATAATGTAGTAGTATGTGTAAATTCATACCAAGTGTCACAAAGAGATGCAGAGCTTAATTTTGACATCAGAGATCACAAAGCTCATAGACATTATCATGTGACAAAGTCAACGGTTTCAATTGTTTTTTGCACCAATCAAGGGGTTATTTGTTCTTGTGAGTTGTGATGGAAAATTATTGATTTTGAGGGTACTACGTCATCTGATTTAGTCTAATGTAATACTAGCAAGTGAAACAAATAATTTTTCATAAATTAGTTTGTAATTACAATTAGTAGACAATAACACTTTTAATTACAATAGAGAGGTGTTTGATATATATAAATATAAATTTGGCTCCAATCCATTATGCACATTTCCTTTATAGTAAATATTATTTTAACACTAATATTTTTTTAACAACTAAGATATATTCTTTTTTTTAATTAAAAAATCCTAAATATTACAATTAATTGATAATAACTATATTTTTATATGACTGTTAAAAATATTAAGTGTACAAATAGTGTTTTTTTTTTTCCGATGAATCGGACAATTTTTATCTTTAAACATTATATCATAAAATTCATCCATATTACACATTCACAATACAATACTTAAAGAGAGTTATTACTTAAAATAGTCTCTAAATTTGCAGTCGAGTCTTAATGTCGTTTCTAAACTTAAAATTATCCTAAATTTATCCCTCAACTTAATAACAACATTTCTGAGATATTTTTCGGTGACAAAATAATAATGTGGTTGGACGAATGTCACGCTGTACTGATAAAACGTCACCGTTTTATTCTAAATAGAACATAAACGATCGACGTCCTTTAAAGTATTTTGAGAAGTTTTAACTCTAATATGTTAAAACCTCTCAAAAAACCCTAAACGATGTCGTTTATGTTTGATTTGAGCACAAAAAAATGAAACAATGATGTTTTGCCAGTCTAGCATGGCTTTCAACGTGACCTCCATCCAATTACGTTATTATTTCGTCACTAAAAAATATCTCAAAGACTACCGTTGTTAAGTTGAAGGACAAATTTAGGACAATTTTAAGTTCACATTGAGGCTGGACTGCAAATTCAGAGACTACTTTGACTATTAACTCTATTTAAGGGTTTTCTTTTATTATTTGGTCTTCACCAAATTTCAAATTCAAATGCAGCATATTAAAAGACGGCAAATTTTATGGTGTAGATAGTAAATTAGCATCTACATGTGTAGATATGCGGTGACAATCTGTGGTTATAACAAGTGGTATAGGAAGGAGACATGATGTTCAGTGTGTTAGAGATGTTGCAGAAAAAGTTCAATAAAACCACGTGAGGAGGCTCCTAATTTGGTTGGATAATGAAATGTTAGGATGAGTAATTAACTTTGGTTGATTATGGGCTCAATCCTTGGCTTTTTTTTTTTCGTTTTTGGACAAAAACTTGGTTTTATGTCAAAAGCCTTTTTACTCAATATCCAACAAACCCAAAATAAATATACTGTTCACTGTACACACACATCATCATTGCTAACCCGTCCATTCTATCTTTTACCGTAATTCTTGCCATTGGAAAGCTCCTCATTCACTCTTCGACAACCCACCCTAATCCCCTCTACTGGAACTACAATGAATACTACATGTATCATTGTGGATAACACCAATCCATCCATAATAATAATAATAATAATAATAATAATAATAATAATAATAATAATAATAATAAAAAATTGACGTTCTAACAATTTTATAATAAAACATATTATTTATTATTTTAATTAATTTTATATTTATAAATAATTGACAGTGCAAAATATTTTATACAGTCTTACAATCACATCTGTTTTTTTAGATGACATTCACGTGGTCACTTTAAAAATTAGTTTTTTTTTTTTAAATAGAAGAATAATTTTTTTTAAAATGTTACATATTTCAGTATTTTTAGATATCCAAATAAATATAAAATAAATCAAATTTTATTATTTGATTTACTATTATAAAATCTTTATTTTGATTTAAAATGATTCATTAAATTAATATTACTAAAATTAACTATAAACTAATTTATATAACATGCAAATTTAATTAAATGTTGCATAAAATTACTTCTAGCTAATTTTTATTATTATTATTATTATTATTATTATTATTATTATTACTATTTATTTTTTTAGACGTGGCATAATTACTTGTTTTAATATCAATTTTCCGCACATGCATTATGTTAATTAGATGAAAGCCCAAACTTGGAATGGCCTAGTAAGTAGTAACGACACTAATGTTCTTTTTTATTTTTTTCTGTGAGTAATCATAGTTGCAGTGATTTTTGGGTTTGTTGGGTATTGAGTAAAAAAGCCTTTGACACAAAACTAAATTTTTGTCCAAAAACGAAAAAAAAAATCGAAAATTAGGTCCATAATCAACCAAAGTTAATTACTCATCCTAACATTTCATTATCCAACCAAATTAGGAGCCTCCTCACGTGCTTCTATTGAACTTTTTATGCGACGTCTCTTGCACATTGAATATTATGTCTCCTTTCTATGCCACTTGTTATAACCATAGATTGTCACAGTATATCTACACATGTGGATGCTAATTTATTATCTCCACCATAAAACTTGCCTTAAAAGACACCATAATTTGTATATTTATAATTCCGGCTGGTGATTTTATTATTAGAGAATATAGTAAGTCAGGCCCAATATTGCCTAAAATTTTGGGCCACTTAAGCATCTCACTTGATATTGGAGAATATTTGGATACTTTGGCCAACAAGCAAACTGAAGCTTTCCAAATCCTTTTACATTTTAATATACCAAACGAATAAAGAAAAGAAACAGCTTAAGACCATGCTATTGGATCCGACCCCTTCACTACCCTGCCACCATCCTCCAAAAAAAAAAGAAAAAGAAAATTAACTCTTTCATTTGTAATGTCCCAAAAATTTATACAAAGAAAAAAGTCCCAAAAACAAAAAATCTTTCATTTGTATATTTCATATTCCTTTATTTTCAGCCATGGAGTGTGTGTATGTGTGTTTCTTTAGTCATCACAAATGATAAAAGACAGTAGATATCTTTGCCAAAAAAAAAAAAAAAACTAGATTTCTTTTTCTATTTTTTGTGTACAAATTTTTAAGTTTAATTACAGTATAGCACAAACTTATGAAAAAAAAAATCATAAAATTATCAGTCTTAAAACTAAGAATATTTTTTCCAGCATAAATTGCACAAATAGCTGAATATTTCTTGGTGCATGCATATAAGGCCATGAATGATAGACATCATCCATAAGGTTAAATTTTATAATTTGACTAAAAACGGTTAAAAAAAATAAAAATTAGAGAACACAAAAACAGAGGGGCAGAGACACAAGAAACCTCAAATGGATAACACAAATAAAAATCAGTTTCGCTATGTCTTCTGTCTGAAAGAAAAAACCAAAGGTGGAAGAAGATGCACTTGTTTCTTCATCCTTGCAAGTCCCTCTGTTGTTCAATTCCATTTAAGGATATCACTCTTTTCACATTCAATAAGAAGAAGCAGCCACATACCAACAACCCCACAAAGCAACCATTCTCAACGCCACAAAAGTTTGGTTCTTTTACCAATACTATAGTGCTTTCAAATTCTCATGTCTCCGTTGTTTCTAACAAAGCTTCAATTTTGGGCCCTGCCCACTTCACCTTTTGCTCCAAAAATGAAGGCTTTAATGGCTTCTCCAGTGATTTGTCTCCAGAGGCTGTTGATGATGATGGAACCCAAGAGCTTGAAAAGCTTGAGTTGCTGAACAAGCCTTCTCCTTTGCCTGTCACAGAAGAGTCTTCTACTTCTGATTCTGAAATGGAGAAGGAGCAGGAGCAAGAGGTGCCTTCCAAGGAGGATGCATTGGCACCGTTTTTGAAGTTTTTCAAAGGAAGTGATGGGGATGATGAAGATGATGCTTTCGAGGGATTGGAAATTTCTGAGGAAAAAGATGATTTTGGTGGTGAGAAAGAGGAAGGAGAAGAAGATAAGAAGTTGAATGTTGAGTACTATGACCCAAAACCTGGGGATTTTGTGGTTGGTGTTGTTGTTTCAGGGAATGAGAACAAGCTTGATGTGAATATTGGTGCAGATTTGCTTGGTACAATGTTGACAAAGGAAGTGCTTCCATTGTATAACAAAGAAATGGATAACTTGTTATGTGATATGGAAAAGGATGCTGAGGGTTTTATGGTAAATGGGAAGATTGGAATTGTGAAGAATGATGATGCAATGAGTGCAGTTGTTCCAGTTCCTGGAAGGCCTGTTGTGGAGACTGGAACCATTTTGTTTGCTGAGGTTTTAGGTAGAACACTTAGTGATAGGCCATTGCTTTCGACCCGAAGGCTCTTTCGCCGCATAGCTTGGCATCGAGTTAGGCAGGTTTTTCTCTTCTCTAATTCCTCTTTTCCAAGTTCCATGTGTAGATTATGTGAGTTGGGTTCAATTGTTCTCATTACTACTTTGCTTGAAGATTTGATTATTTATATGAATAGGAGGCAAATGATAAATCACATTTATAGTTAGTAAGGAAATAATTGACAAAATTGATGACTATGATTTAATGAATGGAATTTTCATTTTCCTTTAGCAAATTTAAACCTTGGAAAGTTTTGAATGATGTCTTATTCTGCTGCTGAGATGTAAATATTCCATTGTCAATGTTTTGAGCAGATAAAACAGCTCAATGAACCTATAGAGGTTAGAATCACAGAATGGAATACTGGCGGCCTGCTAACAAGGATCGAGGTTCGTGCCATTGACTGTAATAGCTATGTTCATGTATCTGTTTGATAGATGTTTACTCCTTGAATATGGCTGTGCAGGGTTTGCGAGCTTTCATTCCGAAGGCTGAGCTTATGAAAAGAGTAAATAACTTTACCGAATTGAAAGAAAATGTGAGTTATATCCCTGGAACTTTCTTTCTTCTTGGTCAGGAAAATAAATCATCTTTCTCATTTGAGATGGGTTTAGCAGATTACCTGAAAAGAATCTGCAATCCATAAATGTGTTTACTTTCTTACACCTGAAAAACTCCAGGTGGTTTGAAACTTTTTAAATACATTTGATGCTTCTGTCTTCAACCATTCTTATTCTTTCTCTAGTCCTACTTCTTACAGCTATTTGATTAATAATGATGTAGGTGGGACGCCATTTTTTTGTACAAATCACTCGAATAGACGAATCTAAGAACAATTTGTTACTTAGTGAGAAGGCAGCTTGGGTCAGTATTCTCATCTACATTTCTATTCTTCTTTCTTGATGCTATATTCCAATGCTGCATGGTGTGAGCTTTTCTATCTTGTATTTGTTTTTTGAAATTCCTGCTATGTAATGTGATGTTGCAGGAAAAGCTATATCTTCAAGAGGGAACACTTCTTGATGGGACTGTGAAAAAGATCTATCCCTTTGGAGCACAAGTTAGAATAGGAGAAAGTAACAGAAGGTCAGTTAAATCTTGAGTGCACTTTTTCCATTTTACAACTTTAAACTTTCATTACATTTTACAAAATTTGATAATAGCCATTACACTGTAATGGAGAAAAATAACAAAACAAAGCATATTTTATCTGAAGGATAGATTTGAAATTCGAAAACATCATGTTACAATTGTTAGCACACTTTAGCCCTGCTTTGAACCATGGATATGCATGACCTCACATTTTAAAATGTACTTCTTTGAGTAATCTTTCAGTGGGTTGCTGCATATTTCAAATATCAGTCAAGCTGAAGTTACTTCTGTGAGTGACGTACTTTCTGTCGACGAGAACGTTAGAGTTCTAGTGGTGAAGTCGATGTTTCCTGGAAAAATTTCTGTGAGGTAATAAATTGCTGACTGAAACATGAAAACTGCTCACAATGCAAAACAACAGATCAGCATATAAAGGAGAAAGTAAGGACATTCTTTTTTAAACTTTTTATATTCTTTGCAATGCAGCATTGCAGAACTTGAAAGTGAACCTGGCCTTTTTCTATCAGACAAAGAGGTACTTATTTATTTGCTACTCTATTAAACTTAATTTGTTGTCTAAGTTGGATTGATCTTGATTGGTGCTTTTATTAATTTATTTATTTGCTTATTGGCCATAAAATACAAAGAGAGTATATAAGGAGGCTGATATGATGGCGAAGAAATACAAGCAAAAGCTACCATCTGTTCCTATCAGTCAACAATTAGAGCCCCTTGCAGCCGTTCCCTTGCCTTTTGAGAACGAATCGCTTTATGCGAACTGGAAATGGTTCAAGTTTGAAAAATAATGGTTTCACACAAGACAGGCATGGAATGATTCACTAAGAGAAGCTCAACTGAGAGAACTTGACAGTGCATGGATCACTCAGTTACAAGAGGGGCATGCCATTTTGGATGGAAACCATCAAGAGCCTCCAGTGGAAATTGGATGAGGTCATTGTTTGTGACTTCTGATGAATTCTTTGCATGAAGAGAACAAGCCACAAAGAATGTGGTGCAATGGATCAAAGCGTAACTCGGTTCCATTCTTTTTTTACCCTTCAACTTTCTCTTCTCTTAATACCAAAAAAACATACATCTGTTCTTTTTACATCAAATTTTCTTAATTTTTTGCCCTGGTTTGTAGCCTAGCCATTTTGTACTCATGTAGGTAAACATACATCATAAAATCATGTGTCAAGCACAATTGTTGAGAGTTTGAAATCATTTTAATAAAAAAGATTTTAAAATCATCATATTATGTATCTTGTGTTGATACATTGTTAAATGATGATGATGATGTAAAAAGTTTACCCTGAGAAAGATCCGGATAAATTCAAATTATAATGGCATGTTCTACGTATCTTTGCGCATCTTGCCCTTTTTCAAGCGTTTGGACAGCTACGGTTACCAGTTAAGTTCCCTCTGATTGATTCATCGACGTTTCCCTGGTGACCTGACTATTTGCTCAGAGTGATTTAATGCTACGATGTAATAGGGAACGTTATTGAATTCATCATGTCCCAAATCCCTACAAAATACTCCCGAGCTCCACTCAGATCGGTTTCCAAGATAGACAGATTAAGCGACAAAAAAAATTCACCAATGCAGAAAGTAATATTTGAATTTTTTAAACAAATTAGAACGATTCCTATATTTGTCGAATTACTATTTTGTATTAATAATACTTGCTAGGAAAAATTCACCAATATAAGGAAACGACAATATTATTGTATTTGGTTAATAACAATAATAATAATAGTCCATTTTCCCATTCACATCAGTAGGATTGCAGAGGATAAAAAAGGTTAGAAGCAAATGCAGGCAAAACTATGTTGTAGCTTTGAAACTTTAAAATTTCTTGAAAACAAACAATTTGTATCCAAAACCTTTGTTTATAACTTTGTTTCTCGACTGCTCCCTACAGAGTGCCGGACCATGACCAAGATAACTCGTTACTCGAATAAATATATAGAATGAAAGAAACACTCAAAACTCCCAGACCCAGAGTGCTCAAGCCTTAGAATTCAAACCCAACTCTAACTTAAGCTTGATGACAAGAAGACTCAAAGGAGGACACAAACACCTCAATTAATTGCATGGCTCTGACACAATTCCATGACTAACGAGTATGACACTATCCCAAGATGTGATGGCAAACACAACCACCTAACCTTGTCATATTAACCATGTACCGTAAAATGTGAATGAATAATACTCAAGCTGATGAAGCAGGCTCTTCACCTTCCTTCTCTGCATCCGCCTTAGTTTCCTGTTGTGTTTTGGATTCTTTTTCCTCAGACTTCTCGTCTTTCTTCTTTGCATCTGTCTTCTCTTCAACACTCAATTTCTCAAGAAGACCAGCTGCTGCGGATCCTTCTTCTCCTTCTTCTTTCTTCTGGGACTCTGCAACTTCTTGGAATGTTTCCATGAAGCTTTTGCAATCTAATTTGAAGAGAAAACAAGAGTAAATATACACAGTAAAACTATGATGAGAATGACAACATTAAGCTTTTTGTCCAGCAGTGAATACATAAAGCTGAATTTTAACCTTCAACAATCAAAAAAACTTCCAACAACTTCCAACAAGTGTTTTAAAATTGTGTCCATGACAGCACCATGGCAAAATGGCATGACAGAATTTGGGCCTGCCGCCATCTGGGTAACACTGCAATACGATAATGACGGTGGACACAATGGTGGCAATGCCATGGTGGTCGATGACATGAACGGCGGGGCTGGGTGAACCATTTTTTACATTCGAGGGTTGTTTTGTCATTCAGAAAACTCTAGAAGTTAACATTAGTAAGGTCACATTCTCATACCCCAATTTCAGCCTCTTGCGCCATAACCAACCCAAAAATATCTTCCCTATGTCATTCTCCCTCCCTCTTTGCTGCTGGAAGAACCACTGACAGCATCACCGCCACATGGCACTGGCGGTTGGCCCTACAACTATTACTCCTCCTCCTCCTCTCTTCCTTCTCTGTTGTTCTCTCTGCTGCTCAAGTAAGAAACCTCTCTTCTATCCTTATTACAATGTACATAGGTCACTATGTCAACTTTAAAACATAATGAGACAATGTCTTTAATCTTTCTTTTTTATTTTTAGTATTTGACTATACCATCGTTGGCATTTAAACTCTGCCTTTTTATGGTGTTTATGACTTAAAGTTGTATGAAATTGCTGAATTAATTGTATGTTTTATGGGTAGAAAGTTGCTTATATTGATTAGATTTTATAATCTATTACATGTGCAGTTTTTCTTCATTTTTGTTGTACATATGCATGTATTTTCAGTCCATCCACCATTTTCCGAAACGCATACGCCATAATCCTATGGCAGATTTTTGGCGCTCTGCCATGAGTCGCTATCCACAATAAAAAAAAGCTATGCTTCCAACATTTATTGAATATAGTTATCAGATACTTTGTTCTCATTTGATAGAAGAAAATTTCATTAGCAAGAAAAGAATGGCATAATGGACAACAGAGGGGGATTAGATATCCTCATATACATACAAAAAGATATAGTCATCAAATGCACAGAAGCCTGCTAGATAACTTGTTATAATTAATCACATATGTAGATAACTTCACCACATCAAGACAACACACAACTAGCAAGGTAATAATAAATGATATAGTTAAGTGCATAAAGAAGCCGTCAAAATAACAGTAAGTTCCTCTCTAATAATTGTTGCAAACAAAACACAATGGAAGTACAGTTAAGTGAGAAATGTCTCCTAAGGCCCTAATTAACTATAATGCTTAAAAAGTTCTCAGGAAATGTGACAACAGACTCCGGTTCAAACTGCTCAATTCACTCCAAATTCATAAGAAAATTTTAATGCAAGTGATTTAGCAAACTTTAACCAACAAACATAGGAAAAGACACACAAATACGCTAGTATCTCAGAGTATCAAAGAACACTGGGTGCAAAACAGAATACGCTGTGCTTGGTTGGTTTAAAGTTCAAACTACAAATAAAATAAGCATAGACTCAACGAACCGATTAAATGTACCAAGGCACAAGATGAACATCACAGATCATTGATCAACATAAAACAGAAATCAGTACATTCATGAATAGCAGCCAAGTGGTGACAGACTTTGTCAAACACAATCACAATTTAATCTAATCAACTAAAAAAAGGCATTAAAAAAATAGTCAAAAACATCCAAGCAGGATTATCCAAAAAGAAAAAAGGACATGCTCACTTTCAACTGAAGGGAATCGGATGCAGAAGAGCTCATCCTTGAGTTCGCCGTCAGCAAAGTCCCTTGCATGCCAGACGCAAGATTTATCGTTCCCAGCATGCTCTTGCACGGACATAGTAGCTAAAACTGCGACAATCAAACGGCAAAGATGATGACAAAAAAAAGGGGGAAAAAAACTCAACCTAAAAAAAGAGAAATGAAAAAACAAGATCAAATAAAATAAAAGCAATGAAAGAAGATGCAAATGAAAGGAATCACATACTGAGATGATTGGCGCAGATCTTGAGGGTTTTGGATTGCCTCATGAGAAGCCTAACCTTGCCAGTAGCCTTGTGCTTCAGGAACTTGACGGTACCTGCGCCTCGCTCCTTCCACTGATTCCCATCCTTGTCGAATCGGTAAAGCTTCGATTTCCTACAATCAATTGGAATAAAAGCACAGATTTATTGTAACATTCCAAAAAAAAAAAAAAACGATGATCGAAGAAGAGAAGACTGAAAAAAGCGTGAGTTAGGGATTACAGATCGAGGATGACATCTTCGTCCTCTTCGCCGGTAGTGACAGCAACCTCCTCGAGTTTGACGATGGGAGCAACCTGAGCTCCGGTGTCTTCGTCATCGGCGGGAGCGGGTGCTTCATCCTCTTCCCGGTGTTCGGGATCGGCGCTCGACATGTTTTCGAGAGAAAGAGAGAGTGGTGGAGTTTAGGGTTTGCGCAGTGCAACTGTGTGAGGGGAGTGAGTGAGGTGTTGGGGCAGTTAGGCTAATGGCACAGTAATCGAGCTGTGTTGTGTTGTCAGTACTCACTACTCAGTAGTGTCTAGTGTGTATTATTGATTGGGCTTCTCTTTCTCTTTCTATCTCACACCGAAAAAGTGCCAATTCATCATGTGGTCGTGGGCTCCATGCGTCTTAAAATACTGAAATTTGTGGGATCAATTTCTTTATCCCTTTAAAATAAGTGGATCATAACATAAATTTTATTTTTCGTCAACATATAACATAAACTTTTTGTTATGTATTTTCAGGAAATACTTTAATTAAAAATATTTTAAAATTTAATAAAGTTATTAATTTTTTATTTTAAATATATTAAATTAAAAAAATATTATTATACTCTTAAAATTTATTTTTAAAAAACAAAATTGATAAATTTTTTATTTTAAAAATAAATAAAAATAGTCATTTTTGTTTATATAATAAATCTGTACATAAAAATTTTCCATTTATTATTATTACTTTGATAAGCAACGGAATAAACACTTAGAAAGAAAAAACTAAACAGAAATTATTATTGTTATTGTATGCAGGAAAATCAAATTTATTTTTATCTATTTAATTATTTTTTGCCCAACCGTCAGATATTCAGATTGAGAAGCCAGCCATGAGCCATCTGTGTACTCATATAATGTTTTTTTTTGGGGCACAAACTTTTAATCCTTATTTCTTGGATCAGTGAGTCAAATTATATTAGCTAGCGTGGTAGCAAGCTTAATAAACTGAAAGTGCTCTCTTATAAACCAAATTGAGCTAAGTGTGTCAAATTGGGCAGTAGATAGTAGAGGGATGCACAGCTAACAAATGGTATTAAAATTTTAATTTGTAGCCTCAAAAATTTTATCTCTCGAAATTGAAATTTTAGTTAACAATACTGTGTTTCTGTCTCAATTACCAAACGTTACCACATAGATTGATTTGATTTCCCGGGCCCGTGTGTAATTGATGTTATACATCATTTGGCAAACACTGATAACTAGTAACAATTATTGGGAATATACAATAATGTATGTGAAATTGCAACATTGTATTAATTATGAATTAGGTAATTAGAATTGGATGAATGTAACAACTGATACCTAGATAGTGAAATTAACAGATAAAATGGAACCGCTAGAGCAAATAAAGAATAAAGTAAAATGATCTCACTCAATTTACAGATATAGAAAAAAGGAAATACAAGAAAGAAAGGTTTAGGCTGTGATAGTAAGAGCTAGCCTCACTCTCCTAGTCAATCCTTCATCTTTTTCATAAGTCAGCTCTTTTCTGTCTCTATTTTGTTAATACTTATACTCTTTTCACTCTAATCATAAAAATCCGTCAGAATTATTTCTATTGACAATCTTTTACGTTTTTTTCACTAACACTATCATGATTCTCTTCTCTATTCTTTCCTATTTTACCTTCCATTCTCTTTTTTCTAGTGTAATGTAACGGCAGAGAAAAAATTTACTTCCCTTTATGATTAGAAATTTTTATTCCTAATACTTCATTCTTGTTTGGGTATGTAACAATACCCCCCTCTTAAAGATGCACTTTGTCCTCAAGGTAGAATGAGAGAAAAGCCTCCTGAATATCTGCTGCTGCCTCCCAAGAGTCATCGAATTCTGACAAGTCTTTCCATTTAATTAGTACCTCCAATTGAGCAGCAGTATTCTCTCGCACTGCCAGCAACTGTTCAGGCTCGGTCTGTAGCTCGTAATCTTCTTGCGAAGCCATGGGCAATGGCTAAGATTGAGTAGTGGAGTTCACACTTTTCTTGAGCAACGAAACATGAAAAATAGGATGGACCTTCGACCCTTCTGGAAACTTGAGTTTATAAGCAACATGTCCCACCCTTGCCAAAACTTCAAACGGGCTATAATACCGTGGACTCAATTTTTGATTGTGCTGCTTAGCCAAGGATCTCAACCTATAAGGTTGAATCTTCAAATAAACTGAATCTCCCACTTAAAAATCTAACTCCCTTCTCTTTCTATCCGCATACTGCTTTATGCGCTCTTGAGCACGAGTCAAGTGATGCTTCAATTCATCAATCACTTAGTTCCTTTCTTCTAACAACACCTTCACGACCTCCACACTGGTCTCACCTTCCCCCTGCAACAGAACCGGGGGTTCCCTCCCATACAAAGCCTTGAAGGGAGTCATCTTGATTGAGCCATGGTAATTGGTGTTGTACCAATACTTTGCCCAATGCAACCAGTTTGGCCACTGCCTTGGTTTGGTGCCAGTAAAACAGCGAAGATACGTTTCAACACACTTATTTATGGCTTTGCTTTGCCCATCTGTCTCCGGGTGGTATACCAAACTCATCTTGAGGGTGGTGCCCGCAGCCTTGAATAACTCAGACCAAAAGGCGCTCATAAACAAATGGTCCCTATCAGATACAATTGAATTAGGAAAGCCATGAAGTGATACAACTCCGCAGACAAAAACCTCAGCCACCTCCTTTGCAGTAAAGGGGTGAAGTAAAGCAAAAAAAAAAAAAAAATGCCCGTACTTCGACATCCTATCCACCACCACCATGATAGTAGCCTTACCTGCTACTTTTGGGAGCCCGCCAATGAAATCCATGGCCACATCGGACCAAACATTCCCAGGTATAGGCAGTGGCTGCAACAACCCCGCTGGAGACAATGTCGAATGTTTATTCTTTTGACAAACTTCATATTGCCACACGTAGTCCATAATAGCTTTTTTCATTCCCTCCCAAAATAACACTCCCAAAATTCTCTTATATGTGTGGAAGAATCCAAATGGCCCCCAAGTCGCGAGTCATGAAACTCCTGTAAAATCCTAGGTATCCACTGGAATTACCATCCTCCCCATATGTAGCAGCTTCCTTTGCTTTAACTTATACCTTAATGGCACTTCTTCCCCTCTGAGCAGCCTCTGTATTATGGTTTGAAGTCTCTCATCTGCTTGAACCTCCTCCTCTAGTTTATCCTACTCGGCTGACTGCACAATTGACAATAAAGAGAGTTGAAACTTCCGAGAAAGGGCATCGGCCATTGTATTTTCGCTGCCCTCCTTGTACTTTATGTCAAAATTATATCTAAGAAGCTTGGTCATCCATCGTTGCTATTCCTCCCCACATATTCTCTGATCCAACAGAAATTTGAGGCTTTTCTAGTCAGTATACACAGTAAAATATTGTCCCAAAAGATAGTGCCTCCAACGTTTGACTGCTAACAGTATTGCCATGAGTTCCCTCTCATACACTGCACGCTCTGATAGCTTCTGGCTCATGTACGCAATTGGTTTTCCCTCTTGCAGTAGGACTGTTCCCACTCCTCTACCAAAGGCATCAGTCTCCAAAGCAAAAGGCTTAGAGAAAGATGGAACAACCAAGACCGAAACTGGTACCATGGCTTTCTTAAGTGCTTCAAAAGCCTCTTATGCCTCTGTTCCCCACCCAAAATTGTCCTTCTTCAGAAGTTGTGTAAGAGGTCATGCTATCTTGCTGTAATTTTTCACAAATCGCTGGTAATAGCCCGTAAGACCCAAAAACCCCCGCAACCCTTTAAGGTCCCTAAGGACTCGCTGATATGATGTGACCTAAATACTCAACCTTTTCTTGTGTGAAGCTACACTTCTTCCTATTCAAGCACAATTTATTCTTTTGCAGTACCTCAAAAACCATGGATAAATGGACCAAATGCTCCTCCCATCCAGCACTATACACCAATATGTCACCAAAGAAAACTAAAATGAATTTCCTCAAAAATGGCCAAAGTATCTGATTCATGAGTGCCTGAAATGTCGAAGGTGCGTTAGTAAGTCCGAACGACACCATTAGAAATTTGTAATGGCCTTCATGTAACGGCCCAACATCCAGCATGTCATGATCATACTAAAAGTTGAACGTTACCAACTTGTTTCCCCAACTTAAGTAATATTTAATAAATATAAGCCTGTATGTTGTTAACACCTCGCGAGTTTCGAGTAATTAATTTTTTTTTAAAACAATAGTAGTTTAGAGTCGCATACATAGAGTATAACAATGAAACATGAGTACACACATTCAAGGAATTGTAGAAGGCAATACATGGAATATCACACCACAATATACATCATAATGCAGAAGCAGCTCAATTATACTAGTAAGGAATTATAACACAGCATCCTTCAGTTAGTGACTCATATAATATATACACATATATACATAAGACGTCCCGGGGCCTGGCCTGTCCAAAAGCCCCTAAGCTGGCACCCAGGCTAGGCTAACTCTATGACATGCCTATTCCCTCTGAGCATGCTAGTACAAGTGAGGGAAACACTCTAAGGTACCGTGGTTAGAATGGACGCCTCAAAAATCTCCTCGTCTCTGATCCAAAAGCCCCTCACAGAAAACCGTTGGGTAGGTGATGATGCCTGCTCGCTGGTGCCCTATCTGGCTCATTGCTACCAGAAAAGATATCCTCGATCTCAGGGTCACGTACTATATAATTACGTACACAAGGTGCCGCACATCGGATGTAATACTCGTAGCTGCGCACTGGGTTGTCGTGGATGTACGGATGATTAATCTCGTAGGGCAGGACTCCCGTGTCCATCTGAAGAGGTGTAAGGGGTAAGAACTGGGGAGTTCTTAGTAAGGTCGGGGTTCATAGTTAAGTCCATTTATAATGTCCGCTTGCAAGTTTCTAAATCCTTTGAAAATTGATGGTTTAACAATCAAATATTCAAAACCTTTTCAAAAGAAATCAGTTAATTAACCATAAATCCAAACTTCTTTTCCAGATATAAGAATCTGAAAAGTTTCCTAATGGTATGAATGACCAACTTGTCCCAAGCATAGGTTCAATTAAGTCTATGCTGTAAGAGTTTGATTTTTCATACTTTACTAGACTATAAACATAAAAGAAGTTACCTACGCGGTATAAATGATCATCTTGTTCCAAGTATAGGTTCATTAAGTCTATGCTGAATCAGTCAGATACTTTATACAAAGCTAGACCTCAAACAAACCAACCATAGCCTTAGGCCCAAACAACTCAATCAACATCCAATCACCACAATCCAAACAATCAGTTACAAACACAAGTAATGAGGTTCAAACACAATCAAGAGCAGTTACGTCAAGTATAGCAGTTAGCAATTAAACAGAGTTGTTCACATAGGCAAACCAATTAAAATATGCACAAACAAGTATGATGCATGTCTGATCCTACTGCAGGTAATGAGCTCATTTGTCGGTTTCGACCCGCACCCGACGCAATCCGACCCTCCAGGTCAGATAAGGCCTTCCCAGAACTTAATCCCAGATTAAGTACCGCATACCCTCTACCAAGTACTCTCGACTTGCAGGGCTGGTATTTGCTCAAATCTCAATATACCGCAGGTATGCGAATCAGGCCTCTACCAAGCATTCAGCTTGCAGGGCTGGTACATCTCTACTGCAGCCTATCTGGGAAGCAACATCACAATACGGGCGTCCCCGCATAATATTCACAAGCATCGCCCGAAGGCTCATAAGTCACATATAACCATACTTTTCATCACTTAGTAATCATCTTCATCATCTTTCCACAATCATAAATCAAGCATCACAACATCACAGTGAGCTCATTTACAATTCTCTGCTTACTCTGTAAGGTCAAGCACACTGCTATATAGCTTTTAATTCCTTTTCTTTTTCCAACATGTATGAAAGTTTCTATAACCTCTTTCATTACCATACATACCTCAATACTTTCTCTTGAACTCTTCCTTAGGTGTTTAATAAAGAGAATTAAGGAATTCTGGACTCAAAACTGCCTTCTTGAGGCTTTTAGGAAAAACTGTCTTTTTATCAATATTTTATTATTATTAATAAAATAATATTAACAATAAAATAATATTTTAATATTTTAATATTAAAATAATAATATTTTATTCAACTTTCAAAAATTACATTTTGACTCCTGAACTTTTTGGAAATTGCATTTTGACCCCTTAACTTTTAATATTTGTACTTTGGCCCCTTAACTTTTCTTTAATTAACTTTCAACCCCAAACTTTTTAATAATTATAATTTGACCCCAAAATCATCAAAACCAACGTTTTTCTTGTCCTTCAAAGACCAAAAATATTTTTCCAAAAGTTCATCAGATTTCAGCTTGATTTTCAACTAGTTTTTCAATCTTTTCGGTAACCGATTTTTACCTGATTTTGACCAAACCAAAGAGCAACGTTTCAGCCATCAAATACACATCAAAAACACATCAAATATCATGAATTTCATGGCTGGAAAGCCACGTTTTCCAGCAGCAACAACAACAACTTCAGAACCATCAAAAACTTGATTTTCAAGCATTAAACAACAAGATCTCATGATCAAACCATCACACAAACACTCAAAATCAAGCTTCAAGCAACAAGAGCTGATTTAACACTTCAAGAACCAAACCAATCATTGATTAATTTACCAAACCTTACCTCCTTTGCAGCTGCCAAGAATTGAACCAAGAACAAGCTTCCAAAAGCACTTTTACGCCTATTTTAACATCAAAAACAACTTTAGAACCATATGAACCATGAAGGTTGAAGCTTTATGATGGTGAAAAGTAAGTTTTCCTCACCTCAAGGCAGCTAGAAATCACATTTTCTTAGAGCCTGTGGTGATTGAACAAGAGATCTTAAGAGAAAACATGAAGAAAACATCATCAGCTTGAGTTCCCACCATGGATGAAACTTCAAGGAGGAGGAGCAGCCATCATGCCTTGATTTACTCCATGAAAATTGATATAGAAATGAAGAGGAGGAAGAGGTGATCATTTTGGTCGGATTAGATTTTTGATAGGGGTTTTAGTTTGAAAAAGAACGGAGAAAGAAGCTTAGGTGTTCATGGAAGTTTTCATGGAAATTCTTCCATTTCTCTCTCAAGAATTTCAAATTCTAACTTGTTTAGAAAGTAAAAATGATATTAATGATGATACATGGGAGAACGTGGGGTTTGGATAAGCATTATCCTAAATTTTGGTGTAAAAATATCTCAAGAAAGGATAATTACGGAAGCTAGATGTATTAGAACACAAGTATTTCTTACTTTCTCCTTAAGAAAGCTTTGCTTGGAGAGCAAGAAAGGAAACATGTGGTGGCTAACTCTGGGAGAGCCACGTGTCACTGGGTGCTGACTCATCAGAGTTTAATAATAAAATATCATTCTGAAGATAATTACGAAAATTAGATACATCAGATTATACTACTTAAGGATAAGCATGAGCTTTACTAGTATAAATAATACTAGTAACATGATAATCATGAGAATAAAAGATATATGATGAAGCATTAGCATTGCTAAGTTCATCTAAGAATGCTGGTATTATCCATTACCGGTAGATTTCTAGCTCAGTTATTATATTACCAAACATAGATCAACATTAATCACATTAGAAAAAATAATAATATAATATTCCAAATAAAATAATAATATATAAATATTATATTAATATAATTTTTCTCTCAAAATTCGAGACCGGCTCGTCACATAGAGAAAAACTATGGAAATCAGAATTTTGAAATTCGGACCCGAAGTGGTTCAAAAACGCAACTTTTTGCGACGTGCCTGCTTAGATTAGGAGAGGTGTCTGGTGCAGTCAAGTTGCTGACTCAGCAGCTTGATGACATAGCACCTGTGTAGTGGAGGTGCTTATATACACTAAAATTCCTAAAAATTCCATAAAAATTCCGGTTGATCCTGAAAAAGCGCTGTTTCTTCGAGGCTAAAGGCTAGGCCGTTACACTTCATGTGTGCGGAAAGCTGTCTTGTGAATGTCTTCCTCTTTCATTCTAATTTGGTGGTAACCAGACTTCAGGTCAAGCTTGGAAAACACCCTGGCCTCTCCTAACTCATCCAGCAGCTCGTCTATTATAGGGATAGGAAATTTATCCGCTATACTGACTCTATTGAGTGCCCGATAATATACGCAAAATCGCCACCCACCATCTTTCTTTTTCATTAGTATGACTGAGCTGGAAAAAGGACTAGTGCTTGGCTGAATTACTCCCGGTAGCAGCATCTCTTCAACTATTTTTTCTATCTCCGTTTTTGATAATGTGGGTAGCGATATGGCCGAATCCACAGAATCTGAGCTCCTTCCTGTAAAACTATGGCGTGATCCTTCACACACTTAGGGGAAAGTTCTTCAGGGGCTTGGAATAAATTCTCAAACTGCTGTAACAGCTTTTGAAGGGGCTAATTCTCCACCTCCAGCAGCTCTGGCTCACCGCACATCATAACCAGAGTGATCGATTCCTTTTCTTCCTTTAAAGATTGGAGGGTGGCTTTTCAAGAGGCACGTTTCCGGGACAGAGCGGGATCGCCTCTTATGCACAGTTCTCGCCCCTTCTCCACCCAACAAAGGATCATCTCATTGTAGTTGGCCCAAAATCTCCCCAAACTCACCATCCATCCAGCACCTAGCACCACCTCAGTGCTCCCCAACTCTATTACAAAGTAAGATTGCTTAATGGTGACTCCTTGTACTTCCAGCTCTACCTCTGCCACACCACTCGTCCCACACTCATAAGCATCATTTTCCACTTCAACCTTGAATTTTCGAAGTTCACAGGTTGGAAGGCCAAGTCTCTTCACCACCTTAATTTGGTCACTATGAAATTGGTGGAAGCCCCATGGTCGATGAGAACAATCACTCTTTGGCTAATCATTCTCCCTTGAACCTTGAAAGTCTTATGGGTAGTCAAATCCCAAAACTCTAAGAAGAGAGCTGCAACTCCAATGCCTCTGGTTCAGTTTCTTTTTCTTCAAGGCCCATGTTTGCTGCCTCTTTAGCCACTTCTTCCTCCCCTACTTGGCCCAAAAGAATAATTTCACAATGCTTCATTTGGCATACATGTTCTGGTCCCCACTTCTTTTTTCTGTCTCTCAGTCCATTCTCTTTAGGACAGCCTTCTCACTCCCTGCTGCCTAGGCCCATTACTACTTATTCCCCTTAAATTCATCGAAGTGGAAATAGAATTTGGTCCAGCATTAGACTTAAAGCTTTGTGTATTGGCCACAACCCCATTTCGGATCCCATTACCCACTTGGACACTTGGGCCTTGCCGAATCCAGTTGGAGCTCCGACCCGGAATGAACCCACCGCCCCTAGTAACTGAATCCACTCTTCTTCCTCCCAGAACTATCCCCGCATCCCGCCACGCATTGTTTTGGTGTTCTATCACAGTCGCGTGATCCATCAACTCTTGGAGGTTCAAAAAATCCGAGATCACCACCTCCGCAGACACCTCCGGTTTCAATCCATTCAAGATGCACATAAGGGCTTCGTGCCCCAGGCCACACTATGTTCTCGCCGCCGACTCGAACTCCCGACGATATTGGGCCACCGTTCCCACTCTATTTCACCGTCAAAAGCATACCCATCGGATTCGCGATGGTACTAGGTTGGAACCTCTTCAGCAAGTCTTCCTTAAATCTCCTCTATGTGAAGAATGGAGTCTGTTCCTCCCACCATTCTATCCACGTCAAGGCCTCCCCACTGAACGCCAGCGTCACGTAATCGAGTTTCTCCCCAGACTGAATTTGTGCCATGCGAAAATACCTCTCAATCTTCACCAGCCACCCACACACATCCTCCCCCTCGAAGGATAGGAGTTCCACCCTCCGCTTCACCTCCACGCGCGAGGTTACCAGATTCTCGCTCCTCCTCTCCGCCGAGTTTTCCTTCGTTTCTCTGTCATTCTGATTTCCATGCGATTGCTCATCCGCCTTATTCCCTTCTTGCCTTCCTCGCGGCCCCAACTCCTCCAGTCTCTTCAGGATCATCTCCATATTTCTAGTTTGTTCCTCCTGCATCACATCTATCCGGTGTTCCAATCTGTCCATCCTTGCTTCGATTGCAGCGGCTCGCATGGACGCCATACACAACGCACTCTCAGAACCTTGCTCTGATACCAGTTGTAACAACTGGTACCTTAGGTAGTAAAATTAACAGACAAAATGGAACAACTAGAGCAAATAAAGAGTAAAGCAAGCTGATCTCACTCAATTTATTGATATAGAAGAAAGGAAATACGAGAAAGAAATGATAATGGCTGTGATGGTAAGAGCCAACCTCACTCTCCTGGTCTATCATTCATTCTTTCCATAAGTCTGCCCCTTCCTCTCCCTATTTTGCTAATACTTATACTTTCCTCAATCCAATCATAAAAATTCGTTAGAATCATCCCTACCGACGATCTTTTATGTTTTTCCCACCAACACTGTCATGATTCTCTTTTCTATTCTTTCTTATTTTACTCTCCAGCCTCCACTCTCTTCCTTCTAGTGTAATGTAAGGGCAAAAGAAAAATTTGCTTCCCTTTATGATTAGAAGCTTCTATTCTTAATACTTCATTTTTGCTTGTGTATGTAACAGTGAACAAGTAACAGATTGATTCTGTTGTGTGCTGAATGACCAGGCCTGCCTAAGCCATCACCATGTTGGTAGGTGCATTGTGAAACTCGAGCCATGTTGATAGCTATTTCTTTGAAAGCTGCTAGCAGTAGTGGTGTACACTCTCCATTCATCTTCTTCCACTCTTTCTCGATCATTGTAGAGCCTGAAAATGGTGCATGAGGAGCGAACCAGGTAGTTAGTAGTAATGGAATCATCGATAGCTTGAGCTAGTAAGAAATAGCAAGGAGCAAGTAACGCCTCGCTGGACGACGAAATTGTTGCATTTTGTAGGTAGGCATGAAACGGCGGAATGATGTTCTTGTTGCACCAGTTTGCTTCTTGCCGGAATGCTTTGCACAACTCACATCACTGATAACATTCACCACATCAGTTATTATTTTTAATAATTTTATGATATAATATCAGAATTTTTATTTACCGCAATTTTGCGAGATGAGGAAGGCAATCATGCCATTGACACTATTGAAGAGTGCTAAGAAGATCAATTTCATGTAGTCTGGAAGAGTGTTTACTGCAATCACATCCCATCTGTAATTGAATATATTTGAAAATGAATAAGCTAATCAAGTAGAGGAGAAGCCAATAATGAATAGATATGAATAATATACCTTAAAGCTCTTGAAAATATCTGCACTTGCACCATTATTTATCTTCATAAAAAATTGTATAATGATATATTAAAAATTATAAATATAATTTTTCTTGTTATTGAGATGATACCCTGGGAGACATGGAAACCGTGCTGTCGAAGTAAGCGAAAGGCAAGAGCTGTAGCATGGAGTTGATGTTTCTATCGAAATCCGAAGCAAGAATGGTTTAATTTTGATGTCAGCGTCAAACTTGTAGGCCAAACCCAAGCGTTGGAGATTGTAGATGGATTCTAGTAACATGATGGGTTCGATGACTATTCTCTTCAACATCAGCATGCGTCGCACCTCCTTCTCCAACTCTTTTGCTGTCTCTTCCGCTACTCTTTCTTCCGCCTGTGCCTGCCCCTGCTCCTATCAGTATATAAATATGCCGCATCTTCTAATTTTTATATCTAGGAAACTGGCTTATTTAGTATTTTTTATTTTTTATTACTTTTCTATTTGAATCTTATTTCAAGATTTTTTCTTTTAGTGTCGTTTTTTGTTCTATTTTTCTTTCTTTCAGTTAAAAAGAACTCCAAAGTCTACTTTTTTGTAGATCACGGTAAGAGAAAGAGAAATTTCTAATATTTTTTCTATTTACTTTTTCGATATTTTTATTTATCTATCTATCCGAGTAATTAATATTAATTGAATTAAAATATTTTAATTAATATTAAATAAAATAATAGAAATAATAAGAGAAGAGACGGTAAGTGAAAAGTCAGCAACTTTTGTAATTTGTAACCATTAAATAACTATCAATTATAGTTTTAATTGTGTGAGATTAGTGTAAAATTTCATCGAATGACTCATTTTTTTTTGTTGGTGCTATTACATATTACAACAACAATAAGCAATGAACAAATATTTTTAAATTGTACTTTATATTAATTAATGATTATTAATTAATAATTATTTAAATTTATTTTTCAAAATTATAAAATTAATTATTATTAATTACAGTTATTTAAAATTAGTTAGTTAAAAACTATTTATCTATATTTTTTCTATATATTATATACACATGTATCATTTATGTACATGCATGTATTCATATATGTATAAGAGCAATTAGGTATCTTTTAAATAATATTTTTTATTTAATTTTTTAAAAAATAAATAAATAATAAATAATTTTTTATTTTTTGAACAATTAATACTATAAAAATAGATATTTAAATTAATTAAATAATAATAAATTCTTCAAAAAACTGAACAAAGAATAAATTTTAAACAAGAAGTAACATTTTTTTATATGTATTTGTTAACAAATAGATATTTGTTAAATGGCCAAAAAATTTAGCTCCCAATTTAGTTTATAGGCGACCTATTAAAGCCTAAATTATTAAATATTAAACGTTTTACACATTGAAGAACTGTTTAGACTGTCAATAAAAAAATAATTATTTTTATTAACCTAACGATATATAGTTAAATGTATTTACAACACTATTTTATTGTAAATAATTTTTATTATTTTAAATATTTTAAAATTTTAAATATTGTTGTAATTTGAAACAATCCCACTACGTAACCAATAAAAATTCTACTAATTTCTGCCAACTCTTGTTTATGGCTGTGTTTAATAGAAGTGTTTTTGTGGATGTGTCTAATAAAAATATATTTTTTATGACGGTGTCTAGGTAACCAATAACTTTTTTGAACAACATGAACAACAACCAATCGAATTAAAATACACTAAACCTTCAAATTATTCACCTAAATCTTAACTTTAGAATAACCATCCGCACATCTAGTGAAATGAACATCCGATATATTCATTGTTCACATTGTTTAGTATTTTCATTGTTTACCTATAATTATTGTTGACAATAAATTAGCCGATAGTATATTGGTACAATATACTTTTCCTTTAGGAAATTAGCAAGAAACTACTATATAGTGGTAATATTAATATGTTAGGAATGATAGTCACCCAGAAAAACAATATGTTAGGAATGAATATATTCACTTCAATGACACCTTGAAATTTTAGCTTTAGTTACTTAAGGAAATTAGCATAAAGCAAAATCTTAACTGCAGAGGTACATTCTCAGTTTCCCAAACATCCAAGAACTTTGAGTACAAATGAAAGTAAATAAAAACAGAAATGACACCATTTCACTATATTAATAAAGACAACCTTGTGATAACACACTTCTTAG
The DNA here is from genome assembly GCF_003086295.3 of Arachis hypogaea. Taxonomy (NCBI): domain Eukaryota; kingdom Viridiplantae; phylum Streptophyta; class Magnoliopsida; order Fabales; family Fabaceae; genus Arachis; species Arachis hypogaea. The sequence continues at coordinate 150,032,151 of NC_092054.1, read as the reverse complement.
AATGTAAACTTATAATTTAGCAATCAACCTTCTTATCTTCAAGACTATGGAAACATAAATAAGATCATCCAAGTGATTAAGAACACGAAAATAAGCATGCCTGAAAGTTCTGTTAAAGAAAATAACACTGCAAATCCCCCAAAACCCTGCAGCAAATCCGACTCCCATAGCTTTGTAAAAGTCAGATGTATCAAAGAAAATCCCATCATCATGTTCAACAGAACCAGCACCCAACAACTCTTGGCCGCTCGAACAATTACTTGTCAAAGGAGGACCACAAAGTTCAGGGTTACCTGTGTAGCTAAGTGCCTCAAAGCTCTGAAGCTGAGTGCTTGTTGGGATCATACCTGATAAGTTGTTGTATGATAGGTTCAAGAAGCTGAGAAAGGACAAATCAGACAAGCTTTGAGGGATTTCACCCATAATTTGGTTCAATGAGAGATCAAGGGACTCCAACAATTTCATTTTACCCATGTCTTTGGGTATCTCTCCAGACAAATAGTTTCTAGACAAGTTCAGAAACCGCAGTGCAGATAGCTTGGAAAGTTCTGTTGGAATAGCCCCAGATAGCTTGTTACTTGAGAGGTCAATCATTCTCACAAGGATCAAGTTGTCTCTGTACTCTAATTCATCTCCTTTTGGAACCAAAACAAGACTTTCTTTGTAATTATCATAGTTGAAATCAAATCCATAGTAGTACTTCAAAGGGTTGGCATAGAAGTCATCTTCACCAGCCATTGCCTTCAAGCTATCCAAACAATTTGGAATTGTTCCTGAGAGGGAATTGTTGGCAAGGTCCAGCACAATGAGGGAGGAAAGTTGGCACATGTTCTGAGTAATGCTTCCTTTGAACTTGTTGGATCGAAGGCGAAGAACCATTAGAGATTGCATTTCCCATATCCATGCTGGTAATGTATCAGAAAGTTGGTTGTCACCCATGTCAATGAACTTCAACATTGAGCAATTTTGCATTGTCGAAGGAACTGATCCGGAAAAGGCATTGTCATCTAACAACAAAGACTCTAGTCCAGATAAGTACCCTATGGAGTTTGGAATTTCACCAGACAATTTGTTTGTGCCTAAGTTCAAATGCATTAAAGCTTGCCAATTCATCCAACATTGACCAAGATCACCGGATAAGCGATTGTTCGAAACATCGAGCACGGCTAACTTGTTAGTATAATTACCATTCATCCTCTCACAGAAGAAAGGAGAAATTGGTCCTGAGATTGAGTTGTTGGCAATATTCAGCACTTCAACATTTGCAGACACACTTGGCAATAGACCCTTGAATAGATTAGAACTCAAATTTATAATGCTGGAATTTAAGAAGACATTAGATAGATCTCCACTTATCTCATTGTTAGAGAGATCCAGGAATTCGAGCTGCAAAGTCCACTTCCAAAACCAAATTGGAGCCTTGTCTGAGATACCTGATTTGGACATTGTCAAGACCCTGAGAGAACTTTGCCTCTTAAGCCATGTTGGAAACTTAGGACCTACTCCACAGGAACTCATCAAAGCATATTCAAGTTGAAAAGGGGTCACCCAACTAGAATTGACACTGAAAAATAGATCTGTTGACGACATTCGAAGTTCCTTTAATTTGGAAAGTTTTAGAAAATTCAATTCATTCATTGGTCCTTCCAACAAATTTGATGAAAGGTCTAATGTCACCAAATTTGAGAGAATTCCTAGACTTTCAGGCATACCACCTGTCAAAGAATTTGAAGCAAGATTTAATACCTGAAGGTTTTTCAAGTATCCAAAACTCTTTGGAATTGTCCCATTGAGTTGGTTGTGACCGAGATTTAACGTCCTCAAGGATGATAAATTTGCCAATGATGATGGAATAGGACCTGTGATGGTGTTGTTACTGAGATCCAAGACTTCAAGATGCTCAAGCTTGCCTAATGAATCTGGAAGTTCCCCACTGAGTTGGTTTCGTTGTAAGACAAGACTCTGCAAGTTCTGAATTCTTGATAGCATCTCAGGGACTTCACCCTGAAGAAAATTACTTCGCAAATCGATCTGCACAAGAGTTCTACTGAGATTAGAAATCCATGAAAGTATCCCTTGATTGAGATTGTTGTTTGAAAGATCAAGCACTTGGAGATTTGTGAAGTTGGCTTTCCCTTTTGATGGTGATAAGTTATCAATTTGACAATTCTCCAAGTGCAATTCTGAAAGGGAAGGAAGTGCACCAAAAACTTGAATCCAATCAAGTTCTTTATGTAGGTCTGTACTACTCAAATCAAGGTATTGTAATGAAGAAAGGGTTGAAATCCAATTAAGGTTACCAACTTGAAGAGCATAGTTGTATCCAAGATTAAGATGCTGCAAGTTTGAAAGATTTCCTAGCTGATAAGGGATTAGTCCCATGAATCCACTTAAGCTAAGGTCCAAGTATCTTAGTCCCTTCATTGAGCCAAAGAAGCTTGGTATTTGAGTATGAACAAAATAGTTCAGACTCAAGTCCAGGCTAATCAAAGATTCTAGTTCAAGCAAGGAAGGACTAATCTCACCACTCAACTCCATGTAAGGCGAGTTGAGCGGGGTGCTGAGATTGAGTCCCACGACTCGGCCGGTGATGTTGTCGCAGCGAACTCCTAGCCATCTGCAGCAGTCCTTTTCATTAGACCATGATGAGAGCCTGTTGGAAGGGTCTGAGAGTCCATGCTTGAAGCTGAGGAGTGCATTCCTTTCTTTCTCATTGCATGTCATGTTTAGCCTTTTCACCATGCATAAACTGAAGTGAAGGAAGGTTGTTAGAATGATGAACAGAATCAGGAGAAGAGATTGAGTTGCATATGGGGATGCCATGATCAATTGCTAAACCAGAAGGAATATTATTGTATATACTATATAGTAACAGTGGCTGCTTTAACACAATAGTGTAGTGCAGTTTATATGTGAAATTATTAGTCTATAACATATCTATCACACATATGACTCTGAAATGCTTCTGAATATGTGAATGTGAATAATATGTGTGTAGTACAAGTATTTATCTTTTTATCTTTTACTTTTATTAAGGAGTTGGAGCAAAAAATCTGCTATTCGTCACACTTTATTTTGCAAATATTACTCTTATACAAACTTTTAACCAACTCCAATCTTTATCCACCTGGTATTTCCTTTTTAAAAATGAAAAATAATATTTTCTTTTTCTTTGTATGAACAGAAAATTGCACGCTAGTGCTTGTTAATTGTTGGTGAGATTTCACATGTTGTTGTTGCCTTCTTGTGAAGTCTATAATTGAGAATCGTTAGATGATAATTTAGTCAAATATGTTAAATTATTTAATGGTTTTTAACTATGAACTTTATACGAAGATAATTGTACGTGAGTTTCTACCTTAATTTTACATATATTTGTACAACATTTTTTTGTGATCCTCAAATCTGAATTATGAAGTGGTTCATCACTTTTCCAGTCAACGGTGGAATCTCCCGGTTGCACACTTTGACTTCATGGACTCCTGATTTTTACTTGCATTTTATTGGGGAAAGAAAACTAAACTTCAAGTTATGATTAGGACACTCACTACAACTACTACTTGATCATTTGAATATATTTATGGTGGAAAAATAATACGTTAGACATTATTATGCTTAAGAAACATTTCTATTTTAAAGACTTTTTTCTTTTTATACCTTTTTTTTTTTGTTTGTCTAATGGCAGTGGTAGGGCCATTACCAACCCATTTAGTACAACTTGCATTTTCTGTGGTCAATCAGAAAAAACCATGATTACAAATTCCACATTTAGTTTTCCAATTTGTTCTAATAATATTCATACTATTTTTCATGGAAATCCTAACACCATTTGATGCTCATTTCACACGGCTTTTCTCTCTATTCAATCTTCTATGAGTTATATATAACAAAGTGCATGGTTTAGTTTGATAAATGTGGTTTATATGTTCTGCATAATAAGCTAGCTTGATCTCTTTGTAAGGTTATCCTGTTATCTAGTATAGTATCTACTATCTCTAGTCATTCTCACTCTTCATTTACTTTCCTCTTTTGAACAATGCTGATTGTTCAACAAAAATTCATAAGTCATAATTACTTGTATGATTTTCTATGAAAATAAAAAGGGGAAAAGAAATTCAATCCACTCTTTTTGGTGGTAGTGTGAAAGAGTTATGGAGACAAATTGGTGTATAAAGTCTTCCACTACACTACACATTCTCTAGTTTTGGCAGGTTGTATAATGAATTCTGCAGACTATGGGGCTGCGTCTGCGCTACCATACAAATTAAATCTCTTTTTGAATGATTAATCAAGGATCAAATTGAATTGCATATTTTGAAAATAGGGGATAGAGTAAAACACATTGTTTTAGTACCTTGCTGTTTGTAAGTAAAGAATGTTAAGTTATCATGCATTATTTTGCACATGGAATATTAAGTTATATGATCATATGATATATCTCTTTGATTATAGTCTTTTGTTCACACCAAAAATCATAGAAACTCCTATGAAAGAAATTGCTTTATTCTAGAAAGTAATATAATTTATTAATGGACAATTTAAGTAGTGAAAAAAATTGAAAACAAAACTGAAATGATTATATCATCTACTAGTCTCCTTTCCCACCCAAATAGACTTTTCTAATCTAACATTACATATATAACCTTTTAATAAACCACAATTTCTATATAAATAGTTTACATAACTTTAAAATTATAATCTACCTCCACCAATATTCATTCTCTATAATTGAATATGGATTCTAAGTTAGTGTTAATAACAATAGCATTGATATTAATCAGCAATGCAATGGGGGACTCAGCACAAGAGAAACAAAAATGTGCAGAACAACTAACAAATACTGCAACATGCTTGCCATATCTTGGTGGTGATGCAAAAGCTCCCACATCAGATTGTTGCAGTGGCCTCATAGAATCCTTAAAGAACAACAAAAAATGTGTCTGTCTTATCCTCAAAGACAGGGATGATCCTGACCTTGGATTGAAGATTAATATCACACTTGCACTTGGTCTCCCTTCGCTTTGCAAAGCTTCTGACAATTTCTCACAGTGCCCTGGTAAGTTTAACCAATCCCTCTTTTTATGTTTAAAAGAAAAGAAATAGTTTGGATCATAGTTACATGGTGATGAGAGTACTCAACTAGAAACTAATATTTAACTAGCTACCTAACACACACAAGGACTCAATGATATCTGAAATAGCTTTTAGTTCTTAAAGTTTAAGCTATTGATTGTGTTTTGAGAACTTTGAGTTTGGAATTGTTTGAGCAGCACTGTTGCACTTGGATCCTAAGTCAGCTGAAGCTCAATCTTTTAATAAACCTGATCCGAACTCAAATGGCGGCTCTAGAACTCCCTCTCCTAGTCCTTCTGGTAACTATAATGTCAAAGTACATATTCTTTTTTTGGTTTTGCACTTGTTTAGGCTTAACTGGGAAGCAGAAATGATAATTACAATGTGTGTCTTCTTTGTATTCAGCTGAAGGAAGTTCCCAAAATGGGAAAAACAAGGATACAACTGAAACGGCAACTGCAAAGAACTGTGCATCTAATAAGGGACAGAGACTGTTGCAAAGTTTTCTTGCAGGGCTTCTACTTTGGTTTTCTATATAGCCTAGCTCAAATAGCACCAAAAATGTCAATTATGTTACCCTTTTCACATCATCTGAAAATGTATAATGTAAAAGACTGCTGACACCGGATTACAAGAGACTAAAATTTTTCAGTAGCTCTGTTGTTATTATTGGTTCTTTATTTTTGTTCCGAGAATTTTGCCTACCTGTGATGATGTCCAAATAAAAGGGAGTGTATTTGTATCATTTTATTTATATGGATAATACAGAACATAATGATTGAATAAAAATAATTTATTTATAAGTCTCACCAAGCAGAAGATCAAGTACACACAAACCAGAAACAAAAAAAACTAGGCATAAAAGGAAAAACTAATCACACTTGATGTTATCAGTGGCTAAGAGAAGGGGGTTGAATCTTAGCCCCCTTTTTACTTGATAATACTTGATGACCTTTGAAACCAGTTTTGGAAACTTTTTATCTTTTTATCTCGTGACTAGCCACGAGACTTTTTCTTTTGTCTCGTCCCCAGCCACGAGACTTTTCTTTTTGTCTCGTCACTTGACACGAGATATTTTTTATTTTTGCTCGTGTGCAGTAGAAACATAAATAGAGTAGAGAAGAGAGAAAATTACACCCAGATATATCCTGGTTCAGCTGCTAAGTGCAGTGCAGCCTACATCCAGTCTCCATCACAAACATGATGGAATTTCACTATAATCTTTCTGATTACAGACTGTAAAGTGCTAACCCAACTTACAAGGACATCTATGGACAAAGGAACTCTAAGGACATCTATGGCTTTTTCTTTTAATTTTGCACTATCTGCCTTTTTTTGCTCTATGACTTTTTTCATACAAACCTCAATGTTTGCCTTTTTCCATGAGACTCAAGACATGACAAAATTAAACATAAAATTACAAAATAGAATACATTGAAGGAAAAGAGAAATCTGTTAGCTCAGGTAGCTCTGAGAACTCTGTGCCTTGCACTCTCAAACTTTCTCCTTGCTCCAAACCGTGGCTGTTCTCTCTTTTTATAGAAGAGGGAAGCCTCCACATTTGAAGCCAAAAACCAAGCCAACTTCTTCTTCTCCAAGAACAAAACCGGTTCGGCCAGAGAGAAAGAAGAGATAACCCATGCAAAACCCAACATGCAATTACCTCTAGTCCTTCCTTGGTCATCACTCTTCATCAATCCGAGCACTCCATCCTTGGCTTGTTCTCTATGATGGATTTCTGGCCCTTGATGCTTCATGATGATGATGGCTTCTTCTGCTCCACTTTTGCTTCCTCCCTCACGTAGCCACCCTAGCTACCTTCTGTGATGAGTGATGTAACAACCCTAGTTTTTGAAAATTAAATAATTGGTTATTTGTGATTTATTTTATTTGTTGATAATTTTTTTTTAGGAAAATTATTTTACTAAAGATAATTAAATGAAGTTTCATGATAATTGGAGTTTAAAGTAATTAGAATTTTTATATAATCTTTATTGGATCTTTGGTATAATTGAAATTATAATTTTGATAATTGAAAAATAAGAAGATTTGTATAATTTAATTTAAATAAATTCTATTTTGAATGAATTATGTTATTATTTGAACTCCTAGAAAATGATTTTATTAAAAATGATTAGATTGATATTTATAAATACTTTAAGTTTAAATCAATTAATATTTATGTACAATTTTTATTATAATTGGTTTGCCTATGTGAATAGTTATGTTTAATTGCTAATTGCTTTACTTGATATAACTGCTTGGTTGTGTTTGAACCTTCTTACTTGTGTTTGTGACTGAAAATTGGTTGGATTGTAATGATTTGGTTGTTGATTGAGTTGCTTGGGCCTAGGGCCGTGGTTAATTACGAGATGGACTGAAGACTGTGTTTGGTTTATATTTTTGGTTTAGAAAAGTATGAAAAGCTAAACTGGTTCAGCAGACTTAATGAACCTATGCTTGGAACAGTTTGATCATTCATACTGTCTAGGAAAAACTTTTAAAAAGGCCTTTGGATTTAGGATGAAATATAGTTTTTTTGAGTATGTTAATTATTTGCATTTTATTTCATTACTTTTACGGCATTCCCATTCCCTACTGAGAACGTGTGGTTTGTTCTCACCCCAAAATCTTCCACCCTTTCAGTGACACAGGTTTAAAGATTCAGTTTGAAGCTGCGGGCGATTCTAGAATTTACTTATGAGTTAAGTTTATAACTTGAGTTTCTTTCATAGAATTCCCTCGCCTTTGTAGTTTTAGTTTTTATTTTATGCAGAGGGATAGGAGTTGTACCTGAATTTTATTTAAATTCTTTTGTATAATATTACTATTATTAATAATTATGTGATTATTATTACTTTGTGATGTTTGCTATATGATTTTAATTAATAAAAACAAAAATTTCTGGTATTTTTTTACTAAAATTGAATCGCGATATCGAACTAAAGGCTTAATAGTAAATAGTTAATAAGGTAAACAGGTCAGTAACGCCTTACTTTTGGTACGATCATGACGTATTGGAAGTTGAGTCGTTACAATATGGTATCAGAGCAGTTCGTTCCTGTTAGAGCCTTGAGAATGGACTGACTATGCTCCATTGCATACTCTGAGTGTCTGTCATGCTTAGTGACTTGTTCTGATAACAAGAGTTTGAGTTTTATATGCATGACTGTCTGATGATTAACGTTGTTAGTTTACCATTTCATACTTCATGGTATTAGGTCTGGCCAACTTAGTACTAATGATTTATGTATATGGGAACACTAATAGGTTATCATAGACGAAATAGAAGTTATAGGATTTCAAAATAGAAGTTAGAGGTTATGAAGTTAGCTTCGATTCGACGTATAATCTTTACTCGTGCCACATGAACTCGTGCCATCCTTTTCTTCGTTGCTTTCATTGGAATTCTTTGGTCTAAATTTCCTTCTTAGAATGTGATTTGCTTGTTTCCCAACCATACTTTGTCATTCTTGTATACCTTTGCTTGCCTATGAATCTGATTGCTTACGTAACTCTTTGAATATTCATCCTTGACAATGCCTATACTTCTGTCCATATATTCTCCTTTCTTTGATTCAGTTTGAACTTATTTTATTCTAGCAATTTTCGAGGACGAAAATTTTTCTAAGGTGGGTAGAATGTAACAACCCTAGTTTTTGAAAATTAAATAATTGGTTATTTGTGATTTATTTTATTTGTTGATAATTTTTTTTTAGGAAAATTATTTTACTAAAGATAATTAAATGAAGTTTCATGATAATTGGAGTTTAAAGTAATTAGAATTTTTATATAATCTTTATTGGATCTTTGGTATAATTGAAATTATAATTTTGATAATTGAAAAATAAGAAGATTTGTATAATTTAATTTAAATAAATTCTATTTTGAATGAATTATGTTATTATTTGAACTCCTAGAAAATGATTTTATTAAAAATGATTAGATTGATATTTATAAATACTTTAAGTTTAAATCAATTAATATTTATGTACAATTTTTATTATAATTGGTTTGCCTATGTGAATAGTTATGTTTAATTGCTAATTGTTTTACTTGATATAACTGCTTGGTTGTGTTTGAACCTTCTTACTTGTGTTTGTGACTGAAAATTGGTTGGATTGTAATGATTTGGTTGTTGATTGAGTTGCTTGGGCCTAGGGCCGTGGTTAATTACGAGATGGACTGAAGACTGTGTTTGGTTTATATTTTTGGTTTAGAAAAGTATGAAAAGCTAAACTGGTTCAGCAGACTTAATGAACCTATGCTTGGAACAGTTTGATCATTCATACTGTCTAGGAAAAACTTTTAAAAAGGCCTTTGGATTTAGGATGAAATATAGTTTTTTTGAGTATGTTAATTATTTGCATTTTATTTCATTACTTTTACGGCATTCCCATTCCCTACTGAGAACGTGTGGTTTGTTCTCACCCCAAAATCTTCCACCCTTTCAGTGACACAGGTTTGAAGATTCAGTTTGAAGCTGCGGGCGATTCTAGAATTTACTTATGAGTTAAGTTTATAACTTGAGTTTCTTTCATAGAATTCCCTCGCCTTTGTAGTTTTAGTTTTTATTTTATGCAGAGGGATAGGAGTTGTACCTGAATTTTATTTAAATTCTTTTGTATAATATTACTATTATTAATAATTATGTGATTATTATTACTTGGTGATGTTTGCTATATGATTTTAATTAATAAAAACAAAAATTTCTGGTATTTTTTTACTAAAATTGAATCGCGATATCGAACTAAAGGCTTAATAGTAAATAGTTAATAAGGTAAACAGGTCAGTAACGCCTTACTTTTGGTACGATCATGACGTATTGGAAGTTGGGTCGTTACAAGTGAACCCAAAAGCAGTGGCAAGCCATCCCTCCAAGGATCTTCTCCTTGCTAGCCGAATCTCCTTCAACCATTTTTGGTATGGAGAGGCTGAGATCTCATCACCATATCTTTCCTTTCATAGTTGCAGATCTTAGCCACTATATTTTTTATGTTTTCTTGCCATCATTTCGATGGTCTTGATGCATGTAGCTTCTTCTTCCTTTTGATAGCTCAACTTAGCTTCCATAGTTCCCTGTGACATGACCGAAGACAAGAAAGAAGACATGAGAGAGAAGAAAGAAAAAATTGAACATTAACTAAAGGATTTTGATAAAGCAAGGTCCACTTTCCTTTCACTGAGCAACGTGTAGCTTAGTGATATCCATCAAATCAATGACCAACTCTCTCTCATGTTTCCAATGCATGTATTAATTCTTCTCAATAAAATTTTGAGTTCCATCACATGCTTAAAGAAGAGATCCGTTGAAGGCATAAAGCAATAATAACATTTGCTTTTCTGATTAATTGTTTTTGGATCATGCATTGGGTGTATAGCAAAAATGATTAACTTGGGCTTGTGGGAATAATAGCTCAATTTTGGCCCAACAAAGTCATAAATTGCTTCAGCCAAATAATATAGGAAACATTAATAAAGGCTGATTGGTTTTAAGCATATTGGGCTTGCAATAATTCTATTTTTCTATTCGGCCCAATAAAAAAAACCTGCATCACAAAATAATTAATTAACATATGTTAAGTGAAAATTAAATTAACAATTTTATAATTAATTATTTCAATAATGTTTGTTCATTATCAAAATAAATTTGAGTTTTCCAAACTCATCAACACTAACAATCTCATTAAACATTAAGTGAACTATGGATGAGGATGGTGAAAACTAAACTTCAAACTTCAAGTTTTACTTGTTGGTTCCTCTGCACCATTTGCTTTAGTTTGGCTACTTTCAAGACAACTGCAACATATATCTTGTCTTTTACCTTGTCCACATATCCAAAGCAAACATACCTCCAATTCTTTTTGAAATACAAAACCCCAAGAATTCCCCAAAAACCGATTGCAAAGCCAAGGGTTATGATTGAGTAAAACAACACTTTGTCTAGCTTGTCATTTCACTGTCTTCATCTTCATAGCCTTCAATGTTGGGAACATGATGAGGACTAGACCGGGACGATGTTTTGGAAGTGGAGCTCCACAGAGGTATTGGTTAACAGCGTAACTGAGTGGATCATTTAAGCTTTGAAACTGGTTTTCACCTGGAATTGGTCCTGAAAGATTGTTGTATGATAAATTCAAATGACTTAGAAAAGTTAAGTCAATCATGCTCCTTGGAATAGCACCACAAAAATGGTTATGAGACAAGTCAATAGATAACTTTATGTCTCCAATCATTTTAGGAATCTCGCCTGACAAATTATTATAGGACAAATTGAATCCAATCAATCTTGAATGCGAAAGTATTTCAGTAGGAATTGATCCAGACAAAAAGTTATTTGACAAGTCCAAGTTGACGAGATATTTCAAATTTCTAATGTAATCAAGTTCTCTTCCCTTGATGACTTGCTTCACTTTTTCATCGTCTTACCCCCTTGATTCCACCGAAGATGAAATGTTATATGAGAAAATATGCGTACACATTTTTTTACTTTAACATTGATCATTGCACATCTATAGGTTGTATCTATGTTCTTGTATCAAATAAAATTTAAATGTTATTTATATAAATCAAACTACCAAAAAAAAAAAATGTAATTCACAACAAAGAGATACGAATTGATTAAACAGTACATGATAATCTCAATTTATCAAAGACTTCTCTATACACACAACATTAATAGTGCAATTCTCAAAGACCACCTCATGATTTTGAATTAAAACATTTATCCCTTACTTGTTCTTAACTCTTAAAGAATAAATTACCATTTATACCCTTAAAAGATACAGACGCTGACAAATGTACTCATATAAGAATAAAACGACAATCATAACCACAGAAGATGGCCTCCGTGTGCCAAGAGTACCTGGACGTTGGTTACGCAAGTGGTCCGTTAGGGTACTTTTGGTACACGGAAGCCATTTTCTATGGTTATAATTGTCGTTTTATTCTTATATAGATACATTTATCAGCGTCTGTATCTTTCATGGGTACAAATGGTAATTTATTCACTCTTAAAAGTGCTACATATAACTGTCTGTGCATAAAAATCGACCTTGGTAAGTAAAGACTCACGGTTTTCAATTTGAGCCTTGTTGATTTTCACACCAAAAGACATCATCAACAGAAATTGTCTTCTCTGGAATTTGATTAGAACGATATCATTATTTGGAACTATATTCATTCTTGGGATTAATGCAATTCCTCCTATTTTGGTTCTTGTTAGTATTTCGCATTCAATCAAGTGGTTTCCAAGTCTTCTAACCTGTAGGCGTGTACCGTTTTATATGTCATTTGACTGGTCTATGTTTTTAAGTAGCTTCACCGGAACAATAATCTTAAGCGTGAGCTTATGAGGTTGAAGATCAGAACAATTAAAAGCATTCAATATTTCTTGACCAAGGAATTTCAAATGGTTTTTCATATTTCCCTCCTCAACACGAAGATTGTTTGAACTAAGATACACCTTTTCATCACCAGAAATAATTGACAGCAGTTGACTATTTATCTTGTCAACAATGTCTAAGGTCGGCGCTAAAATTGTTTGATTATTAAAGTAATTGCTCGATAAAGCTATGCACCAAATTCGGAAAGACAAAGTCAATTAACTCATCAAATGTCTATTCGTAATCTGGAACTATCATATCCATAGGAATATCAATTTTTGACTCTCCATCTAGGTTATCTTCTAGTAGGCCATCACCAACTTTTAACAACCAATCACTAAATTCCTTAATTTTCTGTTGGTTATCATTTTTGCATCCTATAGTTAGCCTCATGTTCCTTGACAGTCGTAGAACTTCAGCAGACTCCTAAAGATATGAAGAATTTATGGTTGCGGCCCGTTTGGGAAACTTTAGAAGTAACTTTTTTTAACTTTTGACTTATGAAAAGTAGTAGTATTAATGTCTGGTGCAATTTTCAAAACCAAATTGCAACTTTCTAAGAAGCTATTTAGGAGCTTATAGAGAAGTTAAAAAAAATTACTTCTCTCATAATACTTCTACTTTTCATCACATTTCTATAAAATAAGTACTTCTAGAGTTAAAAATCCAAACACAAAATAACTTATTTATAAGTTACTTTTAACAGAGTCATTTATTGTTTAAGTTATTTTAACAAAAGGAGCTTAATTAAGTTGATTACCCAAACTGGGCCATATATCCTGTCGAAATTCTCTTGTAATTACAAGCAATATTTGTCTAAAGTCTCCATCGAGTACAATCACATTCCCTCCGAATGGACGCTCGCCATTAGCAATTGATGCGTACTCATAATATCTCGCAAACATCTATCTAGTGCTTCATAAATATACTTGCTACGCATAGGTACCTCATCCCAGATTATTAAATCTGTCTCTATAAACAATTTGACAAGGGGTGAGTCCTGTTGGATATTGCATGCAGAATATTCATCTATAGTTAGAAGTATCATGAATCTAGAGTGTACAGTCCTACCATTTGATAGGAGAAGTGATGCTATTCTACTGGAAGCCACATTAAGCACTATTTTACTCTCCGACCTAACTTTTGTTGACATTAAGTTGTAAAGGAATGTTTTGCTGCAACCACCATGACCATAAAAAAAAAAAAAAAATTCCTCCCTTAGATCTATTTATCGCCCTTATAATCCTGTTATAAGCTTCTTTTTATTCCATAGTCACCGTGTACAACATTGATGATGTTAAGGTCTTTAATTAACGTATGTCATACCTGAATTCGTCTATTATTAATCGCTTATCCTGCAATAAGTAGTTATTATCAAAAGAAATTGATATTAAAGGATATTTTTGTAAGCTCTTTCTATACAAATACATGATGATGTCTTCTATGTCTGACAATACAAAATTTTTGATATCTTTATCAGACATAATTAAATCTATCACCATTTAAAAGACAATACACGATATTAAACAAAAGAAAATAAAAAAATAAGTAAATGAAATTGTTTTAAATCTCTAGAATAAATCATTGTGAAATCATAATTCATTAATTCAATATCCCTTTTTTTGTGCAAGAATCGATTTTTTTTCACCGTGCTTGTTTAGTATTATACCTATTCGTGCTAGTCATTATGCTCTTAAAATTTTTGTTGCGAGACCGTTTAAATTAATCCTTTTTATAAACTAAAATAAAATAAAAAAATCAAAATATTATCTAACTCATAAATATATATTAATGATAACTATTAAATTTTTCTATTTTATAACTATAATTATTTTTTTATTATATATAAATTTATATATTCTTGAATTAGTACATTCTAATCTTTGTGTGTATGTGCCTTTTTTTTTTACTAAAAATAACACAAAGAAAAAAGACCTAAAAAAAAAAGTAGCACTCCTCTTTAATAATAGTATCTAAACTATTAGGGGGCAGCAATCACTCCAAGTACACCTACTTGTTTAAAGCAGCAGTCTTAGCCATTAAATCAGTCGCTCTGTTTGATGTGCGCTGGATAAGTACTACCGTAACTGTCCAATAGCGCTAGAGCATCTCTTTAATTTTGTTAAGCAGATCAAAGTCATTCCTAATCATGCTGGTTGTGTCTCGCGAAACAAAAAGAAACACATCAAGATTATTAGTTTTACATATGACCTCTTTGCACTCGCAATCCCAAACCATAACAAGCCCTCTCCAAATAGCATGAAGCTCACAGTAGAAAACACTAGAAAGAGGTATACTGACAGAACAGCCTTTTATCTCGAGCAGCATGTTTAGCTAAGTGAACAAGTCGCTGCAAAGAAAAACTTATTTTTGTTGGGGTTTTTTTTTTTTTTTTGTAGGTGGATTAGACAACTCCCAATTCTAAGTACATAATACACACTCACACACTCCTCACATACTTACCAATTTTTCTTCTCAATTGCAGCTAGATTCAAACTCGAGTGAGCTGCTCATTGGCATTTTTGTTGATGTTAAAAGGCAACATGTTGAATAATATAATGATGATATGAATACCCATGGATTATTCGTCGTATTTTAGGCCCAATACCCAAAAACCCAAAAGACAAAGTTTGCCTCTCACTAACCCTTAAACTCAATTACCTGCACCATAATCCAATTCCCTATTTCTGGCAAGAATTCTTCCAACTCAAACACAAAAAGGGCACTTAACATCTTGGTCCATGGAGGCATGTGATATATTGGTAAAACTGTTTGTCTCAAATACGGCTAAGCTGAGTTCAAGTCCTAACAATTGTTAGGTTTGTGTGTGTGTACTGTGTATGACTAAAAAAGAAAAAACATCTTGGTCCATCAAAATTTCCTAATTTCCAAGAGTTTTTTAACATCTTGCTCCATCAAAATCCTTAATAAAATCCTTTATTTAAGAATTATCTTTCTCTTACACATATATTTGGTAATTCTAATCTTTTTGTTTAAGTAGCTAACAAAATTGAGTAAAAAGGAAGGTAATTATTAATTCATTAAAAATGAGAGAACTGATCCACAAAGAATCAGGGTGATCAAATTGGAAGCCTATACAATTTACAAGTATAGGGTTTGGGGCTCTATGAAAAATTGAATTAACCTTAGTATGATCAGAATATATATATATAAATTAAAACAATAAAGATAACAGTAATAATGGTCATCAAAAATTCAAAATAATTTCTTACCTCACCAATCACCATGGTACATTGTTGGTGCATACTCCATATATTTTCATTTTTTTTTTCTTTTGACCCTTAATATATGAGATAGCACCCCGGAAATAAGGGAACCCAAGACCCTCTATTTGGTTAGGGTTTTTATTTTTTAATACTATTAAGCAGTCTACTATATTTTATAGGTGAACTAACCCTGCTTAGTATAGAGAAAGATGTTTATAATTTTATATAGTTGAGCGTAACGCGAAAAAAAAAAATTAACCTTGTATCCTAAAATAAACAAAGGACAAAACAAACACCCCCCTCCTTTCCAAACCTTAGCTAATAAAAAATAAAAATATATATATATAGATAAAATAAACTTAATTATGTTTCCTGTTTCCAAGGTTTGTCTTTGGTTGCTTTTAAATCCAGCTTCTTCTCTCAACGGATTCACTCATGTCTAATCAGGATATGCCACCGAATGCAATTAACACATTTAACAAATTTTTTTATACACTAGTTATATCCAGCATTATTAGTCATAGTGTAATTCAACTAAAAATATATATTCAGTAATATTCTTTATATGGATAATAGTTTATAATATTGTACTATACTATATATTATATAATTATATATGCTGTATAATATATGTAGCGGCGCATTAAAGCAAAGTAGCAAACTATTGAACTTTTTCCGAGTGACTCTTTGCGAGGACTGCAAAGACGCAGGGTCAAAATATTTAATATTTTCTCCCATAAATTATTTATTGTTTAATTGATCTTGGCACTATTCAAATGGACATATATAGTCCCAAGATATCTGTATTAACTAGCTTGATTACGTCTTTAATATGAGATGTAATTTATCATATACGTAAACAATTAATCTCCATATACAAGCCTTTTCACTATACAAGTCTTACAAGTTCTTAATATCTTTTATCCCTAAAACGTGCTACTTATGGCACGTATGTTTCACGCACCTCTTTAATAGATTTTTCAATCAATCAATATACAAATATATAACTTCCTTTTTCGAAAAGATTTCGTTTCCTTTTTCGAAAATATTTCGTTTCCTTTTTCGAATTTCTTCTGTGTTTTCTTGCCTTCTCTCTTCAATATCTTTCGTGCGTTTCTCTCTGTCTTCTCATTCGCCGTTTACGTAAGTTTTTCTCTCCTTTCTTCGATTTTCTCGTTTTCCATTGTTTCTGAAATCAAGCTCTGAAATCGTTTTGAAGATAATGGATGATTCAACTTCATATTGTCATCTGAACCAGAGCGAAGTGAATTTTGAATTTGAATCCAATAAAGTTCTTGAAGTGTGGTTTAATTCCAGTTAATAATTGAATCTGAATTTGAATCCAATTAATAGTTTATGATTGTGTAGCTGAATAATGCGTGGACTTTACCAGTGAAATTTGTTGTTCATTGTTCTTTGTTTGAATTGAATCTAATGTACTAGTTCTGATGAATTTTCTGCATTTTATATCAGACATTTTGGTGTAAATCAGGAATATTTGGGTATATTTTAAGAAAGTTTGGGTGTATTTATAGTTTATGACTTTTCATCTCACTAAAAATGAATTGTCTTATTCTTTTAGTTGAATTGTTTTAGCTTTTGTTTAACGATGATTCATGAATCTGATTTTTATTATTTTTTATGATGGTTTTATAGTTCTATTTGCATTCTATAGTTTATGCTTGTTTTAATATGGTATATTTTTGATATATTTTGCGGCCCCTCTATGGTATTGATGAGCAGTTTGTTTTCTACATACAAGCGTTTTTCTCGTACAAGTCTTCTCCTCCTTTTATTGTTTTGATTCCAATCAAGTGCTGAAGTGTGGTTCAATTCAGAATAAAAAAATGTAGCATTAGAGAAAATATTTTTCTGTACAAAAATGCTATTTGTACACTAAAATCAACTACTAAAATCAGCCACCAATGTATTTGTGTATAAATACATGTATGGTTTAATTTATTTTCAATGTCTATTTGTATTCTAGTATGTATTTTATACTAGTGGCTGACTTTGGTGGCTAATTTTAGTGTACACGTAGCATAACTCATTTCTGTATTTGCAGCAAATTTGGGTATAAAACGAAGATATTTGGGTATAACACAAAGATATTTGGGTGTATTTTAAAGAATTTTGGGTATATTTTTATTCTGATAAGTTCTGCATAATTTAGAACTCTTTCTCTTCCTTCTCCTCATCTTCTGCTGCTTCTTTTTTTTTATCATCATCACCATCTTCTTCTTTTTTTGTTATTCATCTTTTCTATTTTGTTTTACCTTCTTAAGTTTCTTCTTGTTTTACTTTCTTAACAAGAATAAAAATAAAAAAATCAAACAAAGAAGAAGAAGAAACATATAATGCTGCAAAATTACTTAAAAAATGATGAACTTACATTTATTTAACTAAAAGAAAGAAAGAAATATAAGGAAACGAAGAAAAAGAAAAAAATGCAGCTTTAGAGAAAATATTTTTTTTGTACAAAAATGTTATTTGTATACTAAAATCAGCCACTAAAATTATCCATCAATGTATTTGTGTATAAACATATGTGTGGTTTAATTTATTTTCAATGTATATTTGTATTTCAGTATGTATTTTATACTGGTGGCTGACTTTGGTGGTTGATTTTAGTGTATACGTAGCATAACTCATTTCTGTATTTGTAACAAATTTGGGTGTAAAACGAAGATATTTGGGTGTATTGTTATTTTGATAAGTTATGCATAATTCAAAACTCTTCATCTTCTTTCTCCTCATCTTCTGTTGTTTCTTCTTCTTCATCTTCTTATTTCATATTTTCATAATTTTTTTTGAGAGGAAAAAATTAAACAAAGAAAAAAAAATACATAATATTACAAAATCAAAAGAAGAAGGAAGGAAAACACGACGATGAAGATGAAATACGCGAAAAAAATGGAGGAGAAACACAAAGAAGAAGGAGAAGAAGAAGGAAAAAGAAGAGGAGGAGAAACACGAAGAAAAAATGACGGTTGTAGTTTTCATTGAGGAAGAAGAAGAAGAGTCGTTCATAACAGTGAAGGAGCGCTTTGAAAATGTGATGCGCGTGATAACACTCTTTTTGTGAATGAATGTAGTTTCTATTGAGTTTGGCCCAACTTATATGATTTGTAAGTCTAAAAAATCTGTATGTATAGCATAACTGATACGTAAAATAATACATAAGGAACATGGTTTAATTTACACTACACGTTGCAAGAAGAACGCACATATATTAGAAGGTTTTGACATAAATTAATTTAACTATATTTTGTTATTGAGATATTAAGAGTGAGAGGTGAAATTCATAAATTATGTTATTTTAAATTAAATAATTTATATAATGATAATCTTATTTATTGTTATAAATATTAAATTGAATAAATCATAATTATTTTTTATTTGGAAGTAAATGAGAATAAGATTAGATACTATCTTTTGAACTTTAAATACTATTTTTATTGGAAGAGAAAATGATAAATCGACCCTGATTTTTTTATCTGTGGACAATTAAATTCCTGACCTTTTCAAAATCTGGATACATCGATCCTAGGGTCTAATTTATTTGTTCTATTTTAAAAATTCTCTCACGTGTATATCAACTAAGTCAGTACAACAGAAGTCACGTTTGATTTTTTTGTCAGGTTTGACAGACCCAAGTGAACATGAGGAATCGATATGTCTAGGTTTTGAAAAAGTCAGGGACTTAAATATCCACAGATCAAAAGGTCAAGAACCTATTTGTCTTTTTCTCTTATTTGAGCTTTTGGATTTAATGGTTGTCGTACTCAAATTAAATATAAATAATGACTTTAAGATTTCGGTCCCCAATATATTAAAACTGTCTCTGTCGCTCTTTTTTCATTAGAAGAGTTACAATTTATCACTGTTAAAAATACAAAAAATTTTAATTGAAAAAGATTGAAACAATTTTTCTATCATTTTTATGAGTATAGATACTTTCACATTATGATATATAATTTTTGGTGACCCAATATATTATCTGAATTAATAAAAATTATTTATTCTTAACATAAAACTCTAAAATAGTTTTTAAAATTCACATCACATATCGATTTAATCCTTAAAGTTTTAGTTGCACTATTGTTATTTTTTATATTGATCTTCGAGTATCACAATAATTTTTCAATCCTCTTAAATTTCCTGACAGTAACTCAACAAATAAAATGAAGTACCAATATTTCAATATCATATTTGACACTGATAAACGATGTCATTTGTTTTTAGCTTCTCAATAAAAACAGATGCAATATTATTTCGATATATACGAAACCATTTTACATGCCAATATATATCAAAACGACATCATCATATGTGCTTTTATTAGGTATCAAAAGTAAACAATATTATTTTATTGGTATCCAATATGGTATTAGAATGTTAGTTTATTACTTTGTTTACTAAGTTACTGTCAAATAGAGATCAAGAAATTACTATAATGTTCGGAGATAGATCAATCTTAAAAAACAATAATATTACAATTGAAAATGTAAGAATCAAATCAAAAGATATATGACATGAATCTCAAGATCAAGTTAAAAATTTAGTTGACATTAAAAGCTATAGGATTGGTTGAAGCAGGTATGTAAAATAAAATTAGCTCACACACTATTCATCAAGATTTGATTTGAAACTCTTCACGCGTTAAGTTGTTTAGATTGAGAGTGAAGTTTTTGCTAAATTGTTAAACGAGCTGAGCTTATTCTTCGCTTTTTATACTTATAAATTGAAATGTAGATTTGCAGTTTCTAATTTAATAACATGTATATAAGTAGAATATTTACTATATATTTACACATGTATCTATTATTAAATCTAATTCTTATATTATAAATTGAGTATATAGGATATTGTCTTCTTGAGCTCAAGCGCAGGATATATAGACTAGACTTGTATATATATTACAAATAATTAACTGAACTTTCTTAACACTAATTCGTGCCTAAGTTAAGCTTATTATTCTTATTGAGCTTAGTTGAATTAAGTTTAACACATATTAGCTCATTTTTAACACACTCGTCAATTTTTAAGTAAATATATTAGAATTGCTATTTTAAAGTATATATTGGAGAGAGATGATAGCCGAACACAAAATTTTAAGTTCGATAAAAAAAAATTTGTAGACTTTAGTGCGTGAAATTAAAATAATGCAGACTCAACTTTAACATAATTTAAAATCCTTTCAACTGAGTAAGTTTTTGTCGTTATATATTGTCTCTGGATGAAGAAGTCCAAAACAAAACTCCTTGCCTTTCCAAGGAAAGGAAATATATATGTATAATCTTGAATAAAACTTAAAAAAATTGGATGGGAACTGTATGCCTTTTAAACAAATAATTTATTAACATGGGTTTTCACTTTTCAGGATATTATTTAGATTTAGACGAAATAATTAATTTAGTCTCAAAAATTTTAAATGGAAAAGTCTAGGGGCAACAACTTTTGTGTTTTATGGCCAGCACTTAACCATCAAAAGAAAAGTGAGTGATCTCCCACTATTGGATGTAATCTCACACCATTAAAATTGATGGCTAATTGATGTTTACAAAACATAAAAATTACTAGCCCCTAGCACTCCTCATTTTAAATTAAACATTTTAGTTTTAAATATTTTTTATTTTTTTAGAAGTTCTTAGAATTATTCAGTCAAATAAATTTAATTGTTTTATTATTTTCAATCAAAATTTTAATATGATAAACAAATAATTAAGTCTCTAACAAATTTTATATTAAAGCAATTAGATAAAAAAATCACCATAAGACAAATTACTATCCTTTACAAGAGAGAGATTCTCACAAAATTAATTTTGAAATCTATTATAAAATAAAATTTATTATAAATGTTTGATTTAAAATTTTTTAAGAATCGATTTAGGTGTTTGTCCGGATTTCAGATTATTATTAAATTAATAAAAAAATAAATGTTTTAATTTTCATAAATATATTACAAATATATTAAAATTTTAAATCATTTAATTTGTTCATATAAACTCTCTCTTTTAAGTACTTCAATTAATGTCTTTATAACACATACTTAAAATAAATACTTGGAAAATGATAGGTGCCACCCATAAAGGTTCTCAACCCTAAAATTTAGTGACATTTATGAGAGATAAGCCTCGTGCAACTCAATTGCATGAAAACAGTCAAAACCTAAACCCTTTAATTGTATATAAACTCCCAAATCGTTACCTGTGCCCTAATTTATTCCAAAAACTCCTCTCACTCACATCACATGTGACAATTTTCTTTTGCTCCATTCCCAAAACACACCCACCTCCTCTTCCTCGGTAACCTGGTAACTCTACCCTTTCTTAATTTCCATAATCAAAACAGTAATTAATATATCACTTAAAAAAAAAAAACTAAAAAAGTAGTACAAACTACAAACAAACAAAGCAAATATTACAAAAAAAAAAAAATCTATATACACTGCCAATTTCACCCCTCTTAACCCTATCCTCTATCTATGGATATAATTGGGCAGCCCCTTATTTCGATTCTCACCCTATGATTGTAAGTTATGTGACTCTTATCTTAATTTCTTAATCATACACATATTGTACGTGTCATTTTTTTTTTTACCAAAAATAAGAGACTCGAACTCGCAACTTCTTAGTTGAGTATGAAGAGACTATGCCATTTGAGCTATAACTCATTGGCAAATATAAAGTTTACATCAAACTCTTAATTTAGCAAATGCATCTATTATTATCACTACTATCAACTGTCCATATACCTAAAGATTTGTTAGAGTTATTTATAGGTTACAATTTGAGTTGTCTCATTAACTTGCTTGTTTAATTAAGTGTTAAAAAAATCGAATATAATGCTTTATTAACCAATAACAAATACTTAAATAAAGTTAGATTTTTTGACATACTAAATAAAATAAGTTCAGATTTTTTTATTAATATTTTTTTATTACTAAATATTTTCGACTAAAAAAAGACTGAAAAAAAACTCCATGTCCCTCATAAATATAACTCTTGCTTAGAATTAATGTCAAATATCACGTTTAGTTGTTGCTTAGCAAAGTTTATACAGAGAGAAAAAAGACAATGATGAAATTGTTTAAGTTACTCCAAACCCTTTAACCTTTCACAATCTCCGAAGCCATAGAGTATCATCAAAGTAATTATAACCTTTATGTTCCCAATAAGGCAACCTCATTGTGTTGTGTGTGCCATGCCAACTCCATGGACATGTTACCATATAAACCACTCACAGCTCTGAATCTCTTGCTATTGGCCACACTACCTAACTTTGTCACATTGATTCAATTACCAACTTACACCATATAAATGTTTAAAAAATCTAAAACCATGTCCAAATTCTGGTAACGTCATGAATATTACTAATTTTACCTTAACTTTTATTTCACTAAACAGAGATGTACTAGTTGATAAGAAGAATTACAAATTCAAATCATCACACACATACGTATATAGTTTTATGTTGTTGTTAACTATAAAATCATTAGTTAATTTTATTTCTCACACTTTAATATGTCCAAATCTTAGCTTTCATAGAGGCTCATAACTTGAGGCTGTCCGACAATGAAATTCGGGCATCTTTAATTTGGCATTGATTCATATGTTTTGATGAGGTCAATAATACACGGATGGTACTTCAGAAAAGGTTTCTCTGATCTTTCGTCCCTAGCTACTTAAAAAGTCTGTTCATCATTAATACAAGGAATTTTACTAATGAAATTAAATTGTAGAGTTAATAGTCAAATTAATTTTTAAAAAATAGGTTGTTTTTTAAATTTATCTTTAAAAGATTTTATTAATTAAATTAGTCTTTTAAAGATTATAAATTAATTATTTTTGCTCTTCAATCACTTAATTAGTAATTTTCGTCAACGATTGACACCTAGCATATCCAGTTAGATGTTGAATAAATATATTTATAAAAATTTATCAATTTAGTGTCGTTAAGTTATATTAGGATTATGATAATTGAAAAAATATACTAAATTGATAGATTTTTATAAATATATTTGTTTAGTATCCAATTGAAAATATTAAGTATTATGTATGCTGTCAGTTAACATTTTATACTATCAATTGTTGACAAAAATTATTAATTGAGTGACGTAAGGATAAAAATGATTAATTTATAATCTTTGAAAGACTAATTTGATTAATAAAATTTTTCAAGAAAGAATTTAAAGAATGACCAATCTTTTAGAATAAACTAATTTAACCATTAATTCTTAAATTGCAGGTTATTGACAAAATTCAAAGCCATAAAGAGGTTGCAGGTTGATGATGAGTGTAAGAAAAGAGAAGAGAAGCAGAGAGAAAGAACATATGAAAATGTGAGATTTGTTACTGAAAAAATAAGGAATAGAACTACAAAAATATTAACTACCTCCTAACTGAAAATATATGCAAGTGCTAACTAAAGGCTAACTCTAGTTAATTAGTAATTATGATCAGTTAACAGTTCTAACTAACTCTGGGGTAAATATCTAGGCTAACACTATGCTAAGTGACATTATATAAGCTAACATCCTCCTCAAACTAGAAGTGTGAATATTTAATAATTCTAGTTTGGAGAAACATGAATTAAAAGGTCATGGTGTCAGAGTCTTAGTGAATAGGTCTGTTGTTTGGTTAACTAAAGAGGTCTACTGTGTGTGATGGTTATTAGTAGTTGAGAGAAGGGGTTGAATCTTAGCCTCCTCTTCTACTGAATATTATATTTTACTTTTTCAAGAAAATTTAGGAGATATTTTTACTTTTGTCTCGTATCGAGTTGAGTGACATTTTCATTTTATCTCTTAGTTAACAGAAATAGAAGTGAAGTAGAAAAGAAAGAGTAACACCCAGATATATCCTAATTCAGCTACTTAGTGCAATGTAACCTACATCCAATCTCCATCACAAATATGATGGAATTTCACTAACTTTTTCAACACATTACATACACTAATATTTTCTCTAGGATCTACCCAATCCTATCTGGGACAAATCCAGATTCTAACCCAATCTGAATTTGACTAGGACTTAACCTAGTTTTCAATAGCCAAGTATTAACCCAACTTGCAAGGGAATTCCTACAAGATTATGAAACAAAACAAAAAGATGTACAAAAAAGTCTAAAATATCTTATAACTTTTTCTCCAAGTAAGTTTAACTCACTATCTTTTACCTCTCATTGGCTTTTTCTTACAAACCTCACGATGTTTGTCTTTTTTCAATGAGACTCAGATAGACTAAATTGAGAAAAAGAAAATACAAAATGAACAACATGAAGGAGAAGAACTCAACAAGCTTAGGAAGCTATGAGAACCGAACTCTGTGCTTTGTTCTTTCTCTCTTACCTTCAACCCTTAACTGTTCACCCTTATTATAGAAGAGTGAAGCTTCTAAAGTTGAAGCTAGTTCAAGGTCCATTCTATCTTCTTCTCCTTCCTCTGAAATTTGCAGCGGCTTCATCAGTTATGAGAGAGAAGGCCGAATCTGTTGTATGCAACTTACTCACTCTCTCTCATTTCTTTTCTTCAAACTTCTTCAATCTTGACCGTAGAGCTTTGCTTTGCCTTCAAATTTTGATTTGGACTGTGGATCTTCTGCTATCCAGATTTGACTTTGATTTTTCCATGGTTGCTTGATTTAGGCTTGTGGCTTTGTGGATTTTTTCTTGGTTCCTTGGCATAGCACAAATGAGGGAAGATACTTTTTGATGTGTTCTGACCAAATAAAACTGGCTACTTGGTTGTAGTCCTTTCTTCTTACTTAGTTTTGGAGACAAGCTTTTTGTTCTTCGATACTCTATAACTTTTGCACTTTTCATTTCCTTCTTTCTTTCTTGTTGAATGTGTGATGTGACCGAAGAGAATGAGAGAGGAGAGAGAAGAGAGGATTTGACTTTCAATGGAAGCCAAAAAGGATTAAGTTGTATTGAATTTGGATTTCAAGTTTTTTGGAGTGTGGGTGTTGGTGACTTAGGTTAAGGTATAATGGATTGTGAATGTGATCACTAAGTGAGCTTGTGTTGGCCATCCTATTCTTGTTTCTTTTAGTTTATGTGGACTTATTTATTTGTTTCATGGGTCCTAGATGATTAAATAATTTTTATGTACACCAAATTAAACTCATTAAATAAATAATTGATAAATACATAATAATGTTTGTTCATCACTTGAATTAGTTTTTTAAACTCAACAGTTTGATTGACTGAAATTACTGGCAATAGCTTAAGAACACCCTCGTGAACTTTATCTCGAACGATATGGCAATCCGCCTCAATATACTTTGATAATCATATCACCAGATTCACAGGTTCCATATAAAACTACACCTACATCTCACACTGCACACATTAAACCATCAACTAAATCTCACAATACAGATGCACCATCTCATATAATAGCACAACGTAGAGTATAAAATAGTACAAAAATATAGTATTTTAGGCTCAGACATATACCTGCATGCAGATAAGATGCTTGTAATAAAGAGAAAATATCTTCTCTTTAATAGTATAGATTGTATGAAGTCTTGTAATTTCTTTCATTATGTTAAACAAAAGAAACTTTTTTTTTGTACAAAGTGTCACAAAATCTAATGAAATTTTAGACTTGGTACATGTTGATGTTTGGAGCCCTTATGCTACTCCCTTAATTGCGAGACACAAATATTTTTTAACTGTAATTGACAACAAGAGTCGATTCACCTGGCTCTATTTTATGAAAATGAAATCTGAAGTTCAGTTGTTAATTAAAAAATTTGTAGCATATATTCAAACACATTTAAAAAAAACTATAAATTGCTTTAGATCGAACAATGGATCTGAATTTTAATTACATATTTTTTTTTGCTGAAAAAGATATTGTACATCATATATCATGTGTGAAAATATCCCAATATAATGGAGTGGTTTGAACAAAAGCATAAACACTTATTAAGTATAACTAGAGCACTATTTTTTCATTCTTTAATTCCTAAATGCTACTGGACTTATGCAGTCGAGCATGCTACCTACCTCATTAATCGATTATCAAATTCAATTTTAAAAGGATAAATTCTCTTATGAAATGTTATTTTCTAAAATTCCAAATTTAATGGAATTGAAGACTTTCGATTACGTAGTCTATGCTTGCACTCTCATCGCACCATAACAAAATCCAAAATCGTGAAGATGTTACAGGTTGATAATGAATGCGAGAGAAGAGAAGCAGAGAAAAAGAGCAAAAAAGAAAAGAGATTTTTTACTGAAGAAATAAGAAAAATCACAAAAATATTAACTACTTCCTAACTAAAGATATATACAAGTGTTAACTAAAGACTAGTTCTAATTAATTAGTAATCAGGGACGGTTTCAAATATATTGGTGTGGGGCAAGCGTCCCCACTATAATTTGAAATTTTTTTGAATAATATATAATAATAATATTTATTTACCCCCATGGCCCATTAGATTATTAAATTTGACCCCACAATAATTTTTTACTTAACTTTTGGTACTTAATCGTCAATTTAAAAGTTTTATATTAGATATTTGTTAGAATGATCAATTCTCATATTTAAACGAAATTAGTGTTTTTTTTTAAAAATCAATTCAAAAGAATATTATTTATCTTCTTTTCAAATTAGCTTTAATTTTTGCGTAGCAACTATATTAATTGAAAGAACTTTCTTAACTATGAATATCAATAAGAGTCGGCTTCTAATTGTGTTGGGAAGCAAATTTTTAAATAATTGTTTAGTAATATATATGGAAAGAGAGAAAGTTTTATGGTAGTGTTAAGAGAAAAATTACTTAATTTTTTAAAAATATAAAACCTAAAAGAATAGAATTTTAAATTATATATTATTATTTAAATTAGGGATAAGTATTTTTTTCGTTCCCAAGGTCTAGGGTCAAAATCAAAATCGTCCCCGACCTTTTTTTCTTATTAAAATCATCCTCAACGTTACAAAACGTTATAAAATCGTCCTTTTCCACTTCAATTTTATTTTTTTTACCATATTACATTTCATTATTAATAAAAATAATTAAAAATAATATTAAAAAGTTAAAACAAACTCTCCCTCCCCTCCCCTCCCGTAACTCCCTCACCTCACTCCCTCACTCCCTCACTCACCCTCTCGTAACCCGTCAGCCCACTCCCTCACCCCCCACTCCCTCACTCACCCAATCTCCTTCCACCTCTTCTTTCTCTCTTTTCTCACCACCATCACCACTGTCACCATAGCCATTCATTACTCATAACAAAACAAATTAACAGCAACATTCACAAAACAAAATAAATCAATAAAAAAATCAGAGGCAGAAGAAGCATAACAATTTCAATAATCACATCAATTTCAATAAACAATAATTCAATAATCATCAACTACAATTTCAGTTTTCAGATCTAAAAGTTCAATAATCATCAAGTTACAATTTCAGAAGCAAAAGTTCAACCAGAGCAGAGGAAGAAGCAGAGGCAATCACAGAAGAAGAAGCAAAGGCAGTCATAGAAGAAGAAGCAGCGCCGGCGGGGTCCCCCTCCCGATAACCACGCGATGGCGGCGGCGAGGGCGGTGAACCCTAGAAACAAATAAGTAGGGCGGCGGCGGCGGCGAGAAGAAAAATCTTCTCCCTCAGAGCCTTATGCACCTTACTCCCATCAATATCCCTATACCCAAAACTATTCCCATCGTAACCAACCGGTGCCTGCAAGTCACCTTTCTCAGTGGACCACCCCAACCGTGTGTGCCCTGTTTCCCCCAAATGCAAAACCCTAATTTCGAAGTACCACGCTCCTTCAACCACCCCTCTCGTTGTCCTCACCATTCTGTAGCCCTTCGTGCTCTCTGCCACCATTCGGTCCTCGCTCAGCTCAACCTTCTCCGCCTTGTACACCTTCGAGAGGCAGATCTTCATCTCCGCCGTGTCGTCGCTCTTGTCCGGGAACCTTGGCACCAGCGTTATAAGCATCGTGTCTTCACCGTTTGCGCCGTGGTGATTGTTGTTATTATTGTTAGCCTTGTTCTTCTTCTTTGAGGGAGGTGAGGGGTGGGGGGTGAGGGAGTGGGCTGAGGGGGTTACGGGAGGGTGAGTGAGGGAGTGGGGTGAGGGAGTGAGGGAGTTACGGGACGGGAGGAGAGGGGAAGGGGGGTTTGTTTTAATTTTTTAATATTATTTTTAATCATTTTTATTAATAATGAAGGGTAATATGGTAAAAAAATAAAATTGAAGTGGAAAATGACGATTTTATAACATTTTGTAACGTTGAGGATAATTTTAATAAGAAAAAAAAGGTCGGGGACGATTTTGATTTTGACCCCAGACTTTAGGGACGAAAAAAGTACTTATCCCTTTAAATTACTATTTTAGTGTTTTAATTTGTATATTAGATATTTTAAAAGCTAATCATATTTTACAATAACAAAATATAATCATAACAATAATCATGCTATATGTACATAAAAAATAATTATCTGTATAAAATATATATTAAAATATAAAATACACATTAAAAATAAGTTAAACAATACATGTATTTATACACAGATATATAATGGTTAATAGATAATTTAATATTTAATTTTTTATATACACATATTATTTTTATTATAAAAATTATTATCATGTTATATCAATTTTGCCCTATTATCAAAATTTTCTGGATCCGTCACTGTTAGTAATTATAGTTGGTTAACAGTTTTAACTAATTTTGATATAAATATCTAGACTAATACTATATTAAGTGACATTATATCATCTAACAATTATATATATAATTTTTTTAATAAAAAAATAAATAAATTTATTTACAAAACAAATTAAACCAATTTTATTTATAAATATCACTTTTTGTTGTGTGGTGTGCAAAATGGTAGGGCTGGTAATAGGTAAGGTAGGGTAGGGTTTAGACTCTACCCTAACCCTACTCGCGGGTTGAAAATTTTCTCAAAACTCTACCCTACCCTATTCGCGGGTTGAGAATCTTTCAACCATAATCCTATCTGCACCTTAAAGTTCTAAACCCTACCATACCCGATCCTACCTGCAGAAAAATAAAAAATTTTTAAACAAATATAAAATTCAATCATTCTAAATTTCATACATATTAATAAAATAGAAAATAAAAAACTAAGTTCAAATTAAAATTAAAAATAATAAAATTTTAAAAAAATCTAACATAAAATTACAGATAATATGATCATCAACTAACTTAGTGGTTATTTCATGTTTTTATAAGAGGAAGATTGTGAATTCAATACTCACTTTCTTGACTACATATATAAATTTTACATATATATTATATAATATATTAAGGGTGCGGGTAGGATAGGGTAGGGGTGGCAAGCAGGAAAGCTCGTCCCGCCCCGCCCTACCTAGTGAGGCGGTCTTAGAATCCCACCCCGCCCGCCTAACTGCGGGCTGGCGGACTAAGCCCGGCAAAGCTCCTCTTTTTTTTTTTTTAACTATTAACTACTAAATAATATATATAATTTCACAATCATATTAATAAATTTATAATTTCTAAAGGTATAAAAAATTATATTTTTTATATTCATAATCATTAAAATTTTTGTAATTATAAATATCTAATAAACATAATTATAAACCAAGTTTTCATCCAAAACATAAGTATAAATATTCTCTCCAAAGCAAAATAAACATAATTTAAAACATAATTATTGTCTTCAAAGTAACATAAACATAATCCAAACCACTCAATTTTTATCTTCATACTCTTGTAAATTAGGTTGGGGGAAAATTAGGTTTTGGCCAAAAAATTGTAAAAATACCTCCTCACTAAAAAAACACTAAGCCGGTGGGGAAGCCCGCGCCGCCCGCCAAAGTCCGCGGTTTAAGCGGTGCAGATTAGGCGGGCTTTTGCTATTTGGCGGTCCCAATTTTTCAGTCCGGTCCGCCTTTTTTAGCGGGTTACGTGGGCCGACCCGACGAATTTAGACCTGTTTACCACCCTTAGGATAAGGTATACCCTGTATCCGTACCCTATCCTACTCACAAATAAATTCGCATAGCACCCTACCCTGTCCGCAGCGGATCGAATAAACAACTCTATCCAAACAAGTTGGTTCGGATTGAGTACTCGCAAATAAATTATATATTGCCAGTCCTACAAAATGGAGATACCATTCACCAGTTTTGGAGCAAAATCAAAGTACCCCACGCTCCCACACGGCCACACCGACCGATTTACATGTAAATCGAGGAAAGTTAGCAGGCTGTCACGGTAAATTTTAGAAGGTTAGATTTAACAGTGTTTGTATAGTTTTCTGGAGTGTTTGAGAATACTCTAGATGGTTCAAGAACGTTCTAGAATGTCCTAGAAGGTCCCGGAATACCTTAGAAGGTTCTAGAAGACTCTGGAAGGTCATAGAGTATTCTAGAAGAGTGTAGATGTATATAGAAGTATAAAGAGTGGTATGGAATAATTTAGAAACATTTAGAGAGTTATGGTAGGATAGATATTTGTAAAGAAGGTTCTGGATGATTAATCTGGACCGTTGATTAGATTTAATCCTAACCATCCATTGAGGAGGTGGATGGCTATAAATAGGGGTGAGAGTTAGAGTTTGTGTGTGTGAATCATTTGTAACCACACTTGAGCAATAAAGTGTTCTTCCACCAAAGCTTCCTTTCTCTTGTGTTCTCTTGCATTCTTAGCTTTCTTGCTAAGTATTGAGGGTTAGGCTGACTTGGTCTTAGCTCAAGAGGTTGAGTAAGTCCGAGTGCCGGCACGGTAGCATTGGAGTGTGTCCAAGGCCGTGATAATTTGGTATCCGAGCAAGGTTCGAGAGGGAGCATAAGTGATTTGTGGGTATGGCTTCTAGTATCACCATGGAGCATATTGAGTCTCAAAGGGGAAGGAATGCTATTCATTCTAAATGGGGAGGCAAGAAGGTCCGTTCTTCAAGTGAGCCTAGAGGTAAGGACTCTAACTTCCTAGAAGAGAGAGTTTCTGTGTTGGAGAATGTTCTATCCTCTATGGATGAGCGTTTCCAAAGGATAGAACATGATAAGGAGACCCTCGAGGCTCACGTGTTAGGAGAACTAGATGCTTTCAAAGAAAGCATGCTCCAAATCGAAGAGAAGCTTGAGAATTCCTTAAAGCTATTTGAGGAAGTTCGAGTTTGGTTCGAGGAGGCAAAATCTCGACCAACCATTATAAGGGAGACGACAAAGATTGATCTCCCCAAGCCAAAGGAGTTCAAGGGCGTAAGGGACGCTCGCGAGGTGGAGAACTTTCTATGGCAAATGGAGAGGTACTTCGAAGGTCAAGGGGTGGTCGAAGAAGCAATAAAGGTACGCACTGTAGCTCTCTACCTTTCTGATATTGCTACTTTGTGGTGGAGGAGAAAGTGCGTAGATATGGAAAAAGGGTACTTGCAACATAGCCACATGGGAAGATTTCAAAAGGGAGTTGAAAAGACAATTCTTCCCTGAGAATGTGGTTTATGAAGCAAGGAAGAAGTTGAGGGAGTTGAAGCACAATAGTACGATTAGCGACTACGTAAAGGAGTTCACTACTCTCATGCTTCAAATCCCCAACTTAGCATCAGAGGATGCATTGTTCTTCTTCATTGATGGACTCCAACCTTAGGAAAAGCAAGAACTACAAAGAAGAAATGTTAAGGATGTCGATGAGGCCATCGTGGTGGCCGAATCACTCATTGAGTATCATAGGGGAGACTCTAAACCCAAGTCATCCTCCAAGCCTAGTTCTACTAAAGGTGGGGGAGACAAGAGAAAGAGTTTCTCAACCAAGAAGGAAGGAAAATACTCTTCAAAGAAAGAGTATGAAGAAAAGAAAAAAGCTTTCGTGCCCAAAGGAGGATGCTTCGTGTGCA
This sequence comes from Arachis hypogaea, assembly GCF_003086295.3. Classification (NCBI taxonomy): domain Eukaryota; kingdom Viridiplantae; phylum Streptophyta; class Magnoliopsida; order Fabales; family Fabaceae; genus Arachis; species Arachis hypogaea. The sequence goes on along the minus strand of NC_092054.1, from coordinate 149,999,620 downwards.
AGGGACCACACCAAATGAAGGATTGTCCCAAGCTAGGGGACTTTGGCATCTATCGCCGAGGAACGAGAAGCTCAAACTCAAGTAACTGAGTGTGTTGGATCTATCCAATACATGAATGCTGTGAAGGAAAAAGAGGCAAGCACTACAGAAAAGAAAGGCTTGATGTATGTCAAAGCCTTTATCAATGAAAAACCCATTATGGCTATGATCGACACTGGTGCTACACACAACTTCATCACGCCTGATGAAGCAAAGAGGCTTGGGTTGAAGATCACCGAAAAGAATGGCTGGTTCAAACCCGTGAATACCAAGGGTGAACCCTTTAAGGGAGTAGCAAAAGGGGTTGAGATGACTCTTGGTTCTTGGAAGGGCCTTGTGGATTTCTCAGTAGCATCCATGGATGATTTTAAAATAGTCATCGGACTCGATTTGCAAAGGAAAGCAAATATAATACCTATGCCATACTACGACGTAGTATGCGTCATGGAGAAAGGGTCTCCATGCATGGTCCCTACAGTCTCTAAAGTTGGCGGACCATCGATACTGTCTGTCATGCAACTCAAGAAAGGGTTCAAAAAGGGAGAGACTACATATTTGGCTCTATTACAAGAGGAGTCAACATCTGAAAGAGAAGACGTTCCTCCCAAAATCAAGGAAGTCCTTGAAGAAAATAAGGATGTGATGCCTCCCGAGTTGCCAAAACAACTACCACCTAGGAGGAAGGTAGACCACAAGATTGAATTGGAGTTAGGAGCAAAGCCGCCCGCCTCAACACCTTATAGGATGGCACCGCCAGAACTCGATGAGTTGAAGAAGCAACTCAAGGATTTGCTAGATGCTGGGTTCATCCGTCCATCAAAGGCACCTTATGACGCACCAGTCTTGTTCCAAAAGAAGCATGATGGTTCATTGAGACTATGCATCGACTATCGAGCACTTAACAAGATCTTGCGAGAGAATAACCTATATGTGAAGAAGGAAAAGTGTTCCTTTGCAAGGGACGAAGTCCACTTCTTGGGACACATCATTAAAGATGGAACTCTTTGCATGGATCAAGGAAAAGTGAAGGCTATCAAAGAGTGGGAACCTCCAAACAAGGTATCTGAATTGAGGTCATTCCTTGGGTTGGCTAATTACTATCGGAGGTTTATCAAGGGATACTCCGCCAAGGCTGCACCATTAACTGATCTTCTCAAGAAGAACCACTCTTGGGAATGGTCAAAGGAGTGTCAAAAGGCTTTTGATGAGTTGAAGGCTGCTAACACAGAAGGACCAGTACTAGCACTACCCGACTACTCAAAGGTGTTTGAAGTCCACACTGATGCTTCTGACTACGCTATTGGAGGAGTTCTGATGCAAGAAGGACATCCTATTGCCTTTGAGAGTCGCAAATTGAATGATACAGAGAGGCGATACACTGTCCAAGAGAAGGAGATGACCGCGGTGGTGCATTGTCTGAGAACTTGGCGTCACTACTTGCTTGGTTCACACTTCATCGTCAAGACAGACAATGTGGCTACAAGCTACTTCCAAACTCAAAAGAAGTTAAGCCCCAAACAAGCTAGGTGGCAAGACTTCTTGGCTGAGTTTGATTTCGAATTCGAATACAAGTCAGGCAAGACTAATGTGGTAGCAGATGCGCTGAGTCACAAGGCTGAGTTAGTGGCCATTTCTATGGTTGAAGGAGATATTATACATATCATCAAGGAAGAGTTGCATCACGATCCATTAGCCAAGAAGTTGGTGGAGTTGGCTAGAAAAGGTAAGACCAAAAGATTTTGGTTAGAAAACGACCTTCTCTACACTAAAGGGAGAAGACTATACGTCCCTAAATGAGAAAATCTAAGAAGAAAATTAGTGAGGGAATGCCACGACACCAAGTGGGCTGGTCACCAAGGTCAGCGAAGGACCTTGGCACTCATTGAATCTTCTTATTATTGGTCTCAAATGAGAGATGAAGTGGAGAGCTATGTGAAGACTTGTCTTGTGTGCCAACAAGATAAGATTGAAAACAAGACACCAAGCGGGTTGTTGGAACCTCTGCCTCCATCAGAGCGACCGTGGGAAAGTGTCTCTCTAGATTTCATCTCTGCCTTACCAAAGTCTGAGGGGTTTGGATCTATTCTCGTGGTAGTGGATCGATTTTCGAAGTATGCTACCTTTATACCTGCCCCTACTGACTGCACTGCAGAGGAAGCAGCACGACTATTCTTCAAGAATATGGTGAAGTACTGGGGATTGCCTAAGAGCATCATTAGTGATCGAGATCCACGCTTCACAGGACGACTATGGACAGAGCTGTTCAAACTCCTTGGGTCGGAGCTTCATTTCTCAACAAGCTTCCATCCTCAAACCGATGGGCAGACTGAGAGAGTGAATGCCTTACTTGAGTGTTACTTGAGGCATTTTGTAAGCGCTAATTAGAAGGATTGGACAAAACTCCTAGACATTGCTCAATTCTCATACAATCTGCAAAGGAGTGAGTCTACAGGGAAGAGCCCATTCGAGATTGTGACTGGATAATAGCCGCTTACACCTCACTCTCTTTCTTCCTCTTACTCAGGGAAGAGCCCTGGAGCTTATCATATGATTAAGTCATGGGAAGAACAAGCAGATGTCACTCGTTCTTACCTCGACAAAGCTGCCAAGAGGATGAAGAAATGGGCAGATAAGAAGAGGAGGCATGCAAGCTATCAAGTGGGAGACAAGGTAATGATCAAACTTCTTCCACAACAATTCAAAGCCTTTCGCAAGGTTCATAAGGGCTTAATCCGCAAATACGAAGGGCCATTTGAGATCATTGGACGTGTTGGGGAGGTTGCTTACAAAGTACAACTCCCTCCCTCTATGAAGATCCACCCGGTCTTCCATGTGAGTATACTTAAACCATATCATGGAGACCAAGACCAACCGAGTAGAGGTGACTCAAGTCGCGCTCCGCCTGTGGTAATTAGATCCTTTGATAAAGAAATCGAAGAGATCTTAGCTAATCGCATCGTGCGACGAAGAGGGGTGCCACCAAGTATCCAATACTTGATCAAGTGGAAAGGGCTCCCGATAACCGAAGCTAGCTAGGAAACTCGCGAAGATCTGTGGCAATTCCAAGAACACCTAGAGCGCTATCATGAACAGAACGCGACGAGGACGTCTGCGCATTAGGTGGGGGAGAATGTCACGGTAAATTTTAAAAGGTTAGATTTAACAGTGTTTGTATAGTTTTCTGGAATGTTTGAGAATACTCTAGATGGTTCCAGAACGTTCTAGAATGTCTTAGAAGGTCCCGAAATACCCTAGAAGGTTCTAGAAGACTCTGGAAGGTCATAGAGTATTCTAGAAGAGTGTAGATGTATATAGAAGTATAAAGAGTGGTATGGAATAATCTAGAAACATTTAGAGAGTTATGGTAGGATAGATATTTGTAAAGAAGGTTCTGGATGATTAATCTAGACCGTTGATTAGATTTAATCCTAACCATTCATTGAGGAGGTGGATGGCTATAAATAGGGGTGAGAGTTAGAGTTTATGTGTGTGAATTATTTGTAACCACACTTGAGCAATAAAGTGTTCTTCCACCAAAGCTTCCTTTCTCTTGTGTTCTCTTGTATTCTTAGCTTTCTTGCTAAGTATTGAGGGTTAGGTTGACTTGGTCTTAGCTCAAGAGGTTGAGTAAGTCCGAGTGCCGACACGGTAGCATTGGAGTGTGTCCAAGGCCGTGACAAGGTGGAGCATTCAAAAAAATTTATTTATTTATTTTATTTCAAAAGATTTTCCGTGACAAATATATGGTCGAGAGAATTTCATCAATGTAATGCGAGAATATTGGCTTGTTTTCTTATCTCAATCAACAAAGCAGATACAAGAACAATCATGGAAACCCCACTGCTTCCTAAATATTAAACATTTGAACAACGATAGCTATACTTGTTAAAAATGTCATGTAAATATCCAAAATTAACTACCATGCATCTACGCATGCGTTGCTTTAATATATTTTCAATATATTACATGTATTCTAATGTGTATATATAGATGATTAATTAATAACTAATTTTTTATATATATTTAATTATAACATAATGAGAGCAAAAAAAAAAAAAAAACATGTATTAGACAACAAACAGAAAGAGTGTGAGCGCAAACAATAAGAAACCACTTAATTTTCACCGTTTTAGATTCTAAATTAAGACTTAATTTTGTTTCTCATATTTAAAAATTAAAAATATTATTTAAATACTAAAATTAGTCACTTTATATATTTTTTTTGACTAATCAGTAATTTTATATAAATACATATATTGTTTATTTCATTCTTAATATGTATTTTATATTCTAACATATATTTGATATTAATAGTTAATTTTCATGTATGCATAATATAATTATAAATAATAATAAAAAATATAAAAAATAAAATATTTAAAATAAAAATAAAATATTTGAAAATAAATTAAAATTCAACTCAAATAATCAAATACTATACACTAAAATAGAACTTTATCTAGATTTTACAAAAATTTAATTTTAATATACTAAAAGTGTAAAACATTTTATACAGTCGTATAATCATAACTATTCTTTTAGATAATTATTTATGTAATCAATATAAAAAATAATTATTTTTATTAACATGGCGCATAGTCGATCAAAATTAAATTCTTCCCGTTACCGTCAACATTGTCCCTATTCATGCAGCCCCCTTTTCATACAAACTGATCTACAACTGTAATTTGGTGTCTGGTTTAGACGTCTTATGGAAATTATGGAAATAAAGTTTTACATTATTTACTAAATAATGAAGGTCAATTTGGTACATGTACGCAACCCCTTCATTCAGCCAAACCAATGCAATATACATATAAAAAAACAAACCTTGGTATAATTGCAAAGATATTATAGCTGAGAGCTTGGGAGTTTTTCAAAGCACTTTCAACTCGAAAAAAGAAATATCAGCCACCGCTACCACCACCACTACCACCACCACCACCACAAGAGCTAAACTCATTACCTAAAAGCAGTTAGTTCCACGCGATGGAAACCAATAATGGTGCATTCTCTAAAAGTGCCACAACTTAGATGGCTATTAGCATATAGCAGCAACAGCATCAGAAGAAGAAGAAGAAGCAGTTTCAAACTTTCACATGGCTCCATTTGAAAACGTTTGTGTGAAACTTAAGCATCATCTTCACATGCATCTTGTCTCCTAAATTGACTTGTATCAGTTTCATCAGTTTCAGTTCCATAACCGCCACCATCTTCAATAGCTACAACATATCCCAGTTGAGTTCTTAAGTAGTCTTCATCTACCACCAACTCATTTTTCTTTTGTCTTTCTTTCCTTTTCAAAATCCAAATGGAACATACTGTTCCAAACAGTGTTATAACTTTGCTGCTATTCTTCTTGTGTCTCACATTAACAAAGATGGAAATGAGTACTTGTCTCTCACCTGATGGACAAGCACTTCTTTCTCTTGTTTCTGCATCTGAAAGATCATCATCGGCATCTTCCTCACTTCTCTCTTCATGGAACCCTTCAAGCTCAACACCATGTTCATGGAAGGGTGTTACATGCTCCCCACAAAGCAGAGTAATTTCCCTTTCTATCCCTGACACTTTCCTCAACCTTACCTATTTGCCTCCCCAGCTTTCTTCTTTGTCAATGCTGCAACTTCTCAACCTCTCTTCCACCAATGTCTCTGGCCAAATCCCTCCCTCTTTTGGTCAACTCTCCCATCTCCAACTCCTTGACCTCTCATCAAACTCTCTAACAGGTTCCATTCCTAATCAACTTGGAAACCTCTCTTCACTTCAGTTCCTTTTCTTGAACTCAAACAAACTCACAGGAACCATTCCTCAGCATCTTGCTGACCTTACCTCACTCCAAGTTCTGTGCCTGCAAGATAATCTCCTTAACGGTTCAATACCATCACAGTTAGGATCATTGAAATCTCTACAGCAGTTTAGGATTGGTGGAAATCCATACCTCACTGGAGAGATTCCATCACAGTTAGGACTACTCACAAACCTCACTATATTTGGTGCAGCTGCCACTGGACTTTCTGGTTCCATTCCCTCTTCATTTGGGAACTTGATCAATCTTCAAACTCTAGCACTTTATGACACTGATGTTTCCGGTTCAATACCACCGGAACTCGGGCTCTGTTCTGAGTTGAGAAATCTTTATTTGCACATGAACAAGCTCACTGGGTCTATTCCTCCTCAGTTGGGGAAGCTGCAAAAGCTCACAGGTGTGCTTCTGTGGGGGAATGCATTATCTGGGTCAATACCAGCTGAGATTTCTAACTGTTCATCACTTGTGGTGTTTGATGCCTCTTCCAATGAACTCACTGGTGAAATACCTGAGGATTTTGGGAAGCTTGTGGTTATGGAACAGCTTCATTTATCAGACAATTCCCTCTCAGGAAAAATACCATGGCAGTTGGGAAACTGCACAAGCCTTGCTACTGTTCAGCTTGACAAGAATCAGTTATCAGGTTCAATCCCTTGGCAGGTTGGGAAGTTGAAATTCTTGCAGAGTTTTTTCTTGTGGGGTAACTCAGTTTCTGGAACCATACCACCCTCTTTTGGGAACTGCACAGAACTCTTTTCGCTTGACCTTTCAAGGAACAAGCTCACAGGTTCAATCCCGGAAGAGATTTTCAGCTTGAAGAAGCTGAGTAAACTCTTGCTTCTTGGAAATTCTTTGACAGGAGAGTTGCCATCAAGTGTTGCAGATTGTGAATCTTTGGTGAGACTACGGCTCGGAGAAAACCAGCTTTTGGGGAACATTCCTAAAGAAATAGGCCAATTACAGAACCTGGTGTTTCTTGACTTGTACATGAATCACTTCTCTGGAAGCTTACCAGTAGAGATTGCCAACATAACAGTTCTTGAGCTCTTAGATGTGCATAACAACCACATAACCGGCGAAATTCCGTCTCAGATTGGGGAGCTTGCAAACTTGGAGCAGCTTGATCTAAGTCAAAACCATTTGACAGGTGGAATTCCTTGGAGCTTTGGAAACTTCAGTTATTTGAACAAGCTCATCCTCAACAATAATTTACTCACAGGATCAATCCCAAAATCTATTAGGAATTTGCAGAAGCTAACTCTTCTTGATTTGAGTTACAACAATCTCTCTGGTGACATACCTTCTGAGATTGGTTATGTTACAAGCTTAACCATTAGTTTGGACTTAAACTCGAATTCATTCACAGGAGAAATCCCAGAGTCAATGTCTGCTTTGACACAGTTACAATCACTTGATCTTTCTCATAATATGTTTTATGGAGGAATTAAGGTTCTTGGTTCTCTCACCAGTCTCACTTCCCTCAATATCTCGTACAACAATTTCTCAGGTCCTATCCCAGTCACTCCATTCTTCAGAACTCTTTCTTTTAACTCATGCCTTCAGAACCCCCTTCTATGCCAATCCATTGATGGCAATACATGTTCTTCAAGCCTGATTCAAAGAAATGGTATAAAATCTGCGAAAACCATAGCTTTCGTAACTGTGATTCTAGCTTCAATTGTGATAATTGCTGTTGCATCCTGGATTATAGCAACTCGTAGTAACAGGTATACAGTGGAAAAATCTTTGGGGGCATTGGCTTCCACATCAGGAGCTGAGGATTTCTCATATCCTTGGACCTTTATCCCATTTCAAAAGCTAAACTTCACCATAGATAACATCTTGGATTGCTTGAAGGATGAAAATGTGATCGGGAAGGGTTGCTCCGGTGTTGTCTACAAGTCTGAGATGCCTAATGGGGAGTTGATAGCAGTGAAGAAGCTATGGAAAGCTAGCAAAGAAGATGAAACACTGGACTCTTTCGCCGTAGAGATTCAGATTCTCGGATACATCCGGCACAGAAACATTGTGAGGCTACTGGGCTATTGTTCTAACAGGAGTGTCAAGCTTCTTCTCTACAATTTCATCCCAAATGGTAATCTGAGACAGCTCTTGCAAGGGAACAGGAACTTAGACTGGGAAACCAGATACAAGATTGCTGTTGGAACAGCTCAGGGTCTTGCTTACCTTCATCATGATTGTGTCCCTCCCATTCTTCACAGAGATGTTAAGTGCAATAACATACTTCTAGATTCCAAATATGAAGCATATCTCGCAGATTTTGGTCTTGCAAAGCTGATGAATTCACCAAGTTATCATCAGGCAATGTCTAGAGTTGCTGGTTCTTATGGTTATATTGCCCCAGGCAAGTGTTTTTTACTTTACTTTTTATAAAATAAATGGCATTAGAGTATTTATCTCAGATTATTAAAGTTAATAGTATATGAGATTATAAGTATTAGTATTAAGACAGATTTGGTAACATAAGTTTTCTGATCTGTTGTTCTGGTTTAAATTCTAACTTCCATTCATATTAATCACAATGGCAGAGTATGGCTACTCAATGAACATAACTGAGAAGAGTGACGTCTACAGTTACGGAGTGGTTCTGCTGGAGATACTAAGCGGGCGCAGTGCCGTCGAATCCCATGTCGGAGATGGACAACACATAGTTGAGTGGGTGAAGAGGAAAATGGGGAGCTTTGAACCAGCTGTGTCAATACTAGACACAAAACTCCAAGGTCTACCAGATCAAATGGTGCAAGAGATGCTCCAAACACTTGGAATTGCCATGTTTTGCGTGAACTCTTCGCCATCAGAACGTCCCACGATGAAGGAAGTGGTTGCATTGCTAATGGAGGTGAAGAGCCAGCCTGAAGAGATGGGCAAAACCTCTCAACCTCTAATAAAGCACCCTTCAAATCAAAGCTAATTTTTTTTCCCTCTTCCTTTCTTTCACTTGCAATGGTTTTTATCCTCTAGTGATTGATTCTCATCTCTCACAAGATGAAAACAAGATGTTGTATTATGTGAACTTGAGAGTAGTGATTTAAAACGGCTATTGTTGTACAGTTTTTAGATATATAGATATCATTAGTTTATCTGCTGTATGTGTAGCAGTGATAGTAGTAGTAGCAGTAGTTTGTAGTAACTTATGTTTTGCCACATTTTAGTTCTGCATATCCATGATTTCTCATATCATCAATCTTCAAAATCATATGCATGTCATAATGAATTGTTGAACCTAGAGGTGTCGTTTTGCTGGTTGAATGGTCCAGTATTAATACCTCAAGTTCTGCTGATTCAGTGAAAATAATTAATTTCCACTTCTTGTTTTTTTCCTCACATATTCTTCATAGAAGAAAGGTACAAGAGAGCCGAAAGGTATGTGGAGCTGGACGGCTAGAAAGGGAAAAAACAAAATTCTTTATGACCCAAAAACACAACAAAACACTTTTCTTTAGACTAAATTAATGGCTTGTTTCTGGTAGAGAAAGGAGGGGACAAGGTCCATAAGGCATAACTGATGTTTCGTTCATGCAGAATCAACTTTCGTCTGTTTTTATTCAAATGTATTATAAGAACCATAGTTTCAGGAGATTATTACTTCAAAAAAATAAAAATAAAAAATTAATGCAAAGTATTTTAATTTGATGGAGCAAACTCAATTTTCAATAATGCAATGAAAGTATACAGTGTAGGCAATGATGCAAGGATAAGGAGGAAGAAAGTAATGATGATTAAAGCATACAAGAACATGATACATGTTATTTCAGGGCTAAGGTTGGTGGGGGCCAGAATTCCATTTTTGTAAGGAGACAAGCCATGCTTCCTTCCCCTTCTCCCACATGCCCCAGTTGACACTAGATTTGTCTCCCACTTCACAGTTCACATAATCCAAAACCTTCTCCCCTCCTTTGTTTTGGTTTTTAAGACAATGTTGGTCAAAAGGCAGAATAGCCATGTTCACCAGTTTGCTTCCATTATCATATCTTGTCCTGTATTTATTGTCTCCAACAGTTTATAAGATAGCGATTTTTGACACATTAGTAACAAAAAACAAAACGAGGCAACTTGGCATGTTTCTTTCATTATCTGAAGAAACAATACGCAACTTGTAATTTACCTAGAATTCAGATACTCAGATCTTTCATGAACAAAAATTTTGATTCAACATTAAGCTTAACTTTTATATTATCGATATTTGCTCTACACTTTGATCAAATGGTTCACCGTTGTCACCTAATGTATTATTCTGAAATAATTTTCATTGTGATGAAGGGGAGCGTTGGAGCAACGGTTGAGTTGTCTCTATGTAAGCTCAAGGTTATGGGTTTAAGCCATGAAAACAGTCATTGATATAGTTATCAGGCTGTGTACATTGCACCCATTGGGTGCGGCTCTTTCCCAGATCCTGTGTTAACGTGGGATACTTGTGCACCGGGCTGCTTAGAGAATTTTCATTGTGATATAAATATCTAACAGCTTCTGTCAGAATCTAGTTTTAACAAGAAAAGGGACATGGGTGTTGTTACAGAAACAGAAAGAACATGATAAGAACGAAAAGAAGAGACTGTCAGCAAGCATTGTCAGCCACCACCAGTTTAGTAGAAGGCAAGTCTGCATGCAAAGGGCCTACACGAGGTGGGGACGATAAATAATTGGACCCTAAAGAGGTCTTAGTTTTATTTTGCAGGTTTTGAAGTGTGATTTCTCTTAAAAACTCCAACTCACAAACATAACCTACGAGACAAAAAGCTATTGGCAAACTCGCAGGTTGCCGGTAACTCATAAGTCTGCCCTATAAGTTTGACAAGCATAGGATTGGAGGCTATAAGTAATTTCTAGCTGAATACTTACAGGCCTGGGGTTGAGTTCAAATGCTCATAACAGTACTACATGAAATTCACAACACCATAGTGCAATGTGGCACAAGTCACACTTTCCTTCTTTATTAATATACTAAGTAATTGGATTAAAGCCGATGCAACTAGGATTGTAGAGATATGTTTGTGTTATTATTGATAAATGAATCTAGGACACTCCAGGTTACATAGATTATGCATATATCACATTTGTTCAACCCACAGTTTGGATAATTATAATATGTTAACCATATAGTACATACACAAGTAGCTAGCAACAACTTGAACAGCTACAAGTGGTGCGTTAATACCGAAGAATTGAGGATTGAAGTCTTGAACAAAATTTCGGCTCTACAATGCAGTAAACATATACAGCTTTCTTAAAGAATATTCTAAAGTTTACATTTAAATGAGACAAAATATTGATTTCCAATAATTTATATGAAGATTATCTGGTTTTTAATCCCAGGCATAAAAAAATACGCAGAAAAACAAGTGTCACACAGGGTTATAGAGATCTAAACGGCAAGTGAAATTGTTTACAGAGAAAGAATGTGATAGTATGATCACTTAAATAAGTAGCATAATAATATTGTTTTCCACTGTTTTTGGCCATTCCTATGGTGCTGTTAACATCTCAATCAACTAATTTTTCCACCTGTTCAATCACTATAACGAAAATCCCATTCACTCATTGAATTATGAGAAAAGAGAAATTCATCTAAACTGAGTTTATATATAATGTTAAATGAAGCTCATATCATCATACTAGTAATACAAGTACAGATGCCAATACAATGTCAATATTCAAAAAGAATAACAATGGTCCTTTAAATGCAAAGAACCTCCATCATCCCCCTCACAAACAACTCGTGTGGAGGAGCCGGCTTTCGATCAATTTATTCAAAAATTACATCATACTAAGAAGCACCCTAAGAAACATTACTTCAGCTACAATTTTGGAATTCCGATCACAAAAACTCTATTAAGTATTAACTAGTAGCAGCATCCCATAATGGAACAAGAAAACCTCTTACTATGTTACTCATCCAATTGTTTCAGCTCTGCTTTCAGTTGCTCAATCTTGAGACCCATGGACCTCTGCAGAGCCCCCTTCTCCTTCTCCGACAACCTGCACCAAAACAAGAACAATATAAAAACCTGCTTCTATGCACAACTCGTTAACTAAATAATAACTAACTTATAACTGAAATAACTAAATATAACAACCTGGCCAACAAGCCATCGAACATGCCGAGGACTTCTTTGACGGCGGCGCGTGCGCACTCGGCTTCTTCATCGAAGTAGACGGTTTCCTTGGACTCCAACGCCGTCTCGATTTCTTCCCTGGCTTCCGCAAACTTGAGATTGATGGCGTCCACCTCCTTGTTGTGATCCAAGTCATTGCAACTGCCACTGCTGTAACTTCGAGGATTTTGCCAAACCATAGGTGCGATTGTGCGGATAGATTGGGGCTTTGAGGTTGAATTAGTTACGAAGAAGGGAAGTGGCGAAGTAAGCGTTGTTGTAGATGGACGAAGAGGGTACCTGATTCGGAGGAAGGAGTTGAAGAGTGAAATGGTGGCGCGTCGCTGATTCATTTTTTTGGTGTGTTGTGTGCGTTCGCAGTTGCAGAAGCGGATGGTTATTGAAGGAAGACGGAAGCACCGGAATAAAGTCCAACAATTTTTTTTTTATTTTATTTTCTAATTTATTTTAAAGCGAATTAGCTAGCATAATTTATTATTTTTTATTAGTATTTTTGTCACCATAAGCTTAAATTTTTTAGTGTAATAATTTAATAATATAATTTTAGTTTAGATTTTTATTTTTAAATATTTTTTATTAATTATGGGCTAAATATAATAAATTTTACTAACTTTTTGATTTTTTTTAAAGAATATAATTTTGATGATATAGTATAAATATAATAATATAATTAAATTTAATAATTTTTTAAATATTAAATTTAAAAATTAATTATTTTTACTAAATACGATAATACATAATTATTTTTATGTATAAAAATAGATTTTTTATAATAAAATAAAATATCTTTATTTTTAAATAAAAATTATTATAACTTTAATTTAAATATCTAAATTTTATTTTGACACCTGGAGCATATTTGTTGTTCTCCTCGGCATACTTTTCGGTGAGTTTCAAGCAAGTTCGTCCAAAACCCCAAATATAAAAGGGAGTCATTTAGATAAAGATGTTAAATATATTTTTTTATTAAAAATATTTTTTAAAAATTAAAATTTAATATATATAATCAATTAAATTGTGTTACTTTATTAAAATTTTACCAGACAAATCAGTTTAGTCAAAAAATTAATAAATTAAATTTTGAACCAATATAAATTAATATTTTTTTATAAAAAATAACTACAATATTCTTATTATAAAAAATAACTAAAATATCCCTATTATATATATAATTTTAAAATTTCTAAATTCTAATCTTATAATGACAGAAAAGAAAAGGATTAGAATTTATAATTTTCAAAATTAATATATATAATAAGAATATTTTAGTATTTTTTATAATAGGTGTATTGTATTCATTTTTTATAAAAAATAATATTAATTTAGAACGATTCAAAATTTGATTCCCTATTTTTTGATCAAATAAATTTGTTTGTCCTAATTTTGACAAAAATAACATGATTTAATTAATTATATGTGTTAAATTTTAATTATTAAAAAATATATTTAAAAAAGACGTTTTAGACGTCTTTATAAGAGTGGCTCCCAATATAAAAACATAGTCCTCCCCTTAGTTTTCTCTTTTCACTCTTCACTATTCACTTTCATCATCTTTTGCCTTACTTTTTATTTTAGTTGTTTTCGATTTTTTTTTTTTATCTCTTTAATTTGTCAATTTTAGGTAATTTTGTTTTTTTATTCTTTTTGAATTTAATTTATTGTTGTATCATTTTATAATTTTAGCATGTTTATTTAATTAGATTAAATTTTCATGTTAGTTTGATAATTAAATGATATAATTAGTTAGTGAAAAATATTATTTAGATTATTGTTTCATTTGAACTAATTACAGTCTAGAGTAAAATTATAGTTTATAAGTTTAGGTATTTAGATTTATTTCCAATGTATTTGATAATAAGTTAGTTAATTTTAAATTATTTTATTTAGATTATTGCTTTATTTGAAATGATTATGGTTTAGGGTAAAATTATGGTTTAGGATTTTATATTTATTTTGAATATGTTTGATAATAAGTTAGTGAATTTTAAATTATTTTATTCTAATAATTTATTTTATTATAATGCAATTTGATGGCGCAAAATATGTTAGCCTATGAAGATACCTTTTATAGACGAGATTGGATTGATCATGTTGCTGGCCAACTTGGCCGATTGGTATATCTTATAACTTATGTCTTTTATATATTTAAAATTTGTCTTATTATTTGTGACCTCCGTTTTGTCTGACTTATTGATTTCTTTTTGGTAGGGTCTTCGGGTCTTGCGTATAAGAAGGAATTTATTATAGCGTTTTTCCAAGGAGATATGGACACACTTTAGACGAGCAGGTTTTGAGCATGTGACATATATGCTAGAGTGAGATCATGACTGGATATTGGTCTCTACTTTGATCGACAGATGGCGTCCTGAATCCCATACTTTTCATCTGTCTTGTGGGAAGATACCCTACAGGACGTGATGTATTAGTTGGGGCTCAACATTGATGGAGATCTAGTTAGTGACTGCATCGATGGGTGAGAGTAGTTTTATGATGGACACTCTATTAAGGACCTCTGTTAGCAGCTGCTAGGTGTTGTTCTAGACCCCGTAACTGACAGTCACAAAGTAAGTGAATTATCAATCTCACTTGGTTTCGTGATGTTGTTTGTGGGCAGTTGGAGGAGCACCTGACGGAGGAGCGCTTGCTGCAGTAACCTTTGTTGTTATAACATATAACTCATGAATTAATTAAGCATAGATAAGTGAAGACAATGTAATGAATCTACAAAATAAGTACATCTGCATTGGGAATAACCAACGAGAAAGTACGTTGTATGATTTCTTCTAATATTCATATATACTCGGAATGACTCTCTATTTTACAAGTTAAACCTTTCTGTACGACGCCTTATAACTAAAGTGATTCTCCAGACCTCCTTGCAAAACCCTTAGGATGATGGTTGGATTTGCTTTGACTAATTACTTTCGGGTCCAATCTTCCATGGTCTTGACCTATTGATATTTGCATACAAGTATGAGGACCACTGTATTTCTTCACCTCCCATTTTTCTTGCTTTCGGCGATAAGATAAAATGAATGCAATATACAATATACTTTAACTGGACACTCTCTAGTATCTTATACTTCACAGCTCTCCTAATGCTATACATCGTGACTGTTGTAATAACTTCCTTCTTATTTTCATACTATTGTCTAATCTCAAACTCATTGGTATGATCATTCAAGGGGCCTCCTTGACTAAATAAATAATTTGAGGTCATTGCCTTGAGATTCAATGTAAAAAAATGATCGGGCTAATCATATGGTCGAAAAATGACAAACTGTGTCAAAGTAATTTGTATCTCATTGAAGTAATTTATCTCTTCCTCCTCCTCATCCAGAATTTTTATTGGTTCAGCCTCAGCATCTTTACCATCATCAAGGTTAACTTGATAGCGATCCATCATCGGGTCTTAAATAGTAGAATCCTCATGACTTTTAACTTCAGCTTGCATCATACCATCATTAGAATCCACGATATTTGACCTCTCTTGATTGCTTTCAGGTGGCATATTTAAGTCAACCATCGTCCTTCTAATGTTTTTTCTAATTGCTCCACTTAAGGGGATATCATCAACAGTATCCACAAAAGTTTTTCCATCCAAGTTGACTAAAAAAACAAATAATTCCAATAGATGGACATTTATCCAACGGTTGTGCTAGACCCTAATAAGACGTATGTCCTCGTCATCACGTAACCGATACCTAATTTACAAAAATATAAAATCTTATCAAAACCATCATCAAATAAAAAATAATAAATTAATAAATTATTATAATATGTGAATAGTATGAATATACTTTTTGTAAAATAAAGTGTTATCTACTTCGATTAGATATCTATAGTAGATTTTTTTATTCTTTTCATGTGTTGTTGACCAATGACATGCACAATCAAAATTTTCAATATTGTTAGACTTTCGACTTCAGGTGGTATATGCAAATACTAGTTGAACAGAACTAAATACGATAGATCCCTCTTGATTATATATTTTTTCACCATTATAATGAATAGATAACAATAAAATTTCAGACATTATATAGAGTAAACAGAAGATGAGAATATTGAGAGAAGAATGAGATACTAGTAGTGATTTTAGTGACCAATTAGCCTCGGTTGAATTTTATTGAGGTGCCTACTTGAAGTTCGTCAAGAGGTACGATGAACTTCATACATTACATAAAGTTTGCCGAGGGGACAGCGAACCTTGTGAAAATGACAAGGTTCGCCGAGGGAGCGACGAACTTGCTCCAGATGCCCAAAAAAATTAGATCTTTGAAATTAAAGTTATAATAACTTTTATTTAAAAATAAAGATTTATAAAAAAATCCTATAAAAAGCTCTTTTGTATACTGAATTAATTCAGTGAAATAGTAGGTATCAATACTTTTTATTTATGTTATTATTATAGTCTTATAGCATGAAAAATAAATTATTAAATTTTATTATGATTATCAATTATATAATTTGGTAGTGGAATTTTAAATTTGCAAATAAGTTTATTTTTGTGTGTAAATAATAAATTTTTTAGTGTGGTGCTTGATCAAAGTTTAGCTTGGTTTGGTTGTATTTTCAGATATTTAAATGGGGGATGGATTATGGACTGTCCTAGGACCCTTTCTTGCTAAAATGTGTTTAGATGTGAGTTATTCTCTGATTAGATCTTGTTATCAAAATTCAGGAGCTTCTCATCTGTTCTTGGTGTGTGCATTTTGAATGGATCTCAAGGGTCAAGGGAATCTAACAAAAGCTCGAAAAACTAGTGCTAAAATTACTTGGATTGTCCCTTCCAAAAAACTTGTTACTATTCTTAACATGGATGTTAATATAATTAGCTGATTGTCTGTTTTTCTCCTTTGTTGGAAATTTTTGAACACCAAAAACACAATTTTGACATTGGAATATCGGATATCAAATTGCCTAATTACCTTTAAATAGTGGTAATTCCCAACAGAAATTATTCTCTAAACTCCAGCTCTTTTACTTCGCATTGACATCTATTATTTTTGCATTTCAATATGATTTTTGTTTTAGCATTCAGATTCTTTCACCATAAATTGATAATTAATTAACAAAAAAATATTTTGTGGCAGATGAATGATGAAACTACAATGCGAATTTGCCTTGATTCAATTATAACAAAGCCATAAAACATTACTAGAGATTCAGTTTGAGACGGAAGCTAAGAAGGGTTTCAAAGAGTTGAGGTATGCTCCCATAGACTTGACACATGAATAACGATTTGAATTAGTAATTAAAAGTACACTTGGCAACTATTGGGCCACCTAAGAGGGCTTCAAAGCTTTCCAAATAGAGAGGGCATCTGTATAAAATCTGTGATATGATGCATATCAAATCTTAGATTTAATGAGGAAGTTAATGTTGTGATCTTCTTTGCCATATCTTGAAGTTACTTTTCATTTGGGGTAAGGCATAGAGTATGAATGTACATCACTTCACATTTTGGGCTACCTAAGTATATATTATTCCCTCCAAGGCTCCAATATAAAGGATGTTTTGCTTCAAATGTTGGTTAACTCACATGAATACATGTTGGATATTTTGAAACTATGAAGGCTCTAAGGTGCAAAGTATTAACAATTAAGTTGAAGGTCTTGGGAATGGGTGGAATTGGCAATGTGAATATCACTAACACCATGTCATTCTCTCTGGTGACCCCAATGCGTAAAAAGTCATAGTTTTTATCTCAACTATGATTGGGGTCATTACTACCAATACCATCAAGGCTCCAAGGCTGCAAACTTAGTATGTACCTAATATTTTATTGTAAGTATCTAGCTACAGTAAACCATGTTATTCAACAAACAATGTTGTTTAGATTTTGATAATGTATGAATGAAATTGTACAATTCAAAATGCATAACAAAAAAAATATTCTAGTTTCCATCTACTACTGTTTCACATTCTGTTCACCAATCAAGTAGAATCGAAAGAATTCAAGAAAAACACTTAGAAAACCATGGCTAATAATGTGTAGAATCATTGATAATGTTCAGGCTTCAAGACACCGATGTATGGTAAGTTTCTGTACAATTCCGCAAAATCCATACCGTATCCAACAACAAAATAGTCTGGACACTGCATAGAAGAGAGAGAAACATGTAATGTAAACAAAATTAGTTTATCTATATATGTAACTCCCAACTCACGCTGCTTGCTTTGGATACATAATTTTGAGTTAATGAAAATCACAGACAATCATTTAATATGAGAACAAGAGAGTCCTTTGTTACCTCAAATCCCCGGTAGAATTTGCCTTCACCCACTAGTTGAACATTAACTTTTCTCCTTGCTGGCTTATCAAGGAAAGTGCACACGGATACAGAGGATGCTTCTTTTGATTTTAAGTGTCCAATAACTTTACATAAAGTATGTCCTGTATCTACGATGTCTTCAACCTAATAATTAATCAGTAATATTATTCATATAAAAATATCATTGTTATTAATTAAGAAGTAATAGGTAGTTGAATTGATTTTTTTTGCTATCATTTGAAATACATGGTGGAAAAAGAACGACAGAATTTTCAAAAACTTAGAAACAGGTGTCTCCAAAGTTATCAACAGGTCGATTAAGAACTACAAAGAATGGATTGATCTCGATCCTTTGTTGTTGATGGCAAAGGCGAAAATCACTCTAGATTAATTTGTATTTGTTTGACTAGTGACATCTATGTACTCTATGTACTCTATCTGCTTCGCCTTATTGTGTCGAGTTTTTGGTTAAAAAAAATAATTGTGTATTATAATTATTTTTAAGTTAGCAAAACAAAAAATTATTTAATGAAGTCAACAAATACTCTAGATTGTTAATAATTAGTTCACAATAATGGACGTGACAACTTAAAACCGTTTTATGGAACATCTTTCATAGAAGTAAAATTTCTTCTTAATTATATTTAGTGAAGGTACAACTTTAATTTAATTCAATTTAATTTATCATTGTAGTTTATTAGAAAATACATCAACTTTAAATTGAAATTACATGCTATTGAAAAGCTATGCACAAATGTGAAGTGCATATAGCAAGAGATAAGAGGGTTAAGTGAAGAAGGAAACTGAGATACCAAGATGACGTGGCGACCTTTGACATCAACTTTCAAATCCAAAGAAATGGTAGGCGCACAGTTGGACTGTATTCCTGAACCGTAGGATTCGGCTCTCACGAAATCAACGGCAAGGGGGAGCTCAATCCTTCGAACCAGGTCGGCGAGGAAGAGGAAAGCACCGGTGGCCACGCCAACGGCCACCGGCGGCGGAGAAACTGCACGAAAGTCCGCAGAGATTTGGGCGGCGAGGTCGGCAACCCGGCGAGTGATTTGCTCCTCGCTCCATAAGACTCTCTCTATGTGGGAGTCCAAAGCCATCAGATCCGGGTGGCAAGAAAGAGAGAGAAAGAGAAAGAATAGGGTTTAGAGGATTGAAATTTGTTGTTTAATACTACTGGAATAGAAATAAATACATTTTCGATAGGTATGTTTAGCTCATACCAAACTAACAAATATTTTTAAATTATATTTTATATTAATTAGTTGTTATTAATTAATAATTTTTAATTTTTTTAAATATGAAATTAATAATGATTAATTATAATTATTTAAAATTCATTAATTAAAAATTATTTATTTATATTTTTTAAATAATAATATATACTGGACTTTTTTTAATCAAGTAAAAATTATTTATTTATATTTTTTTAAATAATAATGTATATTGAACTTTTTTTGTGCATTAAATTTAATTAATATTATTTGTTTTTTTGTCAATAACCATGAAAATTTAGGGTTGGCGACACTTGTGGCTCACACCAACCATGACTATCCTAAGATCGAAGTTTGGGACATGACATTTAAATAATTAAATAATTATCACCTGTATTATTTTGTACTTGACTAATATTATTAATGAGTAGAAAAGTAATATTCGATTCTGCTTTTGTTATGTCCTGTCTACACTGTTATTGTTTATTTGGAGGCTGTGTAAGCGACAATGACTGATAAATAACTATTAGAATTTATCGGTGAGCACTGAAAATAATATTGAGATTATATTCTTCGGGTTTTTTCTTCTGGGAACGATAGGAAAGAAAACACCAACACGTTTGCTGTTGCTAACTATTATATTAGACGCTTTTATTTTAATAGGCATGCATAATTCATGTTATTATCATATTGTTACACGGCAAGTATCCTCTTGATTGAATAAATTATAAGATGAGTATTGCTAAATGATTGAAATGCAAAGCATGTAAAAAAAAGACTTTGTATATCAAAATTTGTCAATAATATAAAATATGAATTAAAATATAAATATATATTAAAAATAAATTAATTATATATATATTTATACATAAATATATTAGTGATTAATTTTAATAACTAATTTTAGTATATAAATAACATATTGAAAAACCAATTATAAAACTTTAGATCCCACTATTTAACATGCAACTGAAAAAATTGGCGAGATTAATTTGAGTACTATAATGATAAACAAGATCTATCCTGAGATCGTTATTCATTTTCTTAGAATACACTCGTCAACATAGAAGTAATCAAATAATTTGTAGGAGATTTGCATACCTTTCATAAACTAATGGAGTTATAACAAAACAGGAAAAAGTTTAAGCTTAATGCATATATGAATTAATCAACCAAATCCCAAGAAATTTTTTTTTCTTAAGTGATAATTATAATTAGTTATAATTATACATGACATAACGGTGATGTTAGCGTCCACATGAACCAGAATTTAAATAGCAGACACACAAACAAACGAATTTAATAAGACGCAATAAGAACGAAGTATATCAAAATCCGAGTCCAAATTATATAAGATCTAAAGTTAATAAGTTAGACCCTCTGCTGCAATCCAATCCTAACTAAAATAAAATCATGAAATTAGTTTGAAAATGCAAAAGTAAAACTGCTAACAAAGACTAACAAAAATAAATCATAAAATTAAAATAGAAGAGGACCTAAAAGATAATGTTACCTAGTTGAGCCCCGGAAGAAGAGTGACTCAAATATGATACAGAGTAATGTATCTTCGATGACTTCATTCATTAATTCAATGACAATGAGCCCACAGCTGATCACAACATAACATTAGAACCCGGACCAGCATTGCCTCAGAGACTTTAGGTCCATTTCGAGCAACCCGTCACCTTTGCTGTGTGTTGAGTGAGAGTAAACCATGTTATTCAACAAACAATGTTATTTAGATTTTGATGATGTATGAAATGAAATTGTACAGTTCAATTCATAAGAAAAAAAACTATATATACTTTTATGATACCAATGCAAAATGCATAGCAAATTCTTATTTTTATAATTTTTTTTTAGTTTTCATTTGCTACTATTTCACATTCTGTTAATCAATCAAGTGGAATTAAAAGAATTCAAGAAAAACACTTACAACAACCATTGCTAATAACTTGTAAAATCACTAGTAATGTTCAGGCTTCAAGATACTGATGCATGGTAAGTTTCTGCACAGTTCTGCAAAATCTAACTATATCCAACAACAAAATAATCATGGAAGAGAGACATGTAATGTAAACAGAATCAGTATATATAATTTATATATAACTCCCGGCTCATGCAGATTTATTAAAACTCAATAGTCAGATCAAACCATTTCATGTTTCTCAAATGCTAGTGTGGACTAACCCATCATCAACCCGTCTAACATTCATTGATTGAATTGCTGAAAAATTAAAGATAGCCCAATTTCAAGATCTTGGAGTACGAAATATTAAAGCACTAAAGATAAAGTTAAGAATGAGTAATTATTTGTCTAAGCTCATATTCGGAAACAATGTGGTTATGGATGCTTTCATTAGTAAAAAATAATTTAATCTTTAAAAAATATTTTGAAGGATATTTTGGTAAAAATATAATTTAGTCACTAAGAAAATAATTTGTTAAATGATATTTTGATAAATAAAATTTAATTACAAAAAATTAAATTTTTGTTATAGAGTATTTATGTAAAAAAAAATATTTTTTCTTAAAAAATGGATAAAGTTAGCATATTTAACACAAAATTTAAAATGGGTTAAAGAAGAAGTTTTTAAAAGTTATTAAAGAAAAAAGTGTACATTTTATAGAGAAGAGGAAAATATGGTTTTAGCATTTTTTAGAAAAAAAGGAGTAGAATTTTTTCTATTTAAAATTATTTTTTAACATAATATATTTCAAGTAAAATAAAAAATCACTCATTAATAATTTTGACAGAGTACAATGTTTACAATTGATATCTAGAATATATTACTTATATGAAATTTTGATAAATCAAAGAAAAATAAATATATTTTTTTAAAACTAAACCTTTTTGTTTATGATACAGGAAATAACAAGAATTTTAGTCCAAAAAGTCCAATAGCTGCAGAAATCCCAAAAACTATATCAGAAATTTGTGTCGCTGTGTGTGTTCTTAGACACCAAATGTATTAGGAAATAAAACACAGAACAAAATTGAGACGATTTTGAAACGTTAGAGACTTAAATAGAACGAAAAACGTTGGAGAAAAAACGATACATAGAAATAAATTTTAATTTTATCCTTCAATAATATCAATTTTTTACCGTACATAGTATTCAATTAATTTTTTTATCACATCTAAGTAAATAACAATTAATTATATTACTTTCATTCTGAATAAATTAATTTTTTTATAATTTTATTCTTAAAATAATGTAATTTTTTTATAAATAAATATATTTTACACTTTCATTCTAAATAAATAAATAAATAATGTAATGTGATTATAAGTCGTCCGGCAAATCAAAGCTAGAATCTGAAACAGAGATCAGATCTCTGATATAATCACACATGCAGTTGGTTGAAATTAATTAGTGTTCAAATTCATTAAGTTTATGTGTAATCCATTCTCCTAGTCTTGAGTACCTATTTTTCTGAGATGCTTCAAAGGCCCTTCTCAACATTGAAAGAGTGGGCTCTATTGGCATTGTTTTGAGAAAGTTCTCTAGCTCATCCATATACCCATGCCGACTATATAGTTCAATCATGCAATCATAGTGCTCCAGCCGGGGCAGGACATAGTATTCATTGCTCATTGATCTAAAGCAGTCAGTACCTACATCAACAAAGCCTTCTTCAACACAAGCCAGCAGAATTCCCTGAAACGTCACGTGGTCTGGATTGATGCCTTCTGCTTCCATCAGTTGAAAAAGTTCAAGCGCCTCTTTACCCCTATGATTGTGGCAATATCCCAAAATCATGGTATTCCAAATGACTATATCTCTGGAAATTGCTCCCTTGAGAACCTCGATAGCATACTCAAGGCATCGACATCGAGAATACATGTGGACCAAAGCAGTTCTGATTATAATATCCATTTCAAATCCATGTCTAATGATGAATCCATGAATCTGTTTTCCAAAGTTAAGAGAAAAACTATTTGCACATGCTGCCAAGAGGGTTCCAAAGGTATACTTTGTTGGTTTTGTCTCCCACTGCATCTCCAAAAATTTTGTTAGTGCTTGTTCACTCAACTGATGATTATCATAGCTAGCCAACAAAGCATTCCAAGAAACCCAGTCACGCCAATTACTCATCTGGTTAAACCAAACTGTGGCACTGTTCAAGTTCCCACATTTACCATACATATCAAGAAGAGCATTGCCGGCACTCAGGTTCGAGTGGAAACCATGTCGATATATATAACCATGTACTTGTTTACCCATCTCGTGATCTGAAAGACCTGCAGAGACATTTAACATCAGACTAAGTGTTACATGATCGATATCTTTAATTTTACCAAGCATCAGATATATAAAGTCTAACGCTTCGTGCCAATCACAAAATCTAGCATACCCTGCCAACATTGCATTCCATGAGATCACATTTCGCTCTGGCATCTCATCAAAAATCTTTCTTGCTTCCCATGTTTTCCCACACATTGCATATCCATATACAATCGAGGTCCAAGACACCAAATCTTTGGAACCAATCTGATCAAAAACCTCACGGCCATCCTCAAGCTTACCACACTTCATATACATGTTAATAAGTGAGCTTGAAACAACATTATCCTCGTGAAGACCTAACTTCACAACCACCCCATGTATCTGCATCCCCTCTTCCAGCCGAGAGATACTCGCACAAGCAACAAGAGCAGCTGAAAATGTGAAATGCAATGGTCGAACCTTCACCAAAAACATCCGCGAAAACAAGACAATGGCCTCCCTCGCATCGCCGGCATCAAGATACCTCCTCACAATGACATTCCAAGTGACAGCATTGGGACTTGGAATCTCTTGAAACATTCTACGAGCATCAACCATGATCCCACATTTTCCATAGACATTAACAAGGGCACTGCCGAGAATCACATTGCGATAAAACCCAAGTTTCACAACAATCCCATGAGCCTGCTTGGCCAAAACAATCTCAGAAGCCACAGCACACGACCCAAGAACACCAGCCAAAGTTATCTGATTGGGATAAACACCACACCTGTTCATCTTCAAAAACAGCTTGAAAACCTCATCCGAGAAACCTCTCTGGGAATAAGCGTTGATGAGCGCATTCCAAGAGCCACCGTCTGGCTGCGGCATTTCATCGAACAATTCACGTGCATCCTGAAGACAGTCACATCTTCCATAAGCCTCAATTACGCGGTTGAGAAGGAAGATGGGTGGGGCGGGGGAGAAGGTGACGAGGTGGGACTCGGCCTTGCGGAGGCCAACGACTGCGCGTGGGGAGGTGCAGTGTTGGAAGAGATGGGCGTAGAGGGAGTATGGGAAAGGCGCCGGGAATGCGAAGAGGACGGAGGCGGCTTTACAGATGTGACCGGCGTTGACGTGGGAGAGGATGGTTGTGATGGCCGCCTTGGTGGTGTTGGTTGCGGTGGAGCGTGGTTGAGGCTTGAGGTTCTTTGGGTGGAGGAGGTGGTTGAGTATGGAAGCGGCACTTACACCCATGTAAGGGCACAACGGAAAGACCAAAGGACTTGGTTCGGCTTATGTGTTGCTTTGAAGCTAATCTATCTATTCTATTTTACCGTACTTCTCACACACAGGATTTGGAGAGATTCTATGTTACTTAGATCATTTTTTATTAGCAATAATATAAGTTTAATTCTAATTAATTTTTGTAAGAGTCAATAAAAAATACATAAGGTATAATCACTTAATAAATATTTTTTAGATTTTTATTTTAAAAATTTTTCAAGAAAAAAAACCTAAAAAATATTTATTAGGTAATTATATTTTATGTGTATTTTTACTACAAAATTAATTATAATTAAATTTATATTATTGCTAATAAAAAATAGAGAAAAACCCAAAACATTTTCTAACAATTATCTCGAAAGATAACGTGGCCCTTGACAAAAAAAACTCAATTCGACCCCTGGTAATTACTTCAAAAGGACAACGAGGTCCCTGTGCCAAAAAAAAGTCGATGTCAGGGGCTAACCAGTCCCAAAAAAAAAAAAGATCAGGAACCGGATTTGGTGTTTTTTTTTTTTCTTAAGGACCTCATTGTCCTTTCGAGATAATTGTCAGGAGTCGGGAGTCGGATGGAGTATTCACTCTAAAAAATAATCTAGGTAACAGCCTACTTAAAGATATGTCTTCTTTTCGATTAAATGTGACAATGTTGTATTAAATTACATAGTTTTGTTTCCTCCCAACATTTTCTAGTTTTTTATTTATTTATTACACTCTTGCATGATCATGATGTCCATCATATTGTTTTTTTTTTTAGAGTGAAAGGTTATTAGGAATTTTATAAATTGTAACATCGTAAATAACTAACACTTTGAGTAACAGAGTATACTAACTCTTCATGTCCATCAGATTTGTCATTTGATCATAAAAGGAAATTCATTGATTACATTTTGTTTAGTATGTTATGGTTTGTTGTGAATTGTGATTGTATGAGTTAAAGGAGACACATGCAAATATAAAGTACTAAAGAGTGAACATAATTCTTTCTCAGACTTGATGCTGTTCTTCTCATTCAATTTGTTGCTAGAGACTATAGTTTTTACTCTTCTCTACACAATGTCCATACAATAATGAATTATAACTTAGAACAAGAAAACCTCACTTGGAAATCTTGCTGAGGAATTCATATCACAAAACTGAACTAGACTATGTAAGAAGCAACAACTGAAGAAAGAGGCAGAGCCTTCAATAGTTCAATTGACAGGATGTTACAGCTCCAGTCCATCAACTTTGCTAAGATCACCCAATCTGGATTTTTTTTTAATTTTGTCAGATGAAAAGAAGGAGGTTATAAATGCACAAATATTATGCATTTTTCATTTGCTTATTATTTTACTTATTTATTTTCTTTTTTGAGAGAAAAAATTTAACATTTTGGAACAAACCAAAAACCGGAATAAACACAATTAATGTTTATTTGGAGGATGTGTAGGCTACAATGACGTGCAAATAAACTAGGATTTATCGGTCAGAGAACTGAAAAAAATTTTGAGATTGTACTCTGTGGTTGGGTTTTTTCTTTCGGGAATATAAGAAGAAAGAAAATACTAACACGTTAGACAACAACAAAAAAAACACCACGTTTGTTGTTGATAATTATTATATTAAACGTTTTTGTTTTAATAGCCATGCATAATTCATGTTATTATCATATTGTTATACGGCAAGTATCCAGGTGAATGAATTCTAGAATGAGCATTGCTAAATGATTGGAATGCAAAGCATATAAAAAAGAATTATGAAACTCTAGATCCAACCATTTAACATACAACTGAAAAAAAATTTGTTGATTGTTTAGATGTGGTGAGATTAATTTTAATACCATACTGAAAGTCCAAATAACTTTTATCCTGGATAGCCCCGGGCACCTTGAAAGATCACTTTCAGAGTTGGAGATCCACGCCTATGAAAAAGGAGGTACGCAAGTACTGATTAGTGGGATTCTTTTCAGTTATATGGAATATTTGGCTACAGAAAAATGGTGTAATCTTCCAGAACAAAACAGCAGGAATTGTGGAGTGTGCGACACAATCGATGCTTTGTGCTACGGAATGGTGTGAAACTAGCTCATATTGTTGATGGCTATGCCGGAAATGACATAAGAACTGAGTAATTGTTCATTTTTTATCTTTTCTATGTATGCTCCACTGAGTGTTGAGCTCCTTCTTTCTTTCAAAAAAAAAAAAAAAAAACTTTTATCCTGGATATCACCCACATTTAAGTGAGAACCAAGGAGGGAATCATGTTTTAGATTTTGATCGAATGTGATGATTGAACCATAAGAGGTCAATAATTTGCAGGCGTACCTTCCATAAACGAATGAAGTAATAACCATCATATTCAGCAACACTCGATAAAACAACAAAAGTTCAAGCTTATTGCATATATGAATTAATCAACCAAATGCCCCGACTTTTCTTTTATTTCAAGAAATAATTATACTTGACATAATAGTAAATTAGTAATGTACTTCCACATGAACTATCATTTATAGTATATCGAATTAAATGGTAGAACATATTCAGGAATGCTGTGCGCGACTAGTGCTCACAACCCCGAACCAAAATTAGATACACAATCAAAAGAATTTAATAAGAAGCAACATTAAAAGAGACCAAGAACAGACTATATCAAAATCCGAGTCCAAAATAATATAAGGTCTCAAGAAATAATTATTGTCAAAAAGCCAATAAGTTAGATCCTCTACTGCAACTCAATCCTAACTAAAACAAAATCATGAAGATAGTTTGAAAACGCTAAAGTAAAACTGCTACAGTACTACCAAAGACTACCAAAAATAAATCCTTGAATCCCTCAGAATTGACTCATGATCATTCCCGGAAAAAAATAAAATTAAAATAGCACAGGATCCCAAAAATAATGTTGCCTCGTTGAGCCCCAAAAAAGAGTGGCTCAAATATGATACGGAGCAATGTATCTACGATGACTTTCATTCATTAATTCAATGACAATGAGCCCAGCTGATCACCAACATCAGAACCCGTGGCAGCTTCGCGAAGGACCTGCATTGCCTCGGAGACCTTAATCTTTAGGTCCTCAGGGGACTCAATGAGATGGATTACCTCTGACTGGTCCATTTCCAGCAACATGCCCGTCACCTTTGCCGTGTGTTGAGTTGGAGTAAGACGCTCCACAAGAGGATACAGATGTTCACCCAGCATCTGTTATTTCCAACCAATATATGACAAATATTAGATTTCTTGTAAAAATGATTGTCATAAATTTAGTCAAATACAAGTAATTACAAATTAAAATATCTGCGCATTATTTCAACTCCATTTATCTCAGCTCTATACAGAATTAGCAAAATGGTTATATTCCTTGTATTGTTAGAACTCATTTTAAATTTTATGTAGATCATTATTAACGATAGCGAAAGGAGAACATAATATTCCTAGTTTAAATGAAAGACTATGCCGTAGGATAAACTTATTCACATACCAAAATTCTAATTTGCAATAAGGAAAATAAACAGGTCCTTCATGCAAAGCTATAAACTTATAAACATACCACTCGCTGATTTTCTGGGGTTGCAGAAGCCAGAGCAGAGGCAAGGGTGGTAGACAATGTTCCAGGGCGCTGGTTATCAATAGGAGATACAGATCCATCAAAGGACATGGGCATCATTGGACCAACTAGACCTTGAGGAACGGATGGATCCATACCATTTCTGCCATTGCCCATATATCTAAACCCTTGGTTGGAGTTGCGATGCAGCATCTGGTTTCAAAAATTAAAGTGTGATCAAATGATAAAAATAATAATGGATAAGATTATTTATAAAGACACTCAAAGCTTAGATGTGTAGAATTTACCTGGTTCTGCTGCACTTGTTGGAGGTTTCCCCCTCGTCGAATGCCCATCCTCTGCCCGGGTTGACCCTGTCTCTGAAGGTGGTATGGCATAACAAAATTTGGAGCAACGCCAGGCCGCATTCCAGGCAAGATTTGCTGCTGGAAACCAAAGCCAGCAGGTTGTGGCGGCATGAAGCCAGGTGTTCCTTGACCAAAATACAGCTGTTGAGGGGCAAGCCTTGGTGCTCCTGGATGATACCCAGGAATTCCTGAGGGCAAAGGTGATATTCCACCAGGTGACTGCATTTGAGCAAACTGAGCCTGAAAAGAATGTCAATTTGTTAAATTACCCATTAATTTTACAAAAAGGAACTCCCAATCACATTCAAACAACCATGATATTTTATGCCTGCAAAAAGAAAAGAATCTCCTTTTGTTTGGTGGCAAATCTAACATGAAAGACTTCTATCCATGATGGGATGTGGACAGAAAGTGCAAAACAACACAATTTAAACAATTCATATCTAATGCAATCCTATGAATGCAAATTGCAAACCAAAAGAAAAATGTTTCCAAAAAATATGGAAATGACGAAACCATATTAATGGTCCATAAAATTTAATTGCAAAGATCAGAAAGCATCAAAAAATTCAATATTATAATTGAACCACTCCCACTCCCACTTAGGTATAAGCTACAAGCCTACAACTAATTCATAAGGAAGTAGTCTAGAAATGAATCATATGAGACCTAGAACATTAAGAAGAGCATCACCTGTAGACGAGCTTTCCTCTCATCTTTGCGCTGGGCTACAGCAACATACAGAGGCTTCCGCCCAACCAACTTCCCATTCATTTCATTCAACTGAACAAAAGACAATTCAAACTTCAAGCATCTATGAATAAAGAGGTAGAGTAGTCACACACCTTTTTTTAAAGCAGCAAATTAATAACTTACAGCTTTACTTGCTTCCTCAGGAGTAGAAAATGCAACAAAACCAGACCCCCTGCTATGTCCATGTGGATCAAGCATTACCTAAAGAAAGAAGAACAACAAGTCAACAACAATAAAATGAACCAGTATCAGGGGCTAATTGGATGTACAATGTACACTCACAAAGTGAAATTTACCTTGCAAGATGTTATTGTTCCAAATTCAGAAAATAGATCCTTCAACCTCTCATCGCTGATGCTGTCATCAAGATTTTTCAAGTACAAGTTTGCACCTTGTAACTTCTCATATCTGCTTAATCTTTCCTGCTCAAATTTGGCTTTCAACTCTGCCTCTCTTTCAGCTTTCCTCTGAGCTCTCCCCACGTATAAAACCTTGTCATCATTGATCGTAGTTCCATTTAACTTCTCAACTGCAGCAGCCGCTGAATCCGGACTCTGGAAATTAACAAAACCAAAACATCTAGACTTCCCATTCATATCTTTCATAACTGTTGCACTTGTTATTGTACCATATGGGCTAAACAGTTGCTTCAAGTTGTCATCAGTTTGTGTTTCAGACAAATTTTTCACATACACATTAGTGAACTTTGGTGATCCATTTGTTTGAGCCCTTTCCTGGCGTCGAACAAAGAGTCCCACAAAAACCTGTTTATCATTTATCAGCATGCCATTCAACTGTTTGATGGCATTTTGAGCGGCTTCTTCCTTTTCAAATTGTACAAAACCATAGCCTTTTGAATTTCCATTGCTATCAATGGCAACCTTGCAAGAAAGCACAGTTCCAAAAGTAGCAAATGTGTCATGTAATGCCTTGTTGTCGATTGACGTGTCAAGGTTCTTGATGAACACATTGGCAAATCCACTTTTCCGAATGCTAGGATCACGTTGGGAAAACATAATTCGAATGGGTTTCCCATTCAAATGAGTAAAGTTCAGAAGCTCCATGGCGTTTGCAGCTACAATATAGGTAATATAATCAGGGAAGCAACTAGAGGATAATAAACGCATATAACAGCAAAACGGCAAATAGAACCTTCTCTTTATTCAATGAAGATATACCTATAAACCGTCGTTATCTCACTCGTACTAACATTAATTAAGTAATTAATTAATTAATATAACTATAAATTAAGGAGTAAGAGTAAATGAAGTTTGTCACAATCTTTCATTATGTACAGGCAATTTTGTGCTTTATAACATTTCTCAAACTATAATAAACTTGTCCATTCCAAATTCATTTTCGGTTGCAGATATGACATGAATCTTCAAACACATGCAGTGCAACAAAATATCTTGTTATCAAGATCATATATGCACTAAAGTAAAACCAAGAAAAATGAATCAAACATCTGTCCACCCAACACTTACCCCCCCCCCCCCTTCCTACTACTCAATTATATACAAAATTCACTAAAATATCGTAAATTTCAATGGACTCTTCTTATAAAAATAATGATTTTGAACCTAGAATAATAATGATAATGATAAACCGATACGATCCATTACAGTTAGCGAATGATCTCTCTTTACTAATCTATATATATAGAAAAAGGAAATAGGATAAAACATTAAACACGCAAAACAAACCATCAATACGAAAATATCAACGAAGATCAAATAAACTGAAATCAATCTACATGCAATTCCACCAACAAAGAATAAATGTATGAAAACACGAAAGAATTAAGAAAGGAGGAGAACGAGAACCATGTTCATAGCTGGAATAGTTGACATAAGCGTAACCAAGAGAGGATCGCTTCGTAAGATCCCTGCAAACCCTAATCGAGACAACCGGAGCAATCTGACTGAACAGATCATAAAGCTGCGCCTCGTTCACGTTCCCCTCCAGATCCCCTACGTACAGGGATGCATTGGAGAATGGCCCTACGCCCAATGCCGCCGCCGGAGCCGCCGTAGACTGAGCCACCGGTGCAGAAATCGCTGCCGCTGCCGCCATTACCTTCTTCCGGCGAAATCAATCAGAAAGAAACCGGAAAAAGATTGAGAGAGTGAGAGCGAGGAGTGGCAGCAACTGCGATTGTGTCTTCTGCTGTGAATGGAAAATCTAGAAGGGACAAACAAAATTATGATTAAGGAAATCCTATTTTTATGATTTCGGAGTATTAATTACTATATTTTTTCCTTTTTTATTTTTTTATTTTTATTTTTTTTCCTAGTTGTGCTTCTGAGGAATACGGAACAGAGAGTTGGAGAGAAGGAAGAAATAAAAAGAGTGGGGAGTTTATATACGTGCACGCGTGAAAAACGCTCTCGTTTCGTTCTAGGTTTCGCGTTTGGAGAATGATGACGTGGCACTTTTTTTTTTAATACGGACTCCCGCGTGTTGCCGTTGGTCGCGGTTTTTTCTGTTCCTTTTCCTGTATTCCTCTCACTCGCGCTCTCTCTATATATATTCTTTTGCTAATGTCTATGATATTTAAAAGATAATCATTATTTTTTTTTTTATAAAAAAGGTTTAGGAAGAATACGTGTTTATATTTCATAATGTTGATCCAAAAAAATTTTGGACCATTCGAAATAAGTAAGTGGTAGTTTTTCAAAAAGATGTATATTAAACCATTCTTCCACCTTAGCCCATGACAATAATAAAGACGTCTCACGGCCCACAAATTCAACCCAACAGAATACACAAATTAAATTATAATTTAGTCTTTATCTTATCTTATAGTTATCTTTATCTTTATCTCTATCTCTATCTTATCTTTATTTACTTTTATCTTTCATAGGCCAATACTCTTTATATACTTAGTTTTACCTTTATAGTTTACAATTCATTCAATCAACAATCAATAAAATTTCTTCATCTTTTTTTTTTTCACAATTCTTTTATTTTTCCTATTCTTTCACAATTTTATTATAGTATCAGAGCTCCTCTTGAGCTCTGCTGACATCCATGGATCAAAGAGAAAGGGAACACCAGCAACTTCATCCGGAGCCTCTTTTGAATTTTTCGTCAGCCCAACACTTTTTTTTCATGGCACTTCATTTCAATGAAGAAGCTCGTCCTTCAAACCAACTTGAGCTTTTGCCAAGTCCAACTACTCATTATCTTTGTTCTTTCAATACCTTTTCTACTGTTAACAATTCTTCAAATCGAGATTCATTCTTGAATACTTGGATCATTGATTCTGGTGCCATAGATCACATTTCATCAAATTTGTCTTGGTTTATTTCTTACACACAAATTTCTCCTATTATTTTTCATTTACCAAATGGTTCTCGAACTACTGTTTCTTATAAAGGCATCGTTCAATTTTCACCATCCTTGGTTCTTCATGATATTCTTTATTTACCTCATTTCAACTTTAATATTATCTCTGTTTCAAAAGTTACTTCAGCACTCATATGTGAACTTACTTTTTCATCTTCTTCTTACACTCTACAGAGCAACAATTTGGGGACAATTGATTTGGCCAGAATGAGAGAGGGATTATATGTCTTTGAACCTGTAAAAATTCATCCACTACACACTCCATAAATTCCATCCAATCTCCACCCATTACACCTTCCAATATATGGCATTTTTGTTTAGGACACCTTTCTAGGCAAAGACTTAATCATTTACATAAACAATTTCCTTTTATCTCTATGCATCATGACGAGGCTTGTGACATTTGTTATATTTCTAAACAAAAGAAACTTTTATTTTCTCAAAGTTTTAACAAAGCCAGTGCAAGTTTTGATTTATTACATTTTGATATTTGGGTCCGTTTCGACAAAATTCTATTCATAATCATAAATATTTTTTTACTATTGTTGATGATTTTAGCCGCTTTACATGGGTTACTTTATTAAAATCAAAAGGAGAAGTACAAAATCAAATAAAAAATTTTATTACTTTAATTGAAACACAATTCAACTCCAAAGTCAAAACTATTCGTTCCGATAATGGACCAGAATTTATTTTACCTGATTTTTATGCTTCAAAGGGCATTATTCATCAACGTAGTTGTGTTGAAACTCCTCAACAAAATGGAAGGGTAGAACGCAAGCATCAACATATTTTGAATATAGCTCGTGCTCTTATGTTTCAATCTAATTTACCATCATCTTTTTGGTCTTATGCTGTTAGACATGCTGTTTATTTACATAATAGAGTTCCATCATTCGTAATTAATTTTAAAACACCATTTGAGATTTTATTCAATCATCCACCAAATTATCATGACATTAAAATTTTTGGATGCTTATGTTTTGTTTCTACCCAAATGGCAAACAGATCAAAATTTGATCCAAGAGCCAAAAATGCTGTATTTATTGGCTTTCAATATGGTTTTAAAGGGTATATTGTTTATGTTTTAGAAGATAAAAGAATTGAGATTTCTAGAAACGTGATTTTTTATGAAAAAATCTTGCCCTTAGTCACAAAAAATGTCCAATTCCAGACACTCAGCCCAACATTGCCAAACACACCTCAAAAACAAGATTCAGTTAGTCTTCCAGTTGAACCCTCACCTATACCCATTGACCCAACTCCACTTAGTTCTTTATTTTATCCAACAACCTCTCCTTCTTCCTCACTATTGTTTCCTAACCAAGTTGAACCCATGACCACCGAATCACTTTCAACACTAGACACCAGTCCACCATCACCTTCTCATCCACCGTCACCTTCTTCACCACCTGAGCAACCCCATCCTCGTCATTCCGACCGGCCTCACCGACCTCCAGCATATCTCTCTGATTACTTGTATAATTCCTCTCTCATCTCTACAAATCAATCTCCCTCAAAGTGCAAGTATCATTTATCTTCAGTCATGTCTTTTTCTTCTCTTTCACCTTCACATAAAAAGTTTCTTTTATCTCTACATTCTGACACTGAGCCAAAGTATTTTAAGGACGCCAATCAACACTCTAATTGGCGTAGTGCTATGAAAGATGAGTTGGATGCTCTTGAGCTGAACAAAACTTGACGTCTTGTTGATTGCCCTGCAGGGATTAAGCCGGTTGGCTGTAAATGGGTCTATCGCATCAAACGCAAGCCTAATGGTTTAGTTGATCGATATAAAGCACGCCTTGTGGCAAAAGGGTTCACTCAAACTGAAGGTGTTGATTTCTTGAAAACTTTCTCCCCTGTTGTCAAGCCTGCCACTATCAGATTAGTTTTGGCATTGGCCTCTTTGAAGCATTGGCCTATACATCAGTTGGATGTCAATAATGCTTTCTTACATGGGGATCTTTCTGAGGATGTTTATATGACTCTGCCACCCGGATTTATATCTTCTCAACCGAATCAATGCTGTAAGCTACTAAAGTCACTGTATGGTTTACGACAATCTAGTCGTATGTGGTATGACAAACTTTCTCATCTTTTGCTATCTCATGGATATCAGCAGACCTCATCTGATTATAGTTTATTTGTCAAATTCATTGGTGATCAAATTTCTATCCTTTTAGTCTATGTTGACGACATTGTTCTCACTGGTAATTCCATTTTTGAACTTGCTGCCATTAAGTCTATTTTGCACCAACACTTCCGAATTAAAGACTTGGGCCCATTAAAATATTTTTTGGGTATTGAAGTTGCTCAATCAGAGAAGAGAATTTGCTTATCTCAGAGAAAATATTGTCTTGATCTTTTGGAGGATTCTGGTTTATTAGGTGCTAAACCTGCCTCTGTTCCAATGGATAGTACCACAAGACTATATCAAGACAAAAGTCCCCTGCTATCCGACCCTTTTGTATATCGTCGTTTGGTTGGCCGTCTTATCTATCTCACCACTACTCGACCGGATATCATGTATGCCACTTAACAATTAAGTCAATTCATGGCATCTCCTACTGAATCTCATCTTCAAGCTGCCAAACATGTGTTACGATATCTGAAAACTAGTCCCGGCAAAGGACTTTTCTTTCCAAGGGAATCAGAAATTCAGCTTCTCGGCTTCAGTGACTCTGATTGGGCCAGATGTCCTGACACTCGATGATCTTTAATAGGTTATTGTTTCTTCTTAGGCAGTTCTTTAGTCTCTTGGAAGACCAAGAAACAAACCACCGTTGCCCGCTCTTCCACGGAAGCAGAATATCGTGCACTTGCCAACACAACTTGTGAACTTCAATGGATACTAAATGTGTTACAATTTTTACGCATCTCTCCTATCCGCCCACCAGTTTTATATTGTGATAATCAGAGTGCTCTTCATATTGCTGCTAACCCGGTTTTTCATGAACGGACCAAACATTTAGAGGTTGATTGTCACTTGATTCGACAAAAAGCTCAAGCTGGAGTGATGAAACTTCTCCCAATTCCCTCTTCTGGGCAACTAGCTGACATCATCATCAAGCCTTTGTCTCCTCAACCCTTCCATCTTAATTTGAATAAGCTTAGTGTTCTTGACATCTTTCATCCTCCAGCTTGCGGGGGCGTATTAAACCACTCTTCCACCTTATCCCATGACAATAATAAAGACGTCTCACGGCCCACAAATTCAGCCCAACAGAATACACAAATTAAATTATAATTTAGTCTTTATCTTATCTTATAGTTATCTTTATCTTTATCTCTATCTTATCTTTATTTACTTTTATCTTTCATAGGCCAATACTCTTTATATACTTAGTTTTACCTTTATAGTTTACAATTCATTCAATCAACAATCAATAAAATTTCTTCATCTTTTTCTTTCACAATTCTTTTATTTTCTTATTCTTTCACAATTTTATTAATGTATGCATAAGCGTGAGGTTGAAAGTGACTGGCATAAAATTGGATCTCAAATGATTTGTTAATCGGATAAATCTAATCGAATAAGATATTCGATATGCATAATCGAGTAAGGCCTTCGACAGGTGGGTCGAATAGTCATGGTAGTGGAACGGTTAGAGGCTATTATCACATGAGGAAATTATGGGAAATGGCTATAATCAAGCGGCGGAAACGGTTATCAAGAGGAATTATATTCAAAGTTGTAATCAATTGTAATTAATTGTCAGTTATGTAAAATAGATTATAAATACTAGGAAGTATTAGGAAATTGGGGTTGGAATTTTTACTCAGAAAAATACTCAAACACACTCACATCCCAAGAAATTTCTGAGTCTGCAATCGAGTATCTTTTCTATAGGGTTTCTTCCATCTTTTTATTCTTTCAATTTATATTTTTGTAAATTTTAACATTTCAAGTAAATTTATTTTCCAAGTGTTCTTTATTTTCATTGTTCAATTTATCTTTCTGCATCTTAATTTCGCATGTTAAAGCCCTTCGATTCAATCAAAGGCATTTTATTGTTTTCTTTTAAATTCCAATGTAAATTATTTTCTATATGTAAGCGATTTTCCTTTTGAAAACTTTATTTCTTTTATATTATTTTTTCAATTTACAAGGTTTAATTTATCCTTTCTCTCAAAACTTATCTAATGGAAGACACTTTGATGCACTTTTAGAAGAATTGGTACCTGCAAAGAGGAGTATGTTTCGCTCCTAGACCATTAGAATCGAACCACTATCGATTTGCTAAAAATTGAAAAAATAAATTGGCACGCCCGGTGGGACAGTTTTTAAATTGAAGTGTGTCAAATAACTTTTTTCAGTATTACTTAGTGTATGCGATTACGGAGTGGAAAAATCATTCACATGACTGATGAGATATCGATTGTGAATGGTGGTTCATCCACTAATGATAGCATACCAGTATCTGTGCAATAGGCCGACGTGTCTTCACATTCGGAGGCTGCAATTGGAACTGAAAGTATAGCAGTCACGACTATTCAGACTGGAAATGTTAGACGTAATATCCGTCCACGTGGTCCTGCGCTGCCGTATCAGCCTCCATTAACCGCTGGTTGGCCTCCCTATGGTCTTCCTCCTGGTTATACCCCATCGGTGGGTGGTTTTATCCCACCTATCTGCTTTGGAAATGCAAATGGAGTGAATAATACTCAAAATTCACAACAGTACTCTGAGTACTCTCGTGATTATAATGTGGGTTCCAAGTGGAAAAGAATCACCATGACTTAGTCAATTTATTGACCCAACAAATGACTACAATTCTGAATCCTATGATGGCTGATCATCAATCAAAATTCGAGCGTCTTGCTAGACAAGTCGAAAAGATTGCTCGGATTGTTGATTATGATGGAGGTGAAGGGCATAACGCCAGGGGAAATAATGAAGGAGTAGAAAATGTTTTTCAAAATGCAGATAATGTTTTGAATCAAGAAAACCCTTATGTAGTTTCCCAAGGTCAAAATGCTTATGGCGTTTTAGCCAGATTACGTGCTAATCATGGTGGTGAACGTTATCAAGTCACTAGAATTGTGGAAGAAGTTTTAAATCGAGTTGGGCCCAATGTTGGTTTTATGAATCGACCACATTTTGTGTCTGCTTTTCCCCAAGTTGTTCAGATGGCTGAAGTGCCAAGAGGGGTGAAGAATCCAAAAATAGTCACAAAATTTGCTAGTGAAGTCGGAGAATCAACTATTGAACATGTTGCTCGTCATTTGGTCGAGATTGGGAACTTAGCCAATGATGAAAATTTGAAAATGAAGTTTTTTTCTTCTTCGTTAACGAAGAATGCATTTACTTGGTTTTCAAATCTCAGACCAAATTCCATCACAACATGGAATCAGTTAGAAACTGCTTTTCACGCTCAGTTTTATCGAGGGGAGATGAATGTAGCAGTTACTGATCTAGTGGCTTTGAAACGTGAAGATGGTGAAACCATTGATGATTATTTAATACATTTCAAAAATGCTAGAAGTAGATGCTATGTGTCATTACTCGAAAGTGAGGTAGTAAAAATAGCAACTATGGGGTTAGGATTCTATATGCGCAGAAAACTGCTTAATGAGTATATTCCTGATTTGGCCCATTTGGCTGAAAAGGTTCGACAGACCGAACTCATGAAAAAAGAAAAAGAAAAGTATATAAATGAACAAAGATCAAAGAATAAACCCTTTACTCGAAAAGAAAAGGTTTCTTATGTGACCATGGA
Organism: Arachis hypogaea; assembly: GCF_003086295.3. Lineage (NCBI taxonomy): Eukaryota > Viridiplantae > Streptophyta > Magnoliopsida > Fabales > Fabaceae > Arachis > Arachis hypogaea. Next base: position 149,960,915 of record NC_092054.1, on the reverse strand, counting down.
ATCCTCAGAGGAGGAATTCGATTTCGAAACAGAAGTCGATTTGGCCGAACTTAAGAAAGGTCCTCCATATGTTTGTTATTTATTGAAGAAACTTCCAAGTAATGAAAAGTCGAATGATTCAAAACTGAAAAGTGGAAAGAAATATAGTTTTGATATTTCAAAATCTGATCATATTTTCGATGTGTTGCTTAAAGATAAACAATTAATTCTGTCTGAGGGTAGAACTTTACTTTCCGTGAAAGATTTAAAAGAAAAACCTTACTGTAAATTTCACCAAGCAACAAGCCATTCGACTAACAGTTGCGTCCGTTTTAGGGACTTGATTCAAGAAGCGATAATGGAAGGACGGTTGAAATTCGACGATGGCAAGAAAGAGATGAAGGTTGATGTGGATCCTTTCGAGGTTGATGCCAGTTATGTCGAACCTTGTTTTGGAGTGAACATAGTTGGCATGTCCTATGATTTTGAAGTGGCTCTTGATGATTTCGAGTCACAGGTGAGGTCTGTATACCCCCCCAAAACAGGGGATGGTTAGCTGGATTTCTTGGTTTAGCAAAAGATCAAAGACCGGGACGTATCTCTGTGTTCACGGTGCAATGCTGTTTTTGATGCTGAAGCAGCAGCAATCTTTGAAAAGGAAAGGATGAAGAAAGAATTGGCTCATAGATAAGAGAAAGCACGCCAGAGGCAGCCGATTAGGCGTATGGAGGGTTCTAGCTCATAGACCCCTCAAAAAAATGTGTTTACACCTTTAAGCCGGTCCCAAGACATAGATGTTCAATGGATTAGGAATTGCCAAGAATTCCAGAGACGTGATCATCTGTGTCGACGTAATCCACAATGGGGCATCGAGCACCTTCTCGAAACCAGTATTCCTACTATCGAGGTCGTGCCAGGGGTTATCCGCGAGGAAGAGGAGGAAGGAGAAGTTTCAGTCAGAACAAGAAACTTTCGATTGAGGCGGGCAAAGAGCTAAGCAAGGGGGCAACGCCTTCTGTGTATTCTCGAATTATTTTTCCTTCTGATGGAGAGACTTACCCCAAAGAGATTCCATCACCTGCAAAGATGGAAAAGGGCAAAACAATAGCCCAATCTTCTGGAGTCGATAAAAATAAGGATGTCGATGTTGATGAGGAATATTTTGATGAAGGGCATGATGACATGGTAGGGACGATTTCGATCATTCCAACCGAATATTTGGGGGAGTATGAAGGTGACCCCAATGAAGATTATGATTCGGAGGATGAGGAAGCTTTTTCCTTTATCCGAATTGAAGACGAGCCGGGATAATTATTGCGGCCTACTGAAAAACAAATGTCTCATCTCTGCCCACTTCATATAACAACTACTTTGAGTGGCATAAAGGTGATAAACCCTATTTTTAGGGTTTATCTTGTATGGATTTTAAGGGTTTTATCGATGTTCTCTCACACTTATTCATAAATAATGCATGGTTTTGTGTTTCCTTCCCGATTTTCACCTCATGGATGAAAACATGCATCTTTTACACTAAAGTATCATATTTGAATCATCTCCTATTACCATTCGATACCGTGATCTGTTTGTTAAGTGATTCTAGAGTTCTTAGGGCGAGGATGGCCTAGAAGAGGAGAAGGAAGCATGCATGAAGGGAAGGAGCATGGAAAATGAATTTTTGGAGCTTGAGCAGTGACGCGCACGCGTACCTTGCGCGTACGCGTGGATACGCGCCACTGGATCGGCGCAGGAAAGCCAACGCTAGAAGCCAGCGCATTCGCGTGGCTCAGCCAAAATCTCATGGACGCGCACGCACAATTGACGCTTCCGCATGGATGGTGAAAACCTTAGGGACGCGTACATGTGTTGTGCGCGTACGCGTCGATGCCGCACGTGACTTTTAAAGAGAAAACATGACTAGCGATTTCAGGGCAGTTACAGACCCTGTTTGGAGTAGAATTCTGGCGGGAAAAGGCATAAGAAGACCAAGGATGAAGGGGTTCTCATCTATTGACTCATTTTTAGATATTTTTAGTTGGAAGTTACATTTTGTAGATAGAGAAAAACTCCAACTTCTCTCTAGCTTCTCTCTAGGGTTTAGCTTCTCAAATTTGGAACTCTTCTGTATTCATTGGTGAGATCTATTGTCAATTCACTTCTACTTTGCTTTCAATTGTAGATCTAGATTCTCATACTCTCAAATTAGTTCTTGTTGTTCAAGTTACTTGTGGATCTTAGCTTTTGGATGTTGTTACTTCTATTTCCATTAATACATTGAGGTAATTTCATGTTCTTAATTTCAATTGTTGCTTGTTGTTAATCTCCTGTAGTGGACATCTTTGAATTCAATTTCATTCTCAATTTTACAATGTCTCTCATCATTGCTCTCCAAGTGTTTGATAAAATGCCAACTTTAACTATGGAGTAAAATTTTCCTACTTGGCTTGGGAGTTGAGACATTGGAGACACTTGAATTATTAATGTCTTTTGTTGATTATCAATTGGAAATTGCTAATTGATTTGCATGTCACTAAAGCTAGACTTCCCTAGGGTTAGGCTAGGACTTGTGAATCTAAATTGATTACTTTCACTTGACTTTCCTTTATACTATAGGTTAACTAAGTGAAGCAATAACTAATTGTGATTACAATTGATAGAAATAATGATGATAGGAAGTCCAATTCTCACTTCTAGCCAAGGCTTTTATATCATTTGATTTTCATTCACACTGCTAGCTTGTTCTTTTCTTATATGAAACTCCAAACACCAATACACTCTCTAATCAACAATGTGCATCTTGGAGCACTCCTAGGGAGAACAACTCATGACTCATACTCTCGGTTATTGATTTTAGATTGTTTGATGTGGAATTGCGTGTCAGTTTAGACTATACTACGATTGGATTTATTGATAAATTCTACTCCGGCATAAAATCACTCATCAAAATGGCGCCGTTGCCGGGGAGTTGCACATGAGTGCCATGTTGTTGGTTAGTGTAGATATGTGAATATGTACATACTTGCATTTTGCTTGATTGTCTGTGTTAGTTAGGATTACTCTTTGTTTAGCTCACCTTATTGTCATGAGCTCATTATCTCTTTCCTTGAATGACGCGTTCTCTACCCGACCCGAGCTTGGCTAGATTTGATCCGAAAATAGAAAGAACTTTGCTTCACCTTAGACAAACTCAGAGACGGTTAGCCTTTGGAGGTGGTGAAAAGGTTCCTACCAATTCACCTACCATATCCGAAGTTGATTCTGAATCGTCATTCGAGGAAGGCACTGTTTACTCTTCCATAGATACGACTAATAACTCTTTTATTGATCTAGGTACGGACAACATAGCCGCCCCAAGGCGAGTCACTCTCAAGGAAGCCGGTGCTCCGGATTTTGTTCTTCAACCTACTCACATTCGTCATCCGAACTTGAATGCTAATTTTGAGCTTAAAACAGCTTTAATCAATCTTCTTCCCAAGTATCAAGGACTTCCCGCACAAGATCCTATTAGACACCTTAAGGACTTCCAATGTGTATGTTCTTCTAATAGGCGGGAAGGCTATAGTGAAGTTGCGGTTTGGTTGTATGCTTTTCCTTTCTCTCTTGAAGGGAGAGCTAAGGAGTGGTTCTACTCTTTGCCAAGTGAGATTGTTGGTGATTGGGACTTGCTTAGAAGAGAGTTCTTAGACAAATTTTTTCCCGCGGTGGTGACCGATAAGTTGCGGAAAGAAATCTCATGCATCGTCCAAGGTGAATTGGAAACTCTATATGAATATTGGGAGTGGTTCCGAAAGCTTCTTGACTCATGCCCCAACCATATGATTGACACTATAGTGTTAATAAGCTATTTTTGTCAAGGAATGAAACCACAAGACAAGATCCTCCTAGACGCTTCAAGCAATGGTTCTTTGAAAAAATATAGAACGGTGGAGGAAGCATGGCAATTAATCTCCGATTTGGTCGAGTCCACCTTGCATGCTAGACAAAGAAGCAATCACCCTAGAGCCGTTAATGAAGTCTCTTCTAGTGGTGAAACATCCACCCTTACCAAAACCTTGTGTGAGATGACAAGTCTTCTAAAGCAACTCCAAGTGAATCAACAACAACCACCACCTCCTCAACACCAACAAATCCAATAATTGGTCCCCCAAAGAGTATACGGTATTTGTTCATGCTACTCCCATTACACGAATGAATGCCCAAGTCTCCAAGAAGATAACACTTTGGCGGCTACCCATAACTTCTATGATCGCCCCTTTTATGATCGTCCTAATCAAGGATACCATCAACAAGGAGGCAATTACAACCAAGGGAGTAACAACTTTAACCAAGGTTGGAGAAATAATTCCAACCAAGGTTGGCGGGACAATTATCAACAAGGAGGTCGGGATAATGGAGGAAACCAAAGAAGGAACAACAATAATTCACAAAACCGATACTCACAAAACCAACCACATCAACAACCAAACCAAGGAAGAAACTACCAAACCTACTTACCACCTCATAGGCAACCACCCCAACCCAACCAATTACAAGCACCTCAAATCACCTATCCTTCCCCTCCCTCCAATCAAGACGAGACACTTCGGTCCATACTCCAAGGGCAGAAAGAAATCCAAAACACACTTACCTCAAGCCTTACCAGACTTACTTCTACCCTCCAAGTCCTCATTGCTCGCATGGAGCCACCTTCTACCTCCACCCCTCAAGCCTCAAGTTCTAGTGCCATACCCTCTCAACCCCTACCCAAACCCAAGGGTGGTATCAATGCCATCACCTTGAAGTCCGAAACTCAATTGAAAGAGAGGATTCCAAAGGCACCTAGCCCAATGATAGTTACTCAAGAGGAGGATGTGGTTGAGATAGAAGAAATTGAAGAGGAGGATGAAGCACAGGAGGTAGTTGAAGATGAAGTCCCTCAACCAAGGAGTGAAGCCTCTAAAGATGAAAAAATCTTGGAGGAAGTGGCGCAACCAATTCCATTTCCTACATTGGCAAGAAAGACTAAGAAGCATGTAGAACTTGACCCCAAAATGGTAAAGATGTTTAAGAAAGTTGAGGTAACTATCCCTCTCTTTGATGCTATCCATCAAGTGCCTAAATATGCAAAGTTTCTTAAGGATTTGTGTATGAACAAAGATAGAATCCATGAGCTAGAGACTATTCCATTGGGGAGTTCTATTTCGGCTTTGATGGGAGCAATACCGGAAAAGTGTGGTGATCCGGGCCCTTGCTTAGTCTCTTGTACCATAGATGGAGTTCAATTCATTGACTATATGTGCGATCTCGGTGTATGCGTTAGCATTATGCCTCTTTCCGTTTATCATATATTGAAGCTCCCACCGTTGAAGCGGTCGGCGGCTAGGTTTGTCTTGGCGGATAAAAGCATAATAACTGTGACGGGTATTGTGGAAGATGTGTTGGTAAACATAAAAGGTTTGGTATTTCGGATTGATTTTCATATCCTTGAGATGCCACCTAGTGAATCCGAAAGGACATCATCTATCCTACTTGGGAGGCCATTCTTGAGGACCTCTAGATTCAAATTGGATGTCTATTCAGGAACTTATTCTTTTGAAATCGACGGAAGAGTTGTTAGCTTTAGCCTTGATGAGGCCATGAGACACCCACCGGAGAATCATTCCATATTCCGGTGTGACTTAATTGACAATGTTGTGGCCGAAGTGCATTGTGCAAATATTGACGAGAAGACTAAAGAATCAAGTGTGGGGAACCCCCACGAATGTGAAGAAAACATCATACCCATCAGAAGTTCAAATGCCAAGTCAAGAGCAACATTTAGAGTTGAAACCACTACCGCCCTATCTAAAATATGCCTATCTTGATGAAGCTCACAAGTTCTCAGTAATTGTAGCAGGGGAACTCACCCCTCAACAAGAAGAGAAGTTACTTGATGTTTTGAGGAAGAACAAAAGAGCTATAGGATGGAACTTGGCGGATCTAGTGGGCATAAGTCCCCAAGTGTGTGAGCACCGAATCTTCTTAGAAGAAGGAGCTAGACCCGTTCGACAACCTCAAAGGCAATTGAATCCTACCATTCTAGAGGTTGTCAAGAAGGAGGTAACCCGGTTACTAGAGGCGGACATCATTTACCCCATTTCGGATAGTGAATGGGTAAGTTCCGTCCAAGTTATGCCAAAGAAGTCCAGGGTGACCACAATCAAGAATAAGAGCGGAGAGCTTATAGCTACGAGGGTGCAAAACTCTTGGAGGGTATGTATCGACTACCGGCGTTTGAACACGGCCACTAGGAAGGATCACTTCCCGTTACCGTTTATCGATCAAATGTTGGATCGATTATCTGGTAAACCTTATTATTGTTTTCTAGATGGCTATTCGGGGTATTTTTAAATCCACATTGCTTTAGAGGATCAAGAAAAAACAACATTCACGTGCCCCTTTGGAACTTATGCCTACAAGCGTATGCCATTTGACCTTTGCAATGCACCGGTAACTTTCCAAAGGTGTATGATGAGCATATTTGTGGATTTTCTAGAGCAATGCATGGAGGTATTCATGGATGACTTCACCGTCTATGGGGACTCTTTTGATCAATGCATGGATAACATTGCAAAAGTGTTGGAAAGATGTACTAAATCGAACCTTGTCCTAAATTTTGAGAAGTGTCATTTTATGGTTAGGCAAGATATCGTTCTAGGACATATTGTTTCCAAAGATGGTATTTCTGTGAATCCGGCAAAGATCAATGTTATATCTAGCTTGTCTTACCCCTCATCCGAGAGGAAAATCCGCTCGTTCATTGGACACGCAGGTTTCTATCGAAGATTTATAAAGGACTTTAGTGAGGTAGCATTGCCTCTATCTCAATTGTAGCAAAAAGATATTGAATTTGATCTAAGCAAAGAATGCATGAAGGCTTTTGACAAGCTCAAAGTGGCATTGACCCAAGCTCCCATCATGAAAGGGCCGGATTGGAGTCGGCCATTCAAAATAATGTGTGATGCTTCAAACTTTGCCGTGGGAGCCGCGTTAGCACAGTGCAAGGGTAAGAATCCGTATGTCATAGCTTATTCATCAAAAACATTGGATGGAGCCCAATCCAACTACACTACCACCGAGAAAGAACTATTGGCAATAGTTTTCACTTTGGATAAATTTCGAGCATATCTACTTGGTTCCAAGGTGGTAGTGTACTCGGATCATGCGACGTTAAAGTATTTGTTAGCTAAGAAGGAATCCAAACCGAGATTGATTAGATGGGTTTTATTATTGCAAGAATTTGACTTGGAAATCAAAGATAGGAGTGGTTCGCAAAACCTAGTGGCAGATCACTTAAGTCGCCTTGAACACACCAAAGGCGATACCACTCCTATTAATGATTCTTTCCCCCTTGAGGGCTTGCAAGCAATCTCGATAGTCATTCCTTGGTATGCACCAATAGCCAATTACTTGGTATCCCGCACCTTCCCTCCTAATCTCTCCAAACATCAAAAGGATAAGCTAAAAAGCGAATTCAAATACTATGTATGGGATGACCCATACCTTTGGAGATGTGGAGCAGATCAAGTAATTCGGATGTGCATTCCACAAACCGAATTTCAACTAATCTTGGAAGCTTACCACTCCTCCGAGGGAAAGAATTGTGAAGCCTCATCGGAAAGATTGGAGTGCTAAGCTCACCGATGCACTATGGGCCTACCGAACGGCATACAAAATACCAATTGGCATGAGCCCCTTTTGGTTGGTCTATGACAAAGCTTGCCACTGACCGGTGGAGATAGAGCACAAAGTATATCGGGCCGTCAAGGAGTGCAACTCAAGCTTGGGAGGGGTCGGACTTGAGAGAAAGCTACAACTAGTAGAATTGGAGTGTCTGCGCTTAGAAGCTTATGAGAACTCTAGACTTTACAAGGAAAGGATGAAAGCCGTGCATGATAAGACCATAAGAGGAAAAGAATTTAGAGCCGGTGACCTAGTCCTCCTCTACAATTCAAGATTGAGATTGATGCCCGGAAAGCTAAGGTCAAGGCGGGAAGGACCTTATAGAGTAGAAAAAGCAGAGCCATACGGAGTTTATCATTTGCGCCATCCTTCAAGCTTCGACATTTTCAAGGTTAATGGGCATCGTCTAAAGTTGTATCTTGGTGAAAAGATGAAAAGCAACAAGGAGATGGAGGTGTTCCTTTTGAAAGATGCACCTAATAGCAAAGAAAATTGAGCTAGTAACCGTCCAACTTAAGGAAATTAAACAAAAATGCTAGGTGGGAGACACCTCACCATGGTGAGATCTACCCTTTTTCTCTCTTTTGTACATACTTTTGAACTCTCGCTTGATTTGGTAAATGCTTAGTTTTAGGGATTGTGTTTGCATAGATTTGATTTTGATTGCCTTAGACAGGTTGTTTATGAAAATTTGCATTGATTTTAAGTAGGTGGATTGATAGTGTGGTAGAGTTATTGCCATTTTGGGTATTATATGGAGTTAGGGTGTTTTTGTACCCTTTGGCTTGCTTGCCTATGAAATTTGTGATAAAAATGCATTTCTTCATGTCTATGAAAAAAAGAGGGGGGGGGGGGGGAGGAGTGCGCGTGCTAGACGTGTACGCGTCGATGGTCTTCACAGCTCCTGGTATAAAAATCCAGAGAGTTATGCGAGCATTGGGCCAGCACTGAGCCCCACGCCTACCCCACTCACGCGTGCGCACACCTGGCGCGTACGCGTCTATGATTCTGAATGTGCAACCCACGCATCCGCATGGACGACGCATCCGCGTCGACTGCACCACCTGCACCCCTGGCACATTTTCCAGAGACTTAGGCAAACTCTGGGCTGACACTATGCCCTGTGCCTAACCTAGTTCACGCGTGCGCGCACCTGGCGCGTATGCGTCCCTCTGCTGGTTTGCGAATCAATGCGTAAGCATGCTTGCCGCGTCCGTGTTGATCGTGCAATTCGCACTCCTGGTAGATTTTTCCCGAGAGTTGCGCAAACATTGCGCCTACACTGTGCTGGGAGCACAACCCCCCTTCACGCACAGGCGTACATGACGCCTGCGCGTCCATATGCCACATGCAAATTCCACGCGTGTGCGCACTGTGCGCGTGCACGTCGCTCTTACTACAGCCAACTCCTGGTACTTCGACTAGAGAGTTGCGCGAGTTTCAGGCCCGCATTGTGCCACTAGCACAACTACCTCTCATGCGTGTGCGCACCTGGCGCGCACGTGTCCAATTTTCTTCTGCTGCCCACACGTACGCGTGGGCGACGCCTCCGCGTCCCTACTGTCTTCATGCCTATCCACGCGTACGCGTGGATGGTGTGCGCGCGTCGTTACCACGACATCACTCACCTGCAGCGCGCCTCTTTTCAAATTTTCTTCTTATAATCTACTCTTCTTCTTCTATTTCCATCTTCTCCTTTTTTCCACCCACCTCTACCACCTTTCACCGGTGGTACTGACCTCTGGCAACCACCACCTCCGGCGGTCCCACACTTCTCTTTCTCCTCCCTTCCTCCCATTTCTTCCCCCATTTCTCTTCCCTTACATTCTACATCACTTTCTTCTCCATTTTGAGGTAACACTCACTTTCTTCCCCTTTGTTTTGTTTCATTTTTCTCTCTTTAGTTACATTTTCTTGCTCCTTCTTAGTTAGCTTCTCTTTCATGCATTTTTGGTTTCCTTGTTTGCTTCTTCTTTTCTACTTGCCATGGGTGTTGAGGGTGGAGTCCTCTCTTGGTTTAGTGGGTTGTTTTACTATGTTTTGATTTCCCTTATGCTATGTGGTGCTATATAATGATTGTTAATGCCTTATGGGATACTACATTGTTACATTTCCCCCATTTGCTTATCACTTTAAACTTACACACCAAGTGTTTGATGAAAGGTACCTATGAGTTTTTATTTCAAGTTTGACATAATACTTTCAACTTAGTTCCCTTTCTCACTCCATTGCCTACTCCTATGCGCGTTGAGCCTCTTATTCTTCATTCTTCTTATTTCACACGCTCACTCTTTATGACTTGCCTCTTGTTATTGATGCTTGGGTACATACTTCTCATGCTTTTTCTTTGCATGCTTATACACCTCTTGCATCCCATGCTAAGTGACATGTCATTATTTTCTATTGTTGTCTTGCTTACATGTTGCAGCTGTCATGTCTCCAAGACACCTATCTTTTTGTAGCTCTCTTTATCACTTGCATGACATTTTCCATATGTGTTTCTTTGAGTTTGATGTATGCTCTTTCCTTCTTTTTAGGATGGTTATCACAAAAGATAAAGGAAAGGCACCAAAGAAGCCACCTACCAAGAAGGCGTCTCAAAGATCCATCACCAAGGCACACCTAGCACCGACGGCTAAGCCCCTCCTCAAAAAAGTGAGGAGCATCATTAAGATTGATGAACAAGAGAAGGAAAACCCTGTGAGGGACTCTACTAAGTTTTTCAACCGGTATTGTGAGCTCATATTCCCCCTTATGACTGAAAGGAACTATCACCCGGAACCTCTTTTCAACCCTCCGGCCCACGTTATTGAGTTTGTCACACCCCGCATTGAGCGGTGGCAGTGAGGGTTTCTCTTGAGAAGACCGCAGGAGGCTAATCTCTCATGGGTGGTGGAGTTTTACTCCAACTTCCACTCACCTTTTCTCACATCCGTATTTGTGCGCCGAAAGCAAGTTTCCATCTCGGCGGAAGCCATTCAAGGAGTGCTTAAGACCGGACCATTGGTGGATGGGATAGACGCTTACCAAGAGGTCTTGAAGCAGCGATGTGAATTTGGTTTTAATTTCGATTGCGATGCTGTCCTCTGGGTAATTGCCACATCGGGAGCAATTTGGATCCAAAGGAGAATGAGATCCCGATCCAAGGGTATTGACGCGCGTTACCTCACTGTGGATGCCCAAGCCTGGGCCCAAATCTTATCCCATTATGTGCTCTCAAGCACCCACGGGTCATCTATCACTGCGGAGCTAGCCTTGTTGGTTTGGTGTATCCTTACAGAGAAACCGGTCAATGTCCCCCTTCTCATCCGACAAGCCATGGGTCATGTCCATGCTAGGGGAAACTTACCCTTCCCGGCTTTGGTGACTGAGTTAGTTGCTGCCGTTGGTGTTCCCCGGGAGACCAAGAATCGGAAGGCACTAATTCCGATGGATGGCGATATCGTCCCATCCGGGAAATATCTCAAGCCCCCGACGTACACCGGAGACCTTGACATCACCAATCCCATTGGCATTTCCGCCACTTCATCCGTACCACCTAGATCATCCCGCCAACGCCTTGAGGATCTCCATAAGAAGATGGACCGATACGAGCGGCGGAACCAACGCCGGTTTGCTTACATAAAGAAGCTTTTGAGTTGTACGACCCCACCTATGGAGGAACTGGAGATTTCTACTTCTACCTCGAACGTGAGTGAAGATAGCTTGGACGGAGTGGACAATGGAAGCTACAAGGCCGATCGCCCCTTGCGCCTCACCAATAGTACCGAGGACGGTGCAAACTCTTAAGTGTGGGGAGGTCGTTCGACCGGCCTCCGTATGTAACACCCGAATAAACGTTGATTTTTCTTTAGGAAATTAAGATAGATTGCATGGTTAGGTTTTGCTTTTTGAATACATTTTGCATGTTAGTTATCTCTTGTTAGGTCTACTTGGTTAATGTCATGATTGTCTTTCCAAGAAACTATAATTTTTTGGCATAATTTTTGGACAACCCTACCAATTTGAACATTTTTTTTATGCTAAAATTGCTTGAGAAATGTATTTTTGAACATGGTTTTAGAGTTAAGAATACAAGCAAGTGAGACTTGAGCCAATTGCGTGGTTACATCTTATAACCACTTATCCTCCTTCTTGTGTGCAAAGTTCTCCTTCTATGATTGTGATCCTTGATTTGCTTGACTCTATATATCCATTATTGTGTGTATGAATGCATGTATGTGATTGAGGCCATCATTACACTTAACCACTTACCCAAATAGCCTGACCTTACAACAACCTTTGTTAGCCAATTTGGGCCTATGATTAACCCACTTGTTCTAAATTTTAGCACAATACAAGACTAAGGTGGAAAACCATAAATGTCCTTATTTGAATCCTTGATTAGCTTAGGCTAGCATGTGCATTATTCAAGTGTGGGAAATGGGGGGGGGGACATTGGTTGAGGTAAGAGCATGTTTTTGTTTCATAGAAAATATTGGGGAGCAGGTATGTACTCATGTGTCTATTGAATATGTAAACCATATGCATTGGTACTTTTGTATATAAATACGTCAAAAGAAAAGAAAAGAAAAAAAAACAAAAAGAAAAGAAAAATGAACAATGAAAAAGAAAAAATATATATATAGAAGGAAAAACGAAGGAAAAAGAAAGAAAGAAAAAAGGGACAAAATGCCCCAAAGTAAGATTCAATAACCATCAATGCATATGTGTAGTGACCAAAGGTGAACACGTGAGTACATGGAAAAGTGAGGAAAGGGTAGTAAGGTTAGTACTCGAATGTATAGGTTGTAAATAGGTTAGGTGGGACGCTTAGGCTAATCAAAGATTCAAATTCTATCACACTTATCCGTGCATATATATCCCTACCTTGACCTAATCCCATTACAACTCAAAAAAAGACCTCATGCTGTGTGTATGCATGCCTGGAATAAGTGTTCATTTGTAGAGGAAGAACAAATTTTGGAAAGCATGAAATAGAGGAGAATCGAGTGATCAATCCTATACACCGAGCGGATAGAGTGCAAACACTTTCCGGTGAGGGTTCGAGGCTCAATTCCTTGTTCCTGGCTCTCGCGATCATTCTTCATGCAAGTTATGCGCACTTCACTTTGATGATTGAAATTGGTAGAGTTCATATATTGTTTATCATCTTGCCCTGCTTGCTTATAGATGTGCCTTGGAAGGATAATTTGCTCTTGACCAAGAAAATAATAGCATTCATTTTAGCTGCATTCATGTAGGTAGGTTGCATCTTATAAATCCCAATCCCTTGTGAATCTTTGATCTTTGGTTTCCTTCAAGCATGATGACATGCTTGGTCTAAGTGTGGGGAGGTTGATAAACCCCGTTTTCAGGGTTTATCTTGTATGGATTTTAAGGGTTTTATCGATGTTCTCTCACACTTATTCATAAATAATGCATAGTTTTGTGTTTCCTTCCCGATTTTTGCCTCATGGATGAAAACATGCCTCTTTTACACTAAATGTATCATATTTGAATCATCTCCTATTACCATTTAATGCCGTGATCCGTTTGTTAAGTGATTCCAGAGTTCTTAGGGCGAGGATGGCCTAGAAGAGGAGAAGGAAGTATGCATAAAAGGAAGGAGCATGGAAAATGAAGTTTTGGAGCTTGAGCAGCGACACGCACGCATACCTTGCGCGTATGAATAGATGCGCGCCACTGGATCGGTGCGGAAAAGCCAACGCTAGAAGCCGGCGCATTCGCGTGGCTCAGCCAGAATCTCATGGACGCGCACGCACAATTGATGCTTCCGCGTGGATGGTGAAAACCTTAGGGACGCGTACGCGTGCTGTGCGCGTACGTGTCGATGCCGCACGTGACTTTTAAAGAGAAAACATGACTAGCGATTTCAGGGTAGTTACAGACCCTGTTTGGAGCAGAATTCTGGCGGGAAAAGGCATAAGAAGACCAAGGATGAAGGGGTTCTCATCTATTGACTCATTTTTAGATATTTTTAGTTGGAAGTTACATTTTGTAGAGAGAGAAAAACTCCAACTTCTCTCTAGCTTCTCTCTAGGGTTTAGCTTCTCAAATTTGGAACTCTTCTGTATCCATTGGTGAGATCTATTGTCAATTCACTTCTACTTTGCTTCCAACTGTAGATCTAGATTCACATACTCTCAAATTAGTTCTTGTTGTTCAAGTTACTTGTGGATCTTAGCTTTTGGATGTTGTTACTTCTATTTCCATTAATACATTGAGGTAATTTCATGTTCTTAATTTTAATTGTTGCTTGTTGTTAATCTCTTGTAGTGGACATCTTTGAATTCAATTTCATTCTCAATTTTACAATGTCTCTCATCATTGTTTTCCAAGTGTTTGAGAAAATGCCAACTTTAACTATGGAGTAGAATTTTCCTACTTGGCTTGGGAGTTGAGACATTGGAGACACTTGAATTATTAATGTCTTTTGTTGATTATCAATTGGAAACTGCTAATTGATTTGCATGTCACTAAAGCTAGACTTCCCTAGGGTTAGGCTAGGACTTGTGAATCTAAATTGATTACTTTCACTTGACTTTCCTTTATACTATAGGTTAACTAAGTGAAGCAATAACTAATTGTGATTACAATTGATAGAAATAATGATGATAGAAAGTCTAATTCTCACTTCTAACCAAGGCTTTTATATCATTTGATTTTCATTCACATTGCTAGCTTGTTCTTTTCTTATATGAAACTCCAAACATCAATACACTCTCTAATCAACAATGTGCATCTTGGATCACTCCTAGGGAGAACAACTCGGGACTTATACTCTCGGTTATTGATTTTAGATTGTTTGATGTGGAATTACGTGTCAGTTTAGACTATACTACGATTGGATTTATTGATAAATTCTACACCGGCATAAAATCACTCATCAAAAGGTAAATAAAGTTATGATTAATGGTGGTGCTGTAATTAGTCTGTTGCCAGAGAGGATGTTAATCAAGGTGGGAAAGAATCCTGACGATTTATTCCTACAAACATTGCTGTGACAGATTTTAGTGAAACTTCGACCCCAGCCAGAGGATTGGTTACTCTGACTGTGAAGGTCGGCTCATCTGAGCGTAATACTGTCTTTGTGGTGGTTCCCTCAAGAGCAAGTTATAATGCTTTGTTGGGGCGAGATTGGATCCACGGTGTGGAGTCATACCTTCTACTGTACATCAGAGCGTACTTCTATGGACTAAGGAGACTAAATCTGAAACCGTCAATGCATATTCGAATTTATATGTCGAACAAATACATTTTGATTTCAGGATATTTAATCATAAGTTAAAGCCTTTAAATGTTGATCGATCATTGAGCCCTTATAATTGTGAAGGGTGCTACTTGTCCTCGGAAGGCCTCTCGGTGAAGTTATGCTATCCAGAGTTGGGTTTAGAGCCGACTGGTTGGGATTGTCTTTCTTGAAGACCTTAAAGGAACTGCTTTATGGACCAGGTTGAGGAAGTTTCTGACTACCTGGTAACATTACATAATTATTTAAATAATTTTTAGTTACTCAAAAATAAAGTTGATTCTTCTGATGAAGTTGAATCACATAGGGTTAGTAATCTTATTAGTTATAATGTGTTTGATTCGACGTCTTCAGTCGAATTTAGTTATGATTTCCTTATTTCTTGTAATAAAAATAATGATGCAAGCCGAACTGCCGATTTAATAGCAGAGGCTCATTGCGTGGAAAATAGAAGTAATGATGTTTTTATCAATGATCAAGTCTTTTCTGTTTCTGATAATTCCATTGATTTCACTTTTGATTGCATTTATGATCTAGAACCATTGGGTTTTGAAAAATACTCAGTAAATGATGATGATTATTATAAAGGGTTTGAATCTCAAGATCCCTTAGAGGAAATCAATCTAGGGACTCCTGATGATGTTCGAATTACATATATTTGTAAAGATCTTGTTGATCCTTTTCAAATTGAACTCTTTAATCTTTTACATGAGTTTAAAGATTGTTTCACTGATTATCATGAGATGCCTGGTCTCGATCGTTCACTGGTGGAACATCGATTAGCATTGAAACCTAATGCTCGACCTATGAAACAAACTCCAAGACGTTTTGCTCCTGAAATTAATATAAAGATTGAAGAGATTGAACGCTTGATTAAAGTAAAATTTATTCGAACTGCACGCTATGTTGAGTGGGTGTCGAATATCATCCCTGTTATGAAGAAGAATGGGAAGTTGAGAGTATGCATCGATTTTCGAGATTTAAATAATGCTACTCCAAAAGATGAATACTACATGTCTATCGCAGATATGTTAATCGATTCTGCAGCAGGAAATGAAATACTTAGTTTTATGGATGGTTATTCTGGGTATAACCAAATTTTCATTGCAGAAGATGATGTGACTAAAACTGCTTTTTGTTGTCCTGGGGCATTGGGTACGTATGAATGGGTAGTTATGCCTTTTGGTTTAAAAAAATGCTGGAGCAACATATCAGCAGGCAATGAATGCTATTTTCCATGAGTTTATTGGAAAGATTATAGAAGTATATATTGATGACATTATGGTTAAATCGATTTTGGTAAGCCAGCATATTGATCATTTAAGAAGGGCATTCCTTACTATGAGGAAGAATGGGTTAAAATTGAATCTTTTGAAATGTGCTTTTGGTGTGTCGGCTGAAAATTTTTTGGGTTTTATTATTCATAAAAAAAGAATTTCCATCGATAAGAACAAAGCAGATGCGATATTAGCGCTGTCTGCACCGAAATCGAAGAAAGAAGTACAATCATTTTTGGGTAAGGTGAATTATCTTCGAAGATTCATTTCAAATCTTTCAGATCGAACTAGAGTGTTTGCACCTTTAGTGAAATTAAAAAATGATTCACAATTTGAATGGACTATGGAGCATCAATTAGCGTTCGATTCGATTAAAACTTATTTGTCTAAAGCTCCGATTATGGCAAATTTTCGACCATCTGAACCCTTAAAATTATATATTGCAGCATTTGAAAATACTATAGGGTGTACGTTAGCCCAAGATGATGAACATGGGCAAGAGCGGACAATTTATTACCTTAGTCGAGTTTTAACTAATATCGAACAAGGTATTCCCCAATCGAAAAATTGTGTTTGTCTCTATATCATGCTTGTATGAAATTAAAGTGCTATATGGTGGCTAAATCGGTGAAAGTTATAGCGCAAACTGATCTAATCAAGTATATGTTGAGTTTCCCTATGTTAAGGGGATATTTAGGGAAATGGATGCTGGCGTTGACGGAATTTGATTTACAATATGTCCCAGCCAAGGCTGTAAAAGGACAGGTCTTTGCAGATTTTCTTGTGGATAATTCGAAAGATCTGAATGACCAGGGGGCAAATGTAATCGAAGTAAAAATCGATTATTGGAAGTTGTATTTTGATGGATCAAAACATAAAGATGGTGCAGGAGTTGGGATTTTAATTGTTTCACCAGAAGAAATTTTGTCAAAATTTCTATTTGAAATAAAATATCCTTGTTCGAATAATGAGGCAGAGTATGAAGCATTGATTTTGGGCCTTGAAATCTTAATTAATAAAGGAGTTTTGGAAGTTCAGATATTAGGGGATTCCCAGTTGGTTTTAAAGCAGTTGTCCAAAGAATTTAAATGTAATAATAAGAGGTTACAGAAGTATTTGACAACTGCTTGGGAGTTGTTAACTTCTTTTCGAAGAGTTTTTCTAGTTTATATTCCAAGGATTCAGAATGAAATGGCTAACGAATTAGCCCAAATTACTTTGAAGTATAAAATTGGCTCAGGAACCTTTGAGTTTTTGGTAGGTATTCATCAGATCTTAGTACCTGCAAGTGAAAGGGAAATTTTGTGTGTTGATGAATAGGAGGACATTGATTGGAGGAAGCCTATTGCTCAGTACTTGAAAGATCCCAATATTCCAGTTGATAGAAAAATGAAATTGCGAGCAATGAATTTTGTTTTAATGGCTAACGAATTGTATAAGAAAGGTATCGATGGAAGTCTATTGAGATGTTTAGGTTAAAATGACCAAAATATTGCTTTGGGTGAAGTTCACAATGGGATATGCAGTGCTCATCAGGCTGAAAAGAAAATGAGATGGGTGTTATATCGCAATCATGTATATTGGCCATCTATAATTAAAGATTGTATTGATTATGCAAAAGCATGTCTAGAATGCCAAAAATATGGCTCGATTCAACAAATTCCAGCATTTGAATTACATTTGATAATAAAGCCATGACCATTTAGAGGTTGGGCTTTGGATTTAATTGGGTTAATTCATCATCCTTCATCAAAACAACATAAGTTTATCCTAGTAGCAATTGATTATTTTACCAAATGGATTGAAGCGATTCCCCTGATAGAAGTAAGTCAAGGTGAGATAATAGATTTTATTGAGGAACATATTATCCATCGATTTGGGATCCCTCAAACATTAAGTACTGATCAAGGAACAATGTTTATTGGTCAGCGGATTAAAAATTTTGCATCTTCGAGAAATATTAGTATGGTTACTTTGACTCCCTATTATGCACAGGCTAATGGGCAAGTAGAAGCAGCAAATAAAATTTTAATAAGTTTGATTAAAAAGCATATTAGAAATAAGCCTCGAACATGGCATGAAACTTTAAGTCAAGTGTTATGGGCTTATCGAAATTCACCAAGGGGTTCGACAGGTACTTCGCCATATAAATTGGTATATGGTCATGATGCAATACTACCATTAGAAATTAATTTGAATACTTTAAGAGTATTAAGACAGAATAATTTGCCAGTTGATTATTATTGGAATGCAATATTTGATGAGTTAAATGAATTAGACTCAGAACGAATTTCGGCACTCGATAATATGATTCGACAAAAAGAAAGTATTGCTCGAAGTTATAATCGTCGAATCAAAGAAAAGTCTTTTAATGTAGGTGAATTGGTTTTGAAAGTTATCTTGCCAATGAAAAAGAAATCGAAATTTCTTGGTAAATGGTCCCATACCTGGGAAGGTCCGTTCCAAGTGATGGGAACATATTCTGGAAATGCTTACCAGATTAAAGATATTGAATCAGAAAGAGTAATTAATTCGGTTAATGGAAAATACTTGAAGCAATACTATTGTTGGCAAAAGTATAAGTTCAACATGCATATGTCTAGAAAAGATGGAAATTATTAAATAAATAAATAAATAAAACTTGAGATGAAAAGAAATTCAAGGTGCCACTAGTTTTACTAAATCGGAGCGTAGCTTTGCCCTTTTGTTGTCCAGAATTGAAAGTATTTCAATTTGTTTGAACTTGTCAGCTTGGACTTTCTCAAGTTGTTTTTCATATTCTCCCCACTTGGTATCAATTGAAACAAGTTCTTGAATAAGGTGGTGTTGTTCTTGTTGGGCTGCTGCCAGAGGTTTGGCTATAGTAGCTCGATTTTGGCGTATTGTGGTAAGCTTTTCTTTAATCTGAGCTAATTCTGCTTCAAGTCTTGCTTCTTCTTGGTCATGAAAAGCTTGAACAGAAATAGCATGGGATATTCTCAGATCAAATTCCTCACGAGAAGCTTGGATTAGTTGAGCGGCTGCAAAACAATTTTCTATATTAGTTTTGATATTGGTTTTTTCAGTCTCAGTTTCTTGGAGTTGAAATTGAGATGTAACGCTCTCATTGAGGAGTTGTTTGAATTCTTGAATTTAGGCAGAATTTGGTGTGTTAGTTGGGAGTTCAAAATATCAGCCAGGAGTTGGTTAAGAATTGGATCATTAACCCATGTGGTAGTGGATGATCCAAGAGCTTGATGAGTGATCGAAGTTGTTCTCGAGTGCCAGGATCTAATTCAAATGAAGGTCTTGATGTTGTAGCAGGTCTTGAGATTGCTGGCACAGACACTGGTACTTTATTTTCTTGGATAACTTTATTTAACACAGAAATCAAGTCGACCAAGGTAGGACTTGTGGGGGTGGTAGAAGCACTCGATGTTCCGGGTCTTGGTCCAGGAAAAGTCTGAAGATCAACTTGGAATGAAGGACTTGGCAGTTTGGGAGGAGTTTCTAAGATCCTGGATCGAGAAGAATCTGAATTGGTGGTGTCAGCAATTCTAGAAGCAGAGTCAGAGTCTGGAGCTGCCTAATTTTCTGCAGACAATGCAACTTGATTGTTTGGTGAAATTGACTCAAGTATGTGGGTGTCTTCTGGAGAATGCTACAAGGAATTTGTTGTCAGATCAACCACCTGTGTTAGAGGAGGTGGAAAAACAACTGGAATCGACTGAATGGGCCATGTGAATTGAATTGAATCATGTGATGTGGAGTGCTCTAGGTCATTTTGTTGTTGCAGAATTGGTTGATCAAGAGCACCAGTAGATGAAATTGAATGAGCAACATTGGTAGGCTGGTATAAAAGGTACACATTTATAAATTTGAATTTTATTTTAAACTAAGTGAAATATGTATAGAGATAATCGTGTTACCTGAGGAAGTCTGGATCTCCGTACTAGCTGAGAGCCAGGGTCAGAATCGGCTGCATCTTCTTATTGAGAAGAGGTAGCAAGAGTATCCTTATTGGTTGGTTCACTTTCATCAGATTTCGCTTGATGATGGCAGCAGTAACTGGCAAAAAAGTTCAGAATTAAGTATGTTTAAGAAAATATAATTTGCAGAACATTTCAGGTTAAAAGGAAAATTTATGAATGAAATAGTTACTTTTCGAGAGGTTCTGGTAGGAGTCCTTCTGCTTTTGTGTGGTGGTAGTCGAGCAGTGTCAGCTTTCCTTTTATGAGTTCTTTTTGGGGAACTTTCAACGATAGGGACCGTTCGAACAGTAGTTTGTTGAATTTCTTCTAAGGTACGGGTGTACCTTGAATAATAAGCAGTCCACCATTCGAAACAAGATTTGGTGATGAATGAACTGCGTTCATAGATCAAGAAGTTCAAGCGGTCTCTACTTTGCTGATTTTTTAAGAGACCGGTGTTGAAATCTTCTTGAGATGTTAAAACAATGTGGCAGAATGGATCACTGTGTCGAGGTTGTGGTGTTGGGATAGCTTGAGAAAACTCCAACTGTCTGGCTGTTAAGTGAGGAACATATAGGGTTATTTTGAACTTTTCTTTTTTGTGTTGTGGTAGCCCTATCGGTATTACCTGAACAGCCAGTAGGTTCGCCCAATTTCGATTTGCAAGTTCACTTTCCTCATTGGTATTAGGAAAGAGTAAACGATCAAGCCAGGCAGGACCGCAATTGCGACACAAAAAGGGAGTGAAGTTGAGTTGATCATTGTCAAAATCCTTGCAAGAATGAAAAAGGGAGAAAACAGCCCAGAATCTGTCTTCATCTGATTGGGTGTTTAGGAAAGTGGGTTTGTAATTGGAATCTCGAAAACCTTCAATGTGTTGTTTGTCAGTACTGCCACCTTCAGGTTTTGTCATAAAATTTTTGAAAATGGCATTAAGCCATAATTGAAGGAGCCACAGAAGACCTCCTATACTGATTATCTTATTGTCTCGGAGGTCACAAATAAATTGACCAAGCTCTTTGAAAATGTGCCCTAGAAAAAGTTTGGCCAAGTTGAGAACTTTCCTTTCATGAAGAAGAGTAGCCAAGGGAAGGAAGAACTTTGACATTTGTACGCTTCGAGAGCATAACAGGACTGCATTTAACCAATAAAACAAAAAGGCTACATGTTCACTATCTGTGATTTCTGTACCATTTTCACCCATGTTATGGGCAATGAAGTCGCTGTAAGAGTTGGTTAAGACAACATTATACCAGTGTTTAGATTGCATGTCAGGGGTACAATTTGGAGAATCTATTGGGAGTCCTGTAATGGCAGCTACATCGAGTAGAGACATTCTGATCATTCCGCAAGGAAGATGAAAGTTGTTGGTCGTGCTATTCCAGAAACAAGTCACTGCTCCAATCATCCAATGATATGTTGTGAGTGAGAAATGAGAGAGCCTTAGTAGTGCCTGTATTCCTAGGGCTCCCCAGGTAGCACTTTTTGTCAGTTCAAGGCGTTGGTACCAAGCTGTGAAATCGAATTCTCGAGGGTTGATTTTTGGATTATTTTTGAAGGATTTCTGGTTAATGAAATGAGAGATGTTAAAATCTTGGTTTATTAATAAATCTTCCCCTTCAGTGCTTCAGAAGAAAGAAAGTTTTTTGTTTGCTTTCTCAAGAGATTCAATCGGGCCGAGAAAATAGTGTGTATCCGCACCGATTGTGAAGGGGATTAAGATTCTGGTATCATTAACTTGCAAATGGGGATCGTCAATGATTTTATCATTGACTTGATTGAGAATGCGAAGAGCTGGTGGAGATGACGGTGCTATTACAAGTTCTTTACCCTTGTCTTGGGTGGCAGCATGAGAAGAGAAACCAGCCATTGTTGAATACAGAGAAAGAAGACTAAAGGTTGAGGATTTGGTGAGGAAATTCTTAATGTAAGGAAGATTCAAAGAGTAATGGGTATTCGAAAGATTTGAACAAAGGGAAAAATGATGAATTTAAAGTAGCACTGTAGCCGTTAGTGTGAAAGGGATGCAAATAGAGGTACCTTCATGAGGAAGATGAAGTGGTGGAAAGAGAGAGTGCAAGTTTCAGAAAACGTGTCGAGTGGGTCGGTATTAATGGGGAGTTTAAATGATAATTATTACTAACTTAAGAACTGACGTTTTCAATTTTGGATTAAGTGTTTTATCTTCTAATAATAATATTTTCGAAGGTAAACACATTAATTCAAGAGGGCAATTTGTTAATCGAAAAAATATTTTCGATGATGATAAGTCGATTCAGAATAAGCCAGTGGTAGTTTCTCAAGAAGATGTACGCATAAGCGTGAGGTTGAAAGTGACTGGCGTAAAATCGGATCTCAAATGATTTGTTAATCAGATAAGTCTAATTGAATAAGATATTCGATATGCATAATCGAGTAAGGCCTTTGACAGGTGGGTCGAATAGTCATGGTAGTGGAACGGTTAGAGGCTATTATCACATGAGGAAATTATGGGAAATGGCTATAATCAAGCGGCGGGAACGGTTACCAAGAGGAATTATATTCAAAGTTGTAATCAATTGTAATTAATTGTCAGTTATGTAAGATAGATTATAAATACTAGGAAGTGTTAGGAAATTGGGGTTGGAACTTTTACTCAGAAAAACACTCAAGCACACTCACATCCCAGAAAATTTCTGAGTCTGCAATCGAGTATCTTTTCTGTAGGGTTCCTTCCATCTTTTTATTCTTTCAATTTACATTTCTGTAAATTTTAACATTTCAAATAAATTTATTTTTCAAGTGTTCTTTATTTTCCTTGTTCAATTTATCTTTCTGCATCTTAATTTCGCATGTTAAAGCCCTTCGATTCAATCAAAGGCATTTTATTGTTTTCTTTTAAATTCCAATGCAAATTATTTTCTATATGTAAGCGATTTTCCTTTTGAAAATTTTATTTCTTTTATATTATTTTTTCAATTTACAAGGTTTAATTTATCCTTTCTCTCAAAACTTATCTAATAGAAGACACTTTGATGCATTTTTAGAAGAATTGGTACCTGCAAAGAGGAGTGGATTTCGCTCCCAGACCATTAGAATCGAACCACTATCGATTTGCTAAAAATCGACAAAACACATAATGATTGTATAGATGTGTTTGAAAATAAGCTAAAAAGAACCACCCTCATTTAACATTCTCTGACATATCTGTATTTTGTGTTTAATTATATTTTAATAAAAATAAATAAATACATTTAAATATATCTAAATATCATTATATATAATTTTATTTTTAATTTATATTTTTTAAATAAAATTAAAAATAATATATATTATTATTTATTAAAATAAAATATTTTTTTAAATATTTTACATAATTAAAAAATATTAAAATATTATTATATTTTATCTAAAAAATATTTTATAATTTAAAATTTAGCTAACTTATATTTTAAGAATACATATCTTTAATGATCTTTTTTAAAAGATTTTTTATAAAAATAAAAGTAATTTTATGTTTGGATATCTTATGTAAAAAGATTTTTTATTTATTAATTATATTTGGATAAAATAAGTTAAAAGTACTTTTTTATTATGTAAAAAACATTTTTTTAAGAAAAAATATCTTTTAAAAAAATATATAGGATTTGTTTGGACGTTATTCTCAAAAAAAAAAAATTTAAAACGATATTTTTTAAAAGATCTTTTACAAAAGTAAAAGTGATTTTATGTTTGGATATCTCATATAAAAAAAAAGAGTTATTCTCTGCATACAAGTCATTTTTTATACAAGTCCTTACAAGTTATTTATATTTACGTGCGCACGTTCTTATTCCTTCTCCTACATCATCAGTTATTTCATTGTCAGATTGTCAATTGAACTAGAACGAAAATAATTATTGTTTTGAATCCAATCAAGTGGTTGAGGTGTGGTTCAATTCTAGTTAATTTTTTCATTAGTAGTTTATGATTCTGTAGGTGAATAATGTTCATCGTTGATGGTTTGAATTGAATGTAATGTAAAAGTTTTGCATTAAAAAAATATTTTTTCTGTATTTGTAGCAAAATTTGGGTGTAACACGAAGATATTTGGGTATAACACAAAGATATTTGAGTGTATTGTTTAAGAATTTTCGGTATATGCATGCTGATACATTTTGTATATATAATTCAAAATCCTTCTTCTCCCTCTTCCTCATCTTCTGCTGCTTCTTCTTCTTCTTTTTCATCATCATCATTATCATCTTTTTTTTTTCTTATTCAACTTTTCTTTTTCTTGTTTTATTTTTTCAGGTTTCTTCTTGTTTTACTCTTTTAACAAGAATAAAAATAAAAAAATTAAACAAGGAAGAAAAAAGTATATAATGCTGCAAAATTACTTGGAAGATGATGAACTTATATTCATTCAACTAAAAGAAAGAAAGAAATAAGAAAAAAAAGAAGAAAAAATGCAGTATTAGAGGAAATATTTTTCTGTATTTGCAGCAAATTTGGGTGTAACACAAAGATATTCGAGAGTATTATCTAAGAATTTTCGGTGTATGTGTGCTGATAAGTTATGCATAATTCAAAACTCTTTCTCTTCCTCTTTTTCATCTTATGTTGCTGCTGCTTCTTCTTTTTCTTATCATCATCACCATCTTCTTCTTCTTCTTTTTTTCTTATTCATCTTTTTTTTTTATTTTACATTCTTAAGTTTTTTTCTTATTTTACTCTTTTAACAATAACAAAAAAAAATCAAACAAAGAAGAAGAAAAAACACATAATCGTTGAAATTTTTTTCTAGTGCTTTTACTTTTACTATTAGAAATTTGCCACAAAAGATGTTTTTTTCTAGTACTTTTACTTTTACTATTAAAAACTTGCCAAACACACTGCAAATTAAAAAAAAAAAGATATTTTTCGTTGAAAAAATATCTTTTTTATCAATTTAATAACGTCCAAACAAACACATAAATTGTAACTTCTTAATAAAATCTTTTTTATTTTTTTAGTGTTTTTAATTTTACTATTAAAAATTTTCTAAACACATTATAAAATAAAAAGATTTTTTTATTAAAATTTTTTTTATCGATTTAATAACGTCTAAATAAGCACTAAAATTACCATTAGTAGAAATTTTTAAATTTTTTATTTTAATAAATAAATAATAAATACATTAAAAATTTAAACTTTGTAAATTTTATACGAACTTTTTAATTAAGAATTTTAAAATATATTCTTATGACACATGTTAGCTAAACTTAGATTTTATATATATACAATGTCCTTATATCTTATAAAAAAATTAAAATTTATATGTTTGCATATCTTATATTGTGTTCTATTTTGTATTCATGTCAATGTTTATACTTCATTAAAAAATAAGAAAAGAATACTAATAACAGTGTTGAACAGTTTCAAATATATTCTTTTATTGTTTTAAAATTCATTTTAAGAGATTATTTCAGGTAGATATTTGAAGTTGCTTAAAATAATTAATTTAAAAACTAGATAAATAAATTATTTTTATAATCAAATTTATTCTATTTTTTATGTATTTTTTTGGCTAATTTTTATTGTATCAATAAGTTATTAGACCAATTTGTTAAATTTAGTTACTAAAATAATTTAATCATTTAGTATCACCAATTAATTAATATCGTCTTTGAAAAAAAAATATAATTGAAAAGGAAATTATTATGAGTTTAAGAGGTAACTTTTATGAAATTTTTATGTTTATAACACATTTTTTATTACTTTTAAATTTAAGTAAAAATTTAAGAGTGGATAATTTGTGTTATATATATATATCATTTTAAATAACTTTAATGTGCACTTATATTTCATAAAAATATTTGTAATCAAATTTTGTGGTGAGTATTAATTTATTATTCCCGTTTTATCGGGCACTGAAAGGCATGAAATTTGTCATTTGTTTAATGGGTTTGGACTTTGGAATGATTGCTGGATGACACGTGTTGGAAGGTCGCTTTCGGCCAGGGGAGCTTTTTGGTAAGTTCTACGGTAGGAGCTTTGAATGAGATATTAAAAGATGATGTCATGTTTTGTTTGAAAAGTTCTATAACTATTGCCCTTTGAAATTGATTAAAATGAGCGGATTTAGATCCTCTAAAGTTTGAATTTCACTTTAGAGAATAAAGTATGATCTTCTACCCTTAAATAGTTTCTTTTTCATATTTATTTTTGGTCCCACCTATGAAATCAATGGTGAGAGATCACACTTTATTCTCTAAAGTAAAATTCAAATTTTAGAGGATCCAAATCCAAAATGAGCTATCTACTAGATTTTTTTTTTAAATTAAATAAATATAATATTTACGAAAATGAATAACCGGTGAGGTAATTATAAAAAGTATATTAGAATACATTTTAGATGCTGAGAATATAATTACAAAATGGACATATTTTGAATGCTGTGACATCGTACTATGATAGGGTCATAGCGAATCACATCCTGAATGTACTCAGAATATGTTTATGGGCTGATATCGAATACTGAGCATCCGAGATATGCGCAATTTGTGATGGGATCTCAACATCTGAGATAAGAGCAACTTTCTAATTCCTTCCTCGGCATCCGAGATATAGTCAAGGATATAACTAGGGTCTCAACACTCGAGATATGTGTATTATGGTTTAGATGTTTATGCACCTAAGATATGTTGGAAAATAAGTCTATTTATAGAGCTCATCCCAATACCTCCCTTCACATATTTCACAAACCAATCTCTTCTTTCTCTTCTTTTTGATGGAGAATAATCAATTCTTTTTTGTTGTGGTTTATCCCAATGGGATAGTCAGACACATTGATGAATGAGTGATTTTTTAGTTTGAAAAAACTGTCATGTTGTGCACTTACCGGGTTGATAGCCTGGATGCACTAAAGACAATCATGCTGAGCAATATGGAGGGAGTAAGTACGAAGGAGGTTGGACGGGTTGCATATAGATTTCTGCATGCCCTTCCGAATGGTGGATTTACCAACCGGTTATTTTGGATTGATGGGATCAGCATGTGAGGGTAATGTTCGACGTACATGTACGGCTAATGCCGCAACTTGTGATGGAGTTGTATGCTGCGGTCTGTGATGTGGTAGTTGATGGTGGGCCGTCTCCTTCGACTACTGAAGTTGTGCCGCTCGAGGCGACACCGATCCACTATGCCTAGCCTCATGATAGTGTCGACGAGGACGACAGTGAGGGCGATTCAGCTTATGTTGTCGGGTCCAGGTCGTCAAGCGATATAGCATCCGAAGATGAGTATGTGCCGGAGACTCCCAGCGGTGGCGGTGCGTCGGTTTGGTGGATCACATACCTGTCTGGCACCTACCATGTCTCAGGACCATACTCAACTGGATAGTGGTTTGATTTGCAAGGTCATGTTACCTATGATAAAGACTGACTCATCGGTGTCTATCCAAGTATTGCAAAGTGATGTGTATCAGAGTTACCATTTCAAGCCCTCGTATCGAAATGTATTGATGGCAAAGCAGAAAGAGATTGCCAAGATCTATGGCAATTGGGAAGAGTCGTACAACAGGATACTTGTGCTCTTACAAGCTTTGCAGGAGTGCCTCCCAGATACCATTCACGAATGCATTGTTGTTCCTTATTACAACGGAAACATGGTTGACGAAGAGTGGAGTCAGTTTGATAAGGTTTTTTAGGCATTTCCTCAATGTATTGAAGTGTTTAAGCATTGCAAGCCTTTTGTATCTATGGACGGGACACACTTGTATGAAAAGTATGAGGGCATGCTTTTAATTGTTGTGGCTCAAGATGGTAACAACAATATTCTTCCTATAGCTTTCTCATTAGTTGAGTTTGAGACAACAGAGACATGGACGTTTTTTCTCTTGAATTTGAGACAACATGTTACTCCACAGCCAGGAATCCTTATCATATCAGATAGATCACAGGCCATTCGCACCACCATCAACGCACCTCACAGTGGATGGCATCCTCCATCGGCATATCATGTTTACTGCATCCGGCAAATGGCTTCAAACTTCAATTTATGGTTCAAATCAGCCGAGGGTAAGGGGTACCTTGTAAATGTTGCGTACAGTCCAAGTAAGGAGGGTTGCGATTGGTACTTGGATGCTTTGGGTACACTATCCCGTGAGATGGTAGATTGGGCTCTTCGTTTCAGGAAGGATTTATGGCTGCAACATTGTGACGAAGGTCGTCGGTATGGTCACATGATGACGAACCTATCAGAGTGCATAAATACGGTGTTGAAGGGAACGAGGAATCTTCCAGTAGCTGCAATTGTTTGGGCAACATATGAGCGTTTGCAACAGTTATTTGTGTGCAGGGGTCGCGAAGCACATGCTCAGTTAAAGGGTGGACAGATATACTCAGTGGCTGTTGATAGATATAGATAAGAACAGAGAGAGCCTGCCGATGATGCGAGTCACTCATTGTGATCGTAGGGAATCCATGTTCATTGTAGAGGAGCTAGAGCCGATGGATGGTTAGTCGCAGACTTCATATCGCGTTCGGTTGAACGCGCATACATGCGACTGCGGCTTGTTCTAGTCATTGCATTACCCATGTCGACACGCCCTGGCGGCATGTGCAGCTACGAGTATCGAGTGGTGCCAATTCGTCGATCCCGTGTACACAATGGTACCTATATTCAACGTCTACGAGAGGGAGTTTCCGCCGATACCAGATGAGAAGATGTGGTCTCTATGGTACGGTGCTGCCTGAAGCCCAACCCAGCCATGCAACGGAAGATATCGGGAAGACCGGTATCCACTCGGATCCGGAATGAGATGGATGCCGTTGAGCGTGCGGAAAAGAGATGTGGGCTCTGCCATGGAGAAGGTCACACCAAACATGGGTGTTCCAATGCGCTGCACTCGGATCCATGACGATGCATACAATTTAGGGTTTAGGACTTTGGATTGCAAGTTTGTAAGTTTCATATATAATGAAACAATCTGTGTTTTTATCTATTATGTCTGTATTTAATGTGCAATGAAACATGATTTTTTTTATAACTAGTGTAGCTGTTACTCGTTACTTTCGTTGCTTTCATACCAATTTCAATCATTAACGTTAAGAATGCATCACTAGTAATCTTGATACTGGCTAATACATAGTTGTACATGAATAAACAACTTGCAATATTTTCGTAAAAAAAATACACGAAAATGGATAATCAACTAGAGTCATACATGAATAATGAACTAAAAGAGTCATACATGGATACTCAACTAAAAGCATAAGTAATGATCAAAATACATAGTCATAATGACCATTAACGCCGCCCGGTTACGGGATCCAAATGGTATCTAGTCCCACATCCACGAGGACGAGACACCCTCAGAGGACGGTATGGCCAAGGACGAACAGTTGGGTGGCTCGCAGTGGGTGGTGGCAGTTGGGGTGGTGGTGGTGTAGGAGCTGCTCCATGCACAGGAGGAGGCGGAGGAGGTGGCGGCCAGACGGATCCCGACAAAGGTGGCTGTGGTGGTAAGGATGGAGTCTTCTAGTAAAGTGATGGTGTGGATCCAGACTAGTGGGGTCGTGGAGGAGGAGTCTGGTAATATAATGACGGAGTTTACCATGCTGGGTGGATACACCTACCGCTCGATGACTCAGGTATGTCGGTATCATCTCTTCGCTATCAATAACGGCTGGCCAACTCATCCATCGCATCCCCAGTCGCACCTACAATCTGGAACATGTCATTGATGTTTATCTCAACATCAGATCCAATGTTGAACTGGGCCTGGTCCCAGGCAGTGTCATCAGCCGAGTGGTGACTGGGGATGGAGGTACCCGACATAAGCCTCCTAGTCATGTCGGCCTCATGGTCAACAAAGAATGCATCGGTGGAAAGCTCTACATGTGCAGCTAGAATGTCACCCTTAAGTATATCCTTCTGCCGTGCATACTCAGCCTCCTCGTTTAACAACTGCTGGTCTCCCTTACCGTGTTGAGGATCTCCACCGTCCTGTTTGACGCGCTGATCGCGTGCCCTCCGTGTCAGTCTCCGGACATCATCGCAAGGTTGCCTCCTCACCCGTCGCTTCTGATCTGGGGCATCCCGTGGTAATTGTAGCTCATCTCTCTGACCAGGAGCCACAGGGAGGATATCGTCTGGTGGGGCTGCTACTCTGGGATCGGCAAAGACCTCCTCCCCCGAGAGATTTGACTCTGCAAGTCTGCTGCCACCAGGTAAGGTACTCATGTGTCGGGCGAAGGTCCGGATGGCCGTTGATGGTAATCAAGTGCTGTGCCTGGTAACGGCCCCTGAATAGATGGTACCACAAACGGTGCTGCTCAGGCCACCATGTGTCATCTCCTCTGGTCGTCTTGAAAAGGTAGTCCTTGACGTTCACCGGATCCACTGGCTTGTGCTGCTGCCTCCTAGCTGCCTCTTCACTCTGTCAACGTGATGAAACTCTACAAAGTGAAAGCAGACGATAGGGACGATAGCCCTCCATGTATAAAGCTCTGTGTCACCCATAAGTCAGTCGGGCGCAATCTGACATAGCTGGATATCATCGTAAGGTGCACACCGAAACTGTTCACATCAGGTTAAAGTACCTTAATTATAAATAATATACCAATGCATGGAAAAAATACATAAACTAGACTCCATTGTACATGGTCAAATGTCAGTGCATTGATGCGACGACGCAAACTCTGGATCTTGCCATCATGACGATCTCTGCTTTGTTGCCCTAGCCCTGCCAACCTACGCACAACAAAAATAGTTTAACGGAATTTAATTAATTATATTCCATAACAAAACACGTGTTCAATGTGTACTACTTGGTAAGTTAAAAATTATTTACAATATGTACGTACCTAGAAGCAAGTGGAAACCTGACGACGTCGTATCCTGCCGGACTAAACGACGGGAACTTATGATAGATTCACGAGATAAGGAGCGGCATACACCCTACAATGTCCGTCACATCACGCGATACCGTGGTGCACAATAAGTGGTAGGTATGACAGAGCAGTGTAGACCCCATGGCAACTGGCTGCAACGATCAAAATCCTCCAGCAGCGGTAGCCATCGTCTCAAAGGCACAAGTGTAGCAGACTTGTCCGTGAACAGAAACTCCCCAATCAGCATCATCAAGTAGCATCGGACATACTGACAGAATGTATCCGGGGCTGCCCTATCAGGCATGTGTGCAACCCGGTCCCTGAGCCAAGTCATCCTCAGCCCAAAAACCTGCTTACCTCCCTTCGGCTGTGGTGGCGACCTGGCGCCTAGTAAATCCTCAACCCACTCCCATATCGAGTGTCCATGCCATCACTGAAAGTCTCTGGTACAACCCCTAACGCGCTCTCTAGCAGTGCGCAGACCAATGTGGTAGGCAACATCCTAGAGCGTAATGCTGGTCTCACCCCATGGAAGGTGGAACGTGTGGGTCTCAGGCCTCCACTGCTCGACAAGTGCAGAGATCAAGGAATTGTCAAACATAAAATCCCTCAACTCTATTTAATGTCCAAATCCAGCCTCCCTTATACAGGGCAACAAGATGGCCGGCGACGAGAGATCCAGGGTCACACGGCGTGGCAACAGTAATCATGGTCTTTGCAATTTTCAAAACATTTACTAGCGCATATTAATTACATCTAAACCATTAATTGTTGCTAAACGTTACTAAAACTTATAATCCACCTAGATAATCATTTATGCTAAATGTAACAGATACTATTTATTGGACTAACAGGTTAAATGAGAGTTACTTATTTTATTTATTTAACTTAACTCACAATTAGGTACCTATTTTATTTATTTAACTTAAGTAATCACAATCAATTATACAACGTATACATCGATCCTAGGTATACCAAAGAAACCAACAAAACCCTAAACCCTAAACCATATCACAGTAGTCAAAACATCCGAGATATGCCCATTTTGTAATTACTCCCTCAGCATCCGAGATGTGTCCCAAAATGTATTTTTGTAATTACCTCACTATCTATTCATTTTCATAAATACTATATTTATTTAATTTAAATAAAAAAATCTGCTATCTACTTCCTTAAAGATGTATATATATTTGTAATGAATAATAATTAAAAATATTAATTCATCTTCTTAATTTTTAAATAAGCAAAAACTTAATATATGTATATATTAAAAATATTAAAAAATAAAATAAAAAATAATTTAAAATTAAAAAGATGAATTAGAACTTCAAATTATTTTTCATTTATAATACTTTGCATCTATTTTACAATTTTACTTTCTTAAAATACGTATGATAGACTTCATTGATAAAATTATCCCTTAATAAAAGTATTTTGGAAAGAAAATGTAATAAAAAGACCATGTAATAATCATAAAAGTGTCAAATTTTACAGTTTAAAAGTTCTAATATATATATATATATATATAATATTTGAGGGATCAGAGCTTCACGTGTGAATGAAGAAACTATTACTTCATAGTCTTAGAAACTTGTAATATAACAATACTTTCTTCTTCTTCTTTTTTTTGTCCGATACTTGTTTTGGAGGACGGTTATTTCTGTTTTTTTTTTTCATACACAATATACAAACTCACTCACGCATTATTTTTAATGTGAAAGGAGAAACAGCAACAAGCTCTTCTAAATAAATGTAGTTCTATTCAATTGTGTAAAATCCAATGGTATAGTATTTACCAGTTTTTTTTACATGATCACACTACATGGATAACTAGATCATAAAGCTGCTACTCTAGCATTTGGAGAAACAATATGATTCTTGTATTTTACATAGTTGAATCCGGAGTGAGATTTGCAAGAACATTTGCTCATAACCACCATTGCTATTGTGCCTCATTAGGAATCCCCTTATATTTGCTTTCTGCCCTAGCATGAGCAATTATTAAAGTTCTAAGCAAACTATCCACAATATCCTAGTAATGGTGAAGTAGTCGCCAATACAACATTACTAGCTACTCAAGAGTTGAAGAATGTTATAACATTAAAAAGGGCAAGTGCCATGTTAACTAATATTAATATCAAATGTCAAATGTTTAAACATCATTGTAAACCAGTGCTATATACTTGCCTGTCACCATGACGTACCAAAATAAGGTAGACAGGGTCTTGGCAAGAAATCTGGAACAGCTGCCACACAATGTAGGTGCTTGTAGCAGCGCTGATAAAGAAAACAATGTTTACTTAGTTTGAACTTAATTTTATGATCGATCAAATAATAGTCGAAATAAAATTAAATAAGGATCTTGAGTTGTAAAATTTCTTACTATATAAAAACCTGATACTCTCAGAAGATAAGATGATACAAAGAAGTGTGAAATATTAAAAACAATGCAAATAGATGATGGAATCTCTACTATAATAATCAAAGAGGTTAAAATTCTTGATAGAGAAATTTTCTAATGAGTAATGACAACTAGTTTTAATCACCAAGCAAGAAGCAAAGCTAAAGAACTAACCTGCCGAAACATATCAATAGAATTATCCAAAAAGCTGCGTTAATCCAACTGGATTCTTTGTAGGCTATCCAAACCTGATATTGTATGAATAATTAGTATACTCATGTTGACTGAAAAAAGTGTACGGTAAACTCAAAATTTTTCTTTAGTATTCAATACTGATTATGTGATCGTGCTGAAACATTTTGATTTCGATTATCCCAGAGTTATTTAATGGTCACCGGCCAGTAATATTTTCACAACCATCACAATGACATGGCCTGTGTTCCTGATATAATTCAAGTCTTTTTTGTTGAAGATGCAAGATTCACTTGTTAATTCAAATTTCACTCGTACTCTTAGAGATGGTTGGTTTCTTCGTGTATAGGCTAAGACCATTAAGTTTAAAGTGTGTGGGTATGCTTCTCACTCTCCATTAAAACTTTGCTTATGAAAGTTTAGATTTCCCTATTATTGTAAATATGTGTAAAACTGTGTATATTAACAGGAGTTTCTATGATCTCTCTTTTTGGACAAAAGAAAACAATTTAAAGAGCCTCCTCAAACCTTAAATCCTTCAAGTTGATGACAAGACATTTAGATTTTGTATAATTTATAGAGCCTGTGATATGAGGATATACAAACTTACTGATATAGCCACAACATTGATATAGAAGTCAACTAATGTTGCTGCCATCCACCTGCAAATGTTGGAGCATATGACATTCACAAAGAAACATAAAAGCATAAACTTTAGAAATAATTTACTACACTGAGCTGCAAATACACTTGCATATCAAGCACAGAAAGCGTATGCTCTTGCCTTGAGAACACTAATTTAGGAAAATAATGAACGTAACAAACTTGTATATTGCAGCATTTCAAAATCAATGTTGTTCATGATGTACTTTAATTATGCATAACCCCTCAAATGTTTAACAACAGATGCATTTTGCTTGCAAGTATGTATTATAACAGAAAGAGTTGACTACAAAAAACTGTGACCAAGCTTGAAAGTTGAACGTTTCAGAACTGTGACCAAGCATTCATTTATTAACAAATATCATGACTTATATTGACAACCATGCTTATGTATTATAACAGAAAGAGTTGACTACAAAAAAGAGTTCACTGATTCATGCTTATGCTCAACCATGCTTATATTGACAAAAAGTATCATGACTTCCATAATAAAGATCACAGCAACAAATATGAAGCACTTACGGAGTTAAAAGCTCCATCCGGAAAGGAGAACCATCAGTGACAATAGTGTACACTATAGTTCCAAGCATGAAAACACCCAAGATGCCAAAAAGGGCTGTTAGAGCCACAACAAAAGAATTCTTCCTTTTCGGTTCTGCAGCAGTAGTCCTATATGACAAAACTTCTGAGTCAATCAGAGAACAGAGGATAATATCCTAGATCATGATGAAATTGGAATCTCTAGAGAAAGACCAATTCAAAAGGATAGCAATAGTTTACACAATTTGAATAAGAAATAGCAGTTTGAATAATAAAATTTAGTGAGAAGAAAACAACAACATCTAGTTACACCCTAAAATTCATTTATATATAAAACCCTTAAAAAACACCATAGAGCATCACTAGTTGAAAGGTGCATATATTTTATTTGCTTCTTTCACATGAAACAGGCTTCACAATTTGTTAATCAAACTCAAGAATTCTAATAATATTTTCTTATTATGAATAGAATAAGACATCAGTATAGCGAGAATCAAAAGCAAGCAACTTGGTCAAACCCCATATTAAATAACTAATAAAAGATGTTGAAGCAGAAACAAGATACAAGCTGGGGTAATTCCATTATAGGCACATGAAGAGAAAATCTGATTCTATAGTTGTGTTTCAATTTACATACTTGTTTGGATTCCGCAACAGAACATAATACATAGGATCCTGTGAAGATTCTTGAGGTGACAGCTTCAGAAATTGTAAAACAATATAGGAACATGTAGCAATGCTGGAACATACAAAAAATATTAGTGAGAATAAGTTAGCACTTCCGAGACTCCATTGAATGATCATAAACAATTATAAGAAACAACCACAAACTCTTGATCAATCTTAACTTTTATCCATATAAACACCATTGCGTTGTTCTAATAATATGAAGTCTTGCTGAAAAGTAAGTTCCATCTCATAGCTGAGATATAAGATCGAATCATAACAGATAGTGGTACCTTCCAAAGCAGATAAGGAAAATTATCCACAGAAATGAGCTGATCCAGTTTGATTCTTTGTATGCAACCCATACCTGATATGATTGACAAAGGTGGAACTTCTTAGTTTTCAGAAGTGAATTTTGAGACTGAGCCCTAAATAAATCGGCAATGTTTTAATTAGATTATTCAAAATCACAAGCAGGGTTCTATAGAAGAAAAGCAAAGCACAATAAAAGACTCTTCAACAGGTATTGGTATTCCATGGATCACTATATACATGATGCTTTTGAGTTGACTTACCGCCAAAGCTACAACATTGATATAGAAATCAATCAAAGTTGCTGCCATCCACCTGAAAAATAGAGGCAAGAATAGAAGTTTGATAATTAATTAGCAACGACATAAAATGCTTAGTAGATTAATGAAGGATTATTCTCGAATATTGTAAATTGCAGGCAACAAAATCAAAGTAAGATTTTGAAAGAGAGAGACAGGGATTATTACGGGGTGAGAAGTTCTTTGCGGAAAGGAGAACCATCGGTGAAGAGAGTGTAAAGAAGTGTGGCGAGCATGAAAGCTCCCAAGAGAGAGAAGAGAGTTCTGAGAGCAACTGCAAGTGAACAAGTGTTTTCCGCCATAGCCTCTAATTGTTGTCAGAGAAGAAGCGAATAAGAAGATGCAAAAAGAAAATGGTAGAAACATGGGGACCTAAGGAAGCCACGTTGTATGTATATTAAACAAGCATGCATGAAATATATCAATCTAATTTAAAAAGGAATATTCAAACTAGCTAGTTGAATAACTAGATTATAACTGAAATAATATAATCTCTCCATACTCAAATTATATATATATATTACACTTATTTTAGCAATTAACCACTCATGCTACACGTAATTGAGGCGGTTGTAAATTTCATTCTAAATTGATAGGAAAACGCAGACCATAGAATTCACTTTTAAGTTTTTAACTATCTCACTCCATAGTATTTAAAATATACTAGCGGCATAGATACAGGGTTTTAGGGCCTGTTTGGAAAACTCTAGAAATAACTTTTTTTAATTTTTGACTTATGAAAAGTGGTAATATTAATGTCTGATACAATTTTCAAAGCCAAATGGTAACTTTTTAAAAAGCTATTTAAGAGCTTATAGAGAAGTTAAAAAAACTGACTTCTTTCATAATACTTCTACTTTTCATCATATTTCTATAAAATAAGCACTTTTAGAGTTAAAAATCCAAACACAAAATAACTTACTTATAAGTTACTTTTAATAGAGTCATTTATTGTTTAAATTATTTTATCAAAAAAAACTTAATTAAGTTGATTACCCAAACTAGGCCTAAGTGTTAACTGTTTATCATTAGTGAATTTAGTTTTTTTTTTTAAATTAATGCACGAATATATTAATTCATCACAAATGTGACCCAAACGTAATTAATTATTGTCGTCCAGTATTTTTTTTCTTTTTTTTTTTTATAAAAAAAATAGAGTTTAGAATTTAAGGTTTATAAATTATATAAATTCATTTGGAATATAATTTACTCACTCCAAATGCTCTAATTCATACTCTGCGTGTTATCCTTCACCTTAGTATATTCATTGCTTTTACATGCCGAAAGTGATGTAGCCATTCTACTGAATGAAACATTTCCAATAGTGGAAGCTACACTTGCACAAAGTCAAACACAATTTACTCACAGAACCATAGCATACAGTATACAAGAAGGAATAAATATCACTATTTGAGCAAAAAGAATTTGAAGAATTTGAGCCACGACATTAGGGGGAGTCCGTAAAATTATTCATTGTTTCCATCTCAGCATGCACATCCACCCCTCTGTTCATTCTCTGGTGTAACAGCTTCAGGAATCCCTTGAAAATATCTGCACAATTGAAATTGAAACAATTCAGAAGTTAATTTAGCAGGCTACCTGTCAATATCTAAATCTCCAAAAGAAAGAAGGAAACTTATTTAGTACAAAAATGTCTTCCACAAAACCGATGAAATTGTATAGAACAGGAAAACTGGATTCTGAGATATCCGTCTTTTTTCCCCTAAACATAAGATACTGAATTGTACAAATAACTAATGTTTGGAAGGCATCAGAATTTCAGATACCAATAATAAAATGGAGCTCAGAGGTCAGAACACCAATAGTTAGAAATAGAATTGTACAAACTACTAATGGTACAGTTCAGGAATTTACAGAACATACCAATAATACTTGGAGATCAGAAAGAGATAAAAAACTTCCTCATAAATACTTTTCAAAGATCTTAGGTTAAGGAATCTTCATTGCCTCTAAACGTGAGGACGAAACATCAATGTCTTCTTCCATTACAAGTTCATACAGTCAAAAGTACAACTTAATAAATTAACGACAATAGTCCTATGATATAGTGTTTGATCCATGCCATAGATATTCAACAAAGTTTTACATTGGCTTTTAAAGACCCAGCAGAGCCAGTCAACATCCTCTTTTATCCAGACTGGGACTGTCTATGTAAAAAGTTTTCAACAGGTTCTAAGCATGGTTATTATGCATTCATCCAAACTCATCAATTACATAATAGTGGTGACTTGTATTCATATGATAATGTACAAATTCATACAGTAAAACTCATCAGCAAGTCCATATCTTTCAAAAGCAAAACTTACATGTCCTGCTCATGTTCATTGGCTAGGGCAGTCTTGGCAATACAGAGGAATGCGGCATCAACGTTGTAATCTTCTTTCGCAGACGTCTCAAAGTAGGGGATATTTCCTTTTGAAGTACACCAATCCTTGGCTTTCTTTTCAGATACCTGCTTTTAAGATAATTAGTCATTTATGCATGAGATGAGGAATCATGAATCTGTAATTAAACTTGCCTACCACTCGACTATTCCCACCATCAATATCTATCTTGTTTCCAAGCAATATAAACGGAAACTTCCTCGGGTCAGAAGGATTTGCCTGTCTCACAATAAGAATACAAGTCTTAATAGAGCATTATTTGTAAAAAATCTAATAAGGGTAAGTAATACGTAAGAAAGTGAGACAAATCAAATCACAATGCATTTCGCAATTCTGTATCCAGGGAGATAGTGCCACAGATAAAAGGTTATGAAATGATGGAAGAATGCAAGTAAACTAACAATGTCTGAAAACTGTGTTTCTTGCCCTTTGTTGAGGTAAAGAATCCGGATTCCCCATGTTAGACTACAAACTACAATCATAATCATAACAATATGCTTCCAGTATATTACCAGAAAATCAAAATGGAGTCCTACCATTTTCTAATAACCACAAAGTATAACATCGAGAAAATATTACAAGCAGAACCCAATATGGATGCGGTCATGAAGGACAACAAATGAAACTATCATCTAGAAAAGGACAGGAAGGACCTGCTTGAGAAACTCCTCGTGCCAATTGTCAAGGGTATCGAATGACCTCATTATATTCACATCATAAACTAGAACACAGCAATCCGCCCCTCTATAAAATGCAACGCCAAGACTTTGGAATCTCTCTTGCCCCGCAGTGTCCCATATCTACCAATCAAACATACAATTGAAATACACACAATTTTCACATAATATATATAGAGATTCAAAAATACTATTGAGAAAGAAAACAAACCCACTTGAAGAGTGACTAGTCTGTCATCAATCTGGAGTTCTTTAGTTACAAAATCAGCTCCAATGGTTGCCTTATATTGCTGACTAAACTTCTTGTGCACATATCTATGTAAGTAGTTAAGGTTCCAAAGTGGATAACTCAAGAAAAGGAAATAACCATAAATCTTTTTTGACAACTTGTCCAAACAGAAAACTAAAAAGTCTACACAATATGTTGACTAATACTTCCTAATACTAACTTCTTGTGCACACACACTCTTAGCGGTCAATAGATGCAAACTCCAATAAGAAAATAACATTATTATCATCAAAAGGACCTCAAACTGAAACCTTATTATTTCACTAAAGCAATAATTTAGATAAGGCACTGTGTGAATGTCATGAAACGTGCACTAGTACTCTTAGGTGAAACGTTTACTTTCAACATAAAAAAATCATATATAAGACTAGTCACTTTTGGAATAATTTCGCGTAACTAACACTAACACGAATTAGAACTATAACGTAAACAAAAAGTTAAGTAAATTAGTTAAATAACAAATCAAGCGTAATAACGCCAAAGGTGCAACAATGTAACAGGCGAAGGGATTCAAGGACGAAGTGAAATGACACAAACCCTCCAACAATAACGCATGAAATTACCAAACAGCAATGGAATTGGGAGAAGAGCACGTGAGGGTCAGGATACTGATTCATCAATGAGGTCTTTCCCACCCTAACAACGAAACGAAAAGGGTTTGTAAAAACTAAATTTTTGGATGCATTTGAGGGAGGAAAATAAAATATGAAGAAAAGAAAAGAAAAAAAAAAACCCTAATCCTAGAAAACGTACCCGCTATCGCCGAGGACGATGACCTTGAGCAAGGTTCGTCTGCGCAAAGACATAGCTGGTTACGGTAGGGACCCAAATCGAGGATTCACGTTGAAGCTCGTTATTGTTGTTGCGGGTTTGTGTATTTATGGGGCGATTGGTTTCAAGGTCAACTTCGTGCAGAAAAGGGAAAAAGGTACGCCATTTTCGATCTGTCTCTGCACTATTCACTTCAACTGCTTTCAAAAAAAAATTACAGCCAAAAACGATAATAAAATAAAATAAAATAAATAAAAGTTTACTTTATATATGCATTTAAGAATGCTTTTTTAAAGCTCACATAATCATTTATAATTAACTGCTTCCCCTGCTATTCGGATAAATAATCAATCTTTCAAATCATCTATATTAGTATATCCAATATTTTTTTTGGGCTCCATCTATATCCAATAATTAATAGAATAAAGTAATTTTTTTTGAAGGTGAAGTATAAAATCATTTTAAATCACTATATATATTATAATTGAATTCTTATCCCTATATTTTTCCCTTTTTTTATTTTTACCCTTTTTTAATTCTTCAATTGCAATATTGCATCCTACAATCTATAAATTTATCTACTATATATATATATATATATATATATATATATATATATATATATATATATATATATATTAATTTAAAAAAAAATTAGAAAACATACACATGCGTGTGTATATATATATGAAATGAAAATACAGATATATTTATAAAATTATTTTATAATTTTTAAAATTTTAATCAAAACTATTAATTAAAGTAACAAAATAATTACCATCTTGACTATTTTATTATTATTTCAATTGCACATTTCTAATATTTTTATATGTTCGTTAGAATGAAGAGAAGAATAGCTACATAATCCTTTTTCCGTACACAGCAACATAGTCTATTTTGATACATACAATCATCCATCTAATTTCATATATGATATATGATGATGATTTAAATTTTTTTTTTCAATTCTATGAAGAAAAAAAAAAAAAGAATCATATTCTTTTGTTCCATCTAACCTTCCCCAATCCCCATTCTCTCAAACTTTATTAGTATATATGATTAATACTAGCAAAATTTATATACTTACATTTTATAATTAGCTAAAAAGAACATCGATATTGATTAAAATAATTAAAATATAAGTTTTGATTAAAATATTTACTTTGAGGAGGAAAAAAAAAAAGGGTTTTGTATTTTCACTATTTTGTATTAGATTTGAGTGTGAAGCTTAATTACTCATAGAATCATACTCATCTTCCATATTCAAAAATTCAGAATTCAGATCAGAGCGTTACGACGGAAACATATATAAACTCCATGGAGGAAGAGAAAGCACCCTTGATCGGAGAAATCGAGGAAGTAGACGCAACCGCCACAGCCCCCACGACGACGACGGATGAGGTGTCGCCGAAGAAGCAGGTGCGGACGAAGGTGCCGGAGGTGGAGATCCATCTGTACCGGCAAGGGAAGGGACCCATAGCGGTGTTCAAGTCGAACCTTGGTGGTTGGGAACAGGACCAGCTGGAAGTGCGTGAAATTCTCGAAAAGTACGGACTCAAATCCATCTTCGTCTTTAACCCTCAGTCCGGTCGCGGCGTCCCCATCCGCTTCCACCGAAATGGGAGGTCCATCCTCACTTACCACGACGGTGCTACTGTTTATGTTGATGGCGAACCTAAGGTACCCTCTCCTTTCTGAGTGATTGCTTTGGGATCTAACTAAGAAGGAAATTTGATATTTTTGTTTGAGTTTAATGCTTGCTTTATTATTATGTTGGTAACAATTGGGGAAAGAAAGGATATTTAGCTGTTTTAGTGTAACTTGTAAGATGAACAATCCAATCATACGAAACTTATATTCAGATCGGTTAAGACAGGGATCATCCCAATTCATCAATCCAAGTAACAGAACAATGAAAATCTACTTTTAGTTGTGGTGATGAGAAAAGTACTTCTCCATAAACAGGATCAAAATTGGAAGCGGTAGAAGCAGAAGCAGAAGCATTCGCCGTAATTTGGAGAAACTATGGTCAAAATTCAGAATAGGGAGAGGAGAACTGGAGAAGGTTCATAGAGTAGGCTGGCCATACCACACTAAACATGTTACATGCCCTTCTCAAATTAGTTTTCCCTTCTTTCTAGTACACCCTTCCTTAGAAATTGTGCCTATAAGTCTATGGCAATACTCATTGGAATGAGAAAAAAATAAAAGCTCATAGGTAATGGATGTAAGAAGAACCTCAAGTGTGTTTCATCCATTTGAGGGGGGAATTCAATAGTTTGAATTCGATTGGTTACCATAACGAGAAGAAACACAGATTGCGTTGGTCTTTTGAAGCTCTGAAATTTTTTATACATATACATTAGGGCGAGTATTTAATACCTTTTGGTATCTTACTATGAATAAAACTATCCAATTTTTTTTGGCTCATGAGTTGTTCTACCTATATTATCTATCAGAGTATAGAGAAGAATGTGTATAGCCAACATTCACCATTAGAGGCTTCATTGAACAAGCAATTATGTATGAAGGTAGCCACAGAAATTTATGTACTTGACCTTAAGGACCAAAAAACAATTTCTTTTTTTCCGGGTTTTAATGAGAAAAATACTCTTGCAAGGTTTCTCTTAACGTGGGATTTAAGATTCATCTATATTATGTCATATGGACTCAGCACATCTTTCTTCTAGGTGTGTTTGTGCGTTCAGTTTTTTTTTTTTTTTTCAAAAAAAAAGGGGGTGCTCTATACATGTTTATGTTGGTACCTTTTTGGATTGCTTATGTGGTTTTTGTGCGGTTGATCCATTCCTTTTTGGACTTTATCTTTGTTGAATAAGAAGGATGGAGGAGATGATGAGTTTCCTACGTCCAAGATAAAACCTTTATAAGATATAGCATTCTTTACATTTTCTAGATGGATGCTTTATGTCAGTGGTGATAGGAAATATAATCTCAATATGGACATGATACATGATAGGACGCAATGGTATTGTTTGATCTATGTAATCTACCACACCTAGTTGTGATTGATTCTTTATGTAAGTGGTGATAGGAAATAAGATTCTGAAAATAAGCAATGCTTAAACAAGCATGGGGACTTAAGTATCTCTATAGTTAAATGCACTCTGAGGAACTTAGATGGTAATAAGGCACCTTGTTTCATTTCTTATTAACTGAGGTCCATCAAACTAAAGGTGTTTCTCTTCTGTGTAACCTTCAATTGCAGGACTCGGTACTTAAACCAGTGACCAGGATCTTGATCGGGGTGCTTGTAATAACATTTATGATAGCCCTAGTTTCAAGGGACACTCCAGAATGGATCAAGAAATATAACATCTTGGGCACAAACTCCTCTCCATGGGTGCTGGCTTGTATAGTGATTGTTTTCACCCGCATGAGGAAGAGAACTAAAGATTTTCTGAAAAAGTATGGTTGGTGAATGGAAGGGATGGATGCTTTTGTGTAAGGCTTTTCATGCTTTTCTGTTTATGCTTTCAGTTCTTTCAAGAAGTTGACATTTTTTACGATGAAATGTGTCATCATCAATGGTATAGGATAAATGTCACGTTATCTGATGATACTGCATAATAGTTGCTCTTGTTCAGCAAGCATACAATTGTCCATTTTTGTACTACTTTCTTTTTTTTTGTTATTTTTTTAAATCCTTAGAAGCATATCTGATGAGAGTGGAAAACAATGTATTTGTGCTCTGCATCTTACGTTAGGAATCTTACTTATGAGCCAAGTTACGATCTGGGTAAGCAAAAAATAAAACAGATAATCGGTTCTGTATTTATATCATGCAGCCAAATTATTTGATTAGAATGGCGAGAAAATAAATGAAAATGAAAATTTTCTTATCCATCTCTCCCGGGTTTGATATTCACTACGGAATGGCAATAAAACTTGTTTGCTTGAGGGAATGGCAATAAAACTTGTTTGCTTGAGAGGGTCGCCCACTTTGTATTTCTGTAGTACTTGAGGGATTAGTCATTGGACTTCCGACTTGATGGATACCTGGTGCAAATCAAATAGGTATATATACATATATATACCAGCGTAATGTGTCTATTAATTTGTTCTTTTATTTACTATCAAAATAATAAATTTGTGATTAGTCAAGATAAAAATCACCTTACACTATAATTAAGAGGGCTTGGTTCAAATCTTAGAATTACAAAAACTAATTTTTATGGATATATATAACATAACATTTTAAGAACAAAAATTTGTGCATCAAAACTTTTTCAATACCCATTATATAGGAAGTATAGATATAAGTTAATAACTATTCACAGTAAAAATGATTATTCTTAACTATTATAACTCAAATTCAAGAAAAAAAAAATACTGATTTTAGATTTAAAAAACTTGAATTTGATGATTAATACTCTATAACATTTGATTTTGTTGTTTAAAATTTTAAAATCTAAATCAAATTT
Source organism: Arachis hypogaea (assembly GCF_003086295.3). NCBI lineage: Eukaryota > Viridiplantae > Streptophyta > Magnoliopsida > Fabales > Fabaceae > Arachis > Arachis hypogaea. The sequence goes on along the minus strand of NC_092054.1, from coordinate 149,916,267 downwards.
AACACAATTTAGTGGTTATTCATTTTATTTTAAATTTAAACATAAATTGAATCAATGGAACCAGTATATCTTACGAGGATTTGACTTTAGAAATTAAAAAAAAAAAAAAAAAGATCATCTATCACTGCATGAAACATAACATTCATCGTTAAAGTAAAGGCAATAGAATCATGAGAATTGAGGGCCGGAGATTATGGTGGTGTCTATGACTTGCAGACAATCTTGAGTGTCGTGACGTTCTTTGCCGGAAGCCTCGGCAATATTTCAGCTATCAGCTCATCTAGAAGGACTGGTGGCGGCGGAGGAAGGCGTTTGACGGCATTGGCTAAGTTGCTCATTATTCTTTGCAACGGTGCCACACAACATCCTCAATAGGAGCCAATGCGTATGGTAAGAGGAGGACGATGGGCAATGACTGATGATACGTAAAGCATCATTATGTGGTTCAATGATACAGTTTGTGCATTTGGTATGAAAGGAGAAATGACCTTTTAAACCTTTGGTTCAATTTTAGTGTGGATTCGGATATTGGGTCTTTCGATATGCTACTACCAGAAACAGGCCATATGTTCAAATTAATCTAGAATTACCGATGGTTAAAAAGATTATTGTTGAAAGCGTTCCACATGACGTAGAAAAGACCCAAACGGGGGCACCGATGCCCGCAAAATCACATCCATCTCTTCAAAGAAAGGTTGCAATGGAAACTTTTGAAGTCTTTTTGGGAGCGTCTTGGGTATTTCCAGGTTGGGATTGTAGAAGCTGTGAGGCACAAGGGAGGAATTTGGTTCCTATCCTCCTTGCAGGGTGCCAGTTGTAAAGTGATTGATGTTTTTGAGCAATGTCTGACGGTTGATGTTCAGTATGACAATTTAACTTGGAGGTGCAATGGAATTTATGGCAGCTCACAATTTAGTAATAGAGTCCTTCTCTGGGATAACCTTGTTTCTCATAGTCAACTTATCATAGACCTTGGATTTTACTTGGTGATTTCAATAAAGTTCTTTACTCGTATGAAGTTAAAAGTTGTCAAATTTTGGGTGATTGTAGACTCTTTGATCTGAAATTGATTGGTAAGAAGTTTTTGTGATATCACCGCTAGGGGTGTCAAAAATTTTTAGGAGGTGGGAATCCCCGCGGGGATCGCCCTGAATGGGGCCTTAGTGGTGGAGAATTTTTTCTGTGGAAATGGGGATGGGGAGCGAAATTCTCCCAAGACAGGCGCGGGGATCCAAGCGGGGATTCCCGCCCCATCCCCAATAATTCCCCGAATTTTTTAACTTACTTAATAACCCTTACTTTATTTCTAATATAGGAGTTCTTTTAGTAATTTCATTCATTGAAAAATCCTAACCCTATTGTTCAAGATTTTATTTTATGAACTATGATTTGCTATGTTATATTTCTAGACTTATAATCTTGGATAAGATATGTTTGTGTGTTTGTAATAATATTTTGTAGTTTATTTTTTGGTTTTTTTTATATTCTTTATTATAATTTTCATATGAATGTTAAACATAGGGAGATGGGGAATGGGGCCCCGCGGAAAATGCGGGGAATGCAGAGAATGGGGATGGGGACAATTATTCTCTCATGGCGGGGAACGTGGCAGGGACGGGGAGCAGGGAGGCATCCCCTGCCCCCGCCCCACCCCATTGACATCCCTAATCACCGCATTCAAAATTCTCTTGATGTGGCAAAAAAACTAGACAAAATTTTTATTAATGGTGATTGGTCATTTGGGTTTTCGAAGGCTTATGCTGAAATTCTTAATAGACTTCAATCTAATCATTGTCTTATCCTTGTGCGTTGTAAAAGTCATTCGCAACTTAAAGGGAATAAACTCTTTCGTTTCATTGCAACTTGGACAACTCACCCCAAATACAAGGAGATTGTGGCCCGATCTTGGCGGTCAGGTAATTCTGGGATCCATAACAAATTGTCTGAAGTGTAGAAGAATTCGTCTGAGTTTAATTCTAAGGTTTTCGGCAACATTTTTATTCGAAAAAGTGATATGAAGTGGCAAATTAGCTACATTCAAAAGTACTTGGAAGTGGTTGATAGCCTATCTCTGAGATTGAAAGAACAGAGGTTGAATGAAGCTTATAACAACATTTTAGTACAAGAACTTCTATAGTTTTAGAAATTAAGAGAACACTGGGTAGGTTTGGGGACAAGAATATAAGTTTTTTTTTTTTCATATTCAGACTCTAGTGCACTGGAAAAATAACAAGATTCATGATCTTTTTCTTAATGATAGTGTTTGGAAAACAGATTCAAAGGTACTTAGTTGTGAAGCAGAGTTTTTCTATCGAGGTTTATTTTGCCATATAGAGGACGTCGATTTGGGAAGCTTAGGCAGTGCTCCTATGCCTTCTCTTAGTAAAGAAGCTTGTTTGGGTTTTATAGCGCCGGTTACCATGGAGGAAATTAAGTCAGCCGTTTTTAACACGAGCTCCTTTAAAACCCCTGGACCTGATGGTTTCCAAGCTTTTTTCTTTAAAGAGTACTAGGAGACAGTTGGTGTTGATATGTGGAACATGATTCGGCCGGCATTTTCAGGTGATACAATCAATCCTAAGATGACAGAAACATTAATTGTCTTTATTCCTAAGGTGGAAGTGCCACATCCATGAAAGATTTCAGACCTATTAGTCTTTACAATGTGATTTACAAGATTAGGAGTGTTCATAGATCGGATCCAATCCGCATATCTGCGGTGTTTATCCGAATCCGACCCAAAAATTGCGGATATGGATCCGATCCACAAGGCTATTGGATCAGATCGCGGATTTTATGTAGGTAACCACATATCCGCGTATCCGCAAAAATAAAGAAATTAATAAGTAAATATTTTTTTATGTTTTATTTCAACTAATAATTATCATATATGTTGTATTATTTTAACTTATTATTTAAGAAAAGTGTGTTTAATATTATTTTAAGAGTAAACATATTTAAAAGAATAGAAAAAATAAATTTTATTGATATTTTTAAATAAAAATAACCTTTTAAAATATTTTTACGTTTTGCGGATATTTTTCCTATCCAATCCAATCGGATCCGCAAATGTGTGGATCGGATCTGATCGGATCCAAACTTAAAAACTGCGGATATTGGATTTGATCCGATGATTTTAGTGCGGATCGGATCGAAATTTTAGCTATATCCAATCCGATCCGCGTTCACCCCTATACAAGATTATCACAAAAGTGTTGCTTAATAGACTTCGTCCTTACCTTTCTGACATTGTGGGTCTTCTTCAAAGACGGTTTATACCAGGAAGGGGGTCTTCTGATAATATTATTGCACAAGAATTCTTCATTTCATGAAGCATACTAAGTCGAGGAAAGGTACTTTAACGTTTAAAATTGATCTAGAAAAAGTACATGACAGGGTTGACTGGAGATTTTTGGAGCAAACTCTGCAAAGTTTTGGGTTTCCTAACCTCACTGTCAGGCTGATTATGAATTGATCACAGCTTCCTCTTTATCAATTCTTTGGAATGGTGATAGATTGACGGGTTTCTCTCCTAGGCGTGGCCTTAGGCAGAATGACCCAATGTCACCATACCTTTTTGTGTTGTGTATGGAGCGTTTGGCTTGCTTTATTAATCAGCAGGTTGAGATGGGAAGTTAGGATCTAGTGGCAGTTTCTAGAGAAGGACCTAGGATATTGCACTTAATGTTTGCTGATGATTTACTTCTTTTTTGTAAAGCAAGGAAAAGTCAAGTGAAAAATGTTTTGTCCATTATGAATAAGTTCTGCAAAACTTCTAGATGAAAATAAATGTTGAAAAATTCAAAGCATTGTGCTCCAAGAATGTATTAGCAAAGAGAAGAGATATGCTTATAGGTGTATCCTCTATAAAATTTGTGCAGGATTTAGGGAATTATCTTGGGATTAATCTCAACCATTCCAGAGTTAATCGAGCCTCTTTTAATGAAGTTTTCGATAAAGTTAGGAGAAGGCTAGCCAACTAGAGGGGTAGATTACTCAATATGGTTGGAAGACTTTGTTTGGTTAATTTAATGATTGTTGTTATCCCTACCTACTACATGCAAGTGTCTCTCTTCCCGAAAGGCATTACAGGTAAAATAGAATCTATGATGAGAAATTTTCTTTAAAAAGGTCAGGCTTATGGTAGAGGATTAAATCTAGTTAGTTGGAAGGTTTTGATTACGTTTAAGAAGTACAGGAGTTTGGGAATTAAAGATCCCTATTGTGCAAATATTGCTTTGCTCGGGAAATTAGTGTGCAATTCTTTCATCAAACGAATAAGCTATGAGCCAAAGTGTTGGCTGCCAAATATAAATCTTCCCATGATGCTAGATGTGATTTCTCGCCAGGTAAGGGCTCTCATGTTTGGAAAAACTTATGTAAAGCTTTCGGTGTGTTGCGGGATGGTTTTGCTTGGTGTATAGATGGTCTTGATTAGAACGTTTGGTTTGCTAATTGGAGGAAAGAAGAGCCGCTAGCCTTTGAGGTAGACTATGTGCACATTTATGATTTGAACCTTCATGTTTTGAATTTGTGGTCGAACGACAAGTGACATTTTGAGATCTTCTATTCCCCTTTAAGCTAGAATTTGAAGCACAACATCGTTTCTTACAATTCAGATTCTCAAGCGGATTCGAAATTGGATTGGTATTGATCTGGGGCTAACTCTAAGGTATACAACATAAGTAATGGCTATTTGTGTTTGAGCAAGAAGAAAATCGGTTGGGAGGAGAAGGGGATGTGGCTGTGGCCTTGGCGCCTTCAAGTTCCAGAAAAACACAAACTCTTGGCATGGCTCTGTTTTAGAGAGACTCTTCCCACTACAGCTCTTAGATTCAAGAGAGGGTTGTTGAATTCATATTTGTGTCCCAGGTGCCTTTCTTCTCGGGTGTTGGTGTTGCATTGTATTCGAAAATGTCCCAAAGCTCAATTAGTTTGACAGAATTTAAAGATTTCTCAATTTCTAGGGGATATGGCTGCTTGGTTCTTGAAGCATAGTAAAGAGCACCCTTTCAAGTTCTTTTTTGGTACTTTGGTAGCTTTAGTGAGTAAGGAATAATGATATTTTCAATGATGGAAAACCTTGGTCTGCTGACAAGGTGACAGGTACGGCTTTAGCTTCCGAGAATGAGCTTATAAACATCTTTGAATTGCAGCTGGTTTCCATGCCTTTATCTATGAGTAGTTCTTGGGGTCCTCCTTCTGTGGGCACTTTTAAGATTAACTGCGATGCTAGTTATTTTAGAAATGATAATTGACTTGGCTTTGTTTGTGTTATCAGAGACTGGAATGGTAATTTGTAGAGAAGTTGTCGTGGTGTTTTGGATAGTAATTTAGTCATTCATGGAGAGCTATTTGCTATTTAGCGGGATTACCTTCTAGCTTGGGATTTAGGATAGAGGAATGTTGTTTGTGAAATTGATTGTGTGGAGGAATTTACTCTTATCAATAATCATTACAGGGGTAGCAATTCTGCTGAGTTCTTGGTTTAGAAAATCCGTGACATTATGAGTTGGAAGTGGCGAGCTAAGCTTCGTTTAATCTTACGGAATGCGAATAGGATGGCCGATAACATGGCAAAGATAGAGCTAACTTTGAGTCATGAACATGTGGTGCTCCTTGCTCCTTGGAAGGAGTTTGAGAATTGTTTATGTCAAGACTACTCTTTTAGTAGATAGTCCTTCGATCTGTCTTAATTCTTTTATTTCTTTTCTTTTTTTTTTGTTAATTTATTTTCAGTCACAAAAAAAATTATTATTATTATATTATTCTACAACGGGTAGCATTTTGGCACCAAAAATACTAACGTGGCGTATTCTGGTGCCAGTATGCATACCTTTCTGTTCTCAATTTATTTTAAGAAAGTATATTCTTTATAATTATATATGAAAATCAACCTTTAATGCATAACTAGACTAATTGTCAATTATTAATATTTTCAATCATTCTAATTATATTAATTATTAATCATTCTAATTATCAATCATAATAATATAATTTGTAATCAAACATAATCGATGGTAAATTGATATTAATACTAATAATAAAAAATTAACTGTAAATTGATAATTCTAGTTGCCATAAATATGATATTAACGTAAATAACTTTGTTAAAATGATCTATAATGCATGCTTTCGGTTGTACCATTTGACTATTTTCTGAAAAAGATAGGGTTGTAGCGGGTGAAAACCTAACCACACGGTCTCACCAAAGAAATTTCAAAATTGTTATAAAATAATATATATATATATATATATATATATATATATATATATATATATATATATATATAAAGAAAATTTGTTCATCAGTAGTGATTATTACTCATCTTATAAATCTTTTTGCTAAATTAATTTATTTCATTCTTAATTCTATCTAATTTTTTACTCATTAATTCACCAAATCTCAATCTTTATTTCAAAGTCATGTGATTATCTATTAAAAATCAAAGTCATCAAAATTTCATTTTTATCGGTCACACCACCACAAGTCAATATACATATCAAGAGATATAATTTAACCAATCACGGCCTCCGACCCAAAATTCATTCAAATTTCAAACCCCATTCAATTTCACACCTTATCTAAAGGATTTCAACCTCAACAAACACATCTATACATATCAATTTTCACCAAACATACTAGGAGATATACTTACCCCATCACAGCTTCTTGCTCAAAAATACACCACAACACATCAAGAAATATAACACAAATCAAACACGACCTTCGGCCCCAAACAATCACCACAACACTCCACCATAATCCAAACTAACAAGTCACAATCGCAAGTAATTAGACAAACAATCAAACACTCACACATAGAGAACAATTATGACTAGTAGTACGATTAGCAGTTAATAGAATATCAATTACGCAAACCAAGTAATTATGCAGATCCAAATAATTTCAAACAAATTTAGTATAATGCATGTTTGTCCTATTGGCCATGAGCTCACGTGTCAGTTATACTGCCAGATCCGTCACAAATCTGGTTGGCAACTCCCGGATCAGTCTCTCTATTGCGCATCCCAAGAGGAATAAATTCTAAGGGAGAGTGCCCTACCACCTTCTGTAACAACCCTGATTTTTGAGTACGCGAGATCTTTTCTGAAAGTACGGAGAACTCTGGAAGATCAGTAAGGGAAAAACCTTTGATATATCATCAAGTATCTCAATCCTCATTGTCATTATGTTATCTTTAAGTTAGAACCTTTTCCGAGGCAAGCTCGATAGCGCGGTCACGAAGAACCTAGTTTTTGAACTGTATCGGTTAGGAGTTTTGATTCGATTTTTCGTAAATAGTCTCAGTTTGACAAACCGGACTCGATTTATGAGAGAAGAGAGATAATAGGATGATATTATCATTATATTAGTATTAGAAGCTTCTTGAATGATATTATAAGGTTACCTGGTCAGTTTTAGTTAAAAACATAAAATCGGTTTAACTGGGTTCACAGTTTATTGGTGCAGCTTAGCACCAGCACTCCCTGATGACTTTAGCAATGCTAAGGCCTCATTATACATGTTTTATTCTCATAATAAATATGTTACTAGTGTCATTTATGCTAGTAGCTCAGAAAATAATTTTTAGAGATGTTTTCACAAGTGTTCCGATACATCTAGTTTTAGTAGTTATATACCTGAGATATTTTAATATTATTTTAATCCACCTCCAAGCCAACCAATCACAACTCACCCTACACCCCCAAAACCCCCAAGGCTGCCTCATTTGCTCGTTGTGGCCAAAAATCATCAAGAGAAAAAGGAGAGAAAGTTCTTGGTTCATAAATCTTCAAAGCTTGATTTCTTCTGAACTAAAACTCAAATCAAAACTCCGATTTCACCAAAATGATCCTCTCTTCTTCCTCTACATAACCATATAACATATCAAGGCTGAAAATAAGGTGATATGACTGTCTCCCTCCCTCTTCAATTCGGTTTTCAAGGAAACATGCTTAAACATGTGTTTTCTTAATGTTCTTCCTTAGAAATCATGCTTAACTTGACTTGAGGGCCAAAAAACGTTAATTTCCAGCAAGTCTAAGGTGAGATATCCCTTCCTAATGTGCTGAGCAAGATTTGGTCAGTTGAGGATTTTTGGATTTAAAGTTGTTCTTGATGTGATTTAGGAGGAAAAAGTGCTAAAGGACCACCTGAAAGTCTAACTGAATTAGGAGCAGCAAAACCAGGTAGGGTGTAACAAAATTAATCTTGATTATTTGTGTTTGAGTTGTGTGAATTTTGTATAATTTGGATGTGCTAAAAATTGGTTGCATATATGATTGATTCTTGGTGAAAATTTGGTGAAATTTTGATGGAATTTGATGAAATTCAAGCTTTAAAGTTCATGTTCTTGGGGAAGCTGGAAAAACGAAACCCTAAGCTTAAATTGAGGTTCAATTTGTGTTAAAATCATGTAGAAAAGATGGGGTTTTAGTGGCTGCTAATTTATTATGAATTATGGTAAAAATCGGTTGCTGAAAAGACTGAAAAACGGGTAAAAACAGAGAAAGAATCTGAAGAATTTACGAAGAACACGAAGAACACTTTGAGTGTAATGAAGAACATTGAAGAACATCTTTTAGATCTTAAAAAGGGCAAGGTTATAATTATTTTGGTGTTTGAGGGGTTATTCGGTAATTTCTGAAAGTCAGGGTGGTTAAAGTAAAAATATTAAAAGTTACGGGTGGTAAAAAGTGAATTTTAAGGGTTAAAAGAAAAAGATAAGTTAATTTTCGAAAATTAATGATAAAATAATAAATAATAATAAAATATTAAATAATAATATTTAATTAAAAATAATATTTTAATAAAAATAATAAAATAATACGGAAAAGGCAGTTTTCTGTAAAAGCTTTAGAAAGACAACTTTAAACTCAGAATCTCATAGTTACCTTCATAAAACACTTAGAGAGTGGTAAAAACATATTAGTGAGGCAAAGATAAATAAAAGATAAAAAGTTGAAGAAAAGATAAAAATTAAAGAAAAAGTCTGTAAAGTTTTAATGACAGAAAAACAGACAGAGACTAGTGAACGAACTAGGGCAACATAGTTAGTCCTTGAATTGCGAATAGGGTTAGGTATTATATGAAAAGTTAAAATGTTTCAGTATAGACTTAATGAACCTATACTTGGGACAGGCTAACTAATCATACCGAAATTTACATAAGCTTTAAATACATACGTTAAACAGAGGAAGCAGAATAAAGTAAGGAAGTGCATAGAAAAGAACAAACAGAGCAGAATAAAGAGACAAAGCGAAAAGAGTAGTATGATAAAGAGCAGAGGACCTATTAAGAGGTCATTTGTTGCATTAAGGCAACCTCAGAGATATCTATATGTTCATCTGCTGCATTGTGGCAGTCAGATAGATAATGGTGCGACCACTGAGAAACACTTTCCTGCGGTACAGATCCATATTTTATTTTTGTAAGGCATATTGGTTATTTCCTGCTACAGAGTACCGTGACCACCTGTTCCATTTCTGTAGTGGCAGAGGGTTATTTCCTGTATATAGAAGGTGTTTCGGCATACATCCCTGCAGTGGCAGATGTGTTATTTCCTGCGTACAGTGGACCCTGTGGTGGCAGAGGGGTTATTTCCTGTACACAGGGGTATTGCCAACAGGAAAGCCATATCCGGCTGGTAATGCTGGATTACGTCGGGAGCGGGTAGAAACCGACAAATGAGCTCATTACCTGCACTAGGACTAGACATGCATAATTCTTGTCTGCGCATTATTCTCTATTGCATTCCTACTTGTGTGTGATCTATTTCTTTATGGTTGTTTGCTTGAGTGCTATGTCTGTGCTTTATCTTCTTGTATTCTCCTGCTTGTGTTCTGTTCTTTGTTTTTCTATCTATTTTTAACTTTTGTTCACTACTTTACTGTATTATATTACCCATCTACTAATTGAGATCGAATAAATGAATGTAACTAATAACCCCGACCCTACTAAGGACTCCCCAGTTCTTACCCCTTCTCTCCCTTCCTCCCCCATCAGATGGAAAACGGGCGTGATATTTTATGAAGTTAAAGACCTTTACATTTATGAGGACCCAGTGTACTATGGTTACTACATTTTGAGTACAAAGCCTCGTATGAGATGTTACGCGTTACAAAACTGTCCCTTCCAACATCCTCTGTCTAGCCCGCATTTTGACCCCGATGCTCCTTACGACTTTCCCTTATCCTGGTTACATCCTGACGCACATGTACATCCTTTTCCTGATGATCCCGAACCCCCTATACCAGCTCAACCTTTGAATGAGGCGGTACCTGAGCCTATCATTCCTGATGACCCCGAGTTAGCTGGTGACTACGTACCTGTAATACCACCAGAGTGGGATTTCCCCCTGAGCCGATCCCCGACTTTCCACAACCTGATGAGCCGGCTCTACCGGACGGTGGGATAGCTCCTATTTACGCGAACGGACCTGTGCTCGCGAAGGGTTTGTACATAGTGACAGTAGTGTTTCTGGTGGATCTGAGAGTATAGCTGTAGCTGCGGATGATGAGGAGGAGGAGGATTCTGAGATAGAGATAGAGCAGGATGAGGAGATGGATGAGCCTCATGACGATCTTTCGATCGACCACGTGTAGATATAGTCCGACAGTAGTAGGGGAATTCTTTTGATGACACTCTAGTCTAACATTATCTGTTAGTTAGTCTCTCATTTGTATTAGTACACCTGAGAGCTAGGAGCTATATAGTGGTTAGGCTAGCCTGGGCGCCAGCTTAGCGGCTTTTTGTAAGGGCCAGGCCCTGGGAGTGTCGTGTATATATTAGCTACGTAGGATGACGAGGATGTAAACTGACTTAATCTTTTGTGAACACTATATGTTTTGTTATAGTATACATGATGTACAATATTAGCTGAGTTATATGTTTCTTTATGCTTCCTTATTATTTTTATCAGTGTGTGCTTATTTATTTTACTCCCTCGCTCGTAACGATATAAGTAAAAAAAAAATGTTACTTGTAAAATTGGCAACGTTCTAACAAGGAACAGGCTCATATATTAAGTAATAGTTAATAATTAGGAAGAACAAGTTGGTAACACTTGGCTTCTTGTATGACCATGGCATACTGGGAGTTGGGTCGTTACACCTTCTCCTGGAGGTATATTCAGTGAGTAACGTTCCGAGGGAGAGTGTCTTACCACCTTCCTCAAACCGTGCCAAAAACAACAGAGAGTACTATCTCATCTTGCAACCAGAGAGAGACATGGGAGAAATTTCGATGAAGAGTTCCCTACCACCCATCAATTATAAGATTAATTATTCTCATCATAGCAAGAAAGAGAATCCTTCATCCTTAACTTGTCTGTTCGCAACAAGAGAGGGAATCCTTCATCCTCAACTTGTCTATTCGCAACAAGAGAAAGAATCCACCATCTCAACTTTCCTATTCACTCCGGGATATAGTGTTCGCCACACTCTTGGGATATAATGCATGTCACACTCTTGGGATATAGTGTCAGGCACATTTTTCAATTATAATCATTATTAATCAAAAACACGCAAGTGGGATGAGACCTCCGTCCTTACCAATTCAGTCGTTCAGACCACATTCAGTCAAATCATTAACCTAAATAATTTTCATAAATTATAATATTCATTAACCCCAACTCTTTATCAATTTATTAATTTCTTTATTTCGTGAGTGGGACAACGCCACCATCCTCACCGTGGGTGGGACGAACCACTATCTCTACAATATCAAAATATTTCATTTGACAAAATTCTTATCGGTGACTTACTCAATTCAATATGTTATATTCATCCCAACATAATCAAATATTTAAAAAATGGTTCTTAATCTCCATATGGAGGTTACAGTGGTTTATAACTCGCCGAAAAGTTTTAATAGTTCAAAACAACATTTTTGGCAACATTCAAAATTCATACTACTCAAAATCTTTTCTTTAATCAAACTTACGAAATTTTTCCAAGAGTCAAAATCTTAATGGAACATAATCGTTCTTATTCTTAAACAATTGTTTTAAATTCGCTAAAATGTCCCAAAAACATAATCCCTTCTATGATTATTCAAACTCAAATAAGTTAATTCTTCAGTTCACTTTCGCTACTTTAGATTTCTCTAAAACTCCACAAAACATAGTCCTTTAATAAAAATTAATCAAACAAAACTCATTTCTGTTTCACCAATTAAATTCAAATGCTTTGAATTCACTAAAAATTTCTCAAAACATAATTCTTCAATCAAAATTTTCAAATAAAACTTCAAAACAAAGTCTCTAGTTTTTGTGAAAATAGCACCGATTTTCATTATTATTATTATTATTATTATTATTATTATTATTATTATTATTATTATTCAATTTTTACTCAAATTCTTATAAAATTTTCGACAGCATCTCTCCTAAAACTCGGACCTTTCCACCTTTCAAGCATTCTCTCCAAACCAACATCTCTCAACCCTTTCTCAATATAGCATTCAAAATAGTCAACTAAATTATGATTCTCATCAATTATCAACACAATCAAGAAATCACTCATAATCACAGCCACAAACACAATAACACTAAATCAAACACCATTCACAGCCACAAATCAATCCGTTCATAATAATACTAAACAAAATACAAAAGATTCTCAATTAATCATCTCATCATAATTCAATTTATCATTCAACATAACTAACTCAGCATAATCAAATTCTTCAGCCAAACCATCACAACAATCATCAAATCAACCATAATCCACAATTCACACATAATTAACTAACAACACAAAACCATTAAATCCTTAAGACTTACATAATCACAGAAAATATATTTTTCACATTGATATCGATTTATAACAATTCCTTGAAATAAAATAGGTTTTTAAAAATATCCCTACCTTTAATTCTTGTGCAGCAGCGGCATCAATTCCAACCATTTTCTGCAGCAGCAACAGCCATTAAACACAACATGCAAGTATCGTAACTCAACCCTTAGACATTAACGTCGCAAAATCCTCAGTATTATATAACAGAACAACGATATCGGAACAAAAACAACCCACTGTATCAAAAGGGAAACAAAAAGATGGAGCAGCAACAACTCTGACGACCCTCACCAGCAAGAGCAAAACCTGACAAAAACAACGAAAAGCGAGGGCGAGGCAGAATAGCTGTGGTGGTCGCTCCAGTCAACACCGACGGTGGCGCAACTGCTCAAAGACAGTGCAGCAGCCCAGCGACGAACTCCAACCCGCAATGACATGGTAGCAGCCCTTGACAATGACGGAGGCAGCTCCCTCCTCGTGAGACTCTCCTTCTCTCTCTGTACATCACATTTCTTTCTCCTCTGCGAGCTCCACACCCACAGTTGAGATAGTGACGACGAATTTCCAATAGTGACGGCGACGACTGAGGTTCCAGCTGAAAGAGTCTAGCAGCGGAAACAACACAAATATCCAACACAAGAATAATATGGAAGTACTCACAATACAATATGGCAGCAACTATAACAAGCAAATATAGCAAGTAAAGCAATAACAAGAACACACCAAAATTTTAACTTGGAAAACCCCCTCAATGTGAGAGGTAAAAATCACAGGTCGTCCAGACCAATGAAATAGCTCCACTATAATCAAATGAGGTACAAGAGAGTCTCAAACAAAGCATAAAAACGTGCATATAACCAGCCAAAATATCAAAGCACCAAAACTTATAAATGAGAAGCAAGAAAATGAAAAATACCCAAAAACAAGAAAATGAAAAATATCCAAAAACAGAGCTGCTGTTCGAAGCCTATTTCTCCCTCTACAAACCTCTAATTAAAATTTTCACCATTCAGAATAAAGAACAAAATGTGAAAAATCTGAAGTCCAAATTTCACGTCGATCCAATGGTGAAAGAATGAGAAATTGCCGTTCAAAGATTACTACTCTGTGTAAAAATGGGAAACCTATTTTCTCTTTTGCGAAGCCAATTTCTCCCACTACAAATCTCCAATCAATATCTCTACCGATCAAAATGAAGAACAAGATGAGTGAAACACACAGTTCAAATTTCAAGCCGATCCAACGGTGAATGAATGAGAAACCACCATTTGAAACTTTCTGCTTTGCATAAAAACAGGAATTCTGTTTTCCCTCTTCTCTCTCACTTGGTGGCTACACTCTCTCTCTCTCTCTCTCAAATTGACCCTAAAATCTAATTAGGGTTGTGACATATTGGCTGCAAAGAGACACCCTCAAAATGTTGGGCTTGGGCCTCACAAAGGAGAGAAAAAACCCAACAAATCTCCCCCTTCTCGACTAGGTGGAGGCCCTCGCCATTCCGGCGATCAAACAACATGTTTCAAGCTTTTCTCTTGACAATGCTTTTGTCATCATATTAGCACCATTGTCATCAGTGTGAACTTTTTCAAGTTCCAACAACTTGGAATCTAACACATCCCATATCCAGTGATACCTAACATCAATATGTTTAGATCTTGCATGAAAAGTAGAATTCTTGGCAAGATGAATAGCACTTTGACTATCACACAACAACACATAACGGTCTTGCTTGAAACCAAGTGCTACAAGAAACTTCTTCATCCACAACAACTCCTTACATGCTTTAGTTGCTGCAATAAACTCTGCCTCTGTGGTAGAAAGTGCAATACACTTTTGTAGCCTTGACTGCCATGAAATAGCTCCCCCTGTAAACTTGACCAAATAACCTGAAGTAGACTTTCGAAAATTAATATCTCCTGCCATGTCTGCATCAGTAAAGCTAACTAGCAAAGGTTTCTCACCACCAAAACTCAAACTCAAGTTATTTGTACCTTTGAGATATCTCATAATCCATTTAACAACATTCCAATGTTCTTTACCTGGATTAGAGAGAAAACGACTCACAGTACCAACCGCATGAGCAATGTCTGGTCTAGTACACACCATAGCATACAGCAAGCTTCCAACAGCTGAGGTATAAGAAATTTCATCCATTGCTTGTTTCTCCTCGTCAGTTGTTGGACACTGCTTGGTACTCAACTTAAAATGAGGAGTAAAAGAACTAGTAACACATTTGGCATCATTCATGCCAAACCTTTGAAGCACCTTCTTTATGTACTTCTCCTGTGACAAATAAAGCTTCTTGGAATCTCTATAACGAGTAATAGTCATGTCCAAAATCTGTTTGGTAGGACCTAAGTCCTTCATAGCAAAGAACTTGCTCAACTATTTCTTCAACTCATTAATCCTCAAAGCATTCTTGCCCACAATCAAAATATCATCCACATAAAGCAAAAGAATGATAAAATCATCATCAAAAAATTTTTGCACAAATACACAATGATCTGAAGTTGTCTTACGGTAACCATGCTTCCCCATAACAGATTCAAACTTCTTGTACCACTGTCTTGGAGCTTGCTTCAACCCATAAAGACTCTTCTTAATCTTGCACACAAAATCTTCTTTTCCTTTAACAACAAAGCCCTCCGGTTGCTCCATGTAGATCTCCTTGTCTAAATCACCATAAAGAAAAGATGTCTTCACATCCATTTGCTCAATCTCCAGATCAAGAGATGCTGCTAATCCAAGCATAGCACAAATGGATGACATCCTCACAACATGAGAAAAGATCTCCTCATAATCAACACATTTTCTCTGGCTAAAGCCTCTAACAACCAATCTAGCTTTATACCGAGGCTTAGAATTGTGTTCTTCATTCTTGATTCTAAATACCCATTTGTTCTTCAAAACTCGCATACCCTTCGGTAGCTTCACCAACTCATAGGTATCATTCTCAAGTAAGGACTTCATTTCTTCATGCATAGCTTCAAGCCATTGAGCTTTGCTTTCATCTTCAACAGCCTCTCCAAAGCATTCAGGTTCTCCCCCATTAGTCAACAAAACAAACTCATGTGGAGAATACTTTGACGAAGGCTTCCTCTCTCTTGTAGACCTTCTGAGTGGATTTGCAGGAATTTCTAAAGTTGGTTGTTGATCTTGATCATCATCACCAACTTCATCAAGTATCGGATCAATTGTTCTATCTTCACCTGCATTTGTATCATGCTCATTATTTTGAGCTCAACTCTACTATCTTTTACCATAGAGGGAGTAATATCTAAGTCAGAAAAATCATCACTTGGTTGAACCATTGGCTTCTCCGCATTATCAACATTCTTCAACGTTTGGTCTTCAACAAAGACAACATCTCTACTCCGAATTACCTTCTTGCTAACAGGATCATAAAACCTGTAACCAAACTCATCCATGCCATAGCCAATAAAAATACACTGCCTAGTCTTTACATCAAGCTTAGATCTCTCATCTTTGAGAATATGAACAAAAGCTTTACATCCAAAGACTCTTAAATGATCATAAGAAACATCTTTACCTGACCATATCTTCTCTAGCACTTCAAATTGCAAGGGAACACATGGTGTCTGGTTCAAGACATGAACAACAGTGCTCAAAGCTTCACCCCAAAAGGATTTTGTCAATCCAGATTGTGACAATAAGCACCTAACTCTTTCAACCAATGTTCTGTTCATCCTTTCAGCCAAGCCATTCAACTGAGGAGTCTTCTGATGTCTTTTACCATGATCTTTATAATAAGCATCAAATGGACCTGAGTACTCACCACTATTGTCAGTACGAATGTATTTCAACTTCTTTCCAGTTTCTCTTTCAACAAAATCTTGAAATTGCTTGAACACATTCAAAACTTGATCTTTGGTCTTCAAAGTGTAAACTCATAATTTCCTAGAATGGTCATCAATAAAGGTTACAAAATAGATAGACCCTGCAAGTGTTCTTGTCTTCATCGGCCCACATACATCAAAATGCACCAAGTCAAGTATCTCCGGCTTTCTTGAAGGTGGATGACCCTTAAAAGAAACCCTGTTTTGTTTTCCAGCAAAGCAATGGTTGCACTTTTGTAAAGTAACCTTACAACCAGATAAAAGATTCCTCTTAGATAACATATTCATGCCCTTCTCACTCATATAACCTAATCTCTTATGCCATAAATCAGTTTCATCAACAAACTCAGCAGCATTAACAACATGTTTCACAATCTTTGCTTGAGTTAAATAAAGAGTAGAGTGTTGTGTACCTCTAGCAACAACCATGGAACCCTTGGTGAGCTTCCAACTATCACGAGAGAATGAGCTATCCAAGTCTTCATCACACAACTTACCAACAGAAAGTAAGTTCAACCGAATATCTAGAACATGCTTCACACGCTTCAAAGTCAACTTGGTACCGTTAGAGGTTTCTAAGCAAACTTGTCCAACACCAGCACATTTTGTAACACCTTGATGAGCCATTTTCACATCACCAAAATCACCAGGAGTATAAGATGTAAACAAATCCCTCCTAGATGTAACATGAATAGAAGCACCACTATCAATCACCCAACTGGTGCTATTATCAACAAGGTTAATAGATTCAAACTCCTCAACAAGAAGAAAATCATCATGAGTTACATTAACCTTGTCTTCATTGCTACCATCATCTTTATTTATGCTCTTATCTTTACTTGCCTTGGCTTTCTCCTTCTTTAGCTGCCAACAAAATTTCTTCACATGTCCCTTTTGACCACAATGATGACACTCAATATTCTTATACTTTCCTCGAGACTTGCTTCTGCTTTGATCTCTACTTTTAGGACCTCGACTTTTGTTTCTCCCCCTAAACTTAGAAACAAGAACATCTGAATGTGTAGTCGATGTACCTTGTGACTTTCTTCTCATCTCTTCATTCAAAATATTTCTCTTGGCAAGATCCATAGAGATTACACCATCAGGAGCAGAATTAGACAATGACATTCTGAGAATTTTTCAAGAGTCTGGTAAGGAGCCGAGAAGTAACAATCCTTGAACCTCTTCATCAAACTTGATACCCATGGAAGATAACTGATTCATAATTCTTTGAAAATTATTCAAGTGATCTGTCATTGATATCCCATCTATATACTTCAAAGCCAACAACTGCTTGATCAAAAACATCTTGTTATTCCCAGTTTTCTGAGCATACAACTGTTCAAGCTCAATCCAAAGGGTCCAAGCATGTGTCTCTCCAGTAATATGGTTTAACATATTATCGTCAACCCACTGCCTAATATATTCACAAACTTGTCTATGCAACAAAGTCCAATCATCATCAGATTTATCATTAGGCTTCTCTGTACCAAAAACTGGTTGATGAAAATTCTTGACATAAAGCAAATCTTCTATTTTTGACTTCCAAAAATCATAATTAGGACCATTAAGAGTGATCATTCTACTAGTATTAGTATTAGCTTCCATTGTTCACAGAATCACAAGCCCAGAAAAATACCAACAAGCTCTGATGCTAGTATGAAAGAGCCTAGCAGCGAAAATAACACAAATATCCAACACAAGAATAATATAGAAGTACTCACAACACAATATGGCAGCAACTATAACAAGCAAATATAGCAAGTAAAGCAATAACAAGAACACACCGAGATTTTAACGTGGAAAACTCCCTCAATGTGAGAGGTAAAAATGACGGGTCGTCCAGACCAATGAAATAGCTCCACTATAATCAAATGAAGTACAAGAGAGTCTCAAACAAAGCACAAAAATGTGCATATAACCAGCCAAAACATCAAAGCACCAAAGCTTATAAATGAGAAGCAAGAAGATGAAAAATACCCAAAAATAGAGCTGCTATTCGAAGCCTATTTCTCCCTCTGCAGACCTCCAATTATAATATTTACCATTCAAAATGAAGAACAAGATGTGAAGAATCTGTAGTCCAAATTTTACGTCGATCCAACGGTGAAAGAATGAGAAACTTCCGTTCAAAGATTACTTCTCTGTGAAAAAATGGGAAACCTATTTTCTCTCTTGCAAAGCCAATTTCTCCCACTGCAAATCTCCAATCAACATCTCTACCTACCAGAATGAAGAACAAGATGAGTCGAACACGCAGTTCAAATTTCAAGCTGATCCAACAGTGAATGAATGAGAAACTGCCATTTAAAACATACTGCTTTGCATAAAAATGGGAATTCTATTTTTCCTCTTCTCTCTCACTTGGTAGCTACTCTCTCTCTCTCTCTCTCTCTCTCTCTCTCTCTCTCTCTCTCTCTCTCTCTCTCTCTCTCTCTCTCTCAAATTGACCCTAAAATCTGATTAGAGTTGTGGTACATTGGGTGCAAAGAGACACCTCAAAATATTGGGCTTGAGCCTCACAAAGGAGAGAAAAACCCAACACCAGCGACGACGACAGCGACAACATCCTCTCCTCCATGTTGTGGTCCCTGGCTCATGTCTCCCTCATTTTTCTCCCGGGCTTCCCTCAGTGACATGGCAGTAACGGCAGCAGTAGCCTTCCCCTTCGCCAGCGCTACCCCTCTCTCTTCCCTCTTGTCTTCTGCGTGTGCGAGTTTCATGAGTAGAGTGTGTTGATAAACCACTATTTTATGGTTTATATTGTGTTTAATTATGTGGTTTTATCATGATCTTTACCCACTTATTCATTAAATAAGCATGCATTTATAATTCCTTCCTAAAGTTATTGCATGATTGAAAACTTGCTTCCTAGAGACTTTTAATTATGTATTTTATTTCTCCTTTATTCCATTCGATGCCGTGATCTGTGTGTTAAGTGTTTCAGGCTTTATAGGGGATGAATGAATTAGAGATTGGAAAGGAAGCTTGCAAAAAAATGGAAGGAACACAAGAAATTGAGGAGATGACCAGCGAGAAGCGACGCGGCCGCATGGATGACGCGACCACGCGGAAGAGAGGAAATCGCAATGACGCGACCGCATGGATGACGCGGCCGTGCAAATTGGAAACTGCACAAGTGACGCGGAAGCGTGGACGACGCGCCCACGTGGTAAAGCGAAACGCCGAATGACGCGTCCGCCTGAATGACGCGTCCGCGTGACATGCGCGATCTGCATAATCTGCAGAATCACTGGGGGCAATTTCGGGCCTGATTTTGACCCAGTTTTCGGCCCAGAAAAGCAGACTAGAGCCAGAGAACATGCAGAAACTAACAACAACATTCATTCTGCATAGTTTTAGTTTTTTTAGATCTAGTTTTCCTCTCCTCTAGGTTTTCTCTCTACACATTCATAGTTTTTACGATTTGTTATTTTTCATTATTTTTTCATTGGGATATTGAGAAGAGTTATTGCCTCATCAAGACTTCGACGTTCTAGTTCGTTCTCTTTACTTGTCTCTTACTCTTCCATGTTCCTTAATTTACTTAATTTTACTATTGGATTATTTTAGCATTTATTAATACAAGAATTACTTTTATTTTTAATTAATCTTTTGATCATTATTTATCATGTCTTTCTTTAATCCCCTTTCTTATGTTATGAATTTTACATTTACAATGAGCGAATAGTTCCCTAACTTGATGGGGAGTTGATTGAAAGGAATCCTTGAGTTGGGATGCTCAAGAGAAAGATTGTAATTTGGTTTATTGTTGGATTGCTCTCTAGTCACTAACACCAATCCTCCCAAGAGCGGATTGGAACTTGTGGATAGAAACAGCATCCCAACTTGTTTAACTTTCCCTTACTTAGTAAGGGACAACTAAACATAATAACCCCCAATTGTCAATTAATCTTGAGAGTACTCCAACAAGAATAGGGTTTCCAGCTAATCAACTCCCAGTCAAGGCTTTTATTTAAATTTATATAAATTCTCTAATTTAATTTTCTGCCATTCAACTCAAACCTTTTTGAAAATATCTGATCAATAAAATAGCACACTTTTCTGCAACTCGTTGGGAGACGACCTGGGATTCATACTCCCAGTATTTCAATTTTAATTTCTGTGACACCCTTCTAAATTGATAAGTGAATTTCTGGTTGGTTGAGAACTATACTTGCAACGCATATTTTATAATCATTCTTAACTCGCCAATTTCCGCCACCACCAAATTTTGGCGCCGTTGCCGGGGAGTTGCAATAGAGTGCTAAAGTTATTGATTGGATTTTATTTATTTGCATTTATTTTATTTTGCTACTATGAACTGCTTGTTTCTTTCGTTGGATGACGCGTTCGCTTCCTGACCCAAGCTTGTTAGTATTCGATCCTGAGATTGAAAGAACTATTTCACGAATAAGGCAAGCTCGGCGTCGGTTAGTCCTCTCTGAGGGCGGATCTGAAACGTCACTTGAGAAAGAAACCAGCCCCCGTTCTACTGATTTGGTTGTTTTACGTGCAGGTAACATGGCAGCAGCTAGGAGAGTTACTATCCAGGAGGCTGGAGGCCCTGATTTTACAATGCAACCATTTCAAGCGCATCACCCTGCGGTGGCTACAGACTTTGAAATAAAGACCGCACTGCTCAATTTGATGCCCAAGTTTCATGGCTTACCTGCTCAAGAGCCTATCAAGCACCTGAGAGATTTTCAAGCAGCCTGTTCTACTGTCAGGCGTGATGGTGCAGATGAAACTTCAATTTTGCTGAAAGCCTTCCCGTTTTCTCTTGAGGGAAAGGCAAGAGAGTGGTACTACACTCAACCAGCAGCAACTGTATCCAACTGGGATACACTTAGAAGAGAATTTTTGGAAAAGTTCTTTCCAGCTGAAGTTACTGATAAATTGAGGAAAGATATTTCCATGATTGTTCAGGATGATTCTGAAACTCTCTATGAGTATTGGGAGCGCTTCAATAATCTTCTGGAAGCTTGCCCCCACCATATGATTGACAAGATAGTGTTACTCGGTTATGTCACATAGGGCATGAGGCCCCAAGACAAGACCACATTGGAAAGTGCTAGCAATGGGTCTATGAAAAAGTATAAGACCACTGATGAGGCATGGCAACTGATCAGCGACTTAGCTGAATCTACTAGGAATCACAGGCAGAAACAAGGTCGTTCAAAAGCCGTTGCAGAAGTATCCTCTAGCAGAGAGACTGCTGCTCTAACTCAGAGTATCTGTGAAATGACCAACTTGCTGAAGCAAATGCAATTGAATCAACAACAAGTTCAACAAGCTCAACCTTCTCCAGCGCAGCAAAACCAACAGTTAGTCCCACAAAGAGTTTGCAAAATCTGTACTGATTATAGCCATTATACTGACGAATGTCCGCAGCTCCAGCAGGAAGACAACACCGTCGCAGCCACTCATAACTTCTATGACCGCCCCAACCAAGGGTACAATCAAAGTGGCAATTACAATCATGGATGGCAGGACAATTCTAACCAGAATTGGAGGGACAACAACAACAACAGAGGAGGCAGAGATAATCAGGAAAATCAGAGGTGGAATAACAACAACAACAGGCAGCAGAATTAGAATCAGCCTTACAGAGCACCTCACCTAAGGCAATCCCAAGGACCACAGAATACCCTACAGCAGACCTCTCCAATTACCTATCCTTCTTCTTCTGCTAATGATGACTTACTACAATCAATTGATCGGAAATAACAGACCATGGAGAATAAGATTAATGCCACTCTAAATGGTCTGAACGCTACTTTGCAGGCTCTTGTCTCCCAGATTGGATCAATGAACAACTCCAATAATCAACCTTTGAGTTCCAGTGGAATTTCCTCTCAACCATTACCCAATCCCAAGGGTGGTATTAATGCCATCACCCTAAGGTCCGGAACCACACTGCAGGAGAGGAACCAGGAGGAGCCAAGCTCACCAGAACATGCCTCAGCTGAAGAGGTAGTGGAAATAGAAGATGTTGAAGAGGAAGAAGACATACAGGACATGGCTGAAGAAGAAGAAGTGCAGCCACAAGAGGAAGCATCAAAGGGCGCAGACACTGTAGAAGACACCACTCCCATTCCATTTCCACAACTTGCAAGGAAGCCCAAGAAGCAGCTGGAACCTGATCCAAAAATGGTAGAGATATTCAAAAAGGTTGAGGTAATTGTTCCTCTATTTGATGTTATTCAACAGGTACCTAAGTATGAAAAGTTTCTAAAAGATTTATGTATACATAAAGACAAAATTAATGAATTAGAAACTATTCCTTTAGGAAGTTCCATATCTGCTTTAATGGGAGGTTTACCTGAAAAGTGTAGTGACCCAGGTCCTTGTATAGTTAATTGTACTATTGATGGTGTGATAATTTCTGACTGCATGTGTGATTTAGGAGCATGTGTGAGTATAATGCCTTTGTCTATATATGATGTTTTGAGGCTCCCTCCCTTAAAAAGGTCGGTAGCTCGTTTTGTGTTAGCATATAAAAGCATTATTACAGTGGTTGGAGTTGCTGAAGATGTCTTAGTGGGCATTAAGGGACTCACGTTCCCCACTGATTTTTATATCCTAGAAATGCCCCAAAATGACTCAGACAAGCCATCATCAATCCTACTCGGAAGGCCATTCTTGAAGACCTCAAAGTTTAAATTAGATGCTTTTTTAGGAACATACTCTTTTGAAATAGATGGCCGAATAGTGATCTTCAACCTGAATGGAGTTATGACGCACCCTCCGGAGGATCACTCTATCCTCAAGTGTGACATTATAGATGAAACCGTGGCTGAAGTTCACCAGGAGGAATTTGAAGAGAAGCACGCAGGACAAGGCCCAAGTGTGGGGACATTCTCAGAGGACAATGACAGTGCTTTACCACTATTACCAGCTCCAGACAACCCAGAGCCTGAACATGATCAGAAGTTAGAATTAAAACCCCTTCCTCCACACCTCAAATATGCTTACCTTGAAGACGGGCAGAAGTTTCCGGTTATCATTGCAAGGGAACTCACTTCTCAACAGGAAGAGCAGCTACTTGGTGTGCTGAGGAGGCACAAGAAGGCAATTGGTTGGAGTTTGGCAGACATAGTAGGCATCAATCCTCAAGTCTGTGAGCATAGGATATTTTTAGAAGAGGGAGCAAGACCTGTCCGTCAACCCCAGAGAAGACTGAACCCCACTATCCTAGAGGTTGTCAAAAAGGAAGTGACTAGACTACTAGAGGCAGATATCATCTATCCCATCTCAGACAGTGAATGGGTAAGCCCAGTACAAGTGGTGCCAAAGAAGTCTGGAGTCACTGAAGTGAAGAATGAGCATGGAGAGCTCCTGACAACCAGAGTTCAGAACGCGTGGAGGGTCTGCATTGACTACAGACGCCTCAACCAAGCAACCCGTCAGGATCACTATCCTCTTCCATTCATTGATCAAATGCTGGATCGCCTGTCAGGTAAATCGCATTATTATTTTTTAGATGGTTACACAGGTTATTTCCAGATTCATATAGCTCCTAAGGATCAGGAAAAGACCACTTTTACATGTCCTTTTGGGACTTATGCTTACAAGAGAATGCCCTTTGGCTTGTGCAATACACCAGCTACTTTCCAAAGGTGCATGATGAGTCTTTTCTCTGATCTTATTGAGGACTATATGGAGGTTTTTATGGATGATTTTAGTGTATACGGCGATTCCTTTAGCCTTTGCTTAGATGGATTATCTAGAGTATTAGATAGATGTGTCAGTACAAACCTGGTATTAAATTTTGAAAAATGTCACTTTATGGTTAAACAAGGGATTGTACTAGGACATGTTGTGTCTAACACTGGCATTTTTGTAGATCCAGCAAAGGTGGATGTTATTTCTAGTTTACCTTACCCCTCTTCTGTGAGGGAGGTCCGTTCTTTTCTTGGCCATGCAGGTTTTTACAGGAGGTTCATTAAGGACTTCAGTAAGGTAACACTTCCCTTATCCAGATTACTGTAGAAAGATATTGAGTTTGAGTTCAGTGAAAATTGCAAACAAGCGTTTGATAAGCTGAAAACCGCACTGACTCAAGCCCCAATTGTGAGAGGACCAGACTGGAGCCAACCATTTGAAATAATGTGTGATGCTTCCAACCATGCTGTAGGAGCAGCACTGGCTCAGCGTGAAGGTAAGGATCCTTTTGTTATTGCTTACGCGTCTAAAACTTTAGATGCCGCTCAGTCGAATTACACTACTACTGAGAAAGAGCTTCTTGCTATTGTTTTTGCTCTGGATAAATTCCGAGCCTATTTACTTGGTACTAAAGTAGTAGTGTATTCAGACCACGCAGCTCTAAAGTATTTATTAGCTAAAAAGGAGTCCAAACCAAGGCTTATACGTTGGATACTGCTATTACAAGAATTTGATTTAGAAATTAAGGATAGGAGTGGTAACCAGAATTTAGTGACAGACCACTTGAGTCGCCTTGAACATATTACAGATGACTCCACTCCTATAGCTGATAATTTCCCATTTGATAACCTGCAAGCAGTATCTGAGATAGTCCCTTGGTATGCACCTGTAGCTAATTATCTAGTTAGCCGCACTTTTCCTCCAAATTTTTCTAAGCATCAAAGAGACAAGCTGAAAAGCGAGTCTAAATATTATATATGGGATGACCCATATTTATGGAGATGTGGCGCTGACCAGGTAATTAGACGGTGTGTGCCTCAATCAGAATTCCAGTCCATCTTAGAGGCTTGTCACTCATCTGAGAGTGGAGGACATTTTGGCCCTCAAAGAACTGCTAGAAAAATCTTAGACTGTGGATTCTGGTGGCCTACTCTTTTTAAGGACGCTGCTGAATTTTGTAGATCTTGTTTTCCATGCCAGAAATTTGGTAATATATCCAGGAGGGATGAGATGCCTCAACAGATTATGTTTTTTTGTGAAATTTTTTATGTTTGGGGCATTGACTTCATGGGTCCATTTCCAAATTCTAATGGTTATTTCTATATATTGTTAGCTGTGGATTACGTTTTCAAATGGGTGGAAGCAATTCCTACCCGCACTGATGATACTAACACCATTGTTTTCTTTGTGAGAAACCATATTATTTGTCGCTTTGGATCACCACGAGCAATCGTGAGCGATCAAGGCACCCATTTTTGTAACAGGAGACTAACAGGACTAATGAAGAAGCATGGGATAATTCATAAAGTTACAACAACCTACCATCCTCAGACTAATGGGCAAGCCGAGATGTCAAATAGAGAGATAAAGCGTATCTTGCAGAAGATAGTCAAACCTCATAGAAGAGACTGGAGCACCGGGCTACAAGATGCACTCTGGGCATACAGAACAGCATACAAAACACCCATTGGGATGAGTCCTTTTCGCTTAGTTTATGGAAAATCTTGTCATCTCCCTGTTGAAGTAGAGCACAAAGCCTTCTGGGCAGTAAAGGAATGCAACATGGGAATTGAAAAAGCGGAGCTAAAAGGAAGTTGCAACTGCAGGAACTGGAGAGCATTCGCCTAGAAGCTTATGAGAACTCAAGACTATACAATGAGAAGATGAAGGCTGTACATGATCAGCACATCAGGAGGAAAGAGTTCCAACCTGGGGACTCAATCCTCCTTTATAAATCTCGACTGAGGCTCATGCCAGGCAAGTTGAGATCAAGATGGGAAGGTCCATACAGAGTAGAGAAGGCCGAACCGTACGGAGTTTATCACCTAAGCCATCTTTCAAGCTCTGAACTTATCAAAGTTAATGGACATCGTTTAAAACTGTACCATGGCGAGAAGCTGAAGAAAAACAAGGAGTTTGAGATCTTCCTCTTGGAAGATCCCCACATAGCCGAAGACTGAGTTAGTGGAGCGTCCAACTTACGGACGTTAAAGCAAAGTGCTAGATGGGAGACAACCCACCATGGTATGATCGTTCTTTTCTTTATTTTTAGTTTTCTTATTCAATAACTCTTCTCCTCATTAGTACATTTCGTGCATCTGCATTTCCATACTTTTATTTTTAAAAAAAAACAAAAAAAACAAAAAAAAAAATTTTCACGCGACGCGACCGCCTCATTGACGCGTCCGCGTCATAGATGTGGGAGAGATTAATAAATTAAACAGAGAGTCACGCAAGAGCGTGGCTGGAGGCGTGCCAATGGCACAAATTGTCCCACGCGACCGCGTCATATGGGAATAATGGCCTCCCACGCGACCTCGTGCCCCACGCGGCCGCGTGACCAGAATTTCGACGTCAAAGTGGTGCACACCCGAAAGTTGTGCTAGAGTGGTGCTGGACTGGCGCTGGACGCGCAGTCCCTCTCACGCGATCGCGTGCCCCACGCGGCTGCGTCGTACCCCAATAATTGACCACTCACGCGATCGCATGCCCCATGCGATCGCGTCACCCAAAATTTGGCATGTAATGATTTTGAACAGAGAGTTGTGCGAGTGCGAGGCTGCCTCCGCGCCAATGGCATAAAACGGGTCACGCGACCGCGTGACCGATGCGACCGCGTCATTTAGTTCAGCGCAAGTCGCGCGATCGTGTGCCCCACGCAACCGCGTCGCCTGCGCCGCACAGTTTTCTTAATTTGCCAATTATCATATCTTTCTCCCCCCAAATCCTATTTTCTCTTTTCCCTCCTTATTTCTTCTCCCTCCCTTCCTTCCTTCTTCCTTCTTTCTCACTTTTTCCTCTCTCTCACCCCCATTAACAAGGTTTTTCTTTCTCCTTCCCTCCTTACTTTTCTATTATTCTTCTTATTTTTATATGCCATCTTCTTTTCTTTTCTTTTTACCTTCATTATTCATCTTTTCTTTTTCTTTCTTTCTCCTTTTTACTTGGTGTTATAAATTTATTTGAGTCATTGTTTTTCATTATATGCTTGTGGATTGTTGTAAATTTGTTTGACAATTATATATTGCTTTTTAAGGGATTACTTGCATGTTCAAATTCTTATTTTCAAGAGCTTCTTCTACATGCATGCTATGTGTTTGTGAAAAAACGCATATGGCATTATGAACTTCTCTACATTTTTCTACTCTAATATTCAATGCTTGTTTTTCACAAATTCCCTTTACTATTTTATTCATTGAATTTAATTGTCAATACAAATGTGATAGTTAGTTACGAGTGATAACATATTTAAATTGGACATTGAATGCTTGATATATGCTACTCATGCCTTTGCCTGCATGCCAATAAACCCCTTGCATTTATTTGTCCCCATATGCACTTGCTATATTTCTGTTGATGAACTTTTCACATGTAGTCCGGACCATGTGTTAACGTCATTCTTCTTTATTGTGCATTGATTATCACTCACATCGCCCTCTTCCTTGCTTTACACCTTTAAATTTAATTTACTTTCTCTTCCCTTTTTCAGGATGGCCACCAAGAAAGGAAAGGAGAAAGCTACTCCCAAACAACCAGCAAGAAGAGGAACAAAGAGAGCATTGGTGGCAGAACCCTCTTCAACTGCAGTAAAGCCCTCAACAAAGAAAACAAAAAGGATTATAAAGGTTGATGATAAAGAAAAAGCCTTCCCAGCAAAGGACACTGTGCGATTTCCCAATCGCTACTGTGAGCAGATGTTCCTCATCCTGACTGAAAGGAGTTACAACAACGAATACCTTCTTCTCCTCCCACCCAATATTACTACCTTTGTTGAGCCGCAAATTGCCCGAAGACAATGGGGTTTCCTACAAAGACAGCCAAGGCAGGTCAAAAATTGGTGGTGGCCAAAAATTGGTGGTGGCGGAAATTGGCGAGTTAAGAATGATTATAAAATATGCATTGCAAGTATAGTTCTCAACCAACCAGAAATCCGCTTATCAATTTAGAAGGGTGTCACAGAAATTAAAATTGAAATACTGGGAGTATGAATCCCAGGTCGTCTCCCAATGAGTTGCAGAAAAGTGTGCTATTTTATTGATCAGATGTTTTCAAAAAGGTTTGAGTTGAATGGCAGAAAATTAAATTAGAGAATTTATATAAATTTAAATAAAAGCCTTGACTGGGAGTTGATTAGCTGGAAGCTCTATTCTTGTTGGAGTACTCTCAAGATTAATTGACAATTGGGGGTTATTATGTTTAGTTGTCCCTTACTAAGTAAGGAAAAGTTAAACAAGTTGGGATGCTGTTTCTATCCACATGTTCCAATCCGCTCTTGGGAGGATTGATGTTAGTGACTAGAGAGCAATCCAACAATAAACCCAATTACAATCTTTCTCTTGAGCATCTCAACTCAAGGATTCCTTTCACTCAACTCCCCATCAAGTTAGGGAACTATTCGCTCATTGTAAATGTAAAATTCATAACATAAGAAAGGGGATTAAAGAAAGACATGATAAATAATGATCAAAAGATTAATTAAAAATAAAAGTAATTCTTGTATTAATAAATATTAAAATAATCCAATAGTAAAATTAAGTAAATTAAGGAACATGAAAGAGTAAGAGACAAGTAAAGAGAACGAACTAGAACGTCGAAGTCTTGATGAGGCAATAACTCTTCTCAATATCCCAATGCAAAAACAATGAAAAATAACAAATCCTAAAAACTATGAATGTGTAGAGAGAAAACCTAGAGGAGAGGAAAACTAGATCTAAAAAAACTAAAACTATGCGGAATGAATGTTGTTGTTGGTTTCTGCATGTTCTCTGGCTCTAGTCTGCTTTTCTGGGCCAAAAACTGGGTCAAAATCAGGCCCAAAATCGCCCCCAGCGATTCTGCTGATTATGCAGATCGCGCATGTCACGCGGACGCGTCATTCAGGCGAACACGTCATTCGGCGTTTCGCTTTGCCACGCGGGCGCGTTGTCCACGCTTCCGCGTCACTTGTGCAGTTTCCAATTCGCGCAGCCGCGTCATCCATGCGGCCGCGTCGCTTCTCGCTGGTCATCTCCTCAATTTCTTGTGTTCCTTCCATTTTTTTGCAAGCTTCCTTTCCAATCTCTAATTCATTCATGCCCTATAAAGCCTGAAACACTTAACACACAGATCACGATATCGAATGGAATAAAGGAGAAATAAAATACATAATTAAAAGTCTCTAGGAAGCAAGTTTTCAATCATGCATTAACTTTAGGAAGGAATTATAAATGCATGCTTATTTAATGAATAAGTGGGTAAAGATCATGATAAAACCACATAATTAAACACAATATAAACCATAAAATAGTGGTTTATCATGTGTTATGTGAAAAAGGTGGTGGCAATGCTAACGAGAGAGTGTGACTGAGATGAGAGTGTGTATGTTAGGGTTAGGGTTAGTTTGGTAATTTTTCAATAAAATTAGAGGTAATATAGTAATTGAAAACTAAATTTAACCCAACAAAATTAGAATACCATTTAATTATCAACTTACAAATTATTTTCAAATAAATACTCTTATTCAAAAATTAGAGATAATCAAATTAATTTTTCTTTATTAAAAAGATAAAATTGAAAATCTTAATATTCACATTAAGTCATATAAAATTCTCATTATTTTTGAATTATTAAAATTTTAAATTATAAATAAAAAAATACTCAATTATTATGAAAATTATATGAGTTATAATAAATTTTAAACTCAAAACCTCATAATTTTGCTTTAATTACCTTTTTGTAAGATAATTTTCAAAAAATAAAATCATAAATAAATATCATAGATCTCAAATAACTCATAATTTAATTTAAAAAAACAGTGATTTTACAGCTTTGTTAAAATGCTCTATAATACATGTGTGTATTAATTAGTGGTAAATTGATATCGATATCAATAATTAATTTTTATAGTTAATTTCGTACTACTAAAGATTATATATAGTGTTGCTTTCGTAGTTCATGAGTCTAAGTTTGAGAGATAATATTTTATTTAATTTTTTTAATTTGTTATTCTTCCTTAACTACTTCATTGAATAAAAATGTATTCTTCATTTTTCATCGAAGTTTATCATTTTAAAGTACAAGTTACAATTTTTTATGATATTTTTTTATGTAGTCATTTTTTTTTTTTGATAATTTGATAATTGTTCTTACTCAAGTTTATTCTTTTCGTCTATCGAGCAATTGCTTCCAATGAGCTTTATAGGCCAAGTTCAAATTCTATCCCCTCTGTGCTTTATTTTACGTCTGTCCAAAAATCTTTGAATTAGAGCATATAATGAGATTGAATTTCTTCAATTTAGGTTCATTTTTGCTAGAATTGTGTCAAGTTTGGAGATGCAATTTCAAAACTTGGTATTGTATTTTTCTTTTAAACCTTTCATAATAAAAATAATTTTATAACATATTATGATTTTTTTTAGAAACTACCGGCCTTCTGGTGTATCAATGTAATGTCATTGATTGAAATAAAGGTCAATTTAGTTTCTTAGTGTGACTATTATATACCTTACCACATTACATAGATAGCGGATGATGAAGGTTATTTAACAAGAGGATGATCTGCATTTACATGGATTCTAAA
Source organism: Arachis hypogaea (assembly GCF_003086295.3). NCBI lineage: Eukaryota > Viridiplantae > Streptophyta > Magnoliopsida > Fabales > Fabaceae > Arachis > Arachis hypogaea. The sequence continues at coordinate 149,885,163 of NC_092054.1, read as the reverse complement.
TGTTCGAACTGATGATATTGTTTCAGTTAGGTGTCGTTATGAGAGTGACTCTAATTTATATGTGTCTAAGGACTAGAATAGCTTAAATATTATATAAATAATAATTTAGTTTTAATATTAGTATTTTATTAAAGTAGATTTAGAAAAATTTTAATTGTTGCCTCAATTTATATAGTACGATTATTATTTTTGAATATATTATTTTTAAATTTAATTGTATGATTTTTTTAGTTTTTAAATTGTTTATTTTTATTTGCTCTCAATATAACTAAGAAAAAAATAAAATAATTAAGTTAAAAAATCTGCTAATAATAAATAATATCTTTGATATGATCATTATTTTAATCAATTGTGAAATTATTGTAAACAAACAAAATAATTAATAGTTGGGTTAAAATTTTGTTAACAATAGTATTTATTCAAAATTTTATATTTTTAATAATATATTTAGTTGGGTTAAAATTTTATTAACATATATATTAACGTATAATTAATTATACGTATAATCTTATGATAACCTATAATGAATAGTATATTAGGGTAAAATTTAGTCCTCCAATAATATATATATATAAGAAAATAATTAAGGGTATAAAAAATATGTTAATAGCTGAAATTTATGGCTATAATTAGTATATATCAAATTATTAATTAAAAGTTTATTTTTTTTATCTTAAACCAAATCAATTTTATCATTATTATTAAATAAATACACAATTATAATTAACATTATTTTATATAATCATAATACTATCCATAATTTTATTATTTCTATTATACTACTATTTTTATATAAATTATGTTTTTAATAGTGATTTATGAAGATTGCCATGATTAATGAAGATTATCATAATTTATGAATATTACACTTACACTAATATTAATAATGAGGAATAAAAAAATTCCTTAGCTTGAATGATTGTAGACGATATATATATATATAAATAATCGTAATCAAAAAATAAATATATCCTGAGAAAAAAATTATTAAATATAAAAAAATAATTATAATAAAAAATTTAATAATATAATTTAAATATATTTACCTACAATTAATATGATACGTATATATACATAAATAATAAAATATTTGGAACTATTTAAATAAAATAAATATATTTTAAGAATTAAAAATTATTAATTACACAATTAATATATATTAATATATATTTTTATATAAATAAGAAAACTTTCATGATTATGGACTCAAAAGAAAATAATCATAATAAAAAAAATTAAACTTTGTGACTTAGATATATTTATGTACAACTAATATATACATATATATAAAAAAAATTTAGAATGATTTAAACAAAATAAGTATATCTTAAGAACAAGGAAACTATTAAGTAAATAATTAATATATACGTATACATAAATAAAAAAATTATTAATTAAAAAGAAATAGTATATTTTTTATTTTAGGAATTAAATACACATCATTATAATGATTTGTTTTGAAATAGATAATAATTAAATATGTTTATTTTTAATTTAGAGTATATTAATCCTATACTATATATATGTCCTTTAATGTATTATATGATTGTAAGATTTTATATTTAAGGCTTATATTTTTTTGACAATTGCTATGACTCCTAGATATGATGATGTTGTAACCTTGAGTTTAATATAATTTTTTAATTAGTTTTTTATTTATATTTTTTGTGTTTTTATTTTATATGAATTTATTTACAAGTATGATTTTATTAAGAATCTCAAAGTAATATCTGGGTATAAAATTTAAAATTTAAGATTAGAATAATTCGATTATAAAATATCAAACAATTTAAACACGGATACAAAAATTCCCAATTAAGGTTGTTATACTTGATGAAGAGGTAATATAAAAATGTATATCATTTTTAAATTAATTTACTATTTTTATTATTTTTAATTTTTTTATTGTAATATTATTTTATAATGATGTCCATATACAATGCACAATAAAAAATCCAGAATTATCCCTATTTGGGAAAAGAATTTCTAAAGGAAGTATTTATGTTATGACAAATCTTGGCGTAGGACAAAATAATATTAGGTTCAAGCAAACTTGGCTTGAATATAGGTTTACTTTAAAAAGTATACCATTTTGCATTTGGTTGAAGATTTCTCGATCCCGGTAAATTTGTTTTACTTTGAACCATACGAAGAAATATTCCAAAAAAAAAAAAAGGAAAAGCCTCGCACTTGATAGATAAGAGTTTAGGGGTGACAAACGGACTAGACTGCCCCGTCCCACCTAGTGTAGCGGTCCAAATTTTTATCCGCCCTGTCTAATGGCAGATTGGAGGGTAAAAATAATTTAAACATAAAAGTGTATGTGAAGCTCATGTAAATTTTTTCTCTTCAAAGTTGCGAAAAAAACTGATGCAGAAGTGTAAATATGGGTAAAAATATAAAGTTACCATTTGAATTATAATTTATATATAATATATAAAAACATTAATATAATTTTACTCTATTATAATTTTTTCTCTTCTTACTTTTCCTTCCATTTAAGCAAAAGAAAAATTTTTCTCTATTTTCTTTCCATTCATTTTTTCTTCATCTAAACAACTAACACATACAAAAATATACTTTTCTTTCCATTTTCTTTCCTCTCATTTTCTTTCTTTTCATTGTCTTTCCTCTTATTTTCCATCTTATATCCAAACAATAGCTTAGTGTTTATCCATTTATCTTCTATTAATATTGTTATAACAAGGATATATGTGACTTAGCTTTATAAAAATGATATAACCTTAACTTTGATTATCTGAGAATTTATTGAGTGACTAGAATAGCTCCACGTCACGAACCAATGAATGCTTGCAATAGGAATGATCACAAAAACAGCCGAAACGGGTATTTGCAGGAATTACTCGTATTTTGAGACTAGATAGGGACTAGGGGTGGTAAACGGGGCGAAACTCATCGGGTTGGCCCCGCATAACCCCCAAAAGGGGGGTTGGGCTAAAAATTTAAGATTGTCAAACTTAAAAAGCATGCCTACCCTGCACCGCCTAATCCATGGGATTTGGCGGGTTTTGGCGGGGTGGGGCAGGCTTCCCCGCTGGGCCAAGCTTTTATTTTGTCAGGACCATTTTTTTGCAAATTTTTATGATGTTATTGATCTACAAGAGGATGAAGATGATAATTGAAGATGTTCTAAGTTATATTTTGGATTATGTTTTATGTTTGATTGATTATAAACTTGAAGATATTTAATTATATATTTTGGACAATATTTATTTTGCTTTGGAAATGTTGGTTTTATTATTTTGTTTCAATAAATTTGGTTTATAATTATGTTTATTACATATTTATAATTATAAAGACTTTAATGTATGTGAATTTAAAAATTATTATTTTTTATATTTTTAGAAATTATAAATTTATTGAAATTATTGTGAAATTATATATTGTTTAATATTTAATGGTTTATAAAAAAAGGAGAATCCGCCAACCCGCCAGCGTACCATTACGTGGGGCGGGAGAGAAATTCAGGACCGCCTTACTAGGCGAGGCAAGGCAGGCCAGCCCATCAGATAGCAGATTTTTGGCAAGATAGGGCGGACTTTTCTGTTTGTCACCCTAATGGGGACATGGACATAAGTACCTGCTCATAGAACCTATTAAATATACGCGAATATAAAATTATTAATTCCTAATTTATATACATAAATCCATTTCTTGAATTTAGTAACCCTAATTTCTGCCTTCAATTCAAATTTTTCCTTTTTCTTCCAGACTCATTCTCAACCTTGATCCTCTCTCTCTCTAACTCACTTTCTCTGCCTCTCAAGTCCGTCACTATGTCGCTCAGTATCGTCCTAAAAAATTATGTTATGTTATTATGTTGGAATATGTTTTTATGTTTTCTCCTTTTGAAATGTTATTTTTTCATAATGAATATGTTATAAATTGTGTTGAATTATATTAAATCGATTATTTTATGATTATTATATTATATCTTTTTGTGCTAATTTTTTTCAAAAGTTTTCAAAAAATATTCGTAGATATTCGAGGAGATATGCGTTCCCTAAGGGATAATTAAACAGGAACTTGCAATGACAGAGAAGGAACGGGGCATTTTTTTTTAAAATAGGAGTAAGGGATGGGAAGGGGCTTCTCACACTCCCCTGAGTACTCATTACTATATCTAACTAGCAACGGGATCCAATATGAGCCGATTTAAGAGGGAACGCATGGATTTCATCTGCGTTGGGCATTTAAGGTAATGAACCTAAATCGGATTTGGGACCCTAACAATAGATTTTAGTTGATCTTACTTGCATTGAGGTCTTACTAGACCCAAATATATCTTGGATTAATATTTTAAGTCATTGATATAGCAAATACTATACTATTTAATATTATAACACTTAGTATATATATAAGTTGGATATATTTATAAGATATTTTTTAATTCAAATTAAAAAAAATTAATTATCTCTTTTTTAGTTTTAAATATTACTAGTGTTAAACCCGTGCGATGCACGGGCTTATATTTAAATTTGATAAGTTAAATTAAAAATAATATTTTATAACCATATATTTTTTAAATTTAGTATAACACTATCATCGTCGTTATATAATAAACGTGTTAAATATGTTATTTTATCTTTATTCAAAGTAAAATATAAATAGAAGTTTTACATTGTGCCAACCTCAATATTTAAGTTTTACATTCACGTTAATCAAACAATAAGAATTACAATAAATCAATGTTCAAATACAAAAATTATAATATATAACCATATCTTAGTTTGAATTTTAAAACTTGAACACTAAACGATAATTTTTTGTTTATAAAAAACATAACAATAGTAAATAATAAAGTGCTGATATTGCTACTTCTTAAATTACCTGTATTCTCAGCAACATCGAATATGGCTGGGTATTCAATTTGCACATAATCATCTAATATAGTCGTATTTTCAGTAATATCCTCAACTTCTTCAAAATTTTTTGAAAGATTTATAGTCAATTCCTTCAAGAATGTTTTTCTTTGTATCAGGTGTCTTTCTTTTTCAGCTATGCACACTTCTTCTAATTCTTTAGTATCTAAATTTGAATTAGATGTATTTGCTCCTGTAATCATGAGAGATAATACATCAAGTACTTTATATTATAAAAAAAGAAAAATGAATATATGTTAAATGTTTGAATAAGATGAATTATGAACATATATTATGAAGATAGTATTAAAGATAAAAGAAGTAAAATTTTAGCTTTGTGATAATTACAATCTATCATGCTTATCTTACCATGTCTCTTTTAAATACTCATGACATGTTAGTTATTTTGTATACCCAATAAAAATTAAATATATAGAACTGACATACTTAAAAATACCAAATAAAAAAATATATTATTCTAACCTAAAAACAAAAATGATAAAATAATTAATTTATTTTTTTATATGAAGTCTACCTTAAATTGTGCTTCGCTTTGTATTTTCTTTGTCTTTTAATATCAATTTTTTCTTTAATATAATCTTGCTTCTCTTTAGACTTCTTGCATCTTTCAATATATACCTAAAAATATTAAATAAATAATTTTTTTAACCAATTAAAAATATATATACATTATACATAATACATTTTTATTATCAAATTTTTTATATTATTAAAAAAATAAAGTAATACACATATGACAGCATTTGTTTTTGGTATACATTTCCATTAAAATATAGACACAGGAGTACATGTATGGTGTTTGTTTACTGAAACAAAAATGATGAAAGACATAGTCATACACAAACACCCGTTAAAAACATGTATTTTGTGTCTCTCTAAAATGCTGAAACACTAATTTTTAACTTGAGACACTAATTTTTTACAATTTTTCTCATGTCTAACTTACCAAATAGAATATGAAATTAGTGTCTTCTTATGTCTATGTAAAATCGCACAGATTTTATTTTCAATGGCTGCTTTAATTTCTTTTTTATTCTCATTTATTTAGTTACGTAAAATATATTTTACGAAAAATAATATATATTTTTTTACAAAAGTATCTTTTTTCAAATAAATATAAGTTTAATCTCACTATCAATAAATTCAACTTATAGTTAAATTTTTTTTTCATTTTCTTAAATAAAGAGATTGAAAATGAATAACTAAGAGAGAAAAAGATGAAAGTACCTCTATTATTGTGCTGAGATAATCTAAAAAATAACAATGTAAACGAAGTAAATAGAAAAAAAATTATAAATGTGACAGATAAAAAAATTTTAAATTTAAAAATCAAAACGGTTAAGAAGCTACTTAATTAGGAATTAGTATTAGAATTTTAAATTTCAAATTTTTAAATAGAGTTTCCAAATTAGCTAGTGCAAATTTAAAATTTTTAAATAAACTTTTTTAAGAATATAGGAATTTGTTAATTTAAAAATAATTTTTATTAGTTTCGTCATAAATAGTATCAATCCTATTATTTATCGATAAAAATAAATAAAATTAAATACAATCTAAAAATTAATAACCTTATAAATTACGTAAATTTAGAAAAAAATACTTAAAAAGAGAGAAAAAGATGAAAGTACTTCTACAATCTAAAAGATAATAATAAAAATTTATAAATGTGTCAAGTAAAAAAATTTAAATTTAAAAATCGAAATGGTTAAAAACTTAATTAGAAATTAGTATTAAAAATTCAAATTTAAAATTTTTAAATAGAATTTCCTAATTAGCTAGTATAAATTTTAAATTTTTAAATAAAATTTTCTAATCAAACGTCCGTTGTCCATTAGGAATATAGAAATTTGTTAATTTAAAAATAATTTTTTTTAGTTTCATCATAAACAGTATTAACTTTATTATACTTTTTCTAAAATTTAAACAGTATTATATTTTTTTTAAATAGTATAAATAACTTCACATCTTAATAAGACTGATAATTCTATTTACTTTATTATAATCCTTTGTAATTAGCATAGTAGCTTATAAATTATATAAATTTTTAAAAAATATTCTCAAACCCAATTGCTTACTTAAAAATTCAAAAAAAAAATATTTGAATTTAAATTTAAAATTCTAAACATAATACTTTAATTAAAAATTATAATTAAATTTTTTTTAAATAAGTACATATTAAAAATTAATAACTAACTTACTTATATCAACAATAATTCAAAGAAGAAATTTATAACTTTATGACATTAAATATTAAATTAAAAATTATCATAATATCAACGGTGAGAATCAAATTAAAAATAAAACCACAAGTAATAACTAAATAACTTCAATTTATATTTAAAAAAATTCTAAATTCCAAACATAAAAATCGAAAAGAACAAAAAGAAAAATAACTCAAGAAAAGACAATGTTTTCACCAAAACAAACATATGCTTGGCATTATTCTATTAGATAGACTCTAAAAGGGATTCCAAAACATATGCATCCAAATTCTCAAGTTTCTTTCTCAATCTTGATCTTCTTGCAAGTTGAGGTATTTCCTTCCACCTTCGAATCTTCCGACTCCGAGGATAGTCGCTTAGTTGGTATAATAGCATTTTCCAACAATTCGGATTCATCATTGGCCGCAACTTCGTTGGAATTCAAGTAACAAATTCTGTACAAAAAAACCACATTATCAGTCATCTTCTTAACTTTATAAGAAGGTGAAAAAATGTGGATTATCATATATGTGAACTTCAACGATGAAGAGAAAGATCTTATCAATTAGGTTGAGCAAAAGTGTAGGTGTATCCAATAGATTTCCTTTCTGTAGGGTATTACATAATATATTAATAATAAATAATATAAAAAGTACCAATAAAAATATCTTCACTAATATTTTTAGAAATAAATATTGGTTAGATCTTACCAATAGGAGTGGATCAAGTATCTCTACACAACTCTTTCCCAAAACTTGTTTTGCCTCCTTGTCAAAGACTACATTACATGCACAGTCAGAATCATCAGTGACACCAAACTTTATTCGATACCTGCTTAAAAAAGAAAATAACATAAAAAAAAGTTAAATATAGACTTATTCAATATCTAATCCAATATACATAGACTTTAATTTAAAAAAATAAATAAATAACCTTGGAGTTATGGATAAAAGGATATTAGTAGAAAACCCGTGTCTTCATCGAGTCAAACCATCTCAATTGAGTATGGCAATGGAGAATTTTTGTAACTTGATAGTGTTCATAACCGTATCACTCGTATACGTAAATTGTAGTGCTTTACATCTCTCATAACTTATCCTTTTATAGTTGCATCATAACTAAAATTTTTTAAATTTGGTTGACTTTAATTTAAAATTTAAAAAATAACAAACTAAGTAAAACAACCCAAACTTAAAATTTGAAAATAACAACCTAAACAAATAATAATTTAAAAATTCTAAACTAACGTAAATCTTTATTTATAGTAATATTAGTATGTAACAACCGAAGAATAATTAACGTAATTTTTTTTAAAACTCTAAATTTCTTTAAAAGAATTTATGTAGCTGCAATTTTAAAAAAAAATCAATAAAATTTTTAAAAATAATGCTAAAAAGAATTAACAGATTTTTAAAAAATAGTGTTAAAATATAAAAAAGAACAATCTAAGTAAAATCTAAATAAAATTAAAAAAATAACAACTTAAATAAAATAATTTGAAATCTAAAAAATAACAACTTAAGTAAAACAACCCAAACAAATAAAACAATTTAAAATTTAAAAAATAACAACCTAAGTAAAACAACCCAAACTTAAAATTTGAAAATAACAACCTAAGTAAATAATAATTTATAATTTATAAATATAAATCTAAAAATTTCTAGTGACGACACGTAAGCAAATAAACTCCCAGACTCAACGTATGAGCGCCACGTCAGCAAATGAGCTTCTCATTTGTATACTATAAAGATTTTCTAATGTAACAAAAAAGTGAAAATAAAAATAATTACTCACATAATTAAAATAGATAATCTTAATATATACATGACACTATATATATCAAGGATTATTATATATGATACATACTTTTTTTTCTTTTCTATAATGACTATTTATATAATTTATTGAACAATTTTTTTCATCTTAATATTTAATAAATTTAACATATAAAATATTATTTAACATACAAAAATAAGTAATTTAAGTCATTATCTAGAACAATAAGTATAATAGTACAAATACTTATTTATTTATTAGTAGTAAAAAAATATAAATAATATAAATTAATATTTTTTTAGTATAAAAGCAATAATAAAGGTTATGAATTAAGTTAATTACATAATTAAAAAATTATAAAAAATTTCTTAAATAATAATAAAAATAAGATCACTATTTTTACATATTAAAAATAAAGTTTATGAAAAAAAATTTGGATAATAAAGCAATTCTCAATAGATTATACATTAACTCTGTCAAAAAATAAATAATTAATATATTGAATATTATTATTTACGTACTAATATATATATATATATATATATATATATATATATATATATATATATTACCAATTATTAATTTTATAATTAATTTTTAATCCAATTTTTGGTAATTAAAATTTAAATGGTTGAAATTATTAAATGCTCAATATTTTATATGGAACCAATTTATTTTTTTATTGAAATTAAAAAAATGAGTTATTAATCAATATTCTAAATTTAAATTTAAATTTGAGTAAGAAAATTAAAAAATATTTTAAATTTTATCTCACTAACCAGAATTAATTTCAAGATAAGAAATTACTTTGTACATCATATATATTGTAAAATAGTATGGTCATTTGCTATTTTTTAATGGTAAATATTGTCAAATAAAATAGTGTAAGAAATTAGAAAAAATGTATTTACAAGTTTAGAAAATATTAATTTATTTTTCAATAGAATAAATTATATATTGAATAACAAAAGTTGTTATTGGTTTCTCTTCACACTAACTAATACTCAACGATGGTGTTTTGGTACACTATGTTACCAAAAAATATTAATCAATCAATCTAATAACTTTTGTAATGACATAAGTTTATGAATTTGAAAATTTAGAAATCATTTTATAAAATGTGAAGTTTTAACAAGTAACAGTGCTGATTATATTATTTTGACTTCAAGAATGAATATGATACCAACAAATAAAATTGTCCCAAGTAAATTTCAACAAAACAAAAGTCCATAAGTATTGCTATTAATAGAAAATTAATCTATTTTAAAGACAAATGCAATTTTTTTCTACGGATTTTCTAACTCGACAAGTGGATGATTAATCCACCACATATTGATGCTCTATTTATTAAGGGTCTGTCGCTAACTAATGGATTGTTATACACACAAGGCGAGATTAGAACTCTAAATACTTGCTTAAACAGACAAATGAAATGACCATTCATCCAATCAAAATTGATTAAAACAAATATTAATTATTTTTAATATTTTTAAGTTGTAAAATATTTATAATAATAATAATTACTGTAGATATTTTTCATTTAAATTTTAATAAAAAAATTTATATAATTTTATGTATTATCCCGTGTAGAACACGGGAACATATACTAGTTATACACAAAATTTACATAATTAGTTATTCTTAAATTAGAGGATCAAGTTAAGTTATTATATCATTATCTTTAATTAATATTTTTTCTAATTTTAAAAACATTATAATTAAATGCAAAAGCTCTAACCAAGGAGTAAATATGTTAGTTTATTAAATAGAATTTTTAAATTAAATTTTGAGCTAAATATGGTTATCTGCTGCATTATATGAACAACAAATGATGGAGTTTATTTTAAAAAAATAGTGTGAATTTGCATAGATTTTACATATTCAATCTGATCAAATTATTTCTGTTAGTTGTCATTACAAAAATGATTCTAATGTATATGCATCCAAAGTCTAGAATTGAATACTGTTACAATGGGTAACCGGAGATTGATGGGCTGGATTTGTAAGGTTGGCCCAATCGTCTGAATGAGGAAGTCCCCAACTAGGTTCGCGTTAAGGAGCTGCCGTCCGAGTTGTGTGTGTGAAGGAATGGGGGTGGTACCTGCAAAGACACTCCGATGCCTAAGTCAGCAAGGGTCTAAGCAAGTTTAGAGAGTATTGGAACTTAGCGATACCTGAGGGGTGTCAGTGTATTTATAGTGGTGAACCAATAACCACCGTTGGAGTAGTTCCACCTTTTAAGGAGGATAACCGTCCATTTATCTTAGGGAAGTTGAGATATGGCTCCTGAAAGTGGGTTGAGAGATTTTAGGGGCAGTTACTTGTATGTTATCTGCCAGCTAATCTGATATTCTGACTTCCTTGTATCAGGCTTCTATTGTTCCCTCCATTTTTGTAACTGAGGGTTCTTGGAGAGTTTCTTGGATCAGGCTTCTATTGTTCCCTCCTGGTTTGGTACTAGCTAACTTGGAAAGGGCGTCTGCTCTACTGTTGAGATTCCGAGTTATATGTCTGACCTCGGTTTCAGCAAATCGTCCAAGGTGTTCCAAGATTTTGTCTAAGTACCTCTTCATGTTGGGGTCTTTAGCCTGATACTCTCCGTTTATTTGGGAGGTCACCACCTGAGAGTCGCTGAAGACAACTACTTTTGTTGTACCGACTTCTTCTGCCAGCTTTAATCCTACAATCAAAACTTCGTACTCTGCCTGATTGTTGGAAGCTAGAGATTCAAATTTGAGGGAGACTTCCACTTGAGTCCCCTCTTGGTTGACTAGTATTATACCTGTATCGCTTTCGACTTTGTTAGAGGATCTATCTACATATAGCTCCCATGTGGTGGAGGCTTCTTCTTATCTCCTGCATATTCTGCCACAAAGTCGGTGAAGCATTGGGCTTTGATTACCGTCCAAATTTTGTACTTTAAGTCAAACTTGGATAGCTCTATGGCCCATTGAACTATTCTATCCGCAATATCCGTCTACTGGAGGATTTACTTCATGGGTTAGTTCGTTCGAACTATTATTGTATGAGCTTGAAAATAAGGTCGTGGCCTTCGGAAGGCTACTATTAAAGCATATGCAAACTTCTCGAATTTTTGATACCTTAATTCAGGGCCTTGTAGAACCTTGCTGGTAAAGTATACGGGATGCTGTTCGACCTCATCTTCCCGTATTAGAGCTGATGCTACAGCTTTGTCGGCTACGAACAAATAGGGTTAGAATGAGAGGTTGGCTCAAAAATCTTTTGAACTCCTGTAACACTTCTTCGCATTCAGGAGTCCATTCGAACTGGCATCCTTTTCTTAGTAGAGAGAAAAGTGGTAGGGATCTTAATGCTAATCCTGCCAAGACCCTGGAGAGGGCGGCGGATCGGCCATTTAGCTGGTGGACTTCTCTTAAACAAGTCGGGCTTTTCATTTCTAAGATTGCTTTGCACTTGTCGGGGTTGGCTTCAATCCCTCTTTGTGTAAGCATAAATCCTAGAAATTTTTCTGCTTCCACCGTGAAGGTGCATTTTGTGGGATTCAATCTCATCCCATGCATCCTAATGGTGTTGAAGACTTGCGAGAGGTCGCTTAAGAGGTCGACTTCATCCTTAGTTTTTACTAGCATATCGTCTACATAGACTTCCATTAGGTTTCCAAGGTAGGGGCCGAACACCTTATTCATCAACCTTTGATATGTGGCTCCTGCATTTTTCAGTCCGAAAGGCATGACTACATAGTAATAGTTTGCTCTTGGCGTGATGAAAGATGTTTTTTCTTGATCCGGCATGTACATCGGGATTTGATTGTACCCCGAGTACGCGTCTATGAACGACAAGTATTGATACCCTGAGCTGGAGTCCACTAAGGTATCAATGTTTGGAAGGAGATATGGGTCTTTAAGACACGCCTTGTTCAGGTCGGTGTAGTCGACGCACATCCTCCACTTGCCGCTTTGCTTTGTGACTAGCACCACATTTGCCAGCCACGCTGGATATTTAACCTCTTTGATGAAGCCGGCTTCTAGGAGGGCTTGTACTTTCTCTTCTACCACTCGAGCTCGCTCTGGTCCGAGCTTTCGTCTTCTTTGTTGGACAAGTCGTGACCCAGGGTATACTGACAGCTTATGTGCCATGAGATCGGGATCTATCCCTGGCATGTCGGAGGCAGGCAAAGAGGTCGAAATTCTTTCGTAGGAGCCTTATGAGCCTCTATTTCAGATCTTCTTTCAGGTTGACTCCTATGTAGGTATTTTTTCCTTCCTTTTCTCCGACCTGTACCTCTTCAGGTTTTCCACCGGGCTGCGGTGGCAAGTCTTCTTTAGCTCGGACTCCTCCTAGCTCAATAGTGTTCACCTCCTTGCCCTTTCCCCTCAGGTTTAGGCTTTCATTGTAGCATTTCCTCGCCAATTTCTGGTCTCCCCTAATGGTTGCTATTCCCTCTGGTGTTGAGAATTTCATGCAAAGGTGGGGAGTGGACACCACTTCTCCGAGCCTATTTAGAGTGGTTTTGCCGATTAGGGCATTATAGGCTGAACCCACATCGATGACTATGAAGTTGATGCTCAGAGTTTTGGATTTTGCCCCTTTTCCAAAAGTTGTGTGAAGGGGTATGAATCCCAGTGACTTTATTGGTGTATCCCCTAGCCCATATAGGGTGTCAGGGTAAGCCCTTAATTCCTTTTCATCTAACCCCAGCTTATCGAATGCTGGTTTGAAAAGGATGTCGGCTAAGCTTCCCTAATCTACCAGGGTTCTGTGAAGATGGGTGTTGGCAAGGATCATAGTTATCACAACTGGATCATCATGTCCAGGAATGATTCCTTGCCCATATTCTTTTGTGAAAGAAATAGTTGGTAGGTCGGGAGCTTCGCCTCCGACCTGATAGACTTCCTTCAAGTGTCTCTTGCGAGACGACTTTGTGAGGCCACCTCTGCCAAATCCTCCCGACATCATGTGTATATGTCTTTCCGGGGTTTGTGGTGGTGGATCTCTTCGTTCCTCGTCATCTCGCTTCCTTTTGCCATGATGGTCCGACCTTTCCATGAGATATCTATCAAGCCGACCTTCTCTGTCCAGCTTTTCTATCAAATTTTTTAGGTCATAACAATCATTTGTTGAGTGACCATATAGCTTATGGTACTCACAATAGTCGCCACGACCCCCCCCCCTTTTATTTTTGATGGGCCTAGGGGGTGGTAGTCTTTCAGTATGGCAAATTTTTCTGTATACATCCACCAGGAAAACTCATAGAGGAGTATATGAGTGGTATCTCCTAGGCCTTTCAGGGCCGACTTCTTCTTTTTTCTTGAGCTCTCTCTCTCTTTTTCTTTTGATGAGTGAGAGTGCCCAGGTCGCCAACTTGGCTCTCGAAGCCTGACATTTTCTTTCTTGTTGATGTACTTCTCAGCTCTCTCTTGTACATCACTCAGGGAGGTCGGGTGCCTTTTCGAGATGGACTGAGAGAAGGGGCCTTCTCGGAGTCCATTTACCAGGCCCATAATCACTGCCTCCATGGGCAGGTCTTGAATCTCCAAGCACGCTTTATTGAACCTTTTCATGTAGTCCCTTAAAGGCTCTTCGACCTCCTGTTTTACTCCTAGGAGGCTTGGTGCGTGCTTTACCTTGTCCTTTTGGATTGAGAATCGCATGAGGAACTTTCGCGAGAGGTCGTCGAAACTAGTGACCGACCTTGGGGGGAGGCTATCAAACTACTTCATCACTGCTTTAGTAAGAGTCGTCGGAAAAGTCTTGCAACGAGTAGCATCAGAAGCGTCGGCTAGGTACATCCGACTTTTAAAATTACTCAAATGATGCTTTGGATCTGTGGTTCCATCGTAGAGGTCCATATCAGGGCTTTTAAAGTTCCTCAGTACTTTTGCCCTCATAATGTCCTCACTGAATGGATCTTCTCCTCCCAAGGGAGAGTCCTCTCAGTCACTGCGAGAGCTCCGACTTTTGAGAGCGGACTCTAGCCTTAGGAGCTTTTTCTCAAGCTCCTTTTGTCGCTCGATTTCGCTCGTCAGATTTCTCTTTGCTTCTCGTTGTCGTTCCAGCTCTTGCTCCAACTATTCCAGTCGTTCCTGGTGGCCGTGGAACAATCCCATGAAATCAGCTGCATGGGGTTGTCCCTCTTTTCCTGATTCGCGCCCTTCAGAGGAGTTTGTCTTTGGGTTTTTCAACCCTGAGGTGCCTTCTCTATGTTGATTGGTCACCCCTTGGTGAGTATCGATATCCTCATTGTTGTTTCCAGCGTCCTGATTTTCTTGTTCAGAATCGGACGCTGTGTGGCCATCTTCGTGCGATTCGTCCGCCATTACTGGTTGATCTCTCGGGTCTCCGGCAACAGCGCCAATGTTACGATGGGTAACCGGAGATTGATGGGCTGGACTTGTAAGGTTGGCCCAATCGTCTGAAGGAGGAAGTCCCCGACTAGGTTCACGTTAGGGAGCCGCCGTCCGAGTTGTGTGTGTGAAGGAATGGGGGGTGGTACATGCAAAGACACTCTGATGCCTAAGTCAGCAAGGGTCTAAGCAAGTTTAGAGAGTATTAGAATTTAGAGATACTTGAGGGGTGTCAGTATATTTATAGTGGTAAACTAATAACCACCGTTGGAGTAGTTCCACTTTTTAAGGAGGATAACCGTCCCTTTATCTTAGGGAAGTTGAGATATGGTTCTTGGAAGTGGGTTGAGAGATTTTAGGGGCAGTTACTTGTATGTTATCTGCCAGCTAATCTGATATCCCGACTTCCTTGTGATGGAGTCCGTGTCGTATCCGACCTCTTCTAGGGAGGTCGGTTACACGGGGAGGCCAATCTATGAATGGGGCCTTTTTATCTTATTTGGACTTGGGCCTTACTATTGGGTCAGGGTATGAATAAATACTATAGATATTATTTGAATAACTTATTCTTATATTAGAATTAGATTATTTTAATTTTAAAATAATTTGAAACTAAATAATATATTATATAATTTTGATATACAGTTAATCTATCAATAACTAAAAATTAAATTATTTAAAATAATAATAGTATTTCTTTGTCAATAATAATAAACGTGTATGAAAAAAAGAATGTTTTTAAATACATGTTTACATTATACGTTTTGTATATTAATATATTATTATGAGAAAGATAATATTTATATTTATATATTATAAAAATCAAAATGTTGGTATTAATATTTTAAATCAACTAATATTAAGAACATATATGATTATATTATTCGGAAAAAGATAATATTCTAATTTAATACTAAGAGAAAAAAATAAATAGTTCCCTGACTTTTTGTCCCGCGGATATTTTCGTCCTTGATCATTGAAAAATACTTTTAAGTCCCTGACCTTCACAAAACTTGGACGGATCAGTCCCTGACGGAGGCATTTGGACGGATCACTCCCTATTGGAGGCATTTGGACAGAGGGACTAATCCGTCCAAATTTTGTGAAGGTCAGGGACATAAAAGTATTTTTCAATGGTCAAGGACAAAAATGTCCACAGGACAAAAGGTCAGGGACCTATTTGTCCTTTTCTCTAATACTAATTATACTAAACGTAAATTATACAAATTATACTACAATTTATGTAATTATTTGCTCTTACTATACAATCAAATGATTATATTATTAATTAGTAATTTATTTTCTAATTTTAAAAACATTATATTTAAATGCATATACTTTAACTAAGGAAATTAGTCTATAAAATATATTTTTTAAATTAAATTTGAGAATAAAATAATATTTAAAAATTTTTCTTCGTTAAAAATTTCGTGTATGATTAGTTTGTTTTAGGTAATTATTTTGAGATTTTGTTTTCCTAATGTATTGGGCTATTGGCTATGATTTTATTTTGATGTTCTTTATTATATCATTAATTAATAATATTTTTTCTAATCTTAAAAGCACTATACTTACAGAAAGAACGTGGATATTAATATATGATTTTAAGAAAGATGATATTTATATATTATTAAAGTTAAATCAATTAATAAGTAGCAATCTATATTATTATATTATTATGAGAAAGATATTATTCTAATTAATTACTAATTATACTAAACTTAAATTATACTATAATTGTACAAAATTATTTATTTTTAAATTACAAAATTAAATTAGTATATTATTAATTAATAATTTATTTTTTAATTTTAAAATTATTATAATTAAATAGATAGACGCTAATTAAAGGGTAAATATGTTAGCCTATTAAAATAAATTTTAAATTTTTTTATTGTTGAAAATTTTGTGATTAGTTTGTTTAAAGTAGTTACTTCGACATTTTATTTTCTGATATATTAGGTATGATTTTATTATGATACTCTTTAATTTAAGATAATATTAACTAATAATTTCTTTTCCAATCTAACAAACATTATACTTATGGAACGAACGTATATATTAATATATGATTGTGAAAACAATATTTATATATTATTTAAAATTAGAATGCGTGTAATAATATTTTTAAATCAATTAACGATAAAAATGTATTTGATTATATTATTAAGAAAAAAATAATATTTTAATTTATTATTAATTACACTTGATATAAATTATACTACAATTATACATAATTAATTGTTATTAAATTAGAAAATTAAATTATTATATTATTAATTAATAATTTTTTTCTAATATTAAAGGTATTATAATTCTATTTCAAAAAAAGAATATTTTCATAATATTACATATTTTTAAAATTTATTTTAAACAAAATTATAAATAAAAGACCTTCTTATTATGACTACGAATAACAAAAAAATAAGATAAAATAATCATTGAATAAAATAGATATTAGTCGAATTGTTATAATCAAGATAAATTTTTGTAACATATATAAGACATTGAAGATGTAATTAATATATCATCATCATTATCATCCTCATTATTATGATTATGATTATTATTATTTTATAGCATTGTTTGGTATCTATCTACTTAATATACTAAAATTGAGTTTTTTCTCAAATAATGAAAGTGAGGTGTCACTTTCTCATGAATATATTTTTCCTCCAAAATGAATGTATTTAATAAATAATGCATAATTATACTAATTTAGGAAAATATCTTTATTATAATTATATAAAATCAATATTTAATGCATTATTAAACTACTTATTAATTATTAATCAAAAATATTTTTAATTATTTTAATGAATAATGCATAATTATACTAATTTAAGAAAATATCTTTATTATAATTATATAAAATCAATATTTAATGTATTATTAAACTAATTATCAATCGAAAATATTTTTAAACATTTTAATTATATTCATTTTAATTATATTGATATCCTTCTAATTCTTATTCATTGTCCAATAATTTTATTAGTAGCAAGTTGTTAATCCATTCATATTGATAATAATAATAATTTTATTAGGATAAATATCAAATTCTATTCCTAATATAAAAATATAAAATTTAATTCTTTCCATTTTTATTTTACCACTATAAAAGACCATGTATGCTAGGAGAAAATATTATTCGTTTACCAATTACTCTTTCATTTGATAACTTTTACAGTAATTCTTTTTCTTTCTATGAGGCGTCGTTGCAAGAAGGCAACTATCGTAGACACAAACTACCACACTCTTCAACTTTCGTGCTCATCATTCGGAGCTATATAAGATATGTTATCTATGAAATATTTATAGATCATGGTGTTATCATGTATGCATAAATAAAAAATATTTCGTATTTAAATTTAAGTCATTTACCTGTTTGTGGTATATTGTAGTGTGAAATTACTTTCTAATATGTGTTGTGTAATGATATTATGTTCTAATTTAAGCTTTTACTTTAGAACTGTATTATGATTTTATCTCATCATTTTTTCTTAGATATCAAGTTGACATATTTTTATTTATTATTATTATTATTGAAACGGATGTGACATGAAATATACAAAAAAAAAAACTCCCACATTCAATTTATTTTATACCAATCTATCTATCTACTTAATATACTAAAACTGAGTTTTTCCCCAACTTATGATGGTGATGTGTCATTTTCTTTTGAATCCATTTTTCCTCCAAAATGATTGTACTATTTCTCTCTTTTAAATTTATTTTTAAAAATTATCTTTAATTGATATAATTATATTATAATTAGTATTTAATGAATGATACATAATTATACTAATTTAAGATAATCTCTTTATCATAATTATACTAATCTCTTTTAAATTTATTCCAAAAAATTATCTTAATTATAATTATATAACAATATTATACTTAGCATTTAATGAATAATTTATAATTATACTAATTTAAAAAAATATCTCTATTATAATTATATAAAATTAATAATTAATGCATTATTAACCTAATTATCAATCAAAAATAATTTTAACTATTTTAATTATATTGATTTTAGTTATATTGATATAATTCTATTTTTATTTATTATCTTAAAATTTTATTAGTGACAAATTATTATCTTAATGGTGACCTATATAATAATAATAATAATAATAAAAAGATAGAAAATTATATTTTAAAGAAATATAAATTGGTTATTAATAATTGATTATTAATAATGATAATTATATGATTAATTTTTAGTAATCATTAAATATATTTAATATAAATAACCAAGTTTAATTAATTAACAAATGAAAGGAAATATCATTGCACTAGAAGCAACAATAAATAAATATATATATTGATATATATTAATAACTAATTTAATATTAATAACGATAATTATTATTATTATTATTTAATAATAATAATAATAATAATAATAATAATAATCATCTTTTTTTTATTAAAATACTCATCTAATTGAATTAATATAAATATTTAATAAAAATAAATGATAGATTTTTTGGCTTGAAGGATAATACAATCGAATATTCTTGAAGATTTTAAAGTTGTGAGTATATATTCTTCCTATATTAATATACGCATGCATGTTACCTCATTTTTTCTATAAATGAAAAATAATATTTACCCGTTAATTATTTATTGTGATTGACATTGATATATAATCATAAATATTTTTTTCCTTCATTAATTTTAGTAAAGAAATCCATGACGTAAAATAAAATAAAATAAAGTCAGTATCTACTTTTTTTCTCAATATTTTTATATTTACGGTAAATATTAAATATAAAAAAGAAAAAAAAATAATAGTAATTATTATCACTTTTATTTATTTACATTTATAATTAAATTTAATATAATTATAGTAAGTCTCTATAATTATAATAATTTATATCTGTTACAAATATAACAATTATATTATATATAATTATATATCTCCTCTTTTATATATACTTAGCAAGTATTTCTATTTATATAATTTAATTAATATATTAAAATTAGGTTTTTTCTCAACTAATGAGAGTGAGGTTTGAATTTCTCATGAATTCATTTTTCCTCCAAAATGAATGCATTAAATGAATAATGCATAATTATACTAACTTAGAAAAATATCTTTATTATAATTATATAAAATCCATATTTAATACATTATTAAACTACTTATCAATTATCAATCAGAAATATTTTTAATTTTTTTAATAATAATAATAATAATAATAATAATAATAATAATAATAATAATAATAATAATAATAATAATAATAATAATAATATACTTCTACTTAATATACTAAAATTGTATTTTTTCCTAATTAATTGAAGTGAGGTGTCAATTTTTCATAAATTCATTTTTCTTCTAAAATAAAAGCACTATTCTCTCTTCTAAATTTATTTAAAAAAAATATCTTTATTATATTTATATTACAATTAACATTTAATGAATAATGTATGATTATACTAATTTAGGAAAATATATTTATTATAATTATATAAAATTAATATTTAATACATTATCAACTAATGAAAGCGTTGTGTCAATTTTTCATGAATTTATTTTCTCTCCAAAATAAAAATACTATTCTCTCTTCTAAATTTATTTTAGAAAAATTAAAATTCCATACTGAATATAGGTGGCAAGTTAAAAAAAAGCAAGTTAATGGAATCAAATCATATTTCTATAACATATATAAGAATGTATATTTTTATTATATAAAAATTGAATTTCCGCACTTCATGATGGTCGTGACATACTTCTTAGCGTGTTTCTTAATTTATTTTTTATAACTCATTGAATACAATTTATTACGGTAAATTAATTATATCAACTAATTGATTTGATTAGGTATTTAAATATCACACGATTTATTATAATTTATATCAATCAAATAATCTATTCTATTATATAAAAATCGGATGTCTGCATTTAACGATGGAGCTGACGTAGCATGCTCTGGAGAGTGTTTCCCGATTTAATTATTTTAACTCATTCAATACAATTTATTACCATGACTTAATTATATCAGCTAATTGAATTGATTAGATATTTAAATATTAATATAATTTATTATAATATATATTACTTAATTAATTTTACTACATTAATTATAATTTGTTATATTAGTTAATTAATTTATTCATTTATAAAGTCTGAAATAAAATAAATAATTTATTATTTATTCTAATTGAATTCATTAAATTTAATTATACATTATATATGAATTAATAATAATTTGTAAATCAATTTATATTATATATGTATTAACAAAATATTATATATGTCTTAATGTGTTAATTAAATATTATATACGCACAGAAAAATAAATACAAAGATGATTTATATAATATTAATAATATTATATTAGCACGGTGATTTTTTTTTCTTTTGATATCATATAGTATTAATAATGATAATATTATTATATAGTATTATATAAACTTTCTAATATTAGTATAGAAAATTGGAAAATTATTCCTTATGGCAATTATTCTTAGTAGAATAGTGTGTCCTTTATATAGTATTGATAATTATTGCTTAATTTAAAATAATTGTATGTTAGTATCTTAAATTTATTTTCAATAATGACCTAAATAGATAAATCTAATTGAATTGTTTATATAATTAATATACTAAAATTAAATTTATTTTTTGGTACAGAATTTTATA
Source organism: Arachis hypogaea (assembly GCF_003086295.3). Taxonomy (NCBI): domain Eukaryota; kingdom Viridiplantae; phylum Streptophyta; class Magnoliopsida; order Fabales; family Fabaceae; genus Arachis; species Arachis hypogaea. Next base: position 149,863,298 of record NC_092054.1, on the reverse strand, counting down.
GGTAAATTTTATATAAGATTAAGTAATTTTTTATTTTTTTTATCTATGTTACTTAATTTAATTTTAAGTAGCGTCATATTTACAATTACTGCCAGTATAATATTTTATAAAATATGAAAATCAATTTTTTATAATTTAAATATCAATGTTTGAATAGAAGAATTTAACAGACTCATAATGAGAGAGGGAGAAAAATTTACCTAGAGAAAAGAAACTTGGCATGAGAATGGTGGCGACGGGCTCAACAACGACAGTAACGAGATGAGCAGCGATGATGACATAAGCTGTGAACAGTGATGGACCCAAAAAAATTTAGTAATGGGGATAAAAATATAATAAAATTTAGGTATAGATATTTTTTTTGCTTCCCACGATATTCAACAAGTTAAGGACTAATCCGTCATGAATTTGAATTCCATTTAAGAATCTACAATTGGCCGGCAACGAGTTGCTATACATACGAGACAGAATTCGAACCCTCAATACTTATTTAAGCGGACGACTAAGTTGATCACTTGATCAATCTAAATTGGTTTAGATATATTCAAAATTTAAAATTAGAACTATCTAATACATATTGATAAGAACTAGAAATATACACACAATCATTATTACAATATTTAAAATAATAAAAATATAATTTCATACACATAGTATAACTAATTTTTAACCAAAATAATTACAGTATATTATAATTGTCAAATCTACTTATTATAATTTTTATAGTATAAATAAATTTTTTAACCAAAATAATTACAGTATATTAATACATAGATAATATATATTTTTTTATCTTAAACAAATTTTAAAAAATCACTAATAATTTAAGTGGTATTTAATTAGAAAACTAAGTTTTAATTTTAATTAATTAACTAATATAATATAATTAATTATCACTAATTTTTGAGTGTATTTATTTATTTTTCATACTAAATCAAATTTAATAATATAATTATTATTATGTGTTAAGTTTAATAAAATATTTTTTAACATAAAATACAAAAAAACTATTTATATGTTATTTTGAGACAAATATAATATAATAAGTGGTATATATGTATATAAGTATTAATTTTTTTCAAAAAAATTTGTGGGGGCAAATGCCCCCTCTATATTAAATGTGGGTTCGTCTCTGGCTGTGAAGGAAGATGGGAGTTGTGAATAGGTAAGCGGCGATGGACTCAGCAACAACATGACAGGAGCTATGCGATTTTTTTGTGAAGAAGTCGAGAAGAATAAGATTTTAGGTGAGGATGATTGAGTTTATCTTGCATGGCTATAGAGTATAGACTAAAGTTATGAATCATGTGTGATGTGAGGCAAATCCTAATTACTAAAAAGTGTTTATATGTATATATTCGGGGCGGATACACCCTAAACCCGACGATACCTGTCTTAAGCAAAATCTTTCCCGACTCGAGTCAAGTTATTACCCTTTTCATTCGGGTATAGACGGGTCGGATACCTGCGTATTCGAAAACTCCTGCCAAGTCTAACCACGTATTGATACTCCTTTTATTAAGGGTTTATCGCTAGCCAATAGATTGCTATATACACAAGGCGAGATTCTAACTCCTAATAGTTGTTTAAGCGGACGAGTGAGATGATCACTTAACAAATTCAAATTGATTAAGATAAATACTAATTATTTTTAATATTTTAATATTAAAAATTTTAAGAGTTTGATTTTTATTATAACTTTATAAAATATTTATAATAATTATTATTATATATATTATTTAATTTTTAATATAATTTTTAATATAATTTTATGTATTATCCCGTACAAGGTACGGGAACATACACTAGTTGTAAATAAAAATTAAAATCGTATTAATGAATTTAATATTAAAGTTAATTTGGCTTTTTATTATTTAGAGTATTTTTCAACCAATAATTTTATACTCTTTACTTTTTTTTCAGTTTCATTTTGAATTTTAATTTAGTACTCAAAGATAGTGAAATTCCATTGATACTGAAATAAAGTTACATAAGGGTCCATAGGGTGGAATAAATAAAATAATGTGATACCCACATTGCAACATCTAAATGAAACAACTTAGGATCTAAAATGTTTATCTTTCTCTTTCTCGCTGTTTATTATATTATCTATTCTATCTATTCTATTATATAAAAATCAAATTTTTACCTTTAATGATAGAATCAACGTAGCATGCTTCTGCTTTATTTTGTTTAACTCATTAAAGACAATTCATTATGATGAATTAATTATATCAACTAATTGATTTGAATAGATATTTAAGTATCACACAATTTAAAATTATGTATATTAATTATTTGATTTAATTTTATGATATATAAATTAAGAATAAATTAAATAGATAATTATTATTATTTAATAATTAATTAATTAATTTAGTTAAAAATTTACTATTTTCTAATCTTCTATAAATAAAAATAACAAAACAAAATTATAAAAATAATCTTTTTATCATTTTTGCTATTTTAATTTTATTTTCTTTGCTTTTTCTTATGTGTAATTTTATTTTATATTAACTTTATTTATTTAATAATAATATTTTTTTTTCCTATATTAATCGAAGAATTTCAATAGTTATCAACTACATCTAATAGAATGACTGAGAAGTGAGAACTACGAGAAGTTAAACCCAGGTTCAAAATGCTGAAACAAAAAAAAGAAAATAGTAGATATATGATTAGAGAAAAATGTATAATAATGACAAAATATACTAAAACTGGATTTTTTCTCCAACTAATAAAAGTGAGGTGTTAATTCCTCATGAATTCATTTTTTCTGTAAAATAAAATCACTGTTTTCTTTTCTAAATTTATTTTTAAAAAATATATTTATTATAATTATATTACAATTAACATTTAACAAATAATGCATGACTACACTAATTTAGAGAAATATTTTTATTATAATTATATAAAATCAATATTTAATACATTATCAACTAATAAAATGAGGTGTCAATTTCTCATGAATTTATTTTTCCTCCAAAATGAAAGCACTATTCTCTCTTCTAAATTTATTTTAAAAAAATATCTTTATTATAATTAAATTACAATATTACAATTAGCATTTAATGAATAATACATAATGATAATAATTTAGAAAAATAAAATAAAGTCCAGTAATTTATCTTTCAATTGCACATGTGTGTAGAATAACTTTTAAGGAGTAATGTATAGTAAATACGGTCGATGATTGTAAAACAGTATACTAACATTGATATAATATTATTTCAGGTATATATTTTGCAGGCATCAAAGAAAAGTGTTGAGTTATTTTTTAGTAGATTTAAATTATTTATTGTTTATTAGCGAATTTTGTGCATTAGAATTCTCTAATAATTTATTATTTATTTTGAGCTAATTTTAATATGTTCTTACTTGACAGTAAAACATATAAAAATTTGTTGGTGGGTCTAAGTATTATTAAATTGTTTATCGTCACATTGAGTATATATATTTGATTTATTGAAGAAAGTAAATTACTAAAACTAATTAATAACTATTTTAGAGTTAATATATTTAACATTAAATTAAGAAAAAACAAATAATACATAACATGTTATATTTTTATTAATCAAATTATTATAATTTAATTTAATCTTAACAAAATAATTTAAAATTATAATTTCAATCTTATTACGTGCATAACACGGATTAATACACTTGTTTGTATATATAAGTGACAAACAATATAAAATTATTTATATAAGTTAAATATATTTTTGACAAAAAAAATTTAAATACATTTTAGATATAAATATAAAGAAATAATATTTTCTGTGCATCCCACATATATATACACAATACACTACTACTTTCTAAAAAAAAAAAAAATAGAATTGAAAAGAATAAAAGAGAATTAGAGAAAAAATAATCGAGAGATAATTTCATTAAAAAATTTTAAAGAGAAAAAAAGACAATTACTAATTTTTTGTTTTATTGACTCTATCGCTATTATTATATTTATACTAAATTCTACTCTTAATGAGAATTTTTTTTGTTGGATTATTAACCCTTTTTTACTCATTATATTACATCCTCCTTAATAACAATTTTATCCTCAAAGTTGCACTAATTTTAATGCAAGTTTGTTTAATTTTTTCGTAGAAATTTCTCTTTTTTTGGAATGACGGATTGGTTAGGATAGATAAATCATCAAGAAAAGCACACATTAGCAGTTGATAATTTGGATTCAAGTTTTTTAACTAGTTTTAATCTGATTTCGATGTTCGAAGAATCACCATGATAATTTAACATGGTGTTCAATGAAAGTACCAACTATGTATAAGAAAAAGAATACTTTAAACACGTGTTTTGCATAATACTTTACACATATTAATATATTATATAATATCAATAAAAAATATTCTGAAAGAATCATAGATATTAATACATAATTATGAGAAAAACAATATTTTATACATTATTAAAGTTAAAATGCGTGTATTAATATTTTAAATCACTACATTATAGGAACATATGTATATATGTATTTATATTAATAAGAAAAAGATAATATTCTAATTTATTATAAATTATACTAAACATAAATTATTCAAATTATACATAAAATTTACATAATTATTTATTCTTAAATTAGAGAATCAAATTATTATACCATCATCCTTAATTAATATTTTTTTAATTTTAAAAACATTATAATTAAATGAATAGAATCTGACAAAGGAAAAAATATGTTAGTCTATTAAATAGAATTTTTAAATTAAATTTTGAACTAAATGTGATTATTCTTACTTGTCACATTATACGAACAATAGATGATGGATCTTATTTAAAAAGAAAATGGTATGAATTTGCGTCGATTTTACCTATTTAATTTGGTCAAACTATTTTTGTTAGTTATCGTTACAAAAATGATTCTAATATATATGCATCTAAAATCTAAAATTGAATATCATAAATATTATTTAAATAACTTAATTCTAATATTAAGATTGGATTAGTTTAGTTTTAAAATAATTTAAAACTAAATAATATATCATATAATTTTGATATACAGTTAATCTATCAATAATTAAAAATTAAATTATTTAAAATAATAATAATATTTTTTGTCAATAATAATAAATGTTTATGAGAAAAAAATGCTTTTAAATACGTTTTTACATTATACTTTACGTATATTAATATATTATTATGAAAAAGATAATAATTATATATTATTAAAATCAAAATGTGGGTATTAAACGAGAAGTAAAATACTTTTTATTTTGGATTTTAATCTGACCCGCTCGACTCAACCCTAACTCTATTCTTTAATTGCCCGGCTATAAATTCTGCAAGAATATTAGGATGTCCATAAGGGTTTGCAATTTTTGTAATAGCAATGTTCAGTTTTCTGTTCACAATGTTTTAAATCAACTAATAGTAAGAGTATATATGATTATACTATTAGAAGATAGATAATATTTTACTGAATATAAATTATACAAATTATAATATGATTTACATAATTAATTATTTGCTCTTAAACTATAGAATCAAATGATTGTATTATTAATTAATAATTTATTTTTAATTTTAAAAGCATTATATTTGAATGCATATACTTTAATTAAGGAAATTAGTCTATAAAGCATATTTTTCAAATTAAATTTTGAGAATAAAATATTAAATTTTTTCCTTGTTGAAAATTCCGTGTATGATTAGTTTATTTTAAGTAATTATTTTGAGATTTTGTTTCCTAATGTATTGAATATGATTTTATTTGATGTTCTTTATTATATATATCATTAATTAATAATATATTTCCTAATCTTAAAAGTACTATACTTACGGAAAGAACTTGGATATTAATATATGATTTTAAGAAAGATAATATTTATATATTACTAAAGTTAAAATTTGTGTATTAATGTTTTAAATTAATTAATAGTAGCAATCTATATTACTATATTATTAGGAGAAAGATATTATTCTAATTTATTACTAATTATACCAAACATAAATTATATTATAAATGTACAAAATTATTTGTTTTTAAATTAGAGAATTAAATTAGTATATTATTAATTTATAATTTATTTTTTAATTTTAAAATGATTATAATTAAATAGATAGACGCTAATTAATGGGTAAATATGTTAGTCTATTAAAAATAAATTTCAAATTGAATTTTATGAATAAAATAATATTTTAAATATTTTTTATTGTTAAAAAATTTGTGATTAATTTGTTTAAGGTAGTTACTTCGACATTTTATTTTTTAATACATTGGGTATGATTTTATTATGATACTCTTTAATATAATATTAACTAATAATTTCTTTCTTAATCTCAAAAATATTATACTTATGGAAGGAACGCGTATATTAATATATGATTATGAGAAAAAAAATATGTATATATTATTTAAGATTAGAATGCATGTAATAATATTTTAAATTAATTAATAATAGAAATATATTTGATTATATTATTAGAAAAAAATGATATTCTAATTTGTTGCTAATTACACTAAATATAAATTATACTACAATTATATATAATTATTTGTTATTAAATCAAAAAATTAAATTATTATATTATTAATTAATAATTTTTTTTTCTAATCTTAAAAGTATTATAATTCTTTTTCAAAAAAAATATTTTTCATAATATTAAACATTTCTAAAATTATTTTATATAAAATTATAAATAGAATACCTTTTCATTATGACTATGAATAATAAATGAAAATAAGATAGAATAATCATTGAATAAAATAGAGATTAGTGGATAAATTTTTGTAACACATAAAATATAAAATATTGAAGGTGTAATTAATATATTATTATTATTATTATTATTATTATTATTATTATTATTATTATTATTATTATTATTATTATTATTATTATAGCATTGTTTGTTATTTGTATAAGTGACAAAAAAATATAAAATTATTTTATTTAAGTTAAATATATTTATGATAATTTTTTTAAAAAATATATTTTAGATATAAATATAAAGAAATAAATATTTTTTATGCATCGCACAGATACAAATACTAGTATTTTCTAAAAAAATATTTTAAAATAAAAAATAATAAGAGAAAATTAGAGAAAAATTAATAAAGAGAGATGATTCTATTGAAAAAAAAGTTAAATTAAGAAGGTTACGAAGAATGAAAATTGAAAGAAAATATAATAAAAAATAAATACTTTAATAGTTTTAAAAAATTTAAATAACTAAAATTATATTATTTGGACATTATGGTCGTCACCACCATCAACAATAACAATAATAACTAAAAAAATTTATTTTATTAGATGGGATCAATTACATAAATCTTACAATCTCATCTTATTCACTTTTCTAACTGAATGATTTACTAATCTTCTAGTTAATAGAGTGAATGAGAAGAAAAGTATATCAAATAAGTAACGGCTATAATCAGCTGTCAATCCCAATAAGCTACTTCACTTGGAAGGCCAAGATGTGAGGGTGAAACCAAGCTTTCATGGAAAACATGAAAGCCCCTAGGAGCTGCTCTCTCACTCATGGGAAATTTTGTCATGCCATCACTTGAGCTGTCAAACAAAGGATAATGTAACCGGTTATGATCATTTGGGTCATACAAAACTAACTTGTAACTTGTAGGAGGAATGGTCAAAACAACACCATTCTCATAGATGTACACCAGGTACAAAGGATAAGGGGGTTCATAATGCTTGAGTTCCACATGTGAGATCACAATCAATTTAGTCCAAGACTCTTGAACTCCATACTCCTTCATTATCCACACATCAAAATGACTTTTCTGATGGTCAACACAAACGCAAAGACATTCCCTCGCCACTTGCAACACAGGCTCGCACACGTTTTCGCCATTCATAAAAGGCAGAAATACTTCACCGAAACTCTCCCTGGCCAAGTCAAAGAAAACTATCATCCAAGAATTGAGAGTGACAGGCACCTTATGAATCCAGTTGAGAGTGCCACTCACGAATTCCCCTTTGCATCGTTGAGGGTAAAATGGGAAATCCGGCATTGTTGACCAAGAATTATTTGCGCCAAACGTCAAAACCATTGGGCTTGTAGGTTCTTGGCGACGTTTCTGAACAAACAACAAGAGCTTGTACCTGTCATGCACATGATCGTAGCCGAAACCGTGATTCACAACTTCTACTCCTCTTTGCTCAATTTCAATCCAATCGGACTCGACTCCGGTGCAAGGGTTCCACAGCCGAACAAAATTACATATAATTTCGAGCAAGCAGAGTAAGCCGTTGCAGGAGCCAAGAATTTCGAGGCAATCTTTCATCTCGAAGCTAACGACAGTCGTAGGGTTTGATGATGGAGATGATGTGTTCTTCAATAATGGCTGTACGGGGAAGAATCCGATATTACAGTCAACGAAATGGCGAGTGGAATAGACCAATCGAGGATTCGTCATGGTTGGATCCGCAATTGAGCGTCGAAAATGGTTTAGGGCAAATCTGGAATTGGAGATTAAGGTTTTCCATGACTTGCAGACGGTCTTGAGTTCCAGAAGGTTCCTCGCCGGAAGCCTGAATAGGATTTCGGCGATGAGATCTTCAGACAGTGTGTTGATTGTGGTGGTGGTTTCGAGTGGATTGCTCTCAGCAATAACTGGGTGCAATGCCGTCGTCATGACGACGCCCAAGGTGTTCTTGAAACGCCGGTGCCGCCGAACTAAGAACACGTCAGGCCGCTGAGGAAATGAGTGAAGAACAACCTTTACAAACTCTTTATTTATAGTTCAAATTTAGGATTTCAATAAATTTATTGGTCAACTTTTATTAATTACAAAGGATTTAGATTGCTTTAAAATGAACGTATATAAGGCTGTGTTTAATATAAGTCAAATTTGCAATAAAGTTTATTACTATTTTTGTCATCTATTTTGGCATATTTGCATTAACTTTCAATAATAATCTAGCATATAATTAATGCAAAAGTTAATGCGGAATTACTAAACACAGTCTTATACAAACTCATTTTAAAGCAATCTAAATCCTTTGTAATTAATGAAAGTTGACCAATAAATTTATTAAAATACTAAATTTGAACTATAAATAAAGAGTTTGTAAAGGTGGTTCTTCACTCACTTCCTCAGCGGCCTGACGTTCTTAGTTCGGCGGCACCGGCGTTTCAAGAACACCTTGGGCGGTCGTCATGACGACGGCATTGCACCCACTTATTGCTGAGGGCAACCCACTCGAAACCACCTCCAAAATCAACACACTGTCTGAAGATCTCATCGCCGAAATACTATTCAGGCTTCCGGCAAGGAACCTTCTGGAACTCAAGACCATCTGCAAGTCATGGAAAACCTTAATCTCCAATTTTAGATTTGTCCTAAATTATATTCTCACATTCAATTTGATGTTGAGACTTATTATATATATTTAATTTATAAAATTGTAAATCTAATCTAATAAAAACAACTTGAAATTAGATCAAATTTTAAAAAAATCATTCAATCCAAATTATACCATAAATAAAATTAATGCTCAACATAAAATTTTAACTAAAAAACAATCTACCATTGTTAAAAGTTAACACAGAGTTACCAATTACCAAAACAGATGACAAAAACAATAATAAACTTAATGCAAATTTGACTTATATTAAATATAGCCTTATACACGTTCATTTCAAAGCAATTCAAATCCTTTTTAATTATTAAAGTTAACCAATAAATTTACTGAAATCCTAAATTTGAACCATAAATAATTAGTTTGTAAACTGTTATTCTTCACCCACTTCTTCAGCAGCAGCTACAGGTGCCATATCATTAACAAGATATGAAAAACTTTATTGATTAGTAAAAAAATAATTCTCCAGTGCTTATAAAATTGTCTATATACAAGTGTTGATATAAATTTAAAAGATGTATAATTTGTAGATACCATAAAACAAAAAAATATCGTAAATAAATTTAATAAGACAATAAGCATAAATTCGCTCAAAAATTTTAGATTTTTTTTTCCTCACCAATCTCAAAATTATCAATTAAGACTTAAGAGACGTATTATACTTTAGAAAAAATTCAATTTAACCAAGTCGTACTATAATATTAAAGAAATAAAAAAAGTACTCAGAAAAAATATTAAAATACAAATAAAAATATTATAAAATTTAAATTTGTATTGTTCTTATTAAAAAAATTAATATAAAATAAATCAAACTTTATTAAAGAGCAAAAAGAATTATAAATTAGTCAAATAAAATAATTGGCATAAACTTCTGTTATATTATTTGATAATCCACTCTCTTTCTAGATTGAATACAAGAAAGAAGAGGGAATTGAATTGGGAATTTTGCTGGTTGAATTATATGAAGAATATTAAAGACACAAAAAAATAAAAAAAAAAATTCAAACAAGAAATACTAGAACACAAATAAAATAAATAAAATAAAATAAGATATAAATAACAACACCGCTTTTATTGATAACTTTTAATCCCTACTCACTGTTTGTTAAAGATCATTGCATAGAATAGAGTCACCAAGTTCTTTTACACCGGTACTATTATCAAATCAATTCACCAATATGATCATAAGCAGTGGAATAAAGCTGCTATTTATTGAGGAAAAGTGCGGCTGAAGCGTTTATTCCACCTAGGTCTATATAATGGACGGATAAAAACTTAAAATAGGCCCATCAAAAAATTTTTTTTCTTAATTTTTGGATAATTTTTAAATAGACAAATTAGTCATAATATATTTTTTGAAAAGTTATAAAAAAAAAACTCAAAATAAGCTCATTTGTCATTTTTATTTTTATATATTAAGAATTTAATTTTGATATAGAATAATATAAAGGTTATTTTGTTAAAGAAAATAAAAAATATTTAATTTAAAAAATTAAACTGATTTTTTTTATTAGAGTAAATTTGTCGTACTAATACAAATTGAACGGTACAAACAATAAGAATGTTTTTTTTAATATTTTTGGTCAATGATATTGGCATTATCAATTTATTATTGTCTTCGTCTAGAAATACATAAAAATACATAAAAATAAACTGTATTTAAAAATGACATTATATTTTATACTTTTGCATTAATTTTTTTAAAGATACGTACTCTTGAAAATCTAAAAAAGGGGATAAAATTATATGTTCAAATTATTTTTTGTTAATTGTGTGCGGTGTACATACTTGCCAAAAATAATAATGTAATAAGAATTGTGCTCTCCAACGCTAAAAAAATAGTTTTTTTTGGTGACTCTAAAAAAAATAGTTATAAAGTTTAAGTAAGGTGACATCATTAAATTTGACATTTAAAATTTACAATTTTTTTTTTAAGTTTGTCCAAACATACAGCAAACTTTATGAAATTTACTAATTTTGAGGAGAGAGACAACAAACTTGTTATCGGTGCAAAAAAAATATTTAGACTCTCTCGCAAATAAAATGTGAGAATGATTTTTTTTATTTTATTACAAAAAAAATCTTGGTATAAAGCAGTTGTACAAGAAAGATTATAATAATTTTGCATATAAAATAGTATAACTTCCTCTAATAGATAATATTATTCTTTCATTATATATTATTTTAAAATTGTTTTTGTAAAAAAATACTTCTATGACTATAAAAGATAAAAAATAGAGATAATTTGGTAAAATAACCTAAAAAATATTTATTTTAACATCGTGTAATTTTTAGAGATAATTTGCTTTTTCATATTATTATTGTATTTTAATTCTCTATTTTATTGTATTTTACATAATAATATTTTATATTTTATTGATTTCAATAGTTTCATCAAATTTATGATTAAATCTTTATATTTTTTTCTAAATTTTTATAATATTTTAATTTTATAATTAAATCATTGTCAGTATAAAATATGTTAGAGTTAATAAAATATTTTTCACAAATTAAAAATATCCACATTTGAGAGCCTAATTAAATTTTGACCACATATTTTTAAAAAGAATATTCTATAAATTTTAATATTTTTTATACAAAAAAAATTTAATTATAAAATTAAAAATAATATAAAAATTTAATTAAAAAATATTTAATTATAAATTTAATAAATTTATAAAAATTAATAAAATAATTAAACCTATAATAATAATTAATATTTAAAAATAATCAATACTAGTCAGATTAAAGTCTATTTTCTATTAAAAAAAAATTTTGTTGTCTATTTCTTTATTCTAACATTTCCCGGCTTTTAGTTAGGGATGACAATACCACCCGAACTCGATCCCGTTCCTACCCGCTTGGAGCGGGTAATTACCCGCCCCGCACCGGGGCGGGTTTTTAGCGGGGCGAGTTCTTGGGAGGGGCGGGGCGGGGTCAGGTTTAGGTAATACCCGCCCCTACCTGCTCCGCTATATATATAATATATATAATTTTAATATATAATATGTATAATATATGTAAAATAATTAGTAAATGATTAATAATATTGTATCATATTTAAATTTTTATTTTAATTTATGTTATGTATGTGATGATAGTTATATAAATTTTGAAATTTAATTTTATTTATTGGATTTTAATAATTATAGGGGCGGGTTAAGGTTTACGCGTTCTATGCGGGTTATTGTACGACGGGGCGAGGTCGGGTAGAGCAAAAAGCCAAAAACTCGCCTCTACCTGCCCCGTTGCCACCCCTACTTTTATCCGTGTAGTTAATAAAAATATAAGAACTAACAGAAAATTAATTTTCATATAATGATATTAGGTGTATATTAAAATTATCTACTAAAATTAATATTTAATATAAAATATACATTAAAACTAAATTAAATTATACATATATTTATATATAATATATATAAATTTATGGTGGATGATTTTTATGTACATATATTTATTATTTTCATATAGAGTAAATTTTGGCTGATTTTACTTTGTTGTGTTGATGACACCATTGAATCTATGAGAGTCCTCTTCTTGTATGGTTGAAATTTAAAAAGACCTATAACAATAAAATTTTAAAGGAATCTATCAATCTCACTTTTTTAAGATTGTGTTTATTTGTGAAACTAAAAATCAATCTCTAGTTTGGTGGAAAGAACAGTTAGAAATTGTGGTTTTAGAGAATGGAAAATAGTGGAACCTAATGGTACGACAAGAGGACTAATATTGACTTGGAAAGAAGGCACTGTGATGCAAGTTATTCCGGCTGATGATTATTATGTCGCTGCAAATGGTAAAGACTCATCCTTTAATGTCTTCTTATATGTTTTCATTTGAGATGCTCAAATCAGATGTAGGCAGTTCAATTCTATGAAATTTCTGGCCTAATTCCGCAAATTGATGAGAAGGCTTTGATTATGTGAGATTTCAACACTATCACTAATCAACAAGAGAAGGAGGGAGGACGTGAGAAATTTTTTTCGTCCATTTCTAACATTAATTTTATTGATGATTGTAATTTCATAAATCTTGGTATGTCTGATAAACTGTTTACGTGGTCTAATCGAAGAAGTGGGACTGAGCTTATAAAGGAACAGTTAGATAGATGTACGACTAATCTTCCTTGGTCTAATTCATATCCTACAACCAGAGTCTTTAGATTATCAGAAAATGGATAAGATTATGCTTCTTTGTTACTAGAATCAAACTTGTAATTGAAAAGAACAAAAAAATTATTTAAATTTCAGGAGTGATGATGTAAATTGGATGATATTAGAGCTTTCATTATTAATGTCTAGAGGTCTGATTTTAAAGGATCAATTATGTATAATCTGGCTCAAAAATTAAAAGTTTATAGACATCGTATTATACAATAATAGCAGCTTAAAAGTCAAATTTCAGAATTGAAATTAATGACATAGAAAGACAAATTGAAGCACAAAAGAGGTTGGTTTTGAAGGAGGGAATATAATGAACTAATTGAACTTGAGCACAAACTTGAAGCAAAAACTTCTATAGAAGAGAGCTATTGAAAGAAAAAATCCAAAATAAAATGATTACAAGCTGGAGGTAGAAAGACAAAGTTCTTTTACCAGAATTTCTAAACTATAATTTGGAGAGCTAGAATTTGAAAATTGGAAAAAAATGATAGTGATTATGTTACAAAAAAGAAAAAGATGTAACATTATTATATAACTTGATGATAATTTAAAATAAAATTAACTTTTATATAAAAGAAAAAGTATTAAATTATCAATTAATGATCTTCTTTTAGTCGCTAAGAAGTCTTTCGTTCAACATCCACTTAAAAAATATTTTTATATAAGTGTATAACATATACATGTATAGAGTGTGAGTTGATCAGATAAATTTAAAGTTCAACTCGCACTCTATCCGATTCGCACAAAAATCCTACTCGTTACGAATCGGGTTGAATACCCACAGGTAGGAAAATGGATCTTCTCAATTTTTTTAACAATTGAGAAAGTAAAATGTACTTTCTTACCATTAATTTTATAGGTGAGATCAACAATAAATATGAAAGAGAGAATAATAAAGGGTTAAAAATCACACTTTACACTCCCAATTTTTTTTAACAATCAATTCTGCTAGGAACCAAGAGGGATTCAGCCAATTCCTACAAACTTTTTAATGGGTTGGACCTCCAACTTTTTAATGGGTTGGACCTCAAAACTCATTTTAATAAAAATAAGTTAATATATATGGATGTTTCTTCTGCTAAGCATCAGAATGTTTCTTTTTCATACTAAATGGATGTTCTTTTATATATTTTTCGAATTTTTTTGTATTGAAAATATGAATGTCTCTATTTCTTTAAGAATTTCATAATTTTTTTTAAAAATTTTATAGATCTTTAATTATTTTTACTAAAATATAACTGTATATTTCTTTTGTTAGGTATTAGGATGATTTTTTTTCATATTAAATGAATATTTTTTTTTATATTTCTTATCCGTGATCCACTACTCCTTTTGGCTAAGATCAAGTGTGTAGTTTGCAGTCTCAAAAATGACGAAGAAACTTGAGAACAAAGCCAAATAGGCATTCTTAGATAACGATTTTGTCCTCGCCATTGATTACTACTCTCCGCCGATTTTTCCTATACTCTGGTGTGTGACTCTCTTTATTCTCATATTACTCTCTCTTCTTTACATCTTAAGGTGCTTGTTTTTCTTTAAGATGGTAAAAACCGAGTTCTTGCACGGAGTTAATTATCTCTTTGCATCATGGATCTCGTGGCTCTTCCTTCTTGAATCGTCACCCTTCATGACACCCAAAACCGTCTCTTACCTGGTGCTGTAGTGGTTGTTCGCGGTCCCTGTGGTGATGCTTGACGTGAAGATCTACGGGCAGTGATTCGAAAGGGAAGAGGTCTTTGTTGACGGTGGCGAATCCGACGAGTCAAATGTCGGTGATAGAAGAGAAGTGGATCGCAGTAGGGAGACAGAGCGGGTCTTACGGTGAGAGAGAGTCTGTGTGTAATTGTTAGAGGTGTGTAGGTTAATGTGAGAGAAAAGAGATGAAAGTTTTTATAAATTTTAATTAGATTTAATTAATCAATTTTAAATTTTAAAATTAATTATTAATATTTTTTTTGGTGACTAAATAGAAAAGAAAGAAAAAAAAAGAGACAAAACCAAATTAATTGGCTAGGGTCATATCTAAATCTATTAGATGTTGAAGCTCACTCCATGGTTGGCTCCAATTCGAATGAATGTCCGCGACAGAAGCAGCTGCTTTAGCCATACAATCTGCAACACTATTTGCAGTCCTCTGAATTAAAAGAATAGAGACTCTCCAATTCCAATTCATAACCTCCTGTATATGCTTTGCCAAATCCCATTCCGGAATATCCTTACCAAGCATTCTTTGGTTTACCAAGAAAAGAACTTCTAAACAATCTGTTTCACAAATAACCTCACGAAATCCACTCTCCCAAGCAAGAAGTAAGCCTTTCCAAATTGCATACAATTCAGCAAAAAGAACACTGCACACTTCGACTTTTCCAGTGCAACCTTTCAACCAACATCCATCAGGATTGCGAATGATACAACCAAAACCAGCATAGCCAGAAGGAGCAAACCAACTAGCATCACAATTCAATTTAACAGAATAAACTGGAGGTGGAACCCAATGCAAACAAAGTGAAGGAGGAGACAGAGATTGATGCATAGCAAAAATAGTGTGAAACTCCCTTACTGAACTACGAATCAAACTCACCACTTTACTAGCACTCCATGAATCATCTATATTAAATAAGTCATGATTCCTGCTTCTCTAAATCCACCAGATGGTCGAAAAGAAAAGAAAAATATTTTCACTCCTTGCACCTCTATAGAGCCAATCATGCAAATTTGAGTTATCTGAATACAGGCCTAAAAGGTTCCAGACCTCCTTGGCACTAGGGCACTCCCGAAGACAATGAAGAATTGATTCAGAACCCTTCTGACACCGATGACAGGTGCTAGATAAAGCTAAACCACGACCCAAACGAAACTCTGCCGTAGGAATAGCATTATGAAGACTGAGCCAAATCAAGAACTTGTACTTCTCAGGAATATGCAGTCGCCATACACACAACCAATTATCATGCTCATTCCAGTCAAACTTTCTTTTGGCTAGCCAACTGTACCCACTCCTAACTGAGTAAAGTCTAGAAGATGCCACACCCCACGACCAACCCGAACTCTCTCCAGCATTCAAATCCGGATTATAAGCATTCAAACGCTGTTTGACATCTTAATTAATTAAGTTGTTTCATTTTTAACTAATTAAAAATTGCTTCCATATATTTTTCTTTTAATAATTGAGAGAATACATTCCCGCCGAATGTTGTCACCCCCCTAAATGAAACGTGTTGACCTTTGATTTCTCAACAAAATAATTTGCAACGATAAGAATTTTCCGAGTGAAAAAATGTCGGTTTACCACTTTACCCATTTTTCATTCAAAGGGGAATTTTCGAAAACGATGTTGTAAATTGTAATTCACAAATTTTCTCAGCTTCTGTTTTCAGTGTGCAGAAATTTGAAACAAAACAAGAAGCGGCGGAGATTGGTTCCCGTTACGGTTTAGGCTTCAGAAACTGCACCAAACCTACACGCTCTGGTTTGGTTTCTTTCGTTTTAATCATTGCCACTATTAACATAACTCTAACTGTGCTTTAAGCATGGCGACGCAACTGAATGGTGGTGACAACAGTGACCTCATAGCCACTTTGCAGGCCAGGGTCAAGGTATTTCCTTTCAACTCCGATTCTATTTTTCAGGAAAATAATATTTCATGAGTGTCATCTCGGATAGATGGAATTCTTTTTGTAGTTTTAGACCCACTTAAGATATCATTGTATTTTGTAGACATTTAGATATGAAAACAGTGAACTGAGCTAAAGGATTTGCTGATATTATGTTATGTTTATTTTTTTATTTTTTTATTTTTTTTTCAATAGTTCTGCTGGGATGAGGGTTTAATCTGGAATTCTGGACTTAGAATCAACATTGCAACTAAATATGTGTGTGTGTGTGTGTGTGTGTGTGTTTTTAACTGATTTGCGGTTTATAAAATCAGGAATTAGAGGCTGAGAATGCAAGGCTGTTATCTCAACTTGCTAATTGTCAAATTCAAGAGGTTAGCTAGTAAATTGTTTCATTTTTTTTTTTAAAGTTTGCTCTTTGTTTAGTCTCCTGGGAAGTTAGAGCTAGTGGCAGTTTTCATGTAGGAAATACTAAACAAAGAGAAGTGATTGCGAAAAAGGAAATCACCTATGAAAAAAAGAATAAAAGTGAGTGAAATTTTGTGTAAATATGAAGCAGGTGGAGAAGAAATTACATGGCACTGATGCTAAAGAAACAAAATCGAGAAAAGGCAACAGGAAATCAGGAGAAAAGATAGAAAATGTGCCAGGTTTCTTTTTCTACATCCTAAGTTTATTTCAAACACATGGCCACCTAGTACACAAGATCAATGAAAGGGATGCACCCAAGGAGTAGCCTGAATGCATTAGTAATTGATTCCATGGCTTGAATGGGTGACCTCAAAGCTCAATGGTTGCTCCAAGGCTTTACTTCTTTTCTTCAAACACATGATGGCTTGAAATTTTTTATAAAAATTAACTTGCAAACTGAAAGCTTCACTTTCTGTTCTTCAGTAAATGCCTCAGCTGTGTTTAATGGACTTAATGAATTCAGCGATTTATTGATTTGTATACATGGTTTGCCCCTTCCACATCACAAGTTGTAGGTTGTAATGAAATTTAAATGACAAAGGACCTAATTTGTTTTTAATCTCATGAGCAAGATGAGTTTAGCAAAACAATTTGGCATTTCGAATTAACTTCTGCATCTTGGTGCAGGCTATAACTCGAGGTTTATGAGTCATCACAGCAAGAGATATGTAGCTTTAAAAGTTATGTACTTTGGAAAAAGGTATATGTATCGTCACTATTACATCTGGCCTTGTTTTTTCTGGACAATTTGCCCATCTTTACTGAAAAGACAGCTGTTTTAATAAGTTGTACATCCTCAGAGCATTGGATGTATAACCTTTGTGTTTTTCCTTCTTCTTATTTCACTTTTTTACCTGTATTCCTTGAATTAGAAACATATAGATTTCATGTGATAATGAATATGAAGGCATTTTAACAGTTTGGTATTGGCTAAATACAGGTACTATGGTTTTGCTTCAGAGGCACAAATGGAACCTACTGTTGAGGTTTGTTATGTTGCAGATACACAAGAAAATAATTCTGAATTTTCTGGGGAAAAAAAATTGATCGAGAACTAACAACAAAACATCCGATGCTCATAAAGATTTTTATTTGTTCTGGATGTACACCATGTGGATAGTTATTTAAAAAAAAAAATATCAGCGTGGCATTGACTGTGCGATTTTATTTTTTATTTAACTTAGAACATTTTTTTGCAGTCTGAAATTTTCAAAGCTTTAGAGAAAACTAGGCTTTTGGTTGGTGACAGGAAGGAGTCACAGTATTCAAGATGTGGTAGAACAGACAAAGGTGTTTCCTCTGTTGGACAAGTAAGTTAATGTTGAAAGGGGGAAGAAGAAAGGGAGTGTGCTTTCTGTTTACTATGACTAATACATTGACGTTTATATGCTATCCTTTGATGTATTTGGCTTGAATGAGATTCACAGATATTTATAGAGTTCATATGTGATTTCTTCTAGGAAACTCCTTTAGCATCTATACAGAGGGACTGAAGAGCTCCTTTCAGTCCTTCACTACTTTGTTTTCCTATCTTTTCCTTTGTCTGATGCCTTTTCATTTTTGGAGGATATCTTACTTTCCCTAGAAACAATGATAGTTTTATCATGCAATCCTTGATAATTCAAATTGTTTGAGTTTTTGTCACAACAACAACGATGCCTTGTCCCATTAGGTGGGGTTCGGCTACATGGATCAAACGAGGCCATTGAACTCTATTATGTATCATGTCTACAGAGAGATCATTTACATGTATATTTCATTTGACCACCTCATGGATAGTTTTCCTAGGTCTTCCTTTGCCTTTCACCCTTTATCCATCTTCCATCTCAGCTACCCTCCTGATTGGATGCTCTGTCGGTCTTCTTCTCACATGTCAAAACCACTTGAGACGCGATTCTACCATATTTTTCACAATAGGTGCTACTCCAACTCTCTCTCTTATATCTTCGTTCCTTATTTTATCCAATCGCATATGACCACTCATCCATCTCAACATCTTCATCTCTGACACACACTTAACTTATGTTTACGCTTCCTTTTGGCTGCCTAACACTTTGTATCATAAAGCATAGCCGGTCTGATAGCAGTGCGATAGAATTTACCTTCTAATTTTAAAGACACTTTTTTGTCACATATAAAACCAAACGCACTCCGCTATTTTGACCAACCTGCTTGGATTTTATGATTTACATCCTGTTCAATTTTTCCATTATCCTGTATAATGCATCCAAGATACTTAAAACTTTTAACGTTTCTCCAATTTTCACCTCTGTATTAGGGTTTTCCCTTCGACGACTGAATTTACATTCTATATATTCCGTTTTGCTACGGCTTATGTGCAGACCATACACTTCTAGAGCTTCTCTTCATAAATCCAACTTTTTATTTAGGTCTTCCATTAACTCTCTCATAAGGATGATATCATCGGCAAAAAACATGCACCATGACACAGGTTCTTGGATATGTTATGTGAGTACTTCCAAGGCTAATGTGAAAATGTATGGACTTAAGGATGATCCCTGGTGTAATTCTATACTAATAGGAAATTTCTTTGTCACACCATCTTGAGTCTTCACACTAGTTGTATCCCCATCGTACATGTCTTTAATTGCACGAATATATGTGATTTTTACTCTTTTCCTTTCCAAAATCTTCCGTAAGACCTTCCTTGGCACCCTATCCGAGTTTTTATTTTTATTTTAAGAGGATGTATCAGCATCAAATTTCTAATTATGATTAAGACTATTATGCTGTTGATTTGTGGATTTATGTGATCTATTAATAACTTGTTACTTTATTGGTTCTCTCATTTGGTAACGTTTTGATGCAGGTGATAGCTCTTTTCCTAAGATCAAACCTCAAGATATCTGGAGCAAATGATGTAGGTTCTGGAGAAATTGCTTTAGAAAGTCAATATGGTTAGCAGAACAATCTTTAGAGCTTACACAAGTAGACATTTAATGGTGGATCTGATATCACCATGAAACAATTTTTTCCATAAAAATTTCCCAGGATTTACTAATTAATACCTTTAGAAATTAAATTTTCAAGTGTTAAGCATACAACCAAACTATATATATCTGACTACAACATCAGTTAAAGTCTTAACATTAACCTTTTATGTGGATGGCATAGGGTTATTTCTATTGGTGTATGAAGTTTGATTTCTTCCCTTCCTCTTACCACCTCTTATTAACATATTTTGTACCCAGCATAGATACCAACCGGATTACTTATTAGGCTGCTTTGTTGTAATAGGTTTGGGTTCAATGCTTTTAGCAGGTTTTCTTTATAATGTTTTTTATGTTATGGGTTTTTGGGAGTTTTCTGATCATTGATGATTGAACCATGCTCTTGACTATTTTGTATAACTATAACAGTTTGACAATTGTACAGATTTCTTTTCCCCCATTTTGTAAAACAAATATATTTTTTTTCTTTTTTAAACTGCAGAAGGGGAAATTGATTATCTGAGGGTGCTCAATCGAGTCCTTCCAAATGATATTCGCATTATGGGCTGGTGTCCTGTTCCAGTCAATTTCCATGCAAGGTTTGTATCTCTAACTTCATTTTCTATATGAATATCAAGTTATACTGAGTTTGAGAGCAACGGGGAACAACTGATTGGGGAAGTAGGTTTGATATGGTTAGGTAAACCATACTATTGTGGTGAAGTTCATACTCTAACAGATTTATTGAATCATGAAGTAGCTGGAATATTTTCATTTACTTACCCTTCAAATTGAAACGGGCTTGCAGTAAATCAAATTTTAAAATATTAAATAATTAAGCTTGATATTTTGAATTATAGTATTTTTTCATCATGTCCCTTGCTTATTTGTGGATGCAGGTTCAGCTGTTTAAGTAGGCAGTATAAATACTTCTTTTGGAAAGAAAATTTGAATATCCTGGTAGGAAAACATTACCCCTTTGCAATCTTTTTAGATATCAAAACCGCCTTTTCTCTGATTCCTATAGACATGTGAAATTGTGAATTTTATACATTTTTCTTTGGTTCATGTCCATTAGGCAATGGAGAGCGCCGGGAAGAAATTGATAGGAGAACATGACTTTAGAAACTTTTGCAAAATGGATGCTGCAAATGTGCACAACTACAGGAGGAATATCACATCACTTGAGATGTCTCCCACAGATGTGAGGTTAAGATTGGTAGACAATTTTTCTGACCCTTATATGTGTTTTTGTTTGTGTGTTTGTGAGTGGATCCTAAGGTTAGGAAAACATAGGATAAAAATCTAAGATGTAGAACAAGCTGAGACTTTTTTGTTGGCAATTGGTAGACCCTATGTAATACGAGGAGAGAACCCTAATTCTGTTTCATTTCAGAATTCAGTGTTTTTGGGCTTGAAGTTTGTGCATCATTTTCATGTTTATCTGCAGGTATGGTGATAATGAACTTTGGGTGATTAAAATCAGAGGCAGTGCTTTCCTATGGCACCAGGTTCGCTGCATGGTTGCTGTTCTATTCATGATTGGCAAAGGCCTGGAATCTCCAAATGTGGGTACCTAAAACTCTCAACTAAATCACTTTAAAATTATGTTTTGCTGTTGCCTTGTTCGTCCTTTAAGTGTGTCCAGTAAAGCCATTCCTGTCAGATGACTGATGGCCGTATGTGTATTATATGACATTTTCCAATTTTACTTGCCGAAGCCAATTTTAGATCCTAGGAATGTTCATCCTTTTTAGTACTTTGAGCTAAACACTTCACTGCTTAAATTTTGTAGGTAATTGATATGCTACTGGACACTACTAGTATCCCAAGGAAACCTCAGTACACCATGGCTTCGGAGGTTCCATTGGTTCTTCAGTCATGTGAATTTGAAGATATTAAGTTTATATGCTCATCAGGTAGTTCTGATTTTTTCCTAGATTACGGAACATGGTGACTTGCTGTTTCACTGGATTCTTCCTAGAAGTCCAGTACCAGTTAGCATATTGGAGATGCATCGTCTTTCAAATTTTTCTTCTTCGCTTGCCTAGTTGTGAATTTTATTTAGAGAAATTTGATACTATCACTTCATTAATTTGTCTCGTATATAGATTCTGGAGAAGCACTGCGTGCACACTTGGTGAACGAATGCCAAAGTTACCAGCTTGAAGCTGCTATCTTTCATGAGGCACTTCTTAATTATGTGCCTTTATCAGAAGGTACAGCAAAATGCATTCCCGAATTAATATCGTATTCCTTGTGTTTACAGTGGTCTAATGCTGATAACTGATCCTTTTCCAGATCAACCTACTCGAGAAATCAAAAAGAAACCTTCACATGTCCCTATTATGTTGCGACCAACTGAGCGTGAGTTTCGGTCACCCATATTTTAAAGTTTGCATAGAAATCTACTCAAATGCATGTGTCTGGAATGTTTATGAATTTAGTTCTTGTAAGCTTCACACCAGATGTTGTTTACTGACTTATTCTTACTGAACTAAATGCAGCATCATATGAAGAGCGCCGCTCCAAATTCAACTCAAAACATGAAGATCATATTCATACTGCTCATCTCAACATTGTAGGCCTTCCTACATAGGTTGTATTATCAAGTGATCACTTTTTTCCTAATTGAAAGTTCTGATGTAGATTGCAATCTTTTTATCTGGGCTATTCAAGCCCCTCCGAGATTTTATTGTGAGCAAAAGAGCCAAAGATAATTAATTATCAATTGTTGATGCAAAATTACTCACCCTAACCTGCTATTTACTTGGATACTAGCACTTTGTTGTATTTAATCTTTCATTCTTGTGAGTAAATGAAATGAGTCAAATGAGATTAACTGAAATGAGTAATGACCTTAACTGAATGCAGGTGAACAACAGTTTGCTTGGTTTTGACACTTTCAGCTTTCAATTTTATGCCGGATCTAATTATATATTTTAGATACTTTTTTAAAAGGTAGCTACTTCCATAAAGACAAAATGATGTTGTAAACTGTTAGATAGTTTAGTCAAATATGTCAAACTATTTAATAGTTCACAATATCTTTTTATATAAAGATGACTTTATTGAAATAATCACCATTTTAAAATTGTCTTTTGATAGTTGATTTATAAATATTTGTATACAAATACCGGAAGAGCTTAGAGTTAGTGTTCAGTTCCTGAGAGGATGCTCAATGTTGAATTTACTTGAAACTTTTATGGAAAATGTTGAATTTACTTGAAACTTTTATGGAAAAAAAACTACAAATTTTGCTTGATTTCCGTTATGAAAAAAAATAATTCAATCCATGTGGAAATAAACCAGAAATTATTTTTAATATGGAGATAAAGATGATGTTTTAGTTGAATATTGATATTTGAAGTGTATTACAATATTGTAGATGTATAAAAAAAGTGTTCAACACGCATCCTGCGTGTTGCTAAGGTGTTGACACGTGTCCAGCACGCATCTTGCGTGTTGAGTTCTTACTTGCAAAATTCACTCACCTGTAATTACACCAAATAATTTCATTTTTAATAAAAACAACAAAACAACAACAAAGCCTTGTCCCACTAAGTGGGGTCGGCTACATGAATCAAACGACACCATTGTACTCTGTCATGTATCATATCTACAGAGAGACCGTTTACATGTAGGTCTCGTTTGACCACCTCATGAATGGTCTTCTTAGGTCTTCCTCTGCCTTTCGCCCTTTGTTCATCTTCCATCTCATCCACCCTCCTAACTGGATGTTCTATCGGTCTTCTTCTCACATGTCCAAACCACCTGAGACGCGATTCAACCATCTTTTCCACAATTGGTGCAACTCCAACTTTCTCTCTTATATCTTCATTCCTTATTTTATCCAATCGCGTATGACCACTCATCCATCTCAACATCTTCATCTCTGCCACACTCAGCTTATGTTCGTGCTCCCCTTTAGCCGCCCAACACTCCGTACTATACAGCATAGCCGGTCTTATAGCGGTGCGATAGAATTTACCTTTAAGTTTTAAAGGCACTTTTTTGTCGCATATAAAACCAGATGCATTCCGCCATTTTGACCAACCTGCTTGGATCCTATGATTTACATCCTGTTCAATCTCTCCATTGTCCTGTATGATGCACCCAAGATACTTAAAACTTTTAACTTTTCGTAGGGTGTTTTCTCCAATCTTCACCTCTATATTGGGGTTTTCCCTTCTCAGACTGAACTTACATTCCATATATTCCGTCTTGCTACGGCTTATGCGCAGACCATACACTTCTAAAGCTTCTCTCCATAACTCCAACTTCTTATTTAGGTCTTCCCTTGACTCTCCCATAAGGACGATATCATCGGCAAAAAGCATGCACCATGGCACAGGCTCTTGGATGTGCTCTGTGAGTACTTCCAAGACTAATGTGAAAAGGTATGGACTTAAGGATGATCCCTGGTGTAATCATATACCAATAGGAAATTCCTCTGTCACACCACCTTGAGTCTTCACACTAGTTGTGGCCCCATCATACATATCTTTAATTGCCCGAATATATGCGATCCTTACTCTCCTCTTTTCTAAAACCTTCCATAAGACATCCCTTAGTACTCTATCATACGCTTTTTCCAAATCAATAAACACCATATGTAGATCCCTTTTATTACTACGATACCTCTCCATCATCCTTCTTAATAGGTATATCGCTTCAGTGGTAGATCTGCCTGGCATAAATCCAAATTGGTTCTCTATTACTTGTGTCTCTTTTCTCAACCTCCGTTCTATCACCCTTTCCCACAACTTCATAGTATGACTCATAAGCTTAATCCCTCTATAGTTTTCGCAACTTTGTATATCCCCTTATTCTTGTAGATAGGTACCAAGGTGCTCTTTCTCCACTCATCAGGCATCTTCTTAGACCTTAAAATCTCATTAAAAAGCATGGTTAACCAGTTGATGCCTTTTTCTCCAAGACCCTTCCAAACCTCAATCGGGATATTATCAGGTCCTACTCCCCTGCCATTTTTCATCTGCTTTAGAGCCTCTTTTACCTCGAAGTCTCTAATCCTTCGATAGTAGTCAAAGTTTTGATCTTCTTCCCTTGTGCATAAACGACCAAGGCTCGGAAGAGTCTTCTGTCCCTCATTAAATAACTCGTAGAAGTAGCTCTTCCACCTTTCATTAATCTTCTCCTCTTGAGCCAACACCTCTCCATCCTTATCCTTTATGCACTTAACCTGATCCAAATCTCTCGTTCTTCTTTCCCGGCTCTTTGCGATTCTATATATACCTTTTTCTCTTTTTTTCGTGCCCAAAGACTGGTAGAGACCCTCATATGCTCTTGTTCTTGCTTCACTTACAGCCACTTTTGTCTCTTTCTTAGCCGCCTTATATTTTTCCCAGTTATCTGCATTGCGGCATAAAGACCACTCTTTGAAGCATCCCCTTTTTATCTTTATCTTTTCTTGTATACTCGCATTCCACCACCAGGACTCCTTGTCTCTTAGTCCTATTCCTTTAGATTCACCAAAACTTTCTTTTGCTGTTCTTCTAATAACTTCTGACATCTCCCTCCACATCTCTTCCGCGCTTCCATTTCCATCCCACTTTGCCTCTTCTCCTACCCGTCTTAGGAAGCTTCTTTGTTCCTCATCTTTCATCCGCCACCACCTCGTCCTTGGGTTCTTCGTATGATGTCTTTTCCTCAACTTTTGCTCAACGCGGAAATCCATGACGAGCACCCTATGTTGTGTTGTCAAACTCTCTCCCGGGATAATTTTACAGTTAATGCAAAATTTCCGGTCGACTCTCCTCAACAAGAAGAAGTCGATTTGAGAGCTTGTCATGCCACTCTTATAGGTTATAAGATGTTCGTCTCTCTTTTTAAAACATGTATTTGCGATGAGAAGATCAAAGGTTGAGGAAAAGTCCAAAATAGTTTTACCCTCGGCATTGATCACCCCGAAACCATGGCCTCCGTGAATACTCCCATATCCAGTCACTTCTCTCCCAACATGGCCATTTAAATCTCCTCCTAAGAAAATCTTATCTCCCAAAGGTATGCCTTGAACCAAACTCTCTAGATCCTCCCAAAACCTTATCTTGTGTTGTTCGTCCGAACCCACTTGCAGTGCATAGGCGCTAATCACATGGAAAGCACCTCCCTCCACCACAAGTTTGATAGAGATGATCCGATCTTCCACCCTCTTGACATCCACTACGTCCTTCTTCCACTGCTTATCCACAATTATTCCAACCCCATTCCTATTCTTCACCTTTCCTGTATACCAAAGTTTGAAACCAGAAGTATCCAACTCCCTAGCCTTTGCACCAACCCATTTCGTTTCTTGTAGGCACATAATGTTAATCTTCCTCCTTGTCATGGTATCCACCACCTCCATGGACTTTCCTGTTAGAGTGCCTATGTTCCATGTCCCAAATCTCAACCTTCTGTCGCTTCGACCTTTACCTTTTACTTTGTGAACTAGCTTATTTACCCTCGTCCGTTCACGAAAACGCGAGAACCCTTGCTCATTTAACACTACATCCGGGCACCGATGCAGCGGCTCTTGCTTTGACACCGTACTCGAGCCATACGGCGCGTTGCTTCCGGGCAACGACCTAGCTTTAGCGCAATAATGTCTTTGATTCATGTCATGAGGGTTCGGCTATATTTTTATGTTGGTTGCCGAAGACCTAACACAACCCTCCTCCTTTATCCAGGCTTGAAACCGGCTATGTACCGCAAGTATAACATAGGCGGAGTTTTCATTTTTAATAAAAACACCAATATTTTTTTCATATAAAAAAAAATTAGTCGAAATAAACTTGCTATGAGCCTATGACCACTTTAGGAGGAAAAGAAAGAAAAAAGACAAAAGCTACTTCTAAAATACTTTGCCTGTCCATGTTTCCAATATTTGGTGCCTTGAAGGCTTCAATCAAACTCCTCCAAACCGACAATTCAGCATGTGGAAAAAGGTTGAATTCCCTAAACAACTTAAATCCCTTCCTTACCTTTTCCTCGATGATGGTGGATTGGTGGGATAAGATAATAATAATGGCCCTATGCTTGTTAATTGTTATCATGTATATGTATGAACTGGAAGGGATATACATTTCACGCCAACTATTTAAATTGAAAATGCAATCCATTAACATCAATAATGATTGGTTAGGGTTAGTTGACCCTACCATCCATCCAAAGTTTAGGGTTTTTTAAACAAAGTTCGAGTTTTAGGATGACAGCTACATTGCACAAAAATTTGCACTATAAATATTTGACTTAAATATATTTATTTAGAGTAATGATCAGAATTTTTATTTATTTTTTAATTTTTAAATGAATAAAAATTTAAAGATAAATTATTTTTCAAAACGTACAATAAATTCAAATTGTTTTTTTCAAATAAAAACTAAAAAAGGATAGCTAAAAACAATTTAGGACTTCCAATATAAAATACACAATTTGTTCGTATAACGAGTAATTTGAATGAATTTAATTTTTTAAAAAAATTATAAAATAATATAAGAGATTAATTATTATTAATTTTATAACTTTTACTATATATAAATTTTATTATCTGAATTTAAAAATAATTAACTCTATACTTTGTCACTTTATTAATTCTCTCATTTTAAAAGAGTTCTACCCAATTTAACTACTGCCTAAATAAGATCTAAAGATCTCGATATAGTATCTTGTAATTTATAATGGAAAACTATCCCATTATAATCACATAAATAACTAACCCAAGTTCGGTCCTAGCTAGATCATGTCGGATACCCCACAAACGACCATACAAAATACCGTATTTGAAAGTATACCATTTTCATGACTCAACAAAAAAAAAAAGTTATACACATCATTATTATTATTTTTTTTTTAAAGTAAGAGCTCAACACTCAAGTGGAGCAATGTAAACAAATACAAGAATAAAAAAGCATAGCAATTCCTATGTCATCTCCGGCATAGCCATTAACAACATGAGTTATTTACAACACCATTCTTTAGCACATGAAAATGATTGCTCTACACAGTCACCAATTCCTGTTGTCTTACAGTAAAATATGGCATCATTTCTGCGTAGCCAAATAATCCATATAACTGAGAAGAATCCAGCTAGCCAATACTTGCGCCTCTCTTTTCTCATTGGCATGGATCTCCAACTCTCAAAATGCTCTTTCAACGTACCAGGGACAATCCATGTCTGTCCAAACGCCGAGATCCAAGCACACCACACCTGCCAAGAGTACTCACATGTAATAAATAAATGTTGTAAATTTTCAACTTTTTTCTTACACAGCACGCACACCACATCATTCTGTTATAGGATTCCCAGTCTACTAAGTCGGTCCTTTGTGTTGACCTGGCCTACCAATACAAACCACACAAATAGCTCCACTCGAGGCGGAACTAGACCTTTCCATATCTCCTTTGTGAACCTTAATCTTAGAAGCTCCTCATCCAAAGTTTCTTCCTGCAAAACCTGCACAAATGAATTAGTAGAATAAACGCTTTCCTTATCAAATTTCCACACCATTCTATCTTGCACATCCACTATCAGTCTAACAGATTGCAACACATGAAGCAGTTTGTTCAAAGTATCTGTCTCTCATTGGCGTAGTTTCCTTCTCTATTGAAAGTGTCAAACCCACTCTATCCCATCCCAGAACCCACAATCCCCGATCACTAATCCTTTTTGGTTTGAAATCAAGAAGAGTCTCGGAAAGGAGTATTTCAGCTTTCCCACTTGTAACCATGTATCCTCCCAAAATCTAGTGGGTCTTCCATAGCTAGGCCATCAATCATCTTCTACTTGACATGTTGCTCCCTTATTGGCACTTGACATATGTCTTTCCACGGTTCCCCTCCCCCCCTCTTCGGTAATGTCTGAGTTGACAACAGGTGATTTGGGTTCATGTTATTACAGGAGCATACAACCTTCTTCCATAGAGGATAGTCCTCCTTAGAGAACCGCCACCACCATTTAAACAGTAGTGCAGTATTGTGTACCATTGCATCACCCACCCCAACCCTCCTAACTTCTTTGGGGCTAGGATCAACTCCCGCTTAACAAGAGCAATGCCTGGTCGCCCATCATCCTTCTCTCAGAAGAACCTCCTCTGCAACGAGATAATTTTTCTTGCAACCGCATTTGGCATCTTATACAAACTCAGGTAATAAATTGGCAGGCTATTGATTACCGACTTGATGATTTCCAGCTTCCCGTCCTTACTAAGGACTTTTGCTTTCCACAAGTTGAGTTTCTCTTCCACCTTGTCTATGACCGGCTTCCAAGTCTTTACCAGCCTCGGGTTCGCTCCTAGATTGATGCCAAGATACCTCACCGGCGTGGCCGCCTCCTGGCAAGCCAATAGCTGACACATTTGGGTAACCCACTCCTGTCTACAATTCACTGGTATCAAGTTGGACTTCTCAAAATTAATGCTCAAGGCAGACATCATTTCAAAATACCTCAACAACCTCTTATAGTTTCTGACTGTCTTCTCATCCGATAAACAGAATAATATAGTGTCATCAGCAAATTGTAAATGTGATAGCTATATATTATCCCGACCAACTAGGAGTGGAGAGATTCGACCGTTCCTTACCGCCTCCCCGATCATCCTGTTAAGCACATCTACCACCAAGACAAACAAGAACGGTGATAACGGATCACCTTGACGAAGCACCCTTTCCATTTTGAAGGGTTTCGATGGAGACCCATTAACCAGAATAGAAATAGAAGCCGTTCTGACACACTCCCTAACCCATGACCTCCATATTCTACCGAAGCTCATCTTCTCTAGCACGGTATCAATAAAGCACCATTTAACTCTATCATAGGCTTTTTGAAAGTCCAGTTTAATAATTACTGACGCCTTCTTTTTCAGTTTCAACCATTACACTGTTTCACATGCGATTAAAGCTCCATCATGTATCTTCCTCCCCTTCACAAAGGCACTCTGTGATTTCCCAACTAAACCTGGCATGACACTCCTCATTCTTTGTGTCAACAATTTAGAAATGACTTTGTAGACACACCCCACCATGCTGATAGGTCTGAGATCCTTTATCTCCTTCGCCCCAACGAATTTCGGAGCTAACGCTACCCATGTGACATTGGATTCCTCTGGTAATGTTGCTGTCTCGAAAAAACACATAACAGCTGCAGTGAACTCCGTTCCAATTTCATTCCAACACTTTTTTATAAAATTCATGTTGTACCCGTCGCTTCCTGGAGCCTTAGAAGATTCACACTCCCAGACTGTTTTCTTCACTTCTTCCACTGACGATAGCACCTCTAGGGCTTCAGCTTCCTCTCTCTAGTCGATTAACTAGTCCGTCCCTAAAGCTCACCCTTGGAGAATGTTCCTGGTGGTACAGACGTTTATAAAAGTCCCGAACCGCAGCCTTAATTCTTGGTTGATTCCTCACTAGCCTCCCATGGATAACCAAGGACTCAATCCTGTTATTTCTTCTTCTCGCCGAAGCTATATTATGGAAATATCTTGTGTTTCTATCCATCTCAGTAGCATGCCGAGATCTAGATATTTGCTTCCAGTGTAGATCCCGTCTCACATACCACTTTTCACAGCACCTCACAAGCGCCCTCCTCCTTGCCTCCATTATACTATCATACCGACTACTACTGACCATATCATCCACCTTCTGTATTTCTTCCTCAAACCTCTTTATCTTCTCAGTTATATTCCCAAAATGCTGCTTATGCCATTTATGCAGTGGTGTTGACAGCGCTTTCATCTTCTCTAAGAAGTGTACATCACCCGATTCCCTCCATTCTTCCTTTACCATTCTCAAAAATTCTTCATGTGTGAACCAGGAGTCTAAGCTGCGGAATGGTCTTAGGCCATCAAGTCTTCTGCTGTCTTCCATAATCAATGGGCAGTGATCCAATAAACCTCTTGGACCTCCCCTAAGATGCAATTTCGGGTACTCATCAAGCCACCCCAAAGACACTAGGCACCTATCAATACGACTGCACGACTGCCCTCTAAACCATGTATACTTACGATCATTTAGTGCCAAATCAGTTAATTCCATATCATTTATCCACACTTTAAAATCTTCCGCAGACGCTGATAAACTAGTCACTCCTTTTCTTTCTTCTAGACGCAAAATTTCATTAAAATCTCCCAAACAACAAAACGGCACCTGACACAGCCTTGTAATATAACAAAATTCTTCCCAAACAGAGGCCTTCTCAGCTCTCTCATGTGGTCCATACACCAGACAAATAGCACAGTGAAAATTATCCTTTACCACAACCCTTTCTACACAGAGCCATCCATCCCCTTTATAGCAATTATTCAATTTAAAGACCGCCTCATCCTATATTAATAATAACCCTCCAGGGCCCCAATGGAACCCACAAACTCCCAACAAGCATTTTTGCTTCCCCAGATACGAGCTACATCAAATTTAGTCACAAGCTCTTTCTTTGTTTCTATCAAACCCAGCATATCCAATCTAAGCTTACTTATAAAATTCTTTAGCATATTAACTTTTCCATTACCTCCCAACCCCCTAATATTCCAGGAACTTAAAATCATATCACAAAATTATTACACACCTGCTTTCAATTTTTTGGCCTGCTTCGTCGAACTTTTTCTTTTTGCTTTGCATGTCTTCGCTTCAGAGCAATCGCTTCATTCTGCTCCTGCAAAATGGCCATAATATACTCCTCACCACTGCATTGAGCACCTGACTCTACAGCTAGTTTTCAAGCCTCTTTATTCTCAGTCATCTCCTCTTCCCAACTCGGCCTTTGATTTTCATTATGAACATTAGTGCCACCATCTATGACAGCTCCCCTTTCTGTTCCTGATTGTGTGTACAGATAGCATGCTCTTCATCTTGTTCCCTGCCATTCCCCCGTTCCTCGCTCTCCATCATGATTTCCCCATCCTCCGGTCCCAACCCTGTAACGCCTCTCGAGTGCTGATCCTCCTCTGATGCCTTGCAACCCATCATAATGCCATATCCCTCATCTTCAAGTAGCCGCACTCTCTCTTGCGAGTCGTAGCGTCGTTGTTCCTGGGTCGATTCTGTGCGCTTCTCCATTTCCTGCCTCCACCGCCCTCTTTCTCCCTCATCATTCAAGGTTTCCCCAACGGTACCCATTCCTCCCGCAAGCCTCGCCACCTCCGCCTCCCGTGTGGCCTCCTCCGGTGCGAGCTGCAGGCCAGAAATCTCATCCATAACTTGTCGCGATCCATCCCCTGCATCCCTCACCCGACCAGGCTGCTCTCTCACCACATCCCCTGCATCCCTCACCCGACCAGGTTGCTCTCTCGCCACAGCACCGATCTGCAACTGATGTCCTTGCCGAGTCAACAAGATGGCGAATTCCCCTGCCGTCGAATTGGGTTGTCCGTGGCTATCCTCCCACCTGTGTCACATTCCAAGATCAGCTGCAAACGAAGATGGGCGTGCCGCGATGACTGAACTATGCACTAGCCTCTCCTTCTCATTCCGAGTCAGCAAGGAAGCCGGGTCAGCTGCTACCCGGAAACCCTTGGAAGCCCTATTCCAATGGGCCAACACTTCCCCTTTAGCTCCCTTAGGTCCGTTTCCTTTGCTACCCTTAATGGGCCTGGTAACTACTAGCCCATAATCATACCTTGTACCAACACAGCTTTGGCTTCCGTTACGTGGATAATAATCAAAAGATGTTGTTTCCTCCGAATCTGCCTTGCCATTAATATGAAAGGATCCCTGAGAATCCTCAGCCTCCTTCAATGCAGCATAATTATCGTTTCCATACTGAGGATTTGAATTTTTAAAATTCCATTCATTTAACATTACACTTGAATTTACCAATCTGCCCTTTTCTTCTTCAACGGACCTATTGTCCACCGATATCAGTACTGCCACCTGGTCCCAAGCCACCTCCGGTCGTTTATGACTCTTGGTCAGAGTGCCACCAAGCTCTTGATTCTGCAACCCTCCTCTATCTGCTATATACCTATCCGCTGTCACATGCTCACTCTTCCGAAAGCATTCCTCTTGATATACCTCTCCCCCCACTTTTCTTGCAAGGATGTCAAATCCACTTGCACCTATTGTAATGTATATCCATTCGTTAATCATATCAAAGACACACGTATCAATCAGTACTCGGCCCACGCTAAATGATTTACATGATTCTGTCAGTTTATCGCACTCCACCACCTCGCCCCATTGCTCCCCAATCCTGCGAAAAGTGACTGTTGACCATGCATGTAATGGGACTCCAAAACACTCCAACCAAACTCTTCTAGACTCACTTCTCTCCATTTCGTCCCATCTCCATACCACATAAAACATCTTTAATAAATCGTTCATTCTAAAGGTGTAAGCTTCTTCAGCACTGAGCACAAAGTCAAACGTTATCATTGCTTTATATGCTCCCAGTTCCCTTACATGTATTACACCTGGCAATATGTTATGAATCTTTTGCTGCAGTGCATTAAAATCGATCGCCAGCTTCGTACCTCCAACGATACTTCTTTGTAGCCAAACAACATTCTCATTAACTATAGGTATTTCTACCTTCTTTGTCCATCCATTTTTATTTGGATCTTTGAGGTTGCCATCAGCCTGCTGCCTTACCATTCGCTATTCTGCTACTTTCACACTCCTTGTCTGTGGGTTGCTTCGTCTATCATCATCCCTGGTGGTGTCCTTTACTTTTTTGCCCCTTGTATTCTGGCTCACCGCTCCCCTTCTGTACTTCGCTTCTCCGACAAACACTATATTGTCTCTCAACACCATACCGTTCATATCTGCAATAGCTTTTAAAGCTCTTCCTTTAGTAGTGTACGGCACAAACGCAAATAGATAGATCTGTCCATTTTTGTTCTTTCGCGACAAGTATATGTCGATTATTCTAACTGTCCACTTAAACATATGAAAAAGTTCTCTTTTTGATATATCTTTCGGTAGATTATCGACGAACAGAGAGAAAGACTCAAACTCCAATTGTAGATACTCTGCATGATTCCAAACCCTAGGATCTTCCCCCCCTGTGTTTCCCCTCCTCACACGCTCTCCGTCTCTCTCTCACATCTTTTTGTTGAGTATATAATTTTTAAAGACCGTCTGCTTCACATTGAGACAAATTTGAAGACATGACCGTTCACACTTCAAAGTTATTCGCATTAAGCATTAAGAATGGCGGTTTCTTAGTGCCTTATAATTGATTCTGAAAATAATTACTATATTACAAACTGGCTTATTATGGTTTCTGCTTTCTGGATAATGAAAAGGAATAGCTAAATTTAAGGCCTAATATGAGATGCCAAATCGTATCAATGAACGAAAAATCTATACACATTATTATTATTATTATTATTATTATTATTATTATTATTATTATTATTATTATTATTATTATTATTGTGTTGGTCACTAATTTTTTGTAATTTTACTAAATTTATAATTAGATCTATTTATTTATTTTTTAATTAAATTTTTATATTATTTTTAATTTTATAATTAGATCGTTTTTAATATACAAAAATATTAGAATTAGTTGAATATTTTTTTACAAATTGAATATATTTATTATTAAAAATCTAATTAAATTTTTAACTATATATATTTTTTAAAAAATATTCTGTTAATTTTAATATTTTAACATAAAAAATTTAATTATAAAATTAAAAATAATATAATAATTCAATTAAAAAATATAAAAATTCAATTAAAAATTTAATAAAATTATAAAAATCAATAGATTAATTAAACCTTTATTTCTTAGTCATTTCTTGTTATTCTTCAAAATAAAACAGAGGATTGAGAGAACTAAAAATGACTATCTCTAAATAATAATTCTGTGATAAAACATAACCTCTAAATAAAATAAAATAAAATAAAAATTACATTTAACCTACCTGCAATATAAATTTTAAATTAATAATTTAGTAAATTTCATTGCATTTGAATATTAATTTGTTTTTGGATATAAGATTTGCGGAAAAGGGAAAAGAGGCATAGATGGAGGGAAAGTCGGATCAGAAAAGAACACCAGGCTCCAAACAAAAATCTCTTTAACCAACATAAAACGCCAAATTCTGATTTTGCACTGCACTGCGTATTGTTCTCGCTCTTCAGAGAGAGAAACCGAAGAGAGAGAAAGAAGAAGAAGAAGTTGCTTGTGGTGGTTGTTGGGAAATCCGAAAATGGACGCAGCTATGGGATTGATGAGGAGGATTCCGCCAAAGCACACAGAGACGGCTCTCTCTGCGCTTCTCAGCCTAATGCCTCATCACTCCTCCGATCTCCTCTCTCAAGTTGATCAGCCCCTTCAGGTAACCCTCTCTCTCTCTCTCTAGATTCTGAGAATTAGGTGCAGAAAATTACAGGGGAAATGGGATTTTGATCAGTTTGCAGAATGGTTTGGTGACAAAAATAGTGTCTTTTTTTAAAAGTTTATTTATTTATCCATAACTTTTTGTGTGGCCATTTTGTTTTTCAAATTTTTTATTTTTATTTATTTATTCTAAAATTTCTGATGGCAATGCAGGTTATGTGTGATGTGGACTGTGGGAAGGAATTCATCCTGTGTGAATATAATAGAGATGCTGACTCTTACAGGTTGATTTTCTATGCTTGTTGCTTGTGTTGTTATCATTGTGTTTTTTAAGTCTTTTGTTGTGAATCATGCTTCTTTCGTTCTCTTTGGTATTCTTATCTTGAATTTTATTTCCTTTGAGCAAAATCAGTTTCAGTTTGTTATCTTTTGGCCAGTATATTTATGCACAACTTAATCCTGAAATGGAGATCAAATGATCAATACAAGTAGCTAATTCATTAGATGGTTATGGCTAAAGAGTTCACTTCAGATTGCAGATCTGTAATTTGGTTCTGATGAAGTGTTCCCTTTCTGTTTTCTCTGTTAATTTGTATAGTTTTTAGTTAAGGTTAAGGACAATGCTAAACTTATTTTATCCTGTTCCTTTCTGCAGATCACCTTGGTCGAACAAATACCATCCACCACTTGAAGATGGCTCCCTCCCTTCGTTAGAGTTGAGGAACCTTGAAATTGAAGCAAATGATATCTTTGCAATATATCGTGACCAGTGAGGTCCTTTACTTACCACGTCTTTTTTGGTTTATGTGTTTTCAAGATGTCTTGTTAGGATTTTTTTTCCTATCTAGCAACTTATTCCCATACTTCTGTTTCATGTGAAAGAAAACCAAGAAATATGCTACTTATCTGAATGTAATCATTTACTTATTTATTATGTATATTGTTTTAAAACAACATGCACCATTAATGGATAATGTCATAGATATTATGAAGGTGGCATTTCATCAGTTTATGTATGGGAAGATGACAATGATGGTTTCGTGGCTTGCTTTCTGATAAAGAAAGGTAAGCCTGTTATTTGATTACATTCTAATTTCTAATGGACTATAGTTGACTAGTTTTCATCCTTTTGATCTTTTTCTAACATGAAGTTTCCATTATTTAAGATGGTTCGAAGACAGGGCAAGGTCGCCGGGGCTATCTAGAGGAAGGAGCATGGGATGCTATACATGTTATAGAGGTAAAATGCTGGGTCTAAGACTAAGCTTTCATAGATGTTGTCTAATGACCAGTGGAAAACTGAAAAAAAAAAACTCTTATTCTAGTTTTAGTTTTTATATATATTGCAAGTTGATTTTAGTAGTTTCAGTCACACTCTTAATTATGTTAATATAGGTGGGACCAGAGGACGAAAACACAAATTATCGGTTAACCAGTACGGTTATGCTGACTTTGACTACAGATAATGAATCATCGGGTACTTTCAGTTTGTCTGGATCAATTAGGCGACAGGTAATTTCTATTAGAACTTGTTCATGTTAAACATTAGATTAGATCCAGTTAAGAGTTACATGGTTGTTGTTTAATGAAGCAATGATGATAGGAAATCTTTGCAAAGAGAATTTTCCCGAGTAATTCTAATCCAAAAAGTGTAATTTTGTGTGTACATGCACTTTCCTTGCTTTTTGCTGAAGTCATGCCTTTTCTCCTCCTACGTTTTAGATGAATATGAGGCTATCAGTTGCTGATGGACATCTTTCTAACATGGGAAGGATGATTGAAGAAATGGAGAGTAAGCTGAGAAACTCGCTAGATCAGGTACTTTCTGCTTAGAAAATTCAGCTGCATGTTTGCTGTACTCAATAGTTTAGCTTACTTTTATTTTCCTTGTTCAGATTATCACAGGAAGTTATTCAATTCAAGAGTTGTGTCCTTTGCTTTAGAATTTCAATCCATAATGCAACCTTAATATACTTTATCTTGTCAACAATCTTTTCAGGTATACTTCGGAAAAACAAGAGAAATGGTTTGCACACTGAGACCACCATCTGAAGTGGTGCAGCTGAGGATGCCTGAGAGCTAATGGCCACTACATGCAGATGAGAGACTATCTTTTCTTTATATGTTACAGCTTATGGGGTGGCAATTTGTGTCTTGCATTTGCAGTTCACAAGAAGTGCTGGAGATCAGGGATATCTTTAGTTTTGTGAAGGAGGCAGTTGTGATTGCTGTTTTGGTGTGAGCTGTATTGTTTCTGTAATTAGTATTGTGTTTGTGGTTGATACTGTAATTGATCCCGCACAACACACTCAATTTCTAAAACTGGTGACTATGGAATCACTGATAACTGATATGGTGTTTTCTGTAATTTTTAGCTTATTCCAAGTTAGTAGCTTTCAACATTTGAAGTATATTAACCATATCATGGTCATTTATAGTCATTAATCAAGAAATTTAAGTGATGCTGGAGAAGAAATACATTTGACCAATTGTTTCTTCAATTCTTTCGTATGCCATAAATAAATCAAGGTGCTGCTCCACAATTAAATCAGGTAATTCAAAATTGTGCCGCACCAGAATAAAAACAGTGTGATTGGCTCAAAAATCAACTATAAAGGTCAATGCGTAAACATATTTGTTCTTATAGCTACTTTATCCAAAAACGAAGAATTTTTCCAAACCGACCATCCCCAACCCAAATACACATAACACTGTCTGATCTCTGAAGATACTATGTATGGCCAATTCCTATATACTTAGCTTCTCTTGATGAGAATCCAAATGTCAAAACGCTGAAAGAGTAAACATGTCAGCAACCTAAGATCACAAGAAGTCTCCCAAGTCTTTACAATGAAAGCTACTACGACAAGGTTCCCGTCTCCTAATTTTTAAGCTTTAGCTTCAGGTGCAGCACTAGGACTGCCATCCACCTTCTCTTTTGTGTCAGCTTCATTATCAATTGATGTTTGTCCTGTTACCTCATCTTCGGTGTCGCTCTCATCATCTGAAAAGAAAATCAATCATAATTCCGACATCAACAACTAACCCTTGACCCAAAGAGGAATCAGCAACATAAAACAAACAATCTCATGATGTCCTATGTTTAAAAAAAGACCAATTAAACCAAACCATAAACCAATTTGAAGGCAATATAAGAGATAGACAAGCGCAGTAATCACGAAAACAACAGTGAGCTTGCCACCACCAATTTCATGGGGTTTAAACCGGTTTAGCAAGATATTCTAACCATCAGCATTGTTGGTCGCTTCGGTATCCAGTTCCTCACCTCCACCCATACTCAATTTCTGGATAACAATTTAATAAGCGAGTTAGAAACTCATCAAAACAGGAAAAAAAAAGTACTACAGTAATAAACTATCTTGAGTTATGATACATACAGATAAATCGAAGTTGCCAAAGTCCATATCGGCTCCCACTGAAAGACAATATGCAAATGAGAACATTGGCAGAAAATTTAAAAAAAAAATTGAACTCGAATCCTGAGAAATTTTAGCAGAATCACTTACTTTTACCGTCTTCGTCCACCTCGTCGTCTTCATCCACCCACTTATCCCAATCAACTTTCAAAAAGGCAGGAGGTTTCCCTCCTTGCTTCAACAATCTGTCCCACCATTTGTCCTCAGCCTTTGCCACTAAGTAGAAGATATTTCTCGAGCCGGCACTAACCTTGCTATTCTGAAAAGAAAGATGAATACAAAATTAATACACAATTGTGTAAAGATATGACTATCACTCTATCAGAACAATTATAGGAATAGGTAGTTCTTACATTTACATCAACCTTGTCAAACAGGTCAATGTCAATTTCGTAAGGTATCTTTTCTGCGCCAGTGGTCGCAGAGAAGTAAAACTTTCCTTCTGGCTCCAGTTTAAGCTTCACATCCTGGGCATCAGGCAACTCAACAGTTATGTATACCTCATCAGACCTCTGAGCCCACTTGACAGGAGGATGGCGGCTGCATTTTAAAATATCAAAGGAATTTAGGGACCTAAAATACTAATTTTCCCTCAGTATAGTGATCCCAAGGCCCCCGCTGCCACAAGAACACAGGATATGCAGTTCTTCACACAATATACAAGTATCAAATGCCAATAACAGGCACCAACAAAAGATCACTTGGTCAATACAGCATTGATACAGTAGCTGTAAAAACAGTCATACAAAATTGCACCAATACTGAAAATATTCAATACAATCACAAAATTGTGAAGCAAAACTATAAAACATGATAGCACTCAAGTGTGAAAAGAAAATAGAAACATGCTGATCAACATTTAGGTCAGAAATTCTACTCCGAAACAACATTGATTTTAGATTTTCCCCTGATTATATAATTCACCACCACTCTGCCAGATAATTAATTTGCAACACCAACTATATAGCTGAAAGTTCAAATAAAAGGAAAATCAAAGTTATGATAGAACTGTAAACATCTTCAGGATACCTTTTGTTAAAACACACACTGAAAACGGTGCAAAATAAAAATTTTACTATGATACATGCAGAGCAAACAAAAATAGCATTCAAGTAAAAGTGGCCCTGGTTTTAAAATGAAATCAACAAAAAAGAAAATGGTGAGTGGGAAGGTAACCTAAACCCTAAAATCAACTGATGAACACCACAAACAACCTGCACGACGATTTAAAATAAAAATAAAAAATCAAAGGTTGCATTCTCTCCAGCTAAATCCCCCTAAAACCCTAAATTTATTTTTTAAGAAACGATAAGGTGGGAGGAGGGGGAAAAAACACAAGTTGAAGCTCAACGGAATTCATAACAATAATAAAGGATGAAGATAGCATAGATGAATGAAGCAAACAGAGCATTTATATATAAATTGATAAATGTTGTTTTTCAAGCACTTTCTCGGGAACCAAACAACATGAAGGGAAGAAAATGAACCTCATGTTTGATTTCTGTGTGGAAAATGTAGAGGAAGAGCTCAAGAGAGTGACAGTGGGTTTTTCTCAGCAAGCAGAGTAGAAGGGTTGATTACAATTCTGTGTTTTTTGCGGCAATGCTTCGTTCATATAGCACCAATATCTCAATACTAATTAAAAAGATAGACCTTGAAATCACCACTTTAAAATTTAAAATGAGGAAATTCGGTTAATCCTTATCTAATATGATAGTTCCAAAGGTAAACTATTCAAATTCAAATGCTATAAAAAACTAGACACCAAAAAAATGGTATAAAAAAGAAAATAATTTCAAAAAATACAAATAATAAATAAATTTTTTAAATATTTTAAAATGTAATAAAAATAGTAAGATATTATATATACATTTTAAAAATAGGTTTTAAAAATGAAATTTTAATACAATTATTTACAAGTATTTTTTTTAAAAAAATATATTTTATTCTTAAAATTTGATCATTTATGCTAACTGAATATTTTTTTATTTTTTTTGTTAAATACAAAAAAAATAAATATTTTTTAAGAACTTAAAAATTAAATTTTATTTTGATTTTTTGTATACACTTCTTAAATAGTTATTTAAATGTTTACACAAAAATTTAGATCAAATGAATAAATCTTTTACTACTTATAAATTTAAATGATATTATTTTTATCATATTTTTAAATTATTTAGAGACTTATTTATGATTAATATCTTTTTAAAAAATTTTGTCAAAGATATAAATTTTCAAATACAATTTATTAACTTACCCTAAATAAATTTAAGAGACAAATAGGCCTTCATATTTTTTGCAAAATGGATTCATTTCATGATCTTAAGTTCTTAACACCCCAATAATAGAAAGTCTAAATGCCCATTTTATTTCTCTCTCCGTTTCTTCTATATTGGTAGTTTAACCCAAAAAAAAAAAAAAAAAACTCAAGGGCCAAAATTTATTATTTTTAACTAACACTTTTAGCTATCAACCTAATATCTTTAGTCTAATAATTCAATAATATACTTTTAGCCATATTTTGAAACATTATTAATTAACTACTAGTCAAAAATAATAAATTCTGCTAAACCTTTAGCATTTTTTTTTTTTTAACAATTCGAAGGTTGTAAATTGGAGCATACATGGCTAAGGCTAATACATCATACATGTT
The DNA here is from genome assembly GCF_003086295.3 of Arachis hypogaea. Classification (NCBI taxonomy): domain Eukaryota; kingdom Viridiplantae; phylum Streptophyta; class Magnoliopsida; order Fabales; family Fabaceae; genus Arachis; species Arachis hypogaea. The sequence goes on along the minus strand of NC_092054.1, from coordinate 149,821,376 downwards.
ACTTTAATCCACAATTTTAATAGAAAAAATAAATCAGTATAACAAATAAATATCGGCAGAAAAAAAATGGCACTCTTTCAGCAACTTACATCTCAAAAAATTCTAAATACATCATAATTAACAATCCGGGTTATGAAAACGTTCCTCAACCATATCATAGTCTATGCTACACAAGGAGGCTGGGCAAAAACGCTATCTGTGACAATATGAACTGAGAAACATTGTCATTTGTCAAGCCACCAAACACCATTGAGCTCCAACCAACTTTGGAAATGTCCACAATAAAAGCTTCTGATATACATATCATCTGAAAGCATTTGCCGGCATAGGAAACAGGAAACCAGTCCCATCGGATGCGAGGGCTTTGACACTTAACTAGTCCTTTGCCGGCCTTGCTTCAAGGCCCCCTTCCGGCCGTTTTACAAGAGTGAAAGGCATGTATGTGCCAAGAAGCATGTCCCATAAGGGAAAGAACGGTTGTGAATAGTTGTATTTTAGGCCTTGTAGTTGATGGTGAATGTCATGATATGCTGTATTATTCTGGAAAAATAAATGGAAGATGTTGCCAGGTAACCAGAGTCCACAGTGGTCATCGACAGTTTTCACCACAGCAAAGCAGAAGAATGTGACTGCTGTTCTTGAAGTCATCCCAGAGGCAAGAAAGGAGATGGCTCCACCGACGGTGTCTAGTAGAAGGCCCTCAAGTGGGTGATTGTAAAGTGCACCTATTGCATAAGGGACGACCAGCCTATGATGCTGCGAGTGGATATGGCGATATAAAAACTTGTTCTGATGCATGTAGCGGTGCACAAAGTACTGCCATGTATCCATGACAAGCATCGCTGCAATGATCTGAAAAACTTGCTTGGGAATAGAAGGCTGCACCGTCGCTTCAGGTGTGTTTGAGGTTGTGGTCAACTACAGAATCAAAGCAAACATGTTAGCATTTGACAATGCTAAAGTAGTAGTAAAACAATGATGATAACAACGAAGTTATTTTCTCCTAAGGTAGGATTGTTTGCATTATAAAACAATGCCATTTTAACATTAGTCCTGGGTCCATGGCAAAGCCAATAAAACAACCAAACCTTATTTATACAAATTATAAATCATATATCTACGAAAATTCGAATGATGTGAATTACAGACTTGGTTTCTCAGGACCAATAAAAACTTCAAAATGAAGATCGACCTTGTTGACTGGACTGGAAGACTAGTAAGTAAGCAATCTTGTTTATGTCATGCTTGTAAAAAGCAGTTATCAACCCGCATCATAGTTTGGTTATTCAATACAGTTGTACTTTCCATTTGAATAGATCAAAAGAAAAATTGAACACATCTCAAAGTTCAAATAAGTAAATTCCCTTCTCCACATGGTCAACTAATCTAATAATAGAAAGTGCATTAGTAAACTCAAAACTAACCAGATTCCCGAATGGCAAGCAAATAAAGTGTGTTGTAAGCTCAACTAATTTTGTCTTGTTCACTACAAAACATCTGAATACCAACTACCATCAAGCTCAGAAACATGTTGAAACTCCCTTATTTTATGGCAGTGTGTTGTTTTGCAGTTTGGTTGGAGTGTATCTTTTGATCCTTGCATCTATTAGATATTGGTACTTAAGGCTAAGATTGTGAGATTTATTGGAGATCAAAGGGACTGGATGATTATAGAACAAACAGAAAGGCAAGGAGGAGGAGTGAAGTGGATCAAGCTATGCTATGTTGGAGAGTTTGAGTGACACTTTTTAGTGATAGGATCCACTCCCTCCATTATTCTTCGTAGTTCATCCAACTATAGCTCAGGTGTTTTCCCTTTGGATCTCTGCTCATTTTGTATTCCATCTTTCAGTTTATTGTGTACATTAATTTTTTATCTTCCCCAGAAATGCACCCTCGCCTTCCTTTTTTCTTTCCAGATAATATTATTCTTCAATTATAGCTTTCCGAAGTGATGCCATATCAGTTTAGAGTTCATAGTATGGGGCCTTAAGCAAAGACCTAAGATAAAATGGGATCACAATGAACAAGGAGTATAGCTTACAACTTATCCTAAAGTATCAAAGACAAATCAAAATAATGGAAAGTGTCTCATTCAAAACATGCTGTTAACTACAAATGTGAACACACGAAACAAGAAAATTAGACACTAGAAAAATAATATGAATAAATTGAGCAAATATCATCAATATAAACAACTTCAAATGTAGAATAACTGACCAAGAAGAGAGCAACAATTGCTTGGACAAGCTGCTGAAGAAGAACACCTTTCACAACAGCTCCAAAGGGCACCAAATTCTTCTCCTTGTCTTCTTCTTTAGTATGCAACCGATATTTATCCAAAGATGGAAGTAACTGATAGAAACCAGCATATAACCAATAAACCACAATAGGGGCAAACGTGCCCATCACTTCATCACTCACATAACCTTCCCAGAAAACCATTATTGAAGATTTAAAAGCTCCAGTAAACCAATAATCCAATATCAAACAAAAACAACCCAACCCAAAAAACAAGCTCAGCAAGTCAACAGCAGCATTTTACAGCTAAAGATCTTGAATTTGAAGCTAGTTTCCTTCAAACCCTGCAAGAGGAAGAAAAAAACTTTCAGCATAAAACTTCAAATACTTTATTTTTTTTCAGATAAAGAAATAAATAAATAAGAACCACAAAAACCAAGCACTGCAGCATGGTTGCTGAAAATGGCCACAACCTGAAAATTTCAAAAAGATTGAAAAACCTCCCACAAGTTCTACACAAAGTATAAAACTTTCAATCAATGCATGAGAAACCCATAACAGAATCTTGAACTTGCTTACCAGAAGAACCCAGATAATGAAAACAAGCCCTTCTCCACTCTCAGAAGCACATTCGTCGATCAGATCTAGAACCCTAATCTGTTATGCGGATAAACAGCAGTGACAGTTGTGAGATTCCAAAAATCTTCAAAGTTTGAATTTTTTTAATTCAAATTTGCACTGACGTTTTTGTTGTCTTTCGTTTTTTTGACACCGTTCTCTCTCCCACCAAAAGAGATAGCAAACGTGTTGGGAGACATGAAAATTATTGACCCTTCTTTCATTTTTTTTATTTATTTTTATTTTTTCTTTGAAACACACAGTGGCATTTGCTTTAGCAGCTGGAAAGAAAGGAAACTGTGGGCACACGTGTCTTATTCTTGTTCATATGATCATAAAACAATCGAATCTCAGCCGTTGAAAGTCATTATTATTTATTCAGTTCTATTTTTTACCACTTAAGTAGGTTTATTTTAAATAAAAAATAAAAAATTGGTCGTACAGTTATACTATTTTGGATGCAACGACCAGTCACCAGTGTGAGCTGCCCTTTCAAAGAAAATAGTGTCAAGAATTTACATTTCAATAATACCATTCATACATTATACAAAATACAATAAATACTTCTGATATTTATATAAAAATAATATTATTAATTAATTAATTATATTATTTTTTAGCTAATAAAATATTATTTTAATTATCAAAATATATTATTATTAAAATAATATTATTATAAAAATAAATTCTACTGAGCTCTTTTTAAGAAAGTATTATTAACTTGCATACACTCGTTTGATTTTAATTTTGATTTATTTGATTTGGTCTCTCAACTTAGCATTTATAATTTGTATTAGTTTCTAGTCTTATTTTTATTGTAAAACCGTCAACGAAGCACTAAAATGGATTGACAAGTACTTTACTAGATTTTTTAAACACTTGAAACTATTTTTATTTTTATCTCAATTTGTTTTTTACGAAGCATTTAAAACTCTTATTTTAACTAAATTGAAGTAAAAGGTTTTAATTAACACATTAGATAATTGATAAAAAATATAATGTAATATTTATGGATCTATCTTAACATGTCGTTAATAATTGTGTGACAAAAATAAATCATTAATGTCAAATTAAAAAACTAAATTAAATAAATTAAAAATTTTTAAATTAGATTAAAGCACAAATATAATTTTAGAGACTAATTTCTTTTATATTCTAATCTTCACAACTTTGCATAGAGCATAGTAGAGTACTTGCATATAATTATCCATTTGGAATTAGTCTAATTTACCATTTTTTTTCAAATTGATTGAATAGCATATAATTATAGTTTTTTTTGTCAGATAGATTAAATAATCTGAATGTAGCATATTAAGAAGGTTTAATTATTTTGTTGGTCTCTATAGTTTCGCAAAATTTTCAATTAGGTCCTATACTTTTTTTTAATTGAGTTCTTGTACCAAATTTTTTTTTAATTGAGTCCTTACACTTCTTTTTCTTTTTATTTAGGTCTCTATACCAATTCTTTTTTTTTTAATTGGGTCCTTATAAAATTAAGTCAATTACTACTAAGATGGACTTAATTGAAAAAAAAAATTAGTGCAAGGACCCAATTAAAAAGAAAAAAAATATAGAGACCTAATTGAAAATTTTACGAAATTATAGGGACTAACAAAATAATTAAACCTATTAAGAAATACATGGATAACTATTTGAGCTAAGTTTCAGCTGCAGCATATAATTATAGTTGTTTTTATGTGTTAATGATAAGCCCGTTAATATAATTTAAATTGTCCCCAACTCATAAAGTTTGTAACATCTTTTATTCCTTATTTTGTATTTTAAAATTATTTCTAATTAAACGGATACAAAATTATCGCATAAAACTAAAAGTAGAACTAAAATATATTTTAGATATTGAGATGAAAAAATATTTTTTAATTTTTTTTATAAATATTAAAGACAAAAATATTATTTTAAAATTAAAGATTAAGGTGAATCTTTAGGTTTGTTACATGATTTTAATTTTGTGGGAAAAACAAAGTATATTAGCTTGTCAATGAGGAACTACTGAATTTGAGAATAAAAGATAATTATAAATTTTAATTCATCTTTTTAATTATGTTCTAAATTTTTTAAAAAAAAGTTTTTATTTTTTATTATTTTGATATTTAAAAAATTAACATATATATTTAATTTTTGTTCATTTAAATACTAAAAAATAAATTAAAACTCTCTATCATTATTTAGAGAATAAACATCTGAAGAACGCGTCCAGCGTGCCCCACATACAGAAATTTAATCAAGTGTTCTATGCACGCAACATTTTTTTATTTTCACTTCTGTTAACCATAATCTTACGTGCTAAGATAGGGTCTAATTGTTATTTGTTAATTTATGTAATAACACCATAGTCAAAAGCAAAATGCATGTTCACTGAACTGAAGAAGGACGTGATGCTTCCTCCAATAATTCAAGCATCCATTTAAAGTTTAAACTATGAAATAATGGAAAAGATCATGATTCATGAGTAATACACTTGTTACAACAAAACACTGCAAAATTGAAACTTCTAATAATATTTTAATGATTATTCACAGTCTATTATTAGTACAACAACAACAACAATACTAATAATAATAAATCATTTCTTTGGCAAATGCATCAATGATTTACAACACGGAAAAAAGACGTGTATGAACTCCAAAATACGTTTTTTTTTAACATTTATATTAAAAATAATTGCTATAGTGTTTAAAAGGTGATATTTAACTTATTAAAAATTAATATTCAATTTACAAATATAAAATAAATAATTTTTAAAAATTTAAAATTTATTATAAAAAATAAGTTAAATAAAATTTAAACATCAACTCATAAATACCATAAAATTGACCTATATTAAATTAAAACGTATCAATTTCTCCTATAACAATTATGTATTCCAAAGTTATTAACTATCATGTAACCTATTAAAATTTTTGCTGCTTTCAACTTCATATTATTACATGATGTGTATTATCAATATATTAGTTAAAATCTCAATTCAATTTTTAAAAATCTTTTGATATTATAATTTTAAATAGATGAATTAATTTTAAAATATTAATATTAAATCTAAAAATTTTACAATTTAAATATGATTACAAATTTATATTTTGTATATTTATTTTATGTTTTTTATTTCACATAAAATTTTAATTTTCTCAATTTTTCATATAAATTTGAGTCAATATATTTGGTTAATACTGTAAATAACAGATTTTAAGTACTAACATTATTAATGTTAGAATATAATTAGAATCAATTAGAATTATTTAGTCTATCTGAATATTTATTATAGGAAATTACATTTTTATTATTACGATTCTCTTAACATCTATAAATATGCTTCTATATTGTATCATTCTATATAACTTGAATAGACAACTTGAATGGACAACTTGAATACACTCAATAATACACAAATTCTTTCTCCAGTTTAGTCTCTTGTATCTAACATGATATCAGAGCCATGGTATCCTCTTTGAAGATGATAGGTTGTTTTCCTTGCAGTGAAATCACCGTAGTTTTTGCATTTTTTCTATGCCATTCTTCTTTCTCTTTTGTCGCTCCTTTGATGCTTTTTCACTTCACCAGCTAGCCTATTTTCACTGTCTTGTGTTTTTTTCGAGTCGAATGATCAAACACCGTTGTTATGCGCTGCTTACCTATTCTCATGAAGAAATCATATAGTTTTCGCTCTCTTTCGGCAGTTCCGTCTGCGTTCTCTCGTGGCAGTTCCGTCTGCGTTCTCTCGTAGTAGTTCCGTTTGTGTTCTCTCGTGGCAATTTCATCTGTGTTTCGTCTGTGTTTTCTTGTGGCAGCTCTGGTGTTTTCTTTCTGGCAGTTTCGTCTGCGCTTCCTTCAGACAAGCGGCAGTTCCGTCTGCGCTTCCTTCAGACTAGCGGCAGTTCTATCTGCACTTCCTTCCGGCAGTCCCGTCTGCACCCGTTTTATCACTTTATGCAGTTTTTTCTCTTTATTTCGTTGTTTTAAATAAGTTTCAAACTTGAGGGGGATGTTAGAATATAATTAGGATCAATTAGGATCAATTAGAATTATTTAGTATATCTGAATATTTATTATAGGAAATTACGTTTTTATTATTACGATTCTCTTAGCATCTATAAATATGCTTATATATTGTATCATTCTATATAACTTGAATAGACAACTTGAATACACAACTTGAATGGACAACTTGAATACACTCAATAATACACAATTTTTTTCTCCAGTTTAGTCTCTTGTTTCTAACAATTAAATAAAAAGCATATTAAGTTATTCTTCCATCTTAACTTATGACAATAATAAAGAAGTCTCACGGCTCACAAATTCAACCCAACAGAATACATAAATTCAGTTACAATTTTAGCTTTTATTATCTTATCTCATCTTTATGTTACTTTTTTATCTTTATCTTTATTTTTCATAGACAATGTTCTATATATACATTTAGTTTTACCTTTATAATTTAATCAATCAACATACAATAAAATTTTTCATATTTTTTTTATTCTTTCGTAATTTTATTATGGTATCAGAGTTCTTCTCTGCTGACATCCATTGATAAACCAATCAAGTCAGATCCTAAAATCTCTTCAACCTCCCATTCCACTATGAATAATGTACCTTCCAATTTAGTTCAAAGTGGTCTTCTTCGAATTACCGAACTGTCTCCCTACTCTGTCCTAGGTCAAGCGGAAAGAACACACCAACAACTTCATCAGGAGCCTCTTTTAGACCTCTCGTCAGCCCAACACTTTTCTTTCATGGTACTTTCTTCCAATAAAGAAACTCATCCTTCAAATCAACTTAGACTTTTGTCAAGTCCAACTACTCATTATCTTTGTTCTTTTAGTACTTTTTCTATTGTTAACAAATTTTCAAATCGAGATTCATTCTTGAACACCTGGATCATTGATTCTGGTGTCACAAATTACATTGCATCAAATTTGTCTTGATTCATTTCTTACACACAAAATTCTCCTATTATTGTTTATTTATCAAATGGTTCTCAAATTACTATTTCTTATAAAGGCATTGTTCAATTTAGGGTTGCACACGGATCGGATCGGATCGGATATAGCCTATAATTCTATCCGATCCGCACTGCACTCATTGGATCAGATCGGATACGATATTCGCGTTTTTTCAAGTTGGATCCGATCCGATCCGATCCGCAAGTGCGGATCGGATCGGATCAGATATCGGGTATATCCGCATAATTTTAAAAAAAAAAAACTATTTTAAGGCCCTTTTCGGTGCTAGAAAATCTATTTTTCCACTTGTTTAATCCTATTTACTCCTAAAGTATTATCAATAAAAGTTATCTTGAATAACAAAAGAAAAATAATAACACAAGATCTAAGTTTAATTGTTCTAAGTTAAAGTACACCATAAAAAATTAAAAACAAGATATTATAAAATTCATAAAACAACACACTAAAATTCATATCACATTAGGGTTTACTTTCTTAAACTATGCTATTTATATGAGACTTGCGGATATGCGGATCTGCGGATCGGATCCGCGGATATCACTACCAAATTCGCAATCCGATCCTACCATAGTGCGGATCCGATCCAATGGCTCTGCAGATCGGATAATATTCGTAAAATTTGGATCGGATGCAGATAATTACCGGATATGCGGATATTATCTGATTCATGTGCAGCCCTAGTTCAATTTTTACCATTCTTAGTTCTTCATGATGTTCTTTATTTACCTCATTTCAACTTTAATATTATCTTCATTTCAAAAATTACTTCAGCACTCAAATGTGTACTCACTTTTTCATCTTCTTCTTACACTCTACAGAGCAACAATTTGGGGATGATTGATTTGGGCAGAATGAGAGATAGATTATATGTCCTTGAATCTAATTTCGGTAAAAATCTATCCACTACACATTCCATAAATTCCATCCAATTCCCACCCATTGCACCTTCAAATATATGGCATTTTCGTTTAGGACACATTTCTGGACAAAGACTTAATCATTTATATAAATATTTTCCTTTTATTTCTATGCATCATGATGAAACTTGTGACATTTGTTATCTTTTTAAGCAAAAGAAACTTTCATTCTCTCAAAATTTTAACAAAGCCAATGCAAGTTTTGATTTATTACATTTTGATATTTGGGTCTGTTTTGACAAAATTCTATTCATAATCATAAATATTTTTTTACTATTGATAATTTTAGTCGCTTTACATGGGTTATTTTATTAAAATCAAAAGGAGAAGGACAAAATCATATAAAAAAATTTTATTACTTTAGTTGAAACATAATTCAACTCTAAAGTCAAAGCTATTCGTTCCGATAATAGACCAGAATTCATTTTATATGATTTTTATGATTCAAAGGGCATTATTCATCAGTATAGTTGTGTTGAAACTCCTCAACAAAATGGAAGGGTAAAATATAAGGATCAACATATTTTAAATATAACTTGTGCTCTTATATTTCAATCTAATTTACCATCACCTTTTTAGTCTTATGCTGTTAAACATGTTGTTTATTTACTTAAAAGAGTTCCATCATCCACAATTAATTTTAAAACACCATTTGAGATTTTATTTAATCATCCACCAAATTATCATGATTTTAAAATTTTTGGATGTTTATGTTTTGTTTCTACCCTAATGGCAAACATATCAAAATTTGATTCAAGAGCGAAAAAGGATGTGTTTATTGGTTTTTAACATGGTTTTAAAGAATATATTATTTATGTTTTAGAAGATAAAAAAATTGAAATTTCTAGGAATGTGATTTTTTATGAAATGATCTTGCCCTTAGCCACCAAAAATGTCTAATTCCATACACTCATCCCTACATTACCAAACACGCCTTCTCAAAAACAAGATTTAGTTAGTCTTCCAGTTAAACCCTTACCCATACCCATTGACCCACTTCCATCCAATTCTTTTTTTTCTCCAACAACCCCTCTTTCTTTCTCACTATCGTGTCTTGACCAACTTGAACCCATGACCCCCGAATCTATTTCAAGTCGTACAACCTCCCTTCTTTCTGCGATAGACACTAACCCACCATCACCTCTTCATCCCACATCACCTTCCTTGCGACCTGAGCAACCCCGTCCTCGTCCTTCCGACCGACCTCACCGACCTCCAGCATATCTCTCTAATTACTTGTGTAATTCCTCTCTCACCTCCACAAATCTCTCTTCCTCAAAATTTTGTTATCCTCTATCTTTAGTTATGTCTTTTTCTTCTCTTTCATCTTCTCATCATAAGTTTCTTTTATCTCTACATTCTAATATTGAGCCAAAGTCTTTTAAAGATGCCCATCATCACTCTAATTGGCGTAGTAGTATGAAAGATGAGTTGGATGCTCTTGACTTGAACAAAACTTTACGTCTTGTTGATTGTCTTGCATGCGTTAAGCCGATTGGCTGTAAATGAGTCTTTGCATCAAACGCAAGCTTGATGGTTCAGTTGATCGATATAAAGCATGCCTTGTGGCTAAAGGGTTCACTCAGACTGAAGGTGTTGATTTCTTGAAAACCTTCTCCCTTGTTGTCAAGCCTACCACCATCAGATTAGTTTTGGCACTGGCCTCTATGAAGCATTGGCCCATACATCAGTTGGATGTCAATAATACTTTCTTATATGGGGATTTTTCTGAGAATGTTCATATGACTTTGCCACACGGGTTTACATCTCCTCGACCGAATCAATGCTGCAAGCTGCTAAAGTCACCATATGGTTTACGAAAAATTAGTCGTATGTGGTATGACAAACTTTTTCATCTTTTGCTATCTTCTGGATATCAGCAAACCTTATCTGATTATAATCTATTTATTAAATTCACTGGTATTAAAATTTCTATCCTTCTAGTCTATGTTGACGATATTATTCTCACTGGTAATCCTATTTCTGAACTTGCTGCCATTAAGTCTATTTTGCATCAACACTTTCAAATTAAAGACTTGGGTCTATTAAAATATTTTTTGGGTATTGAGGTGGCTCAATCAGCAAAGAAAATTTTGCTTATCTCAGAGAAAATATTATCTTGATCTTCTAGAAGATTTTGGCTTATTATGTGCTAAACTTGCATATGTTCCAATAGATAGTACCATAAGACTATATCAAGACAAAAGTCTCCTACTATCTGACCCTTTTGTGTATCACTGTTTGGTTGAGCATCTTAACTATCTTACCACTACTCGACCAGATATCATGTATGCCACTCAACAATTATGTCAATTTATGGCATCTCCTACTAAATCTCATCTTCAAGCTGCCAAGCATGTGTTACGATATCTGAAAACTAGCTCAGGCAAATGACTTTTTTTTTTCAAGAGAATAAGAAATTCAGCTTCTCGGCTTCAGTGACTCTGATTGAGCCGGATGTCCTGACACTCGGTGATCTTTAACAGGCTATTGTTTCTTCTTAGGCAACTCTTTAGTCTCTTAGAAGACTAAAAAATAAACTATCGTTACCCGCTCATCCATTGAAGCAGAATATCGTGCACTTGCTAACACAACTTGTGAACTTCAATGGATACTAAATATGTTACAATTTTTACGCATCTCTCATATCCGCCCACTAGTTTTATATTGTGATAATCAGAGTGCTCTTCATATTGCTGCTAACCTAGTTTTTAATGAACGGACCAAACATTTAGATGTTGATTGTCATTTGGTTCGACAAAAAAGTTTAAGTTGGAGTGATGAAATTTCTTCCCATTTCAGCTAGCTGACATCTTCACCAAGTCTTTGTCTTATCAACCATTCTATCTTAATCTCAATAAGTTTGGTGTTTTTAACATCTTTAATCCTCCAGCTTGCGGGGTGTATTAAACCATTATTTCACCTTAGCCCATGATAACAATAAAAAAGTCTCACGGCCCACAAATTCAGGCCAACAGAATACATAAATTCAATTACAGTTTTAGCCTTTTATTATCTTATCTTATCTTTATTTTATCTTCTTATCTTATCTTATCTTTATTTTTATCTTTTGTAAATAATATTCTATATATATTTAGTTTTACCTTTATAATTCAATCAATCAACATACAATAAAATTCTTCATTTTTTTTTGTTATTCTTTCATAATTTTATCAAAACACAATGGTTATATACCAATCTAATAATTAATTATATATTTAAAAGAATATAGCAATTCCTTGTAGCGTAGTGATCTTGGATAATAATAATAATATATCAAATTTTTCTAAAATAAAAAAGTCAATCAAATGAAAAAAAAATACTAATTATTATTAAATTAAAATAGTAAAATTTACGCAAGACATAAATTGTAAAATCAATAATAATAATAATAATAATAATAATAATAATAATAATAATAATAATAATAATAATTAAATTTTTGTTGTGATAGGAATGGGATGTAGATGCCCATTTCCTATATAAAGTTTACATTCTCAAAAGAGAATGAAATAAATGAAGGTTGACAATCTTCCTTCCATAAGTCTATAAATAGGAGGTGAACCTCCGTGAATGTAACACAACAAAAATACCATTCTCCCTTTCTTTTCATACACAAGCAAGTAATAATAAAATCACTTCTCTCTTTTATGCTGCAATCAAATACTCTTCTCCTTATATTTCTACCACAATTATTTCTCTTCTTTTATTTTATAAGTATTTTAAATTCTATTTTCTATTACTCTTTACATATAATATTAATAGCAATATTAATCATCTTTATTATATTGAGATTGTAACAATAAACAAATGCGATTCTCTCTCTCTTTATTTTTAATACTTCTTTCTATCTTTGTATATATATATACATTACAACATATAATATTATTATATATATATATAAATTATTATTGAGCTAATTATTTTAATACTAGAGTCTTCTATTTATACATCTCTATTATATATATATATCTTTTATTTCACAACAATTTTCACTACTTTTTTTACTAATTTTTTAATTTTAAATAATTTTTTTAACTAATATGAGTAGCACGGCTTACACGAAAATAATTGAAGGCACGTTACATTACAAAGTAGGATAAGAATTCAACTCCATTCATTGACGTTGACTGTACAAATAATTTACTTTTTTAAGCATAGTCTTCAAATTAATAAATTATTTTTAAATCTTAGTAATTAAGCTAGTGCAGTCTGTGCAGATGCATGTAGAATATTTCCGACACTTTGACCGAACATGCTCCCTTTTGCCATTAGAAATTTAGAATAGTAACGAGGATTATTTTTTGTCAAATAAATAAAATAAATATCATATTTATTTATGTATGTATTTTTAGATCTCTATATTTTTGCATTTCTTAAATATAATTTGATTTGATATAATTAAAATCAATCTAATATCGTAATAGTTTAAACCAGACTAGGTTAAAACATCAATACAATGTAAATTACAATTAGCTAAATAAAATTATATTAAAATAAAAAAAACTCAACCTAATATAACGTAACTCAAATCGCAAAGAATCTATATATCATATTGCAACAAACTCTCTAAGTAGCACATATCTACAATTATTGAAGCCACAGATCCAAAGAATTCGAATGAATGATATGAAAAATATTAAACATAAACTCAGGTAGGTTATATGGACAAAGAGAATCTATCTATCTAGTTTGGATTTCAGTTTGCAAAAGTGAGTTTGCATAAAATTGATTTTATAAAATTAATTTTGATGAAAAGTAAGTTTGAGTTAATGTGATTTATGTTTGGCAATATTTGTATCAAAATTGATTATAGCAAAATAGATGTTGTTTGTATTATACTACTTAAAATCACTTTTAGATGAAAAATTACTAAAAGAGACATCAATTTAAATTATTTTTTTTATATACATGCAAAAACAGAACCTAACAAAAATAATATAAAAAATATTTATTATATAAATAAATAAATATAATAAAAAAAATATAAAAGAGAGTACTATAAATTTTATAATATTAAACAAAAAAAATATTCTATAATTTTTCTAATATTACCCGTATTCTTTAATTTAGTATTATTTTGGACTATAAACTTTTATTATTTATGACACTATTGTTACTTATAATTAATTTTTTATTTATTTTGTCCTTTTTTATAGGATCATAGTTTATATTATACAAAATTTTGATAATAAACGTAGTATATAATAATTACAATTACAAATTTTACAAAGTCAAAATACAAAATAAAAAAATTAATATAAAACAAAGATAGAGTACATCAAAGAATAGAAAAAAAATCATACAAATAAAAAATAATAAAAATTTCATACACAACATAAATACAATGTAGTAAAAGATAGAAAAAAAAAGAATTTATATGAACAAAAAATAATTAAAAAATCATAAAAATTAATAAAAATACCTGAAAAATTATAGCACTACAAAAAATAAAAAAAATCAACAATATTTATCATATGAATAAAAAAATACAATAAAATAAATAAAAAATTATATAAACAAAGTCAAACAAAAATAAAAAAATTCATAAAAAATATACATATAAAAAATAGTGTAGGAAATGATAAAAAAACTCATAAAAACATAACATTAGAAATCGTAACATTAAAAATTAAAATATGAAAATGAGTACTAAAAATAATAAAAAAAATTAAAATATTCAATTTACTAGTGATTGAAACAAATCTGAACAATTTTGATGAAAAAAAATAGAAGGAATAACTATGAAAAAGTAGAAAGAACTACAGAGAACTAAAAATGAAGGGTAAGGTTGGTAAAAAAGAAAAAATTTTCTCACCTAATTTTCTAAAGGTAATCAGCAACCATAAACGTGAAACGCAGAAGTTACAAATTTTAGCTTTTTCTCAACGTGGGTTTAGAGGCAGAATCGTTTCTGCGTTTAGAAAGAAAAAAATTGCCAAACATAAAAATGAAACTTTCAAGAAGCTCAAACGCACTTCTTTCTTCACCAACGCGTTTGCCAAACACACCTTAAGTGGCCGTTTATATAATTGATAAGTGGAGCTTCATATGATATAAACATGTGACACATCATTAAAATTAATAAAACAATAAAAATTGAAAAAGTGTTGGACGAAAATTTTAATCAAATTCAAATTTAAAATATTTGTAAATCACTTTAAAACTATTGAATTATTACATCTGTGTCTAATTTATTAAATGCAAGTAATTTATGTCTAAATTCAAGATAATGAATCTAATTTTTTTAAAGATAGAGAAAAAATTATAGGCCAACACGCCGGTAGATCACTTAAAGAATTTGACGGGATACCTTTTTCAAGTTTTGACACTATTGAAGAGTTAGATAATAGGTTAATCATGGATGAATTGAACTTTGACGTCGTGTTCTGCACAATAGTTGGTTACAACTGTTAGAAATAAGAGATTAAATTGGAGAAAGAATTTGTGTATTTATTCAAGTTGTCTATTTGAATTGTCTAGAATGATACAATATAAAAGGATATTTATAGGTACTAAGAGAATCGTAATAATAAAGACGTAATCTCCTATAATAAATATTCAGATATATTAAATAACCCTAATTGATCCTAATTATATTCTAACATCCTCCCTCAAACTCAAGTGAAACTTATTTAAAACAACGAAATAAAGAGAAAAAAGAAAAAAAAATGCATAAACTCTCTAAAACGGGTGCAGACGGAACTGACGAAAGAAAGCGCAGACGGAACTGCCGCTTGTCTGAAAGAAGCGTAGACGGAACTGCCGCTTGTCTGAAGGAAGCACAGGCGGAACTGCCGCTTGTCTGAAGGAAGCGCAGACGGAACTGCCGTTTGTCTAAAGGAAGTGCAGACGGAACTGCCGGAACGAAACGCAGACGGAACTGGCACAAGGAAACACAGACGAAACGCAGAAGGAACTGCCACGAGAAAACACAGACGGAACTGCCGAAAGAGAGCGAAAACTATATGATTTCTTCATGAGAATAGGTAAGCAGCGGATGACAATGGTATTTGATCATTCAACTCGAAAAAAAATACAAGACAGAGAAAATAGGCTAATCGGTGAGGGAAAAAAAGCATAAAAGGAGTGACAAAAGGGAAAGAAGAATGGCATAGAAAAAAATGCAAAAACTACGGTGATTTCACCACAAGGAAAACAACATATATATCTTCTTCAAGGAGGATACCATGGCTCTGATACCATGTTAGAAATAAGAGACTAAACTGGAGAAAGGATTTGTGTGTCTATTGAGTGTAATCAAGTTATCTGTAATAATATAATATAAAAGGGTATTATGTAGATCAAAGAATTGTATTCGAGGTGATTATCAATGCTGTAAATGGAAATCAATGTGACTTTTTTTTCCCGTCTATGAGTATGGTTGAATCGGTAAGACGTTTCTCTACAACACTCTCTCAGCGGCTATAAGGAACAAAGGGAAAATTGTTCTAAATGTTGCATCTAGTGGTATTACTTCTTTGTTACTTTCAAATGGACACACTGCACATTCAAAGTTTAAGATACTCTTGAACTTAAATGAAGACTCGGTTTGTTGTATTAAGCAAGGCACCTCATTGTCTAAACTGGTTTGCAGAGCAAAACTTGTTATATGGAATGAGGCATCGATGTTGAATAAGTTGTGTATGAAGCTCTCTACAGATGTCTAAGGGACATTGTTAGGTTTGAGCCTTACTATAATCCAGAACTACCGTTTGGAGGAAAGGTTGTGGTCTAGGTGGTGACTTCGGGTAAATTCTACCTGTAATTTCAATGGGATCTTGCTAAGATATTGTCCAAGCAGGCATAAACTCATCTTACCTATGGCAACACTATAATGTATTAAGACTTACAATTAACATATGTTCAACTGTTAGAGCAACTTATACATCACTGATTTGATGTTTCTCTTTGCTTCACTTTTTGCTGGACATAGGTGATGGTGTTGTTAGGGATTCCACTGATGGTGAGTCTATTGTAGTAATGCCCAATAAAATTATAATTCAAGAATTTGACCAGTTGGTTGACTTTGTTTTATCCTAACTTGTTGGTTAATATCAACAACACATCATTCTTCAAAGATCGATCAATCCTAGCCCCAACGCTAGAAGTTGTCAATGATGTTAACTTATTTATAATGCAACGTATGGATGCCGATGTGAAAACTAATTTAAGCTCAGATACTTTGTGTCTCGAAGAAGGAAGCATGGAATCTGAATTGGATACACTTACACCAGATGTCCTTAATACAAATATTGTTCTGGTTTGCCACCTCACGAATTGACTCTGAAAGTGGGTGTTCTGGTCATGCTACTGCGTAACATTGATCAATTAAAGGAGTTATGTAACGGAACAAGATTACAGGTAAGGGGATTAGGTAACCATGTAATTGAATGCATCACGCTAACAGGAGGCAAAATAGGCCAAGTCGTTCTAATACCACAGATGAATATGATTCCCAATAACCAAGTTTTGCCATTTAGATTCCAACGCAGATAGTTTCCGATCATTGTCTCATTCGCTATGACCATTAACAAATCTCAAAGGCAGTTCTTAAGTACAATTAGATTGTATTTATCTAGACCGGTATTTACACATGGTCAACTATACGTTGAATTATCAAGAGTAAAGTCAAATAGTGGCTTGCGTGTGCTGATTTAGAACACTGGAACATTGTCGTCAAACTCAATAATAAATATCATATATAGGAAAGTATTCTAAAATATTTCATGACCATGTCAATGCAATAATATGTAGTCTCTTTAGCATTTTTTCAATTGTATTAATCAGTGATGTATTGTAAGTATTTTAAACTCAAGCTAACAATATTGTATTTGTATTTCTATATCGTATGTAACATAATTTTATTCGTTAGTGACATACCCATGCATGGCACGGGAAAATGCACTAGCTAAAATGTAAAAAAAGAAACTTATCAAATTCTCCAATTATGTAAAGGTGGACAACCGCAATAAGACATTAGGAGTTTAGATTAATGCAAAATAGTTACGAAATATTTATGTTTCAACTCAATGACTTAGTGTGTATTTGGATTAACGTTGGACGTTAATTCAAATGTATTTTTAGAAAATTAATTTTGATCAAAATTAAATTAGTGTCAATGTACTTTATATATATATATATATATATATATATATATATATATATATATATATATATATATATAATTAATTAATGTGCTTTCGACAAAATAAATCATGTTTGAATTATATTGACCAAAATTATATTAAAATGTAAAATTACTAAAAAAGACATCATTTATATCATTCTTTATATTAATTATGCAAAAGATAAATATTATTAAATATAATTTTAAAAAATATAAATATTTTTTATTGAGAAAATGTGAATATTATTATATAAATTCAATACGTTAAGCAAAATGTATTTAAATAATAAATATTATATGATTTAAAAAACAAAAAAAATTATATATATATATATATATATATATATATATATATATAACTATAAGTAAGTATAAAATAAATATAAGGTTATAACTATAAGCAAGTATAAAATAAATATGACGTTATAAGGTGATTATCAGATTAGTTTTTTTTTGTGTGTATTGTAGTAGTTCAAACTTCCCAACATATATGTAGAAGCTGTGTAAATATAAGCATACGAATGAAATTAAAATAAAACTTACTCATTTCTTTTGAAATATAAATTTGATAATATCAAAATCAATATAATCTTAAAGAGATATAGTTATGACTTACATAAAATATACATACACAAATAAACGACTAAAACTAATTATGCTGCATGTGATGAACTATTTGATCTCTAATTGAGTCACAAAAATCATCCATTTTTGTGGAAGTGACATCTAAATTTTCTATGTCACCTTCATTATCCTCAAGTTCAATGGTATTATCGTTTGTAAATCGTTTAAACTCAGCATCTGTTTGAGAGTTTCTTCTAAAAATAATACTATACATCCAGATCTTTTTGTTAACCAAGTCCAACTAAGTTGGTCTAACAAAACAAAAATCAATTATGGCTAGCATTATTCCAAGTCTTATTATTTAACTTGGTGGGACTTGGTTCATAAAAAGACTTGGATGTGTAGCATTACTCTTCTTCTATTATGTATAGCCATTGTTGCACTAAATATGTAAACTTGAGTTTCAATATTAAAACTTTGGCATTTTTCACCAATATTACAAACATATTCTTCTACACTCCAAGAGTCCTCTCTACTGTGCATCTTAAACTTAAATGATAATAATTAAACACCTCGTTATGATTTCAAATCCAGATGAGCGTAAAGTTCGATAGGTGATATCTTTCATATTTGTAGGGACCTATATATTCTGTCAATATAGAGTAGCCAACATCCACTAAATAATATTTACTTAACAAACCATGAAATTAGTATAAAATTAGTATAATATATATCGTCCTCTGTTCATTGTTCTTACCACAATTCTTGCATCTTCGACAACAATTTTCATATGGTATCCAGTGGCATTGGTTATGTCCTCCTCCTCAAACAGCAACAAGTCTCTTCTTTCATCTATTCCAAACAAGCTTGATGAAACGAATTTTACTATTTGAAAGCAATTGGCTCTATTCACAATTAATAGTATAGCAATATCACATTGTAGAAGGGAAAGAACCTCCCCAGCATACATCAGAGGTAGAAAAAACTGCAAGCACCTCTTCTAAGTATAATGAATGACAACAATCTCAATTCCTGGCTTCTAACTTCCATTGAAGATTCTTTCAAAATATAATGGTTCGTTGCACCTTAGCTCTACAAATTTAGCAAAAATTTTATCAACTCTTTACTGAAACAACAAAGTCAAAGATCAAACAATTTCACACTCAGTTGAAGAATTCCAAGAAACAATCCCTTTCAATCATTCAATATCTCTCTAATATCAAGAAATTTGTTAACTCGCTAGTTGCCCTTAGTCACGATGTCATTAATAAAACACATATTGAGGCTATCTGTGATAGGCTTCAAGAAGATTCTTCAAGTTGCATTTCTTTGGTTCAAGCCAAACCCAAGTTATTCACTGTAGGAGAAGTTGAAACTCTCTTTGTTTCCCATGAAGAAACTTTAGAAAAATTCAAACAGTTGCCTCATGGAATGGCACAAGCACAAATAGCACAATCAAGCTTCTCTAATTCAAGATTTACGAGTAGAAATCTCAATGACAAAAGAGGAGGTTGTGGTGGCTGTTTTGGCCATCGAGAAAGATTTTCTTGGAATTCAAGCAATCAATTGAATTGCGTTTGTGAACATGCTAGTCATTCTGCTCTCCATTGCTCTACCATTTTGATCATGCATATAATGGAAACTTAACACCTTCTAATCCTTCATTTTCATCTAACCATCCACCACCACTACCTCCATCTTTATTTCATCAACGACAATCCTTTCTAACATCAACTTCTTCCATTGTTGACTCATCATGGTATCCTGACACAGGTGCCAGTCATCATGTCACACATGATGCAAACAATCTCATAACTGTTACTGATTACACCCATCTTGATAAGCTCTACATTGCTAATGGTTTTGTTATTCCAATTAGTCATTAAACTCAAGAACATATTGCATATACCTAAAATTGTTAAGAGCCTTATTGGTGTTTCAAAATTCTGTTTGGATAATAATGTATTTTTTGAATTTCATCCTTACCGTTATTTTGTTAAATCTCAGGTCAACAAGAAAATTCTTCTTTAGGACCTACTTAAACATGGACTTTACTCATTTGACAACTTATCTATTCCATCTTCTTTAGTTGATAAATTTACTTTTCATGCTTTTTTGGCAAAATATTATCTGAATCTTGTGGTGTGGCATAGAAGACTGGGGTATCCTTCTTCTATTGTTAAAATTGTCCTTAAACTATTATATCTTTTAAACTATTAGTTACTCGAGAATCAAAATCTATTGTAAGTATACCTCACCATTGTCGATCTACTAGCCCGAAGAACAAAGAGATCCGCCATAATTTCGTGTCTTGGACTTATAAATTCATACTCTACAATTAGTAGTAATCTTAATCTCACTTTCAAAACAACTATGCATGAAATTAGTTAATCTTATGCATTTGTCTGTATAAAAGACATCCCGAAAATAGCTTCAGAAGTTAGTTTTATTTTTCACGCAGTGCAATTCTTGGATAATGCAATAGATTGACACACCTTAGCTAGATTTATTAGCATAATGGTACTCGATGTTGGGATAAAAACAACAATGATGATATAAAAGTAATGGTTGATTTTGAGTTATAGTTTATTTAAGGTTTAATTACTCTGCAGGTCTCTATAATTTCATTGAATTTTCAATTAGGTCTTTATACTTTTTTTCTTTTCAATTGAGTCCCTGTACCATTTAGTTTTTTCAATTAAGTCTTTGTCATTACAAAAACATATGAAATAACAAAATTTTGGATTAAAAATTTGAATATTCCGAGGTTAAGGGTACTAGACTTAATTGAAGACACCTCAATATTTTCTAAAGTCCAAAATCACCCTTTTCTTTTCAATTTTCAATGCTTCTTCAGTGTTTCTTCTCTCAGTCGTGAATGGTGCTTCTTCTTCTCCTCTGTCGATGTTTTGCCCTCCGTCGTCAATGTCGTTGTTTTGCCCTCCACCGTCATGATTGTTCACTTTTCCTTTGTGGAAGCGCCGCTTCCTCCACATAGATCTGCATCTTCGTCGATGTTGCTTGCTATCGCCACACCAGCCGTCTTGCGCACTTTCGTCTTCACCTTCCCCTTCACGACAGCATAGTCCTAAGCGCCATTTCTAGCCGTGCGTCATGCGCCATCATCGGGTAGGGTGGTTCTACCGCTGTAGATGTCATCATCTTCCTCAACCGGTTTTGTTCCCCACCACATATGATCGCCAGCATTCAAAGCTCGTGTTCCGTATTCAAGTAGATTGTTCCTTAGTCAGAAGCTCCAATTGCATATCTAGAATTGTTGTGATTTAAATTTGTCGTAGTTTTATTGCTGAACTTGGAATTTGTATAATAGAGAATCAACATATTTTGTTTTAATTATGAATAAATAATTCTGCGGTTGCATGCTTTTTGCTGATCAATTTTTTTTAATACCATATTTGTTTAGCTTAAGGACGATTACAAGAGTGCTAAACTTGCATCCAAATTGAGTTCCTTGTAGAATTAACAAAAGTGGTGTTGTGATCTTTAAACCCTCTTAGACACGGTGAGTTTACATACCTTTTACTTGGCCTCAGATCTAGCATGAGTTGAACTAATGTGGCGGTGTTAAAATACATTTGAATAGTTCGTTACCATACAAAAACCTAGGAGGCTATTTTAATGGGATGT
The DNA here is from genome assembly GCF_003086295.3 of Arachis hypogaea. Lineage (NCBI taxonomy): Eukaryota > Viridiplantae > Streptophyta > Magnoliopsida > Fabales > Fabaceae > Arachis > Arachis hypogaea. Next base: position 149,799,273 of record NC_092054.1, on the reverse strand, counting down.
TTTAGTATAGCTTAGTTATTTCCATTGGTATTTGGAGGCATGATTAGGAAGAAAACCTGTTTGTGTAATTTTATCTTTCTTCTGTCTTCTCTTCCTGTAGTGTCCATTTCTAGTTTTGAAGTGTGCGTAAAATGCTCATATTTTTTATTTGCCATGTAAATCAAAATTTTATCGAAGTGTTAAATTGGTGTTATTACCAAGACAGAAGGAAGGTGAGGAGATGGTGGATGAGGCGGGGGGACATAAAGGTGGAAATTATAAGTAAGGTATAGGTAAATAAGTAAATTCACATTTTATTAACGTTTTTTAGATATTTAACGTCAGCAGAAACTTAATTGAAAAAAATTAAATAATATAAAGAATTAATTAAAAAATATAGGGATCTAATTGAAAATTTGATAAAACTATGGGACCAACAATGTAATTAAACCTTTATTTAATGTATTTTTAGTTCCTAGTAGCTTAATGTTGAATTTAGGGGTGTACATGACACGGGCCCGAAGGATTTTGGGGCATGATGGCATGGACCCGAAGTGGCCCAGGGCTGACCTGTGGAAAAAAAAATGAAACCAGAAAGAGGAATAAAACCGGACCAGGCCATAGCTTGGGTCACCTGGCCCCAGCTCGGTGAGGATAACTAGTTCTAAACAACTAGGGCATGCATACAGCCATGAGCCATTAGCCTCACAATCCCTATTCTGTTCTCTCAGGTCTCAGCCACGCACCCTGCCACCCTCAAAGCTCAGTCCCCTCTCAGCCCTTCCCCTCACGGCGCTGCCGCCACCCTTCCCGTTGCAGCCATCCCTGAGTCTTTCACCAATTGCCGCACTCCTTCCCCCTCATCCCTCTTTCTGTCTCTCACTAGCCACCATCACGGCACTCGTCACCACTCTGTAGCCTCAGAGTCACGACGGTGCTACACTGCTTCTCGCCCCTGGTGACGACGACGACTGCGAAGTGCGACGGAGCTTCTCTGACCCTCAAGCCTCAACGATGACAACGACTGCTTCTCCCTTCTTGATCACGACGGTGTTGCCTCCAGTCGTATTCTTCTTCTCAGCTGCTGGTCTTCTTCTTCTTTTTCTCTTCTCTGACCCCTGCTCAAGCTCAGGTAAATAATTAATGTTCTGAATTTTAGGGGTTCTGATTATTGGAATTTCTAATTAGGAATTTTGATTATTGAAATTTTTTATTAGAATTTTGATTATTAGAATTTCTAATTAGGGATTTTGATTATTGGAATTTTTTATTAGGAATTTTGATTATTGTTCGGATTAAGTGTTTATTGTTCTTTCTTTTTCAGTATTTGGTTATTATTTTAATAAGAATTTTGATTATTGTTCTAACTCTTGATTATTGAAACTTTTGATTAGGAGCAACTTTGTTCTTCCTATTTCGGTGTTTTGTTCTGATTTTGTTTTAATTTTTGTTGAACTTCTGATGTGTTGCTAATTATTGATGAATTTGTTCTTGATTTTGTTTGTTTAGGATACGAACAATGAAAGGAGGAGATAATTGTATTCCTCCACAAATCATCGAAGAGAACAAAATAATAGAAATTAAAGATGAAAATCTTGCTGCTCCTGCTCCTGCTATTGATGCCGCCACAACTCCTACTGCACCACAAGTAGATGAAAAAAAAATAAAGATGCAAACAATGATGATCCAGAAGTTGTTCGTAAGGGAAAAAAATCGTATGTTTGGTAGCATGTTACTCAACTTTCATTGACTGAGACAAAGGGACAACATCATGTTAAATGTAATCGTTGCCAGAAAAAATATAGTTGTCATCCTACTAAACATGGCACAAATTTTCTAAATAAACACTTGAATAGTGATCATAAGTGGATATTTACTAAAGTGGGAAAAAATGGGACACTTCGTGGTTATATGCCTAAAATTGATGAAGAAGGGGAACTATGCAAAGTCTTTAAGGGTTATAACTTGGAAGATTGTAAAAAGTCTGTAGCTGAGTTTGTTGCACTTGATAAAATGTCGTTTAAAGTTGTTGAGGGGATTGGATTTTGCAAAATGTTAAATTGATTTGAGCCAAGATTTACGGTACCATCTAGGGTGACGGTGTCAAGAGATTGCTTTCAACTTTGTTTTGATGAGAAGAAAAAGCTAAAAGAATGGTTGGCAAAGTCATGTATTCGAATTTGCTTGACAACAGATTGCTGGACATCAAATCAAAATTATAGTTATATGAATTTGACTGCACATTTCATTGATGAAAAATGAAAGTTACAAAAGAGAATTATAAATTTCTGCTGGATTGAGAACCACGAGAGTGATACATGAAGAGAAATATAGAAATGCTTGAGAGAGTGGGGAATCGAAAAAGTCTTTACAATCACAGTAGATAATGCAAGTTCGAATGATGTGGCTATTATTTACCTTCAAAGAAAATTAGGTGCAAGAGGTGGGTTGGTGTGTGGAGAAAAATATATACATGTGAGATGTTGTACTCATGTTCTTAATTTGATAGTGAATGAAGAAATTAAAGAGCAACAAACTTTAATTGAAAGCGTTAGAAATGCTGTCAGGTATGTTAGGTCCTCTCCTCAATAGACTAAAAAAAATTTAAAGATTGTATTGAAGCTGAGATAATTGAATCTAAAAGTTTTGGGTGCTTGGATGTTTCAACTAGGTGAAATTCTACCTATCTAATATTGGAACATGTCGAGAAATTTGAACAAACTTTTGATAGACTTTATAATTAAGAATATGATTTTCTTAGATGATTTGGAGAGAAAAGTGGAGGAAAAAGAAAAATTAGTCCACCTACACCATTTGATTAGCAACATGCTAGATTATTCATTGAGTTTGAGAATCTTCTACGAGATAACTTTGAGTTTCTCATCTTCCTTGCATGTGACATCAAACAAATATTTTCATAAAATCGCATCTATTGCTTCTCAATTAATATCTTGGAGGCAAAATCATTCTAAATTATTAGGAACTATGGCATGTTCTATGAAAAATAAATATCATAAATATTGGGACAGGTTGACAAATTTAACCCATTGTTGGTTCCTGTTGTTGTATTGGATCTTCGGTACAAACTAGATTATATCTGTTGGTGTTTGGAAGATGTTTATGACAAGAAAGTGTCTACTAGTATGACTGATTTTGTTAAACTCATATTGGATATCTTATATAAGTTTTATGAAAAGGACGTTGCAGATGATAATGAAAGGAAGGATGATGAAAGTTCATCTAGAGATGTCTTAGATGACAATACTAAAATCTCAGCTAGTGTCAAGTATGTTTCTGAAGATAGAGTGAATATGTGAAAAAAAAAAAAAGAGAGAGAAGGCTAATGCAGATAGCAAGTTAGATGTGGAGAGATATCTGGTCGAAGATACTGTAGAAAGAAGAGAATTTTGATATATTGGCTTGGTGGAAAGTGAATGCTTCAAAATACAAGATTCTTTCTCTTATAACCCGTGATGTCTTAGGTATTCCAATTTCAACTGTTACTTCTGAATCATGCTTTAGCACCGGTGGACATGTGCTTGATGCCTTCTACAGCTCTTTGTCACTGTTACTAGCTAAAGCTTTAATATGTACTCAAAGTTAGTTGTGTCCTTCTAAACAAGAAGTTAGAGATCAAGAATTTAATCAATTTGATTATAGTCAGAAAGTTGTTCAAGATACATTTATGATATTTTTATTATTTGTGACTTATTTAATTCAAGTAATAATCTTTTATATAAAAATGAGTAATTTTATATGTTTTTGAAGGTTTTACTAATACATCTATATCACAAGGAATAAGTTGACGACATTAATAGCAATTGATGTATGATGGCTATTTTTTTGTGGAATTTAAGTATTGTAAACATTAATATTTTGTGTTATAAAGACTATAAGTTAAATTTCTGTATTTAGGAAGTATAATACTTTAGACTAATGCATAATATTTGTGTTATTTGTATGTGACTTAAATATTTAGTGTTATTAAACAATATTAATATTGATTGTGGTTATACTTTAATTTTAGAAAATTATTGGTTCTTGTTATATTTTTCTAAATAAATTTTACCATGTGAAATAATGGGTGGAGATTTAAAAATTTTCACATACTAACCTACAAGAAGATATCAAAGTAATATGTTTTGTCTTAAACTTGTGTTTTCTACCTAATATTGTGTAATATTAATTATACATTGATTCTTTTATTTTTAATGAAAATTATGCAACTAGAAAAGAGATACAAAGATGCATGAAATTTTGATTTATGAAGAGATTTAAGTTGAATATTAACTATCAACTTCTTCATAACAACTAACAAGTAAATTTTTATCTCTTTTTATAAATTATTACTAAAATTCCGATTTTTACTCGATCTAAAGATGTGTATGTTTCATCGAGTTTAGAATCGTATTAGAATATAAAAAACACGCCCAATATATCATTTGGATCATATTTGAGTTAGGATAAATCTAATTTTCCTTGGTCCATATACACCCTAGTTAAATTATTGATAGCCAAAGTAAAAATTTATCAAATATGTATCCGAGTCAGGGTTCTTTGTTGGATATTTTAAAAAAAACCTAACTTAATTTTATTCAAATAAATAACATTAGAAAAGCTAACTAATTAAATATATTATCCTTTTTATAAAAAAATAGAGTAACAATAAAATTATTAGCTGCATATAATTATAAAACGATTAATCATCTAATTTTTTTTAAAAGAATTTAGTTACTATTTGCAAATTTCAAAGTAAAAATATTTTATAATGATATTAAAATAAAATAAACTACAAAAAATATATCTAAATTATTTTTTTATTAAAAATTTTAAAACATGTCAAGAATATTCAACTATAATTAAAGACATACTCCATTAATAAAAAACGTTATGTGACTCATTTGTTAATGTTAGAGTTTTATTTGCTACATAAAAAATTTTATTTAACGTATTATTATTTTTTATTAACATAAAATGCTCAATTTACAAATGTATATTTTTTTTATCACGTTTTAAATAATTTGAGACATTTTCATCAATAACAAATTTTAAAAATATTTTTGTCATTTAAAAAAAATTTAGGTATTTTTTTTTTGGTTTATCCTATTAAAATACTAGATGCAATGATGAATATACCAAATCAAAATCGTGATTTGCTTGTGCGAGATGCCACATAAGACCTAATGTTCACACACAAAAGCACAATCACATACACCCAAGATCACAAAAACCCAATGCTCACCTCAAACACCCTAATCACACCCTTAATCAACGACTTGAATACCACGCAATCACATCATGTCACGGAGCTCACACTCTCTCCCTGCTCCCTCATCGCACTGAATCACTCTCCCATATGAAGGTTCCCAGTCATTACTGCTAGGAGTCTAAGTACTACGCCAAGCTTCCTTCTTTGACCATAACACTATCCAATTCCAACCCCCCAGACCCCCTTTCTTCTTTTTCACACCGCAATTTTTTCCACAATCGATCCCATTTTAAGCTTCTCTCTCCCTCTAGGTTTTTTTTTTTTTTCATTCGACGGTTCATTCCTCGAATTCTCGTACCCCGAGGATTCGATTCGGGTCATGTAGTCGTAGGTTTTCGGTTTCTACAACCGCTTGATCCACAAAGCTCGGATTCTTTTTTTTCTTCACTTTTTTGGGGGGTTGTGAATTCTGATCCTCTATTTTTGGGGGTTTCGATTCCGTGATTCAATTTCTTCTTCCGGATTCCTCTAATCGCATCGATTAACTGGGTGTTTGGTTTCGTAGCCTGTCGATTCAGAAAGTTTCGGTTTGTTCCTTTGGGTGTTTGGTCTAGGGTTTTTCGGATTGAGTATGGGTGCTGAAGCTGGTGCAACTGAGTGTTTCAGTAAGGCCATGGCGTCGATGCCTGGGTTTCGGTTTCATCCCACGGATGAGGAGCTGGTTATGTACTATCTGAAGAGGAAGATATGTGGGAAGAAGCTGAAACTCGACGTGATTCTAGAAACCGATGTTTACAAGTGGGATCCTGAGGAATTGCCAGGTATACTGTTATACTCTGTGAACTCGAGTGTTTCTGACTGTTATAGCGTTGACTTAGGGTTTGCGTTATTTGTGTAATTGTGTTCTTTTGTTTGATTCTTATCAAGTTGTTGATTGATACTTTAGGATGTATGTGTTTAAACTTGGGTCCTCGTGTTGCGAATAGTGTGATTGCTTGGGTTAGAATACTAATAAACCAATTATAGTTGATATTCTGAATGCTTGTGTTGAGATATCTTGACTGATTTGGTGCATATTCCATATAAATTGAATATATGGCTTTCGTGCGATGATCTGTCAGATTATGGCTTTCTTGGTCCGTCCAAACTGGGATTTTTTACTTACCATATAATTACGGTTAATAACGTTTGCTAATAATTTATCTGTTCATGGGATTTGTGGTTTTGGTGTTCGAAGGTTGCAGTTACTCTTATGATGCGAACAAATTATACAGATAGGGTATGATGCTGGTACACTGCTTGCACCATTGTCAAACTTAGTCCAGATAGGGTTTTAAGTTGATATTAAAGATTGTATGGAACTTTTTTTTTTCCACTTTTCTTTATTTTCTTTTCGGTTGATTGCTGATAGTTTGTAATATTTCGCAGGGATCTCTGTACTGAGGACTGGAGATAGGCAATGGTTCTTTTTCACTCATAGAGATAGGAAGTATCCTAATGGTGCGAGGTCCAACCGAGCAACAAGGCAAGGTTACTGGAAAGCAACAGGAAAGGATCGTAATGTGACCTGCAATTCTCGGTCAGTTGGAGTGAAAAAGACTCTGGTTTTCTATAGAGGCAGAGCTCCTAATGGTGAGCGGACCGATTGGGTTATGCATGAATACACCATGGATGAAGAAGAGCTGAATAGGTGCCAGGATATTAAGGTATCTTCCTGAAGTAACATTTTTTATTTAAATTTACTGGATGATTGTTTTCTATACTCTATTCTCATTCATCATGGAAAGAACATTGCTTACTGATCATCTTTTTTTCGTTATCAGGACTATTTTGCACTTTACAAGCTATACAAGAAAAGTGGACCTGGTCCTAAAAATGGAGAACAGTATGGTGCACCATTTAAAGAAGAGGAGTGGGCTGATGATGAATGTGTAGATTTCAATATTAACTCAGCAGATCGGGAGGTAGTAAATACTGTCCCTGTTAATGATCAGCTGCCTCCTTTGGCCGATGATGAAGTCACGGATATGATTAATCAAATTTTGGATAATGAGCTTGCCCTTGACCAGCAATTTGGTGACGACCTTCTTGAATTTCCTCAGGTATGTGGTCATAACAAATTTTGTTACTTATTTAGTTTTGATTGCCTAACTTCTACTTTATTTCCATAAATGATCGTCTGAATCAAATTCCTTATGAATCATATAGGTTGTTGCTGAAGAAACACAAAGTACTGTGGTGGATCAGTTCTCTGAGGCAGTGACGGACCCCGAGTACAATGATATTTACCACTCAACCAGTCAGCACTATGATGCGCAGAATGTCAACTTCAATCAGTCGGTTGCATCTCACCTTCATGCCCCGGAAGGATCAGAAGTTATTTCTACTGCCAACATTCAAGTAGAAGACTATAACTTTCAGGAGGATGACTTCTTGGAAATCAACGATCTCAATGGTAGTGAACTTACAATTCCAAATATGGAAACACCAGTGGAGAACCTGCAGTTTGAAGATGGATTGTGTGAACTTGATCTGTTCCAAGATGCAGAGATGTTTCTTCGTGACTTGGGACCAATCAATGAGGAAACCATTCCACATTCATATATGAATAATGCCCCTGGAAGCAACATTGAAAATCAGAATTATCACTTGCTACCCAATCCAGAGGACACTACTCAAAATGTTCATGAATTTTGGATGCATGATGAAAGAAACACCCTGAGTCTGTTTGAAGGCTTTGATGATTCTGTCTCTCAACAAAATCCAGGTATACTGATCAGTGCAAGACACAGTGTTGCTCAACTCCCAAAAAATATTTTTAATGTCTTTGATTTGGATGGAGATGCAAGCTTCACATCTCATTTGTGCTGAGCTCTTCACAGATTACTGCTCCTGGTTGACATGCCAGCTTATGCATGGCAGAAACCATTTAGGAGTCTAAATTTTGTTGCTCTATTGAGAGTTTTACAAACTAAGATTTCTAAATAGGGAAATGTTAAATTTGAGCCTGTTTAAAGCGGCTCTTATGTAAAAATAAAAAATAGGTCCTAGGCTCAGTAGGCTGTCTCTAATATTTGCTAGTTTCTGGTCATGTTTAGGTGCTGTATGTGACTCTGCCAGCTTTCCTACTACTGAAGGCTATGATAATCAAAGTAGCATTGCAGAAGATGTTGCTACAAGTAGATTCTCTTCGGCTCTCTGGTCCTTTGTTGAGTCAATACCTACCACTCCTGCATCAGCTGCGGAAAATGCTCTAGTGAATCGGGCTTTGAATCGAATGTCTAGCTTCAGCCGAGTGAAGATTAATATCAAGCCGACGAACACAGCTGCAGGTAAAGACACTGCAACTACGAAGAGAGTGGGCAGAAAAGGATTTTCATTCCTTTTCTTCCCAATTCTTATTGCTTTATGTGCTTTCTTATGGGTTTCTCTTGGAACTTTTAGATTATTAGGGAGATGCATCGCTCCTTGAATATGTAAATCAAAAGTTTTGATGCTATTATGCTATATATGTTCTATCTGGGATCTCCCCAAGATGACTGAAATAGTATTGTTCTAACATATTCAAAAAATAAAAAATAATATTTTATTCTTTGGGACTGTTAGAAGTTTTAAGTTTAGGCAATATTAGGACTATGGTTGGGAGCAACGGTGGAGAGGGGAGGGTGAGGTGTGGCTGGGACAGGTGTTCGAAAACCGTATTTCGGGGAGTTTGATGGGGAATGCAAAGCATGGCATAGGAAGGGCATGTGGGAACCCTTGATCATGACCCCTCTCCAAATTGGAGGGGTGGATACAGAACACTTAGCTGTCCCTCCCAGGCCTTCTTCATCTTCCAAACAATAAATCACCAGCCATTCCTCTCCACTCTTCCACTTCATCAAGGACCCTTCCCCTCAACCCCCTCCATACTTCCAAACGTAGCCTAGGTGAGTCTTAACAATCTTAATCCAAGAGAAAGGGGTTTATATGAATTTGCAGGGTGGATTGGTAATGCACCAAGTTATTTATTATTTTTGTTTATTTATCGGACCCATGTAAATATCTTGTTTGGGTTTTTAAGTCAGACAGCACTACCATTGGATGTTGATTGTACATTGTAAAGCTGAACCCTTTGTGAGATATCGTAGTATTGATGTATCTATACCTATACCCTTTAAGACATTTGTAATATTATATGCAATTGATAGTATATATGCCTTGGGCATTATATTTTTGTTGTTAGAAGCACGGTAACCCGGAAAATAAAGCTGTGTGTACTGTGTAGTTCTCGATAGCTGTTGTGTAAGCAATTGATGGTTACTACTCCCTTAACATGGTTGCTAACCCGAAATGCGTTTGCGGTATGCTTTGTATTTTTTGACAATCGAGATATTTCATATGGCTTAACACTCGAAAATTCTAAGCTTGAAAGGATATGCAATGCGCATACCATAATTTCGGATGATTGGTATGCTCCCATGAGGAAGGAATCTGTCTCCTTGCCTTCTGATCACTCAAAAGTCAAAACTACAATCCCTTTCTGTACGGACTAGCTTAAAAAACTCGCACCAAAAGTTTATCTAAATTAACATAATCTTGTGAGTTTTATTGACTGGTTGTAATTCTTTTATCAATTATATTAAGTGTGTATAAGAAATCAGTTATTAATTAATTATTGGATATAGAGATATATATTTGATATTTCATATTTCATTAAAAGAATTATTAATTATAAACAAAATTGATTATTGGTTTAGCGGCGGATTTTTGATTATCTTATTATTATTATAGTAGGTTTAATTATTTTGATAATTGATTATTCAATTAGAAAATGTGTAAATTAATATATATAAATATATAATAGTTAATTTGTTATAATTTTCAGTGTACATAGATCATTAGTGTTCTTTTATAACTTCATGTCTATTGGTTGTTTAGCATAAAATATTTCATATCAAATTTGTTTTCGGAGGGTGAATGCTGGTCTTTTTTAAGTTTTTTGCTCATGAAACTATTTGAGCTGCGCGCATATATTAGAGAATCATCATCCACTTTCTTTTTAGTTAGGCCATTCAATTAGTAAGACTTTATTGGTTTATCGTTGTTGGATCATATGATGTTATAAAGATTTAGGACTCCAGAAATTAGAAAAGACCGTAATTAGTATTTAATTTATACATAAACAACATGAATATGTTTCACTCGTAGAGCTAATTACATAGATTAAATGAAGATATGATGTACTAATAGAATTTCCGTTGTTCAAATAGATTCGCCTATTGTCAACGAGTTATAACTCAAATATTATCTCCATCCTCAACTATAGGTTTCAATTTCGAGTCTTACTCCTAACTTTGGAAAAATAAATTCGCCTATTTGTATGACTATTTAAGTAGTGGTAGTTGAATTGGATAGTAATAGCATGACAGTTTTGGGTTGGATAGCAATGTTATATAATGTGCTAATGATTATTTAAGTAGGGGTAATTAAAGCTAATGACTGATGGTGTATTTTTTATTTCTTTTAATCGAATAATAGTATTTTTAAAAAATATTTGTAAACTTATACAGTTATACTCTACAAATATTTGTTTTACAAAATTTTAATATGAGAAACTGGATTGGTTAAAATATATACTAAACGAAAATCAATAGTTTAGGTTCTATAGTCTTGTAATAAAGATGTAATTATTTTGCAATTCGTGTTAATGTTTTGATTCAGACAGAACAGCAAGAACTTCTCATGTAGATCAACAAATGCTTGCTCTAGTCCAGTGACTGCGCCAAAGACTACCAAATTTATTATGTCTTACTTGCCATTTTTAGATGTAATGATACCATGGTGGTTTTCATTGGAGTTTTGAAAGAAAAAAGGAAAAGAAAAAGAAATATAACTCACTTCTGCTGTATTGCATGATTACATTCTAAAAGGGGTGCGTTCATTTTTTGTGGCTCACGAATTATTTTTATTTGTACTTAAACATCACTCGAAATTTTGTAAAAAAAGAAAATGAAGGTCCTGGAATGTAATTTTACCATTTTATTCTTTATTAGATTTGAGTGAAATTAAAGTAGTGATAACAGTGGATTATAATAGTTTATTAGAAAAAAGATAAATCAAATTAAATCCAATAAACCCTCCCCTCCCCCCGTTTGAGGAAACAACACATGAGAAATTTTTTTTTTTTTGGTGCAGAGTAAAATTGGATAAAGAATAAAGTTTTTTACTAAATTTATTTTTTATCTAAACTTCACTATTCACGGTAACATTGCCCTTTAACAAATATCCCTATAAACATATCTTTTTTAAATAATAAAACTCGTAAACAATGTAAAACTTCTGTAATGGTTTATTTTCTCTTATTTTTTTCCTAGTAAATCAAATCTGCCATGTATCTTTAGCTATGATGCACGGATATTAACACGAACACGGGACACGATACGATACGGGACACGTCGACACGCGAATTTTAAAATCTTACATGACACGGGGACACGCATACATATAAAATATAAAGTATTTTTTAGATAAACCGTAATGATATTTTAATATTTTATTGATATTAAAATATAAATTAATTTTTAAAATTATTTTTAATGTCTTATTTTAAGTATATCAAGTATTTAAAATATTTTTTGTTTTAATAAATAATAATATATACTATATCTAAATTTATTTTAAAAATATATATTAAGAATAAGACCGGATAAGCTGACACGTGATGGTATTTAGGTGTGTCCAAGTGTGTCCGGAGAAGAATTTTTTATTTTTTATTGAGACACGGTTTGGACACAGCAGACACGCGTGTCGGACAAGTGTCGATGAGTGTCGTGTCTGAAATGTGTCCGACACGCAGACACGGCAACTCAACAAAGTGTCCGTGCTTCATAGATCTTTAGAAATTACTAACGTTAAATAAAATGTTTAAATAACCTTAAATAGAGTTCATATCGGTGTCGGATTAATCTTTCGTATATCGAGTTAAAAAATACTTATCTTTAATTCTGAATTTAAAATTGTCAAAAAATGTTTTGTAAGACAACCTAATTCATTAAGAATCCAATAGTAAATTATGATTAAGAAAAAATAAATAAAATAATTCCATAATCTATATATTTATTTATTTGGTTATACCTGTATCTATACCTATTATAAAGGAAATAGAGAAAAATTACTATTTTTTGTTATTTAATTTTTATTTCTAATTTAGTCATTCTCTTATGTGTTGTTTAATTTTAATTGTTATTAGATAAAGTTAAAATAATTTAATTTTAATATATTTTCAATGTAAAAGATCTTATACAAATAATAAATTATAAAAAATCACATTAACAAAAATAACTAATTTTTAAACTCATTATTTTAAAAAATATTCAAATATATGAATCTAATGATAATATAAAATTATTTATACTATCAATATATTAAAATTAAACTTTAAATAAAACAGCAGAGAGTATTTTATTAGTACCCAATACACAATTTGCACTTTCCTTTGTCTTTTCATTTTCAGACAAATGTCACGGCCTTGGACACACTTCAACGCTACCGTACCGGCACTCGAACTTATTTAACCTCTTGAGCTAAGACCAAATCTGCCTAACCCTCAATACTTAGCAAGAAAGTTAAGAATACAAGAGAACACAAGAGAAATGAAGCTTTGGTGGAAGAACACTTTATTACTCAAGTGTTTGTTACAAATGATTCACACATACACAAACTCTAACTCTCACCCCTATTTATAGCCATCCACCTCCTCAATGGATGGTTAGGATTAAATCTAATCAACGGTCTAGATTAATAATCCAGAACCTTCTTTACAAATATTTATCCTACCACAACTTTCTAAATGTTTCTAGGTTATTCCATACCACTCTTTATACTTCTATATATATCTACACTCTTTTAGAATACTCAATGACCTTCCAGAGTTTTCTAGAACCTTATAGGGTATTCCGGGACCTTCTAGGACATTCTAGAACGTTCTGGAACCATCTAGAGCATTTCCAAACACTCCAGAAAACTATACAAACACTGTTAAATTTAACCTTTTAAAATTTACCGTGACATTCTCCCCCACCTAATGCGCAGACGTCCTCGTTGCGTTCTTTTCATGATAGCGCCCTAGGTGTTCTTGGAATTGCCGCAGATCTTCACGAGCTTCCCAGCTAGCTTCGGTTATTGGGAGCCCTTTCCACTTGATCAAGTATTGGATACTTGGTGGTACCCCTCTTCGTCGCACGATGCGATTAGCTAAGATCTCTTCGATTTTTTTATCAAAGGATCTAATCACCACGGGCGGAGCACGACTCGAGTCACCTCTACTCGGTTCGTCTTGGTCTCCATGATATGGTTTAAGCATACTCACATGGAAGACCGGGTTGATCTTCATAGAGGGAGGGAGTTGTACTTTGTAAGAAACCTCCCCAACACGTCCAATGATCTCAAATGGCCCTTCGTATTTGCGGATTAAACCCTTATGAACTTTGCGAAAGGCTTTGAATTGTTGTGGAAGAAGTTTGATCATTACCTTGTCTCCCACTTGATAGCTTGCATGCCTCCTCTTCTTATCTGCCCATTTCTTCATCTTCTTGGCAGCTTTGTCGAGGTAAGAACGAGTGACATCTGCTTGTTCTTCCCATGACTTAATCATATGATAAGCTCTAGGGCTCTTCCCTGAGTAAGAGGAAGAAAGAGGGTGAGGTGTAAGCGGCTGTTGTCCAGTCACAATCTCGAATGGGCTTTTCCCTGTAGACTCACTCCTTTACAGATTGTATGAGAACTGAGCAATGTCTAGGAGTTTTGTTCAATCCTTCTAATTAGCGCTTACAAAATGCCTCAAGTAACACTCAAGTAAGGCATTCACTCTCTCAGTCTGCCCATCAGTTTGAGGATGGAAGCTTGTTGAGAAATGAAAATCTGACCCAAGGAGTTTGAACAGCTCTGTCCATAGTCGTCCTATGAAGCATGGATCTCGGTCACTAATGATGCTCTTAGGCAATCTCCAGTACTTCACCACATTCTTGAAGAATAGTCGTGCTGCTTCCTCTACAGTGCAGTCAGTAGGGACAGGTATAAAGGTAGCATACTTCGAAAATCGATCCACTGCCACGAGAATAGATCCAAACCCCTCGGACTTCGGTAAGGCAGAGATGAAATCTAGAGAGACACTTTTCCATGGTCGCTCTGATTGAGGCAGAGGTTCTAACAACCCACTTGGTGTCTTGTTTTCAATCTTATCTTGTTGGCACACAAGACAAGTCTTCACATAGCTCTCCACTTCATCTCTCATTTGAGGCCAATAATAAGAAGATTCAATAAGTGCCAAGTTCCTTCGCTGACCTTGGTGACCAGCCCACTTGGTGTCGTGGCATTCCCTCACTAATTTTTTCTTAGATTTTTTCATTTAGGGACGTATAGTCTTCTCCCTTTAGTGTAGAGAAGGTCATTTTCTAACCAAAATCTTTTGGTCTTACCTTCTCTAGCCAACTCCACCAACTTCTTGGCTAATGGATCGTAATGCAACCCTTCCTTGATGGTATGCATGATATCTCCTTCAACCATAGAAATGGCCGCTAACTCAGCCTTGCGACTCAGCGCATCTGCTACCACATTAGTCTTACCTGACTTGTATTCAAATTCGAAATCAAACTCAGCCAAGAAATCTTGCCACCTAGCTTGTTTAGGGCATAACTTCTTCTGAGTTTGGAAGTAGCTTGTAGCTACATTGTCTGTCTTGACGATGAAGTGTGAACCAAGCAAGTAGTGACTCCAAGTTCTCAGACAATGCACTACCGCGGTCATCTCCTTCTCTTGGACGGTGTATCGCCTCTCTATATCATTTAACTTGCGACTCTCAAAGGCAATCGGATGTCCTTCTTGCATCAGAACCCCTCCAATAGCATAGTCAGAAGCATCAGTGTGGACTTTAAATACCTTTGAGTAGTCGGGTAGTACTAGTTCTGGTCCTTCTGTGATAGCAGCTTTCAACTTATCAAAGGCCTTTTGACACTCCTTTGACCATTCCCAAGAGTGATTCTTCTTGAGAAGATCAGTTAATGGTGCAGCCTTGGTAGAGTATCCCTTGATAAACCTCCGATAGTAATTAGCCAACCCAAGGAATGACCTCAATTTAGATACCTTATTTGGCAACTCCCACTCTTTGATAGCCTTCACCTTTCTTTGATCCATACAGAGAGTTCCATCTTTAATGATGTGTCCCAAGAAGTGGATTTCGTCCCTTGCAAAGGAACACTTTTCCTTCTTCACATATAGGTTATTCTCTCGCAAGATCTTGAACACGGTTCGTAAGTGTTCTACATGTTCCTCCAAGGTATTACTATAGACAACAATATCATCCAAGTAGACCACTACAAACTGATCAAGATAATGTCAAAAGATCTCGTTCATTAAGGTACAGAAGGTCGCAGGAGCATTGGTCAAGCCAAAAGGCATCACCAACCACTCATACGATCCATACCTCGTGACACACGTGGTCTTAGGCTCATCACCATCGGCAATTCTCACTTGATGAAATCCTGACCTCAAATCTAGCTTTGAGAACCACTTGGCTCTACCAAGTTGGTCAAACAAATCGCCTATCAAAGAAATGGGGTATTTGTTCTTGATGGTTACCTTGTTAAGTGCTCGATAGTCGATCCATAGTCTCAATGAACCATCGTGCTTCTTTTGGAACAAGACTAGTGCGCCATAAGGTGCTTTCGATGGACGGATGAACCCAGCATCTAGCAAATCCTTGAGTTGCTTCTTCAACTCCTTGGGTTCTGGCGATGCCATCCTATAAGGTGTTGAGGCGGACGACTTTGCTCCTGACTCCAATTCAATCTTGTGGTCCACCTTCCTCGTAGGTGGTAGTTGTTTTGGCAACTCGGGAGGCATCACATCCCTATTTTCTTCAAGGACTTCCTTGATTTTGGGAGGAACGTCTTCTCTTTCGGATATTGACTCCTCTTGTAATAGAGCCAAATATGTAATCTCTCCTTTCTTGAACCCTTTCTTGAGTTGCATAGCAGAAAGTATCGGTGGTCCGCCAACTTTAGAGACTGTAGGGACCATGCATGGAGACCCTTTCTCCATGACGCATACTACGTCGTAGTATGGCATAGGTATTATATTTGCCTTCCTTTGCAAATCGAGCCCGATGACTATTTTAAAATCGTCCATGGGTGCTACTGAGAAATCTACAAGGCCCTTCCAAGAACCAAGAGTCATCTTAACCCCTTTTGCTACTCCCTTAAGAGGTTCACCCTTGGTATTCACTGATTTGAACCAACCATTCTTTTCGGTGATCTTCAACCCAAGTCTCCTTGCTTCATCAGGTGTGATGAAGTTGTGTGTAGTACCAGTGTCCATCATAGCCATGACAGGTTTTTCATTGATAAAGGCTTTGACATACATCAAACCTTTCTTTTATACAGTGCTTGCCTCTTTGCCCTTCATAGCATTTATGTTTTGGATAGATCCAACCCACTCAATTACTTGAGTTTGAGCTTCTCGTTCCTCGACGATAGATGCCAAATTCCCTAGCTTGGGACAATCCTTCATTTGGTGTGGTCCCTTGCACACGAAGCATCCTCCTTTGGGCACGAAAGCCTTATTCTTTTCTTCGTACTCTTTCTTTGAAGAGTATTTTTCTTCCTTTTTGGCTGAGAAACTCTTCCCCTTATCTCCCCCACCTTTAGCAGAACTAGGCTTGGAGGAAGACTTGGGTTTAGAGTCTCCCCTATGATACTCAGTGAGTGATTCGGCCACCACGATGGCCTCATCGACATCCTTAACATTCCTTCTTTGTAGTTCTTGATTTTTCCAAGGTTGGAGTCCATCAATGAAGAAGAACAATGCATCCTCTGATGCTAAGTTGGGGATTTGAAGCGTGAGAGTAATGAACTCCTTTACGTAGTCGCTAATCGTACTCTTATGCTTCAACTCTCTCAACTTCTTCCTTGCTTCATAAACCACATTCTCAAGGAATAATTGTCTTTTCAACTCCCTTTTGAAATCTTTCCATGTGGCTATGTTGCAAGTACCCTTTTTCATATCTACGCACTTTCTCTTCCACCACAAAGTAGCATTGTCAGAAAGGTAGAGAGCTACAGTGCGTACATTTATTGCTTCTTCGATCACCCATTGGCCTTCGAAGTACCTCTCCATTTGCCATAGGAAGTTCTCCACCTCGCGAGCGTCCCTTACGCCCTTGAACTCCTTTGGCTTGGGGAGATCAATCTTTGTCATCTCCCTTATAATGGTTGGTCGAGATTTTGCCTCCTCGAACCAAACTCGAACTTCCTCAAATAGCTTTAAGGAATTCTCAAGCTTCTCTTCGATTTGGAGCATGCTTTCTGAAAGCATCTAGTTCTCCTATCACGTGAGTCTCGAGGGTCTCCTTATCATGTTTTATCCTTTGGAAACGCTCATCCATAGAGGATAGAACATTCTCCAACATAGAAACTCTCTCTTCTAAGAAGTTAGAGTCCTTACCTCTAGGCTCACTTGAAGAACGGACCTTCTTACCTCCCCATTGAGAAGGAATAACATTCTTTCCCCTTTGAGACTCAACATGCTCCATGGTGATACTAGATGCCATACCCACAAGCGACTTGTGCTCCCTCTCGAACCTTACTCTGATGCCAAATTGTCACGGCCTTTGACACACTCCAATGCTACCGTACCGGCACTCGGACTTACTCAACCTCTTGAGCTAAAACCAAGTCAGCCTAACCCTCAATACTTAGTAAGAAAGCTAAGAATACAAGAGAACACAAGAGAAATGAAGCTTTTGTGGAAGAACACTTTATTGCTCAAGTGTTTGTTACAAATGATTCACACATTCACAAACTCTAACTCTCACCCTTATTTATAGCCATCCACCTTCTCAATGGATGGTTAGGATTAAATCTAATTAACGGTCCAAATTAATCATCCAAAACCTTCTTTACAAATATCTATCATACCACAACTTTCTAAATGTTTCTAGATTATTCCATACCACTCTTTATACTTCTATATACATTTACACTCTTCTAGAATATTCTATGACCTTCCAGAGTCTTCTAGAACCTTCTAGGGTATTCTAGGACCTTCTAGAACATTTTAGAACGTTCCGGAACCATCTAGAGCATTCTCAAACACTCCAAAAAACTATACAAATACTATTAAATTTAACCTTCTAAAATTTACCGTCACACAAAGCTACTCTTTTAAGTTCTTTTTTTCCTCCTATTTTTCAATTATCCTCTCATTCTATAAAACACACATTTGCGTTTTTTCATTTTCAAACAAAGTTTCTTTTTCAAGTTCTTTCTCCCTATTTTTCACCTACTTAAGTTTTAATTATATTATTAATTTTTTAATTTTAAATTTTATAATATAAAAATAAAAATTTTAATAAATTAATAAATAAAAAACATATACAGAATACTTAAGTAAAAAATAGTTCTCTAAAATAAAAAGAATTGTAAAGTAAAAAAAAAAATTAATCATCATTAAATTTATATAATTTTAGTCATGTCTAACCGTGTGAATTCTACTTCTTTAATTCAAGAATAATTAGAATTTATTTAGTTACATTTTTATTTAAAAAAAAAAGTTAATGTATTTTTTAAAACATCTTTTATAAAAATAAAAATAATTTTATATTTAGATATTTCATATAATTTTTTTTAATATGAATAAAATAAGATAAAAATATTTTTTTATTTATTTATTACGTAAATTTTTTTTTTAAAAAAAATTATAAATTGTAACTTAAATTTTTTTTTTTAATTTTTTTTTTACTATTAAAAATTTATCAAATACATTAAAAAATAAAAAAATATTTTTTAATTGTTTATTGATTTAATGACTCTCAAATAAGCAGTTACTACGTTAACAAAAACACACTAACCAACAATATGGTTAATTTTAATATTTAATATTCACTATGTACACACATAAATTATAAAAAGAATCTTATGATAAACCAAAAATACCCAGGAGAAAAAGAAAACGTAGAAACAAGGAAGATGAAAGTAGATTGAAGAAGGAGGGCAACGCAGCGTTAACTGTGTCTCTGTTATCGTTACTGAACAACAAGGAGAGATCCAAAACGACGCAGTCTCTCTTCTCTTTCTCTTCATCTCTCTCTCTCTCTCTTCTTGTGTGTGAACAAGGGATGCTTCTGAAGAGGAAGAAGATGGAGCAGAGCTTCACCTTCTTCTTCTCCTCTTAATCCCATGGCCTCCTCCCAGCATCGCTGCGTTTTCGGTATATCTCCATATCTATGTATCTGATTCGTTGATTACAGTGTTGTATTTTGCGAACTGATAAATGAGGGCTAGTAATTGAAACTTCAGATTAATACTTGTTGCATATATATTGGATGTTCTTAGATTTCAATACTATAGAGATTTGTCAAGTTTATGAGAATTGTTTGTGATTGTGATTGTGTTTATAGTTGGCAATATACCATATGATGCCACAGAGGAACAGCTTATTGAAATCTGCCAGGAGGTTGGTCCTGTAGTCTCATTCAGGTACTTGCAACATTCATGTTCTTGATTTCTGACCACTCTGCAATTAAGGGAATTTGTTCTAGACAATATGTACTTGTGGCCTTTTTTCATTGACAAACTTGCATAAATCTGATTTATTGTTCCGTTAGGAATGGTCAATGGTTTTATTTGTCTGTACTTGGGGATAAGTTTAGCATTTCTTAAAACTCCTTTCATGCTTTGTTTTTAGTAGTGGTTTACTTATTTGAAGTATTTTTCATCCTTTCTTATCCGCAGATTAGTTATTGATAGAGAAACTGGGAAGCCAAAGGGTTATGGGTTCTGTGAGTATAAGGATGAAGAGACAGCTTTGAGTGCTCGGCGGAATCTTCAGGGTTATGAAATTAACGGGCGGCAATTGCGTGTTGATTTTGCTGAAAATGATAAAGGGAATGATAGAAATAGAGAGCAGGTATATTGTCAGTGCTTCTTGAAGTGTTAACGCCTAGTTGACCTAAATCTTTTCTGTGTTTACTTCAAAATAAGTGCAGTGGGTATAGCATGAAAAGTAGCTTAATTCCAAGTACTTCTCACAGACTATATTCAGGGGTTTCTCTAGATGTACGAAGGACGGAAAGTTGACACATTTATCTTTTCATTCTTTATGCTTGTTTTGTATCCATGTTTTTGGTTTTGAACAGTTCCTTATCCTCCTCATTCTTTGTGATTATTTCTCTTCATCTTGTTAACCACAATGTTTGTTCACTGTGAGACCTGGGGGATAAACAATTCTCTCCATAAGATACTTGAGTTGAACATAACTTCTCGCTCTCTTGGCATCCCTCTTACTCTCTGAAAATCGTCTTTGCTGCTGTTTCTCTCGGTTTAGTGCCTATAATGTTTAATACTTTGGGTTGTTTCCGGCTTTCTGTTCCACTAATGAGCAGACTCATGTTACTTACTTTTGAGATTTTGTAACTGCTGTTGTGAAAAGGACAATTTAATTCTTCATGGTTGCACTAAATGAAATTATTCCTGTTCTTTTTGCTGCAGGGTCGTGGAGGGCCTGGACTGTCAGCAAATGTTGGTTAGTGCTCTATGTTTTCTGTTCTTACTTGTGATAAATGATCATACATATATTCTCTGCATTTTTTGTTCTGTTTTGTGTTTTCATTCCGCTTTTACATATTACAGACCCTCAGAAACATGTAGGAAGCAGCTCAGTTATCCAAGGGGATGCTGCTCATCATCAACCTATTGGTCTCCATATTGCCATAACAGCTGCGTCTGTCATGACAGCAGCTCTAGGTGGGGCTCAGTTTGGCGTCCAGTCGGCTCAAAATGGTTTGCAGAGTCAGTCAGCATTGGCACATGATCCGTTAACTCTGCACCTTGCTAAAATGTCAAGGAATCAGTTAAATGAGATAATCTCTGAGGTCAAGGTAATTATTGGATCAGGCTACCTTCGCATTCCAGGATAACTTAATATTTTCTTTATTTATTTGTTCTTCTGATGATGTAGGCAATGGCTACACAGAATAAGGACATGGCTCGGCAACTGTTGCTTTCAAGACCACAGTTGCCAAAGGCTCTTTTTCAGGTATGAACTTTTCTCCTATATCTATTCCTTTGAGCATTCTTTGATAATAAACTCGTTTCTAATCTTATGTGCTTTATGAATTTGATACCTTTTTTCTTTGGCTAGAATTGTAAGATCCTCCCCCCCCCACCCACCCCCCCTTTTGTTCATTTTAGTTAAATTTTGTTGATATGCTCTGGATGTACAATAGTTCTTGGAAATTTAACCTGAGAGTTTGTTCTCCTCACCTCCAACTTTACGGCATAGTGTAATTGTGTGTGCCTTGAGAGAAATTATGATTTGTATTTTTCATACTTTCTTTATCATTGTATTCTTAATTTGCAGGCTCAGATAATGCTAGGAATGGTGACCTCCCAAGTGGTTTGTTTCCTTACCCTTTCACATATTATTTCCGTTTTCTTTTATGCAAAATTATGTCATGTAAACATGAGGAAAATTCAGGTGCCGTTTCAACTGCCAAGGATGTAAACAGAGTTTGTAAATTTGTGGATTAGCGTCCGCTTGTTCTAGGACAATTTAAATCAATAATCAACCAATATTTTGTTATCATGCGTTTTTATACTGTCTGTGAAGAAGAGTAAGTCTTGGCGGGTAAACAAAGGGACAAAATAGAATAGAGTTTGTGACATTTTTTTAGCAATTACTTCTAAGATATACCTTGCACTCCTTGACAGATAGGCGTTTCACCCATTGCTTCTTTCATATATAAATTGCTTGTATATCAAACAAAACTTGGGAAACATTAAGCTAGAGCCTGGGGCCCAGTTATAATGACTAGCCAGCAGGACTAAAACAATTTAAGCTCAAATAAAAGAAAATAACTTAAGCATAAGGCCACAAAAGTCCATTCATGGAGCTTCTTATAAATAGTAAGATATCTGTAGAATAACTAAAAAATAGTGAGAACTTTATGGTTCTTTTGTTTTCTTATGCATATTCCTTTCCCCTCTAGATTTTACAGCTTTCTTCATCAACTTTAACTTTCTGTTTATTTGAACTTTTTTCAGTTACAAATGCCAAACCTTAAGATGGTTTCGGAGCAGGCCTCACAATCTTCAGTAAATGAAGGCCAGCTAGGTCAGCCGGCATTAGTTCAGACTCTGTCTGGCCTACCCCAGAGCTTGGGACAGAGTACATTGCAGCCTGGTTTGACACCTTATGTTCAAGAAAGTCAAGCGAACGTCATGCCCCATAATCCTTTGGTTCCTAATCAATTGAATGCACATCCAAGGCCTCCGTTGCAGCCTAGAGTGCCACTTCAACAACATTCAATCAACCATGTTGGACAGTTGGGAACGCTGTCAGGGCAGTCAAATTTAATGCCTCCTTCAGCACGACCCCAGTCATTGGGGGGTTTGTCTATGAGGCCCTCAGTTCAATCTTCAATGTCGACTGCCCCGAACCAGCAAAGGCATGCCCCTTTGCCACCACATTCAGCACTTGTTGGAAGCTCAACTGTAGGACATAATATTCAAATGGTTCGACCAGATGCAAGCTTTCAGGTGCCTAATTTTGTTTGCCTTTGTATGTTGCATAGGCAGAAAGATATGAATGTTAATGCTGATTTAGGTATTTGGCTAATTGGCTCCACCTTTCTTTCCATTTTATCGCCATTGGAGCATTGGAATTTCTTTGCGAAAGAAATATGTAGTCTGTAGTATAGCATAAGAGGGAATATAAACACCCCGCAACAGGAGAGCATACCAACTTAAAGTTTCTATTCCTCTGCATCAAATATATTGTCTTTTCAATACAATAGCTGAGCCCATAAGGATGCCCAGTATGTCCTATTTCCTACAAAGTTGCAGATAAGAACATTTATCCTTTAAAATTGCAAAATTGCTCTCCTATGGATTTTGAAATTTTGGGTGCATTCTGCATTGGGCATTTGTACCCTGTCAAGGCCTTATGTGACCTGCAGTGTAGAAAGTGAATAATTGAGATTTTTCTTTTTTTAAATTTTTCAACGTAACAAACATCTGGAGACAATTTCTTGCTGAAGTTTCACTATTCAGGCAAGAAGTATTACAAATGCAATTATTGTGGATTTAAAACTGAAAAATCTCAAGGGGTCAAGTTCCCTTGCCTCTTTTATGTTTTGTTATGAAAGGTATGTGGTTATTGAAGAAGAAAACCACCAAACCTAAGTAGGATTTCAATATAGTTCTTGATTGAGTATACTTAGCTATGTGCTTTCAATTTTTGTGGAGCAGATCATGTATAGAAGCTGATGTACTTGTCACCTCTGCTTAGCTGGCTACAACTTCTATATTCTTGTTATGGTTATATTTTACTATTAGAAGTATCTAACGTGGTCTATTAAAACAGCCTAGCCCCTCTGTATCATCAGGAATTCCTCACTTAATTAGTAAGGAAGGTGATAGATCTGCATATTCAAACATGCCTTTGGGAGTAGAGAAAACAAATATGGTTCATGGTTTGTCTGAATCGTTGGGTCGCCCTTCAAAGCTCATGAAATTGGATGACGGAAGGAGTACGCCTTTTCCTTTTGCTGATGTGCCTGTGACCAATGGTTCATCCCACATTCTTGGAAGCAACTCGTTGCCTGCTCTTGCAGCTCCTAAAACAGAAGTGCCTGCTCAGGTAGGTTTAAGTTGGTAATTCATAATTGACAAGTGACTGTAAATGATTTCCTCATTCAGAGTTGATCTTTTGCAAAGGTAGTAAAAGATTAGCATATATTTGTCTTTCATAAAAAAAAAATTCACTTTTTATTTGGTTAAAGTATAAAGTATATCCTTCCCCGTGCGCGCGGAAAATACCGTTAAATGTGTTGCGTTTACATCTTTTGTACTGTTACTACTGCAAATGGTTGTTTTGATTCTTTGGTGGCTTGACCACAATTGATGGAGCAATATAATATTTGTATTTGTGCAACTTATCTTGTGACTACATACATATGATATCATTCTTCTTTCTCTCCCTCTCTTTCAGCTTCCAGCAGATGTAGAGTCTGCTTTACTGCAACAAGTGTTGAATCTAACACCGGAGCAATTGAGTTCGCTGCCGCCAGAGCAGCAACAACAGGTCATTCAGCTCCAGCAGGCTCTACGGCGAGATCAGATGCAGTCCTCATAGCAGACAAAAAACAAACCAATAGTTACAATACGCACCAGTGTTATCATATGCTATAGATTAGGTTCAGAATATCAAAATCCAATTCTGGTCTCTTGTATATTATCATTTGCTGTAGATCAGTTCAGAAATATGGAAATTCTTTTTGAGCACTGTTGCATTTTGTCCTTTCGTTTTTGTATTTTATTTTCTAATCCCGTGGCCGAATATTTGACATTACATTGAGAAGCTCCACGAGTGTACCGGATATCCTTCAGAAGAGTCTGTACAATAATAACTATGCAGATTAAAATTTTGCCATTTTTGGTTCACTCTTTGTAAGTGTTGTCTGAACCTCGCTTCCTTATCCCAGGACCAAGACTACAAGATCCACGTATAGAACAATATTTTGTGTAATTGGTTTGAATTTTGATTTATATATCGAATTGGAAGTATGCTATAAGGTATCGTGTTTTTCTTATTAGATTCGGCGTGGGCTCCATTTCATAAGTTTCCTACCAATTTACCTAGTTCAATGGTGGATAGATATACTGATTATTGGTAAAGTATTTTGAAAATATACTTGTCTTTTTTATGAGAATAATGTTAGAAAATCAATATTTTTTAGTTAATGTTAATTAATTTTTTTTAAATTTATTTTATTTATATTAAATTTTAGATCTTAATCATAAAACTTTTAAGCGTAAATTCCAAATTATAAATCTAAACTCTAAAGTTGAATAATTAAAAATTAGTTTTCGATACTTTCTTTTTTTAGAAATACAAGTATTTTATTTTATATTTGATAAATAAAAATATTATGAACCTGTACTTATGACTTTTAAAAATTATTGTTTTTAAAAACATTCAAGGTACTTTTTAAAATTAATTTATACTTTTCAAAACTAAAAAATTAAAACAATTTCATAAATTAAATAATATTTATATTTATTCTTTCTTATCATATTTATATTTATTAAAATTATTTTAAATTAAAAAAATATTTTTTTTCAACATGATTATTATATCTTACAATTATTAAAAGCCATTTTAATTTTAATTTACCAAATATAACTATTACAAGATTTTTTAAATAAATAAAATAAATATTTTAATTAATGAAATAAGTAATTTAGAGAGTTTTTATCGATTTTCGTAACATGCCTTATCTCATTTTTAAGTATAGTTGTATCTCGTTTACACTGTAAACGAGATAAGGCACAAACCCAAGTCTACGTATCACGGGTGCACACGTGTTATGACACAGATCTTATCTCATTACACAGATAAGGTTGGGGGTGCGCCTATAAAAGCAACTCGTGCACAGCGCCTCCTAGCCCACTTCCCATCTCCATTAACCTCCATTTCTCCCTTTCTTAGACGTTTTCTTGATATTTTTGAGTTGTCCGGATGTTATGGCGCGCACTGACACACGAGATCCCGACATTAACCGCCTGAATGATAGTTGGCACATTACGAGAGTGATCGACTTTGAAGTTAGTGTTGTTTATATCTTTTAAATTAATAAGCGTATGTAATTATAGTTAGGGTACTTTTAGGGATTTAGTATTTTTTCATGTGAATAGAATGGCTCATCTTTAGTTTACATAAAATAGGTAGGTAGGAAACTAATGAACACTTGTTAGGTGTCGAATTTACTTATAGCAGAAGCTAATTTACTAATTAACTTAATTTAATTAATTTATTAACTGTATAAGTTTTTTTTAAATAAATAAAAGAAATGTATTAATTACCGTTCATCCGTATTTATTACGTTATGTTATTTCTTTGCGTCGAATTATAAATTTTTTAATTCTAAATTTGAATATACGAGAGTACTTAGTTTGAAATCAAAGTTTTTAAAAAGTTTTATTTTTAAATAGAGGCCTCGCCTGCTACTACCTAGGCGGGTGAGTCACACTATTGCACCCCTGGACGCTATTATCCCTTACCTGAAGGAGGCTGGATTCAGCGACACGGCACAGCTTGGGGACTTCGTTTTTGACAAATCCCTTATCACTGCATTCGTGGAGCGATGGTGTCCAGAGACACACGCTTTCCACCTGTCATGGGGTGAGTGCACCATCACCCTACAGGATGTTGCGTACCACCTCGAGTTACGCACAAATGAAGAGCCAGTTGTTGGTGCTTGCGTAACCTCCAGACTTGGTACCAGCATTCGACTTGGGAGTACACAGAGGAGCTCCTAGGTGCCAGACCCCCTCAAGGTCAGTAGCAGGGTGCCCAGATGAAGGAGTCATTTAGCATCAAGATACCATGGCTTCGGGACCGGGTCTGGCACATGCCAGCTGCAGCCGATCCAGCTACCCTCCGACAATGCACTAGGTGTTACATCATGCTGCTGATCGGTAGTTACCTGATGACCGACAAGTCAAACACTCAGGTGCATATCAGATGGCTGTCATTGTTGGACAACTTCGGGAGGTGCAGCGGTCTATCGTGGGGATCCACAGTGCTTGCATGGACGTACCACTCTTTATGTCTTGCAGCACATCGTGATACCACGAACATAGCTAGATGCATTTCGCTCCTAGTGTCGTGGATATACCACATGTTTTCTTAGTGGTGTCCACCCGAGGCAGATCCCAACTTTTTTCCTAGCAGTGAGGTAACTATTTTTGTATACATTTTTCGTTCTTTTTGTTTATGTAACTAAACTTTTTCTTCTGTAGAGTGTGATAACGTGACTGATTGCATATGTGAACAGGTTAATAGGTATGTCCCAGCAGAGTAGGGACCACCATATACAGAGAGTTCTCTGATGGCGGACGATGTTAGATTGGTTGCCTTTGAATGAGGTATGCCAATTTGTTTTATTTAGTTGACTTCATTTACCTCTCATACGTAATGAACTGTTTCTGATGAGTTTATTACACTTTGATGTGTAGTTCCTTTGGACGCCGTACCACGACCCCACATTACAGGCCATTACTTTGGACTGGTTGAGGGCAGAGGTAGAGTGGGGGACATGGATGTCTATTGCCCCCCTTGTCTATTTTAATATTGTGGAGTTTCACCACGCTGATCGGGTGAAACACCAGTTCGGAGGGAAGCAGCCAGTGTTTGAAGACTCAGTGAATGTCGATAGGTTTCTGACCAGCACAAGGCAAAGAGAGGACGTGTGGTAGTCGATTCATCTTCAGGAGTGATATGATGGATTTAGGGTCCTGTTTAAGGAGGGCCACAGAATCACTATTCAGCCATTTACAGATGACAGGCCTACACTTGAGTATTGGGCCTGGTACCAGCAGGCCTGCTGGGTTAGACATCTGTTTGGGAAGGATGTGCTAGATGATCCCAAACTTTTGACCCTTCCCGATGATGATTCTACATATTAAGTTGCTGCCAACTTTCGATGATCTTTGACATGGTGGGGCTAAGTACGTGTGTGGTATGCCAAATTTACGCACTTCCTTAAACGATTTGAAATATAATCAAATGATATTCTAACCAAAATAAGGATGACAAATAAGATAATGCATTAAAATACTGTAATACTTACCAATATCCGAGATTCTGTCGAAAGACAACACGGAGACTCCAAGGACAACCATCAGTAAATTGTCGGCAACACACGTAGTATTTTAACTGATCCAACTTCAAAACTCGGTACTCAGCACTTTTTCGAATGTTGTAATTCTTCACGCCTTGCAGTACTGCCTCTCTGTTTCTGAATCTATGACTAACCTTAAACTCCACACCTCCATCGATGTTGTAATCATCTGCCTCTATATCGGAAAATAGAGTTACCTCATGCATCACATCAAAATCCAAAGTATGGTAGTGGCTGGGTACAACTAATAACTTCGGAATTGGTTACGGAGCAGAAAAAAGGTATTGAACTCATCCTCGTCATCATCCTCAGAGGAACCACTTTCGTGGCTATCGGTAATGTACTCTTCATCGAACTCCTCACCGTCAACGTCCATGTCTACCACTGGACTAGCACAGTGCAAGAGTCGTAGTGTAAGAGGTGGGTCATCCTAGATAAAATTCGAGCTGCTAGAACTACCACCACCAACATCACAAACCTCTGCAGAAAACTTCATCACTTGTTCAACTACGATTCTCCCGTGGACGTCAACTATTAGGCGCACATGCTCATCGCCATTGAGCCAGAACAGACGAAACCAAAATACACCACCTCCCATTGGTGCTAGCATCCTATACCCAACTCTTCTAACCTCTTTTCTCTCCTCACCACCGACATGCGTCAATATCAGACTCTTTAACTCGAACAAAGAATTTGCTCTCCAAGTGCGCAGCAGCGTAGGATTCTCACACTCAAATATAACCCCACTGTCACTGTTTCTCATGTGACAGTTGGATATACCATCACAACAAAGAAACCACTACCACTAGACATTTTTACTAAATTTTTCGAAGAAAAATGGAAGAGAAGAAGGATTGAGATATTTGCGGTGAATACCAACGGTTTCAACATCCTTTTATAGTTGATTGATTTTTGTTGTACTATATCTCGTTTACCGTGTAAACGAGATCCACAGAGTTCATTCTTTCCCACGTAACACGTGTGCACCCATGATATGTGGATTTGGGTTTGTGTCTTATCTCATTTACAGTGTAAATGAGTTAAGACATGTTATGAAAATCGATAAAAATTCTCTAAATTACTTATTTCAGTAATTAAAATATTTATTTTATTTATTTTAAAAAAATCCAACTATTACAAATTTTAAAAAAAAAATTTCAAAATAAATTTTGTAAACTACCTTAACCAAAAAGTAAAAACTTTAGCAATCAGATTAATCTTCACTTCCCTGCTGGTATCAGCTCATTCACTTAAACATGGTGAGAGAATTTGAGTACTTGTGACCGGAGCTAATGTTGGTAACTTTTAACACAGCAGTTATGAGTTAAGCCTCAAAGTGGTTCTTGAAGTTACACTCGAGACTCATAATAGTCCTTGAAGTTAATTGTTACCCATATTTGTCCCTAAAGTTGCACTCCGAAACTCAGATTCGTCCTTCCGGCACATTTCGTCCATCTGTCACCACCGAAAAGCTGATCTGGACTCTTCTGTGACATGCTGGCCAGGTAACAGCTAGCTGACATGGATTAGTAAACTTTTATGGTGCAATTTGGTCCCTAAATCAAAATTAAAAATCCTAATCCCTAAATTTGATCATCATTCTCTGCAGTAACTCCTCTCTTCTCTTTTCTTCTCTATCTTCAAATTAGATGAAATGGGATATATAGAAGACTATTCAAGAACAGATACCATAAATAATGTCGGTTGCCAGATAAATAGGAAGAAATTTTCCAAAATCATCTCTGTTGTACCCAAATGTCATTTGGGTAAGGTCATTGGTTCCAAATAAAAAAAATTCTACTTCCTCTACAATCTACATAAATAGATAATAAAATTCTGAAGTGTGAGAAACCAAAAGGAAATAGAATGACACTTTAATTGTTCCAGCCTAAGCAAAATGGTGAAGTCGATTGCCATTCTTTATGACTTTATCATATTTTAAATTAGTAATATGCAAAGCTAGAATCTAAATGTGGTTCTTTGAGTTGATAAATAAGAGAGGATTTAAGTTATACCTCATTTGCAATCAAAGTAGCTCTAGGGACCTCGATCATGGTTCCTACTTTATAGCTTAGAGAGGAACCCGTCTCAGAGAACACTTTCACAGCAACATTTCTTATTAAACTCACTTGGTGCTTCAACTCCTGCCAAGGATAAAAGAGGAAAGATTATAAATAACCAAGTCAAGAAGCTAATGTAGTTGTACTTGGTAAACTGTCTAGGAAAAACTAAAAAGACTACGAAGCCTTGGCTCAAAGAATGTATGGGAAAGCTATAACATAATTTTTATGATTAATGGTACATGTAGAGCAAAAAGTGAAGCAAAAAAAGCAACAAGGGAACAAATGAGGTTGAATAAGGATCATGCCTGAGGTGTACCGACAAGTGGAACCATTATTTCTGGCAGACCTTTAATGTCATGGTTACTCATTGAAATTACAGCCTCAAAGATTGCACGAACTTGCATCTCAGTTAGTTCTAGGTATGATGATATTCCTAGCCTGTTGACAGAAAATTCAATAGTCAGATATGAATGCTGTGAATCAATCCATAAACTAAGGGGGGATGTAAACCTGCAGCCTCGGTAACCAAGCATGGGATTCACTTCTGATAGTTTTTCAATCCTAGAGAAGATTTCTTCTTCATTGATTCCTGTCTCCGAAGTTAGCTCCCTGACAATGTGATGCAACTCACCCTCAAGAATAAGCTCATAAAGTGGAGGATCCAACAATCGGATTGTCACCAAGAGACCGTCCATTGCACGGAAGATCCCCTCGAAATCTGATATCTGATAAGGTAGCAACAGGTAAATTGCGGGTTTCCTCTGTTCTAGTGTAATGGCTACTATCATAAACCTCACAAGCCTTTATCCTCTTGTCTGAGGCAAAAAATTGAAAGTAGAGAATCGTACAATCTTTAAATATTTAGTGCCATAACAATTGAGATTTGAGAGTACACTTTTCGTTTAATTATAACCAAGGAGTTAAAATTTTTATTTTTTTTATTTTTACCATGTGTTTGGTCCTGCACGGTCCAATTCCATGGGCACCATTCTGTCTAGCTGTTAGTGCATCTGCAAGTGTGTCAACATTCGCCATTGTCTGATTCACAATAGCAATATGAATTCACAATGTTCAAAACACAATATTTTGAAGTTTTAATTCAACTCAAACTATGAAGTAGGTAAGACTCATGACATACACTCACCTTCAGATGCCTTATTTCATCAGCCCAAGACATGAAGGTTGCCAGATCATCACATAGAGTTAGAAGAGAAAGTAGTTGCTGTCCTAGTATCACCTCACCGGTGGACCCATTAAGTGATATCCATTCTCCTTTCCGGAGAACCTTATACCCAACTACCACTACTTGCATCATTGATTGAGATTATACTCTTTTGGTTATTTTTATATGAATTACTACCAATAGCAAGATGACCATTTAGTATGTTTGTATTACCTAAATGAATAATCGTTCACCTTTTCGGTGTCATTTACAAGTATACCAGAGCAGCCAGCCACACAACACTTTCCCATTCGCGGGCTACAACGACAGTATGAGATGTCATACCACCTCTCTTTGTCAAGATCCCAGCAGCTGCATGCATACCTTCTACATCCTCTGCACTTGTCTCTGTCCTCACCTTTCAACAATGCAAGGCTGGATCAGCTAATAATAATCACTCATTTAACAATAATGAATGATCTACAAATCACAAAAAGCTAGAGCAAGGGAGATTATTTCCATACCAATATGACACTCTTTCCTTCTGCATGCCATGCTTCTGCATCATCAGCAGTGAACACAATCTGCCCTGTTGCAGCTCCAGGGGAAGCAGGCAAGCCCATGGAAATCACTTTGTCCTTGTAAGCAGATGGATCCTCAAACTAATCGAACAATTAAAACAAGTAAAAAACACCAAGCATCGTCTAGTGAATCTGTACTTATTACTATTTCATCTAATTTATACTATCTATTCTTGAATAGTCTTCTATATATCCCATTTCATCTAATTTGAAGATGGAGAAGAGAAGAGAAGAGAGGAGTTACTGCAGAGAATGATGATCAAATTTAGGGATTAGGGTTTTTAATTTTGATTTAGGGACCAAATTGTACTATAAAAGTTTATTAATTCATGTCAGCTAGCCGTTACCTGGCCAGCGTGTCATGGAGGAGTCCAGATCAGTTTTTTGGTGGCACCAGATGGACGGAATATGCCGGAAGGACGAATCTGAGTCCCGAAGTGCAACTTCAGGGACGAATATGGGTAACTAGTAACTTCAGGGACTACTATGAGTCTCGAATGTAATTTCAGGCACCACTTTAAGACTTAACTCCAGCAGTTATCTACACTTGCATCTCCATGCTAGAAATTTTTGGATTCCTATAATAAATATTTAAATAATGATTTTTTTTCCACAACATCTTGCCATTTTAGTAATATTAGAGAGATAATAAAAAATCAACCCGCACAGTTTAAACTTGTATTATTTAATATTTATTAATTATATTTATTAATTCTAGTGAGAACTAATAAATATTAAATAAAATAAGTTTGAGTTAATTTTTTTTAGTTTCTCAAATATTATTATAAATCAAAATACTAAAACAAGAAACTAATTATTGTACATCGAAAAACTCTAATAGAGAATGTTAACGGATCAACATTTTTAGTGTAGAAAAGAAGAGAGTTAATTAGTATTGGTTTAAATATAAGACAAAGATAAGAAAAAATTATTAGTCACCTAACATTTATTCTAATTATTGCTTCATAGTAAGGTTGATATACTTATAAGAAAATCAGAGGGATCAGGGGATATATAGAGACTGCAAGAGTGTTGTGTGTGTTAAGATTGATATATAATTGTTCACATTGCATTGTTACATTTATATTACAGGTTTGCATTTGCTTTACATTTGCTGCTGATGCTTACTACTCCTTGGAAATGGATTCTTTCAATTTCTTTTAACAATTGAGGGAGTAAAGTATAACACCCTAATTATCCTAAGCCTTACCTTGCACCGTAAAGCAAAGGTTAATTAGAGCTTACGACAGTTCGAAGCTCATACATATAATATCTATATAGAAAGAATAGTATAATCTAGAAGTCCAATGAAGGATATAGCTCAAAAATAGAATTTCAAATGCACAAAATGTACTAACGAAGCTTCTAACTTAAAGCACAAGATATAGATAAGGTGTATCAAAATATAATAGTATAATATCATAAGGATCTAGCCACGGCTCGCGGAATTTAAGCCGGCTAGCCATATACAAATCAAGAAGAACCAGACAGCAAAAATAACTCATACAATTTTGTTCTCTCAAATACAAGCCTCTAGGAAAATTAAAATACAAAAGTGAGAGACATTTATAAAATAAGCCAAAATACTAAAAAAGATATCCGGATCCTCCGCTTCTGTCACCAATCAGACAACTCACCGAGGTGGGTTGCGACCTGCATCTGAAAAACACAACAGAAATATGGTATGAGAACCGGAAGTTCTCAGTATGGTAACAGTGCCCAGTGATGTAGGATATAAGACCCCGGGACGCCAAAGGCAATCCTAAACTCTATATCCGTCACAAGAGTTCAAACTTAAAGCATACTAAAATAGTTAAGCATAATTATATAAACCTTAACATAAATAAACTGGGTAATCTATCTTAAGGGATTTCTACTTTAACCAAACACCGCTGTCCCACAGCCTTCACCAACCGATCCTCCATGCGATCCCATCGCCACCGCCTTCCAAACCTCCTCAATTCCAGTAGAAAACACAGGTAAAATACAATGCAAGTAAAACACATGTAGAAGCATATAAGGCAAATAGTTCAAATAGCAAATAGGCATGTTATACAAATAGGCAGGCCATTTCAAGTAGTCAAAGCATACAAACAGATAGAAAATGCATATGATGAATGCCTGCCCTATTGGCTATGATATCACATTGTCGGTTCAACTGCCAACACATCTCCATGGAGACGTCGCCCTTCAGAATCATTGTATGGGAACCCCCGAGATATAGTGCTCAGATCACTATCCAGGGTTTTGCGCCTGTACGCTCTGATGATCCGAAGGGATGCGAGCTGGATACTCTTGCCACCAACCTTGCATCTAAGCGCAAGCGGGACGAACCACCGCCCTTACGCCACCGCCGCTACCTGGACAGACAGGATCCTACCACAGCCCCTGCCGGGCGCATAGCGTCTCATAATCTCAAGATAAAATAGTAGTTCAATGGGTTTTCAGAAAACATTTTCAATATAACCGTAATTCCTCATCCCCCTTTCGAGTCCTTGACTCATCTCAACCACTGTCAATTCACATTTCCATTTCGAACTCATCAGTTCCTCAATTCTCATCTCATACATCAACCATTCGTCACATACCATCAAACCATCCCCAGTACACCCGAAACCTAGGCCTCCATCTTCTAAGTTTTCCAAATAATATCATCTAAATCCATTAAATTCTTTCCCATGTTTTAAATATTCAAAACTAGGACCAGGAGTCCTAAAATGGTGTTATAGAAGCTTACAACCTTGTTGGGAAGGTAGAATAGTTGAAAACAAGGAAAAATTTGAGAAACAGGGAGTGTGCGTCCGCACAGGGGTGTGCACGTGCACGCTCCAGAGATTTTTAAAATGTGTGCTTACGCACAGGGGGGGTGTGTACGCACAGGTGTCAAGATGTACAGAGTCTGTTCACTCGCACAACCTGTGTCAGCGCCCCTAACAGGCTGGCCTTTCCAACGTGTGCGTGCGCACAGGTGTGTGCGTCTGCACAGGTTGCAATTTCTCATTGGTGTGTGCGTGTACAAGCCATGCTAGCGCTACAACCAGTAAGCACTTCGCTGCCTGTGCGTGCGCACAGGTCTGTGCGTCCGCACAGAATAAATTTTTCGTAGGGTTGTGCGTGCGCACAAGGCTGTGCGTGCACACATATAAGAAATCATGAAATTCTGCAACTTAGCAAAATTTCAGATTTTCAACACCAACTTTGAATGATCATAACTCCCTCTACAAAAACTCAAATTTTACAAACTTTATATCATTTTGAAGGGTTTTCAATGGACTTTAATCCTAAATAAATTTCAATCAATTTTGAAAACCGAGGCAAAAGTTGTGATCAGACAAAATTCACCAAAAACCCGCTTTTACCAAATTCTACAATTTCCTCAATTCCTTACCATACACATTCCCAAACCATACCAAACCATTACAAACTCCCTTTTTCATCAAAATTAACCACATTTTCCTTCACATTTCACTATTCTCAACTTCAACATCAACTATATAACACTTTTGATCAAACCACATTCAAGTTTACCATTTTATCAACCTCAACATCACATCTATCATAATAAACCAACTTTCCAATCCATACACTCATTCAACATCATCATACCATTATCAAACATCATAATTGAACCCAACATTCATCAACTCATCATAAACCATTATACATCAACATTCAACACATCAACAATCATTTTATTTCAAACCTATCCTATGGGTCACTAGCCTATGTGTCCATGAATATTATATACTACATAGAAAAAACTGAAACAATACCGTAGCCGATTTTCAATATGCTCTTAACCCAAAATTGAGCACAAGCTAGGCTTTCCAACACAATCCAAGCCACCAACAATCACTAATAAGCTCCAACAAGTTCCAATAATCACAACTTCAAGCTATAACACACATAATTCACAATAATTCAACCTAGGGCTCATCAAACTTGAAATTTCACAAGGGTTCAAGACTTCTTACCTTTTCCAATAGTTTTGGTAGCCAAAATCCAATGCTAAGCAAGGATTAGAGTGAACCTAAACATCCAAAATCACAAAAACTCACTTAATCCCAAAGCCCTAAAACCAAAATTTTGAAGAGCATAACTGAGGGGATTTCGAGCTTTACTTACCAGTTTCTTATATAGGTTTTGTAGAGATCTTCACAAGGAACGCGTAGCCACAAACGGTGCGGCGATCGGAGCTCTGTAGCTCAAGATATGAGCTTGAGAAGATTGAAGTGAATAGTAAAAATGGAGATTTTCTTCTCCTCCTTCTCAGCTGTGTGAGTGTGTTTGTTTGTGTGTTATGCTGAAATGGATTCACTTATGAACCCTTTTATATGTTGGGCTTGGGCCCAACTTGGGCTCGGTCTAACCCGTTAGCGTTTTTAGCCCGTTTAGCCCAACTTCGGGCCAAACCTTTAAAATTAACGCCCGATTTTCCATTTCTAATATTTTTCTAAGGTTTTTGACTGTTTCCACTTTTTCTCGCGTAGCACCGGAAAGACTTGAACCGGTTCAACCAGTTCAATTGTTGGTTCACAGTTTTTCATAGAAGTCACATTTTTTGACTCAGAAAAACCTACTGAGTCCAAAAATTATATTTAAACCCCCAAATTCTCATCCTAACTTTTCGGAATTTAATTTGGGCATTTAAATTATTTTATTCGTGAAAAATCCAGTTCTTACATAAAGCATGATTTCTCACCATTAATTTTATAAGTGGGACCAAGAATAAATATGAGAGAAAGAACAATGAAGGGTTAGAGATCATATTTCACTCTCTTAATTTTTTTTAACAATTGAGAGGATGTATTCCCCTACTCCTTCCCTTTTAAAATAATTGTCACTTGCACTCTTTTGATTCATTGGGAGCTTGCAACCTTCCATTGCTCCTTCTTGGCTAATTTAACAATGGAAATCGCATCCATTGGAACAAAAGGGATTCTTCCTGTTCATGACTTTGTTATCCCCCATCAAGAGAAAGAAGCCTCATATTCTCAGTTAGCACGGAAACTAGTTTCAATGATTTAGTCATTGGATGATGGGATATAAACTCGAGAATTCACACCACCAAAAATAGATCTTCCTCAAGAGGCTCTTTTGATTAGAGAATTTGCGCGTTTGGTGGGAGAAATCATCAAGTACAAGAACTCAAAGTCTGAAAAGAAGTGGCCACTTATTAGTAGGAAGACACAAAATGTGGTTGATGCTGTGAAGGCTTCAATTGAGAGGGGTTTTGAGCCTATTTCGATTCAGGAGTAGTTGACCAAAGAAATGATTATGAAAAATCTGCAATATTTGTATTATTCTGATCCTCTAGTCTGCTAAGTGTGGAATCTTTGCTTTTCTGTAAGTAGTCTGGAAGTGAGTCAAGTTAAATTGAGTGAGACTAAATTCAAATTCAAAAGTTTATCAAAATTGAACTTAGCTTATGGTTCGATTCTTTTATAATGGTGTCTATTTGTAAGATTTAAATTCGGCCCATCAAAAATTTATGAACTGGTCCGAGTTCATGAACGGACTCAAATAACAAAAATATAATTTATAATTTATGTCATCTATTATAATTATATAAATTATATATGTGAACTTTTTTTTTAATATTGGGCCAAAGGTGGTGTTAACCACCAAAACGGCCTAACAGGCGCGCGAGATTAACGGCGCTATGGGAGCCGTCAGATATCGCGATGAAGATGTCGACGCCGTTATGCGAAAAATGTCACTGACGTATTGACCAAAACGTCACCGACATTTTGCTATGCATGGTCAACACGTGGCAATTCCCTCTCTCTTCCCACACGTTAACCAAAAAGTCAACCTTCTTCTTCCTTCATTCTTTCTTCTTTGGTGCAGAGTCTCCATCCTATTACCCCATTCTATTTAAAGAACAAAGCTGAAAGTTGGCATTTTACTTACCCTACAACAAAGAAAACGGCAGCCAGTCAAAGATAGAGAAAAATTAGTATTTTAAACATTTTATTAGTAGTTAGTTAGGGTTAATCCTATTTTTTTTTAGCTAAAGGTTCTAGAAACAAATAGTATATAATTTTTTTAAATTAATTTTTTGTTAAGTAGATAAATAAATTAATTGTTAGTTGATTAGGAGTAGTTAAAATATGTATTTCTTTGTTATAGTTATAATAGTAGTATTAGTTGTTAGTGTTGATAACTTGTCGTTAGTGTATAGTATTAATGATGTTAGTATATAGCTAGCTAAGCTAGGCAAGTAGTAGTGAACGTCAACAAGAATGACAATTCTGTGTTAATTAAGATGACAAACAAGTCTAAATTATTGAAAATATTTTGTCCAAAATTCAGGACTACACAAAAGAAAGTGGGGTTCTTCCATCCTTCACTTAAACATTAGCGATGCACAGTAAAAAGAATGAAACTAAGAAGAAAGCAAAGTTGGAATTAAGTTGGAGCTTCAGTGGGTAAGTTTACAAGTTCCTGATTTTGTTTGGTAGCAATTGCTAGAAGTTCTTCAGGATTCATAGATTGGCGTTTCGAATACACTTCTACACCTTTCTTTTCATATATGCCAGGCAATAATCAAAGCAAAACGGGCCGAGTTCTTACTCACAGATGGGTAACCCGGGGCAATAATTTGGAGTTTCCACCAATCAAAAAAGGAGATGCAGTTTGAATTTGGCGTCAGATACGCTATTGGACTCTTGCTCGAAGTTTCTGAAGCATCTGGACAGTTGAAGATGTAATGTAACAAGGATTCTAGTTCAACATTGCAAATGGGACAAGTTGGGGAAGTACTTGGGAATCGTTGATTTTATGAACTGCATGATGGGGAGTTTTTCATGGAGGGACTTCCACCCGAATACCTGAATCTTATGTGGGACTGGCAGACTCCAAAGGAAATTCCAGATTTTCAGTTGTTGCATGATATTTGGACAAAATTCTAGAGAAACATGGTGAAAAAGGTAAGAAACTCTATATCTTAAAGCTATATCATATATCTTGGATCCGTTGAGTGTCCATTGTATTTCATCCTCCCCTTCTCCTGGCATTGTAGATAGAATTCTCTGGGCAACATCTTGAGAGAATATTGAATTAATTAGGAACTGATTCTATTGTTTATGTGCAGAGAACAGATCACAAACTAAGAAGATTGAATGTCCAGCTTGGAACTGACTTGTAAGAGTTGGTACTGAGAATGGATACGGAGGTGGGAGCCATGGATCTCTAAAGATTCGGATTGCTATTTCAGAACCAACTCTCCAGTTTAAACCCTTTTCAACGACACTTCTACCTGCAAGGATACTCCTCCAACATATATCTGAAATATTTTTCTTTTAAGATTCTAGATAATAAAGAATCAGTATTATTGGCAATTCTCTAACATTGTTTACCTAGGAGAGCCAAATTTTGTGCACGTAGGTCTTTAAAGCCAAGCCCTCCTTCTTTCTTAGCCCTTGTCATTGTATCCCAACTAATCCAAATCATACGACATTCCGCAACTTGTTGACCCCACCAGAATTGATTAAGAATGCTATGAATTTCCTTGATTAGATTATCTGGAAGTCTGAAATAAGACAGGGTATATATCAGGATTGCTTCTCCTACCGCCCTTACTAATACTTGTCTTCCTCTATTAGATAAAAGACATCGTTTCCAGCCTTGGACCTTTTTGATAACCCTTTCTTTGACAGTAGAAAAGGTGGCCTTTTTCGATTTATTTACTAAAGAAGGTAGTCCCAAATACTTGTATTGAGCTCCAATGTGTGAAATATTCATGGTAATAGCAAGTGATGTACGTATATCATGAGGAGTGTTATTGCTTAAAAAGATTGCAGATTTATTAATGTTAACTTTTTGGCCACTGAATCTTTTAAAGTCCTCTAATAATCTAAGATTCTCCCACAATTGTCTTTTGATGCCTTATAGAATAATATAGAATCATCTGCAAAAAGTAAATGATTAACCTTAGGACATCTTCTTGTAATCTAGATCCCTTGAATGTGCCGATTTTGCTCTGCTTTGTGTAGCAAGAAAGAGAGGCCTTCTGCACAAAATAGAAAAAGAAAAAGAGATAGAGGGTCACCCTGACGGATGCCTCTATTTGGTTTAAAAGACCGTATGGTTGGCCTTCCACAACCACAAAGTAAGAAATTGTCGTTACCAATTCATGAATCCAACCTATCCACTTAGAATCAAATCCCATCTTCATGATAAACAACAAAACCTGCCACTCAACCCTGTCATATGCTTTACTCATGTCAAGTTTAAGGGCTATCTCATACTCTAAACCTCTCTTTTTCTGCTTGAGGTAGTGCATACACTCATGTACTATCAAGATATTATCTGAAATGAGTCTCCCCTTTAGGAATGCACTCTGATTAGGGCTAATAAGTTTATTCATACATCCTTGTAATCTATGAACCAGTATCTTAGAGATGATTTTGTAGAATACAGAGGATAAACTAATGGGTCGTGCCTGGGACATGTCACAAGCATCAGAAATCTTAGGAATGAGGCAGATGTTAGTGTGGTTGAAACTCCTTAAAATGCTCCTTCCTCGAAAGAAACTTCTAACTGCCTTGAATACATCCTCGCCCACAGTATCCCAGTAAAATTGGAAGAATTTAGCTGTTATCCCATCTTTCCCTGGAGCACTCAGCGGGTGTACACTAAAGGCAGCTTTCTTTACTTCCTCAAAAGAGACCAGAAGTTATAGCCTACGGTTCATGCTAGCTGTAACCTTAGACTCAAAGTCTAAGAAAAAAGGCCCAAGATCCGCCTGATTGGTGGAAGTAAAGATGCTCTTGAAATACTCCTCTGCCACCCTTGCGATGGCTGCATTAGAAGTATCCCA
The DNA here is from genome assembly GCF_003086295.3 of Arachis hypogaea. Taxonomy (NCBI): domain Eukaryota; kingdom Viridiplantae; phylum Streptophyta; class Magnoliopsida; order Fabales; family Fabaceae; genus Arachis; species Arachis hypogaea. The sequence continues at coordinate 149,758,735 of NC_092054.1, read as the reverse complement.
CTCTCCATTCTCAGCTTTGAGTCTCCAAATCTTGTTCCTCCTAGATCTAGCCTTAAATTTTCAATGGAAGAAGCTAGTGTTTTTGTCTCCTTCTTTTAACCATTTAATTCTAGATTTATCCTTCTAATAGAGCTCTTCATTCAAGTAAGCTGATGAGCGGATAATTTATACGCTTTTTGGCATTGTTTTTAGTATGTTTTTAGTAGGATCTAGTTACTTTTAGGGATGTTTTCATTAGTTTTTATGTTAAATTCACATTTCTGGACTTTACTATGAGTTTGTGTGTTTTTCTATGATTTCAAGTATTTTTTGGCTGAAATTGAGGGACTTGAGCAGAAATCAGATTCAGAGGTTGAAGAAGGACTGCTGATGCTGTTGGATTCTATCCTCCCTGCACTCAAAATATATTTTTTGGAGCTACAGAACTTGAAATGGCGCGCTTCCAATTGCGTTGGAAAGTAGACATCTAGGGCTTTCCAGCAATATATAATAGTCCATACTTTGGCCAAGAATAGACGACGTAAACTGGTGTTCAACGACAGCCTTCCGCCCAAAACTGGCGTCCAGCGCCAGAAAAGGATCCAAAACCAGAGTTGAACGCCAGAAATGGATCAAAACCTGGCGTTCAACTCCACAAATGGCCTCTGCACGTGCACCACTTAAAGCTCAGACCAAGCACACACCAAGTGGGCCCCGGAAGTGAATTTATGCATCAATTACTTGCTCATGTAAACCCTAGTGACTAGTTTATTATAAATAGGACCTTTTACTATTGTATTAGATATCTTTGGTCTCAGTTTTAATCCATTGTTCATCTTAAGAGACTATTGATCACGTTTTAGGGGGCTGGCCATCTCGGCCTTTCCTGGACCTTCACTTATGTATTTTCAACGGTAGAGTTTCTGCACTCCATAGATTAAGGTGTGGAGCTCTGCTGTTCCTCAAAGATTAATGCAAAGTACTACTGTTTTCTATTCAATTCATCTTATTTCGCTTCTAAGATATCTATTCGCACCCAAGAACGTGATGAAGGTGATGATTATGTGTGACGCTCATCACCATTCTCCCCTATGAACACGTGCCTGACAAACACTTCCGTTCTACATGAAATAAGCTAGAATGAATATCTCTTAGATCTCCTAACCAGAATCTTCGTGGCGTAAGCTAGAATGATGGCGGAATTCAAGAGAATCCGGAAAGTCTAAACCTTGTCTGTGGTATTCCGAGTAGGATTCAATGATTGAATGACTATGACGAGCTTCAAACTCGCGATTGTGGGGCGTTAGTGACAGACGCAAAAGAATCAATGAATTCTATTCCGACATGATCGAGAACCGACAGATGAATAGCCGTGCTGTGACAGAGCATGTTAGCATATTATTCACTGAGAGGAAGGGATGTAGCCACTGACAACGGTGATGCCCTTGCATAAAGCCAGCCATGGAAAGGAGTAAGACTGATTGGATGAAGATAGCAGGAAAGCAGAGATTCAGAGGAACAAATGCATCTCCATACGCTTATCTGAAATTCTCACCAATGATTTACATAAGTACCTCTACCCCTATTCTATTATTTATTATTCGAAAACACCATTACTATTTTATATCCGCCTGATTGAGATTTACAAGGTGACCATAGCTTGCTTCATACCAACAATCTCCGTGGGATTCGACCTTTACTCACGTAAGGTATTACTTGGACGACCCAGTGCACTTGCTGGTCAGTTATGCGAAGTTGTGAAGATATGTTTAGACCATGGTTCTGTGCATCCGTTTTTGGTGCCATTGCCAAGGAATCAATTCCAAACAACAATTCACAACCTGAGTAACAATTTCGCATACCAAGTTTTTGGCGCCGTTGCCGGGGATCGTTCGAGTTTGGACAACTGACGGTTCATCTTGTTGCTCAGATTAGGTAACTTTCTTTTTGTTTTATTTTCAAAAATTTTTCAAAAATTTCTCCTTTGTTTTCGAAAAAAAATTAAAAAAAAAATTGTTTTCAAAAATATATTTTTCTCCAGAATTTTTAAGAATGAATTCTAGTGTTTCATGGAGCATGTTGAAGCCTGGCTGGCTGTAAAGCCATGTCTAATTCCTTTGGGAATGAGTATGTCAGGCGTGTCATGTCTAAGTTACATACTAAAGCTTGGCTGGCTATTAAGTCATGCCTGACCCTTTGATTGGAGCTTTAGAGCATAAGATTCCTGGAATTCATATTAAACATTTTGGAATCCTTATTTTTCTTTTTCAAAATAATTTTTTGAAAAATATAAAATAAAAATCCAAAAAAAAAAAAAATTTTAGAAAATCATAAAAATAAAAAATATTTCATGTTTCTTGTTTGAGTCTTGAGTCAGATCATAAGTTTGGTGTCAATTGCATGTGCATCTTGCATTTTTCGAAAATTTCATGCATTCATAGTGTTCTTCATGATCTTCAAGTTGTTCTTGGTAAATCTTCTTGTTTGATCTTGATGATTTTTTGTTTTGTGTTGTTTGGTGTTTTTCATATGCATTCTTGAATTCTTAGTGTCTAAGCATTAAAGAATTCTAAGTTTGGTGTCTTGCATGTTTTCATTGCATTAAAGATTTTTCAAAATTGTGTCTTTGATGTTCATCTTGACATTCATAGTGTTCTTGGTGTTCATCTTGACATTCATAGCATTCTTGCATTCATCACATGTTTTGATCTAAAAATTTCATGCATTGCATAATTTTCATGTTTTTTTTCTCTCTCATCATAAAAATTTCAAAAATAAAAAAATATCTTTCCCTTCTTTCTCTCATCAAATTCGAAAATTTGAGTTGACTTTTTCAAAAATTTTTAAAATCAAGTTATTTCTTATGAGTCAAATCAAATTTTCAAGCTGAAAATTTTATCTTTTTAAAAATCTTTTTCAAAAATCAAATCTTTTTCAAATTTATTAGTTATTTTCGAAAATTCCAAAAATATTTTTCAAAAATCTTTTTCTTATTTTTATATCAAAATTTTCGAAAATAACTATAACAATTAATGTTTTGATTCAAAAATTTGAAGTTTGTTACTTGCTTGTTAAGAAAGATTCAAACTTTAAATTCTAGAATCATATCTTGTGATTTCTTGTGAATCAAGTCATTAATTGTGATTTAAAAAAAAAAAATCAAATCTTTTTCAAAACTAACTTCAATCATATCTTTTCAAAAATATCTTCTTATCTTATCTTTTTCAAAATTTGATTTCAAAATATCTTCTCTAACTTCTTATCTTCTTATCTTTTCAAAATTGATTTTCAAAATTTGTTTCAACTAACTAACTAACTTTTTGTTTGTTTCTTATCTTTTTCAAAATCACCTAACTAACTCTCTCTCTCTCATTTTCGAAAATATCTTCCCCCTTTTTCAAAATTTCTTTTTAATTTATTAATTATTTTAATTTTTAAATCTTAATTTTCGAAAATTACTAACATTTTTCAAAAACTATTTTCAAAAATCACTAACTCTTTTTTCAAAAATTAGTTTCGAAAATTCCTTCTCTCTTATCTTATTCTATTTATTTATTCATCTACTAACATCTCATCTCACATCTCAACCCTCCTCACATTTGTGTTTCTTCCATTACATTACATTCTTCATCTCCCCCTCTTTTCTTCCACTCACAAAGGGATCCCTATACTGTGGTATAAAGGGTCTCTATTATTATTATTTTTTCTGTGCCCTCTTCTTTGTCATATGAGCAGGAGCAAGGACAAGAACATTCTTGTTGAGGCAGATCCAGAACCTGAAAGGACTCTGAAGAGAAAATTAAGAAAAGCTAAATTACAACAATCCAGAGATAACCTTTCAGAAATTTTCGAACAGGAAGAGGAGATGGCAGCCGAAAATAATAATAATGTAAGGAAGATGCTTGGTGACTTTACTGCACCTAATTCCAATTTACATGGAAGAAGCATCTCCATTCCTGCCATTGGAGCAAACAACTTTGAGCTGAAACCTCAATTAGTTTCTCTGATGCAGCAGAACTGCAAGTTTTATGGACTTCCATCTGAAGATCCTTTTCAGTTCTTAACTAAATTCTTGCAGATATGTGATACTGTTAAGACTAATGGAGTAGATCCTGAAGTCTACAGGCTCATGCTTTTCCCCTTTGCTGTAAGAGACAGAGCTAGATTATGGTTGGATTCTCAACCCAAAGACAGCCTGAACTCCTGGGATAAGCTGGTCACGGCTTTCTTAGCCAAGTACTTTCCTCCTCAAAAGCTGAGCAAGCTTAGAGCTGATGTTCAAACCTTCAGACAGAAAGAAGGTGAATCCCTCTATGAAGCTTGGGAAAGATACAAACAGTTGACCAAAAAGTGTCCTTCTGACATGCTTTCAGAATGGACCATCCTGGATATATTCTATGATGGTTTATCTGAGCTATCAAAGATATCACTGGACACTTCTGCAGGTGGATCCATTCACCTAAAGAAAACGCCTGCAGAAGCTCAAGAACTCATTGACATGGTTGCTAATAACCAGTTCATGTACACTTCTGAAAGGAACCCTGTGAGTAATGGGACGCCTATGAAGAAGGGAGTTCTTGAAGTTGATACTCTGAATGCCATATTGGCTCAGAATAAAATATTGACTCAGCAAGTCAATATGATTTCTCAGAGTCTGAATGGAATGCAAGCTGCATCCAACAGTACTCAAGAGGCATCTTCTGAAGAAGAAGCCTATGATCCTGAGAACCCTGCAATAGCAGAGGTAAATTACTTAGGTGAACCTTATGGAAACACCTATAACTCAACATGGAGAAATCATCCAAATTTCTCATGGAAGGATCAAAAGCCTCAACAAGGCTTTAATAATGGTGGAAGAAACAGGTTTAATAATAATAAACCTTTTCCATCATCCACTCAGCAACAGACAGAGAACTCTGAACAAAATACTTCTAATTTAGCAAACTTAGTCTCTGATCTGTCCAAGGCCACTGTAAGTTTCATGAATGAAACAAGGTCTTCCATTAGAAATTTGGAAGCACAAGTGGGCCAGCTGAGTAAAAGGATCACTGAAATCCCTCCTAGTACTCTCCCAAGCAATACAGAAGAGAATCCAAAAGGAGAGTGCAAGGCCATTGACATAAGCATCATGGCCGAACCTGTGAGGAGAGGAGAGGACATGAATCCCAAGGAGGAAGACCTCCTGGGACATCCAGTGGTCAATAAGGAGCTTCCCTCTGAGGAACCAAAGGACTCTGAGGCTCATCTAGAGACCATAGAGATTCCATTGAACCTCCTTATGCCCTTCATGAGCTCTGACGAGTATTCCTCTTCTGAAGAGAATGAGGATGTTACTGAAGAGCAAACTGCCAAGTTTCTTGGTGCAATCATGAAGCTGAATGCCAAATTATTTGGCATTGATACTTGGGAAGTTGAACCTCCCTTGTTCATCAATGAACTAAGTGATCTGGATCAACTGACATTGCCTCAGAAGAGACAGGATCCTGGAAAGTTCATAATACCCTGTACCATAGGCACCATGATCTTTAAGGCTCTGTGTGACCTTGGTTCAGGAATAAACCTCATGCTCCTCTCTGTAATAGAGAAACTGGGAATCTATGGGGTGCAAGCTGCTAAAATCTCACTAGAGATGGCAGACAGCTCAAGAAAACAGGCTTATGGACAAGTAGAAGATGTATTAGTAAAGGTTGAGAGCCTTTACATACCTACTGATTTCATAGTCCTGGATACTGGAAAGGAAGAGGATGAATCCATCATCCTAGGAAGACCTTTCCTAGCCACAGCAAGAGCTGTGATTGATGTGGACAGAGGAGAACTAGTCCTTCAATTGAATGAGGACAACCTTGTGTTTACAACTCAAGGATCTCTCTCTGCTTCCATGGAGAGGAAGCATAAAAAGCTTCTCTCAAAGCAGAGTCAACCAGAGCCCCCACAGTCAAACTCTAAGTTTGGTGTTGGGAGGCCACAACCAAACTCTAAGTTTGGTGTTGAACTCCCATATCCAAACTCTAAGTTTGGTGTTGGAGAGTTTCAACAAAGCTCTACACATCTGTGAGGCTCCATGAGAGCCCACTGTCAAGCTATTGACATTAAAGAAGCGCTTGTTGGGAGGCAACCCAATGTTTATTTATCTAACTATATTTTTCTTAGTTATATGTCTTTATAGGTTCATGATCATGTGGAGTCACAAAATAAACAAAAAAAAAAAATCAAAAACGGAATCAAAAACAGCAGAAGAAAAATCACACCCTGGAGGAGCATCTATCTGGCGTTCAAACGCCAGAACAGAGCATGGTTCTGGCGCTGAACGCCCAGAATGGGCAGCATCCTGGCGCTGAACGCCCAGAACAAGCATGGTTCTGGCGTTCAACACCAGAAATGGCAGCAAATGGGCGTTGAACGCCCAAAATAGGCACCAACCTGGCGCTGAACGCCCAGAGTTGTGTGCAAGGGCATTTTACATGCCTAAATTGGTGCAGGGATGTAAATGCCTTGACACCTCAGGATCTGTAGGCCCCACAGGATCATCTCAGGATCTGTGGACTCCACAGGATCCCCACCTACCTCATCATCTCTCTTTCCATTCATGATCATCCCTTCTGTTTTCCATTTACCACTCACATCCATACACCCACTACCTTCAAAATTCAACATCTCTCTCCCACCCAATCCCACCCATATGGCCGAATACACACTCCCACCCATCTCCTCCATATCTTCTTCTTATTCTTCTATTCCTTCTTCTTTTGCTCGAGGGCGAGCAACATTCTAAGTTTGGTGTGGTAAAAGCATAGCTTTTTTTGTTTTTTTTCATAACCATTGAGGGCACCTAAGGCCAGAGAAACCTCTAGAAAGAAGAAAGGGAAGACAAAAGCTTCCATCAAGGGTCTATAGCTCAGTGGTAGAACATTTGACTGCAAATCAAGAGATCCCTGAGATACCTCAGGGGATACATTTTCTTCCACACAATTTTAGAAGCAACTAAGGGTGGAACATCAAGAGCACTCCATCATGCTCCATGAAATAAGAGAAGATCAAAAAGCAATGAGGGAGGAGCAACGAAGACAAGGAAGAGATATAGAAGAGCTCAAGGACATCATTGGTTCCTCAAGAAGGAAACGCCACCATCACTAAGGTGGATTCATTCCTTGTTCTTATTTCTTCTGTTTTTCGTTTTCTATGTTATGTGCTTATCTATGTTTGTGTCTTCATTACATGATCATTAGTAGTTAGTAACTTTGTCTTAAAGTTATGAATGTCCTATGAATCCATCACCTCTCTTAAATGAAAAATGTTTTAACTCAAAAGAACAAGAAGTACATGAGTTTCGAATTTATCCTTGAACTTAGTTTAATTATATTGATGTGGTGACAATGCTTCTTGTTTTTTGAATGAATGCTTGAACAGTGCATATGTCTTTTGAAGTTGTTGTTTAAGAATGTTAAATATGTTGGCTCTTGAAAGAATGATGACTAGGAGACATGTTATTTGATAATCTGAAAAATCATAAAAATGATTCTTGAAGCAAGAAAAAGCAGCAAAGAACAAAGCTTGCAGAAAAAAAATAGGCGAAAAAAAAAAAAGAAAAAGCAAGCAGAAAAAGCCAAAAGCTCTTAAAACCAAGAGGCAAGAGCAAAAAGCCAATAACCCTTAAAACCAAAAGGCAAGGGCAAATAAAAAGGATCCCAAGGCTTTGAGCATCAGTGGATAGGAGGGCCTAAAGGAATAAAATCCTGGTCTAAGCGGCTAAACCAAGCTGTCCCTAACCATGTGCTTGTGGCGTGTAGGTGTCAAGTGAAAACTTGAGACTGAGCGGTTAAAGTCAAGGTCCAAAGCAAAAACAAAGAGTGTGCTTAAGAACCCTGGACACCTCTAATTGGGGACTTTAGCAAAGCTGAGTCACAATCTGAAAAGGTTCACCCATTATGTGTTTGTGGCATTTATGTATCCGGTGGTAATACTGGAAAACAAAGTGCTTAGGGCCACGGCCAAGACTCATAAAGAAGCTGTGTTCAAGAATCATTATACTGAACTAGGAGAATCAATAACACTATCTGAACTCTGAGTTCCTATAGATGCCAATCATTCTGAACCTCAATGGATAAAGTGAGATGCCAAAACTATTCAAGAGGCAAAAAGCTATAAGTCCCGCTCATTTGATTGGAGCTATGTTTCATTGATAGTTTGGGATTTATAGTATATTCTCTTCTTTTTATCCTATTTGATTTTCAGTTGCTTGGGGACAAGCAACAATTTAAGTTTGGTGTTGTGATGAGCGGATAATTTATACGCTTTTTGGCATTATTTTTAGTATGTTTTTAGTAGGATCTAGTTACTTTTAGGGATGTTTTCATTAGTTTTTATGTTAAATTCACATTTCTGGACTTTACTATGAGATTGTGTGTTTTTCTGTGATTTCAGGTATTTTTTGGCTGAAATTGAGGGACTTGAGCAGAAATCAGATTCAGAGGTTGAAGAAGGACTGCTGATGCTGTTGGATTCTGACCTCCCTTCACTCAAAATGGATTTTTTGGAGCTACAGAAATCGAAATGGCGCGCTTCCAATTGCGTTGGAAAGTAGACATCCAGGGCTTTCCCGCAATATATAATAGTCCATACTTTGGCCAAGAATAGACGACGTAAACTGGCGTTCAATGCCAGCCTTCCGCCCAAAACTGGCGTCCAGCGCCAGAAAAGGATCCAAAACCAGAGTTGAACGCCAGAAATGGATCAAAACCTGGTGTTCAACTCCACAAATGGCCTCTGCACGTGCACCACTTAAAGCTCAGCCCAAGCACACACCAAGTGGGCCCCGGAAGTGAATTTATGCATCAATTACTTGCTCATGTAAACCCTAGTGACTAGTTTATTATAAATAGGACCTTTTACTATTGTATTAGACATCTTTGGTCTCAGTTTTAATCCATCGTTCATCTTAGGAGACTGTTGATCACGTTTTAGGGGGCTGGCCATCTCGGCCATGCCTAGACCTTCACTTATGTATTTTCAACGGTAGAGTTTCTGCACTCCATAGATTAAGGTGTGGAGCTCTGCTGTTCCTCAAAGATTAATGCAAAGTACTACTGTTTTCTATTCAATTCATCTTATTTCGCTTCTAAGATATCCATTCGCACCCAAGAACGTGATGAAGGTGATGATTATGTGTGACGCTCATCACCATTCTCCCCTATGAACACGTGCCTGACAAACACTTCCGTTCTACATGAAATAAGCTAGAATGAATATCTTTTAGATCTCCTAACCAGAATCTTCGTGGCGTAAGCTAGAATGATGGCGGCATTCAAGAGAATCCGGAAAGTCTAAACCTTGTCTGTGGTATTCCGAGTAGGATTCAATGATTGAATGACTGTGACGAGCTTCAAACTCGCGATTGTGGGGCGTTAGTGACAGACGCAAAAGAATCAATGGATTCTATTCCGACATGATCGAGAACCGACAGATGAATAGCCGTGCTGTGACAAAGCATGTTAGCATATTATTCACTGAGAGGAAGGGATGTAGCCACTGACAACGGTGATGCCCTTGCATAAAGCCAGCCATGGAAAGGAATAAGACTGATTGGATGAAGATAGCAGGAAAGCAGAGATTCAGAGGAACAAATGCATCTCCATACGCTTATCTGAAATTCTCACCAATGATTTACATAAGTACCTCTACCCCTATTCTATTATTTATTATTCGAAAACACCATTACTATTTTATATCCGCCTGACTGAGATTTACAAGGTGACCATAGCTTGCTTCATACCAACAATCTCCGTGGGATTCGACCCTTACTCACGTAAGGTATTACTTGGACGACCCAGTGCACTTGCTGGTCAGTTATGCGAAGTTGTGAAGATATGTTTAGACCATGGTTTTGTGCATCCGTTTTTGGTGCCATTGCCAAGGAATCAATTCCAAACAACAATTCACAACCTGAGTAACAATTTCGCATACCATAAGCCCTCTCTAATTTTTGCTCAAGTTTCATGATTTCAGGACCTCCCATTAAACATGATGCCCTCATTTCTTCTAGCTGTCCTGTAATTTCATCAATCTATTTTTTAGAGTTTGAAAGACTACTCCTCTGCCATATGACCAACCGATGTCGAACGAATTTAAGCTTTTGAGCTAGTCAAAATATGGGGAAGCCTTCAATTTCTGTGTTCCAAATCTCACTAATCAAAAGATGAAATTTAAATCTTCTTTTTGAACATTCAGTTTGTGGATTAGTGTAAAAAAGGAGAGGGGCATGGTTTGAACCCGTCTCAGACAATCTAAGAACTGCTGGATTAGGGAACAGTTGCAGTCATATTTCTCCCACTAATATTCTATCCAATAGTTCTTGAATCAATTTCCCTGCTCTCCGCCTATTACTCTAAGTGAAAGGTCTACCAATTATTCCCAAGTTAAGTAAAGCATTATTACCAATAAAATAATTAAAATCTGCTATAGAAGATTGTAATTTAAGACTACCTCTATTTTTTTTACTTTGATCAACAATAGCATTAAAGTCTCCCAAAATACATGAGTTACCTTGTTGCTGCTATAAGATTGCTGGCACCTCTTGAAATTGTGTTGAACGGATCTATTCATGGCTGCTGAAATTAACATCAACAAGATTCCATTCCACATTAACTGATGTGTCTTTCACCAAAGCCACGATGAAAAAATCTGAACTATCAATTATTTGCACTACCACATTGTCCCTCCAAGCTAGTGCTAAGCCTCCGACGCTACCCACTAGATCAATAATCTTTCAATTTGTAAAACCACATGACCTTAACTTCATTTTCACTTGTCGAGATTGGTTTTTATTTTCGCGTAGAAAAACCATCTCGAGGGAGTAGGATTGTGACATTCCTTTGAGATTGTGGATTGTCAGGGGTCTCCCCAAACCCCGATAATTCCACGTAATGAGTTTCATATCTCTTCGGGTGCCATTGAACGGCTGGCACCCTCCACCCTCCTTTCAGCAATCATATCATCAACTATACAGATCTTCTTAGCCTCATTTTTATTTTCCTTCCCTTGATTTCTTCTTTTTATTTCTCCAAACAGCTTACTTTAATTAGTCCCTTGTCTAGCAAGTTGTTTCCACTTAGAACTCCTGCTAGTCATTACTTTATTAGGTAAGTTTTGTGGGACAGATCCATCAGTGTTCATAGTACTAGTAACATCTTGCAGGACTAACGCCTCACTAGTCTTCTCAATTGACTACCAAATCACTTCCGAAAAATTATCATCCTCCTTATTACCTCCAGATGTCTCCATAGAGTTATTTTTTGTCCCTTTGACACTCAAGCTGGCAAAATTATCTATCAACCAGTTTAGGGATGGCTTTTTTCTCAGTTGAGAAGTGCTTGAGTTTGAGTTATTGAAGCTGTAGTTATAACCAGTTCCTCCATATTCGATCCTCTTGCCCACTTGATCTGCTTTAACCCACTCGCCAATACGATCCTGTTTAATAACGCCCGCTGATGAATCCTTCATGAATTTAGAACAGTGTTTGGAATCATGTCCTAAATGAGCACAGTAGGTACAGAAAATTTCAATCCTCTCGTATCGCAATCCAATTTTCAGCACCTTACCATTCAGTTCAGCCATACGAATGCTGTCTTTCACCCTTTTATCACCATCCAGCCAGACTTTGGTCTTGAGAATTCGAGATTCTCTTCCACGAACAGAGAAAAAACCAATGTCTATCACCTCTCTAATTTTCTCCCCGAGTCTTTTTCCAACCTGAATAGTTTTGAACTGCTCAGACAGACACCAGAATTGGATCAGATTGGAAAACAAGTAATGCTTTTCTGGTCCTGTTCATCCGATTCAACCCATCTTCTCACATGCAAGATATAATCCTTAAAGAGTCAAGGAGATCCTTCTTAACTTCTAAGAACATCAAGATCATTCTCAAAGAAGAATTAGAATTGATTAGGACCTCTCTCAATCGATTAGAACCCCTCCGGTTTACCCTATATCACCCTTAGGGTATTGTTAATTGTGCCAATTGAAAACACCTTATCTGCAAAGAGTCTTCCCTAGAGACTCTTAATACAAGCCTCCAACTCCTGAGAATAATCTTCCATTTCCAATACCACAATATCCTTCTCATCCTCCTCACTACCTAGATCAATTTTAGAGTTTCTCCCTTCACCAAAATTCATATTGGATTGAGAATGCTAATTGAGGAAAAGTTGATTATAAGGTAACGAAAAGTAGAAGTACAAATTATTGTAATCGAAGAAGAAGATAGAAATAGAAAAATAAAAAAGAGGTTAAAAAAATCCAAACTCTAAACAGAGTACTGATAAAACCCTAGCAGAGCACTGGTAAAACCCTAACAGAGCACTAACAAAGAGTACATTAACAACTTTATAGTTTTATGGAAAATGCTATTTACACACCAAAATTAGTTATTAAAATCAGCCACCAATATATTTATGTATAAATACATGTGTAGTTTAATTTATTTTCAATATATATTTATATTTCAACATTTTTTTTATACTAATAACTGACTTTGATGACTAATTTTAGTATACACGTATCATAATCCTAATTTTATATACAGGTAAAAATTCAAATATATAAAATTAATAATTAAAACTTATTAAATAATAATTTAATTAAATTTATTAAATTATTTAACCATCCTCAGTTATTAATTCCATAAAAAACTATCGACATCTTTCTACTGTATGTACAAGTATATTAAGGAAGCAACAAGAAACTGGCTGGGATCCCACAATATAGAATTGAGTATGGAGCTCCACATCTTGCTCTTACTTATCACACTCTCTCTACTCCCCACCATCATCCTCCGCCGCAGACAAAAGAATCGCCCACCTGGTCCACCCGGCCTACCTATCATCGGAAACCTCCACCAACTCGGCCCAAAACCACACGCCACTCTCTCCACTCTTTCCAAAACCTACGGCCCCCTCATGTCTCTTCAACTAGGCTCCGTCACCGTTGTCATCGCCTCCTCGCCCTCCGCCGCCCAAGAAATCCTCCAAAAGCACGATAGCTCCTTCTCCGACCGCCCAATCCCGGACGCCATCACCGCTCAGCCCAACGTCCTCGACACCCTGGCCTGGTCCCCCGGCGGTCCAAGGTGGCGCAGCCGGCGCCGTCTATGCACGACGAAGATCTTCACCGCCCAGCGCCTCGACCTTCTCCAGCACCTCCGGCAGCACAAGGTGCAGCAGCTCGTGCAACACCTCCACCAGAAATCTGCCGCAAGAACGCCAGTGAACATCGGGGATCTGGCCTTCGCCACCATGCTGAACCTTGTGTCGAACACGGTGTTCTCGGAGGACGTGGTGGACCCGGAGTTCAAGAGCGCGGGGGAGTTCAAGGAGGTGGTGTGGCGGATCATGGAGGACGCCGGGAAGGTGAACGCGTCGGATTATTTTCCGGCGGTGAAGTGGTTGGACTTGCAGGGAATAAAGCGGCACGTGAGAGTTTCATATTTGAGGATTCATAAACTGTTCGATGAAATGATAGGGAAGCGCGTGAGCTACAGAGACACTTGCGCTGCGCGTGGTGATGACTTCTTGGATGTGTTACTTGATCATTGCCAGCACCACCAACACGATGATAGCGAGGATTCCGATCCTCTCACTATCGATAACATCAAGCCTATGCTGTTGGTAATCAATCTCATTCTTTTTTCTTTTTTATTTTATTATATATCACAACAACAAAAAATATCTCTAAGGTTATATAAGTATTATTCAACAAAATTATTCGTATTCTATCTCCTTTGCAGCTTTGCTCATCAGTATTTAATTTGATTTTGTTAAGTACTAAAATATTTTTAATAGGGACTAAAGAACTAAAAATAATGTTAGAATATATATAAATTGAGTTCTCTGCTAGGGAGACAATGACTTATAACTATTCGAGTATTAGAGATAATAAACATCATTTTTTAGTTCACCAAAGATCGAATTCTTGACCTTTCGAATCTAGAACTCTAATACCATGTCATGATATCATTCATCCCAAAAAATTCAGCCGATGAAAAAATGTAACATTAATAATTATATCTCTAATATTTTCTAAACTTTTATTATGTACATTGTACAAATATTCTATTAACTCTTGATATAAATTTCAAAGAATTCTACTTATTACCAAATCGTAAACTACGCGGCTTAATTCTGGCCAAAGACGTAACTTTCTCCTTTTTTTTTTACCAAAGATATGAGACTCGAATTCACAACCTCAATTCTTAATTGAGTATGTGGAGACGATGACATTTGAGCTATTACTCATTGACGACGTAACTTTCTCCTTTATCTTATTATATACATAACTATGTTATTTTATATAAAATCAGTCAAAGCAGGTCGTCATCATTGCCATCAATAATCTTTTCATCAGGTTTCTTGTTGGGAGTGGTTTTTCTAATATCTAAGAGTAAAGATAATAGAGGAGGTTAGATTTGGTTGTTGGGAGTGGTTTTTCTAATATCTAAGAGTAAAGATAATAGAGGAGGTTAGATTTGGTCCAACCCCCATGATGTATTACAAATTAACGTAAACTTTTGAGTATACAGTATTGAGACTAAACAAAATAAATAATAAGTAGGATTTTGATAAAGACCCGTAAAAAATTTTTTTGTAAAAATATTTATATGTCGTATTATTATTGGATATATTAATAAATCAATTATTTTTAAATTTTTTAAAAAACTAAAATAAAGTTGATTTTTTTGTAACAATAACAATAAACCTAATTATTATCAGATCCGATCTAACTGACTAATTTACATAACTCACTGGATCATAGTTTTTTTTTTAAAACAAAAATTAAGAATATATTTATCTTTTTATCAAAAAATTTAAACATGAATCTAGGATCAAATCAAGTCAAATAATAATAGTGCAAACAACGGGATTTATTATTATTGTTATAATAAACCGATTTTGTTTTGGTTTATTAAAAAATAAATTATTAACTAATTTAATAAAGATGTCCAATAATATCATAACACTTGTAAACGCCTTTGAAAAAAAGGCATTTTTAATATCTTTATCCAAGTGTTCTCCAACTAATAAACGTTGTGCAGATGGTTGAAAACAAGTTCTTTTTGCTATTTTTTCAACAACAATAAATATCATTGACAATATTATTCTTCGTCGTTTTCTACAACCACAAAATTAAAAAGATCATGGATGCGGTAATAAAAAATGTAACACCAAATTAAACAGGATTTGTTCATTGCGGGAAGTGACACTTCAGGATCAACAATAGAATGGGCAATGGCAGAGCTTCTACACAACCCAGAAACAATGCAAAAAGCAAGAAAGGAACTCAACCAAGTAATTGGAACCACCAACAATGAAGTCAAGGAATCAGACATCCCTAAACTTGAATACATCCAAGCAATAGTCAAAGAAACTCTAAGGCTTCATCCACCAGTGCCCCTTCTCTTGCCTTATGTCGCCGGAAACGACGTCGAAGTAGGTGGCTACACCATTCACAAGGGTGACCAAGTTCTCATCAATGCATGGTCTATAGGAAGAGACCCTCAGTTCTGGGATGATCCAATGGTTTTTCAGCCCGAGAGATTTCTCGGGTCGAAAATAGATTTCAAAGGGAGGGATTTCGAGTTCTTGCCATTTGGCGCCGGAAGAAGGATCTGCCCTGGATTGGCCCTTGCCAACAGGATGATTACTTTGGCGGTGGCTGCCTTGGTCCATTCATTTGAATGGAAACTTCCAGAGGGTGTCACCCCTGAAAGTCTTGACATGACTGAGCAGTATGGAATAACATTGAAGAGACTTAGTCCTCTTTGTGCCCTTCCAATTTCTGTATATTAAATGACTACTCACATGAATTGTCTTTTTGCATATGCCATAAACGAAAACTGTTAGATAATTTGATATATTTAATTAAGTTATTATTTAATAATTTTTTATTATCATTTTTATAAGAAGACAACTTTTCATGTGAGTAGTTTTTGTTATGTAATTATATATATGAAGTAGTTTGCAAGACAAGGATTTGGTGAATACTATGTGTTATGTGTATATGAATTTTATTATGATGGTTGTTTATGATAGTAATAATTTTTGCTACAAGAGCATGTGATTGGAAGGGTAGTTATTATATGCTTGGGGAACTAATTAAAACCAAAAAACTTTTATTGAAAATGGCAATATACAATTATATTAGAATCATTTTACATCCTCACATAATCAAATTAAAGCAGTGACATAGATAATCTATACAACTTTGGTGATATTTTTCTTCTTGCAACACAACTGGAGTGCGCAAAGAAAAAAGGAATAAAGAACAACACAACTTTGAGGATGAAAGTTGTTCGTTATCTGGGGTTTTTGGGTGATCGGGTTGTCGACAGAAGGTGATAAGGAGATGATGAGAGGTTCCGAGCGAGCGCGGAGCGAGTGCTGGTAACGTCGGAGAGCGAACGGAATGAGGGAGTGGCCACCTGCAAGGACACTCCGACGATCAAGTCAGAGTCCGTACTGAGGGTGGCAGGGTTAGGTAAGGATGTGACGTACCTTGGGGGAGAGCTGTCCTCTCCCCTTATATAGCGTGCTGGGTGGGCCTAGTGATGGCCTGACCCATTGGTGGAGAGTTTGAGCTGTCACTTTCCACGCGTGCGGGTCGTCCGTACTGGGGGGTCGGTACCTTGGGTGCCGTCCCTGGGGGTTCCGACCCGGCTGGTGGCGCAGCTGTGATGTGGTTGGATTCTGGGTCGGTTATGGCTAACCGACCCGAAGGGATCCGTTAGGATTTCTTGGGCTTGGGTGGGGCGGTTCCTCGATCCGGCGGCTTCTTGGGCTGGACCGTCATTCCGTAACAGTGCCCCCAATGCGTCAGCCTCGAGGTTCGAGATTCGTGGCTAGGCGCGTTTGTCGTGAGCTTTTCCTTTTCTCGGCAGTTCGTGGGCGACGCTTTGTTTTTCTTCCCGTTTGGTCGCTTCGATTTTCGTGCCGCTTTTTTGGTTTTTGCGCTGAGCATTAAATGCCCGTCGCTTTGTTGTTTTGAAATTTTGGGTGAAATGGCAGTTATGCCCCTGCCTTTTAGGTGCTCCTCCTCGGCGGTTACGCTTTGCTTCTTTTATTTTTATTTCGTAACCCCCACTCCTCTCTTTCACTACTCTTCCTTTCTTCTCCGCAAGTTCTTTAGTGCTGCTGCCTCTTCTGTTCATACTGCTGTTGTTGCTTGAAGCATCTTGCTCTTTGCTTTCTTTGCAATCTCCTGTTTCTTCTAGTAAGTTTTCATGATTCTTCCCCTATTTCGATTGTTGCTTTATTTCTGGTGCTTTTGCTTTGTTACATGCTTAGGTCTTTGGCGTTTCTTATTTGTTTTTTCTTTTTAGAGGGGGTGCCACTAGGTTTTTTCTTGGTTTCGTTTGCATTTCTGGGTTTTTCCTGGGTTTCGTTTGCATTTCTGGGTTTAGGGGGAGATTCGTATTTTTCTCTTTCTTGTTTTGAGGGTTTCCGACTTCCTGTGTTGACTTTAGTGGTGCCCCCAATGTAGGTATGGACGATCGTCTTGCTTCTTCGAGCCAGGCCCAGCGCCCCCTGGCTGACTTCGTCGACCACTATGCTTGGGTTTCCTCTGATGTGAAGGATACCCCTTCCAAGGTGACTATGGAAGGGCTCCAGAAGTTACGGCAAGCTGGACTCTTATGTGAGGGGGGGAGGGTCCTGAGGAGGCGCTCTACCAGGTCTTTGTCCCTGCTGCTCGTGAGCGTGTGTGCATAAGAATTTGGCTTCCCCGACAGTTGTTGATTGGCTGTGGGTTTACGAGCCCTTGTTCACGACTTTGGGGCTTCGTCTACCTTTTTCCTCTTTTGTCATGGGCTTGCTGAATCGCTGCGATGTTGCGCCGTCGCAACTTCATCCGAATAGCTGGGCTTCTATTCGGTGCTTTGAAATGGTCTACGAGTTTCTCGAGCTTCCGCTCTCAGTAAACGTCTTTCTTTACCTCTTCCTGCTCACGAACCCTTCTAGCCAGGGGAAGGCTAAGAAGGGTTATATGTCTTTTAGGGCCCAACAGGGGCGTAGGATTTTTGGTCTTTTTGAGGACTCTTTTCACGGGTTTAAATCTACCTTTTTTAAGGTTAGACCGGTAGAAAGGCATCATCCTTTTTGGCTCTCGGCTGAGGGAGCTCGGCTGATCCCGACCTACTGGAGTTTTGGTGCGGGATCTGATTATCTTATAAAGGTGTCTTATGACTGGTTGAATAAGGAGGATCGTAGCATTGCTAACATTCTGTTGACTATTTTTGGTGAAAAGAATCTTAATCCTCGTTTGCTAATGGGAGACCGGAAAGCCGGTCGGTCGTATGTTGGTGGGTTATCTCTTCCTTGTACTTCTTGTGTTTTTCTTTTCTTATCTATTGACGTCTTTCCTTTCTCCTTTGTTCGCAGTTTCTATGGCTGGTGGGAAGAAGACTTTAGCTGACTTGATGAGTCTCATTAAGGGAAATGAAGAGGGTGAGGGTGACTCTCCATCGAATCCTTCAGCGGGCCAAGGGCAGGAGAAGGTTGGTGAGACCGGGGAGGCCGGAGGTCAGGCAGCCGAGACCGGCCCGGTTCACCAGGGAGATGCTGTCCCCTCCGAGAAGGTTGAGGAGGTTTCTGATGTGGGGGTGGAGATTTTTGAAGAAGATTTTGGTGATGATGAACTGAGACTTGTGGGAAATGTTAAGAAGAGAAAACGGGACACCGGCAAGGCCCTTTCTGTTATGGAGAAGAACTTCGATGCCGGGGGCTTCATCGAGTCTCAATTGCTCCCCGGCACCGAGGAGTTTTTCCATGAGGTCGACCTCTCCGGGCAGGCTAGGTGGATTTATCGTAGTCTCCTTCGCGCTGCTGCTATCGCCAAGAAGGTTGAACCTGTCTTGGGTAGCTATCACGCCATGGAGGTGAAGCTTAGGAACTCCCAAAAGGATTTGACGGATTCACGATCCCGGGAGGAGTCTCTAAAAACCAAGTTGTCTGATTGTTAAAAGAAAGCTGAGGAGGATGCTAAGGAGATTAACAGGCTGGTGGATCGGGATATGGCTTTAATGAAGGATCTGAATGCCTCTCGTGGTGAGACTGCAGCCGTGAAGAAAAGGGTTGAGGAATTGGAAGAGAAGTTGAAGTTGTCTGAGAGTTCGGCGAAGGCGGCTGCTCGGGAGGTAGCGGCCTTAAAGAAGAGAAACAAAGATCTTGCTAAGGGAGCTCGTGATGCCGTTAAGCTGACCGAGGAGGGGATTAAGTTACAGGTGACGGTGCTGGCTCCCGACCTTGATCTCTCTCAGGTTGGCGCGATGAAGACTGTGGAAGGCGGGAAGATTGTTGACATCTTTTGATTTATTAGGATCTAACCTTTGTTTTATTTTGTAATGTTCATCATTTTAGGCCTGCTGGTGGGCGCCTTTTAGTTGTATTTGAACACTTCTTTGTGCTTGTTTTTGTTGGATTTTATTCGGGCCGTCGTGGCCATTGCTTTTTATTCCGTATGTTCGGGCCGTCATGGCTTTTTTGCTTCAATCCGTTTATTATCGTATTTGTTTTTCTTTGAGCCGTTTTTTGCTTTTGGTCCCTTATGGTTCTCGGGGTGATCAGTCCCGGGTCACCGTTAGGTCGACCGTTTCACGCTGCATTTTATTTGAGACTCGGGATAGAATGAACTTGCAAAAGATAAGCTTATCATATTGTTAGACAAAGGAATTTGTAATGCATAAACAAATTTAAACAAATGAGGGTATTCACATAAAGCATAAAAGAAATCGTAAAAGCGGAACATGGGAATGGGGGTTGGGGTCACGTTGGCCGCCCCTTCTTACGAGTAGAACCTTCTGAGGTTCGCCATGTTCCATGTCCTCGGTACTTCATTCCCATTCAACCTTTCTAGCTTGTAGCTCCCTTTGCCGAGGACTTCTTTTACTCTGTAAGGTCCTTCCCAGTTTGCGGCTAGCTTGCCTTCTCCTGGTGTCGGGGGACCTATGTCGTTTCGTCGTAGGACCAGGTCGCCTTCTCCCAGGTTTCTTTTCAGTACTTTGCCATTGTATCTGAGGGCCACTCTCTGCTTGATTGCTGTTTCTGCCAGGTGCGCCATTTGCCTTGTCTCGTCGGTTAGGTATTTTTCAACGGCCTCGCTACCCCCACCAAGGAGCAGCCTCGGACTCGGTTCCCCGATCTCGACTGGGATGACAGCGTCGACCCCGTATGTGAGTCGGAAAGGGGTTTTTCCGGTGGATGACTGGGGGGTGGTCCTGTACGACCATAGTACTGGGGCTAGTTCTTCTGCCCATGAGCCATTTTTCCCCTCGAGTCGTTTTTTCAACCCCTTTAGGATAACTTTGTTGGCTGCTTCAACTTGGCTGTTGGTTTGAGGGTGTTCGACTGAGGAGAACTTTTGCTTGATCCCTAGTCCTTCCAAGAATCCTTTGAACTTTTTGTCGGTGAACTGGGTCCCGTTGTCCGATATGATGGTTTCCGGTATCCCGAACCTTGTGACCACTTGTTTCCACATGAACTTTTGGCAGTTCGTTGCGGATATGCTGGCTAGTGGTTCTTCTTCTACCCACTTGGTGAAGTAATCTATGGCTACTATTAAGTACTTCACCTGCCCAGGTCCTGGGGGAAATGGGCCCAGGAGGTCGACTCCCCACTGGGCGAAAGGTCGGGGGGCCAACATTAGGTTGAGTTCCTCGGGAGGTGCTTTGTGGAAGTTGGCATTCTCCTGGCATTTTTTACATTTCTTTACGAATTCCTGAGCATCTGTCATCATGGTGGGCCAGTAGTATCCCGCCCTGATGATTTTCCTTGCTAGAGATCTTCCCCCGATGTGGTGACCACAACACCCCTCGTGTACCTCCCTCAGGACGTAGTCTGTCTGGTCGGGGCGCAGGCACTTTAATAGTGGTTGGTAGAGCCCTCGCTTGTACAGCTGTCCCTGTATGATCGTGTACTTGGGGGCTTCTCTCTTGATAAATTCCGCCTCTTTTTGGTTGGGAGGTGCTTCTGCATGCTCTAGATATCGGGAGATCGGGTCTAACCATGAGGGCAGGTTTGGTGCTTGGGTTGCGCACATGATGATCGCAGGTTCTGTTGCCAGCCCTTGGATCAGAGATCTGTTCCTCGTGCCGGGTTTAGTGCTTGCGAGCTTGGAGAGGAGGTCGGCTCAGGCGTTCCTTTCTCTGGGAACATGCTGGATTGTTACTTCCTCGAAGCCTTTGCATAGTTCTTTTACTTTTTCCAAGTATTTCTGTAGCAGTGCGTCCCTGGCCTGGTAGCTGCCGTTTACTTGGGAAGTGACGACTTGGGAGTCGCTATTGACTTCCAACCTTGATGCTCTGACTTCTTTGGCTAGCATCAGTCCTCCTATCAAGGCTTCATACTCGGCTTGGTTGTTGGAGACTGGAAATTCAAATTTGATAGATTGCTCGAAGGCTATGCCAGCCGAGTTTTCGAGGATTATTCCAACTCCTCCGAACGTTTGATTGGATGCTCTGTCAACATGGAGCTTCCACCGTGTGTTCGGTATGTCGGGTGCTTCCCCTGTGACCTCTACGAGGAAGTCGGCCATGGCTTGGGCTTTGATTGCTTACCTTGGTTCATACTGCAAGTCGTATTGGGATAGCTCCACTGCCCATGCCATCATCCTTCCCGCCAGGTCGGGTTTCTGGAGGACTTGTCGGATGGCTTGGTCGGTCCTTAGGATGATTGTGTGCCCTTGGAAATATTGTTTCAGCCTTCTTGATGAAATTAGTAGGGCATAGGCTAGCTTCTCCAGCTTTGTGTACCTTGTCTCTGCCCCTTGAAGCATTTTGCTGATGAAGTATACTGGTCGTTGGGTCTTATCTTCCTCTCTGACTAGTACTGCGGCCATTGCTTGCGTGGTCACGGCCAAGTAGAGGTATAGGGGCTCATCTTTCCCGAGTTTGCTGAGTATGGGAGGTTCCGAGAGTATCCTTTTAAAGTGCTTGAATGCCTCTTCGCACTCCTGGGTCCATTCAAAGGTGATTCCTTTCTTCATTAGGTTAAAGAACGGGGTGGCCCTTTCCGCAGATGCTCCGAGGAACCGAGGTAGGGCTGTGAGCTTCCCGGTCAGCCGTTGTACGTCTTTGATGCACCCAGGACTTGTCATTTTGAGAACGGCTTCGCACTTATCCGGGTTGGCTTCTACTCCTCTCTGGGTTATCATGTACCCTAGGAATTTTCCCGCTTCCATGGCGAATGCGCATTTGAGCGGATTGAGTCGCATTTTGTATCTCCTTAGCGCCTCAAAGACGGCCTGGAGGTCTTTTATCAGTTGGCCTGGTTCTGCCGTTTTTACGAATATATCGTCGACATATACCTCTACCGTCTTGCCGATGAGGTCGTGGAAGACTCTGCTCATCAATCTCTGGTAGGTGGCCTCTGCGTTCTTTAGTCCAAAGGGCATTACTTTGTAGCAGTAGGTGCCCCCTGGGGTTATAAACGCAGTTTTGTCCTCGTCAGGTCGGCGCATCGGGATTTGATTGTATCCGGAATAGGCATCCATGAAGCTGAGAAACCGATATCCCGCTGCCGAGTCTACGAGAGTGTCGATGTTGGGGAGGGGAAAAGAGTCCTTGGGACATGCTTTATTCAGGTCGGAGTAGTCTACGAACATCCTCCATTTCCCGCTGGCTTTCCTGACCAAGACAACATTGGACAGCC
Source organism: Arachis hypogaea (assembly GCF_003086295.3). Lineage (NCBI taxonomy): Eukaryota > Viridiplantae > Streptophyta > Magnoliopsida > Fabales > Fabaceae > Arachis > Arachis hypogaea. Next base: position 149,736,068 of record NC_092054.1, on the reverse strand, counting down.
ATGTCGAGTAATCGAGTTCCTTGATGAACCCTGCTTCTAGCAGCCCTGTTGTTTGCTTAGCGACTTCCTCAGCTCTTTCCTGCGACATCTTCCTTCTTCGCTAGGCTACCGGTTTGGCACCGGGTTTTATGGCTAGCCGGTGAGACATGACTTCGGGGTCCAACCCCGGCATATCTGATGGGGTCCATGCGAAGAGGTCACTGTTTGCCATTACGACTTCCATGAGGGGGCCTTTTAGTTCGTGGGGAAGATTCCTGTTAATGAAGGTGAATTGCTCTACCGACTTCCCTATCTGAAATTTCTCCATGTCTCCCTCTGGTTCAGGTCTTGGTTTGTCCTCTATTCGGGCGTCCAGGTTTGCTAGGAACACGCCAGCTACTTTTTTGGACTCCTTTCTTAAGGAGAGGCTGGCGTTGTCGCAAGCGACTGCCGTTTCTAGGTCTCCCCTTATGGAACCAACCATTCCCTTGTCCGTTATGAACTTCATTGTTAGGAACTTGGTGCATATTACAGCTGAGAACTCGTTAATGATTTTCCTCCCTAGGATGATGTTATAGGCAGTGGAGTCTCTAAGGACTACGAAATCTGCCATAACCGATCTCCTGGCATCGCCAGTTCCTAAGCTGATTGGGAGGGAGATCGTCCCGTCGGGCTTGATAAAATTGTCGCCGAGTCCCATGACTCCATGTTAGTGATTTTGGAGGTCGGATTCCTTGAATCCCATGGCGTCGAAGACGTTTCTGAATAGGATATTTGAGTCGGCTCCCGTGTCGACGAGGATGCGCTTGACCAGTCCCGTTCCGATCATTGCTGTGACTACCATGGGAGGGGGGTTCTCGGGAAGGTCATTGAACCATTTGTCTTCTGGGCCAAATGATATGGTGGGGAACTTCCTGCTGGCAGTGGGGCTCTCTGTTGAGATGGAGAGCACCCGGGAATCCTTCCTTGTTGCTGATTTGGACTGGGGGGGGGGGGGGCTATCTCGTCCGACCACGACGTTAACCACAAAGGCTGGGGGGTTGTTGGCGTCCCCTGGAGGTTCTTGTCTTGGCTTGACAGCCCGGTTCCGGTCTTCCTTCGAGCGCTCTCTTTCCCGTCTCCTCGGCTCCCTAATGAGCCGGGAGAACTCGTTTAGTTTCCCCTCCCTGATGGCTTGTTCCAAGGCATCTTTGAGGTCAAAGCAGTCCTGGGTCTTGTGACCAAACCCTTTGTGGTAATCGCAATAAAGGCTTTTGTTGCCTCCCGTTCTCTCCTTCAGGGGTCTTGGTCTGGATAGGATTCCTTTGTCTGCAATCTGCTGGTAGACCTCTACTATGGGCGCCGTGAGTGGCGTGTAGTTCGTGAATCTCCCTACCCGTGGTTGCTTGGTTAGTTTGTTTGGGGTGCTGTCTCTAGGAGCTTCCTTGTACCTTTCAGTCTGGTGCGCATGCCGAGGTGGCGAGTTGGGTGGCTGCCGTTTATTGGCCGCCACAACCTGGCTAACCTCTTCGTCATTGATATACTCCTTGGCTATGCTTTGGATTTCTTGCATGGTCCATACAGGTTTGGTTGTTAGGTGTTTCCTAAAGTCCTCATTCAATAGGCCATTCGTTAGGCATAGGCTAGCGACCGAGTCCGTGAGGCCGTCGATTTCCAGGCACTCGTCGTTAAACCTGTCCAGGAACTTCCTGGTCGGCTCGCCGGGTTTCTGGGTGACCCCTAACAGGTTGATCGGGTGTTTCGCCTTTGTTATGCGCGTCGTGAACCGTGCTAGAAACTTCTTGGAGATGTCTGCGAAGGTCGTGATGGATCCTTGTGGGAGGGTGTTGAACCACCGGATTGCCGGGTCGGCCAGTGTTACAGGAAACGCCCGGCATCTGGCTGCGTCGCCTACTCCTTCCAGATTCATTCTTGCTTCGAAAGCCGTGACATGTTCCTGGGGATCCTTGGTCCCATCATACCTCATGTCCGTTGGCTTGTCGAAGTTTCTCGGGAGCCAGACCTTGAGGATTGAGGGATGAAAAGGGGTTGCCCCTATGATGATGGGGTTTTCTCGATTACGGTCCTCCTCTTTCTGGGACCCCCAACGGCCTTCCGACTTGCTTCGGGTTGGTCTGGAGGTCGCTTGTGTGTGTGTCTCTTCGCGCCTTGTTAGGCTTCTTGCTTGGCTGTTGTGTACATGGGAGGGGGGTGGGTGCGGGCCTAGGACTGGCTAGCGCCGCCGTGCGAGTGGCCGGCGTTTCCCTGGGATTGGTCCCTTGTCGCCAACTCCCGCTCCAAGTTCCGAACCCTGTGTCTGAGTTCTTGCATGATCTTGGCGCTGTCGGCTCCTGTCCCACCAAAAGGACGGCGCCTCTCGGGGGTCTGGGTATACATTTGGTTGGGCTGAACGGACAGCCTCGGGTGCTCGGCGTTCCGGGCCGTCGAGCTTGCTCTGCTCAGACGGGCTCCGCCACCTTCGCGGAGCTCCTCCGAGGTGATGCGCCGCTCCATGTCTGCGTCGGGATCCCCACAGACGGCGCCAATGTTCGTTACCTGGGGTTCTCGGGTGATCGGGTTGTCGACAGAAGGTGATAAGGAGAGGAGGAGAGGTCCCGAGCGAGCGCGGAGCGAGTGCTGGTAACGTCAGAGGGCGAACGGATGAGGGGGTGGCCACCTACAAAGACACTCCGACGATCAAGTCAGAGTCCGTACTGAGGGTGGCAGGGTTAGGTAAGGATGTGACATACCTTCGGGGAAGAGCTGTCCTCTCCCCTTATATAGCGTGCTGGGTGGGCCTAGTGATGACCTGGCCCATTGGTGGAGAGTTTGAGCTGTCACTTTCCACGCGTGCGGGTCGTCCGTACTGGGGGGTCGGTACCTCGGGTGCCGTCCCTGGGGGTTTCGATCCGGCTGGTGGCGCAGCTGTGATGTGGTTGGATTCTGGGTCGGTTATGGCTAACCGATCCGAAAGGATCCGTTAGGATTTCTTGGACTTGGGTGGGGCAGTGCCCCGATCCGGCGGTTTTTTGGGCTGGACCGTCAGTCCGTAACAAAAGTCATGGTCATTCCCCAACTTACATGTCGCTCTAAATGGCAGTGCATGAACCATACATCTGATTATTCAAGAAAACAAATTAATTAAAAATGAACATACAGAAATCAAATTAATAATTAGCAATAAGTAATTTAATTTCTACCTGATTTTTGGTCTGAAATCTGATGGCTACCCAACCATTTTTAGGTGCAGAGCCACTGTATTCTGATAAGGAGGATCAACGAGATTATACTTGAAAGGATCTTTAATTTGTCTTTATTATAATTTCCAATGGCACGTTAATTGGGTGTGCTTCATCTGCCAAGCTTCTCATTTGAGTTATGATGTTGACGCGAGGAATTGGTGTCATTGAAAGATGGAAGTGAAGGCATGTTAGGAATGCTTATTGAAGATGTTATGTAGTTTCCCTTTTCGTATTGAAGAATAGCAATGGTGGTTGTGTTATCAAATGAAACGTTGAAAGCACTTGAATATGCTAATATATATAAGGCAAATGCTATGGTGCCTAGAACATGGTGCCTAACTTATTAAAAAAAGTAAAGAAATAATATTTAATAAATTTTAAATATTTTATGTTTATTTTATATATTTTATTTTTTATTTATAAAAATAAATTAGATAATTTAAATACCACAGTAAAAAATATCATAAAATTCACCTATATATAAATATAATAATAATTATTAAAGAGTATTTTAATCATTAAAATATATTATTTACTTTTTGTAAGAGATGAGAGTATATATTTTGAAAATAGAAAAAAAAAATTATTTAAAGTCGTTGCCTATACTTTTCCTAATTATTAACATCTATCCGGTTGTTAATTAAAGGGCAAGTTACTTAAATAAATAGATTAGAGAAAATATTTACCTGAATGTGCAAAACTGGTTCTTGTTACCTGCATGTGCAAAATGCCATTTCTATGTAAACCGTGGCAACCCACCACGGTTTTAAAACGTACATAAACCGTGGAGACCCACAGCGGATTAGGGTTTAAAAAAATTGAGTGTAAACCGTGGTAGGTCACCACGGTTTACTAAGGAAAAATTGCATGCATAAACCGTGGAGAGTCACCACGGTTTATGAAGAAATCCTTTTGCACATAAAACCCTGTGGGTCACCACGGTTTATGTTGACAGGAAGTCTATATATATGTTGGTGAATCAAGCTCCATAAGAGATCATTTTCACAATGGCTAGTGAGGAAGAGAGTTTTCTTGCCTTAGTGCATTGCTCTGGGAAAATAAAAAAAAGCAAAAGCAAAGGTGTGAAGTTTACCGACAGAGAACCACTAAGTGTTTTTATCAGGTCGTCGATGACTTTGTCAGATTTGAAGAACAGCATCTTGGAGAAGCTTGGCGTGTTGGGTAGCAAGTTGGTGAAGAAACTATTCTACAAGATTCCCATGGCGGTTGTATCGACCGGTGTTCAGTATGAAACCTTTGCGGTTAAGGCTGATGAAGATATTAGGGTTCTGTTCTACTGTGTACGGAGTTTTCCGGAGATCAGAATCCATGAGTTGTTCGCGAAGTTGGAGGTTGGTGTCGATAGTTCTGGGACATCCGCGCCAGTTCCCTGCCCAGCTGCCGCGGGTGGTGCATCTAGTTCGATGCCTGCGGTCAGACCGTATGTTCCGCCGATTCAATCACCTTCGTTTGCGGCTGATTTAGACCGAACAGAGGTTGTTGGTTCTATACCTTTGGAGAATGCAGCAGTCATTGAGCCTCCGCACGTTGTGGGCACCGGTGGTGGCCTCGTACCTTATATCGAAGACTTTGGTGGACCTGATCAAGTAGAGAATGCAATGCGTAACGATGAGTCTGACCAGGAGCCTGTTGATATCGATGGTGACAGCGACGATGACAGACGTGGCGATCCACATGCGCAGCATAGGCCAGCAAGTTCTGGTTCTCATCACTACCCTCCACACTTCTCGACACTAAACTTGGAAGCTCTTAGTCAACAGGAAGACAGTGGTAACAGAGTGGGGGGATCTTCTGCAGAATTTCAGATTGGGCAATCATTCCAGAGTAAAGATGAAGCTGTGCTGAGTGTAAAGGACTATAGCATCCGGCGAGGTGTTGAGTACAGAGTCATCGAATCGGATCATTTGAAGTATCATGGAAAATGCAAGGAATTCGGCAAGGGTTGTAGTTGGTTGATTCGTGTAGCGCTTCGTGCACGAAAGGGGACTTGGGAGGTTAGGAGGTACAACGGGCCACACACATGCCTCGCAACTTCTATTTCAAGTGATCACCGTCAGCTGGATTACCATGTTATCTGTGCGAGGATTCTTCCTATGGTTAGGGCAGATGCTGCGGTTACGGTAAAGGTACTTCAACAAGCGACAGAAGCTGATTACGGTTTCAGGCCTAGTTACAGGAAGGTTTGGATGGCTAAGCAGAAGGCAGTGGAAGGCGATCCAGTGCAAGGCGTGCGGAAAGTAATCTCTGTGCCCCTGCATCGTTCCTCGGCACAAACTCAGCCCACCTACAATTTTAATTGAAATGATGTCAAAACAAACCATAACACATGATGTATTTAAAATTTATTAACGGATAATACTAAACCCTACCTGGAAGCCAGAGGAAACCCGAACCGGTCAAAACCAGTGGGCCTCAGAGTGGGAAACCTCCAGAAAATCCAAGACTGTAGTAGCTGTAGCGGCCCAGCCAAGTTAACGACGTTCCTGTTTGTTCCACGACAAAGACACCTATACAACCAGGCCAGTGCAGCGGAGCCCCAGCTATATCTGCCCAAGTCGTCCAACGATGCCAAATAAGGCAACCAGCGAAGGTGAACCCTGTTTGCGTTCTTGTCCACAAACAGCTGAGACGACAACAGCATCAGGATATAAGCGCGTGCGTATACACGCACGGTCTCATCAGTAGCATCTGCAGGGAGAACCCGGAACCTCTCGTGGAACCATGTGTAGCACACTGTCATCTGCTTGATTTTATTCCGTGGAGGTAACTCCCCGAATAACTCCCGAAACCACACCCATGCTGGTCTACCGTGTTCCATCAGATTCTCAAACTCATTCAAGCACCCACTAACGGGCACACCATCAATCGGCAAACCCAGCTGATACGCAACATCCTGTAAAGTAATGGTGCACTCACCAAACGGCATATGGAACGTGTGGGTCTCCGGACGCCACCGCTCAATAAATGCGCTAAGGAGAGACTCATCAACCCAGAACCACTGACTGTTTAGTCTAACCAGATGATACAAGCCGGCAGTCTCTAGATACGGTATAATCCGGTCATGTAAGGGCATATTCTGCTGACTCCTAACGGTGCTAATAACCCTACTAGGCTGCAAAACGTGGGTAACAAAATCCCTTAACATACAACAATTACAAACAACACCAAACATAATTTTCGTAAAAATTATTAGACTCGTCACATTAAATTCATTGATTCTCTTAGTGTGTAATACACCGTGAAGCTACGAATACTATGCACTCATTATAACAATATAAATACAGAAAAAAAATATTATTCAATAAAATATTTACATTTATAACAAAATATTTTAGAGAAATACTATTAACCAGACTTACAAGATAAATAAGCATAATAAAATATGCATTACTCAGTAGACAATATTAATAAATGCCTCACATTTGGATTGACAGTAACCATAATAATATCAATATTTATGTAAATAACATTAATCAGAATAACAATACAAATAAACATAATAAAATATTTTTACTAACAATATCCCTAATAATATCAATTGCTATATTAGTATGAATTTTAATAACAATAATAACGACAGAAACAGTAACTAACCTCTTCGTCGATATATCCTGCCACGTGAGCGACGTCATTTAGTCGGTACAAGCGATCCTCACCCTCCATTGGCTCCACCACCCACTTCTCCTTCAAACCTCCAAAGTTTTGCCAAATACTCTCAACACAACAACAACTTCCTTTTTTTTTGTTCCTTACCAAATGATCCGTCCTAACCTTCCACGGATTACTTATATAGCCACACACACATAAACCGTGGTGACCCACAGGGTTTTATGTGCAAAAGGATTTCTTCATAAACCGTGGTGACTCTCCACGGTTTATGCATGCAATTTTTTCTTAGTAAACCGTGGTGACCTACCACGGTTTACACTCAATTTTTTTAAACCCTAATCCGCTGTGGGTCTCCACGGTTTATGTACGTTTTGAAACCGTGGTGGGTTGCCACGGTTTACATAAAAATGGCATTTTACACATGCAGGTAACAAGAACTGATTTTGCACATTCAGGTAAATATTTTCTCTAAATTATTTATTTAAGTAACTTGCCCTTAATTAAATTATGTAGCTCGTGAGAAATTCATTGATCGATCAAACTACTACACGAAGGTATGACAAGGATATTACATTCTTACCGGCTACTTTTGACTTTGACTTTTCTTGTAGCCAGCAAGCAATAAGTAGTGACAATTTCAATAAAATAATAGTAATATGGTTAGGGTTATTAGGGCTGCACATGAATCGGATAATATCCGCATATCCGCGATAATTATCTACATTCGATCCGAATTATCGGATATTATCTGATCTGCAGAGTCATCGGATCGGATCAGATCCGATCCGTAAATCCGCATATCCGCACATCTCATATAAATAGCATAGTTTAAGAAAGTAAACCCTAATGTGATATGAATTTTAATGTGTTATTTTATAAATTTTATGATATCTTGTTTTTAATATTTTATGTTGTACTTCAACTTAGAGTAATTAAACTTAAATATTGTGTTATTATTTTGTTTTTGTTATTCAAGAGAACTTTTATTGATAATATTTTAGAAGTAAATAGGTTTAAACAGGTGAAAAATAAATTTTCTGGATTTTTTTTTTGTAAAAACAGCCAAACAAAATCTTAAAATAGTTTTTTTGAATTATGCGGATATACCCGATATCCGATCCGATCCGATCCGCAAGTATGCGGATTGGATCGGATCGGATCCAGCCTGAAAAAATGCGGATATCGTATCCAATTCGATCCGATGAGTGCAGTGCGGATCGGATAGAATTTTAGGCTATATCCGATCCGTATGCAGCCCTAAAGGTTATATATATACTACCATGTTGAAAGAGAAATTTTTCTACTGGTGCTGAAAATACATGGCATATAAGAAGAAGGAACGCATGTTTAGATTGTTGCTAAAGTTTTAGACAATTCCTGCATAATAGTAGAGTGTGATGTATGAAAATTAAGTACAATTAATAAGTTGATGAAAAAAATGCGTTAATAATGATAATTATGGTATTGGATTTTTTTTAGGATTCAAAAAATATTTAGGCTCACAATAAGATTTATTTTCCTTTTGTTGTATTATTGAATAAAGATGAAGTGAGTAAAATATATAACGGATTGAATTGGCTATAGAGTTATAAATGAGTTTTTTGTAAATATATTTTTGGAAGTTTTTTATTGATTTGTTAATTTTTTGTCAGTTTGACATAGTATGTAGTTCATTTTTTCTTTTTATTAAGGGTGATACTAAATTACTAATTGTTAATTTAGTTATTGAAATTGTCATGGCAAAAAAAATTGAAATTGTAAAAAAGAATTTATTAATATTAAGTGTATGTTTAGGTTGAAGTTTGCAAACGAAAAAATTGATGTTGATTAAAAGTAAGCTAAAATTAGCATGGTTTATGTAACACCCTCACTATCAAAAGTCACGTTTCCGGCTGCGCTATTCTGATAGCAAGAGGTATTACGACTACTTTACATACTAACTATTAAAATAGGAGCCTGTGACTCGATACTGTATCGCTAATTTTTTTTTCAAACCGGAAATAAATACTTTATTTTAATAAAAATACAAGCAGGCATAGATTCATATACAAGACTCCTTACATAATATTTCATAATATAATATACATATAAAACATACAACTCCTATCCCTCTTATAAAAAAAACGAGGAAAGAAAATAATCTAATTAACAGAACAACATATAAACCAAACGCAATATAATTCTTCTTAATGCTTCTTCATCCGGTTCCTGAAAAGGTAAAGCTGTAGGGGGGTGAGAACCTAACCACACGGTCTCACCACGGAGTTTCAAAGTTGTCATAAGAAGATATTCAATAAGAAAACTGTTTTCAAGCTCAGTGATTATCAATGCCTTATGAATCTTTTAAAAACCAATAGAAAATCGTTCAAAACCTTTTCAAAATTAACAATGTTTAATCTTTTAGAAATCCGAAACATTTCCTTTTTTATAAGAAAAATCTCAATCAGAAACCAACCACGCAATCAAACAACACAATCATTAATTCAGCATCAAAGTTCATTCTCAAATATAGTATACCAGGACAAACACAGGCAAGACAGACAAGGAAAGCACAAGTAGGTAGCAGTTACAGCAAATAGTTCAAGTAGCAATTAAGGACAGTTTAGCAATTAGGCAAACCAAAACAAGTTCAAATCCAAACAAAGCATACAAATGCATATGATGCATGCCTGTCCTATGGCTGATGAGGCTCATCTGTCGATTATCCAGCCAACCCGACAAGTCTGAATTGTCTTTAGACTGTCCCCCGACGTGCATCCCCAAGAGTCTATGCATAGCTTTTCTCAAGTAATCAATATTGCTCAATGGGGGTAAACATTTCCGGGAATTTATATAGTGCCCGGTCACACTTACGTCTTAGGGTCAACAGAGTATCGAATTTTCAACCTGGTACACGTGGTGGCAAGCCACGGCACTTAATCCAGGGAACCTCGTATCTCAGATATTTCAAATTCATAAGCCATATAAATAATTCAAAGATCATATCTCAACATTCTCAACATTCTCAACATCATAATCATTCATCAATCCAAATCTCATTTCCAAATTCATTCAAAAACCATATTTCAGAGAAAATTCTCAATCATCCTTCTTTCCATTCCGTTCACTAACAATCCCAATTCAAAACATATTTCTTTCTTTGATAAATAAATCAACCTTAAGACATGTAATGTTTTAAACCAAATCTTTTCAGATAATACTTAAAGTGGAACTTCCAATTTTATAAAATTTCGGCAGCATCTCCTCTAAAACTCGGACACTGCCACCCTTTTCGGGTCCCATCCAAACATTTCTCAAATATTTTTCAACCATTTCCAAATCTCAAATATTTTCCAGAGTTGAGCCAGTTCCAATACCAAATTATTTTTAAATCAAACCAATTCCAACAGTAAAACTCTTTTTAAAATCAAATCAGCTCAAATAGTAGTTCATTTATAAAATCAGACCAGCCCTCAGAATCAATCCATTTATATTACTAAGTAAACTCCAAAACCAAGAAAAATCCACTTTTCATACTAATCAAGCAAATAACATTTCAAACCGGTTTTTATCAACAACCATACACCACTCACGCAATCAAGCATCCAATAATCCAGTCCAACTAACCATCACATCCACAAGACAAATATAATCACAGAAATATATCTTTTTGCATCAATATCTATTTATCACAATTCTGAATTATAAAAATAAATTTTAAGAAAACCCCTACCTCAGTTAGCTGAGTCCACGTAACTAATCGTGATAATTTCCTTTTCTTTCAATTCATGGCGACAGTGATAGCAATAACCCTCACGGGAACAGCAACAGCAACTTTGGAAGGAAATTTAATAGGAACTGAAGCAAATGCAAGGGCAGAATAGAACAGATCATCAAAGGAGCAATAATCAGAATATTGGTTGTAGAACAAAACCAATCTTACCCAAAAGAAATACGGGAATGGAGCAGCAGCTCTGGTACTCAGAAGAACACAGATCAAAGACCAGGGCATACATCCTAGGGGCAGCATTAACCGGGGTAATAGCAACGTCAATTCCAATGATACTCCAGTAACAGCGACATCAATAATTCTCATAGCAATAACCAAGGTTGCAACAAAATAGAGAGTTCAAATTCAATGGAATCGGAAATGAAAATGAATTTAATGGAATTGAAAATAGAGATAGCTTACAATAGGGTTTTCGGGCAGCTCCATCGTTAGTTCCCAACAACCCCAACGGCAATACCCATGGCGGCAGAGACTTTGGCAATTGCGAAACCAAAAGCAGGGGCAAAACAGAACAGTATAGAGCAAGGACAGCAGTATCTTCTTCTGACAATAGCTCCTTCTCTGACGAGCTTCAATGGTGGCAGAACAGTGATCCTAATGGTGGCACAGAACTCACCAACGACCCTGGCAGCGGCGGAGATCCTTTCTTCCTCTTCTATGTGTGTGTGTGTTTTGCGATGATGACGGCTTGGGCAGTAGCGGCGGTGTCAACCCAGCAGCAGCGACGGCATGGCGGTTCGGCGCTGATGGAAGCACGGCGGGGACGCAGCAGAGGCTCCGTCCTCCACTGGCTCTCGCGCGGTTCTCAGCGGCGATTCACAGCCCCAGCGACGGTGACCGACACGACGAGTAGCTTCTTCCTCGCGGTGTTTGGCTCCCTTCGTGCTTGACAGCGTTTGGTGGCAATGAAGGCATGGCGGCGACGCTGTGCGGTGGCGGTGCGACGGCGATCTGAACGTGGTTGGGTGTGGTGGTGTGTCTTCTTCCTCCTCTTCTCGCGGATCTCTCTCTCTCTCTCTCTTGCCAACAGCGGCGGCGGCGGTGGCAGTGACACCCACCGCGCCGCCTTCCTCTCCTTCCCCTTTCCCCTTTCCTGCGTCTCCCTTCCCCTCTCTTCCCTTTCTTTCTTCTTTCTTTCTTTTTTTTTTTTAACTGATGCTGGGTATGGTCAAGGGGAACATTGGCTGTGATTAGGGTTAGGTTAGAAGGGGTTAGGGTTTTGGGGTTTAATTTGGGACAAAAGTGAAATTAAGAATTCTAGGTAAATTGGGGTTTGGTCAATTTTAATAAAATTAAAGTATATTATAAAAATTTGAAATCTAATTTGATATCTTAAAATTACTTTAAAAATACTACTTAATTATCAATTTACTAATCAGCTTTTAATCATATATTCTAATTTAAAATTAGAAATAACATAATTTATTTTCTGTTTATAAAAATTAAAATATTAAATTCTAGAATCTCTATTATTTAACTAGATTGTATAAAATTCTTATTCTTTTGCAACTGTTAAGCTATATAATTTTAAATATAGAAAATTATTCAATAACTATAAAATTAAGTAAAATTTCTAATTTAATTGTCAGAACTTGATTTAATTAACTTTAATAAAATAATTTTTGGAAATAAAATTTTTAATAAATAAATGAATTGAAATTAATTTATAATAAGATTTATTTGAAAATCCTGGGTCTTACAGTTTATGTTTGGCAAATTTTTATATTAAAATAGATAGTAATAAATTAAATGTTGTTTGAATTATATTACTCAAAATTAATTTTAGATAAAAATTATTAAAAAGACATGAATTTAAATAGTTATTTAATATTATCTTATCTTTATATTTTAGATATTTAAATTAATTGTATTAATCAAGTTAATAATAAAAATTAATATTTACTTATTGAATTAAAATTAGCATAAGAAATTGACAAAATATATTTTATATCAAAAACATAAATAATATATGAAAATATACTTCATTAAATTAAATTACTATAATTTATTTAGTATTATTTTGGATTATAAATTTTTTATTAGTATGATTCTAGTGTTAATTATAATTAATTTTTTATTTATTTTATTCTTTTTAGTAGAGTGAATAATTTATATTATAAAAAAATTACAATAATAAACATAATATATAACTATTACAATTACAAATTTTAACTGAGCTAAATAAATAAAAAAAATTTGTACATATAAAAAATAAAGTACAACAAAAAAAATAGAAGACAAGAATTCGGATAAGGAAAAAATAAAAATTTTATAAAAAATAATTATATACACAAAAAATGTGAATACTAAAAAAGATTACGAAAAAAAAAATAAAAGACAATAAAATAAATAAAAACTAATTATAACTATAGAGCAAAGTAACATTTATAACCCTAAAATAGTACTAAATAAATTATGAATAATCTAATTTCATAAAGTATATTTTTATATATTATTCGTATATTATTTATATTTTTTATATAAAATATATTTTGTCAATTTCTTATGTTAATTTTAATTCAATAAGTAAATATTAATTTTTATTATATACTTGATTAATAAAATTTATTTAAATATCTAAAATAAAAAGATAAGATAATATTAAATAACTATTTAAATTTATGTCTTTTTTAATAATTTTTTATTTAAAAATGATTTTGAGTAATATAATCTAAATAATTTTTTAATTTACTACAATCTATATAAAAAACTTAATAAACATAAATTATGCTACTCTCAACTCACTTTTAATCAAAATTAATCTTATGCAAGTTCTCATCTATAAACTTCAATCTAAATACATACTTAGTATAATAATTTTTTTTTTACAATTTTAATTTCTTTTTGTCATGATAATTTCAATAACTAAATTAACAATTACCATCCCCTCAATAAAAAAAATGCATATTATGTTAAACTGACCAAAAATTATCAACTCGATAAAAAATTTTTAAAAATATATTTAAAAAATAAATCTTTTATAACCCATCGCCAAAACAGTTCATCATATATTTTAATCACTTTATTTTTATTCAATAATATAATAAAAAAATCAAACTATAATTAGTCCAATTATTTTACCAAATTATTGTTAGACCATAAAAAAGACCTAAAATCATAATTATCTTCGACTAATTAATTACCTTATACAGCATTTTCCTTTTCGGCCACGCTGTAAAATTGTTTAAAACTTTACCAACAAAGTAAATACATGTTACTTTTTCTTCTATGACACATACTTTTAGCATCAACTAAAAAATTTTCTTTTTAACACCGTAGTATTGACCAGTTAGTTAGCCGTAAGTTATTTTATTTTGATGACCATGACACGTGCTATTAGGGGTGGCATAGAATTAGATTTTTGTTCTCTCTGATTCTGGTTCATATAATAATTTGTATAGAATTTATATCTATTTTTATTCACGTATAATAAAAAAAATTAGATTCTAACTCATTCTGTAGATATTGATCTCATCTTTATTTTTTTTTAAGTAAATAAGAGCTCAACATAATAGAGTGGAGCAACAGAAAAAATACAATCAATAAAAATTAAACTTTAAAAGTTATATAATCATTATTATATATAATATAAATTAAAATAAAAATTTAAATATAATATATTATTATTAATTATTTTATATATATTATATATTTATATATTAAATATATTCCGAAACAAGTGTTACCTAAATTTGATTCTATCATACTCCGTCTAAGACCACATTCTATTAAAAATCTGCTCCACGCCCAAACGAATAATTATCCACTTCAACCGAATAAGAACGAGATAACTACCCGTGAGTTTAGATAACGTTGTCACATGTTACGCCTACACGGCTACAAGCCTATAAAATGCTACTTTACTTGTTAATAATTGAATTGAATGATACTTTCCCGTCTAATATCATAGCCAGCCCAAAGCCATATCCTTTAGACGTTGCCATCATGTATAGAAGTTTCCTATACACAACATATGCTAAGCTATATACTAGTTATTTGTCAATATTACTAATTTTTTGGTGCACGGCTAGAGGTGCACGGCTAGAACATATACTACACCGACTGATTTTGATGATTAATTTTTAGCAAAAATATAAAATATATATCAAAATTAATTATATATATATATATATATAAATTCTGTCTATGTTACACTTGCGGTACATAGCCGGTCCCAAACCCGAATAAAGGAGGAGGGTTGTGTTAGGTCTTCGGCAACCAACATAAAAATATAGCCGAACCCCCATGACATGAATCAAAGACATTATTGCGCTAAAGCTAGGTCGTTGCCCGGAAGCAACGCGCCGTATGGCTCGAGTACGGTGTCAAAGCAAGAGCCGCTGCATCGGTACCCGGATGTAGTGTTAAATGAACAAGGGTTCTCGCGTTTTCGTGAATGGACGAGGGTAAATAAGCTAGTTCACAAAGTAAAAGGTAAAGGTCGAAGCGACAGAAGGTTGAGATTTGGGACATGGAACATAGGCACTCTAACAGGAAAGTCCATGGAGGTGGTGGATACCATGACAAGGAGGAAGATTAACATTATGTGCCTACAAGAAACGAAATGGGTTGGTGCAAAGGCTAGGGAGTTGGATACTTCTGGTTTCAAACTTTGGTATACAGGAAAGGTGAAGAATAGGAATGGAGTTGGAATAATTGTGGATAAGCAGTGGAAGAAGGACGTAGTGGATGTCAAGAGGGTGGGAGATCGGATCATCTCTATCAAACTTGTGGTGGAGGGAGGTGCTTTCCATGTGATTAGCGCCTATGCACCGCAAGTGGGTTCGGACGAACAACACAAGATAAGGTTTTGGGAGGATCTAGAGAGTTTGGTTCAAGGCATACCTTTGGGAGATAAGATTTTCTTAGGAAGAGATTTAAATGGCCATGTCGGGAGAGAAGTGACTGGATATGGGAGTATTCACGGAGGCCATGGTTTCGGGGCGATCAATGCCGAGGGTAAAACTATTTTGGACTTTTCCTCAACCTTTGATCTTCTCATCGCAAATACATGTTTTAAAAAGAGAGACGAGCATCTTATAACCTATAAGAGTGGCATGACAAGCTCTCAAATCGACTTCTTCTTGTTGAGGAGAGTTGACCGGAAATTTTGCATTAACTGTAAAATTATCCCGGGAGAGAGTTTGACAACACAACATAGGGTGCTCGTCATAGATTTTCGCGTCGAGCAAAAGTTGAGGAAAAGACATCATACGAAGAACCCAAGGACGAGGTGGTGGCGGATGAAAGGTGAGGAACAAAGAAGCTTCCTAAGACGGGTAGGAGAAGAGGCAAAGTGGGATGGAAATGGAAGCGCGGAAGAGATGTGGAGGGAGATGGCAGAAGTTATTAGAAGAATAGCAAAAGAAAGTTTTGGTGAATCTAAAGGAATAGGACCAAGAGACAAGGAGTCCTGGTGGTGGAATGCGAGCATACAAGAAAAGATAAAGATAAAAAGGGAATGCTTTAAAGAGTGGTCTTTATGCCGCAATGCAAATAACTGGGAAAAATATAAGGCGGCTAAGAAAGAGACAAAAGTGGCTGTAAGTGAAGCAAGAACAAGAGCATATGAGGGTCTCTACCAGTCTTTGGGCACGAAAGAAGGAGAAAAAGGTATATATAGAATCGCAAAGAGCCGGGAAAGAAGAACGAGAGATTTGGATCAGGTTAAGTGCATAAAGGATAAGGATGGAGAGGTGTTGGCTCAAGAGGAGAAGATTAATGAAAGGTGGAAGAGTTACTTCTACGAGTTATTTAATGAGGGACAGAAGACTCTTCCGAGCCTTGGTCGATTATGCACAAGGGAAGAAGATCAAAACTTTGACTACTATCGAAGGATTCGAGACTTCGAGGTAAAAGAGGCTCTAAAGCAGATGAAAAATGGCAGGACAGTAGGACCTGATAATATCCCGATTGAGGTTTGGAAGGGTCTTGGAGAAAAAGGCATCAACTGGTTAACCATGCTTTTTAATGAGATTTTAAGGTCAAAGAAGATGCCTGATGAGTGGAGAAAGAGCACCTTGGTACCTATCTACAAGAATAAGGGGGATATACAAAGTTGCGGAAACTATAGAGGGATTAACCTTATGAGTCATACTATGAAGTTGTGAGAAAGGGTGATAGAACGGAGGTTGAGAAAAGAGACACAAGTAACAGAGAACCAATTTGGATTTATGCCAGGCAGATCTACCACTGAAGCGATATACCTATTAAGAAGGATGATGGAGAGGTATCGTAGTAATAAAAAGGGATCTACATATGGTGTTTATTGATTTGGAAAAAGCGTATGATAGGGTACCAAGGGAGGTCTTATGGAAGGTTTTAGAAAAGAGGAGAGTAAGGATCGCATATATTCGGGCAATTAAAGACATGTATGATGGGGCCACAACTAGTGTGAAGACCCAAGGTGGTGTGACAGAGGAATTTTCTATTGGTATAGGATTACACCAGGGATCATCCTTAAGTCCATACCTTTTCACATTAGTCTTGGAAGTACTCACAGAGCACATCCAAGAGCCTGTGCCATGGTGCATGCTTTTTGCCGATGATATCGTCCTTATGGGAGAGTCAAGGGAAGATCTAAATAAGAAGTTGGAGTTATGGAGAGAAGCTCTAGAAGTGTATGGTCTGCGCATAAGCCGTAGCAAGACGGAATATATGGAATGTAAGTTCAGTCTGAGAAGGGAAAACCCCAATATAGAGGTGAAGATTGGAGAAAACACCCTACGAAAAGTTAAAAGTTTTAAGTATCTTGGGTGCATCATACAGGACAATGGAGAGATTGAACAGGATGTAAATCATAGGATCCAAGCAGGTTGGTCAAAATGGCGGAGTGCATCTGGTTTTATATGCGACAAAAAAGTGCCTTTAAAACTTAAAGGTAAATTCTATCGCATCGCTATAAGACCGGCTATGCTGTATGGTACGGAGTGTTGGGCGGTTAAAGGGGAGCACGAACATAAGCTGAGTGTGGCAGAGATGAAGATGTTGAGATGGATGAAGGGTCATACGCGATTGGATAAAATAAGGAATGAAGATATAAGGGAGAGAGTTGGAGTAGCACCCATTGTGGAAAAGATGGTTGAATCGCGTCTCAGGTGGTTTGGACATGTGAGAAGAAGACCGATAGAACATCCAGTCAGGAGGGTGGATGAGATGGAAGATGGACAAAGGGCGAAAGGCAGAGGAAGACCTAAGAAGACTATCCATGAGGTGGTCAAACGAGACCTACATGTAAACGGTCTCTCTGTAGACATGATACATGACAGAGCACAATGGCCTCGTTTGATTCATGTAGCCAACCCCACTTAGTGGGACAAGGCTTTGTTGTTGTTGTTGTTGTTGTTGTATATATATATATATATATATAATTTATATTTTTAATATGTATTTTGTATTTTAATATATATTCTATACTATTGACTAATTTTATAACTGATTTTGATGTACACATAACAACAAACAACAATAAAGCCTTGTCCCACTAAGTGGGGTCGGCTACATGAATCAAACGACGCCATTGTACTCTGTCATATATCAAGTCTACAGAGAGACCGTTTACATGTAGATCTCGTTTGACCACCTCATGGATGGTCTTCTTAAGTCTTCTTCTACGTTTCGCCCTTTATCCATCTTCCATCTCATCCACCCTCATGACTGGATGTTCTATCGGTCTTCTTCTCACATGTCTAAACCACGTGAGACGCGATTCAACCATCTTTTATGATGTACACATAACATGATAAAATTTTAAGTTAACTTAAATGAGACAAATAGGTTAAAAATTTTATTTTATTTTTTTGTAAAAAGATGAATTTTTTAACTCAAGTACCCTTTCTTTTATTTATCTTTTTTTTTTAACCAAAAATAGGGACACTCGAATCCGCAACTTCTTAAATAAATATAAGGAGATTATGTCATTTGAGATATAACTCATTTGCCTTTATCTACTTGTTTGATCATACATCACTCATATACTGTATTCTTTTTCTTTTCTTTTGTAAATAAGAGCTGAATTTTATTAAACGAAAGATAATAAGTATAAATGACAATAAGTGCAGCATCACATCCGTACATTGTAGAATATTATATTACAAATAAATCAAAGGACAATTTACTTTAATAAATTATTTTTGGGAGAGATATATATTATCCAAATGTTCTACTTGCAAAAAAGTTAGACGATTTCGATCCTGATTTACATCTATTTAATTTGCTAAAAAGCTGTAACGAGTTACCATTTACATATAATTTGCGAAATTCTAAATCGGATTAAAAGAGCTTAAAAATTAAACAATTTATAAGAGGTTAGGACGAATTAGTAATTTACAGCGAAATAGCTTGACAATAAGGAGAAAGGAGATCGTGATTGAGTGGTACGAATTACGGCGAAGGAGAATTCGACAAAGGAAGGAGTAATTCGTTGGAGATGCTATAATCCACTCACGTTTAAAGTGTACTTATACACTCATCACAAAGTGATTCGCTGCAGAGAGCCACATATTAGTATTTCAGGAAGTGATTCTCTCCAACCTCCCACGAACTACTATTGTGTCATGCTAGACGTAGTAATTAGTTTGAGGCACAATGTCCACTTAATCATTTTTCTCTCCAGCAGATATGTGTATTTATAGTTCATTTTGAATCCATCAAATTATATAAATTCCTAAAAAGGACAATCATATAACCTATTTGCAGTTAGGATGTTTAGGTAATTTGAGTTTCCAATTATTTTACTTATGAAATTTGCCCTAAATCAAATATACATACCGACACTAAATTGTGTGGCTAATTCTATAGTATTTATAAATTTTTGTCTAATTTAATAAATTTTAATTTTTTAAAAATTATTTATTTTTATATCTTTTAAATTAAATAATAATTTTTAATTTTTTTTAATAAATAAACACCACCTTTTAGTATAATATTGACCAAATTGTGTATCGGTCTCTGAACTCAAACACTTTGACACTGTTTGTAGCACAGGGAATGTAATTGCCACCTATCTTAGCCTTGCACTCTACGGGTTTTGCAGGAGACTAAGCTATGGTGGAGGCCCAATTCTAAGCTAAGACCTGTCAAAAACAAGGTTAAAGACTAATATAAAGGCGGAGGCCTAATACATAATAACTCCGAAATGATTACAAATTAAATATCGTCATGCATAGCAAATTAGCAACTAAGATTTTGATTGGATGGTTAAATATGTTGTATCTAAATTTAAATTTTGGTGATGACTAAATAATAGATAAAATTTTTAAATATGTGTATAAATATGGGATTTAATGCCTAAAATTGAGAGTTATCTAACTCATTTGACAAAAAAAAAATATCAACATGTATATAATTGTTATTTGGCATATCAATTTTCTTTTATTTTTTTTGTCAAATCTATGAAGATTGTAGATAATTTTAGAAGAAAATTTAAAAACATAATTAAAAAAAAGTGGTATTATTAATTTGAAAGTGGAATTATCGTCTTTCTATAATTATTTGTATCGTTCTTCTTACAACTTTAAAAATTTGTGATAAATAATTTCATAATACGGTATCAAGCTCTTTAATATGACACAGAATTGGATGGAT
The DNA here is from genome assembly GCF_003086295.3 of Arachis hypogaea. Taxonomy (NCBI): domain Eukaryota; kingdom Viridiplantae; phylum Streptophyta; class Magnoliopsida; order Fabales; family Fabaceae; genus Arachis; species Arachis hypogaea. Next base: position 149,715,884 of record NC_092054.1, on the reverse strand, counting down.
TGGCATTGATTCTATGAAGCACCACCGCTAACCCCAACCCTTTATCATATACTTGGTGGTTGTGTTACTAACATCAGAGAACCTAAAATCAAGGAAAAGCAGAAACCCGTAAAAGGAGAGTGGAAGCGCCCGAACCCCTATTCTCTGCTCCACCGTGGCCCGTTGTGTCATCATGGAGTTGCGTGGCTTCCAACCCATCCCCCTCTCACTGATGTCGACCTTTTCCCTCTACTCCACATTGTGTGAAACCCCTATCCCTCCTTCACGATGTGCGAAACCCATCCCATATTCTTTGTTCCACCGTGTGCCTCTGTGTCGTTGAGGAGTCGCGTGACTGCTCATACATCCTCCTCTCACCGTCGTTGACCATTCTCCTCTCCTTCACCATGCGTGAAACCCTTATTCCCACCTCCACCGTGCGCGATCTGAGCTATCGCGGCCTCTCTCCGGTCACTGGTTCATTCTTCCATCAAAATTTGAATTCTATTTTGATCAAAATTTTCTATATCTTGTTGGTTCATATTATGCTTTTAGGTTCATTTGATTCAGATTTTGCCTATATCTTCTACTAATTCAGGTTAATTATGGTTGTGTAAAGTTAAAGGAATTGAAGGTACTATTATTTTTATTTATTATGTGCTTTGTATTGAGTTTTTTAGTTTGAGTAAATAAATGTAAATAGTTAATCATTGTTTTGATGGTTTATTTATCTTTGTTGAGTCTTTGATGGATTCAATTTCAATAATATAATAATATTTGATAGTCAGTGGAGTTGTAAGAAAAAATAATTCTTTGATTATTAGGGGAATGCTTGAGCTAGAGGTTTATTGTTACTAATTAAATTTTGATTATGTAATCTGATGAGTTTGAGGATAATAAATGATGATAAAAGATTGAGTATTCTTGAACGTTAATGTTTGTTTTCTTAGTTGACGATGGTATAGGTTTGGGTTGCTAAATTTGATTTTTAAGATTTAAAATCTAAGAATTTTAGAGTCAAACCATACTACATGTATATCCTGGACCAATAACACTACTAGATGAGCTATATACATATATTAGGAAGTGCTTAAAGAGTTAAATTGATATTTGCGTGAGTGTTGATGATTTAACAGTAGGAGTAGCAACTTTAGAAGCCATTTGTTTAATGAGTTCAATCACTGAATCCATGCGCTGCCACAGCCGATTACCTCTGTCGTTACTGATTCGCCGATGACACTGCTTTCACTTTTTGGTATTGTCAGTTTTCTTCTTCCTCCCTTTTCAAATTTTATTTTATTTTTTTGTTTGTTTCTTCAGAAATGTTGAAGGAAACCGGTACGGTGAAATCTCATTTGTTAGTTGGTGCCTCTTTGAGTGTGGAATTTAACTAAGTAACCAAAATCATTATTTGCTTTGAGATTTTATCTGAGTTCTATGCTTCAAGTTTCGTGTTTGTATTTCTGATTTTGTTTTTCTTTCTGCATTTACATTTAACTTTTGATTTTTTTTTTCAGTTATCATTTTCAATTTTAGCTAATCTAGCTTCGAATTCATTTATTTTTTAGTGAAATTTGTGTTGTGTGTGTATAGAGAGAAAAGTTGCATGCTAGGATGCTAAAATTGCCTTGAAACAAAGATCTTCTTTATTTGCCATTTCTCCATATGATTTTCAATTAATATTTGTTAATTTTTTTCTCTTTTGTGAGAATCAATTGGAATGGTTAGAGATTCCAAAAACAAGTATTTTTATTTTATTTTAGAGTAAAGTATCGTTTTTGTCCTCAACGTTTGGGGTAAGTCCCAAAGTTGTCCCTAACGTTTCAATCGTCCTATTTAAGTCCCTAACGTTTCAAAACTGACTCAATGTTGTCTTGCCGTTAGGGATCCGTTAACAGAATTGACGGCGGGACAAAATTTAGACGATTTTGAAACGTTAGGGACTTAAATAAGACGAAAACGTTGGGGACGAAAACGATACATAGAAATAAATTTTAATTTTATCTTTCAATAATATCAATTTTTTACTATACATAGTATTTAATTATTTTTTAATCACATCTAAGTAAATTACACTTAATCATATTACTTTCATTTTAAATAAATTATTTTTTTTATAATTTTACTCTTAAAGATTTTTAGTTATCATGAAATGTTTGTAGAATGACTAGTATATAAACTTGCAAAAAAAAATAATATATATACAATAAAATATAAATTATACCTTTTATCTCTAATGTATCAAAATTCTTTAAAATTATAAAAAAATAAATTTATTTAAAATAAAAGCAATGTGATTAAGTGTAATTTATTTAGATGTAATTAAAAAATAATTGAATACTATGTACAGTAAAAAATTAATATTATTGAAAGATAAAATTAAATTAAAATTTATTTTTATGTATCGTTTTTGTCCCTAACGTTTTCGTCCTATTTACGTCCCTAACGTTTCAAAATTATCTCAATTTTGTCCCGCCGTCAATTCTGTTAATGAATCCCTAACAGCAGGATAACATTGAGTCAATTTTGAAACGTTAGGGACTTAAATAGGACGATTGAAATATTAGGGACAACTTTGGGACTTACCCCAAACGTTAGGGACAGAAATATTTGTGAAAGTAGTCCTTTGCTAATATTTTATTTTTTCTCAGGTGTCTTGTTCAATTTTGGTGCCTCCCAATACAAGGGATGCCTTATATCAAGCCTACCACCTAATGTAAAATTATCATTGTGATTAAGATTATGTTCATTTAAGGAAGAGGTGCTTGTCCTATTGTGTTCGGCATTTCCTGTTTATTACAATCAAATTATTTTCTTCTATTAGTGTTATCAGTTAGTTTTTTTTTTCCAATTATACAAAATTATGGTTTTATCTATTTAGTCTTTTTTTATATATGTATCTTAAGTTTAATCAATTATGACGTAAAGAAAATAAGTTATAGTAAAGAAAAATGGTACAGTGTATTGTAGTCCAGCAATTATTTTTTTAAATATCATGTAGAAGATTGTGGCGGGTTGAAAACAACTGCATTTTTTTTAAAAAAGAAACACTTATTAGAATTGCGGCGGTTTATAACCGCTGCAAATTTTTTTTAAAACCAATAAAGAAAATTGTGGCAATTCGTAAAAACCGCCACAAAATCAAATAGCTACGCCCTAAACTGCAATAGTTATAAAACGCTGGTACGTTATTTTGGAATAGTTTAAAACTGCTGCAATTCTCCAAAAAAATGTCGCTATTTTCTGGTTCCCTTATAGTGATTGCATGAGCATAGGTGTGAAATATATAATCATTCTTATATTTTCATATTAACTTAATTAAATTTAATAATGATTGAAAAACAGTCCAAAAATAAAAAAATACAAACAACCCTTTATCAAATTCAATACATTTATAATGTAGTTATTTAAAAGAATAAAAAAATTTTGTTATATTAATAACCTCAAAATGTCCTAATAACTAATAAGAAAAATTCTGCTAAAATGGTGGTGGGACTTATTTTAAAAAGTTTGTTTTTTAAAATAAAAAATCATTATTTATGCAAATAAGTTAGATTATGGCCATTTACTAATATCCATGTTTAGTTGTATTTTCGTAGGCTAAAATTACAAAAATCAAAATTATATATATAGTTTTTGCTAGTACTGGCAGTAAAAAGAAACAAAATAGATTGGTTATTTTTGCACATACTGCTACTATTAAATTTGATACAAATAATTAGCATATTAAATAGTCAATAACACATAATTTCAGTATTTAAGTGAAATCAATCCGCCAATGATCACTAACTTAAAAGTTTTTTCTTTAATTTTAGATCGTTGATGATTTATTGATAGGATTTTAGAATTTTTTTATAAGGAGATCGAAAAAAATATTACAAGAAAGTTTTGTTTATGTTTCTCTAATACAAAAAAAAATATAAGTTAATAATAACATTGTTAACATCCACGTCAGTCGTTCCATTAACTATTTGTGTATGTCAAATTTAACGGAAAGAAAATATTGAACCCGTTTAAAAATTTTTTTGAACAAAAATAGGAAGCTTAAGACGTTAAGAACTAAATTATAATTTTATCTAAATATTAAAAACTAAAATATTATTTTACCCTAATTATATTATTTAATTAATAGATTAATAACAATAAGATATATTAACAGTAAAGACCAATCCCATTTCAAATATAATTGAATGTAACCTATTTTCCAAAAAACTCTGTATCCTTATCAAGGTTTTGAAAATCGAACCGGATCGACCAGTTCAACTGGGTTAATCGAAAATCGGTCATCTAATTACTCCGGTCCACCTCCAAAATCGTACTGTAAAAAATTGGTAAAAAAATCGGTCAAACCGATGAACCAGCCGAACCGGCGAGGTTTTTGAAAGTACCGGTTTTTAAAATCGATCGAAACGGCATCACTTTGATGCTTTAAAAAAAAATAAATGGCTGAAGGCCTGAAGCTGAAATGTGAAACCCAAAACCCCTCCTCTTCCCTTTCTTCCTTCTTTCACTCAAAAAACCTTAATTTGTCCCCTGATCCCTTCAGCCTTCACTCCCTCCTCTTCTCTTCGAAGTTTCAACAGCCACCAGCCCACCACTCACTAGCCACCATCTAGAATCTATCACTCACACTCGTCGCCAAACCCTTCTCCTCACTGCAGGTGCCATCGTCGCCGGTGGAAAAGTTTGTTCGGCCATCTTCTCGACGTTCCTCCTCTCCTAGCATCGCCATCGCGAAGGATTGCTGGGTCCGTCGGTCATTGTTTGTCGGAGCTCACTGTCTCTCTTTCCGAGCTCACTTCTTTGTTCAAGTTTTCTCTCTATCCGTCCCTCTCTGTTTGAGCTCACTTCCCTTCTCGTCGCTATCACTTTCGATTCTGTCGTCGCCGTCACTTCCTTTCTCCCTCGCTGCTGGTACTTTAATTTATTTTCGCTTGTTTTCAATTTTTTTAATAATACTGATTCTGTGATTCTGAGTGGTTAGGTTTACTATTTTGAGTTACTGAGTTAGAATAATACTGATTTTGTGATTTTGAGTTGGTGGGATTAATATTCTAAATTACTGCGGCTTGTTTGAGTTAATTTTGTTGATAGTTAATTTTGTTAGTTCCTGATTTTCTGATTTGGAAGATGCAATCACAAAATAATTTTCTGAATTAAATTCGTTTCATACAATAAAAATATATGTTAATGTTGATTTTTTTTGTAGAACATTATGTTTGTTATTTTTATGCATTTTGATTTTGTTTAGTTTTTGTTAATATATGTTTGTTATTTTCTGAGTTTGGGTAATTTTGTGTTGTATACTATTGTGAGATTGAGACTAATTGATTATGGAGAGTGATTTGTTTGAATTTGTGTAAATTGTGTTGTTTTGTTTTGTTTGGATGGTGCAGACTGAAATTGCAGGAGCATATGCAGTACTACATTGATTATCCTGAGGAGATAAGCAAGCTTGCCAAGGTTCAGAATCAGACTTTGAAAAATTAACATAGTACTTAAACATCATAAATGAGGCTGCTATATTAGTTTAGTCAGCAGCTTTTTCAAATTTCTCAAACTCATGCTGTTATAGTGTTGATATTTTAACTAGTTCTGATTAAGCATGTCAGATTTGGATTCGAGGTATTATCACTTATATATTCTTGTTCTTTTTGGATTTCAAGTCACTGTAAAAACGTGAGAACTTTGTTTCAATTAGATATACAGTTTTCTTTTTTCCATAGTATCTATTGATCTGGTTTTAAAATTTTAATTAAAATAAAACAGAAAACTTTAATTGTGCATGTAGCTTAATCAATTAATTTAGTAAAAAGGAAACCTTTGGAAAAACAGAACTAGGCGAAGCAAGGAAAATTTGATATATTTAAAATTATATATTAAATTTTTATATAATTTAATTAATTTTAATGTATATTTAATTATACCAGTTTAATCACGATTTAACTCCAGTTAAATCATTAAACTACTGAATTAATTATTTGATCAATTTAATAACCGGTCCGTTCTCACAACATTAATCCTTATCACAAGCTCCATTATTTTATCTTCACTGCCAACACCAACGAAAATATGAAAAAAAATGTTTCATTTTTGCTGGTAGTATATGCAAAAATGACCCATCTATGTTGTTTCGTTTTCGTTGTTAGTATCAGTGGAAATTATGTAATCCTAAATTTCTGCAATTTTAGTATGTGAAAATGCAATTGAATATGTATATTAATAAATTTCTATAGTCAAATTTATTTGCCTAAATAATGGAATTTTTTATTTTAAAAAAAGTCTATTTTAAAATAGATTTAACTAACATATATCTTAAGAGTATATAATAAATTTATTATTAGTAAAAGATTTTAAAAAATTTTTATTTAATAAATATAAAATAAACGTATTGAAAATTTAAATTTTTATATTTTTAATAAAAAATTTTAATTTATAATTTAACATATATTTTTAGATAAACTTTTTTAAAATCGATTCTCTCCGTTGTAAATGGTGTTTCATTGGCACCAAGAATTTCTTAATATCATCAATAGACAGTGAAATTAAGGCATTATTGTTTTCATAGGAACAGGAGCTAGTTATTATTGTTTGTGTAAATTGGCAATCTTCTAAAAATGCAAGTGGTAAACCTTTCTTTCAGCGTAACCTACGTGCGAACCAATTCAATTATTGTAACCCTTTTAAACACACAAATCAAGAGCACACTTCGCAAGGAGATACGTTGGCTTTTGAATCTTCTTATTAAACGTAGGAAAATTCTTCGGTGTTTATTAAAAGGTAAAAATTCAATTCAAGTATAATTAATTTTACATGAAATTAATAGTTAAAATTTGTTAAATAATTTATTAGATTTAATTAATTTATTATTTATTAATTTTTAATTATTAACTTTATATAATGTTAATTATATCTGAATTTTCACCTTATTAAAATTATACTTAATTTATTTAAAAGTAAAAATAGAATAAAATAAAATTTAAATTTTTATGTTTAAATTTTATGAGTGAAATTTAGACATCATAAAAAATACCAACTTATAGAAATAGTAGAAAAACTTTAGATGAACAATATTTTTTCTTGTTCTTGTATTATATTTGAATTAATATTAATAATTTTTTTCACACTAAAATAAAGTGTTAATTCTTAACATTCTCTTAAATTGTATGCACATAATATACATTATTAATGTTTTAAAAAAGTTTAATTAATATGCTTTAAGAACATATATTAATGTTTTTTTATAAAAATTCATTTATAAAAAATATAAATATAAAATTTTAATTATTTTTTATATGTTTATTATAAGGAAACTTTTAAAATATTTTATCAATAATACTTTTAAGGGTTTTGCTATCCTGTGTCCTAAAGATATTAGTTAAGCATATCATAAAAAAAATATTTTAATGCTTTTGCTATATTCAATATATTAAAATATTTTGTTTTATGATATGCTTAACCAATATTCTTATTCTTAAGACATTGGATAATAAAATCCTACTTTTAATATATGTGCTATAAGATACATGCATTCTCATGAAAATCCTATTAAAAATAGTAGTAATTTTTAGAATGCATTTAAAAAGGAGATTGTGATAGATTAAGAGACTAAGACTAAGAAATAAAGACTGAAAGACTAAAACTGAATTAGTTATGAGTCAATATTATATTTAATTTAAAATAAATATATATATTGAGAGATAGATTTAAAATTTAAAAAATTAAATGAAGATATTTTGATAAAAAATTTTATTAAAATTTCAGTTTTCATAAAAAAATTTTAGTCTTCTATGTCCTCACTTTCTAAAAATATTAAAATGACTAAAATTTTAGAAATAGAAACTGAAATTAATTTCAATCTCTAACCACTAACCACTAAGTATAATATAACAATACTAAGCCCAGTCTCCATCTCCTAACCAATTGCTACCTTAGTGATATGTTTGTCATCTGGCATGGGGTTTTGTACATTTTGAATTCGCACTTCTAGAAGCATGATGCTGCTCGGACACTTTTCTGTCTTTCTTCTACATTTTTTTTTTTTTTTTAACTTAAAAAATCTAGAGAGGATATGTATACACATCTGAGAGAAATAGTTTATTGGCTCTAAACCCTAACTTAACGAACAAAATTCAAAAACTAACAACTCATTTTCGTTAGGTTACATAGCTTTAAGAATTCGACCAACAAAATGCGTCAAGACTAGTCTTTTAGTAAAGATAAAACTGTCTGCTTTTGAACATACCAGCACCTATATTGGCAAAGTCTCACTAAATTAAAAAAAAAAAAGTGTCCAAGAAAGCAATACACAAGAAAAAAGGCCTATGGCCACGCTTTTTTCTTGCCACGCTTTAAAAGCGTGGCCAAAAGTGGTCAATGGCCACGCTTTTATGAGGGTGGCGATAGATTAGAGATTTGGCCACTTTTTTTTTTGCCACGCTTCAAAAGCGTGGCGAAAAGAATCAACGGCCACGCTTTTATAAGGGTGGCAATTGATTAGAGAAACGGCCACGTTTTAAAACTGCCACGCTTCAAAAGTGTGGCCATAGAGAGCAACAAGGACGTTTTAAAAGCGTGGCAAAAGGGTTTCATTAAGGCCACGCTTGGAAAACGTGGCCATATCCTGGTCCTCTTTTGGCACGCTTTAAAAGCGTGGACAAAAGGTTTTTTTCTGCCACGCTTCGAAAGCGTGGCCGTAGAGAGAAACAGTTACGTTGTAAAAGCGTGGCAAGAGGGTCCCCAACCCATTGACCCGCAACCCGACCCGCAACCCAGCCCGCAACCCGGTCCCCAACCCGTTAGACACTAACCCTAATCTTCTTTTCCCTTCGAAACCACACTCGCCTGGAAGAGCTCCTTCGCCTGGAAGAGCTCGTCACTGTTCATACTCTTCATACTCTTATCTTCTTCATCTTCTTAATCTTCATCTTCTTCTTCATACTCTTCATCTCTCTGTTCACCTTCAAGCTCCACCAAACATGGGCGACGGCAAGGTATCCGCGACGCTCTCTTCTCCTCCAAGCCCTCCGATTCCAAAGGTATGATCTCTTCTCCTCTCTCACTCTCAACTCGATCTTATGCTGTCACTCTCAACTCCCATCTCTCAACCCTGGAAGAGCTCAGATCCCCGCCGTCACCAGCACCGTCCTCGCTGCGCCATTAGCCTCCCCTCTGCCTCGTCTCCCCCTCGTCACTAGGGTCGCCCTCCTCGCCGATCTCCTCTGCATCGTCAGTGTCGTCTCTCTCTCTGCTCCCAACGCTAACTGCAATGTAAGTCTCCTCAGTCAGATCTGTTCTCTTTGTACTTGATTTCTCCAATGGATCTGATCCTATGTTAATTTGTTGTTTTCTTATTTATTGACCTGCACTTAGGGTTGACGACGAACCCGTTGATCAAAAGAGATATCTCGAAGACTCTTGCAAACCAAAGTGTGTCAAACCATTACTTGAATATCAGGTATGGATTCCCTTATTTTTGTTGCTTTTTCTACAAGATGGCTTCTGGAATGGCAGAATAGATAGATTCAAAGATTTAGGACAAAATGGTAAAACAGTACTAGGAAATGAAATGCTTATATTTTATACCTTAGGTTCTGCCTTCTTATATGGATGATGTGAGTTGGTTATAATTTTTTACTGAACCATATAATCTAGAAACAAACAAGAGATGCTACCATTCTTTCATTCTGTTCTTCAATTGCCTTCCTTTTTCTTCCTTCTGTGCAGAGGGTTGCCATGGCGATTTCTCCATCTGGTATAAACCCGGCAGTTGGCTCAAAACTCTCTCCTGGTTCTCCAGAGGCTCTTACACTAGCCAACTGGATCTGCTGCAGTTATAGGCAAGTCTGCATCTGTTGTATTGTGTTCAAGCTTTATTGTTGAATATTCATTCTTGAAAAGTATCTAATGATGCCCTTCACTTTTGTGTTCTTTTTTCTTCTAATAACAGTTATTATTTGGGGGCAGAGTTGCTGAGATTTGATTCTCAAATTGGTGAGTCAGTGCTTAAACATTTGTGGCATCATCAGGATGCCATTTTGTGCTATTCTTTGAAGGTATGGCAGATGTTTTGTTCATAGTAGAGTTCATCATTTCCATGAAAGCCTTTAATTTAAGATATATATGATTCTCTGTCTGGATCATAGTCAGTGCCGGTGTTTATCTTTGCAAACCAGGCTGGCCTTGACATGTTGGAAACAACTTTGGTGGCTTTACAAGACATCACATGGGTATTTAGAGGAAGGTAATTCATTAAGTCTGCAAAATTGTAACAATGAATCTTTCTCTAAGTGTTGTTTATGTATGTTCAACTTTAATTTGTGGGAAATGGAAATTGTTTCTTTAATTAACTGTTCTGTTTCTTTGTTTATCAGTGCCTTGTATTAACTCCATCTTGTGAAGGCAGAGAAAGCTAGAAGATACATTCCAAAAGAATTCAAATAGGTTGAAGCTTTTGGGTAGGTCCAATATTGTAATTTCCTCTCTTTAAATGCAGCAATTCTTTTATGGGTTTGAGTCTTTAGGCAATTTGTAAATATTGAATCCAAGAAATGTCGTCAGTTTGGAAGACTAACTATTACTGACGTGAACTCTGAGATATTTTTGTTTGATGTCTTCTGATTTGCATTTTAATCTTCTGATTTGTATTTTAATATTTTAATCTTTACCACTAGGCCGCCACCGTGTTGCTCCGGCCATTCACTCATCATCATCAATCTTTCCCTTCCTTTCCCCTGTTCCAATTCCCTGCTTCCCAGGTTCCCTTTTCATCTCATTTAATCTGGTTTAGCTCATTCTGTTTAGCTTGTTTAGTTCAACTAATTTAGTTTAGTTGAATTAGGTGGTTAGAGAATCTGGACTGGTTAGTGGATGTAGGTTTTATTTTGTTTACTGCTGCTGTTCGGAATGAATTTGTCTTTCCTCTGAATGTTGCCCTGGATGAACTTGTTTATTATGCTGTTTTGGTGTTGAATTCTGGACTTGTGATTGCTGTATTGTATTTTTTTTTTCATTGTCCAAAATAGATGCTGTGAAAGTGTTACTGTTTCATTAATTTTTCTTGGTTTGTTGTTGCTGAGTGCTGCTTTGCTTGTTGCTTGGTCCATATTATATGAACTGCAATGATTTCAGTTTGTGGAACTGGTTAAGTCATATGAATTCTGTTTGCTGCTTGCTTGAACCTCGAAAACATGCTATTTACTGCTACTGTTTAATAAACAATTGCTTCTGTTGATGATTCTTTCTTATTTTGAATTGTGTCTTGAACGTTCTGAATCCTGACACCAAAGTTTGATAATAATAATAATGTGATTTTTCTTGTAGTATCATTGATTAGCATGTCAGATCTCCTTTTTTGAGTTACTAATTTTCAATTGTAATCAATTTCAGGGGGCCAATATTCTTGTAGATAATAAAGGTTGCATTAAACTTGCAGATTTTGGGGCCTCCAAACAAGTTGAGCTGGTAATCTAAGTCTTCTTTACTAATTCTAATATCCTTCCTACAAGTGTTGATAGAACTGAAGTATCGCCATCACAAGGTGAGTATGAAGATCTTGAAAGGGTGCTATCTCGAGATCTTTCAGGCCTAGATTTGTCTGACCAAAACAATGAAGTTACTGATGAAAATAGTTTTATTTTTAACCCAAGCCAATTGACTGGGAAAATCTATGCCCCTTGCTCAGACTTATGTTCATGGTTTTTTATTGTATTGGCTGATATTGATCTATACAAAGTTATTCTTTTTCTTTCTTTTTGTAACTTCTTGTAATTGAAATTGCACTTTTTTTTTTATCTTTATATTAGGGAAGTATTGGTATTCTGATTCAATGGTTGCATAACTTGCAAAGTGAGATTGGGATTCTAGCTGATGGCACCTTGGCTCTGAGACAAGTTCTAATTCAGGTAATTGCATCATCAGTGTTTAAAAAGTGGATATGATTTCTGATAATTAGGCCTTGTTAAGTGGTAATTTAAGTAACTTACTAACCTGTTAGTCTTCTAGTCTTATTCATGTTCTCAAATCAAAATCAACGAAACTAGTTGGACTCTTTTTGGTGTAAACAGGGTGTAGACATGTTTGGAAAGTGCATTGGGTTTCTCAAATTTTTCGTGAGGCTTCTCTCTCTCTCTCTCTCTCTCTCTCTCTCTCTCTCTCTCCAATTCTCTTCATGGCTTAGTTGTGCCTCTGACAGGTTGAAGAGGAGACTGGCATAAAGTTCAAACTTGAAGACATGGTTGATCTCACTGCTTTCTTGGATTCTTCAACATGATGCAGATTTTTTCCCTCACCGGTATACCTTAAGCATTCTGCATCAACCTTATTGCTTTATTGGTTTTGCAAATAAATAATTTTGTCGCTTGAAAAAAGAGCTAATAATGCATCTGCTTTATAGTTGTTCAATAATTTAGTTTGGTATTTTGAGCATAGTTTAGTTTCGTGTTATTGTACTTTTAGATTTGCATTTACCAATCAGTGAGCATTCAATTCAATTTCTGGCTATATGTGGTTCAATCTAACAGTATTTTATAGTGGAATGTGAACCTGGTTTAATTTGGAATTGTTAATACATGCATAAATTAGATTATTTTTTATAATATTTTTATATATATCGTTTTTGATGGCTCAATTTGTTCTTGATATTTTGCTGCAGGCTAGTATTGGAATGGATAACTTGAACGCTTAATGCATAAAGTGGAGCAGTTTTAGGTTGATTTTGATCTTTTACTAAGTATTTAGGTTGATGATCATCTCTATTAGTGTAATTTGATATATTATGAGCAGTTCTAACTTGTATTGTTTCTATATTTTTCTTTGGTTTTTAGTTTTGGAATTTGAACTCGAGATTTATTTTGTATTTGAGTAATAGTTTTTTAATGTATAAAACAATTATAGTAAATTATATATCTCACTAATTATTGTTTGATTTGTCTTGTAATAAAAATTGCATACGATATTTGTAGGTTTGGTAATAAAAAAGGATTGAAAATTTATATTGTGTAGCAATGAAGATCAAGTAATGAAAAGAAATTTTTTTTTTTAATTTAACAAGGCTTTCGCCACGCTTTTAAAGCGTGGCTGTATATTTTGCTATGGAGCGTGGTCGTATCTCTACCTATCGCCACGCTTTAAAAGCGTGGCCGTATCTCCACCTATCGCCACGCTTTTAAAGCGTGGCCGTATCTCCACCTATCGCCACGTTTTAAAAGCGTGGCCATATTTCCCACCTACAGCCACGCTTTTCCAAGTGGCAATTTGTAAAAAAGCGTGACAAACAAAAAGCGTGGCAATAGGCTGCAAAAAGCGTGGCGATAGAGCAACCGCCACCCTTTGATAGGTCACCCTTTCAAAAGCGTGGCGGTATTTCAAAAAGCGTGGCGAAAAGCTATCGCCACGCTTTTTTCAGCTTTTCGCCACGCTTTAAAAGCGTGGCAAAAGACGTGTTTTAGCGAAGCATAAACACTCCTTACATATCTATAGCTCCATCTGCTTGCAACCATAGATGCATTGAACAACCAATGGTCCCATTAATAATAATATATAATCGTCAAATAAAGATCAAGTTAGTCTACATTATTGCATGGAAAAGATATACGATAAACGTATTGAATAAATTCTTGTAGTAGGGCCATTTTATTTTAACATTAAACATATGTAAATCTAATAATGGAGTAGTCTTTATAGATAAAATAAGTACTCAAAATCTCTGCAATTCATTGACCAACCAATAGACTTATATATATATATGGATAACGTCTAATTTGAAGTTTTGATCGTAATAATATAAACCAAAATTAAAGTTCTTTAATTATTGAATACCTTGATTTCATATTGTCATATAATAAGCCGTGTTATATAATATATAGCAAACTGCTTGATTTTGAAGAAAGACACATGGTCCTATGTTGAAGATTGATATTTGATAGAGCTAGGTACGGTGTGAAAACAAGTTACTTGGTGCGTAAGGTACTGATGCAGTTGTGCAGTCTTGAATGGCGCGTGGGCACGTGCGGCATCGAAGTGGGTGTGGTGGGAAAACGCATCAAGCATATGTGATTGTGCACTGCACGGTGCAGCCTGGCTTCCCGCCCTAACACACGCGCGCGCCTCGTAACTGAATTCGGAGCTCCGGGATCCGACTTTAATGTGCGCACAACCGGATATTGAAATTTGTGAGGTTTCTTTCAATTATCCTATAGTAACCAGTCACATAGTAAGAATTTAATTTAACAAGTTTTACACTAGGAAAACTCTAGGGCAATAACTTTATTAAATCTCATACTATTGGATAAAATCTTACACTATTAAAAATATTATTAATGGTTATAAATCATAAAAATTATTATTTCCTAGCACTCTTCTAAATTAAAATTATTAGTTCTAAAATTTTAGTTCTAAAATTTTTCTTAATTTAATATTACTATATTAGTATATAAGTTTAGTTTCAGTACGTTAATAGTGTAAAACGTTTTACATAATTAAAATTAAAAAAATTTTAGAACTAATAATTTTAATTTATATTAGTTAACATCAGAGTTAAACCCCAAAGTGGTCCCTGAGATTCACGGTTTGCACCAATTTAGTCCCTGACTTACCAATTGCACCATTTATGTCCCCGACTTTGTAAAAATTACACCAAGGTCGTCCCTAGCCACATCTCCGGGCAAATTAATGAACGCCGGCAGTGACCTGACACTGAGAAGCCACGCTGGCGTAGATAACGGCAAGCTGAGGTGGCAATTGAAACTGTTTGACCCAATGTGGTCTCTATACCTAGTTTTAATCCCAATTTCTAGCATGGCATCGTCACCTTCGTGTGATTGTGTATATGATCATTTATGTTCAACAACTACATGGATACGCAATATCATCAATTCACTTGCTAACTCTGTATGCACTTAACATATAACACCAAATAAGGAATGAATTCTAAAATTTCAGTTCAATTTGGTGTTAAGCAAGAACATTTACTAAGTGCATAACCAAAATTCAATCTCAATCATCATAAAAACTTATAGAAAACTGCACAATATGAATTACAATGCCTAATGAAAACAAAATTTGAAGCCTATGATGATGATCAAACATAAGATTTAACTTTCAGGCAATTTATCGAACAGGTTGTATGCAGGATTCATAAATAGCAATTTCAGTTTAATGTAAGCATCAATCAACCCAAAAATTTCAACCAGCCAATACACATTCAGTCCAGAAACAGAAATAATCAACTATCCTAAGTCTAACAAGATCAGTAAAAGTAGAATCAAAAGACACTGAAATAAAAAAATAATTAGAAAAAAAAAAGAAACAGACACAGAGGATGGAATGGAACCTGCGTTGAGGAGTGAAAAAAGAAGATAGCGTAAGGAGCGGAGGTAGTGTCATAGCGGCACAGAGTTTTGCCACCGCTAGTGGTTTTCACCGGAACTGGAAGGTGCAGACAGAGGTGGCGCCACGAACAGGGGTGTTGCGTACAAGAGGAAAGAAATGGAGAAATAGGGAAGAAAGAAAAGGAAGAAGGGAGGAGGGAGGGTTAGCGACGGTGGTCACCGGCAGTAGGGACGGACGGACGGATGAAAGGTTGGTGTGGAGGTCTGCGAGCTAGGCTGGGTTTCAGAGAAGAAAGAAAGAAGGTTGGGCGGGCGTGGCTTTTCAGTGCCAGGTCACTGCCGGCGTTCATTAATTTGCCCGGAGATGTGGCTAGTGATGACTTTGGTGCAATTTTTACAAAATTGGGGACATAAATGGTGCAATTGGTAAGTCAGAGACTAAATTTGTGCAAACCGTGAATCTCAAGGACCACTTTAGAGTTTAACTCGTTAACACTTTTAACCAACAATCTAATATTTTAAAAGTTTTGTAAACTTATGCCCTAAAAATATAAGTTAAGCATATTATAAAAAAAATATTTTATAAAAATTATTACAATTTTTTTTTTCGTTTTCAATACATTGAATATATTAAAAGTATTAAAAAGTTTTTATTATTATATTTTTAAAATGTACCTTTAAAATACAAATTAGTTAAATTTTACTTTTAATTCATTAACCTAACATCATATTTTTAACAAATATTTTTAAATATTATTAGCTAATAAATTTATTTATTGTTGGCTCTATAACAATTCTCTTAAATTAAATAGCTAAGGGATATTATTACTTTTTAATTCTGTTAAAAATGTGAACCGATTATTTTTTTAACCAAAAATAGAAAGATTTGAACCTGCAATTTTTTAAGTGAGTATAGGAAGATTATGTCATTTTAACTATAATTCATTGGCTGTACACTGATTATTAATAACTAAAAAAATTGATTCTCAATCGTTTCTGACTTATTTCTATTACTAGCTTAAAGATTATTATTTTAAATGAAGGTGAATTTGATTAAATCTCACGCAACCTATCAAAAGTAGCCTTTAGTTTAAATATGCTTTTATATCGTGCTAAGTTTATATATTATGGAAGTTTGTATTATTGGTGTTGGCTTACTCTTCTATTTTATTTTTACTTGTTGTATAGCTCTCTTTTGAACACAAACCATGAGTCAAGGATTAGTATTCTACATTGAACACATACAGACTATGACCCATAACCTAAGACCATTATTTAATTTATGTTAAATTATCAAAAAGATATATTTTAAAGTGAAAGCATATTTAATTAGGTCCATGAATACAATTAAATGATTTTGATGTAGTTATTGATTATTATATTGGTTTGTTATTCCTGATTCTAATACATGACCTTTTTTTTTTTTATATAATTTTTCTTAGTTAAAATCTATCGAATTTTTAGTGGTAGAATTAAATAGCAACTCTCTAATAGATAAAAATTGTAAGATGCTTTTGGTATATTTGAGACTAAAATCTTAAAATTTTATTTTATTTATACCTATTTATAAGTTTTTATAAAACACAAATAAAATAGTATAATATTAATTTTATTTGCGTCAAGATTTAAATTGGTAAATAATCTTAACATATTTATTTTATTAGTTAAAGTAGCTTAGTAATGAAATTACTATATATAAGTCAAATTAAAAATAATTAATATAATTATATTTTTTTTATTCGGGACGAGGCTGGATATTTCAGACAAAGCAAAAGACTACATAGGCACTACAGGAGGAAACTTAGCTCCAGCCATAATTTCTGCCCTACTGCCATTAGGGTAGGGAAAAGAAACACGAAAGACTAGCGGGCAGAGATTGAGTCTTCTTGGCAAAAAAGTCTGCACACTTATTCTGAACATTCCATGTCTTTGCTATGAGGACTTTGGTAACTCTTATGAGAGAAGTGTTTTCTAGGTGTTCCACATCATGCCACTGAATAAACTGAAAGGTATAAAATAGGTAAAGAAAATAAAATTTTCTAACAACAAAATCATTTAATCTAAAAGATTAAGTTCTGAAAAATCAGATCGAACTGACCAGTTGAACTGGTCTAACTAAGAATTTACAATGTTAATAATTCAGTTTTATATTTAAAACCGTTTATGTGATAAAACTAATAGAAAATTGCTGAGTCGGTTAAGAATCGATTAACTAGACTGAATTAGAAATTAGTCGATTCTTCCTAAACAACATCGTTTTGTTAAATTAAAAAAAATAAAAATAAAAATATAGAACACGTTGCCCACCTCCCCCCAACTCCCTCCTTTGTCCAATTGAGAAAGAAAAGCAAAAGTGACCCTAGCTTCTTCCACGGTTCTGCCCGCAGCTTCCTTGTTCATCCTATCCCCAACTCGTTGTTCGCTCTGTTCTGTCTCGGCTCGGCATTCATCCTCCATCCTTCCACGGTTTTTCTGTTTGTGCTGCTCGCCGTCATCTAACCGCCTTTGTGGTGCTTATCGTCGTCTCGCCGTTGTCTTACTCTCCATCACGCTCAATTTATGTCGAAGGTTAATGGCAGTATTCAGAACAATATGTTTTTCTTTTTATTTTTTTATTTTGATTTCTAAAGTGAAATCATTGATAAGATTACAGGAGTTTTGTGTTTTTGTTGAATTTATTGATTAAAAAATGACTTTGCTATACTGCTAGTGCTGTTTTTGAATTTTTATTGATGATTTATTAATTTCAGGATTTTTTTCACTGCAAGACACACAGAAAATAACGGCATTTTTTTTTTGGAAATTTGTGACGATTTTTAACAACATACTAGCGGTTCGATAACCGTTACAATTTAGGGTGTGAAGAATTAATTTTGTGGCAATTCTAATAAATCGCTGGCATAACTATCGTAAAATAAGATTAAATTATTTGTGACGGTTTAAAACTGCCACGATTTGGTTAACAAGTTTTTTAACAAATTGTCGCAGTTTATAAACTAATTATTAGAACGGTTCCGATACTCATAACCTTATATCTAACATATAACCCTTGATATCCATGTAATTTTAGTTTAACAAATTAAGAATTAATTGACTGCAAATCTAAATTTTATTTAAGATTTGTTGCTAAATAGTGGATGGCTGCGCTCTAATATAGTTGTACTAACGTAGTAACATTTTACTTTCTTCTTTTGAATAAGGCGACATATGTCACCGTTACACATATACACCAAAATCAAGGGTGCAAATAGCATGACTCTTCAATGAGAAAGGCCACATGTGGCGAAGTATTTGGCCACTTCAACACTAATTGAAGGAGTAAATGTAGCAAAATAATAAACAAAGGAACAAGTATACGGTTTTGGCCGCATTTATACCCTCAGCAAATTGCCACGTACCTCTAACTTCCATTACAAGCAAACTCCTTTTGCCAATTCAAAAATCACAAAAAAATATCTTCAAACCTACACTACCAACTAAACTTCTACTAAATACATGCACATGCACAACTATTTATACCGAGATCCTCATGCCCCTCCTCTTCACCCCAACACCAATTTCCTCCTTTTCTCGATTTCATTGTCAATTACACAATGGGGATATCTTCAACCACCTTAGACACAAATTGGTGGGTGCTTACACTCCCAGCCATACTAGGAACACAAAATAACATGCTTAACAATCTAATCTTTGTAGCCTCAATTGCACTTCTCTCCATTGGAATTTTAGTATGGGCATTCCCAATGGGAGGAGTAGCTTGGCGAAACGGCCGGAACCAAATGGGCCCTGTCCCAATTCCAGGGCCCAAAGGGTTCCCAATCTTTGGTATCTTATTCAGCTTGAACCATGGCCTTCCACACCGAACCCTAGCTTCCATTGCTTCCACCCTCTCCGCTACACAACTCATGGCCTTCAGCTTAGGCTCCACACCTGCAGTTATCACCTCAAATCCTAACATGGCACGCGAAATCTTGAATTCGCCCCATTTTGCGGATCGTCCCATTAAAGATTCCGCAAAGAGCCTCATGTTCAGTCGCGCCATTGGGTTTGCACCCAACGGCTCATACTGGCGTTTACTTCGAAAGATTGCATCCATTCATCTCTTTTCTCCTAGGCGCATCGCGGCCCATGAGGCTGGTCGCAGGCATGATTGCGCCGCCATGTTGCAAGCTGTGGCTCAAGAACAATCACAAAATGGGGTTGTTTTCCTAAGAAAACACCTCCAAGATGCGGCTCTTAACAACATTATGGGAACCGTCTTTGGAAAAAGATACAACATGGAAGAACAAAACCAGAATAGCGATCACCAAGTTGAGGAGCTTCGTGAGATGGTGAGGGAAGGGTTTGAGCTCTTAGGAGCTTTCAACTTGTGTGATTATGTTCCATGGATGAGGTTCTTCTACGACCCTTTTCACATCAAGGAACGGTGTTCCGCTCTTACTCCTCGCGTAAAGAGGTTTGTGAAGAGGGTTTTGGATGAACATCGATTGGGTCAGGACAAGAAGATTATTTCTGATGGATCAGACTTCGTGGATGTGCTGCTCTCGTTGGAAGGGGATGAAAAGCTCCAAGATGACGATATGATTGCGGTTTTATGGGTTTGTGTTCTTTAATTTGCACTATATATATCTTAAGGGGAGTATTAGGTAAACAATGACTATTTTGAACAACATGAACAACCACCGATCAAATAAAAATATACTACATCTCTAAATTATCCATCTAAATTTTAATGTTAAAATAACCATCCGTACACTTAATGAAATGAACATCTAATATATCTATTGTTCACATTATTTAATATTTTCATTGTTTACCTATATTTTTTCATATCTTAATTATTACAAGGTGAAAACTCAGGTACAGTCGACTTCACGTGAAGTTGATATCTAAGAGCCGTTAAATAATTTGACTGATTTGACTAAATTTTCATCTAACGACTCTTAAGTATCAATTTCATGTAAAATCTTTTACCTTATTATAATGACGTAGGAATTAAAGGTGGTTGACTATGCATGCACATGCATCTTATTAACACGTGTATCTTAGGAAAATGATTATCACCGTATTTTAGTTTAATCAAAACATTAAGCATCCTTAGATCCCCTCCCCTAGTTAGTGATACGCGAGTTTTGTTTGACGGAGATAGATTTAAAAAGTTAGTGTAGTTGTGTGGAAGGGTGATTTTAATTAAGACATAAATAGAGTTTTTTTTGTCGTGAAAATATTGAATTTTGACACATGGCTAAATTTCGTGGGTGTCTTATGATTGTCATAGGTTTTTGTGATGGATACAACATACTCTCACACAGCACGGAAAAACAAAAAGTGTCTGATGTTTTCTACAAAAGATTAGTTTACTTAAGTTATCTTGTAAATTAATTAACTAGCCATATTTTATATTGGAAAAAGTATAGGAAAGTAATTTTTAGACAGTGAATATTAATTATTTTTTTAATTAAAAAGTTATTTTAAGAAAATTTAAAATTTAAAATTATTTAAAATTTAAAATTTAAAATAAATAAAATGATTTTTAAAAAATTAATTAATGTTGGATGAAAAGATTTCCTCCTTAGCATTATTATTTGTCATTACTCCCAGCATGACATTATCAAAAACTCAGTAACATATATAGTATTGAATCTTGGAGCATATAATTTGTTTAATTATCTGCAGGAGATGATATTCCGTGGCACAGACACAACAGCACTTGTAACCGAGTGGGTAATGGCGGAACTTGTTTTCAACCAAGAAATTCAGACTAGGCTTCGCAATGAGCTTCACAATTCTCTTGGGGACAAGAACAACATTACAGATGCTGACGTGGCAAAACTAACATATCTTGAGGCCATTGTGAAAGAGACTTTGCGATTGCACCCAATTGGTCCACTCCTTTCATGGGCCCGCTTGTCCACATCAGATGTCCAGCTCAGCAACGGCATGGTGGTCCCATTGAACACCACAACAATGGTGAACATGTGGGCCATAACTCACGACCCCAACGTGTGGGAGGATCCATTGGAGTTTAAACCTGAGAGGTTTTTGAAGGCTCAAGGAGGCATTGACTTTGACATAAGGGGCGTTGACCTTAGGCTTGCACCGTTCGGTGCCGGGCGTAGGGTTTGCCCCGGCAAGAACCTTGGCCTTGCCACTGTGACCCTTTGGGTGGCTAAGTTGGTTCACCGGTTTGAATGGCTGCAAGACATGGCTAACCCTGTTGACCTAACCGAAGTGCTCAAGCTTTCTTGTGAAATGAAAACCCCTCTAAAGGTTGTGGCTATTCCAAGGGTTGGTTAATATTATATGTGAGATGTCGCAAATAAGGTGAAAATTTAAGTAAAGTTATTGTTAAGTGAAATTGTTAATCGAAAATTGTTAGATAATTTAATACATTTAACAAATTTATTATCTAACAAATTTTAATTATCAATTTTACATAAAAATAACTATACATAAATTTTTACTCCAACTAAATATTGATGAAAATATACTCTTTTTATTTTATATTGACAGTTGTTTTAACTATTTTCTTTTGTATATTCGTATCTTAACTTTCACCTACGAATATATAAAAGAAAAAAAAAACACGACTGACGATATAAAAATGAGTGTTTTCACTAGGACTTATGCGTATTGTTGTGTAAAATATACCAATGTGAACTACTTCTAAATAAGTTGGCACTGCCTTCAAGGTTAGTTGAACAATGTGTGAGAGAATGTGAGATAGCTATAAGTATATCCTTTGATGTATTATTGTAGTAGCAGTACTTATTATAACTTATGTATACCATAAGCAATATATATATATATATATATACTTCTCCATCTGTTACTATACATATAATCTTGGACCTTGAAATAAAACGGTCTTTTGTTCCTTATTAACTTTCAATTAATAAAACGTGGTCAAATATATATACTTTGTATGCGTGACCATGCAAAGTTTTGGCACTTCATTTAATTAATTAAACCCTAAACATACTCCATCCATGTGCATGTGAATGCAACATTGGTTTACCATGGAAAGTACATATTTAAGATAGATTTGAAGAGATACAAAAGATAAAGCTAAATTTAAGATACTAAGTCCATGCATGTGTATCATAATAATGAACAAATATAAAATGAATATATACTCTGTTAAAGGTACAACTAAATATGTTAAAATATAGTTAAAAAGATCGTTGTTGGATATTGTGGAGTTGATATAGCAACTAACGCCATGAAATTCACGAAGCCATTACTGTTGAAATTATTGTATTGATGATGAATTTTATGCATCGAAATGATAGCGGAGCAACGCGTCAAGGTTTGGTCATTCATGGAAGCATGAGCTTTTTCGATGTGCAAGATTTTTCTAGCCATTCTAGCTAGTTAGCTAGCTACTTGCTAGGTCGGTTACTACGGGTAAGTAATTAACCTAACATTCTCATCACTGTCTTCCACAAATAAATAAATATGAGTAATATGTGTTAAAAACTTAAAATAAAAAATTACTATATAGATACATTTTAAAATATTTAATTTATAGCTAAAAAAAGTTAACATATTTAATTATATTATACATACACTAAAATCAGTTATTAATATAAAATGTATATTAAAAATAAAATAAATTTATATGTATATTTATATACGGATACATAACAATTGATTTGATAAATAATTTTTATTGTGCAAATATTATTTTTAAATTTTTATAATATTAAGGGCAAAACACTATAATAAGCCAACATCAATCCAAATTTACCTATATGAGCCAAAATGAAAATCGATACAGCAATGAGGCAGATCATATTTTTATGTAATTCGAACCAGGGTAGTTCGAACTTCATCCTCAAATAATTCGAACCAGACCAGTTCGAATTTCGAAAAAAAAATTGAATGTAAATCGAACCAGACTGGTTCGAACTACCTATGCAAGTAATTCGAACCACTCCAGTTCGAATTAGGGGGAAATGTGTTCTTCATGTAATTCGAACCACCCTGGTTCGAATTACGCTTAAGGAAGGTTGTTAGTAATTCGAACCACCCTGGTTCGAATTACTAGGGAATGGGCTATATAAGGAGTTCGAATCAGCCTTATTCGAACCATTCTCACCTTCCCCTGCCCCACCAAATCTCAGAGAAAACGACCCAGATTCTCTCCGCGAAAGACCTGAACGCAATATTCTGCTCATGGGAGACGATCCGGCGCGGTTATATCGCTTGGACGGAGTCGCCCATATAGCTGGGGTCATCAACGAAGAGGTTAGTACGGAAATAACTTTGTTTTACCGGTACATGTGAGTTTGTGGTTTGGCATGCGAGTAAGATATTGGTTTAGTTGGTGGTTTATTTTAGTGGTTTATGTCAGTGATTTCTGTAAATGGTTTATGTTAGTGGTTTTTGTAAGTGATTTATGTTGGTGGTTTATCTTAGTGGTTTATCTTAGTGGTTTATGTTAGTGGTTTATCTTAGTGGTTTAGGTATGTGGTTTATGTAAGCGGTTTACGTTATCGGTTTACGTTTGTGGTTTTTGTTAGCGGTTTATGTTGGTGGTTTATGTTAGTGGTTTATGTTAGTGGTTTATGTTAGTGGTTTATGTTAATGGTTTATGTTAGTGGTTTATGTATGTGGTTTATGTAAGCGGTTTACGTTAACGGTTTACGTTAGTGGTTTTTGTTAGTGGTTTATGTTGGTGGTTTATCTTAGTGGTTTATGTTAGTGGTTTATGTTAGTGGATTATGTTAGTGGTTTATGTATGTGGTTTATGTAAGCGGTTTACGTTAACGGTTTACGTTAGTGGTTTCTAGTAGTGGTTTATGTAGGCGGTTTAGTTGTGGTTTTATAATGTTAGATCTTTCATGTCAGTAGCCTATGGGGGTTTCTAATTTAAGTTTCTTATGCAAATGGTTCTCGTTCTTGGTATTTTTAAGCGGCTATACATAGTAAGATTTTTTGGTTTATCAATTATCGTGTTGATTATGTTTGTCACCGGTAATTAAGCTGGTTCTAAGAATGCGGTTCATTTCTTCCGCAGCCTCAGCGATGCATCAGGAGCATGCGGCGGCAGCAGGGCATGGTCCTGGATGACAGATACGTTCCGTACCTGCAGATGGCTGGTCTTTACCATCTTGCAAGGTTGAACGATAGATGGTTCCGGTTGGACGAGGCCCTTGTGAGTGCGTTTGTTGAACGATGGCGTCCGGAGACTCACACGTTTCACATGCCGTTCGGAGAGTGCACTATCACACTGCAGGACGTGGCATACCAGCTGGGTTTGCCAGTGGACGGGCGTTACGTCAGCGGCTGCCTATCAGAGTTCCATATATACATCGAGGGTGGCCGTCCAGCCTGGGTTTGGTTCGAGGAGTTGTTTGGAGTGGTACCTCCTCCTAACCAGGTTCAGAAGTACGCGGTCAACTGCAGCTGGTTTCAGGAGACGTTTGGTGAGTGCCCGGAGGGAGCTGATGAGGATACTGTGCGTCGTTATGCCCGTGCGTACATCATGATGTTGTTGGGCACGCAGCTTTTTGCGGACAAGTCGGGTAACCGCGTTCACATCAGATGGCTTCCGTTTGTAGCTAGGCTGGAGGAGATGGGGACCTACAGCTGGGGTTCTGCAGCACTGGCATGGTTGTACCGGTGCATGTGCCGTGTGGCGAACAGAAATGTTATCAAGCTAGCGGGCCCACTTCAGCTACTTCAGTCATGGATTTTCTGGCGATTTCCTCGGTTTAGGCCTGCAGGATTTGAGACGTTCAGCTGGCCACTGGCCTCGAGGTACTTCTCTAATCTTTGTCTATTTCAATTTACTATTGGATACCCTAAGCACACATATAAGTAGCGGTAAAACATGTGCATGTTGCAGGTGGTCAGGTTACATCCCTTCCAGTAGCGAGAAGGGTCCTAGAGTTCAGACGTGGAGGCTATGGATAGACCGGTTGCAGGATAGAGAGGTCAGTATGTAACTTAATAAGTTTTTTTATTTAACCACAATTTACTAGTTGGCATCACGAGTTGCCCTGACATTGTATCGTTATGCGTGCAGTTTATCTGGATGCCGTACAGTAGCCCTGACGTACTTCAGGTCGTGCATCCCGAGGTTTTGGAGCCTCGGCATCTGGTGCTGTGGCGGTCTGTTACATCGCTTATCTACTTTGCCGTTATAGAGTGGCATCAGGTAGACAGAGTTCTTCCGCAGTTTGGAGGGGTGCAGCCCCGTCCACAGGCCGCCCTAAACATCGACTTTCTGATGTCGAAGGACGGCAGAGGCGGCGATCGATGGTTCCCGTCCCATTTGCAGAAGTGGCATCAGTATTGGGAGGACCGTACGGAGAGCGTGCTGAGATTCGATGTTGTTGCTGACCCTGGTCCGTCGCATCTGTTTTTGGATTGGTGGAGTCAGCACGGGAAGAGGTTTTTGTCTCCGGATCCGCAGTTGGGCGATCCGAGAGCCGCTGCTATTCCTGTCGAGGCCTCACAGCGGGGAGCTGGGCAAGTACCTGAGATGGATCGGCCTGACGACGTGCCGGATAGGAGGCGGGTTGATCGGAGAGCTCGCGTGGGCACACGTCGTAGCCAGCGTGACTGGGGTTGGCTTGAGCGTGCTATGGAGGCTGGCGACGAGGCCGGCCCCGCTAGGGGTCGACGACGACATCATCCTGGTAGAGGTAGAGGGCGTGCTGCGGTTCATGCCGCTGCACCTGACCCTCAGGACGATGACGATGATCAGCATGGGCCTGAGGGCGGGGATGGTGCAGGGGCGGCCTCAGTTGCTGGTGGTAGTACCCAGGATGGGGTTCACGGAGGTGAGTGGTATGGCTCCGGGATGGGTGACGGGGCTGAGCCTAGTGACGCTGGACTTGGGTCCGGTCCTTTTGGACATTACTTTGTTGGAGTACCCACCGACGACCAGCCTCAGCAGGACGGTACTCCATGGGTTATTCCCGGATCACAGTGGCAGGACTTCCTTGGGGCAGATACGCTCGATCCGGACTTCGGCAGTCCACGGTTTCTGGCGGAGATTTCGGCTATCATGCAGGAGGACGAGCCGGGCAGGAGGCGTCCTCAGACCCCTGCCACGCAGGCACCCTTAGATGTTGATCTGAACGAGCCTGCTACGACTCCTG
The DNA here is from genome assembly GCF_003086295.3 of Arachis hypogaea. Lineage (NCBI taxonomy): Eukaryota > Viridiplantae > Streptophyta > Magnoliopsida > Fabales > Fabaceae > Arachis > Arachis hypogaea. The sequence continues at coordinate 149,689,462 of NC_092054.1, read as the reverse complement.
TTGGTGACCAGTTTGCTTTGGGAGGTACCCCACATTCCGCTTACACCGCTGCATCACAGTCTGTCGCCGGGCCGTCTGCCGCACCACTCCATTTTACGCCACCCGCACAGCCTACCCCGCATGAGGACGCAGATGAGATAGAGGATGAGGAGCCGTTCATCCGCAGAGGTCAGAGGCCACGGGTTCCCCGTCGTTGTGGGACAGGCTCCCACTTGTTTAGATGATTTACATGTCATGTGTTTTGGACGTTAGGGTTCACTCATGTATTTTAGATGATTTACTTTAGAGCTATTTTTCCTTGTTGTATGCTCATTTTATTGTACTTAAAAATCTGTTATTTACCTTGTGGATTAGTGACTATGTATTATCATTGAATCATATGACACTGTAGTTATCAACTTTTGCAGTCATGGGATTTCTAACCAAATTCAAATTCAGATGCAACTTTTTCATTACTAGAAGTTAAAAGGATAAATAGATAACACAAATCATCTTCAATAACAAGTTACAGGAAAAATAAAATCAATGAACACTAACAATAACAAGATCGCTACTACTGGCCCCCCGTGTGAGACGGTCCTCCAAGCTGTGGGCAACTTATGCGGGTGTGTCCGGGTTGGCGACAAAGGCCACACCTCTTTGGCCGATTCGGATCTGCCTCGTCCATGTTCGTCCGTATCCTAGTGGATCTCGGACGACCCTCTCTTGCCCGCCTCTTGGCAGGGTCCGGGATCACGGTTGGCCCGTCGTAAGGTGGCCAGAATCCCTCCGGTATCGGCGGTGTGAATCCCATCTGGTACACACGGAACACTGAACTAATCTGATACACGCTGTGAACATAAGAGGACCAGGTAACCCGTGAGTAGGCGCAGCATGCAAGTGCGTGCTGGCACGGAAAATGAAGTGCCTGGAAGTACCCGCAGTCACAGGTCCTGGATGCAAGCGATACTCTGTAGGTACCTAATGAGAAAGAGCCCGTCGGGGTGGTCTCGGCTACGGTGAACTCGAAGTTATCCCGGTCATACAAAGTCACCGTGAAGCACCTCGAATTCTTCAAGTTGGCCTCTATACACTTCACCAAGTACTGACTGAATTGCTGTCCGGTTCCCATCTGGGCCTCAGCCTCTCTACCCTTGCGAACAAAGAGTTCCGCAAGCCTTCCATAAGTTGCCTTCACCAAAGAGCAAACAGGGAGGTTTCTGACACCCTTTAGGATTGAGTTCACACACTCCGAGATATTCATCGTCATGTGACCGAATCTCCGTCCCTCGTCACGATGCTGAGTCCATAAGGAATAATCAATCCGGTTCGCCCACTCACACATAGCCGGGTCTTCAGACCGAAGAATATCAAACCAGTAATCAAACTCAACCTCGGTCTTGGCATATGCGGCATTCACTAGAAGCCTACGTGCATCCTTGCCCTTGAAGGTAAGGGCAAAATTAGCCGCTACGTGTCGAATGCAGAATGCACGGTATGCAGATGGAGGTAACCAACCCCCGTCCGGAGCCTCAAGCGCAGCCTTTATGCCGTTATGCCTGTCCGATATAACCAGAAGACCGGGCTGCGGTGTCACGTGCTGTCTAAGGTGGGAGAGAAAGAATGACCAAGACTCTGCATTCTCACCTTCTACTAGTGCGAATGCAACGGGTAGAATGTTGGAGTTCCCGTCCTGTGCAATCGCGATGAGCAAAGTACCCCCGTACTTCCCATACAGATGGGTCCCGTCAATGCTAACTAAAGGCTTGCAATGGCGAAATGCCTGGATGAGCGGTGGAAACGTCCAGAAAAGTCTGTGAAAAAAAGCTTGAGACTCGTCTACTTGTCCACTAACTCGAACGGGGCTCGTCCGTAGGATTGCAACAGTACCAGGCATCGTCAATTGGACTCCCAAAACCCACCTGGGGAGCTCGTTGTATGACTCATCCCAGTCACCATATACGAGGGCAATTGCCTTCTGCTTCGCCATCCAGACCCTCCTGTAAGTCGGCCTAAACCCGAAGTGTGCTGCCGTGGCATTTAGGAGCACCTTGATGCTGACGGATGCATCGGCCCTAACCATTGGCATAACAAACGCGGAAATCACATGATAATCCAAGCTCCTGTGGTCACTCGAGATGGAGGTCGCAAGACAAGTGTGAGGTCCATTGTACCGCTTGACCTCCCAAATGCCCTTGCGCTTCCGCAGACTCAGTCGAATCAACCATGTGCACCCATTCCCAAACTCAGAACACTTGCCCACATAACGGCGATGATCAGACTCCACAACCTTGTACTGTACCCCTCGCCGGATGCTGTAAGTCTTCACACTTAACAGGGCCTCGTCTTTATCCTGAAACTGCTGACCAACCTGGAACTCTGTCAAACCAGCAGTCCCTTCAGCATCTCTAGCTCCGAATCCAACAGAGTGCCCTGAAACACCCTCTTGCCTCATGGCATCTAGGTCCAAAGAGGAAAAATGTGGTGGATACTGCTGTGTGCCAGAACTAGAACCACCGACTACCAAAGCAGGCTCAGTCGCTCCAACCTCGTCGCCGCTGTCATCCTCAATCGTATCCGGCTCGACGTCGTCCTCCTCTACATCACCCAACACTCCGTCACCGACGCCAACCGGTGGAACTCCCTGTAAAGCGTTCGGCAGAATATCAACTGATCCTACCACGTCGCCTACTCCATCATTCAGATCAACAGCAAAAGACGGGGAGGCGACTGGTTCGACCGCTGGCTCGTACACAGGGACGGACGAAGAAGCAACGGCAGGCCTTGAACTCGAACCGGCTGCCGCTGCTTCAGTGGTGGCATTCCGGTTCGAACCCCCTGAGCTGGATACCACATCAACCAACTTTGCCAACAACTCTGGTGTCCTAACCTCGGGAAACTGCCTCCGACATAGGAACATGACTTGCAGGTCCTCATCACTACCAATCGTGAAGCAATCATACTTCACCGTATCCTGCAAGACAGTGATTGGAATGCGATAGAAAAACTTCTTCACTCGCTTCGCACCTTCCAGACTGAGTTTCATCAGCACAGATCTAACAAGATCATCATAGCTCGTCGTTGGTTTCACGACGATACAGAGAGGATCCTTATCTGTGAACTTCACACCGGAGCGAGTTTTTCTCTTAATGGATCCTCTATGGTGAACCAAAACCCCAAAACTCTCCTCACTAGCCATATTACACCCTCTATGAGAGCAACTCACGTTTAGAACCATATATATACTGCACTGTCTACCACTAATTCGAACCGGACTGGTTCGAATTCAATTTGTGTAATTCGAACCAGCCTGGTTCGAATTACTTGATGCAGCTTCTCCCTATATAATTCGAACCAGTGTGGTTCGAATTATGTGATACGTTTTCCTCCCAAGTAATTCGAACCACCCTGGTTCGATTTACTTGAATGAATTCCCTCTTCATAATTCGAACCACTCTGGTTCGAATTACTAATGAATTGAGTTCGAACCACACTGGTTCGAATTATATAAATATAGGGTTTGGCTCATTGCAGAAACGAATTTCAGTTTGGCTTATTCAAGTAATTTTCAACTTCCCTTGGTTTAATCTGGTTTTTTTCCCAAATATTAAATGTTAATTATTATTATACAGTGAAAAACATATAGAAACTTTTTTCTTACGAAAATAAAAGGTCAGTATTTTCAGTGCATAGTGGTAAGTGATCTCTACCTCCTTGGTTGCATGGATTATATATACTCTACCACTACAAGAAATAAGGGGTTTAGCCACGAAAAAAATCGTAGCTAAACTCTAAGATAAGCGTAGCAACCATACATTGGCCACGAAAGAATATTTGTGGCTAATCGGGGGTTGCATTTTCAATTTGCCACAATTTTAACGTTACTAGCCACAGTTTTAAACACCGTGGAGACCTTCAAAGAGCCACAATTTATATATCATTGTCCACGTATAATGCCGTGGCTAAATAATTTGTGCAGGCCGGGTTTTTCAGCCACAATTTTTTTGTGGCTAATATTGGATTATTTAATCACACTATTTTCGTGGCTAACTCACTCTGTTTTTCACACAAATTTGCTCTAATTGAACAATTTTATTAAATTAAAATTATATTTATATATATAACATTAATAACAAAAGTCAAACTTTTTAAATATATTATATCTAACATTTTTTCATAATAATAATAATAATAATAATAATAATAATAATAATAATAATAATAATAATAATAATAATAATAATAATAATAATAATAATAATAATAATAATACAAGTCTAAACTTATATATAATAAGAAATAAATTTTTTTTAACATAAATAAAATAAATTCTAATCCCTTCTAAAATAAATATATTTAAAATTTCAACTATTACTTATTAAATACACAAATTAAATGTCTGGCATATCACTGGATAAATTAGATACTTTATCACTGTATTTTGATAACAAAAATTTATACAGAGCTGCCAATTGAATCTTGCATTGGTTTCTTCATATCCATAGCTTTTTCTCTGAAGTTTCAACCAGCTTCTCTAAATTTATCACACGTCTACATTTTCAGCACCAAAGACTTTTTTTTCCCAATTTACAACATTGCTCCACGGGCCATTACACCCAAAAACCTACCAATAAATTTGCGCATTATCTCGACTTTGTCCATGCCCATCAAGTTCCATAATGTCTTTTTCATCATTCTTCAAATGCCAAACTTGAATTGTTGTCCTTATTCTTCAAATGCCAAACTTGAATTGTTGTCCTTTTGCCAGTTGTGATTTCTCCCGTAGAAGTGTCTACAACCGAATACAAAATTGAATAAAATAAATAAATTAAATATTAGAACTCAAAAAATCACGTAAAAAAAATTAAAATTTCATATACCTTTGACATTCACGACTAAAGGGTCATTATAATCTTTTCTGGTAGGTACAGTTGCTTGAAACTTATTTCGTCCAAATCTTCTGCAAATTCTTCATTGTTGTTGACCTGTGGTTATCGTAGTTCTGCTAAAAGGGTCTCTCCTAAGTTATTAGGTTTTCGCTCCACGAAAAAATCTGCTAAAAAAAACCAACAAATAACACCAAAAATTAAGAAAGAAAAAAATCGGTATTTTGAGTTTGGAGGATATCTTATCATATGATAGGGTTCATATAGTGTGGTTAAAAAAAGTGTTTTCAAGTGCTGCACAAAAGTAGGAGTTAAAATACAACGTGAATGATGGGAAGTTAGATTGGAATTTGTCCGTGATTAGTGATTACTTTAACTTTCCGCCAAAAACTACTTCAGGTTAAGCGCACATTAAAATTTTAAATCTTAAAAATTCAGTTTGGTTATTGTTATTTAGATCGTCTTTTAACTTTTTTTAATCTTAAGAATATTTCTTTTCATTCTACTGTTTATTATCTACTAAATATACTTTAAATTATTTTATTTTTAATACAATAGTTATTTATTTATTTATTTTTTAATGGTTAAAAATGATTAAAAATTTAAATTTAAATTTAAATTTTGAGTCTGTAATATTTTTATTTTTAATTTTTATTATAATAACAATAAATAACCAACAAACTACTTTAATAAATATATGACTCTCACAATCTCTCATTTCATGCAGTTGATAGTTGACGATTTAAACAATGCACTATTATTTAATTATTTACCTATTATACACGAAACAATATAATAAGAGTTATACATTAACTAAGTTTTGCAAACATTTTTACCTAAAAAATTTAATATTTAATAAATTTTAATTACTAAATTAGTTACTAAAATTTTATTACATTAGACAAACTAATTATCACATAAAATTGTTATAAGAAATTTTACAAATTAATTTCTTTGTTACTTAACAAAATTACAAACTTTTATATAAGTGACTCATAAATTAATTAGTATTAATTTTTGTATAACGAAAAATTATTATAAAATAATTAATTAATGAAATATACCAATTAAATAATAGTATAAATAAAAAATTTAATTCATAATTTCACAAAATAATTTTTAAAAAGATAATTATGCATATAATAAGAGTACAGTACTCACAAAAATATATAGTGAGTACTAAATCATGTAAATAAAAACTAATTTTTTTTATTTATCCTCATTTTTTTTAATTTTAAAAAATGATAAAATAATTTATTTTAAAAAAAAACTAAATTTTTTTGTTATACTTAAAAATTATTGAAATTTTTATTATCTATTCAAATTATATTATTTTAGTAGTCACAAAAAAAAAATTATATTATTTTAGCTAAATAAATTTTATCTTTATAATTAACTCAAATATTAGAATATTATCTTTATTTTTATAATTTTTTGTTTTATCTAAATTTATTTTTTATATTTTTAAATTTAATTTCATAAATATGTATTAATGCCATAATATTTAAAAAAATGATACTATACATTAATAAACTTATTTAAGAAATTAATTTATTCAAAACAGGATAGTCATGACACGTTAATGTAAGCAGAAAGTACATGCGTACAGCTACGAAAAATATTGTGTGTGGCAAAAGGTTAAATTTTAGCCACGTAACAATGTTTCGTGATAAATAGAAGATACGGTCATTTATTTTTATCACGATTTAGTGTTCGTAGTTAAAATTTGGTGGCTAAACCCCATTTTTGTGGTAGTGTACAGTCTAGTCACCAAAAAAAAATACTCTACAGTCTACGTATATGTGTTTCCTTAAAAGCTGCAAACAATAATGAACGGGCCTAGTTAACTCTTTCTTGGATACTATTTGTGTTGTCCGGCTACAATTTCAACATAGTCGGTGCCAATAAATGATAACTACCGGTGGAGGGCACCTTATTTATGTATTGCTGACTTCATTTCGAATTCCAAGTCAAATTGATCATGTTTGTTTAATTAATTGATCAACCACATTTCTTTGCCCATTTTATGCATTGATTCAGCGCCTCTGTTTCCTTTTCAAAACCCAGCAATCACGGTATGTTCTTTTCATATTTTTGAAAGCAAAATTTTCGGTAGTTTTAGTTATTCTATTAAAATTAAGACTATATTTAGATTAGTTAATATTTACAGAAATATTTATAAACCTTTCATGAAAGTGACTCTTATACTAGTAACGAAAAATTGAACTCGAGTTTAACAGTTTTTACCAACTAGTTCCACTTCCACTGCATTTATTTTGACCTAGCTAACAACTTTTGAAAATGTTTACAAATTGAAGTCCAGAGAGGGGGAGAGCCGGAGAGGGGTAACGAAAATCCAAATTAAAGAGTTAGCCAAAATTAGTTTTATATACTTATTTTAATAAAAAAATAGAATTTAATTTTGATATCTTAAAAGTAAGTTAAATTTCTCGTGGTTCGGTTCATTATTTTAGACTCAACTGGACTTATTTTATTTTTATCAAATAGATTAAATTTAAATTTTTTGTAAAGTCTATTAGTTAAAAAGACCATATTACAAACTTTAAAAAATATCTATAAAATTTGTTGAGCTCATCAAAATATATTTTTGTAAAAATAAATTATTTTTAATTAATTATGACTTTTAATTATTCACTCGTAATAAACCTAAAATAAAATTAAAATAATAAATAGTCAAAAGACTAGATAAGATTATAGAAGATCCCGGAGACACTCATTTTACAATATGTGAAGGATATACGTAAGGCGTTTGAGAAGCAGGGATCTTTAAGCAAGATTGGAAGAAAAATAACAATCCAAGTTGCTTGGGAAATCCTCATGAGGTATGGATAAAAATCACAGACTGAGGCGGAGTTATTAGAGCATCTTCAACGAGTAAATATTTGCAATTTTCTTACAGTGTTGTTAGAGAAAAAAGAGAGATGGGGCGTTGGAGAAGAACTCACTTGAGTTTCTTCACGCAATTTAAAACGAGGGAGTTCTTCTAAATGGGACTCTCGATAACAAATACACAATTGCTAAATAGCAAGTAAAATTAAAAATAAATAATTATATAAAATATTAATTAATTAAATAATTATATTAAATATTGATATTTTATTTTATTAATAATTATAATAATTAAATAATTAAATTTTTATTTAATTAATAATTTATATTAATTATTTATATTATAATTAATATTAAATATTATTTATATTTATATTGTTATATTAATTTAGCCGTTGCAAAACTAGCCGTTGTAAAAATAGTCGTTAGAAACTAGCTGTTATTATGTTACCATTATTATTAATAAATTAATATTTTGTTACTCTATATATACCACTTAGATACACTTTTATTCTCACATTCTCTACTACTCTTCTTCGTCTTCTTCCAAGTTTACAAAATCAAAATTCTGCTACTATTATTTTTTGTTTGAAAAAATAGATCCAAACCAACTCAACTCTTTCTTCAATTACTTACAAAACTTTCCTCAAATTCCAAATACCCAACAATCTCAAACCTCAAACTTTCAAGTTCCAAATCAAAATTTCACACTACCAAATACATTTCAAAATCCAAATCCACAAAATCTTTCTAATTTCAATTTTCAAGCTCCTTATAATAATCAAATTTCCTATATTCCAACCGGAAAATCAAAATTCACAAACACCCCATTTTTCATTTTCATCCATATTTAACCCTTCTATCGAAAATGTTACTCCAACTTCCTTGCCGTTTCCAACTCAATTCAGTGCATCAAGACATAACTCATCTGGTATTGGTGGCTCTTCTAACCCATCCTCTCAGACTCCTATACAATCTAGTCCAAATTCGCAATATTTGGATTTTGTCAACCCTCGTGGATTAGATGCTATCGACCTCAATGATGATGATATTGAAGATCGGAGGCAAAATAGTATTCAACACTGGCATTGGAAAGAGGATGAGATGCTGATCAGTGCATGGTTAAATGTTTCAACTGACCCTATAATTGGTACCGATCAAAAGGGGAAAACATTTTGGAGTCGAATTCATAGCTACTGTGTAGAATTTTACTCCGACATGACAAGGGGGGTAGTTGCATGTAAGAAACGATGGTATAAGATCAACAAGGTTGTTGCACAATTTGCTGGTTGCTACGATCAAGCTAGTCGAAACATAAGGAGTGGTTCGAACGCTGATGATATAAAGGAGTTGGCTTATAAACTTTATTCCACACATTATGGTCAAAAATTCACTTTTGAGAGGCAATGGAACATGCTTCGGTTGGAGCAAAAATGAAGAAGCCAACTACCTACACAGAGTGGCGGCTCAAAGAGAACCAAGGTTAGTGCAACTGGAGCATACTCATCCTTATCAAACCCAGAAGCATCGTTGGCTGACGAACCCGGTGTGGACTCTTCCGTTCGCCCACAAGGATCAAAGAAGAGCAAGCGAAAAGGTAAGGAAAAAGCACAGATGTCTGAAGATTTTAGCGAAAGAAAATAATCGGTTGTCAAAAAATTATCTCTATCAAAGATGTTAAGAATGTTAGAGAAAATGAACTAATGGAAAGGGAAAAAGAAAGAGAAGAGGAGAAGGAACATAGAGCAAAGATGATGGCAATCAAAGAGAAGGAGTTACAAATTCAAGCGGCAATAAAAGAACAAGAATTACAAACTCAGAGGTATATTAAAGAAATGGAGATAAAAGCAAAAGAAAGGAAAATGGAAAGGATGGCCAAGGAAAGGGAAAGTGAGATGGATATGCAAATACTTAATGATGACACGTCTACAATGAGTGAAAAACGACGAGCTCTTCATGAGATTGCATGTGAGAAAATAATCGCCAAGTGGTTTACTTAATGGTTCCTTATATTCGTAGAGTTATGTAGTATGTTCTTATTTTTATTGCGTATTACTGATATGTGATGTAGTTTGTTTTATTTATTTCTTATGTAAGTTTTTAAATTAGTCAATATTATTGTGCCGTTATTGTTCATGAAAGTGACCGTTGCAAAACTAGCCGTTAAGTACCCGTTGCAAAACTAGCCGTTTGCAAAACTAGCCGTTGCAAAACTAGCCGTTGCAAAATTAGCCATTGCAAAACTAGCCGTTGCAGAACTAGCCGTTGCAGAACTAGCCGTTAATTAGCCGTTAAGGTACTTACTGCAGACACACTTATAAATATCAACTATCAATGACTCCGCAACTCCACTTCAACTCTACTTTCTCACCTCGAAAGAGAACTAAAAATTACATTTCTAGATATGGCTAGAAATTTTGATGATATGTTTAATGAGGCTTTGTATGGAAAAAGAAGACGGCAAGATAACACACTCATAGATAATTGGATCGATGAATATTTACTCGAAGATTCAGAAGAATAAGATATCGATAGAAGCTCTATCCCAATTACTCGTAGATGGATCAACAGAGATCGAGAAGTAGAACATGATCGCCTTTTCCAAGATTACTTTGCAGATGATCCGGTGTATAATGCTGACATTTTTCGACGGAGATTTCGAATGAGAAGACATGTGTTCCTTCGGATAGTAGACGCTCTCTCAGACGTCTATCCGTATTTCCAAGAGAGGGTTGATGCAACTGAAAGAAGAGGCTTGTCGCCACTCTAGAAATGTACCGCTGCGATACGGATGTTAGCATATGGCGTAGCAGCTGATGCTGTTGATGATTATGTGCGCATAGGGGAGAGCACTACAATTGAATGCTTGAAAAAATTTGTTGAAGGTGTCATTTCGGTGTTCGAGGATGAATACTTGTGAAAACCCAATCCAAATGACATACAACGCCTGCTACAAATGGCGGAGGGTTGTGGCTTCTCTGGCATGTTGGGTAGCATTGACTGCATGCATTGGCAATGAAAAAATTGTCCAAAGGCGTGAAAAGGTATATACATGAGTGGTTATCGTGGGGTTGCAACCATAGTACTTGAGGTTGTAGCATCTTCAGACCTTTGGATATGGCATGCGTTCTTTGGAGTTTCTGGTTCAAATAACGATATCAACGTGTTAGATCGTTCTCCAGTGTTTGATGATATTCTAAATGATCGTGCTTCAGAGGTAAATTATACTATTAATGGTAATAATTATACAATGGGATACTATTTAGCAGATGGTATTTATCCTGAATGTGCCACATTTGTCAAATCAATCTCAAAGCCACAAGGGGAGAAACGCAAGTTATTTGCACAATACCAAGAAGGGCAAAGAAAAGATGTGGAACGAGCATTCGGAGTGTTGCAAGCACGCTTTGCAATTATACGTGGTTCAGCTCGTTTTTGGAAAAAGAAGAAGCTTGCCAACATAATGAGAGCTTGTATTATATTGCATAATATGATTGTTGAAGATGAAAGAGACACTTATGCAGAAAATTTTGCTCAAGGCTTAGAGTTTGATGATGTTGAAATGGCTTATCACAACCTCAGTTGGGAGAAGAAGATTTTGCACCATACCATCAATTTCTCCAAAGAAATGCCCAACTTCGAAATAGGCAGCAGCATAGACAATTGAAAGAGGACTTGATTAAACACATGACAATTTCACAATGCTTGTCGTCAACTATAGAGTTTAATTATGTTTTTCTTTGTATTAAGTAATTTTACAAATTAGTGTAATTCCGAATTATATATTGTGTATTATTGTTATATATAAATTTATTTAATATTAATATCTTTTAATAGTGAATTATTTTTAAATTTAAATTTTTAAATTATATTATTAAAAAAATTAATTACATTAATTTCAAGTATTTTAATTAATTAATTAAGTAGGACCATAACAGAGACTAAAGTTAGTTCCTCCTAATGGAGAAGATAGAGATGCTTTCGGTTCTTATTTATTGTTTATGACGTAAAAATTTATGTGGAGTTACTTTTTATGAAATTGGGATGAATTCCCTATTGGAGATGGTCTTAGAGACCACACAGATAGATGGGTTGCAGGTTTTATGGCTAAGATGAGACATTGCTCTGCCGTTCAAGCAGAACTCCGGGGAATGTTTCATGGTTTGAGTATGGCGTGGTGTTGGGAATAAGACACAATTCCCCCTTGAGAAAACACCTTTGACAGAGAAATAAAATAGACACAATCACAACACAAGAATTTAACGTGGAAACTCCAATTACCGGAGAAAAAACCACGGCCGTTGTCAAATGACAACCAGAGAATATCACTATGTGAAAATTGTTACAACACATAGACTTCTTTCTCTCACCGGCACCCCAGTACACCCACACTCTTTCAAAGCAAATATCTAACTACACCTCACAACACTCTCTAATCAAAGAGTACAGAGGAAAAGAAAAATCAGATACAAGCTTAAAGTGTTTCTGACTGGTGCAAAAACAAATGGAGAACTTAGCCTCATATTTATAGCCTAGGCCACCCACTCCATTTGCTATCCTAAGCAATGTGGGACTAATTCAACCAAATCCTAACAATCTCCACCTTGATTGAAATAGTCACACATCTTCAGCTTCCATTGTCAACACCGACAATTCTTTGCTGCCATTGTCTATACCGACAATCATAGTTCAGAGAACTATCATACTCCACCATGAAAGTATACTCACTTGGAATTAGACCACTCCAAGCATTTCGCCTTGGTACAGATCGAAACCTTGCTGAAAATTCATGGTGCAACTTCCAAATTGGCTTTTCCTGGAAGTTCTTCAGCCATCGACCTAACTCCGCCACACACCTTGCATCTCAACGCCAACCAATGCCCGTGTGCAATTGTGGACCTGATTGCCACAACTCATCCTTATCCATGGCAGTGCGGTAATACCATGAGGATACTTCTTGTCTTCTAGAGAACATCATCTTCTCTCATAGAGAGAGCAACCAGAGATCTTCTCCTTCAACGCCTTGTGCAAACCTGATTGTATCAACACATCCTTGACTTGTACTTGCCACAAGCCAAAATTGATTCTTCCATCAAATTTCTCTATTTCAAGCTTCACAGCACTTGAATATCCTGACATTGTTGCAACCGTATACTGGAATATTATAACTCAACTGTAGACCGTGCACTAGGAAGGGTCCCCAGGAAAGAGAGGTGGGTCACAATGGACACACTTAAATACCAAGTCTTTCCTTAGCCAGAACCTTTTCCAAACTGCACTCTCACAGAGTCACACTGCCTTCCAGCAACAACAACAGCAACCAAAGAGATTAGACTAGGCTGCAACCACAGAGCATACTAAGAATAAATCCCACCGAACCAGGCTCTGATACCACTTGTTGGGAATAAGACACAATTCCCCCTTGAGAAAACACCTTTGACAGAGAAATAAAATAGACACAATCACAACACAAGAATTTAACGTGGAAACTCCAATTACCGGAGAAAAAACCACGGCCGTTGTCAAATGACAACCAGAGAATATCACTATGTGAAAATTGTTACAACACATAGACTTCTTTCTCTCACCGGCACCCCAGTACACCCACACTCTTTCAAAGCAAATATCTAACTACACCTCACAACACTCTCTAATCAAAGAGTACAGAGGAAAAGAAAAATCAGATACAAGCTTAAAGTGTTTCTGACTGGTGCAAAAACAAATGGAGAACTTAGCCTCATATTTATAGCCTAGGCCACCCACTCCATTTGCTATCCTAAGCAATGTGGGACTAATTCAACCAAATCCTAACACGTGGGAGCTAGGTTTTCGTAGAATCATTCTGGAAGCTGATTCTACTACGACCATGTGAGCGATGACAAACATAGAGGTGCACATCTTGAAAGCTTGGTTAAAAGAATAAAGATCCTACTAAGCAGAGACTGGATTGTCAAACTCTCACAATCACATGTGTACAGAGAGGGAAATAGAGGGGCTGATGAGTTAGCCAAAGATAGTTTAAGGGTATCTTTAAGATACCACTTTTTGGACCTACCACCAGCTAGCATTAGAATTATACTGTTGGCAGGAATGGATCCAGACAAAATATGTGTACTTTTTATTAGTACTTCCATTCTTTGTATCATAAAATTTATTAATAATAAAATTTGTATAAAAAAAAATAGGCTTAACCCTCGTTTAATTACCCAAAAAAAAATAGATTGTAGTCTTTTTTTGCTCAAAGAAAAAATTTATGTTTATGGATCATAAGAATGGTTATGATATGTTGCTAAAAATTGATATATAAATACAATATAATACGTAAATTATAAATTATAAATTTTAGCTAGAATACATCTAATATTAATTTATATTTTTTAAGCTTATTGTTTTGACTTTTGAGTTATAATGGACTTAGGGCCCGTTTGGAAAACTCTAGAAGGAGCTTTTTTTAACTTTTGACTTATGAAAAGTAGTAGTATTAATGTCGGGTGCAATTTTCAAAACCAAATTGCAACTTTCTAAGAAGCTATTTTGGAGCTTATAGAGAAGTTAAAAAAAATGACTTCTCTCATAATACTTATACTTTTCATTACATTTCTTTAAAATAAGGATTTTTAGAGTTAAAAATCCAAACACAAAATAACTTATTTATAAGTTACTTTTAACAGAGTTATTTATTGTTTAAGTTATTTTATCAAAAGGAGCTTAATTAAGTTAGTTACCCAAACTGGGCCTTAATAGACATAGCTTTTTGAATAGGTGCGTCAGCTTGTAGACTTTTAAATAGGTCGAGCTTGAAATTGAAAAAAAAAAGTTTAATTATCTTGTTGGTTCTATAATTTTGTAAAATTTTTAATTAGATTTTTATATTTTTTTTTAATTGAGTTTTTATACTAATTTTTTTTCAATTGAGTCTCTACATTTTTTTTTTATTTGAGTCTCTGTATCAATTTTTTTTAGTTGAATTCTTATACAATTAAAAAAAAATTGGTGTAAGGATCCAATTAAAAGAAATAAAAATATAAAAACTTAATTAAAAATTTCATAAAATTATAGGGACTAATAGAATAATTAAACAAAAGAAAAACTGAAAAGTAATAGACCTAGACTTAGATCATGCATTTACAACATGGATCAAGCTCGTTTAAGGCAAAGCCAACCCATTTTTATCCCTAAACTCTATGTGAAGGTTGTATATATATCTCTAAAAGATAATTATTTTCGACATACCATTATATAATTTTTTATTTATGCGTAAAATTATTTTATATTAATGTATCAAAATTAAATTTTAAATGATAATATAAAATATGTTTTTATATAAAATTTGAAAAAAAATAAATATCTCTTATATTTAATAACATTTAAATTTATATTTATTATTAAACTAAATTTCAATTTTATTTTTAAAATTTAATTTTAATTGAAATTATTACGTAACTTTTTACAGTTTACCGTGTTAAAAAATCTAAATTAAATTATTATTTTTATTATAATTTTTATGGTTTAAATATTTTTTTTCTAAAATTACTTATATTTCTAATTTTTTACCATGTCAGTATAAAAAAGGGCAATTTACGTTTTTAAATTGTTTGAACCCCAATTTTACGTAAATATATTGTTTTAAAAATGGATACATAAATACATTGTTTCACTATTTTATATAAACCGTTACTGCTAGTAGCGGTTTACAATTGCACAGAAACCGTTAGTACCAACTACAGATTATGTGTATTTTTGGTTGGTCATAAACCGCTAGTACCAGCCGCGAATTATGTGTATTTTTGGTTGGTCATAAACCGCTGCTGCCAGCAGCGGTTTATGTAGGTTGGTGTGCGTGCGTAAACCGCTAGTGCCTATAGCGGTTTACGTTTAGTATGTGTTAATGGACTCCTTATATAAACCATAGAGGGGCCAAATAGAGAGAGGTAGAGTTTTATTCACAAATGGATGGGGAGGATAGTATTAAAAAAATACAATACTCAAAGTATTAAATTATATAAATCAAGACTATTTTTTTTATTCTCATCTCTTTTACAATTTATAAATAATAAAATAATTTATTTTTAGCCAAAAGTTCACTAAATCATATATTTTTCTCCCTAACAATCACTTCATTCTCTTTTATTTATATCAACCATACAAGAGATACTAGGAGAGTTTGACCTTTGAAACATGGGTTGTGTTCTTTGCTGCTTATTTGCATTTGAGATTTAGCTAAATGAATTTTTTTATTTGTGCAACTTTGTTGTTTTATGCCAAAAAATAAAAACTATTTGTATTTTATAGTTGATTGATTGGATAAATAATAGTGATAACATCATACTTTTGATGAATAAAATAAAAAATATAAATATGCATATAATAATTTTTTATTTATATTTCTTATTAAAATGAGACTAAATAGCAAATCAAAGAGTGAGTATTGACAGAGTACTAAAATATATAAACTAAGACTATTTTTTTTATATTCATCCCTTCTAAAACTTATAAATGATAAAATAATTTATTTTTAGTAAAAAATAGTGAATTTTTTCACTAAAAATAGCAAATCAAATAAAAAAATTCACTATTTTTTACTAAAATATTATTTTATCTTTCATGAATTTTAGAAGGGATGAAGATAAAAAAAAATTAGTCTTAGTTTATATATTTTAGTATTCTGTGAATACTCCCTCTTTGATTTGCTATTTAGTTTCATTTTAATAATAAATACAAATAAAAAATTATTACATGCATATTTATATTTTTTATTTTATTCATCAAAATTATGATGCTATCACTATTATTTATCCAATCAATCAACTATAAAATACAAATAGTTTTTATTTTTTGACATAAAACAACAAAGTTGCACAAATAAAAAAATTTATTTAGCTAAATCTCAAAGAACACAACAAATGTTTCAAACTCTTCTAGTATCTCTTGTATGGTTGATATAAATAAAAGAGAATGAAGTGATTGTTAAGGAGAAAAATATATGATTTAGTAAACTTTTGGCTAAAAAAATTATTTTATTATTTATAAATTGTAAAAGAGATGAGAATAAAAAAAATAGTCTTGATTTATATAATTTAATACTTTGAGTATTGTATTTTTTTAATACTATCCTCCTCATCCATTTGTGAATAAAACTCTACCTCTCTACATTTGGCCCCTCCATGGTTTATATAGGGAGCCTATTGACACATACTAAACGTAAACCGCTATAGGCACCAGCGGTTTACGCACGCACACCAACCTACATAAACCGCTGCTGGCAGCAGCGGTTTATGACCAGCCAAAAATACACATAATCTGCGACTGGTACTAGCGGTTTCTGTGCAATTGTAAACCGCTACTGGCAGTAGCGGTTTATATAAAATAGTGAAACAATGTATTTACGTATCCGTTTTTGAAACAATGTATTTATGTAAAATTGAGGTTCAAACAATTTAAAAACGTAAATTGCCCTATAAAAAATTTGGGTTATGCTACGTGTACACTAAAATCAGCCACCAGTATAAAATACATGCTGAAATATAAATACATATTGAAAATAAATTTAATCACACAAAAAACGTGAACTTTTCTCTTCTCACACACCCTCATCTTTTCTCATAGCCAGCCAGCCACCCATCATCATCATCATTTTGTCATCCTCAACATCAGCTTCACCTCCCCCATCACCTCCATGACCCCACTGCCATGCATGCCACCGCCACTCAATCACCCCACCTCTCGCACCCCTTGTCATACTACTGCCCGTCTCCCTCCTCCCCGATATTTCTTCTTTTGGTTCTTATTATTAACATTTAAGTATATACAAGCAAAGAGATCACAAAGTACTAAGTTTATATACCCTTGTTATATATATAGATCAACAACAATGACTTTTTCCTTTTGTAATTGGCCATTTACGGTTAAGCTTAATATAATTGTGAGGTCTTCCTTTCGTACAGAGAACAGAGAATTTTGACTTTTTACTATTGACGTATTACCCTTAGATCTGCTTAATAGTATAATCATCAAGTCCCCGTGGCAGAAAATGTCAAAAGTTTATTTATCCGCTGAAAGTTAAAAATTTTCCTTAAAGCTAGGGTATGAAATTAAATACAACAATTCACTACTCTTTATTATGTGTTATTCCAAGATAATGACAATGATTTAATTTTGGGTTCTCTGCTTATATACCATATCTTGGAATGAAGGAACAATATATAACGACACAGTTACTTCCAATTTTTATTATGATGGTCGCAACGTGACTTACAAATTGAAAAGAATAAAACAAAAGAATAACAAATAGAAATTAATGAATGAATGAAGCAATAAAAAAACTAATAAAAGAATGAATCTAATTTTTGTATTAATGAATGAATATTTTGAGTATGTGCAAATCTAATTTGTTGTTAGTTGCTTGAATTAACAGTGTGGCATGTCTCGTGGTGGTGGCAACATCTTCTCTTCAGGATTCTTTCCATTTTTGACAATGAAAGTCATAGCCATTCCCCAACTCAGATGTCGCTCTAAGTGGCAATGCATGAACCACACACCTGGATTTTGTGTCTTGAATCTTATGGTTACCCATCCATTTTTGGGTATAGCGACGGTATTCTGATAAGGAGGATCAACAAGATTATATGTGAGAGGATCTTTGTCTTTGTCAAAGTTTCCGAATCCCCATCCAACTACATAGAAACTATGGCCATGCAAGTGCATTGGATGCTCAGTACCAGCCAGCAAATTAGTCCCTTGAAGAACAAGCTCCACCGTGGACCCATACTCAAGCACCTTCACCTCTGTATCTACCGATGGAGTTCTAAGAAATGTGGACAAATTGGAAGCAGTGAAATCAAATAGTTCTGGTGGCACATCTGGAAAATCTTGTGTATATACACCTTGAAGGTGGTTATAGTAAGCATTCAAAATGTTGTTTCCCGATGGCAATTGGAAGCTTATGTTATTTACACTTGCTGCAAGGCGGTTCCCTGGTATATGACTACCTTCGCATGTTGAACATGGTAATGTATTCACCGAAACTGTGTAGAACAGGTTGGTGGTTATGTTCAATGGCACGTCAATTGGATGTGCTTCATCTGCTAAGCTTCTCATTTGACTTATCATGTTGATAGATGCATTGGTGTCATTGGAAGATGGAAGTGAAGGCATGTGAGGGGTTCTTGATGAAAATGATGGAATAATGTGTTTTCCCTTTTTGTATTGCAGAATGGCTGTGGTGGTTGTGTTGTCAAATGCAACATTGGAAGCACTTGAATACACTTTGGCAGCCATGTAATAACGATCCAAAGGTTGATTAGCTTCAAGCAACACATCCATGGTTTGACCTGGTGATATTGTTATGTAATCCACTTTGAATGGCTTCACATAGCTTCCATCGCTTCCCACCACTGTCAATTGGTGCTTCGCAATTCCAAAGAAGAGAAGGTCTTGCATTCCAGCATGCACCATTCTCAGAAGATATGTCTTGCCATGTTCCACATTTACTTTGAAGGTTTCTGCAACCAATAAATTCAAATTGAAAAGTTAACTGACGTTGGCTAAACAAAATTGACTTTCAGGTAGTAACACAAGTAACATGAACGAAAAAGACTAATGCTACACATCTAAGTTATTTTAAGAATTAGTCTAATCAAATTAAAAATAAGACTTAGAATAATATTAGTCACAGGTTAAAATTGACTTCCACCTAGTAACACAAAGTAACATAAATGAAAATTATAAAGTGTTATTATAATTAACATACCTTTGTTTGAGCAATTATAAAGATCACCAGGTTGGCCATTGATAGTATAAGCATCTGAAACAACGGGATCTCCTCCCCCCGTTTCAAAGTTATTGAAAACTTGGACAATGTCTTCCTTCCACCATTCACCTAATAAATTTCAAACTCTAACAATTAGAAAAGTAATTATAAAACATAAAGTGATGAAATCAAATAAAAGACATAAGTATATACCTAGTACAATGGGGACCTCTTTGTGTGGTTTTGGAAATGGATATGTATTTCCAGGCTTGGGTTTAATGACAATAGCACCGTGAACAGTAGCACGAGACCAATCACTGTGAGCATGCCACCAAAGTGTGCCTTCCTCTTCAGAAAAGATAACCTTTTGAGAGAACAAACCACCAGGTTGAATGGGACATTGAGTGATGAATTCAGGGCCATCAGACCATGGATATCTTGGTTGGTTCACTCCATGCCAGTGAATGGTGATGTTATAGTTAGCTCTGTTATACACATCAACAATTATGCTTTCTCCTTTTGTAACATACAATGTTGGCCCTGGAAATTCTCCATTTACTGTTAAGATATTTTTTGTGCTGCAAAGCTTTGTGAAGGAAGCATCTCTCACCTGCAATTTTTTATATGCTTTAGTTTTTTACTTTATAATAATAATAATAATAGGCATGGATAACGAATAATTGAAGTTTTATTTACATCTTAAATGAGTTAGGTGGTGTTAATTAATAATGGATTAATTATTAAAATTAATCTCTAAAATTTTTTAAACCAAATACTTTAATCTTTTAAATTTCAAAATATACAAAACATTTTCTAATATTTATCCTTATTTAAAAAATTTTAAAATTTTAAATCCGTCGTTTCGATTAATTAGATCAAATTAAAGAAAAACTATACTACCTAACGAAAATAAATATTAGATAATTAAATATTTTAAAACCGTCGTTTCGACTAAAATATTTAATATTAAAATTTTTAAAAATTGATTTAGATAATTACCCTAAATAATTAAGCCCCAATACTTACCACAAACTTATGGTGCCGCATTGCTTGGCAAGTAACTAGAATGACATTGAGAAACAATAATATTCCTAAGCTAGTGAGGATTTTCATTGAGAATCTCTTATCTATGATGACAAAATGCTTGATCTAAATTAAAATATGAGTTTATAATATTATAGATAAATAAATAAAGAATGTTGATATGCTAATGGTTTTTTTGCGTTTGATGCTTTGATATGAATTTGTTTGGAAGAGAGGGGTATATATGCATGTATTTTATATATAGTGGTGACTTTGACAAAGCTTTGATTACGCGTAAGAGAATATAATTGGAATAGTATATATAGCACGTGACGTGAGCTTTGTTGCCAAGTCGTAATTACTAAGAGGACAAAATGTTGCGGCTCTAATATGAAAAATTAACGCGATACAAAAAGAACCTGATGTGTCACGTGTAGCTTCTTTATCCAAATAATCATAAGAACTAACTAAATAATGAAAAGGTCAATTTTGACTTTGCATACGATGATAAGGAATTTTCTTATTATTTTATAGGAATGTTTCTTTTTAACTTTTAAGAAGCCGCGCCCATGGAATTATTATTTGTTCGTTTAGCAGTTTCTCTAGTTGATTTTCAACAAAGGGGAATTATAAATGAATATTATAACAATAATATAGGATTTCAAATACTTGTTGGTATTTTATTTGGATAAAGTCAAATATACAGTTGATATCTGCTTAGTGCAAGTAGTAGGATTAATGGGTCATGGCACCAAAAGAAAAATGAAAAATGAAAAAGGTATATTAGTAAATTTCGTTTATTAAGAGAGCTAATATATGTTTAATTCTTGTTTATTAATAGGGAGGCAAATGGAAATGTATAATAATATAGTCAACTTTTAGGGAAAAAGCCATAAAATAATATATACCACAAATAATGTAAAATCTAGATCTTTTACATCGATCAAATTAAAAGTGGTTGCAATGATTTTTGGCAATAAAATCAATCTAGATTTGATATATATTATTTTCTTATTGGACGATGCGATCCAAAATTGAATCACTTTGCATGTTATCGTGACGTAAAGTAAAGTAAAGAATATTCAACAAAATGAAATAATGTATTTCATTTCACATCTAATTGTAACAGAAATTGGTCCAAATCAAATACAATTCAAATTACTCCAAACCATAACTCATTTACACTGCTAACACAGATCAGAGTTCGGCCGCGGATTGTTTTCATTTCAAGGGTATTATTCTGTCTCTCTTTCCCCTTCCCCACAAAGCCATATAAAAAAAAAAAAAAAATTACAATATACTAGCTAGTACTAGTAATGTGTAAAGATTGTAGATTTTTTACGGTCTTCCTTTTCACGCTCCCTGATAAAAAAGAAAGATGAGATATAGTGTAAGTATTTGAAAGAAATTATAAAAAGGGCATTATTGTACGTATGTATACTAGTACAACATATAAATTGAAGTCTCATAAAGGAGCCAAAAGTAAATTAAAAGATTGCTTAATTTTGATAGATACCAATTTAAAGTAGCTAGCTAGGTATAACTACTACATTCGATAATATTCAAAGGTTGTTCAAGAATATATACTCTTTAACATGGAGGCATGTCTGGTGGTGGAGGTGGTAATGTTTCATTTGAGGCTTTGCCATTCTTCACAATAAACACTGTCTCCATGCCCCAAGAGAGGTGCCGGTCAAGGTGGCAATGCATTAACCACACTCCTGAAATTCAAACAATACAATTTATTAATATCTGTCACACAAATTATTTATCCTAAAATTTTAAATTAATGAAAAGAAATATACAAAAGATTATATCAAACACATTCTTTCACGCAAACATTTTTTTTTTTAAATTAAAACGTGATTATTGATGAACTTTATTTTTTTCTCGATAATAAAGATCGAATTCTCTAAATTTTTTGTTACAAAAATTTTAACATTATATTATAAAATTGCAAATACTTCAGCCAATAGAAAAAGGTATATTCGTAAGATGAAAATTCAAGTGCAGTTAATTTCATATGAATTGATAGTCGAGAGCGATAATTTAGTCAAACCTATTAAATTATTTAACAATTTTTAACTATCAATTTCATATCAATTAAGTTAATTGCACCTCAGTTTCTACCTATTCGTAAATAGATTTTTCACATGGTACTTACCAGGGTTGGTAGCCCTAAACCTAATGGCAGCCCAGCCTTTAATGGGCACAATGACAGTATTCTGAAGAGGAGGATCAACAAGATTATAATTCTTGGGGTCCCTGCTCCTGTTGAAATTCCCAAAACCATAACCAATAACATGAAAACTGAATCCATGTATATGCATTGGATGGTCTATGCCAGCAACCAAGTTGGTCCCTTGGAAAACAACCTCCACCGTTGAACCGTACTTCAAAACCTTAACCTTTGTTCCTCTCTTTGGTATGTTGAGTTCAAGAGGCAAGAAATCCCCAGTGAAGTTGAACACATATGGCGGGAAACTCGGAAAACCCTTTCTATAGACTCCATTGATGTGGTAGTAGTAGGCTTCCAGGATATCAGTGCGTGGGGTTACAAAGCTTATGTTGTTCATGCTGGCGGCGAAAATCGTCGAATTCGGTGCTTGGCATGATGACGGTGATCGGCCTCTAGGGCATGGAAAAGTGTTCACAGAAATTGTGGTAACTATGTGAGTTTTGATATTTAAAGGGCATGTAAAAGGGTTTTCTTCAGGGTAGCCCCTAATGCTTCTAATGAAAGCAAAAGCTGATTTTGTGTCATTAGGGCTTGGAAGAAAAGGAAAGGAAGGAGTTGAATTTTCATTATTATTATTGTATTGGATTATAGCTGTGGTTGTGGAGTTATCAAATGGAACTCCAACCCCAGTGGAATAAGCCCTTGCAGCCATGTAATATTTGTTGTTAGGGTTTTGGTTTGCATGCAATAATACATCCATTGTTTGACCAGGAGCTATGCAAATGTAAGAAGTTGTTAATTCCTTTGTGTACATTGCATCATGAGCAAACAGTGTTAGGTTGTGTTTCGAGACCGAGAAAAACAGGATCAGATTCATTGCCGCATTAATTATGCGCAGATGGTAGGTCTTGCCATGCTCTACATTTAACTTGAATGTCCCTGAAAATTCAAATTACATCGGGGATTTGGTGTTAACTCTTAATTAAGGAATAAAATTATATATTTATATATAGTACTCCCTTTTGTTTTAACATTACTTATTCTTATCATATATTTTTTCTAAAAGTTTAAATTAATAAAAGAAGAAACATGAATAATATATGGTGGAAATTCAGGTGCAGTCGATTTCACGTGAAGTTGATAATTGAGAGCCATTAAATGATTTGACTGATTTGACTAAAGTTTCATCTAACGACTTTCACCTGTCAATTTCACATGAAATCGACTACACTTGAGTTTTCACTGTAATATATTTCTAATACTTACATTTTGATTAATGTATTTAATTACAAAGTTTTTTTTTTTTTGTTAGTGATAGAGATAGTAAAGTATATATACTATAGTAGTTGTGTTAATGATTGCATGTGAAGGGAAATTTTGATGTGTACCAGATTGTGAGCAATTATAGAGATCTCCAGGTTGGCCATTAATGGTGACGGCATCAGAATTGTTTGGCGCTCCTCCACTTTTAATAAATTGTGTGAAGACCTTGTTGAGATCACTCTTCCACCACTCTCCTATATATGCATGTCAAAGTGTATGTATAGATAATTAATTAAGTCTAATTATTTAAATATGTACGCATGTATAGGATAAATAAACCTGATGAACACACTCTATCAAAAAACAATGTTGAGTACCATTAAAAAAATTTTGTCGATAACATTTATCAAATTTTATTTTTATATTAATCATATTTTGTTGTTAAATCTGACAAAAATTATCATCGGACGCAATGAATCTGTCAAGATTAAATTATTAGCGAAATTTATACCGTATAATTCATTTTGACGATAAATTATTTACGGTCAAATTTCTTTTGATTTTTTAACGATACTAAAAAATTTTTTTGTAGTACTAATTTTTTTAGGGTTGTGTAAATTTTTTGTACAGGTTTTTTTTATTGATTTTATGTTAAAATAATTAATTTTAGAATTAATAAAAATTAAACTCTAGACCTTTAAATTATTAAAATTCTGATATCATGTTATAAAATTATTTTTTTTTCAAAAAGTTAAATTAATAATACTTAAGAGAAAATACCCAAATAGTTATATCTAATAAAATTATATAACATCTTACTTGATTTATTAGATATCTCTCGTCATTTGATGTTAAAAAAAAAACATTTTTTAGATAAATAACATTATTTGATTTATTCTTTTTACTCTTGCGTTTTAAATTTATGATAACCGTTTTTACTTTACCAAAAATTATATCCAAATACACATTAAATAATAATAAAGGAAATTTTTGAATTTTTGTTAGGTGTAAAGATTTTTTCTTGTGGGTATAGTTATGTTACACCTTGCAAGAGTAACGGTATATCATTATTAATTCCTTTTAAGCATTCTTTTAAATGATAAATTAAGTAAAAATAAATACAAACTTTTATTAATACCTTAAAATAATCATATATTTAATTAAGATAGTGATGCTTTTGTCCACATACAATATTACAAGAATAATAATTAAAATACTCTTTTTAAATATTAAAAGAAGTAAAAAATTAAATAATATATATCAACATTTAAACAATAATTAAAATTTTCTCTCAATAATTAACAAACTAATAAGAGAATTATTACCCGGTAGGGGCAAGCATTCATCATGGACAAAAAACAGAAGTTATATATCTGAATTGGCAAAATTGAGAAGGACAAGACAAAGGTATAGGATTATACCAAGTATGATGGGGACCTCATACTGAGGTTTGGGAAAAGGATAGCCACTACTATTCTTCTTTGGATAGATATAGATTGGGCCATGGACGGTGGCTCTTGACCAATCACTATGAGCATGCCACCATAAGGTCCCTTCTTCTGTTGAAAATACTATCTTTTGTCTGAAACTCCTTCCTGGTTGAATGGGACATTGAGTTATGTATTCAGGACCATCTGTCCATGGATTTCTTGGTTGTTTCACTCCATGCCTGCCAATATATGTATAAGTAATTAACCTACTTAAATTTAACCTTTTTAAAATATTTATCCAATATTATATTCCTAGATAGATATAATATATGCTCACTTATATCGACTAGTTTAAATTACTATAAGGTATTTATATGTCTCTTTTTATTTATTTAAATTTTTAAAAGAATAATTTTATGACATGATATAAGAGTTTTTATAAGTTAAAAGTCGGTTCGATCGTTATTCATTCTAAAAGAACAGATTTTAATACGAAGACAATTAAAAAAAAAAAAGAAAGAAATCATGTTAAAAAAAATTCGTATAATTTTATGTGACGGTTTAAATTTTTAAGAGAAGTAATTTTATCACATAAATTAATTAAATACTGTATTTTTTATGAAGCAAAATTTAAATGATTTAGATGCTCTTGTTCACTACTCATCTACATATTCACATATATTACTATTTCCTAATGTAATAATTTTTTTTGTATTGAATTTTTGTAATGAGAATTAATTTAGAATGCCTTTTATGTTTTATTAAAAGATTCACATTTAAGAAAGGAGGGAGTAAATTGTTGGTTTTTTCTTGTGATATCATCAAAATTTATAAGAAGGAAAGAGAAAAATAAAATACCAGTGGATAGTGATGTTGTTTTTTCCCCTGTTGTGAACATTAACATAGATTGTGTCACCCTTGTAGACTTTTATAGCTGGCCCTGGAAATTTTCCATTCACCGTCAAAATGCTCTTTGTGGAACACAGTCTTGTGTACCGGGCTTCTCTCACCTGTGAGAATACAATAATCAACTTAGCCAGCCATTACTATAAATATATATTATTCTTAATTATGTTATGAGTAATATATAATTAACAAGGAGTAATATAACTCACAACAAAGTTGTAATGACTCCTCGTTTGGGAACTAAGACTAATCAATGAAAAACACCAAAGAATTTGGAGGAACATTTTCTTAGTGCCAAGCAACAACATTTTCATGAAATGAAAATTATATATATTGATCAACTGCCTATGCTAATAATAGGTTGCTTCAGTGTTATGGAAATATATTTAGGCTGGAGAGGGCTTTATATACATATCTATGGAGGAGGAAATTTAATAAAGATGCATGAAGTCGTGTAGATAGTGATAAGGTGTGTTAGTTTTAGTCAATGATATCCGGTGAGGCTTCATTTTCATGTGTTAAATCATGAGGGACATACACTAGTACAATATCATCTATGTAATTAATAATAGAGTAAGTAAAATTAATATTTAAGGAAATTATTAAACGGGAAGGGAAATTCATGAAGTGGAATTCTGAGTTAAGGGTAGCGTATACATTAGAACATTAGAGATCGATTGCTGTACTGAGGGAGCTTCCTTAAGGCATCAACCAATCTTTCTGAAATCAATAATTCAAAATAAAGCTGCTTTAGACTTAAAACCATAATAATGATGAATTGCTAACTTTTACAGCGGCTATTCGCGGATAAGATTGTTTCATAATTAAAAAGTCAACAGTGTTAAATATAAAGGAAAAGTACGAGGAGCCAATGGAATATTTATACAATGTGTATAATGGAAGTTTAGAGATATAATCATTAGTGTTACCTTTTTCCATCAGCTGAAATTTTTGGGATGAGTGGTATCATGCATGGTATTAGAGTGCTAGATCCAAAAGGTCAAGAATTCGAGCCTTGATGAACTCCAAAATTAGTTTAAGCTTTTGGGAAGATGTTTATTATCGTTAGTACTCGGATGGTTATTCTAAATAGTATGGGAGATGTTCATTTTATAACTCAATAATTCATTGTCTCTCTAGCGGGATTCGAAGAGAGGGATTCGAACCGTGACTAAGTTGGCTAAAGCGGAATAGCCAATCCGAGCGTGACAACTAGCATGTGTGGGGTAGAAGACCAAAAGTAGTTGACTCGGATGACCACACTAAATTCGATGATGAAGGGATGATAAATGTTATCCATTGCTAAACCAAAATAATTAACAAATTAAACAAATCAGTAATTATTGAAAAAGAACGTGGTAAGATTGGAAGTGCAATGCACACGAGTTATGCCTAAAATCGATGGAGTAACTAGCCATGGTTGTTTTGGGTTGGCTTGTTCAAGATTTAGGAAGAGTCCAGAGCTTTTGGTGGATGGTTCCTGTATAAGACGACGGCCCCATTCGTGAGAGAGGTCGATATTGAGAGTAGCAATTGAGGTGGTGGTGGCGTGAACGACATTTAGTCTTTGTAGATAGAGAAAGTACGAAGAGCCAATGGAATATTTATACAATATGAAAGTTTAGGAAGTATTAGAGATATAATCATTAGTGTTACATTTTTTCATCAGTTGAAGTTTTTGGGATGAGTAGTATCATGACATGGTATTAGAGCACTAGATCCGAAAAGTCAAGAGTTCGATTCTTGGTGAACCCCAAAATCAATTTAAGCTTTTAGGAAGATGTTTATTATCGCTAAGATTATAATTTTTTTTGAAAGAAGGAGGAAGAAGAGGAGGAAGAAATGAAAAAGAAGAAATAAAAGACGAAGACGAAGATAAAGAAGGATATATTTTGCATGATTAAAATGCACGTATGTATAAGTTACGCTTTTTAATTTTCATATTGGACCGGGGCTGGGGTATCACAGGGATATGGGGGTGGCTGGTGTGTAACCAGGTTGTGGTGTCAGGGGGAGTGGGACTCGGACCCTCCGAGTTCAAGCAACAAAACGCACGGTCCGAGTCCAGTGCATGGTGATGAAGTTGGTGAGGGACTCGGACCCTCCGAGTTGGCGTGCGTCACGGACCGTCCGATTTTGGTCTGGGTAGTCGCACGGTCCGACTCCAGTGCTGTAGTGTACACGCGGCGCTTCCCCCTTGAGTCCCTATTCGGTGGGCATCACACACTTAGTAAAGGAGAACCCTGCTCCCTTACCATCCGAATCCCTCCTTCACTCTCACCAACCTTTCTCCCCCAAAACCTTCATCTTCATTTCTCTGAAAGCTTGCATGGTGGAGGAGCATCATTGATGGGGAAAAAATTAAAAATTAAAGATGTTGATCGATCTGAGCTTCATATTATTCACTATCTCAGTGATCCTGATTATGTAAGTATTTTTTGAATTTCTTTTGAATTTTTTTAATTTTTTTATAGTTATAGTTATTAAAAAATAGAATTTCAATATTATGATTGTTGTTAGGATACACAGTTGAAGAATATAAATAGAATGATTACGACTGATTTGTTAGTATTAGTTAGATTATTTTAAATTATGTTGAACAGATTAATAATTATGTTTATGATGATTAAAATTTATTTTATGATTATATTATTGTTGTTAGTTAGACATGCATTTGAATAACATAAATGGAATGATTATGACTTGTTTAAAATTATTTTACAGATTAATAATTATATAAATCATGATTAGAAAATTTGTTATGATTATGTAGTTGTTAGAGATATATGTAGTTGAAGAATATAAATAGATAGAATGGTTATGACTAATTTTGAAATATTTGTTAGGTTGTATTTAAATATTTTTTTAAGTATTATTAACTATATATATCATGATAAGAAAATTTGTTATGGTTATGTTGTTGTTCTTCTTTAGTTTTGTGTTTTTGGCTGTAGTAGTAAGTAGAACATAATGTAAATTTTTAATAAATTTATTTAATTGTAGTATAATTATTATTTGTAAGCCAATGGTATTTGAATGAATGTGTTTTTAAGAAATTAAGTGTAACTGTTATCGATTTTGGTTAGATGTTATTATTATTGTGGTAAAGTGTTAATGCTGAGTTGATTAGAAAGGTTTTTTTAATTAAGCCATGTTAGATATTTCTTTATGGGAAAATTTAAATAATTTTAAATGTAGTAATTATTATTAGCAAGTTAATTATTAGCGTTGTTAGAATATGAATGATGGCATATATAGATTTATTCAAATTTTTGTATTGTATTGCAGGGGAAAAATTTTTTAACAAAAGTGTAATTAATTAATTAATGTTCGATATTATTGTGGATGTTGTAAATATTGTTGAGATTTATGATTAGGAATATATGTATTTGTAATGAGTTTCATTAGCAATTCTTAATAATTTGATTAGTAATTTGTTATGTTTTTTTTGTAGAAATCAAGAATGTTGACATGTAACCATCCACTTCCTCCGGATCGGTACAACGAAAGGGTGGAGGATCATCTGCGAATTACCGGGTTCTATCATGCATCTCAGATTGGGATAGTGCAGTGTCAGAAAGCATTGGTAAATGCTCTAATTGAACGTTGGCACCCAGAGACACATACGTTCCACCTTCCCATTGGTGAATGTGCTGTGACACTTGAAGATGTAGCTATGATTCTTGGTCTTCCCACAGATGGTCTTCCGGTCACAGGGATGACAATGAGCAGTTATGAAGCGTTGGAGGCGGAGTGTTTGCTTCAATTTGGAGTTGCACCGCGTATGTCTGACTGTAGATCTAGTTGCATAAAACTTACCTGGCTGCGTGATTTAAAAGAAAATTTACAGTTGATTGATGATATCAGTATACAGAGGTATGTGAGGTGCCATATTATGTTGTTGATCGGGACGATCTTGTTTGGGGATAAGTCTGGGGCAGGAGTGCATTGGAAATTTCTACCCTTGCTACGTGATTTTGGTAGTATTGGTCAGTATAGTTGGGGAGCGGCATGCCTGGCACATCTCTACAGGGCATTATGCCGTGCATCCCGTTTTAACTGCAAGGAAATAGATGGTCCACTAACACTTCTACTCTGTTGGGCTTGGATCAGGATGCCATACCTATCGCCGCTACCTAGGGAACCTCGAAGTTTTCCACTAGCAAACAGGTAATAATTTGTTAGAATGTACCCGTATGTTGATATTTATGATTCATTTAATGGTAGCTGAGGTAATTGAATATATCATAATAGGTGGCGGAACTGGGAGCGTGGTGACCGACGATTTAGATACTTGAAGTTAGCTCACTTTAGGAAGTCATTTGATGAACTTCAGGAAGGGCAGGTATGTTTCAATGAAAGTAGTATTAGTTTTATGTTTAGGGTCTAAGACATAAGTATACAGCATTGTCTTTGTAATTGGCTTTGTGGACTGTTATGTTGAGGTTCCTTTATTTTTTCCAGTTTGTTTGGGTTGCTTATGCTGTGGATCGGGTGGATCCGAACATCATTCCTCCTGAAATCTACATGCAGTCGGTGGTTTGGAGTGCTACAGTTCCGTTGGTATCATTTGAATGTGTCGAGTGGCATGCTACCGATAGATTTAGGCGACAGTTTGGTTTGGTTCAGGGACTACCTAGTCAGGAGCGGAATCTAGAGAAGGCGCATGGAGAAACCCTGAAGGGGCCCAAGAATCTTAATTGGGCCACGGAAGCGAGTCATTCAAAATGGGTGATGCATTGGTCAAACAGGTATAACTACATTCTATCTGAGCTTCCGATGCCTTCACATGATCTACTAGATAGATACATGCATTGGTACCGATCAAAATATGGGAACCACTTGAACATGTCAAATCTTGTGGGTCAAGATAATGATGAAGGTGATCAGGATATGGAGGAAGGTGATCAGGATTTGGATGAGGATAATCAGGATACCGATGAGGGTAGTCAGGATATGGATGCTGACAATGAAGTAGAAGAGCCACATTCGCCGCATATATTACCTCCAACACCGATTCCAGAAGAACAACCTCAGTCCTCAAGCCATTATGTACCTCAGACACAGTTCCCCCCATCAGTTCCAATCAGTCAACAATATTGGGGCACCTCACAATTTGAAACAGGAGAAGGAGGTTCCTTTAGCCAGTTGCTTGGGTTGATGTCTGCAGATCCTGGACTACCACAATATGGCCAACAGCCTGACTTCATGGCTGGTAGGTATTCATTGGATGCTAGGTATCCGGGCCATACATCATCGGTTGCTTCTGGGGGGTTTGTGTCGGTTGACTCTAGTAGGAGTAATGACGGACGCGGAGCTTTTTTTAGTCAGAATCCTAACCGTGTATCCATGGGACTCATTGAAGAAGATGCTAACACACCCGAGAGGGAGACAGATGCGTATCTAGTAGATGACCCGGATGACGAGGAGGATCATGATGACGATGAAATAGAGGAGTTTGACGAGGATGAAGAATCTCGTAATGATGGTATTATGTTTTGTATTCTACTTTACATGTTCCATTACTTTTTTATTTTATGTTCATAACTGGCATCTATTTTTTACTTTTAGTAAATCTTATTTGGTTTATGTCTTGCTGTGATTACCTGCTGCGCATAATTTAATTATTTTTTATAATTTCTATACAGGTCATGCACGCACTCCGGATGAAACCTCCAAAGGTTACAATCTGAGGATTGATCCACCACGTCGCAGTGCTAGTCGCTACACTCCATCTGTCTTCAAAAAGGCGGCCAAGAAATGCAAGAATTTAGTCAAGGATGTGAAGTGGGCCATGAGAAAGTAGTTGCCTTGTAACTTATTTATTTAAGTAGTAATCACGTGGACCATGTTGTATTTATGTAGTATGTTTTGAGTATGTACGCACTACATTTATGTTGTATGTTTAGAGTATGTACGCACTACATTTATGTTGTATGTTTAGAGTATTTATGCACTACGGACACTATTCAGGTATTGCTAACCTTTAGTACGCAGTAAGGTACAGGTGCTGTATATGTACCCATTATTGTTGTTCAGTCATACAAGCAGATTGGACCGGAACCTGCCGGTTCATTTATACATTCAGATTGCACCGGAAAGGCCGGTTCAATCATAAAATCAGATTGCACAGGCCAGGCCGGTTCATTACGAAAAACAGATTGAACCGGACCGACCGGTTCAGTTATACAATCAGAGTGAACCGGACCGGCCGGTTCATTCATAAAATCAGCTTGAACCGGACAGACCATTTCATTCATAAAATCAGATTGCACCGGACCGGACGGTTCATTTCGAATAATAGATTGAACCGGACCGGCCGGTTCATGTATACAACCCAATTGGACCGGACCGGCCGGTTCATTTATACAATCAGATTGCACCGAAAAGGCCAATTCATTCAAAAAATCAGATTGAAGCGGATCGGCCGGTTTTTTCAGAAAATCAGATTGAACCGGACCAGACGGGTCATTCATAAAATCCGGTTGAACCGGACCGGCCAGTTCTACAAGGAACACATTGCAATACATAAACCGTTTTAACATAAAAACATCAGAAAAACATTACATAATGTTCCACATATCAGGTCAAGTTCTATCAAAATGACAACCCATGACATAATAGTGACGTGCCACACCAACCACAATGTGAACCTACTGAGCATCTCCGTCGGCAGTTCTACCAGCTGACTGACGGCATCTACTACGACTGTGTCCCTCAGCTCCACATAGCGTACATCGCCTAGGACGACGTAACATTCGCGTGTCCATCTCATTCAAGAAACGCGTCATCCTGGGGCGCCCTTTCGAGACACGTCTCAGATACGGATTCGGTACGTAGCGAGGACCGTTGTACGCAGGCCACGTCGTCGGGTTACCTAGTGGCCTAAATCTTGCTCGGTACACCCGCCGAACTTGGTCCATCTTATACACATCATGCACATATAGCTTCCAATCCAGTCGCTGGTTTGCGCAACATGCGAACACATGTCTGCAGGGGATCCGGTCCACCTGGAACTCACCACAAT
Organism: Arachis hypogaea; assembly: GCF_003086295.3. Lineage (NCBI taxonomy): Eukaryota > Viridiplantae > Streptophyta > Magnoliopsida > Fabales > Fabaceae > Arachis > Arachis hypogaea. The sequence continues at coordinate 149,656,170 of NC_092054.1, read as the reverse complement.
CACATCGAAGGGCGCGTAGATCGACTGCAAACTCCAGTCCGCTTGGCATCTCACGCACCTCGAAGACCTCATTCTGCCGGTCAAAGCAACTGACCTGTATGTTTCCTGATGCAAGTTGGTTTGCATGCAACTTCGAGGTCACGACTTCGGAGAACACATGGCCAGCATTAATCCGCGCTTCTGCCTCTGCTCTTTTTCTGGTGAAAAGCTCGTTTAGCCTGTAGAATGTTGCCTTGACAAGAGCAGTAATAGGAAGATTGCGTGCACCCTTCAACACTGAATTGATGCATTCCACTAGATTCGTTGTCATGTGACCCCATCGGTATCCACCATCAAACGCCAATGCGTACTGTTCGCGAGGAATTCGGTTTAACCAGTTGGTATACGCTTCCCCCCGTTCCCGTAATCGCTGGTAACGCACTTCATACTCCCGCACCGTCCTGGAATATCCTAGAGGAAACCAAAGAAAAAAAAAATCATAAAAGTCGAAAACAAATATTAATATTTAACTACTGTTAATAAGTTACTTAAATTATTACCAATGTTGACGACCAATTTTTGGAGGTACGGTGCCTTGAATTTCCGCAGAAAATTCGACTCTATATGCCTGATGCAGAACATATGAAAAGCTCTAGGAGGTGACCATGCTCCGTTACTCCGTTCCACAGCTGCATTGATGGATTCGTGTCGGTCCGATATCAGTCCCACACCATCCCGAGTGACAACATGTTGACGCAAGTTACTAAGGAAAAAGTGCCACGCATCAGAAGTCTCTCTCTCGACAATAGCAAACGCAATTGGAACGATGTTGTTGTTGCCATCCTGTGAGACTGCGACTAGGAGACAACCCTTATACTTTCCGTACAAGTGAGTCCCATCCACCTGGACAACTGGCTTACAATGTCTGAATGCCCTGATACAGGGGTAATAACTCCAAAATACTCTATGCAGTACCCGAATATGACCAACCAAGTCATCGCCTTGGTATGCAGGCATAGTCTCAAAATGGACAACAGCTGATGGTTCCTTATGACACATGGCCTGAAACCATATAGGCAACGCTTCGTACGATGCCTCCCAACCTCCAAATATTTTTTCTACTGCCCTTTGCTTAGCCAACCATGCTTTCCGATAGCTAACAGTATAGTTAAACTTCGATTGCACTTCTGCTATAACGGACTTTACCTTTAAGGAGGGATCAGCCTCAACCAATGGCTTTATTGCTTCTGCAATTGTGATGGAGTCCAGCTTCGCATGATCCTGTGAAATGGTGGCTCTGGTACAAGTGTGACTACCATTATACCTCCTTATAACCCAACAATACTTCCTGCTGATCAGACTAACCCTGATAAGCCAATCACACCCTGACCCATACTGTGTACACTTGGCATAAAATGTCAAAGGCTCAGACTCATAAACCCGGTAATCTACGCTTCGTCGTATGGTATACTCTTTTATTGCCTTAATAACAGCTTCCCGGGAACTAAACTCCATCCCAACAGCAAATTCACCATCTGCGACAATAGGAACTTCTGCCAGGACAACAAGCATGGGAAAAATTTCAATAAATACATATATATTTCAAAACCATACTAAATCAATATTAACTGCATCAAGTATGACATAAATCAGACCCTAACGTAAATAATAATAAAATATTAAATTCTATGTTCTATATTCGTTTAAAATAATGTGATATGTTTCAAACATTACTTAACACATATGTTGACTTTTATTTTTTTAACTTCCTACTATTTTAAAATTTTTTTTTACATAGGATCAGGTCAACCGGTTCAATGTCTAACACATACATGACATCCACGCATGCTTAAATAATGGGTAATAAATAATAATTCATTCATAAATAATTCAATAAATAAATAAAAAAGACAATAATTTAAATATTAACGTACCTGCAGTCATATATTCCGGAAACTCCGGAACATGCATGGCTTCCAAGTCCAGAACTCGCATGAATGAAGGCTCCCCAAACGGCATATCGTTTGCGAGTGCATCTGCCACCTCTGTCACATCCGGATCCATATTTCCCTCACCATGATCGTCATCTCCATCTGCACCAACACATTCGTAGTTGCTTTCGAACTCTTCTTCACTGTCACTATTATAATCTTCCCGTAGAATGTTTCGGTCTGCCTCAGATTGTTCAAACTCAACATACAACTCGATAAACGAGATCTGTGCCCGGTTTTCAATATACATTGAAAACATCTCCTGCATGCTCGCTTCGTCCGTCACATATCTTGTTTGAAATTGGACAAACCCACCAAATACCGGTACGGGATATCTGTATAGAACACAGGATATTTTTTTTGCCCCCTCAGAATCAATCTTTTCACAGATCAAACCTTTCAGTTCTTCAAAGGAAATGATAAAAGGAATAACAACATCTATTGGATTTTCACAAATAAATTTTACCCCTTCAGATGTTTCTAATAAAATTTGACCAAAATAATACACCTTTATTAGTACTCTATCACTCATTTCTCCTACTCACAAAAAAAAAAACATAACACTAACTACACACTCCTTTGATTTTGAACAAGCATATAAGAGATCCAGAAGAAGGAAACAGAGGAACGAAGCGGCGCATAAGAAGGGGAAGAAGAAGGGTCCCCAAACGCTAACTCGTTGCACACTTTTATATACACTCTATACTCAACTCGGACCATCCGACTAGGTTAACTTCATTCAAAAATATACTAAGCAACCAAATCGGACCATGCGTGTTCATAAACCGGTTCTGCCATCCCCAGCCAAAACGGACGGTCCGAATCCACTCCATGCACGCAACTCGGACCTTGCGTGTTGTACCTCCCCTATGCCATCTCGCAGGGTCCGATTCCCCCCCCCCCAACTCGGACCGTGCGTCTTCCGGTTTACCATAGCCACGAACAGAGAACTCGGACCGTCCGAGTCCTCCTCCCAAAACCTGCCAAAATTCTGCCCCACATCCATGTCTAACCCACCTTAACTCCATATCCATGAAAAGCTCACATACGAGCTCCATATCCAAAAAATTGACCCTATAAGTTACTATGATGAAAATAGTTTTTTTTTTTTTAATTTGGTTCAACTTAATTAAACTTAATTGCCAAAACACTTAAATGTATAGATAAACTGAAAAATTTATATGTCTATCTACAATTATTTATAAGAAAATTTTAGTACATATTTTAATATAATATTTTTATAAAAATTGAAGGATTACCATGTGTTTATAACACGCAGCAGAAGAAAAGAAAGTAATCCTTAAAGATCTATTTTGTGCTTAAATTTTATTCCAATAATTTAATATATATAGATCAGATCTAAATACCTTTAGATATTTTAGTAAAAATCACTTTCTCCTTCGATAGTACGAAGGCGCTATGCATATCCACACAGAGACCAATCTTTACTGTCAACTCCTTGATCAATGGACATCTGATCTAAATTGAGGAACCTCTTACAACTATTTGCACGCCATAAAATTCTTCTCAAAGAATTAGGCTCACATACATTTATGTGCGTAGAGGTAAAAGAATAAAACACTTGGCATACATATATATAGTATGAGATTTGTTACTGATTTTAAATTTAATCTCAATTCAAATTTGAATCATATCTTAAAATTCTAAATCTGAATATTTCAAATTTTATGAATCATATCATAACAATTTAAAACATAATCGATTTGGATCTCATCCAAATTTATAATTCAAATTCAAAAATAGAATAACTAATTATTCTCAAATCTCATTTAATATTCTCAATTATCATACTATTATTATATTTATATGTATCGATGCAATAGATAAAATAAATAAATAAATAATTATTACGTAGATTATAATTTTTTTTTTGAAAGAAGGAGGAAGAAGAGGAGAAAGAAATAAAAAAAGAGAAATAAAAGATGAAGACGAAGATAAAGAAGAGTATATTTTGCATTATTGAAATGCACGTATGTATAAGTTAGTATGATGAAAATAGTTTTTTTTTTTTTAATTTGGTCCAACTTAATTAAACTTAATTGCCAAAACACTTAAATGTATAGATAAACTGAAAAATTTATATGTCTATCTACAATTATTTATAAGAAAATTTTAGTACATATTTTAATATAATATTTTTTATAAAAATAAATAAAAAATAATGACTAAAAAATATAATACATTGATAATCTTTATTTTGTTTATTTTATTTATCATACCGATACATATAAATTAATAAAAAAACACCTAAAATATATAAGTGAATATATATATATATATATATATATATATATATATATATATATATATATATATGATCTGCATGCATTATGTCATTATAATGGCTATTAATTTTAGTAATATTTAAAAGGTATTATTAAAATTATAAAATAATTATATTTCTAACGTTCTTTCATATAAGAATATAGAGTTAAGAGTGTGATGAATTAAATTAAGTTAGGTTAAAGTTAAACTTGATTCATGAAAATTAAATTTGATTGATTAACAATTAAATTTATTTATAAAGTTTAAATTTGACTCACCAAAAATTTATAAATTAGTTTAAGGTTATAAATAGACTCAAATAATAGAAATATAATCTATAATTCTATATAAATAAATTATAAATGATGTATAAGAAAAACTATCACTTATCCATATTGTCTGTTTATTAATTATAATTTATATTAACTATCATAATTATATGTAAAAATTATTTACATATGTAAAATTATATATGAGGAATGTTAAGGGGCTAGCAATTTTTGTGATTTTTAGCCATCAAATAGCCATCAATAATGATTTTAATGGTGTGAGATTAGTGTGAGCTTTCATCCAACGGTTCACTTTTCTTTGCTGGTTATATGCTGGTCAAAATTTAACAAAGTTGCTGGCCCCTAGACTTTTCCATTATATATTATTACTATAAATTAAAAGTATAAAATTTATAATATATTATTAATATAATTAAATAAAATTAATAAGTAATATATAATTGAGTCATCTTATGAGTCAATGAGTTGAGCTTATATATCTAAGTTTAAGTTTGGTTCATTTAGTGCTTGTTTGGACGCTATTAAATCGATAAAAAAAATATTTTTTTAATAATAAAAAAATTTAGTGTGTTTAGCAAATTTCTAATAGTAAAAATAAAAGTATTAGAAAAATAAAAATAAAAATATTTTTTTGAGAAGTTACAATTTACCTCTTTTTTTAAAAGATATTTTTTCTTAAAAAAAGATGTTTTTCACATAATAAATGAACAAAAAAGTACTTTTATCTTATTTTATTCAAACATAATTGATAAATAAAAAAATCTTTTTACATGAGATATCCAAACATAAAATCACTTTTACTTTTGTAAAATATCTTTTAAAAAAATATCATTTAAAAACATATCTTTAACGAGAATGGCGCTAAACAAACTCTTAATATATGAGCTCAAATTCCGAATTAATTAAATTTGGCTCATAAATTCATGAGCTCGGTTTATTGAGCTGTAAATAAGTCAAATTCGAGTTAATTCATGAATCGATTTAATTCACTTTGAGTTTTATATAAAAGTCTTTTTTTTTTTTAATTTGCGTATTTATTTTTGTATTTTTTTTATTTGCCTTATACTAATTTTTTTTTAAATTAACAAATACTAAAATAAGTTTTGGTAAAAATTTAAACTAATAAAACAAAATACGTAAATAATTATATCTTCTACCGTAGAAAACAAGTGACTCCACAATTATGTGTTAATGTGTTATGGCCTTACGAAGGAGTTCAAAAAGTTTACGTACCCCGGTTCGGGACCATATTTATTTGAAAAATGAAGAATTTAATGGGGTTTAGCTCCGTAGTGTATTGATCAAGCTAATGGATGAGGAAATTAAGTAAAATAGCGACACCAATACATTTTTCAAGAAAGTTAATTGAATTATATGTTAGGTGACGATATACAATTGATATATCAACATTAGAAGTTTTCTAACTGATATTGCATATATACTTGATAGTATTCATTCATGTTTGAGAACCCAGCCTAACCTATTAAAGGAATGGAAAAAAGACAGATAGATGCCAGATTTTTTAAATTTTTGACAAATATATTTTTGATAAAATTTAAATACAAAATAGTCTCTGATTTTAATAAACGGAGGACAATTTAGTCATTCTCTTTATTTGCTTTTTATACACAAAATAGAACTGGCTGACGTGGCTGAATCGATGTCCAGGTGTTCGTTACGGTGCCACGCTGAAAGGAGAATAAAGTTCGAAGAACAAATAGGTCCTTCAAAATTTTTTTTTTTAAAATTAATAAACTTTTTTCTTAAATTCTCTCATCTACCTCTCTCCATTTTTATATTTCTCTCTACTATTTTTACTCTATATATAATTATATTTTATATTAGTAATTTGACAAATTAAAATATGTCATTCGATATTTTTTATAATTAAAATATTTTAAATGTAAAAGTATACACATTAAATTATTTTAAATTTTAGATAACGAATGTTAAAATTAATTATTAATAAAAAATTAGACTTTTTCATATAAAAATAATAACTAAAAATCTTATTATTTAATCTTTTATCTGCAGATATCTTGATCTTCTTAGTCAGAAACTTTTGTCAACTTACGACTTTTTTGTAAAAGTAGTTTAATTTTATAAATCTTTTGTGTCATGCATAATTTATACTGTTAGAACAAAGTGAACTATAATTTTAAAAAAAATTTATTCTCGTAATGTTATTATTGATAAAAATACTAGTTCTAATATAATACACAAATGCACTAATGCTAACTTAATACATGAATGATGCACAAATGAACTAATACTAACTTGATGCATAAATGAAATGATGCTAACTAATGCCACTAGTATGATGAAAACTGAACTAATGCAATTTAACAAATTCTAATATAATACACAAATGCACTAAATCTGAACTAATGCAATTTAAGAAAAAAAGTAGAAACAGAACAAGCTCAATTTCTGCAATTTTAATACAAATAATTTAAATTGTAAAATACAACAAGTTAACTAGATTTCAAAATACAAGCATAATTTTATAAACTAAATTCTCATAATAGAAGCATAATAGAAGCATAATGAAAAAAAAATTCTCAATGACCTATTTATCTTTCGAACTTTATTTGTAAAATGACGTCAATGACTTATTTGTCCTTCGAACTTTATTCTCCTTCCAGCGTGGTACCGTAACAGACACCTGGACACCGTTTTAGCCACGTCAGCCAGTTCCGTTTGGTGTATGAGAGGCAAATAGACAGAAGGCTAAATTGTCCTCCATTTATTAAAGTCAGAAACTTTTTTGTATTTAAATTTTGTCAAAGATGTATTTGTCAAAAATTTAAAAAGTTAGGATCTATCTGTCTTTTTTTTTTAAAGAATAAAACATAAAGACAAAATAGATAGTAGAATTCAGACTTCATCGGTAAAATGCAGCATTTGCATATATTGGCAATTTTTTTTTTATTTTTTAATTGGAGCAAATAATTTGTTACAACTTCATAATTGTTAATTAAGCTACATATAATTCATAAGTTAGGCTTCATATGTATCAAAGTCTAGGTCAAAACCCCTCACTGAAAAATTATTAAAGCCAATTAATTACCATAAAACCGAAAATCATTAATGAAAGACTAGCTGTTTATGAACCGAGTTGTTGACCGGATTTGTTCATCCATCATGTGAAGGATTGTACCTAGCATTATTATTATTTATTTATTAGAGTAGAGATAGGATTGGACCTTCTAATAATATGTCTAACAACTTTTTTAATTCTTTAAAAGAGTCAAATTTTATTAAGAGGTCTTATCAATATCATATCACTTAAAATTATTTAAATGCATTCTCTATTTAGAAATTGTGAAGACGATGTTTCAATTCCTATTTATTTTATGTCTGACGTTCAAAGAAAAAATGGACTTCGTTTATTTGTGAAGCTTTATGCTAATAACCGATTATCTCAGTTGCTCAGAGATTCATTGAATTTCAACGACGCACGCAAGTTAACATTGAAGATTGCAGCATTTTGAGTAGATATCTAAAGTATGGTTTGTGTTTATTAAAATTAAAAAGTTTAATATAATTTTATATATTAATTAATGTTCTTACCAGCTTGAGTCGAGGTATAAGTCGTCCTTCTGGTAAGGTCGGTAAATTTCTAAGGCGCGATCCAAATTTCGTCGGCAAAGGAAGAGTGGGAGAGGTGGGTACCTGCAAAGGCACTCCAACGCTCAAGTCAATAAGAGAATATATATGAAGACTTTTTCTTAGAGAGATTGCATACCTCTTTTGTTCCTGTCTCTTGCTTTTATATTTGTTCGGATAGGGATGACTGTTGTTTCTAGGTCGTAACGTCTGGGGAGAAAATTAATCATATGTCCGACGTTATGTAAATAAATGCCGATCATTGCGAATGCTCGGCTATTATTGTGGGTGCGTTACCGAGCTTATAATTCGTAACCGATCTTACTGGTCATATCACAGCCCCCAAGCTTAGCCTGGTCTTGAGGAGACGGGTTGAGCTTTTTGACGAGTTATAGCTCGGTGTATGGAGCCCCAGGTCAACGTGGTTCACTCAGAAATACTTTTTATAAATAGAGAAGTGTGAAGTTATTATGAAACGGTTTGTTTTATTGGGTCTTGTGCGTAGTCATTATTATGACTGGGTTCAACTTTCCAAGTTGTTCCATAACCGTTCTAAGTGGGTTTTAGGTAAACGGTGTAGATTAATTCATGGAACTGAAAAGTTCATTTAATTAGTGGCTTCGGATGAAGGTTGGTTCCTTTGCTATTCTGTTTAAGTGGGAAGCATCAGGTTTTCATAGAAGCATGAGTACCAGAGGTTAGTAAACCTTCTTTACCTCTTCTGCTTCTAATCTTTCACTGAGAATGGGTGATAAAAAGAAAAAATTGTTACCTCAAGTTGAAAACAATGAGGATTATAGCTGGGTTGAGAGAGACGTTCACATACGGGGTTCATTGTTTTCTGATATTGAGAGTGTCAATAGGGTAAATCTGGGTAGGATAGTTAGGGCTGGGTTTCGGGTGGAACTGCTGCCATGCAGTCGGTCTGATCGTGTTTTTCATAGATAAAATGATTTTGAAAGTTTTTATATGTATAGTTGTGTCATGGAGGAGTTGCGAGTGAAGCTTCCTTTCACTAGTTTTGAATGTAATGTGTTGAAACAAATGAATTGCGCTCCCTCTCAAATACACCCAAATGGCTGGGCTTTTATCAGGTGTTTTCAAGCTTTGATGGATTTTCTTGAAATTGAAGCAGATTTAGAACTGTTTTTTTGCTTATTTCAAGCTAAAGGGGTATGGAAAGGTCTGTGGATTAATCTGAATAGTACACCGGGTTTTTCTGTTTTCAAGCTTTATAAATCGTCGTTTAAAGATTTCAAAGAAATGTTTCTGAAAGTAAAATCGGCTGATGAGGAATTTCCATTTTACATTGACGAGCATTTGGGGGAAAAATTTTCCATATACTGGTGTTGCCACCCGCAACACATACTAGGTCCCGAGTTCATAAACAGTCAAAATGAATGTATAATTTCGTTTCTGATAGAGATGGTTGATAAAGGTGGTTTAATTTCGGTTTCGGATCTGCTTCCTTGGGAAGAAGATAAGAGTTCGGTTATAAAATATTTTGGTAAGACGTTGAAAAGACTGTTTGTTGGTTTTAACATTTGTTGATGAATTGACCAAATAATGCTTTAATGTCGCAGCTGGTAATTTTCCCGGGGTAACTGCATCTAGCCTGAGGTCTCGATTTAAGACCAAAAACTTTGAGGGATCGTCGTCCAATCAAGACAAGGCTGATGGAGGTGCCGAAGTTAATCAGCCCCGCCGAGGAAGAAGGCGATTGTTTTTAAAAAAAGGAAGTCAGAGTCAGCTCTGCCAGATGATGTACAAGGTAAGGACGAAAGCGTTCAGTTGGAAGATTTATCAAACTTTTTGACAAAGCAGGAGAGGCTACACCTATTTGAAGAGGAGGGGGAGAGTTCGTCAGTGTGGAACAAGAAGTTTCCCTTCAACATTGTGGCCGATGAAGTCGTTCAGACTGTGACAGATATTAGGCGAGTGGAGGAGGCTGGGGATATAGGGGTTGATCAGTTTCTACAGGTTTCTTTTTCTGTTTCTTCTCTCTTTTTTTTTTAAATGTGTTTGAGGGCTGAACACTGAATTGTGAATATTAGGTACTAGGTTTTCGGCTAGCTAGCATTGGGCGGAGTCAGGAGAAAAAACATAGGAAGTCGATTGGTGAGGCCTCCCGAGTTGCCGAGTTAAAGGAGCAACTTTTGCTGAAGGAAACGAATGTAAGTGATTTGAAAAAAAGGTTATCTGAGGTTGAGACTGATTTGAAAGCGGAAAAAGAATGTCATGAAGAGATTTCTAGTTTGCTGAAGAAAAAAGAAAATGACTTGACGAGTTTGAGTGATCAAGTTATCGAGGTGTCGGCGAAGATGAAAGAGCTTGAGAGTCGTAAGGAAGGTGATATTTTGGATGCTTTTGCTGAGGGGTTTCAACGAGCTGTTAATCAAGCAAGGTTTCTGTTTCCGGATGAAGATTTTTCAGCTATGGATCCTGGCAAGATAATTCGGATGGTAAACTCGTCGATGACGAAGAGACTGGTGAGGAGGGAGACGATAATTTGGTTGACTGATATTTTCTTTGTGTAGCTTTAGTAACTTGCTTTTTGTTGCATATCTGAAAGGTTTAACTGTTCAAAGCAAAAATTTGGTTTCTTTTGCTGAACATTAGTATTTTGTACTTAAGTACTTATTTGTGAAAAACTGCTTTGATTAGGGTTGTCTGTTTCCCAATCATGTATTTTGTTGCCCTTAGATGGCTTGAATGACAGTTATGGTTATGTTATTTGCGCATTCGTTATTGTAGTAATGCGACTTTAGATATCATCGGTTTCTCCTTTAAAGGAGTGTATCGTTGCGTGGAATAAGTCCCTTTCGGGGAATGAGTGATCTGCTTAATGAGTGTGTATGAAATAAAATAAAAATTACATTTTATAAACAGCAGTACCTGTAAAATATCTTAATTGTTCAAGGTAAGCCAGCCTCATTAAAACCTTCACGAGCAAAAACCCTTTGGAAAAAATTCTCATGGTAGGAAAAAGAGTACTGGGCTGCTGTTTTACTAACTGTAATATCGCTTCAGGGACCCGACGTTCCATGTGCTAGGGAGTTTAGTGCCATTTATGTCTTCCAACTTGTATGCTCCTCTGCCGAGGACTTCGGATATTCTGTACGGACCATCCCATGCTGTGGCGAGCTTCCCATGGGAGGGAGGTCGGCGAGCTTGCTCTGTTTTTCTGAGTACTAAATCACCAGTGCTGAAGGATCTTGGGATCACCTTTTGCCCATATCGTCGGCTAAGTTGCTGCTGTAATGCTCGGTGCCGAATGGCTGCTGTTTCTCGTATTTCTTCGATTAAGTCGAGCTCTGTTTGCCGAGCTTGATCGTGTTCTTTAGCTAACGTCCGCATTGAGCCCTGTGACACTTCTATAGGGATCATGGCTTCAGATCCATAGACCAAACGAAATGGGGTTTCCTTTGTTGTTGAATGAGCTGTAGTATTATACGCCCATAATACTTCTGGGACAAGCTCGGCCCATAACCCTTTTGCACTGTCGAGCTTTTTTCGCAAAGCCTGGAGAATGACCTTATTAGCAGCTTCTGCTAACCCATTGGACTGTGGATGTTCGACGGAAGAAAAATGTTGTTTTATTTTTAGATTCTGCAAAAAAGCTTTAAAACTTTGGTCGATAAACTGACGACCATTGTCAGTTGTAATGTGACTTGGTATACCAAATCTGCATATTATGCTTTTCCAAACGAAGCTTATCATTTGTGCTGATGTGATTTTTGCTAAAGGTTGTGCCTCGATCCATTTGGAAAAATAATCAATTGCAACTACCAAATATTTTACATGTCTTGGAGCAGTAGGGAATGGTCCTAGAATATCTATTCCCCATTTGTCAAATGGCCAGCTTACCGTTGAATGATGAAGATGCTCTGCTGGTAGATGAATGGTCGGCGAATGCTTCTGACAATTATCGCATGTTCTGACCTTGTGTTTGCTATCTTCCCATATCGTTGGCCAGTAAAAGCCGGCTCGAAGAATTTTCTGTGACAGGCTTCGAGCTCCAGAGTGTATTCCACAAATGCCTTCGTGAGCCTCGGATAAGACAAGGTCGGCCTCTACCCTGTTCAAACATTTTAACAAAGGTCGAGAGTATCCTCGCCTATACAGATTATCATTTAACAATGTATAATAGGAGGCTTGTCTTCTGAATTTGCCTTTATTTTCAATATCTTTCGGAATGGATCCAGAACGGAGGTACTGAATGTAAGGGTGTTGCCAACTATCTTTATTAACTATGTTTAGAACATTAAGTGCATCAATGCTCAGCTTATCTAGAGTTGACTGTAAAATAGTAGTGGTGTGGGCTTGTGTGGTTGCTAATTTTGACAAAATATCCGCCCTATGGTTTTGCTCCCTAGGTATGTGAATAATGTGGATTGTTGAAAAATTTTTTAGTAGTTGTTGGACAATATCCAAGTACTTCAATAAGATCGGGTCTTTTGTTTGAAAACTGTGGTTCACCTGTTGAACGACTAATAATGAATCGCAGTAAACTTTTAAATTATCGATATGTAAATCGGTGGCTAACCTGAGCCCTGCTATGAGGGCCTCGTATTCGGACTGGTTATTGCTGGCCTTGAATGAAAATCTGAGGGAATGCTCGAGCACTATGCCATCCGAGCTTTCGAGTAGTATTCCAGCGCCAGCGCCTTGAGGATTGGAAGCTCCGTCTACGAACAAGGTCCACCTTGGACCTGATGCGTCTGACCATGGTTCCGTGAGCTCGGCAACAAAGTCAACTAGGTATTGGGACTTGATCGACCCTCTTGGCTGATATTGAATGTCAAATTCCGACAACTCAATGGCCCATTTAATTAGTCTTCCTGCCAGCTCGGGTTTCGAAAGAACCTGCCGTAAAGGTTGTCCCGTTCTGACGATGATCGTGTGGCTCTGGAAATATGGTCGGAGGCGTCTTGATGAGAATACTAGGGCTAAGGCGAGCTTTTCCAACCTTGGGTAGCGAAGTTCGGCGTTCTGTAAGGACTTGCTCACAAAATAGACTGGCTGTTGGTTCTTATCTGTTTCTGTTACAAGAGCAGAACTAATGGCAACATCAGTAATAGACAAATATATGTATAATGGCTCGCCGGACTTTGGTTTTTGTAAAACAGGGGGTTTTGAAAGAAATTCTTTTAAGCTTTTGAAAGCCATTTCACAATCTTGGTTCCATTCAAAGTGTTTTGCTTTCTTTTTCAAACATTGGAAAAAATTTGAGGATTTAGGTGCTAAACATGGTAAAAATCTAGATAGGGCGGCTAATCGTCCTGTTAGCCTTTGAACCTCCTTTACTGTGGATGGACTTTGCATGCCGAGTATTGCTTGACATTTCTCTGGATTTGCTTCAATTCCTCGGCTAGTAAGGATGAATCCGAGGAACTTTCCTCCCTGAACTCCGAAGGCGCACTTTTCTGGATTTAACCTCATATTGTATCGTCGGATTTGTCCGAAGATTTCGGCTAGGTCTTGGATATGAGAGTCGCCGAGCTTTGTTTTGGCGACCATGTCATCAACGTAAACCTCTATATTCCGGCCTATTTGCTGCTGGAAGATCTTATTCATCAACCGTTGATATGTGGCTCCTGCATTCTTTAGACCAAAAGGCATAACATTATAGTAGTAATTACCATTCTCAGTTATGAAAGCCGTTTTTTCCTGGTCTGTTGAGTGCATAAGGATCTGGTTATAACCAGAATATGCGTCCATAAAGCTTAAAGTACCGTAGCCACAAGAGTTATCAACCAGGGTATCAATACAAGGTAGGGGTAGGCATCTTTAGGACATGCTTTATTTAAATCAGTAAAATCGACGCACATGTGCCACTTACCATTATTTTTTCTTACCATAACCATATTGGTTAGCCATGCGGTGAATCTGATTTCTCTGATGAAGTTGGCGTCGATGAGTTTTTTCACCTCGGCGATTGATGCTTGTCGCTTTTCAGTGCCGAGGTTTCTTTTTTTCTGGGAGATCGGCCGAGCTGTTGGATTTAATGCCAATTTGTGTGTTATAACAGACGGATCTATTCCTGGCATATCAGCAGAGGTCCATGCGAATAGGTCGGCATTCTCCTGTAGGAAACTTGCAAGGCTTTTCCTGTCCTCTGTATTCATGGAAGTGCCCACAAAAGTAAATTTCATTGGATCATCATTTAGAGTAATCTTTGCTAACTCCTCATTTGGCATAGGCCGATCTTCGAAGTCAGCGCGGGGGTCAAGTTCGGCTGGTGTTATCTGTTCGGACATTATGGAGTTGATATGAGATTGTCCGACTTTTTTGAATGGCTTTAAGCTCGTGTTGTAGCATTGCCGAGCTTCCTGGAGATCTCCGTGAATTGTAGCTATAACATTGTCCTGCACAGGAAACTTGACGTAAAGGTGAACAGTAGATACGATTGCAGCAAATTTATTTAAAAAGGGTCTGCCTAAAATGACATTATAAGGGCTAAAACAGTCGACTACAAGATACTGAATATCTTGTGTCTTATATAGTGGTTGCTCACCGAGTGTGGTTTATAACCACACTGATCCCAGTACAGGAACTCGTTCTCCTGAAAATCTGACCAGGTCTCCCAGGTATGGCTGCATAATATTGTTGCTCGGCTTCATCTTTTCGAAGGTGGTGAAAAATAAGACATCTGCACTGCTTCCTGGGTCGAGTAAAACCTTTCTTACTATCAGGTCTCCTAACTGAATGGAGATGACAACAGGGTCATCTAGGTTGGTATCAACACCGTTAAAGTCGGTTGATCTGAAAGTCACTTCTGGGACATTCGTCAGTGGCTGAGGATTGCTTGGGGCATCCGTTACTGCCAGCATGGTTCTGTAAGTACGTCTTCGGGCTGAGCTTGTGTGTCCTCCTCCAGCGTAGCCCCCTGAAATACAGTTTATTACTCCTCTAGGTTGGGCCGGTGCCTTTTCCTTTCCTTTTGAGGATGCGCCAGCTGTTGATGTATCTGGGGCGGGGCTAGTGTTCTTCTGGATATGCCCTGCAATAAATTTGTCGAGATGCCCCTGCCTTGCTAGTCGTTCAAGGAGATCTTTAGCAATGACACATTCGTCAGTGGTGTGTCCGTGTTTCTGGTGAAAAGTGCAATACTTCGATCTGTCGACGCTCTTTGATTCTGGATAATTGCCGGCTTTGCGAGGAGGCTTAATTAGTTTAGAGTTCAATATCTCCTTGATAATATCATCCCTTTTTGTGTTGAATTGAGTGTATGGGTCATAACGAGGGACCGGCTTAAATGCTTTTTTGCTATCTCGGGGCTTATCGTCATCTTTGCTTGTGGTTGACCTTTATGTCCTCCTTGCTTGCCTGAGTTCTTCGACATCAATCTGACCTTTGGCCTTTTCACGAAACTCGGCTAAAGTTTTGGGATTTGTCACAGCGATAGTTTCCTGAAATTTGCCAGGGCGGAGGCCGCTTTTTATGGCGTGGAGATGAACTTCTGGATGGAGGTCGGGGATCCTCATGGCGACCTTTGTAAAGCGGGTGATATAATCCTTCAGGCTTTCTTGTGCTCCCTGCCTTATGGTCGTCAAATAGTCAGAATCGTGTAGATATATTGCGGACGCTGCAAAATGGTCTTCAAATTGGGCAGCCAACTCCTGAAAACGGGATATCGAATCTGCAGGCAAAGAGCAAAACCAGTCAAGTGCAGGACCGTCTAAAAAAGATGGAAAACATCGACAAAGAATTGGATCGGATGCACCGTTAACAATCATAATAGATCGGAATTTTTTGACATGCTGCTTTGGGTCGCCCAATCCGTCATATGGGGTTAAAGTTGT
This sequence comes from Arachis hypogaea, assembly GCF_003086295.3. Taxonomy (NCBI): domain Eukaryota; kingdom Viridiplantae; phylum Streptophyta; class Magnoliopsida; order Fabales; family Fabaceae; genus Arachis; species Arachis hypogaea. The sequence goes on along the minus strand of NC_092054.1, from coordinate 149,640,210 downwards.
CGGCAGAGTGAATTGTCTGGGGAGATGGAAGTTCATTATATCTGCTGTAAATGGTCCCGCCGAGTTGTCAGGTTGTTCTTCCTCGTTATCAGGCTGAGCTTCATCATTCTGTTGATTTCCTTCGTTGTCGCTTTGTGGTGTCTCAGAAACATGAGTCCGTTCGTTGTTCTCATGATCATGGTTATGGTGCTCTAAGCGAGCTTGCACTAACTGCGCAATTTGGCTTTGCATTCTCTGGTTGTCCTCCGCCATTCGCTGGTTTGCTTGTTGAAGCTCAGTCACCATCCTCAAAAGTTCGGATGAAGTGGGCGGGGGAGCATCAGCCATGAGAGTGCGTGGAGATCTTGGGGCTTACCGCAAATGATGTTTCAAATTTTTTCGGCCCCACGGTGGGCGCCAATGTTCTTACCAGCTTGAGCCGAGGTATAAGTCGTCCTTCTGGTAAGGTCGGCAAACTTCTAAGGCGCGATCCAAACTTCGTCGGCAAAGGAAGAGTGGGAGAGGTGGGTACCTGCAAAGGCACTCCGACGCTCAAGTCAATAAGAGAATATATATGAAGACTTTTTCTTAGAGAGATTGCATACCTCTTTTGTTCCTGTCTCTTGCTTTTATATTTGTTCGGATAGGGATGACTGTTGTTTCTAGGTCGTAACGTCTGGGGAGAAAATTAATCATATGTCCGACGTTATGTAAATAAATGCCGATCATTGCGAATGCTCGGCTATTATTGTGGGTGCGTTACCGAGCTTATAATTCGTAACCGATCTTACTGGTCATATCAATTAATATTTAAATTTAATTTTTATATTAATATTTATTATAATATTTTTAAATTTAAAAAATTATTTTATTAAATATAATGATTGTTATTTATATTTATTATAAATTATTTTTAATTTAATTTATTAAATATAGATGTTATAATTTTTAAAGAGATATTATTTAAAAATTAGTTTTTATAAATTATTTTTAGAAAATAAATATTTTATCAAATTAAATTTTAATATGTCATCTATAAATACTGTTTGACTATTTTTATGAATAATTTTTTTTGTATATAATAAAATAGAGACAATAATTAGAAGGAAATAGTAGAAAATTGATGGGAATGATCTGCTGCACATTATTAAAGTGAAATATATACATACATGTGAATGCAATCCACCAATGCATGGTATTTTATTTAGCTTCTAAATCAGGTGGGTGCAGGATTTGGGATTTGTATTTACTTTAATTAGCATATATGGAAATCAGTAACGAATAATCTACATTCAGATGTGACAGCGCGAAATATCTATCTCTATCTTTGAATTTAATTTGTTCTTTATTATCTAATCAAAGAAATAGTATTGTTGCTTATTCATCACTTTGTAAAATTAAATCAACCTACCAACTTGACGGTTTGACAAGCTGTATATGTAGGTAATGGTAGCTTAATCCTCACTCGTTCAAATTTCAATACATTCACTAAGAATCTAATGTTTTCAACCAATAAAAATTATCAGTATTTTTATTCTTACAGATAAAAAAATAAAACATATGAATCATGGATATTATGAGAAATTAATTTAATCAAATCATTTTAATTTTAAAATAATATAATTAATAAACTAGAAATTATAAGATAATTTAGTTTATAAGCAAGATTATTTTGGGTGTGTATTTAGTATTAACTTTTTATTTAATAAATTAACTAAGATATATAAATTAAGAGGCATGCTACACATACAAGTCTTTTTGACTTATAAGTCTTACAAGTTGGCACAAGTCCAATAAAATACACGCATTACACTCTCACATTCAAGAGTAAATAAACGCACGGTATTCAACCACTTCCTGTTTCTAAAGCACGTTACTCACCATGCATTATGAACGACTCTTCTTCTTCTTCCATAAAAACGATTTTTTTTGCCAAATTTAAAGATAATGGAACTTCAGAAATACACTGGAAGGGTGCAGAAATTATAACACAATACAATAGACAGTAAGCAGTGATAAATGCCTCAAAATTGCAGTGAAATTGTATTAATAAGTGTAGGGATTAAGTGACAGAACATAAGTAAGAGAGGGAAGAGAGTAAGACAATTTTTATAAAGCTATAACAATGGAATTATTGAGGCAAATAAAAAGGGTAGCAGCTATGATGTCCTGCTTGAACCTGCGAGAGGAAGAGAGGAGAGACTATAAGAGGGAAAGAAGGTAGAAATGAGATATGAGAATTCAGAAAGGAGAGAGACAAATACCACAATCTTCTACTACATATGATTCTCCCATTTCCTACTAATAGTGCGTCTTCTGCTACTGCGTCTCACACCCTGTACATTCGGACCATGCTCCACGTGTCCACTTTCTCTAACTAACTCTGTCCCCTTATGGTCATTTTGCCTCACTATTTTGTTTCCCCTTTTTGCTAATGCTCCTTTATTCGTTACATTACCCCGCTCTTTAACTTCAACCTTGTCCTCAAGGTTGAAATCTGGGTAAGCTTGGAGAAATTCTGCTACATCCTCCCATGTCCTCTCTGCACCTGTACCTTGTCCCCATTGTATCTGCAATTGCTGCACTTCTTGGCCATGTTTCAAGATGACTCGGCGGTCCACAATGGTATGCGGACTGAGAATAGGGCCTTCTTCACTCGACCGGAGTGGCAGTGGCAAGTATTATTCATGTTTCTCGCCCCTGAATTTCTTGAGGGCAGAAATATGAAACACATTGTGGATTTTGGCCTCGGCTGGTAACTCTAGGCGGTAAGCTACTGAACTTAACTTTCTGCAGATGGGAAAGGGTCCAAAATAACGCATTCCCAACTTTTGGCTGTGACGTAATGCAACCGAGTTCTGCCTGTATGGCTGGAGCTTAACCAATACTAAGTCTCCTTCTTCAAATTCAACGAATCGCTGATGCTTGTCAGCTTGAGTCTTCATGAATTGTTGAGAGCGTAATAAGGTAGATTTAAGTTGCTCAATCAATTTATCCCGAGTTAACAATAGTTCTTGTAATGGAAGTTCATCCCCTGCTGAAATTTCATATCTAACCAAGGAAGGAGGGTCATGTCCGTATAAAGCTTTGAATGGGGTCATCTTTATGCTGTTGTGATAAGTGGAATTGTACTAAAATTGTGCCCAAGGAAGCATGTCAAGCCAGCGCTTGGGATTCTCAAAACAAAAGCAACGAAGGTACATTTTCAAAGTCTTGTTCAAGACTTCACTTTGTCTGTCCGTTTGCGGGTGATAGGCTGAGCTCATCGCTAAAGTGGTTCCTTGAGCTGGGAACAATTGCTGCCAAAATTTACTAATAAATACTTTATCACGATCGGAGACAATCGACTTGGGAAAACCATGGAGTTTAACAATGTGCTTGATGAAGGCATCAGAAACTGTCTTGCTATCAAAATCACGACGCAGAGCAATGAAATGGGCGAATTTGGTGAATCTATCAATCACAATCATGATCATCGAGTATCCTTGAGAAGGAGGTAAGGATATAATAAAATCCATGCATATGTCATCCCATACCTGGTGGGGAATAGGGAAGGGATGCAACAGTCCTGCTGACTTGGTAGTTTCAGCCTTAGCTTGCTGACATATCAAGCAATTCTGGACATAATTTCGAATGTCATTATGCATATTTGGCCAGTAGAATGAGGAACGGATCCGATCAAGAGTTTTAGCGATACTAGAATGTCCCCCGCCCAGACTATTATGGTGCTCATGAAGGATAAGAGGAATGAGGCTGCTGTTTATAGGGAGCAATACTCTATCCTTCCATAATAGAATACCATTTCGGACCGTATAGTGTGGATCAACCTGCCTGTTTTGAAGGCATTGCTGCCACAATTCTTGTAATTGTGCATCTGCCTCAATTTCCGATTTAAGAGTCCCCATCCATTCAGCATTAGGACGAGACCAAGTTGTAAAAAAGCATCGTGACAGGGCATCAGCAACTGCATTTTCCTACCCCGATTTGTACTGTATCTCATAATCATACTCCAGAAGCTTGTGGAGCCACTTTTGTTGCTCAGGTGTATGTAGAGTTTGATCAACCAATGCCTTCAAACTCTGCTGGTCAGTACGAATTATGAATATTTTCCCAGCAAATAATGCCGAAACTTTGCTACAGCTTCCGTAATTGCATAGAACTCCCTAACATAAGCTTATTGTTTCTGCAGCGAAGGAGACAACTTCTTTGAGAAGAAGGCTATAGGATGCTTTTCTTGAATCAATACAGCACCAACCCTTGTCCATGAGGCATCAGTCTTGACTTCAAAGGGTAGCTCAAAATTTGGAAGAGCTAAAACAGGTTTAGATGTAATGGCAGCCTTCAATTTGTTAAAAGCTATTGTGGCTCCCTCATCCCAAGAAAAGGTATCTTTATGCAGTAATTCAGTAAGAGGACTAGCTATGGAGGCATAGTGACGAATGAATCGACGGTAGTACCCAGTTAAATCCAAAAATCCTCTCAGTTATTTCACATTGGTTGGTTGAGGCCACTCCATAATAGCTTGAACCTTGGCTTTCTCCATGTGAACGCCACTGTCTGAGATAGTATGCCCTAAATAATCAATTTCATTGGTTCCAAAGGAGCACTTTGAGAGCTTAGCAAAAAGGCATTTCTGTTGCAATAACTTTAACACAGTCTCTAAGTGCTGTAAATGTAAAGTAAAGGAAGGGCTATAAACAAGAATGTCATCGAAAAAAAACCAACACAAATTTACGCAAGTAAGGCCGGAACACATCATTCATCAAGTTCTGAAATGTTGCTGGGGCATTAGTGGGGCCAAACAGCATGACCAGCCATTCGTAAAGGCCTTGGTGAGTGCGGAAGGCTGTTTTGTATCTATCCTCAGGGCTGACCATAATTTGGTGGTAACCAGAACGAAGATCAAGCTTGGAGAAAATGGAGGCGCCAAACAGCTCATCAAGTAATTCATCAACCGTAGGAATTGGAAAACTATCCTTAATGGTGATATTGTTTAACGCTCTATAGTCTGTACAGAAGCGCCATGTACCATCTTTCTTTTTGACTAGTAATATTGGAGAGAAAAAGGGACTTCGGCTTGGTTGAATAATCCCGTCGTGAAGCATTTGTTGGACCATCAATTCTATCTGGGCTTTTTGACTGTGAGGGTAGCGGTAGGGTCTCACCTTAACAGGTTCAGCACCCTTGATTAGAGGAATACAGTGATTATGACGGCACTGTGGTGGTAGGCCTGAAGGTTGCGCAAACACCCCAGCATATGAGTGCAGCAATTTCGTCAATTCCGGGTGTATGTCGTCAGGCAGAGACAAGGAAGAATGAGCAGCTTCAACCTGAGGCTGCAGCTGCAATGTGAAAGCCTCAGCAATAGAATTGGTATGCACAAATCTCCTGATGTGGTGGAATTCTGCCTGAGCTATAGCATTGGTCTTCTCCCCATGTACCGTAATCAAACTACCCTCATGCATGAATCGAATATAAGCTGCTTCATAGTCCACAATATGGGCTCTCAATCGTTTCAACCAAGCGGTTCCAATGACGAGATCACCACCAGCAACATTTAAAACAAATACATCAGGGACCAGCACTTTATAACCCTGCAATGTCACTTCTAGCAAAGGGATGCAACCTTCAACCTGCATAATGTCAAAATTTCCCACTACAACTTGGACTCCCGGAGCTGGCTCGATGGAGAGATTCAAAAATTTTGCAATCCGCAGTTGGATGAAGCAATCGGAGCTCCCACCATCAATGAGTGCTTGGATTTCTAGCTCACCAATGTGAGCATTGATTCGAATAGTGGAGTGACCCGACGTGCCATGCATGGCATTGTAAGAGAGATGATGGTCTATCACCTCTGCATCCAGCTGTTGTAAATGTTCTCCTTCAGACACAATTATGTCCTCACTATTCACCATTACATTTACCTCATCATTCTCAACTTGCATAAGCATGAATTGCCGATTCGAGCACTTATGAGCAGCTGTGAATTTGTCATCACATCAATAACAAAGACCTTTCTCTCGTTTACTCTGAATCTCTGCCGGAGACACATGGCGAATGGGGTTCTTAGGTGGTGGGAGAGCTGGCTTCTGAAATGGTGTAGGAAGCAGGGGAGGCAAGCTGTTCCGTTGAAAGGCACGCGCAGGTGTTGAGGAGCCGTGCGATGGAGACTTAGAGGTTGCCGGACCTGAAGTGTGCCGCGGAGATGTCGAAAACTTGTCTTCATAGAGCCTAGCCAAGCTTACGGCACGCATCAGTGAGGGTGGACATTGAGCTTTTACCTCACGTCTAATATCGGCTCGGAGACCGCTAATGAAACAGTCACATAACGCTTCAGCAGATTTGATATGAGTTCGATTAGCAAGAGCTACGAATTCAGCGTAAAAGTCACTTATGGAACCCTGTTCTTGCAGCTTGAACAGAAGCTCCCTGGGAAACTCAAATAAGGAAGGGCCAAACTCTAATTCAATAGCACGCTTGAGCTGCGTCTATGAACGAAACTGAGCGGAGCGTTGTGACATCTGAAACCACGGAATCGCAGAGCCAGTCATGTGCATCGCAGCAAGGCCAATTTGCTCTTCCGGAGGTACTCTAAAGAATTCAAAATACTGATATGCGGAGAAAATCTAACTCAACGCATCATTACCGTCAAATTTAGGAAGATCGAAGCTCACCCTTCGGGGCTGTGACCAAGGACGCGAGTGTTGTCGGGACCGATCGGAGAGGAGCTGAGTGAGGGACGACTGAATCGCCTCGAATTTCACATTCGTCGCCTCTTGCGCTCGAGCACGTTCTACTCTGTTTTCCTCAGCCACAATTTCTATCATTTGAGACAAACGCTTCAATTCCGCTTCCATCGTCTTCATGCAAGTGTTTTCCGCCATGGCCAATGAAAGCACCAAATGGAAGGGTGCAGAAATTATAACACAATGCAATAGACAATAAGCAGTGGTAAATGCCTCAAAATTACAGTGAAATTGTATTAATAAGTGTAGGGATTAAGTGACAGAACATAAGCAAGAGAGGGAAGAGAGTAAGACAGTTTTTATAAAGCTATAACAATGGAATTATTGGGGCAAATAAAAAAGGTAGCAGCTATGATGTCCTGCTTGAACCTGCGAGAGGAAGAGAGGAGAGACTATAAGAAGGAAAGAAGGTAGAAAAGAGATATGAGAATTCAGAAAGGAGACAAATACCACAATCTTCTACTGCACATGATTCTCTCATTTCCTACTAATATTGCGTCTTCTGCTACTGCGTCTCACACCCTGTACATTCAAACCATGCTCCATGTGTCCACTTTCTTTAACTAACTCTGCCCCCTTATGGTCATTTTGCCTCACTATTTTGTTTCCCCTTTTTGCTAATGCTCCTTTATTCATTACATACACCCAAATGATTACAGAAATACACCCAAAGGATTACAGAAATACACCCAAACGGTTACAGGAATTCACCCAAATGATTATAGAAATACACCCAAAGGATTACAGAAATACACCCAAAGAATTACAAAACTACACCCAAAGGATTTAAGAAATACACCCAAAATTCGTTGAAGTACACCTTATGCATAATTCAGAACTCTTTCTCTTTCTTTTCCTCATCTTTTGCTGCTTCTTCTTCTTCAAAAACGATTTCAGAGCTTGATGTCAAAAAACAATGGAAATCGAGAATAACGAAGAAAGAAAACAGAGAGAAAAGCACGTAAATGAAGAAGAAGAAGAGGAAGACGAGGAAGAAGAACGTGCAGCAAGAAAAAGAAGAAGAAGGAGAAAGAGAAGGCAAGAAATGAAAGAAAAAAAAAGAAGAGGAAGAAGAAGAAGAATGTGCAGCAAGAAGAAGAAGGAGGAGGAGAAAGAGAAGGCAAGAAACGAAAGAAAAGAAGAAGAAGAAGAGGAGGAAGAAGAACGGTTCGAAGCGCGTTTTGAACGTTAGTTTTAATTGGACTTGTAAGGCTTACAAGCCCTAATCGATCGCTTGTATGCGAAGAATTTCTGTTAAGAAAAAAACTATAAATGCCTCCTTGACAATTACTTCAAAAGACAACGAGACCCTTAAAAAAAACTACCATTTTCAGTTTCTGATCTTTATTTTTATGGGGCTGATTAGTCCCTGTCCTAAAAAAAGTTAATATTTTTTTGGCACAGAAACTAGTCAGTCCCATAAAAATAAAAATCAAGAGTCGAAAAGGGTATTTTTTTTGTTAAGAATCTTGTTATCCCTTCGAGATCATTATCAGGATCGGATTGAATTTTCACTCTAATTAATTATACTGGTTTTAGTGCTTGCCGTGTTAATTAATTCTTTCCAATTAAGAACAGAAATTGAATCTAGAAGCTGGATTTGTTACCTACAAAATTAAAGAAGAGTGTTCAATTGATTAACCTTTTTTTGGTCTAAAGAAGAGTGTTCAATTGATTAACTAAGATATGAAAACAACTTTGTAATTATTATGTTATTCGTCGAGCCTATTTTAACATATAGTACATTCAGTTTAACAGAATACCGTATTATTATTTAGACAAATGAGAAGAAATTAATTTTCAGAAAAGAAAAAGACGCTTTTAATTTATACCCTACGATTTGTCGATGTCGTATTTTAATTGAAAACATGGGAAACCTATTCTAGTATGAAACCCCAACAACGAAAGCTTCAGACACAAATACAAAGCACCTGCAACAACTCCCTTATTTACCAACATCAATTTCCTATAATTTCTATGGATCTTTCTCCTATCACATAAATGGTTAATTATATTTTTTTAGTAATGATAAAAATTTCCGTAATCATTCGTGTATTTTTTATTAATAGCTTAATTTTTTTTAAAAATAAATGTTATTATATAATATCATAATTTTTATGACTTAAAAATTTTGAATTTGATTTTTATTTTCAATATATATATATATATATATATATATATATTAAAAATTAATCACCATATATTTATATATTATTTAATTTATTTTTAATTAAAAAATACTACATTCTTTTATTTATTAATTTATTTATTAGAGCGCATATATAATATTTTAAATAAAATAATGCATATTTTAAAATATTTGAAAAAAATTGTATTATATAATATTATATTCTTAACAAAAGTAAATAATTTTAGTTTTTTTAACGAATAATTTAATTATTTATTAAGTGATATAAAATAATTTAATAATTTTATCTTTTAGTGCATCCAATACTTTTATCGAATCCTAAAAGTTGCACATGCTTTGTTTCCAAATATTTGGATTAAAAAATTGTATTATATAATAATATATTCTTTGTTAAGTAGTATAAAATAATTTAATTATTTTATATTTTGTAATTAATTATAATACCTTAATATTATAAAAGTTTTACCGTATAATAATTAATCTTAATAAATAAAAATATTTTTATATGTATTTATATGATTTATATTTATTTATTTAAAAGTAAAAGATTATATTTTTTATTTTGAAAAGATTATATATTAAAATATATGTATATATGTATGTATTTTTTATTTATAAAATTTATCAATTTTTTAGGGTAAATTAAAGTATTATTTTGGTTTTCAACGTTTGGGCCAAATTTTAATTTAATCCGTAACATTTCAAACGTTTAATTTTGTCCCAAAAAATTTTAAACGGGTTCAATGTTATTCTACCGTTAAATTTGACACAGATAGTTAACTGAATGAGTGACATATATGTTAATAATGTTATTATTAAGTCATCTTTTTTCTTTGTGTTCGAAAAATATAACCAAAATTTTCTTGCAACATTTCATCTTTTCGATTTTTTTTATTGTAAAAAAGTTCAAAATCCTATCGATCAATCATCAACGATCTAGAATCAAAGGAAAAACTTTTAAATTGGTGATCATTGGTGGATTGATTTTACTTACGTACTGAAATCAAACGTTATTGAATCTTCAATATGCTAATTATTCATATTAAATTTAATGGTGAGATAATATTGAATTCATTTTTTTTATTGAAATAGGACGTACGAACATTTTTAAGACTGAAATAAAATATTTGAAACATTACAGACCAAATTAATACATAGCCTAAACGTAAGTTAATACTGAAAATGGCCCTTGAAATTTGACCACTGACTCAATTTAGCCCTTCAATTTCGATTGATTTAAATTGTACCCTAAAACTTTGAAGCGTGACTCAAACTGGCGCTTCCGTCCACTTCTGTCACCATAGCGATGACGTGTCATGTTTAATTAACACCTGACACTGATTAGATGACATCATTTTACTATTTCTACCTAAACATTTGCAAAACGAAGCCGTGTGACACTACAAGGAGGTTAAACCCCAATTCACTGTTCATTCATAACAGAAAACTCAATTGACCCTTTTTCTTCTTATTTCTCTCGTATACGCTTTGAAATTGAAGAACCAATGTCGTCATTGTAGGCCAAGTTGGAAGCTGTTGTTACCTGCTTCGTTTGTTCCTAGTGAAGACGAATAACCTGCGAACAACCATTTGTGCAAGAGTAGGTCAGTAACAAAATCACGACTCTCAATCTTCGATGTTCTATTTTTATATCTTTTGTTGGTTGAGGTTTGTTGATCATTATTTTTTGTTATTTTTTATCAATTGAAGAAGATTCTTGTTGGCTTAGAAAATGAGGGTTGGATTTATGACCTTCTTTTAAAATTGATTAATTTTGCCTCAAACCAGAAAGTGTAACTTAGCTTTTGCTCTGTCTGTGAGATGGATTATACAGGAGATCATTTCATTTTATCTCATAAATCATAAAAAACAGAATTAGTGCAGTGAAGAAGAAGATGATACAGCCATATATCCTGGTTCAGTTGTCTCATACAATGCAACCTACATCCAATCTCCACCACAACAGCGGTAGAATTTTCACTATCATATTAAATATTACATACACCAATTTTTCTAGGATTCTACCCAATCTTATTTGGGACAAACCCAACTTCTACCCAAGCCAGATTTGACTAGGAACTCACCCTAACTTTCAACAGCAAAGTGCTTATCCAACTTGTAAGGGATATAACTCAGACATCAGACACAAAACAAAAATACAAACAAAGAAGTTCTGAAATAAATCTTGATTTTTCTCTCCAAATTTCTCTTTATGCCTTTTTCTCATTGACTTTTTCTTAATGCCTCTCTTTTATGCATTTTTCACTGAATAGAAATAAAAAAAGACATTACATACAACCATAATACTCAAATATAAACCATGAAGGAGATGATGCTTCACTGCCTTGATGCTATAAGATGAACCTGATTCAGCACTCTCTGATGAAGCTCTCCATCTTGGCGGAATATTTCTTTGATGTAGAAATACTATCCAAAACATTGAACTCTCACAAGAAAACTCTCAATGAAACTCAAAGCTCTGATTCTCTCTCATTGTCTTCAAAACCGAGTTGAATTTTCTTTTTATATTGAGCTCTGTTTCAACACCTAGGGCTCACTTCACAAAGTCACCTTCTTGAATCTAGAGCTTGTTGAGGTCTTTCTTTTTCTTTCTTCTATCAGCCCTAAAAATTAGGAATATTTTTATCAGAGACAAGTAACGCAACTTCCTTGAAAACAAATCCTCAATGAATTTGATAAATTCAAGCCCTTAATTTTGTGCTTTTGCTCTAAAAAATAATACTACCCATTGATTTATAGCAGAAAAAAATTGCCTCCATTTTTTTCCATATTTTCCGAAATGGTAGTGTAGAGGGAACAAGATACAATCAAGCGATTTTCTTGCATATAAATGAAAACAAATTACCTTTTTTTTTTATTGTGTTTTGATTAGACATTTGCTTTTTTTCTTTTGATTTGGTGCCTAATGAAAGGTAGAGCAACTTTTTTTCTTAGATGTTTAGTGATAGAATGAGAAAATGAATTCCTCTTTTTTCTTTGGACATTACCTGAAGCAACATAGCTTTTCAGCTTAGAGTTACTTTTCTTTGTTTTGATTGGCATTGGGCTGGGTAATGGACTCATCTTTCAATTTGTAGTTTTAGGAGCACTTAGACTTTTTAGTTGGACTCCTTGACTTCTTTGATTCGGGCTGTGTAACACCTTACTATACTAAATCTTATGCTTAAGCCATAAGACTGAGATAGTAAGGCATTACAAACCTCTAAACAATAAAAATATACATATATTTATGAAAGAAATAGTATAGTAGGAGCCTTGAAACAAACGGGTAAACAAAAATCGCAAAATGAAAAGCGCAACGCTCAAGGAATAGGATTACTTGCGTACTAAGAAACCTAATAGGAAAAAGATAAAGGTAAACCGAGATGTAAAGGAAAGCCAAGGAAACAGTATAACTAGCCCCTGACTCAGCCTGCGAAGTTAAGGCTGGCTGGAGGATATATATATATATATATATATATATATATATATATATATATATATATATATATATATGAACATACATAGGTATTCCCAAAATATACCAAAATACCACAATAAACTCATATCTCTCCCTCAACCTCTAAGAGGAGCAGCATACACAAGTTACTTGGGGAGTAAGCTACACACATATATATACACAAATATGAACAGAAACCTAAAATACATCCAGGAACTACTTCGCTTCAAGATCCAGACGCCTAGCAAGGAGCCTCTCGACCTGCATCTGAAAAATAGTAACACAGTATGGAATGAGAACCTGAGGTTCTCAGCACGGTAAAAGTGCCACACGCATAATAAATAAGGTCCTGAGAATGCCATAGACAATCCTAGAACTTCGTCATTCAATTATCCAACTTAATTACTAAACAGAAGCTTTAAACAGGGGTAGGTATTCTAAATCTACCTAACTTACTCAATTTCAATCCTAATCTAACACCAAACCATTTCTCCATTTCCTCCATCCCTCCATCATCCACAATGCAACAGAAACAGGCAACCAAATAAGTTCACGCACAAGTAATGAGCAGATAGTACAAATAGCAAGTATAATAGATAGCAGGTGATATATATCAATTAGGCAAACCCAAGAAATGCATAGCAATCAAAACAAACAAATGCATATGATGCATGCATGTCCTATGGCTGATGGGGCCCATCTGTCGGTTATCCAGCCAACCCAACAAGTCCGAAAACCTTAGACTGTCCCCCGTCACGCATCCCCAAGAGTCTATGCATAGAGTTCACATTCAATCATCATATAATCACTCAATAGGGGCTATCCATACCCGGGAATTTATACGTGCCCGGTCACCCTTACGACGTAGGGTAAACAGAGTATCGAGATTCAACCTGGAACACGTGGTGGCGAGCCATGGTTTTTACCCAGAGAAACTCATATCTCATATATCATTATTCATAAGCCATGGCAATTTTATTATCAATACATCATCACTTGTCAAGCCTTAGCGTTAAACTTCGTTAACATACTCATTTCCTTCATAAAAGCCACCATTTACAACTTTCTTCACCCCCAAGATATCTTATTTTCCTAGCTTCTTTTATCCACTGGACCTAAAACCATACTTTAAACCTTAAAGGAAGAAAATAGAGGTTTAGAAGTGGAAAATTGGTTTAAAAACAGTCAAAACCAATTTTTGCAGCAGGCAGCATCCACGCGTACGCGTAGAGCATACATCAAGTCACACGTAAGCATGAGTCATGGGTACGCGTGAATATGATCACACGCGTACGCATGCTTCTCGCGCATTCGTCGCCAAAATTTCACTCCACGCGTACGCGTGAGCCACGCTCACGCGTGGATGGGCGTTCTTTCGAAAAATGAGCAGAATGCCCAGGAAACTTGCAGCAACCTGTTTGGCCATCCTGAACACAGATTTAAACACTAAACTTGCAACGTCCATAACTTTCTCCACAAAATTCCGTTTTCCACAAAGTTGATATCAATCAAAATCTCTTAAAACCATATTTTATTTGCAACAAACCACAATTTAATCCAAAATTTGAGGAGAATATTATGGACGTCTAAAGTTCATCAAAATTTGGTTTTAACCAATTTCCAACAAAACCTCACTTTCTCCGATTTAAGTTTCTTACCATTAAAACTTGCATTACAATACCATATCAACCCAATTCATCAACAACCATTGCCAATATAACCTATAATCAACTTAACCAACCTTGATCATCAATAATTATCCACATTTACCTCATACCTCATTAACCCTTCATTTATTCATATCAATTCTTCACCTATACCAACTTTCATCATATATTTGTCAACCTTCCATCAACATATACCAATTAAATTCCATTAACATAAATCAACCCTTCATACACATTAATCTATCAACTTTACATAACACATTTTAGTAACAAACACCAACAACAATCCATCAATACATCAACATCAACACAACCCATTATAAGCAAGTCCAAGAGCATAAAATTAATAACCTCAATGTCTCATAATTCCAATATATGTTCATCAACAATTATACCAACAATACAAAGCTACTCATTAAATGCCACTAACAAATTCAACTTATCCTATGGTTCTTCTAACCTAAGTTTTCATAACACCGTAAATATTAAACGTGCGAAACTTAAACCATACTTTGGCCAATCACTTAGTTCACCCAAGGCAGCCTCACAACTCAAAATTACAGCCCCTCCAAGCTCAATTAAAACAGCCCCCAAACCAAGCTTGATCACCAACAAGCCTCCAATTACTCCCAACTCAAATCCAATGCTTATATGCCAACTTAATCTACACCTAATACATATACATGTTCCAATTTCAGTTTTTTCCATCATAAATACAAGATTGAGCTAGGGTTAGGGTGTTCTTACCATATCCATATGCTCAATAGCTTGAGCCCACAAGTCCCAGAAGCTAACTTGAACCTAGAACACAAAAATTGGACAAGATTCACCATAGATTTTCAAGTTTACCAAAGAAAGAGGGATAGAGATTCTGAACCAAATATGAGGTTTACCGGTGAAATTGTTTGGATAGAAAGGTAGAGCTCGACGCACTGAGCGTGTGGCCGCGAACGATGCGGCTATCGTAGCTCAAACGAGGAAGATATGGTGATTGGAGTATTTGGTTAGGGTTAGGGAGCTCTCCTCCTCTCCCTTTCTGTTATGGCGTCTAGCAGCTAATGAGGAAGAAGAAAGCTGTTGTTTCATTTAAGAGTTTGGGTCCGGTTGGACCCACGGGTCCGGTTTGGGTCCCAATTCAACCAGTTCAATCCTTCCGGTCCCATTTTTGGGCCAAATTTTCGATATTGATATCAAAATTCTCATTTCGACGATCTTTATCCTATTTTGATATTAGTTTTTCATTTTTAGCTTTTCTAATTAAAATGCAACTTATTAACTAATTACTTACCAATTTTTGGCGGGATTTACAGGCTGTGTTATGAGCAAGGTTCTGAGAACCGGACCGGTCATCAAATCGCTCTAATCACTGGTTCACTGGTTCATTGGTCTAACCGGTTCAATCAGTGGTCCAACCGAAAAAACCGTTTTAGAATAAAAATCGCGTTATCATTATATTATAAACTAACAACATTCTAATAAATCATTAGAAAATAAACTATAATACTCAAGCAATAAACTAACAACATTCTAATAAGTCATCTATATATTTAATTGTATGTACCGTAAGAAATCAAAAAAAAGTTTATACTTTATACACATACCAAATCATGTGTTTATCATATTCACAAAAATGTCTGATTCAACCAAACAAATATCTCAATAATGAACACAAAATGAATCATAATGAAACTGAATAAATGTCCTGTCCCTTAATAACTACCTCAGAGAATGGCTGATTCCAACAATAAAAAAAAATGCATAAATATAATGCTCTCAAGTGTTGTTATCACTTGAAACACTTGAAAAGTACCAAATGTATATGTATTACTTAGAAAAACATGCATTATCCAGTAAACTATAACAATGTTTCACTAGCCTTAATTCTATAAAGTTTCTCATGAACTAGATGTTTAGCACATAAAGTAAGATAAGAAATGTGACTACAAGTGCAGAACCAGAATATAACAAGAGGCGGGGTAGATCTTCATAGCTAGGATAGATAATTTCATAGGCATAAAATATATAGGACACACAGTATGAAGACGAATGGGTTTGTCTCCTCTTCAGTGCAGCCTTTGGCAAGTTGCACTTTAGAGCATAAAGTACATCATTTAAAAGATAGAAGAACTACTGACACAACTACCTTAAAATAAGTAATTTTGCAGTTGCAATCTTCCCTCTAAATTGTAGGAGCAGCTCCACCATTCCAGCATCAGATACAAGGCATGCCAAGTGAAGCACACTTCATCCAGCAACAAACATTATAAAACAAGCATAAAGTAACCACATTAAACCTGAAATCAATAAAGATAAACAAAAATAAAAAAATTTCAATAATGATTTTATTTCTAATTTTTGCAATAGCAAGACAATTTCAACAAAAATTTTAGAAACTGAAAAAAACAGCAGCAGCACAAAATCAATGAGCAGAAGCACAAAACCAGTAAAACACTATCAGAGCCATCGAGCAATTATAAACAGCCACAACACAATGAAAAATCAAAAAATATGAACCAGTAAAAACAGCCTAAGCCACAGAAATCAACGAAAAATAAAAAAAATATGAACCAGTAAAAATAGCCTAAGCCACATAAATTAAAAGCAGCCACAGCCACAGACCATGAGCAAATATGAACAAAAAATTTAGGAGCCATCAGCAACTGGTGAACCAGTAAAACACTATCAGAGCCATCGAGCAATTAGAAAACACTAAAACAGAGTAAAAGAGTAAGTATTAGGTGTTCTGGTTGATACAAATGATATAACAGAGTAAGTTTATTTTAATACACATGATTTAATAGAGTAACAGAGCAATCAGAAGTTCAAAACTATATGATACAAATTTGTAAATTTGTAAAATTTCAACCATCAGCAACTAGCAAATTCAAGAGTACAAGACAGATCCATCAACAACAGGAAATTACAATTTACCAAACATTCAGAACCAAACTTCAAACCAAGACCGAAGAAGAAGAATTGAAGAAAAATGGAACAAAAATTGAAGAAGAATACCGAAGAAGAAGACCGAAGAACAACAATTTCGGAACTTCAAACCAAGAAGACCGAGCCCTCAGTGAAGATGAATACGAGAAGCCACTAACCTGGGTTCCGTGCCGAGAAGCCAGCGAAGATGAAGAGGACGTGCCGAGCAACTGGGTTCTAGACACGGGAAAGAGGAAGAAGCGGCGGCGCTGAGGACCTGGGGACGGCGGCGGCGCTGACGACCTGGGACCGACGGCGGCGAAGAAGGGCTAGGGTTCCATTTGCTTCAGAGTTCAGAGTTCTCCAGTCCAGGATGTGAGTGAGTGACGAATGAATTGGGGGAATAAGGGTTGGTTCACACTTCACGGATTTGTTTCATTTTTTTATTTTCAAATAAAAAACGGCACCGTTTTATTCGAACCGGCCGGTTATCGGTACGGTCAATCGATCGGTTTGACGGTTTCTGAACGGTTTTCTTTCTAACAGTTTTAGATAATAAATCGGACCGCTTGTATTGTCGGTTCGCAATTAAATTAGTCAAACCGGTCGGTCCGGTCCGGTTTTCAAAACCTTGATTATGAGCATAAGCTTGTATATACTAAACAACACATCAACAACATACTTGAGTTATTAACCTAAAATAAACTTATGTTTGTCATCACTAAAAATGTTATTATTGTTTGCTAAACTTAATATCAATAAGTCAATCAAAAATTTGGGTTGATTATGATAGTTGATAGAGTTAGGGTGCTAGGGTTTAAAATTTTTTTCATTGTATTTGCACAATGATCAGTGATGCGTTGGGTATATATATGGATGTTAATGGCAATGTATTTGATAGCTTTAGAGCTTTTGATTTGGTTGCTTACATTTTTCTGTTTTTTAGTTTATGAGAAGTTGGGTTTAATGGAGGATTTAAGTTGGATATTAGTAGCAACGTATTTTTCTACTTTTAATTTAGTTGCTTGCGTTTTTCGTGTTTTGATTTGAAGAAATTTAATTATGATTGATGATATTCTAGATATCATGTTTGATATATTATAGCAGTTAATACTGCTACTACTTGAATACTATGATTAACTACTATGAATTGTATTAGTTAATATGTTTAAATTTTATTTTGGTTTAATTATTTTGGTATATTACAGTAGTTAATCTGTTGCAATGATTAATATGTATAACTTTTGAGTTACCATATTTATATGTAATCTACATATTTTATTTTCTACTCAGTTTTTACTTAGACATGGTTCATCATTTTATTGCAATAAAAATATATCTAATTTTATATGCTATCTCATATTTTAATTACTATTTTTTTTTATAGACCATAACCTATATATACAAACCCAAACAGAACAATATTTCATATTCTTAAAGTTCTAATTTTAGTTTTAACTGCACTAATTCTCCATTATAGATTGATCTTTCAATATTTTTAGTTGATTTGAGTTTTATTTTTTTCAATCATACCATTATTTTTACTTACATCTGTTTGTACAGATGAACCACACCATCTTTTTTCAACAATTTAAAACACAAAAAAATAAAAAAATAAAAACAAAAAAAAATAAGAGAAAGAACAATACAAAACTAAAAAGGCATTTAGTAAAAAAGATGTAGAATCAAGTAGCGAACATTCAAGCAACTCACATTATAATTAGGACATCCATAAAATAGTCTTTGTGGGTTAGCATATTTGTACCATACCAATAAAAAATGGGTTACATCCCATAGCCACACCAATGTGGATGGAAACTTTTCCACTTTTGTCATGATATGCATTTCTCATCCAACTGCCATGCGAACGTGATCTACTCAAGCTCTGGAAAGCTTCGCTGCTGCTGCTCCTCAACATCCTCCCTAATTCACCAAAAAAGGGGTTCATTTTGGGAGATTTGGGGTTAGCTTTTTATGTTCAAATTTCAAATTTCAGAGAACTATACTTATAAGAATTTTGTCGCGTCATATAACGGTAAAAAGTATTAAGTGTCAATTAAACGTGATACGTCATTGTTCGGTAATAAAAGTAGATGAAAGAGTCTGTTTAAGTCACCTCTCAAAATTTTAGAGTACAATTTAAATTAATTAAAAATTGAATCACTAAATTGAGTCGAAAGTTAAATTTTAAAAATTATTTTAAATATTAAATTACTTAAATATTGAAGAACAAAAAAATAATTTTTTTATAACATCTTTTCATTTTTGTTTAATTAAATTTAATCATTCGTAAAAAAAATAATGCATCAAATATGCACAAAATTATTGGAGTTATTTCAGAGGTAACTTTATCTCGTAACACAGTATAGCATCAGAAAGATGAACGGCGCCTTAGGCCCTTAGCTTGGAGATTATTATTATAGCCATTAAAGTTAAGTCTATAAAATAAATTATAAAAAATATTAGTTGTTTTTTAAATTTATTTTTTTAATTTATTATTATTTAATTAATTTAAATATCTATTTTCACATATTAAATTATTAATTATTCAAAAAATTAGAAAAATTACTTATTTTTTATTTTCTCTTCCCCGTCAAAACAGATTATTTACCTAATCTCACAAAACCGTGCATGTAACAATTACTGTAGCCTGTTGCTGACGAACTTGTCTTGATCACGACCAAACAAAAAAAACATTATGATGGCAACAATTATTAATTTCGTAACGGAAAGGATAACTATCAATTATTAAATTAAGCTGTCCCAATGTGACAAAAGAAAATTAGTTCTCTACAGAATCTAAAGGTTAGCAAGAAATAACGAATCAAGAATATTTCCCGTATGTTTTGGTACAGAGAACTTAGAAGAATCGCATTTAACTTGGACCTTTCGCTTCACAAATAGCTAATTCTACAATTTAACAGTGTTACACTAACCGTTGCACATCATCTTTTTTTTTTTTCTTTTTTCCTTTTTTATCTTCTTTAATTTTTTTAAAAAGCTCAAAAATTATCTCCTAAATTAAAATCGAGAATACTTAAATTTGTCCCCCAAAATTATATATGCATTTTAAAAGTCCATAAAATTTTAATTTATTCAATTTAAATTTCAAAATTTATATTTATAACTCACGTTAATCTCTGAGTCAATTTTTAACATAAAAATATTAACAGTATATTGAGTTAGACTAATAATATTGTCATACTGAATTATAAGAAAATAACGCTATTTTTTTTATAGTACTCAAATAGCCAAAAAATGATTCTTTTAAAACTATTTAAACTATTTTTTTCTCCATAAATGCTTCGTACGGATTTTTTTTTTATTATTATTTGAATGCTAAAAACAAAATAACATTATATTTCCATAATTCAACGTGATAATATTATTAGTCTATTTTATCTTACTGTTAATATTTTTGTGATAAAAATTAATTCAAAAATTAAAATAAAAGATTAAAATAAATTATAAATAAATTTTAAAAATTAAATTAAATCCATTAAAATTTTAAAGATCAATTTAAAATACGAATGTAAATTTCAGCTCAATTATAATCTACTGCGTACATTGGGGCTGACAGTCCTAAATAGACAATAATAATGAGGAGATGACGACACACCAATTTTTGTGGGTATTCCTCTCACTCGCTACAAGGAAAGCTGGATGAAAAAACTTGATACATCATGCATGAATCATTCATGAATCATGTTCCAGCTATTTATTTATTTATTTATTTATTTATTTATTTATTTATTATCATTTGATTGTATCATTTATCACTTTTGCTTAGTTTTCATTCTTTAGATTTTCATGAAGAAATGAATTTTATAATGATATCTTTTAAAATTTTTATTTGTATATAGTTTAATAATTGAGATGTTATATATTATCTTTTATTTGAAGGATATTATCAAGTTTGCACTCTAAGATCATCAGTTAGCTAGCATCATGATACGTAAATAAAATATTAAAATATTCACAAAATACCATTGAAAAAGAGAAGAAAAGGTAGATAAAATACGCGTATTATTTTCATAAATTGCATGCACGGTAATTTAGGGTGAATTAAATTTGGATTATGCTAACAAATACTTGACACTTATTAAAGCTTTCAATGGTAGAAAATTTGGAGATTGTTAATTCATTAATAATTTAACAATTTTATCCTTTTAAAGCACTACTACGTACTTCTTATGATGAAATCTGAACATTAACGTAAAAATTTAGGGTAAATTCTCTGGTGTAGAAGCATATATAATTTTTTGAAAAAAATTTGGTAACAAAAAATTTTCAGTCATAATTAGCCAAAAATTTTTATAAATTTTTTTATTTATATTACTTAATAATAATTTTATTTTTTATCTCACTCTCTTATCATTTTACTTATCATATTTTTATCAACTTTACTTATTAATGATATTAATTATAGTATGATATTCTTTACTATTAGGCATTCTTATAATTAATATTTAATATTTTTTAATAATTTAATTTTTATATTTAAGAATACATTAAATAATAATAATAATAATAATAATAATAATAATAATAATAATAATAATAATAATAATAGACGGTAATGATAATATACATTAGTTGAGTTAATTACACTTGATTTTTTGTTTCCCTTAAGGCATTTAATATCAATCAATGGAAATACGAAAAAATCATTAATTTTTTATTTTCGTTAAGACATTTACTTGCACTTCATTCTTTGTAATATATACCTTCCATTAATTTAACTATGATCATTCAAAAATCATGACTATAATACCATTGCAAGCAGAATATATAGTGTATAAGTCAAGAAATTTTACAAGAAGTCACGTTTATCGTTGCAAATAGTATGGCATTTGAATTCGACCTTAATACGGTACCTATGGTAAAAGATACTGATGAAGAATTTGAAAAACAGACGGACTCACTCGACAAAGTTGTTGTCAGTCAACCAATTTTCGAGAATATGAAAAACCACACTAGTTTTGATGAGGTATGGTAGTAAACTGATTTAAATTTTTTTTTGTGCTTTTATGTGCATTTATAATTATATTGTATACTAACTAAGTTCATACACATAACATTCATACGTACATATACATAACATCCATAATTACATACAACTAACATCTAAAAATTAAATTCATGTTTATTAGATATTACATCCACACACATATCATTTTTTAGTTATTGCATATGTAAATATAAAGTTAACACATATGTTTCTAAATTTTATCATAATTGAATTTAAAAAAAATATCAAATTCTTAAATTAATTTATTCAATTGATAAATTTACACATAACATCTATAAATTCATACACATAACATCCATAATTTCATGTTAATAACATCCATAATTTGTATTCATAATATTTATAATTTTATACCTATAATATTTATAATTAATAAATTTTCATAATTAATATTATCAAATTTTAAACTATACGTCTTATTGTATTTTTTAAATTGTCTCATATGTGCACTAATAGACTATGATTTTAATTATTTTAATATTTTTATTTAATATTCATATGTATGCTTATTTATTGATTTTAATATGACGAGTTAATAATTATTTTTAAAAAATTATTTTTTAATTTTGTTTATATTTTATATTTTATTTTTATTTTTTAATAGTCTATATATAAACTATAAGTTGTGTAGTAGAGGTTGTTAAAACTTTTAAATTTAATTTTCATATTTTTTGCAGAGAAATTACATTTTAATGGATAATAATGTGATTGAGAGATGTTAGGGATTTGATTTGGAAGAAAGTGAAATTAATTTTGGAAAGAACATTAATAATTTTAAATATGTAGCAAAATAGTAGGTGAGAAGAAGGATAAGTGATAAGGAGGTGTATGTCACTTGTTTATCAAAAGAATAGAAATTTTTATGTAATACTCTTATATTATAATTATTTTTTGGCTATTTTGATAAGTGTTTATAGAAAAACATTTTTTATGTTATTGCAGTATTGTGCAGGACGTATATAGTGATTATTACGTGGATGAGTGTGTTGGTTTCTGTTGGAGATGAAGTAGATTAGTACTAATTAACAATTAATAATAACAAGCTGTGATGATGAGCTGAATGTTTTTTGGTAAAGTAGGTGTATTTAAATAATTACAAAAAACATTCTAATTAGTTGGTTAGATGTATGTAAGTTGGGTTAATATATAATTATTTATTTTATTTTTTGAGTAGATGAAAAATGTTTAAAAAAACTATGGAAACATTTAAAAGTGAACATTTAGAAAAAAAAAAAATCATAATATGGGATACAGATGAAAAGAAAAAAAGAAACGAAAATAATATTTGGCTTATAGAAAATTAGTGTATAATGGAGTTTTAAATAAATTTTATTAGCTAATCCTGATACAAACATATAATAAGAAGTAATATGAATAATTATACAATTATAATGCTATGAACAGATGCATGAAACAAGAGGAAACGAAAAAAATGATTGTCTGAATTTTTTTTTATTCATTACAATATATTTTAGATTTCTGTTATTATTGTCTTTATTCATTTTTCTATGAATATTTGAAAAATATAATAAATATAAACTTATTAATATAGTATAATAAATATAAACTAATTTATGAATTATAAAAATTTAAAAACAATAATTAATTCAATAAAAGATAAAATAAAAAAAAACACAGTTATTGTTAAATTAAGAATGTAAAATAAAATCCAATATGATATGATTATTTAATTATGACTTAATGAATGATTTTAATATGTAATTTATTGGTTAAATCAGTAACCTGCTAACTAACTAATTAGTCTGATAAGCAATGTCTCCTTGCATAATATGGATTCCAAACATTCATGATCTGGATGTGAATGAGTCGAATTAGTAAATCTTTGCCCGCTAGGCAAGAGGATAGCAAGTTACAAATTCTGTCTTTTTCTTGGTAGGGCGGCTGCTGGCACAGAGTTAGCCGATGCTTATTCCCCGGATACCGTCATTGCTTCTTCTCCGGGAAAAGAAGTTCACGTCGAGAAATGCAAAATTGCATGGATACGATCTTCGTTGTGCGTCGTGATCAATTGGATGGTTTCTTTGTATATTTTGGTACGAAGATTTTGTGAACGTAGTTCCGGGTAGTTTAGAGATTTGGTTTGAATAATTAGAAAATGTGTTATTAAAATCTTTACATTCGAATTTTAAATTCGGTAAGAAGTTATGTGAAGAAGAAAACTAAAAAGAAAATGAATTTTTTTATATGTTTGAATGAAGAGTAAATAAAAAAAATAAAGAGAAAAAAAATTAAAAGTTAGATTCAATATTTGATCAAATGAATGGAACAAATATGAAATGTCATATATAATTACAGCGACGAATCCAGAAAATTTTAACAATGTGGGCAAAATATATATAATATAATAATAATAATTTTGGGTTTAGCTAATATGTGTCCTAAAGACACATGACAAGTTTAGTATTAGTGAAAGGTTTTAAATTTTTTCATTTAATAACTGCAAAATAAATAAATTAAAAACTTAAGTTTTTTGTATTTCTATTAAAAATATTATCAATTTGTAATCTTAATATGTATTTTTAATATGTATTTTTAAGTCACAAGATAAATAAACTCTAATAAATTATATAATAAAAATATTATATTGCATAAAAATCAGCTATAAAATTGTTCATTAACCATTATGTATCTGTGTATAAATATATTTATTATTTAATTCATTTCTAATATGTATTTTATATTTTAATATGTATTCTATACTGATAGTTACTTTTTATGTACATATAGCATAATTATTGTTATAATTATATTTTGTTATTGTAAAATATGATTAGTCTTCAAAATATATAATTTACAAATTAAAATACTAAAATAATAATTTAAATAATAATATATAATTTATAATTCTATTTTTTAGGTTTCATACTTTAAAAAAAATTTTGTAATTTTTTTTTGTAATTTTTTTTAACAATACAATCAAAATGTCTCTCTTTTTTTTCATATATATATTGATGGTAATCAGTGGCTAAGAGAAGAGGGGGTTGAATCTTAGTCTCCATTTTCGCTGAATATTATTTTTTAACTTTTAAAGGAACTTCAGAAGATATTTTTACTTTTTGTCTCATAACAAGTTAATAGACATTTTTGTTTTGTATTGTAACAAGCTAAGAGACATTTTTCATTTTGTTTCCTGTGAACCAAAAATAAAGAAGAAGCAGAGAAGAGAGAATCACACCAAGAAGTATCCTGGTTCAGCTGCTAAGTGCAATACAGCCTACATCCAGTCTCCATCACAATGATGATGGAATTTCACTATCTTTTACAAAGATTACAAACACCAATTCATTTCCTAGCTAGGATCTATCCAATCCTATCAGAGACAAACCCAGATTCTACACCCAATCAGAATTTGACTATGACTCAAAACCTAGCTTTTAACCGCAAAGTGCTAACCCAACTTGCAAGAGAATCCCCACAGGATCATGAAACACAACATACAGATGTACAAAGAAATTCTGAGACATCTATGGCTTTTTCTCTAATATTGATCACTGCCTTTTTCTTACAAACCTCACCATGTTTGTCTTTTACCATGAGACCCAGACAGATAATACTAAGAAAAAGAAAACAAATTGAACATCTTTGAAGGAGAAGAACTCAGGAAGCTTGGGTAGCTATGAGAACTCTGTATTTTCACTTACTCTCCTTAATCTCAACCCTTAACCGTTCACCCTTAATATAGAAGGGGAAGCTTCCAAGGTTGAAACCGGTTCAACCAAGCAACTTCTTCTCCAACAAAAAACAGCAGTGGTTCAGACAAAGAGAAGAGAAAGGGAAAACCAAAAACCAACATGCATGTACCTCTCTCAACCCTTTTCATCAAGATCCTTCAATCTAAACCTTTGATCTTGACTTTAGCCCCAAGAATGAATTCGGACCCTTGATGAACCTCTGACCCAGGACAGCTCCTTGCTTTCCATTTTTGCTTTTTCCTACGTGTAGCTTGGCGGCTACCTTCTTCTTTGATGAACAAAAATGGAAGTGAACTTTTGCAACTGAGATCTTCTTCTCTGACAGAGGCGGATCCTTTCTTTTCTTAGTATGAAAAATCTTGAAGTTCTTCTTCAAAATCTTGTCTTCAATAGCAAAGATCTTGCCATGCCTTACTTTAGATCTTTCTTCATAGTCTTTCTTCTATAGGCTTTATTGTGACTTTACTTTTTTTCTGAAAGCTTTTAACTTTCATAACCTTCTGATAACTTCTTTCTTCTTCTCTATTGACATGACCGAAAGATAAGAGAGAGGAGAGAGATGAGACAAAGCTTTCAATACACAATAAACTCAATTTAATTTTGAGATTCGGTTACCAATACATGCAATCAATTGGATTGAAATTTGAATTCCATTAACCAATGGAGTGGGTAACCAAAGAGTGCATGCTCCAATTCCTTCTTTCTTCTTCCAATTCGGATCCACAATAATGTTAGACCAAGAGAAGTGTTTGCTTGGGCTTATTAGATTCTTGGGCCAGCTTATGGGTTTCTTTCATTTCAATGCACAACCACTTATATTAATTTTGCATAAGGCTTGATTAATAACAAGTTGGGCTCATATTGCCTTTTGACCCACACTAACACACACATTAAACAACCTATTGGAAGCAAATAACAATTTAATAATTTTTTAAATAATATTTTAATAATATTTGATCATCATTATAAATTAAATTTTCTAAACTCAACACATATACCACTAAACAATTATTTAAAAATTTACTTCTCATACAATCAAAAGTCAACTCTTAGTAATATTCATAGTTAAAAAAATTCTTTCAATTAATATAGTTGCTATAGGAAAAACTAAAACTAATTTTAAGAAAAGATAAATAATATCTTTTGAGTTCATTTTTAAGAAAGAACACTAATCTTATTTAAATTGAAAATTGATCATTCTAATAAACATCTAATATGAAATTCTTAAACTGACTATTAAGTATCAAAAGTTGAGTAAAAAATTATTATGAGGTTAAATTCAATAATTTAATGGGAGCAAATAAATATTATTATCATGTACTATTCAAAAAAAATTTAAATTGTAATGGGGGCACTTATCTCCACTACAATGTATATAGATCCGTCCTGTATATTTATGTTATGATAATATGAAAAAATAATAATTTCAATTATTTTAAATATAGATACAAATGAAATTAACAAAAATGTTTTAGTTAATTAAAGTTTGATATTAAAAATAAAATTGAATATAAATTATTAAAATAATAATTATTTAAATATAAATATAATTTGTGATATTTTATACACAGGTAATATATTTTGTATGTCCAAATTTTGTATTTTAGTCATGGATATAATTATATTTTACTTTAGTGTATATATATACTGTGATGTATTAAATAAAAATTGTATTTCTAAAATTTTAAAATGTATCACTTCTTTAAAAATTATTCTGGTCAATTTTTTTTATTTATCTACACAAATGTTACAAACAAAAAAGCCCACTTCATAAAGTTCTATTATTAAATTTGGGCACAGATAGATGAGGGTCTGTGTTCCTTAACTTAACTATTTCTCGCGAGTTCGATACTCACTAAAAGATGAAAATGAAACTTACTTGCTTGAAAGGATTGTCCACTTTGTACCTCTACAATACTCAAAAAATTAGTTATTGGGCTACCGGCCATACCTGATACAAACCAAAAAAAAAATATTTGATTACAGAATCCGTAACTTATGTTAACTAATAACATTAGGCTTCCATCAATTTTTATTTCCGTGTACGAACAATTTCTACGTAACTGTTGTCCCTGCACCTACCTTTAACACATCTCAATCTTTGTCTTTCAATGCTAAACACCTAGCACTCTATCCTATTGCCACAATCCAACTACATGTGAAAATTTAAGCCCAAAACTTTAGTTATTCACATGGGTACCATTTTTATTGGATATTCTTGCATTATTTTGCCCCACATTTAAGATAAATATTAGGCGATTGACCATTTTATTTTATTTTTCTTGCATTTGAATAAATAATATTTATTTTTTTTACTAAAAATATTAGTCTCCAAACATTCTCACAAACTTAACAAATTACCTATAATTTTATACATACATTAAAACTGAATTCCGCCAATTTTATTGGTTCAAATAACTTTTCAACACTTATAAAATTTCTATTAGAATAATGTTAGGAAATCAATATTATTGGAACCGATTTCAGCTAACAATACAGCAGAATACCAAATAAATTCTGTATAAAATCTATTTAAAACGAGTGTTTGTTAAATTTGAATTTTATATATTTTTTTTAATTGAGTTTCAAATATTTTTATTTTTAAGATTTTTGAGTTTTTTTATATTAAATATTGATTACAATATTAGTTTCCAAGACTCTCTCTAAGAAAAATAATTGTTTAATTGTTAATTTTTAAAAATAAATGTGCATCATGTACTAATTTCTTCTCTATTAAATAAGTAGTGCAGAGAAGAGGATTCCAGAATATTATGTGTGCCTATTCAATTTCTATTCCATGCTGTTTCCTTGATAACCTTGGTGAAATATTGAAAATAATATTTTTTGCTCATATACGAGGGATTCATATCGCAGATGAAATGATGAATACTTCTTCTTTTAGCCATGCATTGAAAGAGAAAAAAAGAAAACATGCATTATTATGAATGCTGCAATGCAAGACCTTGTGTTCTTTGCAATTGCCAAACATCAATCGGAGGCTTATGGTATTTATACTCGCCGAAAACTGGTTTTTCTGCCATTTGAGTAGTACCTTAATAATTGGCATGTTGATGAACATAGAAAATTAGAAATAGTATGTTAAGTTATTAACTGATGCTGCACACATAATAGATTTGTGGTTATTATATTCATTATTGAAGATGATAGAGTAATATAGCTTCTTTGGATAACTAACCAATAATTTCAAATTGAACATGTAATAAGTAATAATCACGAGAAACATGCAGACATGCATGAAACTTAAAAGGTTATATTTATTTGGGAATAATATATTTTGTTATATCACTGGCTATTGCATATTCTTTGAAAACAAGATATTTTCTATCGTGCTTAAATTTTAGACGTAGAATTCAAAAATAAAAGAGTGGGTTTTATCTTTTTTTATCTTTATTTTTAGGTAATTTAAACACAAAAATCATAGACACCAAAAAATTTCTTAAAAATAATTATCTCATTTCTGGTAAAATATTTTGCTACTTAGTTGACATTTAAATAGAAATTTTATAGATTCAGAATACACTCAGAGCAGAGATAAAAAAACTAAAAATCAATTTTGTAATATAAACATATTAATATAAAAATTTTAAGGAGGACTAAACTAAAATTTATATATTATTTATAAAAAAAATTGAAATTTGGAGTGTGTTGTATATGAGGCTCCGCCCTTAAATATCTCCCACGGTTTTCTATGATAACCTTAATGTTATTCCTCTTGTAGTTGCTAGCCCATTCTACACAGTTGTTCCAAGCATTTTGAGAATTTGAGTCAATTTGTATTTTGTCCAGCATCGTCTTGCATCTAAACAATTATTTGTTGAAGTTGTTCTCTCACTAAGGCTATCTTTGTTGCTACATTTTCATTCCTGAGGACCAAGCTCAAAGTGCTTCCACCCAAGCCTTTAAGATTGAAGGGGTCTTTGTTGTTAAGTATATTAGGATGGTGATTGTCGTGGTCTAGTCACGACATTAACGTGATAAAAGCTGCGGTAATTTCATATTTAATATATAAGACAGACCAAATTGTTAAAGTAATAAGGGAAATAATATTCAGATGCGCAGATAAAATTTATAAGATGTGATTATGTTAAGAAATAATATATATATGTATGACCCAAGTGGGAGATTGTTAGGAAATTATTTAATTTTCTAATTTTTTTGTGGGCAATACATATATTAATTATAATCACAAATTATGCTATTTCAAATTAAATGACTTATATAATAGTGATCTCATTTATTGTTATAAATGCTAAATTGAATAAATCATAATTACTTTTGATTTGGAATTAAATGAGAATATATAAAATCAGATATTATCTTTTGTTCTTCAGATAATTATCTTTTGATGTATTTTAGATATATTATTTTTTGGACTTTAGATACTATTTTATTTGGGTTATAGGGTTTAATGGGTGTCATGCTCAAATATAAATAGTGCCTTCAGGTTTCGGTTCCCAACATACCAAAACCGCCTCAACAACTCTTTCCCCATCAGAGAAGTTGCAATTTAGCCGCCTAGGAATATAGAAGGCTTTGGTTGAAGAAGATCGAAAGAACCACAAGATCCAAACTCTTCTGATCGCGATTCATGTTTATGAATTCAGGTACGCTTCCGCATTCAGATATTTTATTTCGTAATGATTTAACATGGATAATCTTTGAATCATGAAAAATGACAACTAGTGGTATCAGAGCCATCTATGATTAAACCATTAAAAAATTATAAATTTTTTTAATTTGAATTTGAATTTTAATTTGAGTTTGTGAAATTAGATTCAAATATGTGCTGCTTTTGGATTGTGTAGCACATTTTAATAAAATTGAAAGAGTAAATAAAGAGTGTATAAAAAATACACAAATAGTACATAAAGAGCATACTTACTATAAAATTTTTTGTAGGCACCATGATTTAACCTGTGAATATGAATCCAGTTTTTTTTTAAAGAAAAGAAAGGTTCTTCGTTTGTTTTTTTTTTATTCCATATGGATTTATTCTTTTGGCAAATTCATTTTTTTTTATGTTTTGCGTGGATTTAATTATAATGATTGATTCTAATCTTAACGGATCAAAAAAATTTTTTTGGCACATGAATTTGTTGCATAGTTATAATCACGTTTTTTCTCTTTAGAGTCTGAAAAAGAAGACGCTATTAAGATTTAATTCCTTTTGCGATTTAAATATTTTTTAATTGTTGCATAAGGAGGATTATTATACCCACCTATTTTATAAAGATTTGATTTTGGAATAAATTGATTGAATATTATACTGCTAAAGTAGTCTCTTTTGTGAAAATTGATTTATTTAAAATATTAAGAATATAGTGATATGTAATTCATACGAATGTTGATCAGACAAAAAAAAGATCTGTATTTGGCCAAATTATATACACATATTGATAGTAAATACATGTTTGGGTAACTAATTAAGAATAAAATAATGCTTATTACTTATGCGGACAATAATCAGCCCAAAAGAAGTTCATTGTTTGGCCAAATAATAAGCATTGCACACTTTTGTTTATTTTCTATTAATGATGCGGTCAATAATCGGCCCAATGGAAGGTTATTGTTTGGCCAATTAATAGAAAATATATGCGGTAATAAATAGGTTGCGAAGTTTAAGTTTCCATGTGCGCATTCAGTCGGTCCATAGAAAGACTTAATGTGTGACAGGAATTTTGACAATATTTTATTACTACAATGAGAGTATCACTTACAGTTAATTTTTCTATCCAAAGATTGAAAATTAATATTGTTCTAGATATATCAATATGGATTTTTTTTCCATTATTTAACTAATATTTACTGCATGTTCCTTTTTTGTTCTAATAAAGAAACTATAGCTTCAACTGCCAATATTTCTGCACAATAACAGTATTTTCATGCTGAATAGTTCAAACTCTAAGGTTTGGAAGGATACCGTAGAGATTGTCCTCGATTATATGTATCTGGATATAGCTCTTCGAGAGGAGAAACCCACTTCCACTCCAAAAAATCTCAATGAGGTCAAAAATGTCTCATCTTGCTTCAAAAATTGAAAGCACTAAAGTTAGAGTTATCTGAAGATTTACTCATACATTTTATTTTGATCTCCCTTCTTGCACACTTTGGCAATTCAAAGTGAGTTATAACACTCTGAAAGACATTTGGTTCTTAAATGAGCTTATATCTCACTGTGTGCAAGAAGAAGAGAGGCTACAGCAAGATAAGACTGAAAGTGCTCACATGGCTTCATCTTCTCAATATAAAAGAAAGCGTGATACTACTGCGGATGTGCCTTCTCAACAGAAAAAAGGGTAAGAAACAGGGTCAAATTCCAACCTGTTTCTTTTGTAAGAAGGTGAGACACATGAAGAAGGACTGTACCAAATATGCCACTTGGCGTGTAAAGAAGGGTATAATTCTTACTTTCGTTTGTTCTGAAACTAGTTTAAGTTATGCACATGTTGATACTTGGTGGGTAGATTCTGCTGCTACTACTCATGTAAGTGTTACTATGCAGGATTGCTTGTGGAGCCGACCACCAAGTGATGTTGCAAGATACTTCTATGTGGCAGACGGCAATATAGTTGTAGTCGAAATTATAGGAACCTTTAGATTATGTTCCACGAGTGGATTTTACTTGGATTTATTAGAGACACTTTATGCACCGTCATTTAGACAGAATTTAGTTTCTGTTTTTCGTTTGGACAAATCAGGTTATTTTTTTCATTCGAAAACAATAAAGTCAGTTTCTTTTATAATTTGAATAATATTTACTCTAGTTGTTTGGTGGATAATCTATATAGGTTTGATTTGAATTTCTATAATAATGAAATACTGCAAACAGGTACAAAACGAAAACTAAATGAGAATTTGGCATCATAATATCACAAATGCCTAGGTCACATATCTAAACAGAGAATTCAGAGGCTCGTGTAGGATGGAATTCTTAGACCCCTAAATCTGGCGGACTTTGAAGTCTGCATTGAGTGCATAAAGGAGAAACGGACAAACGAAAGGAAATTAGGTGCCGAGAGAGCTAAAGATGTCTTAGAACTGATACATACCGATATATGTGGCCCATTCCCTATTGTTTCTTGGAATGGACAACGGTATTTTATTACGTTAAAAAATGATTACTCTCGTTACAGGTATCTATATTTAATCCATAAAAGGGCCAAGTCTTGGATGTTTTCAAGTCTTTCAAAGTTGAAGTTGAACTTCAACTTGGGAAGAAAATTAAAGCTGTCAAATCTGATCGTGGTGGTGAATACTACGGAAGATATGATGGTTCAGGTGAGCAATGTCCTGGGCCTTTCGCTCTTTTTCTAGAGAAGTGCGGTATTGTTCCACAATACACCATCAAAAATTTGGTGTGGAATTTACAACCACAAACTAACTGGTAAGTGCACTGGGTTGTACCAAGTAATACCTCAGGTGAGTGAGGGTCGATCCCACGAGGATTAATGGACTAAGCAACAATGGTTAAGTGATTTACTTAGTTAGACAAAACAGAAAATGATGTTTAGAGAGTTCAGAAGTATTAACAGTAAACTCGGAATATCAGAAAGCAAGCAGTGAATAAGTTGTGAATAATATATGGAGAAATAGTTAATGCTTCAGAGTTATCTATCTTTCGGATTGACTTTTCTTTCTAACTGTTTCAATCATGCAAGATTTAATTCATGGCAAACTATGTGTGACTAAACCCTAATACCTTTTTAGTCTCCTCTAAAATTTATCAACCGCCAATTCATTGGTCACTTAATTCCAATTAGAGGGTGAAGCTTAATTCTAGTTTATATGCCACAAAAACCCTAATTACCCAAATATAAGAGGATTATATGTCACGTATCCCGTTAAGTCCAGGTAATTAGAAATTTAGGAGAAATTATTTTCAAGATGTTGTTCAAGTAAAGAGCTTTTCCAAGTTATACAAGAACTCAATTAGAAAAGGGTCATACTTCCGTTCCACCCAAATTCATAAGATAAAAAACGAAAATAATTCTTGAAATATAAATTAGTACATAAATTAAAATAGAAAAATAATAGTATCAATCCATACAATAGACAGAGCTCCTAACCTTAACAGTGGAGGTTTAGTTGCTCATGGTTTAGAGAGAAAACTAGGATTCAGAAAAACTGTAAATTGCGGAATGAGGTAGAAGAGAAGAGATTTTTCCGAAGGAATGATTCTTTTTCCTTTTATATCTAATCCTAATTAATGTAAAATATATTTTCTAAAAATTAAATAATATCTTTTCCTATTTATAAAAGAAATAAAGTTTAATCAAAATTTATTAATTGCTTCTCGTGCAGCCTCTGGACGTATTGGGGACCACTCCTTCATTAACGTCCATGCTGAACTTGAGGATTCGCAAGTTCAACGTGGAGGAGGCAGTGGTTAAACTCGTGCTTTTTCTTGAGTCCACGCTGAACTTGGATTAACCTAAGTTCAGCGTGGAGTGATGCGCGCAAGCTTTCTTTGGAGCTTTTGATCTGGCGTCGGCGTGGAGTGTTCGCACAAAGTGGAAGAAAAGGGTATACTATTATATATCATTGAAAATCTCTGGAAGTTAGCTTTCTAATGCCGCTGAAATCACATCAATTGGACCTCTGTAGCTGAAGTTATTTCTGTTTGAGTGCAAGGGGGTCGGGGTTGACAGCATCATTCGTTTTTTTCCTTTTCTGCTACAAAACTCTGTCAAATCCATCCGAATGCTATCTAAAATAAACAAAAATTTCAAACAACTCAAAGTAGCATTCATAGTGGCTAAAAGTAATTAAATCTTGATTAAACTTAGTAATTTAGATGGAAATTCACTAGGAAAAGATAGAAAGGAAGCTCACACATCACAGGCAAACCTAGCATGAATGGTGTTGCAGAGCGAAGGAACCGAACTCTTAAGAACATGGTGAAAAGTATGATTAGTCATTCTTCCTTGTCTGAATTACTCTGGGAAAAGTCTTAAAGACCGCAGTGTACATCCTTAATAGGGTGCCAAACAAAGCAGTGAAAAAAATCCCTTATGAAATTTGGACTGGAAAAAGGCCCAGTATAAAGCATTTTCATATTTGGGGATGTCCAGCTAAGCCACAACTTTATAGGCAGCATGAAAGAAAATTGGACTAAAGGACAATTAGTTGCTACTTTGTTGGTTATGCTGAGCGTTCACGAGGGTACAGATTTTACAATCCTGCATCAAGGTCTATTTTTGAAACGGGAAATGCGAGATTTCTTGGGATATTTAGTTTGGGGGGGAAGGAAATATTAGAAATGTTGCTTTTGATGAGGATTCTGTAACTGACAATGATTAGGTCTTTGTGCCTATTATTGTTCAAGATACAGTTATTGTACAAGAGCACAATGAGAATCCTACTGTAGATCCAGTTACAGTACACGAGAATAATGAGAATATTGTTATTGCTCAAGATACTGCTACAGTACAGGAAAATAATGAGAATCCTCCTCAATCCCAACCCATACAACAAGCTCAAGAACCTCAAGAAGTGTCATTAAAGAGATCCAACAAAAAAAAGGAGCAAATTCATATATGATCTCAAACAAGCTTTCCGTCAATAGTATCACAAGTTTATTCAAGTCATTACTTTATATGGTTTTGAGGTAAATATTGTAGATGAATGTGTATACCACAAGTTCAGTGAGAGTAAATAATTTTTTGGTCTTATATGTTGATGACGTTCTACTTGCCAATAACGATATAGGCTTGTTGCATGAAACTAAGAAATTTCTATCGAACAAATTTGAAATGAAAGATCTTGGTGATGCCTCTTTTGTATTAGCAATCGAGATACTAAGAGATCGCTCTCAAGGTATTCTTGGATTATCACAAAAGAACTATATCGAAAATATTTTAGGTAGATCTGGAATGGAAAGATGTAGATCAATGGACACACCCGTAACTAAAGGAGACAAGCTCAGTCTCAAGCAATGTCCTAAAAATGATATTGAGAGGACAACAATGTATGATAAACCTTCTGCATTAGCACTAGGGAGCTTAATGTATGCTCAAATCTGCATACGTCCCGATATATCATTTATAGTGGGAGTGTTGGGTAGATACTTGAGCAATCCGAGCATAGATCAGTAGATAGCTGTTAAACGCGTAATGCTTTATTTAAGGAGAACAAAGGATTACATGCTTATTTATCAGAGATCAGAAAATTTGGAGATCATTAGGTACTCTGATTCCGATTTCATGGCATATGGTTGTGAAACTTTGTCACTGAGCTGCATATAGTAGATGACACTGAAAGGCCATTAAAGATATTTTGTGACAATAAGTCAACAATACTATACTCCAACAATAATAAGACCTTGGCAAAATCAAAGCATACAGACATCAAGTTCTTAGTTGTCAAAGAGAAAGTTTAAGGAAAAACAGATTTTCATAGGACATATAGGAACCGAGTATATGCTAGCAGATCCATTACTAAGGGATTGTGATAAACCACTATTTTATGGTTTATCTTGTGCTCAATTGAGTGGATTTTATCAACTCTTTACCCACTTATTCATAATATTTGCACGGTTTTATATTTCCTTCCTGATTTTGTGCTATGATTGAAAACATGCTTCTTTGATCTTATATTTGCTTATTATTAATCCTCTCTTATTACCATTAGATGCCTTGATATGTGTGTTAAGTGATTTCAGATATTATAAGGCAGGAATGGCTTGGAGGATGGGAAGAAAGCATGCAAAAGTGGAAGGAATGCAAGAAGTTGGAGAAATTGCTAAGCTGTCCAGCCTGACCTCTCTGCACTCAAACAGCTATAACTTTAGCTACAGAGGTCCAAATGACGCGGTTCCAGTTGCGTTGGAAAGCTAACATCCGGGGCTTCGATTTGATATATAATATGTTATAATTTCCCTGACGCTAGGCGACGCGACCGCGTGATCCATGCGGCCGCATCGCAATGACGGAAATTCCAGAAAACACAGATTAGAGGCTATAAAGTGGGGGAATGCATCCATTCATCAGGAGGCTCTAATATTCACAATTTTAGGAGTAGATGTAGTTTTTAGAGGGAGAGGTTCTCTCCTCTCTCTTAGGATTAGGATTTAGGATTTCTCTTAGTTTTAGGAGTGACTCTCAATCCCAGGTTCTTTATTTTTATTTATTTTTTCAATTTAATTTATAAATTCCCATTTTATGATTTGAACATTTTATTTAATATAATTCGAAGTATTTCAGATTCATGATTGCTCTCTTTAATTTATTAATGCCCTGTATTTATCCAAATTATTTTCATTCAAGTAGAATTTCCCCCCTTTTGGCTTTGGTTAAATAATTGGTGACTCTTGAGTTATCAAACTCATTGTTAATTGAAAATTGGAATTCTTCAAGAATTAATTCATCCACTTAACTTACCTTCATAGTTAGAGGTTAATAAAGTGGGAGAAAAATCCAATTCTCATTACAATTGATAAGGATAACTGGGATAGGACCTCCAGTCTTCATACCTTGCCAAGAGTTTATTTTATTATTACTATTTTATCTTATTCTTTTTGTGCAACATACTGCTTCCTTACTTCCAAAACCCCCAATTTACAATCTTCATAACCAATAATAAGAACATACTTCCCTGCAGTTCCTTGAGAAGACGACCCGAGGTTTAATACTCGGTTATCAATTTAAAAAGGGGTTTGTTACTTGTAACAACCAAAACGTTTGTACGAAGGGATTTCTGTCGGTTTAGAGACTATATCTACAACGCGACTGTTTTTATGACATTTTTTACTGGCAAAAAT
Organism: Arachis hypogaea; assembly: GCF_003086295.3. Taxonomy (NCBI): domain Eukaryota; kingdom Viridiplantae; phylum Streptophyta; class Magnoliopsida; order Fabales; family Fabaceae; genus Arachis; species Arachis hypogaea. Next base: position 149,602,763 of record NC_092054.1, on the reverse strand, counting down.
CCTAACGTCAAAATGGCGCCGTTGCCGGGGAATTGCAAACGTGTGCCTTATTATTGGTTATTGTAAATATTTTTTTGATTTTTTTTGCTTGTTTATTTGTTTTTATTTTTGCTTTTTCATAAATTAAGAGGTTATTGATTTTTATAAAAAATTTTTTTTTTCAAAAATTTGTTCTTAGTGTTCATCTTGATCTTCAAGTTGTTCTTCGCGTTCATCTTGACCTTCAAGCTGTTCTTAGTTGTTTTCTTCGTTTTGATCTAAAAAATTTGAAATTTGGTGTCATTTTATTGTTTTTCTCTTTTCACATTAAATTCAAAAATATTTTTATTATTTTTTTCGAAAAAAAAAATTTCAGATTTTTATTTTTAAAATTTTTATCTTATCTTATCTTATTTTAAAAATCAAATTTCAAAATTCAAATTTAAAAATTTTCAAAATTTAAATTAAAAAATTTTCAAATTTCAAATTTCAAATTTCAAAAATTCGAATTTCAAAAATTTAAAATTCAAAATTTAAACAACCTTTTAATTTAAATTTGTTTTTATTTTCATTTTTTATTTTTATTTTGCTACTATGAACTCTCACCCCTTTGGCTATGAGTCTGGTTACAATTATGTTGCAGGAAGAAGAAATTACAATGAGAACAGGCATCAAGGTTGGAACAATCAAAGATGGGAGGAGTCACAAAGATTTAATCAACCCTCATGGCAACAACCACCTCCAATGGACTATCAACAACCATCATCATATGCCTATGAACTTCCTCAACACAACTTGGGACCGCCATACTCACAAGCCTCTTTCCACCATTCACCTCCATATGACCCTAACCCACATCCACCATACCAACCACCTTATGAGCCATATGAACCATATATAGAACCACCCCAATTCCAACCTAATTACTCGCAAGAACCACCATTTCAATATTCACCATCTCCATATCCATCAATCCAAGAGCACTATGATCCTATTTATGAAAGCCGGTTGCATCAAGAGGCAAAGAATTGTCTCAAAGAAACAGTGGATCGATGTCAGGCAACCGTTTAACAACTGGGGCAAGCATTAATTCAATGGACTTCTAGGCGCTCAAATATACAAGGATTGGCCACAGCTCCATGTGGACAGTCTAGTGAAGAGCGTAGCATGAAGGAGATACCAGAAACCCCAGCGGACAAGACAGAGAATGAATTCGTACTAGAACAAGTAGAAGAAGCTGTCATTGTTCAAGAAGAAGAAGAAGTGGTTGAAGACTTAGGAGATGCAGAACCTCCATGGGAAAGTCAAGACATAGACCTCCTTCCAAGACGGTTGAAATTGATGCTGAGAAGGGTGTACAACCTCCAAAGCATATCATAGTTGAAGACTTGGAAGAGGTTGATCAAGAGATGGAGATTCAAGAAGAAGAAGCACAACCTCCCATGCCCTTGGAAAGCAATGAAGAGGAGATTGAATTGAAAGAGAGCTACCAAGAGGAAGATGTTGAAATTGAAGAAGCTTGCAAAGAGGTGGTAATTATCAGAGAAGAGCACAAGGGAGTGGAGCTTGCAATTTCATTAAAAACACCTCCTCCTAAGTTGCCATAATCCTTCACAATATTCAAGTGGGTAAAATTCATATCCCATAGCTTTCTAATCCCACTTGAATATGGGCTACTAGAGATGGATGGTCAACTTAGAGCTCTTTGTGACATTAAGAGTAAGAGGAAGATGGTCAGTGGTAAGAATTGTCCTGCAAGGTTCATTATGGTTGGAAGCTTTAAGTTTAAACGCAAAGGTTGGTATAAAGCTCAACTGAATGGGTCTAGGAAGTTGTTTGGACACTTCAGTGAGAATTCAGATTGCTTGCCACCCAGATGGAATCATAATGATCAACACAAAGACGGGTGTAAAAGCAAGATTTGGGATCCTGGAATCTGCTATGACATTTGTCACTCCGGGAGCCTAAGAATCTGTTTGAAGCTTCTTAAGGGCTTTACATGCTTAGTTTGGGATCCCGGAGGTTACTGGAGATACAAACATTGGTGGAGATTCTTGGATGAATACAAGCATAAGCCACCATAACAGGAAGCTCATCAAATGTCCAACTTAAGGACTCTAACTAAAAGTGCTAGGTGGGAGACAACCCACCATGGTATAATCATTCCTTTCTCAATTTTAATTTTATTTAGTTTTGTTTATTTTTGAATTTTATTTTATTTTGTCATATTGAACCTGGAGTTTTGCATCACATTCATATTAACACTGCATTCTGCATTTTTCAGAAAAAAAAGAAGCCACGCGACGCGACCGCATCAGCGACGTGTCCGCGTCGCAAGGAGAGGGGAGAAAATAAAAACGAATAGAGAGTCACGCTGGAGCGTGGCTAGAGGCGTGCCAGTGGCACAGATCATCCCACGCGATCGCGTGCCCCACGCGGCCGCGTGACCTGGATTTCGACGTCAAAGGATGCATGGCCGAAAGTTGTGCTGGAGTTGGGCTGGACTCGTGCTGGAAGCCCAAGCCTCCCATGCGAACGCGTGCCCCACGCGTCCGCGTCATATTGAAGATAAGGCCATTCACGCAATCGCGTCACCCACGCGACCGCGTCACCCACGCGACCGCGTCACCCAGATTTTTGGCAAAAAAAGTTTTGAACAGAGAGTTGTGCGACCGCGAGGCTGCACTCGCGCCACTAGCACAAATCGAGTCACGCGATCGCGTGCCCCACGCGTCCGCGTCGCCTAACGTTATTTGCGCACCACGCGACCGCGTCACCCACGCGACCGCATCGCCAGCGTCGCACAACCTATCCAGATTAGTGCCAATTTTCTTATCTTTTCTTCTCTGAATCCTTATTCTTCGTATCTTTTCTTATTTCTTTCTTCTTCCTTTCTTATTTTATTTCACCTCCATTCTATTTTATTTAATTTATTTACATATTTTCATTCATTGCATTTTTGCATATTTTTATTTTTCTTTTCAGAATTTTTTTTATTTTTCTATTGGTGTTAAAAAAAAATTCAACTGTTGCATCTTTTCTTGAATTTATTTTGGTAACTTGTTTTACACTGTGGGATGATATTGATTATCTGCCAATGCCAATCTTTTATAATACATGAACTTCATTTGCATTGTCATGAACTTACATTGTCTTTCATTACCCACTCTCTCTCCCTATTGTTGCAAATTTTTTGCATTCTTGATCTGCCATGTACTTCTATTGTTTTCTCACTTACATGTTGTAGCTACCATGTAATTGAGACCCTTATTATCTGGCATTAACACCCATATTTTATTTATTTTCTATCTTTATTTTTGGGTTACTTTTTCTTTTCCCTCTTCTTTCAGGATGGCCACCACAAAGGGAGAGGAAAAGCTTCTTAATGGGAGAGACAAACAAGCCCATCTGCACAATCCTTGACGAAAAGTATCAGTTGGAACAGCCCGTCCACTTGTACATCTTAGCATGCACCGAGGACGGTGCAACCTTTAAGTGTGGGGAGGTCGATACCGATCTCCGTGGGTTAGTACTTTCTTTTCAACACCAATAATCTTATTTTCTTTATTTGTTCATTGTTGCATCTGTATATTTGATTGCATATTTATTTGATTTTGTGCATTTAGTTACTACTTGGTTAAAATAATAAATCTCTTTTTAAGATCCTATTTTTGAAAAAAATTCACTAATTTAAATAAATAAAAAAAAATTAAAAATTTTTATGTGTTAAACTTGTTTGGAAGTTGTATTTGGAACATGGCTTTTAAGCTAAAGAACACACAACTTGTGAGACTTTGAGCTTATTTACATGGTTACATTATTTAACCATAAATATTTTATTCCTGTGTGTTTCCTTCTCTATGATTGTAATCTGTATTTTGTTCCAGTCTATATGTCTTTTGTTTAGTATATTTACATGCTTGCGTATGATTGAGGCCATTACTTGTTTTAAGCTCACTTATCCCAAATAAGTCTACCCTTTAAATCACCCTTGTCAGCCATTTTGAGCCTTTTAATCCCCTCTTGTTCTGTATTTTACCACATCACTAGCCTTAAAGCAGAAAAACAATTAAATATCCCAACTGAATCTTTGGTTAGCTTAAGATAGGGATTGTACATCAACTAAGTGTGGAAAAATTGTGGGAACTTGGGTTAATAAGGGAATGTGTCATGTTTATAACTTATTTGAATATTGGGAATTTGAGAACCTACTCATGAAAAACCAAAATAGAAAAATAATAGAAAATCCATGTGCAATGATAAGTTATGTTTATTTCTCTACAAAAAAAAAGATAAAATGAAAAGAAAAAAAAGAGAAAAAGAGAAAAAGAGAAAAAGAAAAAAAATATATAATATAGATAAATAAATAAGGGGACAAAATTACCCCAATGTTAAGTTAATGAAAAATCAATGCACATGTGATAAATTAAAAAGAAAAATTTGGTACATGAGTATGGAAATCATACAAAAGTGGGAATTATGGGTAGTTAGGTATGATTTTAAAGTTATATAGAGTGTATGTATGTTAGGTGAGAGCTTGGCTAGTTAAAGATTCAATTTATAACTCACTTAGCCATATATATACCTTTACCCTTACCTTAGCCCCATTACAACCTTGAAAAAGACTTCATGATGTTTGCATTGGTACATTAAATTTTTGTTGATTGGTTAGATGAAGAACAAGGTTTAGAAAGCATGATTAGGGAAGAGTAGAGTGAATTACCCTATACACTTGAGAGATTAGAGTGATATACACTACCAGTGAGGGTTCAGTGCTTAGTTCTATGTTCCCTGCTTTCATGAGCTATCTTCTTACAAGTTTATTTGTTTTCACTGTATGATTTGAATTAGTAGAATTTGATTCATATTTGTCTTGGAGAATTTATTTACTTTTAACCAAGTAGGTAGAAACATTTTTTTGCATGTAGTTGCATTCATATTCATAGGTTGCATTGCATACTCTCTATCATTCCTCTTCATCTTTATAGTTTCTCTTGAACTTAGCATGAGGACATGCTAATGTTTAAGTGTGGGGAGGTTGATAAACCACTATTTTATGGTTTATCTTGTGCTCAATTGAGTGGATTTTATCAACTCTTTACCCACTTATTCATAATATTTGTACGGTTTTATATTTCCTTCCTGATTTTGTGCTATGATTGAAAACATGCTTCTTTGATCTTATATTTGCTTATTATTAATCCTCTCTTATTACCATTAGATGCCTTGATATGTGTGTTAAGTGATTTCAGATATTATAAGACACGAATGGCTTGGAGGATGGGAAGAAAGCATGCAAAAGTGGAAGGAATGCAAGAAGTTGGAGAAATTGCTAAGCTGTCCAGCCTGACCTCTCTGCACTCAAACGGCTATAACTTTAGCTACAGAGGTCCAAATGACGCGGTTTCAGTTGCGTTGGAAAGCTAACGTCCGGAGCTTCGATTTGATATATAATATGTTATAATTTCTCTGATGCTAGGTGACGCGATCGCGTGATCCATGTGGCCGCGTCGCAATGACGGAAATCCAGCGTGGCAAAATTCGAACTCAGCGAATTCTGGACTGTTTTTGACCCAGTTTGCGGCCCAGAAAACACAGATTAGAGGCTATAAAGTGGGGGAATGCATCCATTCATCAGGAGGCTCTAATATTCACAATTTTAGGAGTAGATGTAGTTTTTAGAGGGAGAGGTTCTCTCCTCTCTCTTAGGATTAGGATTTAGGATTTCTCTTAGTTTTAGGAGTGACTCTCAATCCCAGGTTCTTTATTTTTATTTATTTTTTTAATTTAATTTATAAATTTTCATGTTATGATTTGAACATTTTATTTAATATAATTCGAAGTATTTCAGATTCATGATTGCTCTCTTTAATTTATTAATGCCCTGTGTTTATCCAAATTATTTTCATTCAAGTAGAATTTCCCCCCTTTTGGCTTTGGTTAAATAATTGGTGACTCTTGAGTTATCAAACTCATTGTTAATTGAAAATTGGAATTCTTCAAGAATTAATTCATCCACTTAACTTACCTTCATAGTTAGAGGTTAATAAAGTGGGAGAAAAATCCAATTCTCATTACAATTGATAAGGATAACTGGGATAGGACCTCCAGTCTTCATATCTTGCCAAGAGTTTATTTTATTATTACTATTTTATCTTATTCTTTTTGTGCAACATATTGCTTCCTTACTTCCAAAACTCCCAATTTACAATCTTCATAACCAATAATAAGAACATACTTCCCTGCAATTCCTTGAGAAGACGACCCGAGATTTAATACTCGGTTATCAATTTAAAAAGGGGTTTGTTACTTGTGACAACTAAAACGTTTGTACGAAGGGATTTCTGTCGGTTTAGAGACTATATCTACAACGCGACTGTTTTTATGACATTCTTTACTGGCAAAAATTTCAACGTCAGATTGATCCCTAAAGTCTTTCATGAGTGCACTGCTCGGATGGATGTCAATATTTGTGATGCCTTGGTTTAGTGGGAGTTGATTTTATGCTATATGCCCTATGACAGATGTTGAATTATTTTTCAGCAGAATTAAGTTGATGGTTTATTTCATATTATGTTAAATGTTCATTTTGAAACATTTGTTTTGTGTTTGATCTCAATAAAATTTTAAAGTTGGACCAGGTGAAAATAGACATGCATGAGATCACTTGGCATGTAATTTTCATATTACTCATCTAGATTTGATCTATGTCGTTAAGTATATTAGGATGGTGATTGTCGTGGTTTAGTCACGATATTAATGTGATAAAAGCTGCGGTGATTCCATATATAATATATGAGACGGACCAGATTGTTAAAGTAATAAGGGAAATAGCATTCAGATGTGTGCATAAAATTTATAAGATGTGATTATGTCAAGAAAGAATATATGTATAGCTCAAGTGGGAGATTGTTAGAAAATTATTTAATTTCCTAATTTGTTTATGGGCAATACATATATTAATTATAATAACAAATTACGCTATTTCAAATTAAATGACTTATATAATGGTGATCTCATTTATTGTTATAAATGCTAAATTGAATAAGTCATAATTACTTTTGATTTGGAATTAAATGAGAATAAAACTAGATATTATCTTTTGTTCTTTAGATAATTATCTTTTGAATTTTAGATATATTATCTTTTGGACTTTAGATACTATTTTATTTGGACTTTAGGATTTAATGGGTGTCATGCTCAAATATAAATAGTGCCTTCAGGGTTTCAGTCTCCAACATACCAAAGCAGTCTCAGCAACTCTTTTTCCATAAGAAAAGTTGCAATTCAGCTGCATAGGAATACAGAAGACTTTGGTTGAGGAAGATCAAAAGAACCACAAGATTCAAACTCTTCCGAATTCAAGTATTTTATTTCTTAATGATTTAACATGTATAATTTTTGGGTCAAGAAATCATGAGAAAATTCCAACATTTGAGTCAACTTGTATTTTGTCCAGCATCGTCTTGCATCTAAACAATTATTTGTTGAAGTTGTTCTCTCACTAAGGCTATCTTTGCTGCTACATTTTCACTCCTGAGGACCAAGCTCAAAGTGCTTCCACCCAAACCTTTGAGATTGAAGGGGGATGTAGAGATTAATATAATGCTAGTAAGGCTTATTCAAGATTCGTTAAATCAGTTAGAGTAGTCATAGTTGATTCTGGTGCAACTACTTCAACAAACAGTTAAATTCAAGGCTTGGTTTGATAAAATTTTTTGAAGAGGTGTTTGTGCTTTTTAAAAGCTCAAATTTCTTATTTTGTGTTTGGTAAATCAAAAAGATCATGTGCTTGTGCTTGTAGCTTTTAAAAGATGAGATACTTTTGAAAGCACTTAAGATAGAGCTTTGCAAAGTTGGCTTGTGCTTTTGAAAATTTAAAAGTCTAATATAACCTCATATGTTAACTAATTTTCAAATTTAATGCTTGTATTTATGTCTATTATAGTATTTTTAAATTTTAAAAACTATTTTACTAAATGCAATTGTTGTTGCTTGTGTTTATTAAAAGTAATTTTTAATTTAATTTACCAAACATAAATACTACAACTTTTAAAAAGCCATCTTTTAAAAGTTAGCTTTTATAAACTATTTTGAAAAGTAAAAGTTTTACCAAACTAAGTCTTAGTGCTATTCTTCTTGTAGTTGCTAGCCCATTCTACACGGTTGTTCCAAGCATTTTGAGAATTTGAGTCAACTTGTATTTTGTCCAGCATCGTCTTGCATCTAAACAATTATTTGTTGAACTTGTTCTCTCACTAAGACTATTTTTACTGCTACATTTTCACTTCTGAGGACCAAGCTTTAAGGCTGTGTTTATTTTTGTATACAGGACAGAACATGACACTGAGATAGAAATATTGAGATAGAGATACTAAAAATTACTTTTTATGTATTGTGTTTGGATACAATGGACAAAATACTAATATAATGTCTAGTATTATATTTGAATAAATTATTAAAATAGACCTATTTAATAAAATGGATAGGATTTTTCACAAGATAATAAAAAGGGATAATAGGAGAATAATAAAAAATAACTATAGACAAAAAAAAGCCTTCATTAAAAATTTCGTGTCTACCTTCTTATTTCCGTGTCCATTCGTGTCCTTCGTTTAGAAATGGACACACACAAAAAAGTGTCTCAGAGACATTGTGTCTAATATCTATGTCTTTCTATCCAAATACGTTTTATATATGTATTATCCATGTTTCTGTGTCCTGTTTACAGAAACAAACGCAGCCTAAGTGCTTTCACTCGAGCCTTTGAGATTGAAGGGGGATGTAGAAATTAATGCTAGTAAGGCTTATTCAAGATTTGTTAATTCAATTATAGTCATAGCTGATTCTGATGCGACTAATTCAACAAACTGAGTTTCTTGTTTCACAAGAAAATACTTAGTAGCCTAGTGTAATGTTTTCAACTTTTCAGAGTACAAGCAGATACACGAGTCATTAGTAAAAGTTATCAAGAAAAAAGACATAGAAAAATATATTTGGCGAAAGAATCATAAAATGTGTCAAAATTTTTAGTAGATTTTTTGTTTTATGTCATGAGTTTGAAATTTTTTTTTGCTAAGTTGAGAAAACACTTAATGTTAAAGTTTAAATTAGATTAGTTTAATAGTGATAAATTTAATTAAAAGATTGTGTTTTTAATAGAATAAATTTTTTTATCATTATTATAATAGAGATTAAATACAAATCACATTATACTAAGTGATTGAACTATAATATATAATGGTGCAAGCTCTTTTTTTTTTATCTTTTGTTTTATTCTATTTTATAAGACAAAATTAAAATATCTCTCACATAATTATTTTAACAGACGCCGTAACATTTAAAAATAAATCAATTTTAGTGAAAAAGTTAAAAAAATTAACCATAAATTCAACTCCTACTCTCTTCCACTCTAGGTCATTAATAACCTTCACTTCTTTATTACGAGTGCTTAAACTCTTAAATCCTGATATTTTAGTTGATGTTATTGCTACCATGCAGCTCAGTGGCAACAAAACCATTTGAATACGCGCCAGAATGGACCCAACAAAATTTTCTATTCTAACAAATTAATGTTTTAATTTTTTAATTTGTTTGTGGGCAATACATATATTAATTATAATCACAAATTATGCTATTTTAAATTAAATAACTTATATAATGATGATCTCATTTATTGTTATAAATGCTAAATTGAATAAGTCATTATTACTTTTTATTTAAAATTAAATGAGAATAAAACCAGATATTATCTTTTGTTTCTTAGATAATTATCTTTTGGATTTTTTAGATATATTATCTTTTGGACTTTAGATACTATTTTATTTGGGTTTTAGAGTTTAATGGGTGCCATACTCAAATATAAATAGGCCTTCAGGGTTTCGGTCCCCGATATACCAAAGTTGCCTTTGTTGCTCTTTCCCCATCAAAAGAGTCACAATTCAGCCATCTAGCAAAAGGCTTTGGTTGAGGAAGATCGAAAGAACCACAAGATCCAAACTCTTCCCATCATAATTCATGTTTATGAATTCAAGTATGCTTCCGCATTATAATATATATTTTTGGTGATTCAATATAAATGATCTGAATTAATAAAATTATTTATTCCAACAAGTGATAATCAGAACCATCTATAATTTAGTCATAAAAAATATTAATTTTTTATTATTCTTTTGGATCAACATATATGTATATATGCTCATCATACCTAACTGGTACCGCTGTATTAGCACGAGAATTAATTTTTTTTTATGCCAATGCGCTGAATGGTAATTCTTTATATATTAATTTTTTTTATGCCAATGCGCTGAATGGTAATTCTTTATATATATATATATGTATGTATCGTCATGTATGAACATTTATTGTGCGTTTATAACAAGCATGTTATGTTTACTTTTTTTTTTTTATATGGTATGATGTTCATAATATTTATGTTCGGGGTCCATCTAGTGTACAGATGCATTTTGGTACAGATTTATAGATTTTTGTTTTTATTTGGTTTAAAAGCGTATCACTAAAAGTGTTGCTTAAAGAGAAAGTGTTACCCTTAATCGTTAACTTGGCTCTGATACCAATTTTTATCTTCATATTTTACTTCGAATAAGTTTATAATTTGTATAGTTTTTCAATCTTGTTTTAGTTTATAATATTCTTTTTGCAAGGATTATTGTATATAAAATCTTTTATCTGTTTGTCTTTTTCTTTAATATAATTTCTCAAATCTTCAAAAACTTCTTTTATTTCTACACTTTCTGTTGTTTCTAAATATCTTTTTAATTTTTCAATCTCATTCTCCATTTTTTCTTTCAACAGCTTTAATTCTTTTAAGTCATAATATGGTTTTCCACGCATTTATAAATTTTTTAAGTTTAACTCCAACTTGTTTATATTTATTCTTATTTCTATCCTTTTTATTATAAGGTCATCAATTTCGATCTGAAGATTATTTAATTCCCTTTTATACTCCTTTATTTTATTTTTTAATTTTTTCGCTCTTTTTCTTTTTATTTTATTTTCTGGTCTTTCAATCTTTGTATGCTTCATTATTTATTTTAGAATTTCTGCAAATTCTATCATCGCTTCATCACTATTTTCTAGAGATTCTATTAATTTTTCTAGCTCTTCAACTTCTCTTTTTAACTTGTCATAGATTATTTTTAGAGCTGCAAATGCTTTTTGATTTATTTCAGAAAACTGCAAATAATTCAAACGATTTTCTCTTTTAAAGAGCTCTTGTTTCTTATCTTGATAAGTTACATATATTTCTTCTTTATTTATTGTCATAATTTAGTATTTAGGGTTTCATTTAATTTTTCGACCTTTTTTGTTAATTCTTTTATTTCAGAATTTTCTTCTTTAATCTTTAACTTAGATAAACTTAAAGGGCTATTAATTTTAGATTCTCTTATTTGAAAATTTGATGAAACCAATTTTTCTGATGGTACTTTTAATAATAGAACTGAGTTTTCAATAGCTTTATATTTTGGTATTTCTGTTTTTACAATTTTCTGAAATAGTTCATCGACATAAATTCTTTCTCTGTTTTTAAATATTATACTATGATGGCTATTTGTTAAAGCATAATTTATTGCATATGTTATTGAAAATGGTTCATCATCTTGTTCCATTAGATTCTTTCTATGAAATTTATAAGCCAAACTTATAGATCTTCCAAGATTTTCAGTTGATAAAGGTATAGCATATCCAAGATGGGCATTAAATTTAACATTTACGTTTGCCAAATTTCCATGAACAATTCCAATTATTTGATCTATCGGGTCATCAGTAATTCTTTTGTCACAGATTGCTAAACTTATTGGTGAATTAATTCCTTTCATATATGTAGATTTGATTAAGACTTGTATAGTACTAATATGAATCCATCCAATTTTAGATCTTTTTTGTTGATCCTTAATTTTCTCAATCTGTTTACTTAATTCTTCATTATTTATCAAAGCTATTTCAAGTTCTCCATTGGCAGATTTTATCTTTATAGGAGCTTCAAGTTGGATTTTTCCATAGTATATTATATTTTTTCTATTAAAAACTTCTTTTAAAAGATTTTGTTTATTAAAATTTTCATTTGATTTGAGATTTAATTCTGTTTTTAGAACAGCTTGCTTTTCATTATCTAATAAAGCAGTTAATCTATAATAATCAAATTCTTCTGTTAATTCTAAACTTTCTAAATAATTCATAATTAAAAGACTAGAATGAAGATGTACCTTTCTGGAGAAAAACTTCCTTTATTCAGTATATTTTACATAAGGGGTTTTTATCTCCAGAGGGAAGATTGTAGATACTAACTCCAGAAGGGAGTTTAGAACTATTTTTCTCTAAGGGGATTCTTCCTCAGACTATAGAATCGCCTCGGCAGCTTCCTCCTTGCTCTCCTAGCATATGAGTACTCTTAGCCTCCTGCTTCCTATTGTCTGATGCCTTTACAATTGCCTAAGCAACCTATTTATAATAGTTGGGTTTGATGGACAATTCCCATCTTTACCCTTCCTATGACGTCATTGCTTACGTCATTGTTTGTTCTCTTTCACCAGCTACATTGTTGGTGCTCTATGACCTAAGTGCTTACGTCACTATGCAATAATGTTGAGAGATGCTTCAGATGCGCTGTCCTCTTCTTTTATCATGTGACCGTCAGATGCATTGTCTTCTTCCTTCATCATGTGAGTTGATTCCGTTTCATTATTGCTTTCTTCAGATATCTCTGAGGCACATAGCTGGCACTTGTGGTCTTCTCTGTCTTTTATCAAATAGCAGAGATTCCTCTTTATCCTTTCAGGGAGCTTTTCTAAAAGTCCAGATAAGTTGTAGAATGCTGATTCAAATTCCACCAAGAGTCTCATCTCTCTTTCTTCAATTTCATTTCTTTTACTGGACACAAGCAGAGTATTTCTACTTTTATAATTAATCCTTGTGTGAGATTTCTTCGTTATTTTTTGAGTTCTTTCAAAGACCCTTGCTAATGTGCTGGCTAGCCTTCCTTCGTGACTGTAAATTGTTAAATCTTGAATCTGATCAATTGGTTAAAAATTTCCTGGGAAGACGGACATGAATATTACTTGGTGTGCTGGAACCAAGCATTCTTCTTCTTCATTAAAAATAGGTTGACTGTTTGTAAATTTTAGGGATATATCCCTTGGATTTACATTGTCAATCATATTTTTAAATCTCTTTACTGCATCAACGAATCCTGCAGGAAACTCACTAATAATTTTTAGATCATTAAAAATTAAGATTGTATCAATTAATCCATACTGGAAAAACTGATAAGTGTCAGATGGGGAAGCATCTGGAAATATAACCAGCTTTGTTAGCTGTTTTTTGGCAATAGAATAATATCCCAAAATTGTCCTTTTTTCTTCAGTCCAATTCAGGACTATGTTAAGGGTTTCTCTGAGATTTGATCTACAGACCCTTTTCTTTTTCTTGATTTCAGCCCTTGTAGGAATGTTTCTGATTATCCCTGTTCTCTGGGTTTGAATTGGAGCTTTATCTGCTCTTTTTAGGGTTTGCTCTGGATGGAGAGCTTCATATTCCCTGAAGGATTCCTTTGCTTCTTCCAGTGTTAGAAACCCTCCTTTATGAATTATCCTTGATTGATGTGTGAATGGTGCTGCTTTTTCCCAGGCATCATATACTCCTTTCATGGGGCCATTATAAATTACATAATATTTTTTATCTTGGGTGGATTTTTTAATGATTTCAGTAATTGTTTTATTTTCTGAAATTTTTTCTTCACCTGATTTGTCCACCACACTTAGCTGGCTGAACTCTGATGGTTTTGCTTGTTGTGTTGATTTCATTGCTTCGATGGCCTTCTTGAGAGATTGGATCTGTGTCCTTATTTGCTGACAATGCTTGCATTTTTCGAGTTCTTGCTCATATTTTTGAATTTCTTGATCTAATGCGTTGTAGACGAACTCCATTCTCTTGTTAATGTATCTGTAATAACATTTTTGTCACCCTTAATATATTCAATTTTTATTGGATATTGTAACAAAAATAATTGCCATCTTACCAATCGTCCATGATTATAATCAACTTTTAAATTATATCGTATGAAACCTGTTAGGTAACTTGAATCTGTCCTTAATGTAAATTCTCTAGGTAGTAAATCAATTTTCCATTTCTTAAGAGATTTAATTGCTGCTAGAGTTTCCTTTTCATGAGTGGTATATCTCTGTTCTGTTGGAGTAAAAGTCCCTGAAATATACCTGCAAAGTAATTCCTTTGGGGAATCTTTAGAATCTAGTGATTCTTTTTCTTGTTCCAAACTTTTTATAGCTTTCTTAGCTTTTAGACATCCTGACCAGGTTATGTCTGAAGCATCTGTTTCTACTATTAAGTAGTCATTTTCTTCTGGAATATAAAGTTCTGGAAGTTTTTCACATAATTCTTTAATCTTTTGAATTTGCATACTATCTTTTTCATCCCATTTCCATTCTTTTTTAGTACTTATTTTTGGAAATAAGCTTTTAGTGTATTTTGTTATATTCTTTAAAAACCCTTGATCAGAAATATAATTTATACACCCTAAAAATCTTTGTAATTGTTTTCTATCTTCTATTTTACTAGGGAATAAATTTACCTTTTCTAGGACATTTGACTGAAGTTTTAGCTTTCCTTGAGTAGATAGAATTAATCCAAGAAACTCTATTTCTTGTTTTGCTATTCTTGCTTTCTTTTTGCTAAGAACTAATCCTTTTTCTTTACATCTTTCTAAAACTATTAATAATTTTTGAAGATGATCTTCTCTATCCTGTTTTGTAAAAATTAGTATATCATCAATGTACACTAAAACAAATTCATTTAACTCTTTTAGATTTTCTTCCATAAATCTTTGATAAATACCTGGGGCTTGTTTTAATCCGAATGGCAATACATTCCATTCATAGAGCAACACACTTGTTGATTCTTTTGTTGGGCAAGTAAAAGCAGTTAATTTCTTTGTTTCTTCGTCTAAACGAAGTTGCCAATATCCTGATTTTGCATCAAGAGATGAAAACCAAGTTGCTCCTTTGATTTTTTCTAAAATAGAATCTTTTCTTGGAAGTTTATGAGCATCACCAATAGTTGCTTCATTCATCTTCTTATAGTTAATAACCATTCTTCGTTTTCCCCTTTTAATTTCATTATTGTTTTCAACATAAAAAGCTGGAGCCGCATGAGGACTTTTACTTAATCTTATAATTCCTTTTTCCAAAAGATCTCTACATTCTAGTGAAAATTCTTCTCTATCTCTTGCGGAATAAGGAATTTTATTTGGAACATTTATCTCTTTTGTAGGATCTTTTAATTTAATACTTACTAATTCGTTATTTGTATTTTTAATATCTAAAGGATTTTCAGCACAAATTTCATCTAAAAGTTCATCTATCTTTATTTCAAGATTATTTTTTGGGATATTTATCTAAAAGTATAAATTTAAATAACATATTTCTAATATAGAAAATATTTTAAATTTTAAGATCTTATCTATAGTAGTAGTCGGTATTTTTATATGTTTTGATTTTTGATTTATTGAAGAATCGTATGGAGCTTTTAAAACTATATATGTTAATTCTTGAATGAATGGATGATATAGCTTTAAAAAATTATTTCCTATGATAAAATCCATTCCAGAATCTAACATATATATAGATGGAACAATGAACCTATAATTTTGAATAAAAATTTCAACCATCTCTGCTTTTTGGTCAATTTTATGTATTGATTTGTCAGCTATTCTAACTCTTAATGGTTTCTTTAATTTTTTTCAATCAAGTTTTATATTTGAACTAGCAAAATATTGTGTTGTTCCAGAATCTATGAAAGCATTTATAAACTTTTCTGTTATTTTTATAGTAATAAATGTAGCATTATTACTCAGTCTCTGAGTCTGTTTCCGAAACATATTCAAAAATATAGTCTAAGTTATCATCAGATTCTTCTAAAGGTTCCATGAAGCAAGACTTAGCAATTTCTATTTGTTTAGTAAGATCCTTTTTATCCTTCTTTTTTGGACATTCATTTGCATAGTGTCCTTCTTCTTGGCAATACCAACATTTACAATTTTCTTTTTTATTCGGGCAATAATTATTTCTTTGTCTTTTGTTTTTATCATTATTTTCCTTTCTAAAATATCTCTTTTTTCTCCAGTTTGGATAGTATTTTCTTTTTCTAAATTGGTATTTTCTTTTTCTTTAAAAATTTTTATTAAGACCATATTTTTGAGGTATTTCTTCATTATCTTGACAGCAAATTCTAATTATATTTGCAAATCTTTTTTGAGTTGCTTCTTGCATACAACGTTCTTTTATTTCCTCTCTTATTGCAGAGGTTGCTCCACCAAAGTTATTTTCAATTGTTCCTCTATTTATTTCTCTTATAAATCTTCCCATTATAAATTCATTAGCAGGATATGGAAGTTTTGTTATATACATGCTAAGATAATGATTTTTATCTTCTTCTTTTAATTTGTAATAATGTATTCTATATTCACATATATAAGACTCCACATTACATAGATCATATATCTGAATATTAGCTAAATGGTTTTTTGCTTCTTGATATTCTTTATTATAAACTTCTTGTCTATGATCTATAATATTTTTTCCAAAAAATTCTTTATATAGAATCATCATTATATATAATATCTTATCATAAGTTGTGGTTTTTGTTGCTAATTCTTCTATTATTTGGTTTTCTATTGATGTCATATAATCTCTTATAGTTCCTTTAGTATGAAACCCTATGTAATTCCAAATGTCTCTTCCAGACAATTCACTAAGTTTTGGATTAGTAAAGGCTTCTAATAAGAAGGAATTCAACCAGTTTTCGAAAATTTCTTTTTCATTCTTTTTACAGTCTAAATCGAGCATTCTTTCTCCTTCCATTTCCTGGATTTTAGGAACGTATTTTGATGGTATTTTTGTATATTTTGAATCTTTATTTATAAATCCTTTTTTAAAAGCATAATTATCAAAACCTGTTTCCCATTTAAATTGAGATTGATTATCCTTAGATGTTCCAGCTTCATTTTTTATTTGTATTGGAATTACTGATTCTTCGTCACTTGAATAATCTAGGATGTGTTCTTCATTTTCTATATTTTCAGAATTTACTAATTCTTCTTCTATCTGAAAACTCTGTTCCATAATATTATTTTCTTGAGCCATTTTTAATTATTTAAAAAGCATTGTAACTTCTTCTAATTTTTCTTCAATATTCATAATTTTAGTGGTGGTTTTACTTTTAAATCTGTTATGTTGATTATATTTTGAAATTTTTCTTCTTTGGGATTCTCTTTTTCCTTATTTCTTTGAAATTTTATGGATACTAAAATTTCTTCAAGCATATCTACTATAGAATTTAATTGTAGGTTAAAAGTATGATAAAGATGTGGGGAATCATTTCCATGGTAACATTTTTTAGAAATTCCGTGTGAAAAATAAGTTTTTTAAGGTTTTTGAAGTCCTTCAATAAAACTTATAGTAAAATAAAGATTTTGAGAAAAATCATTTTGTATTGATTTTAAGAATTCGGTGTCATTACAGTTAACATTAGTTAAAATCATTAATTTTTGATCTATTAATTTGATAACTTAATTATTTCTTCTCTTAAATCTTCTAATTTACTTTTTTCCATTAGGTGACGCTTTTCTTTGTGAAGAGCTACGGTTTTAAGTGAAAAGTGTGGCTTTGAAAAGTGTGGTTTAAGTAAGCAAATCTTTAAATCTGTACAGATTTAGATCTGTACCATATAATTTTCTTTATGTTCGTTATGACTGTATATGGACTTAGCACTTGGTTCTGAAACATATATGTTGCTGTATCCATTTTTTTTATAACAATAATTGATTTATTCTAAAATAAAGTATAGTGCATTAATATGATTGTTTCATATTTAATTATGTGTGCTATTAATTTAGTATACAATTGATTAATAATCTTTTTAGAATATAAAGATTAATATGTATATGTCACTTATGTGAATATTAATCGATCCAAAAGGAGATTTATATTTGGCCAAGTTATGTGTACATATTAATAATATTTGAATAATAAAAAATATTATTTAATTGTTACATAAGAAAACTAGTAACAATTTGAATTAATATACCCATCTATTTTATAAAAATTTGGTTTTGGAATAAATTGATTGAACATTATGCTGCCAAAGTAACCGTGAAAATTGATTTATTTAAAACATTAAGAATATGATGATATGTAATTCATGCGAATATTGGTCAGCCCAAAGGAAGGTCTATATTTGGCCGAAGTACATACACATATTGATGGTAAATACATATTTGGGTAACTAATTAAGAATAAAGTAATGCTTATTATTTATATTATTTATGCGAACAATAATCGGCCCAAAGAAAGTTTATTGTTTGGCCAAATAATAAGCATTGCACACATTTGTTTATTTTCTATTAATTATGCGGTCAATAATCGGCTCAAAGGAAGATTATTGTTTGGCCAATTAATAGAAAATATATGTGGTAATAAATAGGTTACGAAGTTTAAGTTTCCATGTGTGCATTAAGTCCAAAGAAAGGCTTAATGTGTGACAGGAATTTTGACAATATTTGATTACTACAATGAGAGTATCACTTACAGTTAATTTTTCTATCCAAAGATTGAAAATTAATGTTGTGCTAGATATTTCAATATGGATTTTTTTCCATTAATTAACTAATGTTTACTGCATGTTCTTTTTGTTCTAATCCAGAAACTATGGCTTCAGCTATCAATATTTCTGCACAAATTAGCAGTATCCCTATGCTGAATGGTTCAAACTTTAAAGTTTGGAAGGATACCGTGGAGATTGTCCTCGATTGTATGGATCTAGATATAGCTCTTCGAGAGGAGAAACCCACTTCCACTCCGAAAAATCTCAATGAGGTTAAAATAGAGAAGTGAGAGAGATCCAATCTAATGAGTATTATAATCATGAAACGCTCAATTCCTGAAGTGTTTCGGGGCTCAATTATTGAGGATAAAGATGCCAAATAGTTCCTAAAGGATGTTGAAAAAAACTCTTTACTAAGAATGAAAAGGCGGAGGCAAGTAGTCTTTTGATCAAACTTGTCTCCATGAGGTATAAAGGTAAAGGGAACATAAGGGAGTACATTATGGAAATGTCTCATCTTGCTTCAAAATTGAAAGCACTAAAGTTGGAGTTATCTGAAGATTTACTCATGCATTTCATTTTGATTTCCCTTCCTACACACTTTGGGCAATTCAAAGTGAGTTATAACACTCTGAAGGACACTTGGTCTTTAAATGAGCTTATATCTCACTGTGTGCAAGAAGAGAGGCTACAGCAAGATAAGACTAAAAGTGCTCACATGGCTTCATCTTCTCAGTATAAAAGAAAGCGTGATACTACTGCGAATGCGCCTTCTCAGCAGAAAAAGGCTAAGAAACAGGATCAAGTTTCAACCTGTTTCTTCTGTAAGAAGGTGGGACACATGAAGAAGGATTGTACTAAACATGCCACCTGGCGTGTAAAGAATGGTATAATTCTTACTTTCGTTTGTTCTGATGCTAGTTTAAGTTATGCACCTGTTGATACTTGGTGGGTAGATTCTGATGCTACTACTCATATAAGTGTTACTATGCAGGGTTGCCTGTGGAGCCGACCGCCAAGTAATGCTGAAAGATACATATATGTGGCAGACGGTAATATAATTGCAGTCGAAGCTATAGGAATCTTTAGATTATGTTCGACGAGTGGTTTTACTTGGATTTATTAGAGACATTTTATGTACCGTCAACTAGACAGAATTTGGTTTCTGTTTCTCGTTTGGACAAATCAGGTTATCTTTGTTCGTTCGGAGATAATAAAGTCAGTCTTTTCTATAATTCGAATAATATTTGCTCTGCTCATTTGGTAGATAAGCTATATAGGCTTGACTTAAATTCCTATAATAATGAAATACTGCAAACGGGTACGAAACGAAAACTAAATGAGAATTCGGCATCATTATGGCACAAACACCTAGGTCACATTTCTAAACAGAAAATTTAGAGGCTCGTGTCGGATGAAATTTTTGGACCCCTAAAATTGGCGGACTTTGAAGTCTGCATTGAGTGCATAAAGGGGAAAAGGACAAACGAAAGGAAATTAGGAGCCGATAGAGCTAAAGATGTCTTAGAACTGATACATACCGATATATGTGGCCCATTTCCTACTGTCTCTTGGAATGGACAACGGTACTTTATTACGTTCATAGATGATTACTTTCGTTACGGGTATCTATATCTAGTTCATGAAAAGTCCCAAGCCTTGGATGTTTTCAAGTCTTTTAAAGCTGAAGTTGAACTTCAACTTGGAAAGAAAATTAAAGCTGTCAAATCTGATCGTGGTGGTGAATACTACGGAAGATATGACAGTTCAGGTGAGCAACGTCCCGAGCCTTTTGCTCTTTTCCTAGAGTGTGGCACTATAAGAAAATGAAACATTTGTAACAAATTTAAAATTGTTACGAATAATGATTTTTTTTGTACCAAAAATCAGTGATTGTTACATAATAATAATATTTTGTAACAACAATACAATTTGTTACAAAACGTTTTGATATTTTGTAATGATTTAATTTTTTTGTTACAAATTATATTGGCTTTTGTAACGAATCGGTATTTTGTTACAAAATGTTATAATATTTTGTATCAAAAAATGAAATTGTTGCAAAAGTTCAAAATATTTTGTAACAAAATATTCATTTGTTTCAAAAACTCCAATTATTTTGTAACAAAAAATTAATTTTTCACAAATTTAATATTGTTTGTAACAAGTTATTTGTTTGTCACAAAATATAAGAATTTTTGTAACTAAAAAAATATTTTAAAATGTTAAAATCTATAAAATAATTTTATTTTGTTTCAAAAATTTGTTTTTTAAAAATATTATTTGTATTAATTAATTATTTTTTTATAAAAAATTAAAGATTAAATGATTAATTTTTAAAAATGGTATATATTATTTTATATTTTTTATAAAATTAATATATAATTTTTACTAATAATTAAGTCTTAAATGTTGACTAAAAATTAACTTTTAAATCAAAATAAATTAATTGTTAAACATAAATAAAAATAGTTAAAATTTAAAAATGAAAACAAATGTAAAAAGTAAAAATCCTAATTCTAACTCTCACTTCACTCTTTATTCTGTTGTTCGTTGTCCTCGTCCGCTCTCGCTACCTCCATGGCTCCACGGCTCCACCTCTCACACTCAAGATCACCGTCTCATTACAGAAGACAGAATTGTACACCCTCCTTCTCTTATTTAAAATAAATTTATAACAAATATTATTTTTTGTTTATTATCGCTCTAAAATTTAACATATTTTTACACTTAAACAAATTTTTACAAAACTCTCTTAAGAACAAAATATAGAACTTTAACTTTTTGTCTTTCTCTACTAGTCCTAAATCCACCATAACCAAACACTTATCATTAAGTCTGTAAGATTCTCAATTGTTAGAAAATAAATAATAAATTATTTTTAATTTATTATATTATTCAAGATTTTATTTTTAAATAATTATTCACCAAAAAGTAATTAAATCAAAATGATGAGATTTTAAATTTAAAATTAATTAGATTTTATATAATTTTTATAAATATTTAAATATTTTTTATTTAGAATTTAAAATTTTAATAATTTAATTATATAATATTTTTTTAAAAAATAATTTTATAAAATTAATTTAAAATTAAAATTTTAATAATACTTTTTTAAAAAAATAATTTTATTGAATTAAAATTAGATTCAATTATATACTATCCCTATTTTTATTATAAAGGATCAAATTACCCTTATACCTAGTCACAAAAAAAAATTACCCTTATACCTACTTTTACTAAAATTCCAACCCTAATTTCTAACATCACTCCCACCTTACACTCTCCTCACACACACAGCGCCGCTTACATCCCTCACAGCACTCACTCCACTCAAGTGACACACACATGCAGAAGCAGAGAAAGAAAAGAAAGAAGGAAAGAAAGAAAGGGAGGGCGGAGAGGAAGAGAGAACCGAGGGAGAAGTGGGTCACGCGAGGAGAGGAGAGGGAGTGCGCCGTGGTGCTCATGCCGCCGCCGTCGTGTCGCGCCAGGAGCTCAGAACCGAGGAGGAGAGAGAGGAGACGTTGGAGGAGAGGAAGACCGTCGCGTCGCCGTTCCTTCGTAGCCGCCGCAGCTGGTTCGCCGTGAAGAGAAGCCCGTCGCTGTTCCAACGCCGTCATTGGAGCTACCGTTGTGTCACTGTCGCTGCTGGAGGAGGATGAAGTCTTGTGAACGTTTTTGGCTGCCGGGAAAGTCGACGTCGCTGCCGAAACCACCACTGGTGTTGCCGCTGCTTGGTCCAGTAATTACTCCTTGAGTACGGTAAGCGTTTTCGCATGAAAGTCTCTGGTAATTTCAAGTTATCACTTTTGTATCCATATGTTTTTTTTTTCAACTGGTTGATGAATTATGTTTTTCTTGGAGTTAATTAGGGTTTGATAAAATAACCAAAATTCACTTTCCACTTTTTTCCTCTTTAAAAAATAAAAAGAAAAATTGTGCATATATCTATACAATTGAATCTGGGCAGTTACCTTGGGTTAATGAATTTATTTGTAAGTAAGTAATTGATCCAACTCTCATATGTCATTGGTGAAAAACACTATATGCGAAATTTTATATAATGCACTGTCAGGTTGTGGCTAAGACAACTTTAGTCTTTTGTTGTCAGCATTCTTCTAAGATTATACTATCATGTTGTGGCTAAGATAAATTTGGTCCTTTATGGCTGTTGAATATGGCTCCATATGGTTTATTTAGTTTTATCACTTAATTTTGAATGTGTTAAATATAATTTTTTTTGGTCTAGTGTAACGAGTCTATTTAGTTTTATAAGTATGGTTATATTCATGGAACTTTTATAAACTCAAAATGACTTGTATTACTAGGTTTTGAATTGATGCTAGAAGTGTAAGAAGTTCAAGAAACTAATTATTATGTTGCTGAACATATACATAATAATGTTCTTTTTCAATTATGTATTATGTTTTATTTTTCTTTCTTGCGAGTTCTGTGGTGCCTCTCGGGCTCTTTTAATTAAAAAGGGATAATGACAATTATTTTTTTATTTGTTTTATGTTTAATTCAAATCTTTTTCTCCTTTTTATTGCATCAGTGTATCATGAAGTTTTAATTGGAGCATGCACAAATGTGAATATCTAATATTTTAATTCTGTCTTAGTTTTTGTTGTTATTCAAAAGTTGGGTAATCTCTATTACTGGTGGAAGGCCATACTTGCTAGTCCATCATGGGTACCCGTTCTTCTTGCATCACTGGTTGGTAAGTCAAGCTTTTTCCCTTTTTTGCGTTTAATTTATATGGTTGGTTTATTGCTTGTTACATAAATAATGAACACAGATACATCATATATCAGTTTAATCTATTTAGGTACTCAGTAGTATAATCATAGTCTTAACTATCATTTTCAGTTTTAGTCAATTAAATTCAGTTTTCACATTCTTTGATGTTATCTTTAGACATTTTTTTCGCCCTTTTGTTGGATATAGAGAAGTGAGGCTTGTGAGCAAAGAAACTATCACTTTTTCACTGTTGGTAACATTATTAGCTCAAGTGAAAGCTTAATTGGAAGATCAACAAGCCGTTATGAACTCTTTCATAGTGCGCTTTGACAATGAAAGAAACTAAACAATTAAAGGTACCCTTAAAATTGCTTATGGTTTTAATACATTTTCCTATATGATTCCTATTTTATTAGTATAGTTTAATTTGTATATGAATCTATTTATCACATTTTACTTGTGTCATGATTGAAAAATGACAAATGTCCTATTATTTGGTTTGATAAATTTGGTTGTGTATTGGCTGAGCCATAAGTTGTGAATTGGTTATTTTTGTTGGAACCGTAGACGGTGGAAATATCCAAGTTTTAGGAGAGGTTTTGTCAAAATTTTTTTAAACATTTTGGATAAAACTTAATAGATAAAATTATAGTTAGTGTTATATCTTGTTTCTAATCTTTTGTTTCGGTTTTTCTTATCTACAGGAGCGCTGAAATGATGACCACATGCTACCTTGAGGGCTCAAGAATATTTTGATTCATAGAAAGACTATGTTAGAACTTTTAACTTTTGGTTGAACTTATGCAAGACATATAACTTGTAGAACTAATCAATGTACTCACTAATGTTATTTTGTTTTAAAACAACTTTAGGTAAATGAGGCATCTTTGAATTATGTATGTTTTTGCATATTATATGAATGTAGACTTGCTTATTAGAATATTTAATTTATTAGTTAATTTAAAAAATAATTTAGTAAATTATGCATGCAATTTGTATTAAAAAAATTATTACAAAATAATTAATTTGCTTTTGTAACTAAAGAAAAAAAAATGTTACAAAATCAAGTAACATTTTGTAACAAAATTTTATGATACGAAAAAATATATTGTCACCAAAAATACCTTGGACATCAAAATTTGTTACAACTTTTGTAACGGCTTCCGGGTTTTTTGTATCAGAAAAATTTGTTACAAAATATCACCTTGAATTGTGACAGTTCCATTTTTTGTTACAAAAACTTTTTGTAACGGGACTTACTGCAACGGCCGCTTTTTTTGTAATACTTTTTTTTATTACAAATATTGCTTTTTCTTGTAGTGTGGTATTGTTTTGCAATACACCATGCCAGGCAAACCTAGCATGAATGGTGTTGCAGAGCGAAGGAACCGAACTCTTAAGAACATGGTGAGAAGTATGATTAGTCATTCTTCCTTGCATGAATCACTCTGGGGAGAAGCTTTAAAGACCGCAGTGTACATCCTTAATAGGGTGCCAAGCAAAGCAGTTAATAAAACCCCATATGAAATTTGGACTGAAAAAGGCCCAATATAAAGCATCTGCATATCTGGGGATGTCCAACTGAGGCGCGACCTTATAGGCCGCATGAAAGAAAATTGGACTCAAGGACAATTAGTTGCTACTTTGTTGGTTACGCTGAGAGCTTACGGGGGTACAAGTTTTACAATCCTGCATCAAGATCTATTTTTGAAACGAGAAATGCGAGATTTCTTGAGGATGTTGAGTTTGGGGAGAAGAAAATATTACGAATGTTGCTTTTAATGAGGATTCTGTAACTGACAATGATCAGGTCTTTGTACCTATCATTGTTCAAAACACAGTTATAGTACAAGAGCACAATGAGAATTCTATTGTAGATCCAGTTATAGTACAAGAGAACAATGAGAATATCGTTGTTGCTCAACATACTACTACAGCACAGAAAAAATAATGAGAATCCTTGATGAGCGGATAATTTATACGCTTTTTGGCATTGTTTTTAGTATGTTTTTAGTAGGATCTAGTTACTTTTAGGGATGTTTTCATTAGTTTTTATGTTAAATTCACATTTCTGGACTTTACTATGAGTTTGTGTATTTTTCTGTGATTTCAGGTATTTTCTGGCTGAAATTGAGGGACTTGAGCAAAAATCAGATTCAGAGGTTGAAGAAGGACTGCTGATACTGTTGGATTCTGACCTCCCTGCACTCAAAGTGGATTTTCTGGAGCTACAGAACTCGAAATGGCGCGCTTCCAATTGCGTTGGAAAGTAGACATCCAGGGCTTTCCAGCAATGAATAATAGTCCATACTTTGCCCAAGTTTAGATGATGCAAACTGGCGTTCAACGCCAGCTCTCTGCCCAATTCTGGCGTCCAGCGCCAGAAACAAGCTGCAAAGTGGAGTTCAACGCCCAAACTGGCACAAAAGCTGGCGTTCAACTCCAAGAATGACCTCTCCACGTGTAGACTTCAAGCTCAGCCCAAGCACACACCAAGTGGGCCCCGGAAATGGATTTATGCATCAATTACTTACTTCTGTAAACTCTAGTGACTAGTTTATGATAAATAGAACTTTTTATCATTGTATTCGCAGTCTTGGTTACTCCGGTTCCCCTCTGGGGCCGAGACCAATGAACTTCATTATCACTTATGTATTTTCAACGGTAGAGTTTCTGCACTCCATAGATTAAGGTGTGGAGCTCTGCTGTTCCTCAAAGATTAATGCAAAGTACTACTGTTTTCTATTCAATTCAACTTATTCCACTTCTAAGATATTCATTCGCACTTCAACCTGAATGTGATGAACGTGACAATCATCATCATTCCCTATGAACGCGTGCCTGACAACCACTCCCGTTCTACCTTCGACTGAACGAGTATCTCTTAGATTACTAATACAGGGGACCGAGTCCGAGATATTGGGATCTTCGTGGTATAAGCTAGATTGATGGCGGCATTCATGAGAATCCGGAAAGTCTAAACCTTGTCCGTGGTATTCCGAGTAGGATTCTGGGATTGAATGACTGTGACGAGCTTCAAACTCGCGAGTGCTGGGCGTAGTGACAGACGCAAAAGGATAGTAAATCCTATTCCAGTATGATCGAGAACCTCTAGATGATTAGCCATGCAGTGACAGCGCATCGGACCATTTTCACAAGGAGGAATAGGATGCAACCAACGACAAAGGTGATACCTCCAGACGATTAGCCGTGCTGTGACAGAGCATTTGGATCATTTTCCCGAGAGAGATCGAAAGTAGCCATTGGCACCGGTGACATCCTTACATAAAGCTAGCCATAGAAAGGAGTAAGATTGATTGGAGGAAGATAGCAGGAAAGCAGAGGTTCAGAGGAACGGAGGCATCTCTACACGCTTATCTGAAATTCTAACCAATGAATTACATAAGTATTTCTATCCTTATTTTAGTATTATTTTCGAAAACCCCATTACTATTTTATATCTGCCTGACTGAGATTAACAAGATGACTATAGTTTGCTTCATACCAACAATCTCCGTGGGATTCGACCCTTACTCACGTAAGGTATTACTTGGACGACCCAGTGCACTTGCTGGTTAGTTGTGCGAAGTTGTGAACCATGGTATTGGCATCATGTTTTTGGCGCCATTGCCAGGGAAAGAAAGAGCAATGAATTTTACATAATCAAAGTGTAATCACAATTTCTGCGCACCAAGTTTTTGGCGCCGTTGCCGGGGAAAGAAAGAGAAATGAATTTTACATAATCAAAGTGTAATCACAATTTCTGCGCACCAAGTTTTTGGCGCCGTTGTCGGGGATTGTTCGAGTTCGGACAACTGACGGTTCATCTTGTTGCTCAGATTGGGTAACTTTCTTTTCGTTTTCTTTTCAAAAAGTTTTCAAAAATTTTTCAAAAATCTTTCAAAAATTTTTCTTTTGTTTTCAAAAAAAAAATATATATATAATAAAAATAATGTTTTCAAAAATAAATTATTCTATGGCTTCAAAACTTTCAAGAATGAATTCTAGAGTTTCATGGTAACATGTTGAATCCTATCTGGCTGAAAAGCCATACCCAAACTCCTTTGGGATTGGTCTTCAACTAATCACCTCAATGGATGTAAATCCATTCTAAAGCTTGACTGGCTATTAAGCCATGTCTAACCCTCAGATTGGAGCTTTAGACTAAAGAGTACAAGATTCCTGGAATTCATATGAAAAATTTTGAATCCTTATTTTTTCTTTTTCAAAATGATTTTCGAAAAATTAAAAGAAAATACAAAAAAATTATAAAATCATAAAAATCAAAAATATTTTGTGTTTCTTGTTTGAGTCTTGAGTCATGTTATAAGTTTGGTGTCAATTGCATGTGCATCTTGCATTTTTCGAAAATTCATGCATTCATAGTGTTCTTCATGATCTTCAAGTTGTTCTTGGTAAGTCTTCTTGTTTGATCTTTGCATTTGCATGTTTTGTGTCTTTTCTTGTTTTTCATATGCATTCTTGAATTCTTAGTGCCTAAGCATTAAAGAATTCTAAGTTTGGTGTCTTGCATGTTTTCTTTGCATATAAAATTTTCAAAAATAAGTTCTTGATGTTCATCATGATCTTCATAGTGTTCTTGGTGTTCATCTTGATATTCATAGCATTCTTGCATGCATTCATTATTTTGATCTAAAAATCTCATGCATTGCATCATTTTCATGTTTTTCTCTCTCATCATTAAAAATTCAAAAATCAAAAAATATCTTCCCCTTTTTCTCTCATCAAAATCGAAAATTGAGTTGACTTTTTCAAAAAAATTTAAAAAAAAAATCAAGTTGTTTCTTATGAGTCAAATCAAATTTTCAATTGGAAAATCTTATCTTTTTCAAAATCTTTTTCAAAAATCAAATCTTTTTCAAATTTTTTTAGTTATTTTCGAAAATTTCAAAAAATTTTTTCAAAAATTTTTTTCTTAATTTTATATCAAATTTTCGAAAATAACATCATCAATTAATGTTTTGATTCAAAAATTTCAAGTTTGTTACTTACTTGTTAAGAAAGATTCAAACTTTAAGTTCTAGAATCATATCTTGTGATTTCTTGTGAATCAAGTCATTAATTGTGATTTTAAAAATTCAAATCTTTTCAAAAACTAATTTCTATCATATCTTTTCAAAAATATCTTCTTATCTCACCTTTTTCAAAAAAATTGATTTCAAAATATCTCTTCTAACTTCCTAACTTCTTATCTTTTAAAAATTTGTTTCAACTAACTAACTAACTTTTTGTTTGTTTCTTATCTTTTTCAAAACTACCTAACTAACTCTCTCTCTCTCTCTCTCTCTAATTTTCGAAAATATCTCCCTCTTTTTCAAAATTTCTTTTTAATTAACTAATTATTTCAATTTTTAAATCTTAATTTTCGAAAATTACTAACATTTTTCAAAAACTATTTTCGAAAATCACTAACTCTTTTTCAAAAATAATTTTTGAAAATTCTCCTTCTCTCTCATCTTATTCTATTTATTTATTCATCTACTAACATCTCTTCCTCACATCACTCACCAAATTCGAACCCCCTCTTCCATCTATGTTCAAATTTTTCTCTTCTTCTACTAACAATAAGGAACCTCTTTACTGTGACATAGAGGATTCCTCTTCTTTTCTTGTTCTCTTCTCTTTCTTATGAGCAGGAACAAGGAAAAAGGCATTCTTGTTGAAGCTGATCCAGAACCTGAAAGGACTCTGAAGAGGAAACTAAGAGAAGCTAAATTACAACAATCCAGAGACAACCTTATTGAAAATTTCGAACAAGTAAAGGAGATGGCAGCCGAACCCAACAACAATAATGTAAGGAGGATGCTTGGTGACTTTACTGCACCTAATTCCAATTTACATGGAAGAAGCATCTCCATTCCTGCCATTGGAGCAAACAACTTTGAGCTGAAACCTCAATTAGTTTCTCTGATGCAGCAGAACTGCAAGTTTCATGGACTTCCATCTGAAGATCCTTTTCAGTTCTTAACTGAATTCTTGCAGATCTGTGATACTGTTAAGACTATTGGAGTAGATCCTGAAGTCTACAGGCTCATGCTTTTCCCTTTTGCTGTAAGAGACAGAGCTAGAGTGTGGTTGGACTCTCAACCCAGAGATAGCCTGAACTCTTGGGATAAGCTGGTCACGGCTTTCTTAGCCAAGTTTTTTCCTCCTCAAAAGCTTAGTAAACTTAGAGTGGACGTTCAGACCTTCAGCCAGAAAGAAGGTGAATCCCTCTATGAAGCTTGGGAGAGATACAAAGGACTGACCAAAAAGTGTCCTAATGACATACTTTCAGAGTGGACCATCCTGGATATCTTCTATGATGGTTTGTCTGAATTGGCAAAGATGTCATTGGATACTTCTGCAGGTGGATCCATTCACCTAAAGAAAATACCTGCAGAAGCTCAAGAACTCATTGACATGGTTGCTAATAACCAGTTCATGTACACTTTTGAGAGGAATCCTGTGAGTAATGGGACGCCTATGAAGAAGGGAGTTCTTGAAATTGATACTCTGAATGCCATATTGGCTCAGAATAAAATATTGACTCAGCAAGTCAATATGATTTCCCAGAGTCTGAATGGAATGCAAGCTGCATCCAACAGTACTCAAGAGGCATCTTCTGAAGAAGAAGCTTATGATCCAGAGAACCCTGCAATAGCAGAGGTAAATTATATGGGTGAACCTTATGGAAACACATATAATCCATCATGGAGAAATCACCCAAATCTCTCATGGAAGGATCAAAAGCCTCAACAAGGCTTTAATAATGGTGGAAGAAACAGGTTTAGCAATAGCAAGCCTTTTCCATCATCCACTCAGCAACAAACAGAGAATTCTGAGCAGAATCCATCTAGCTTAGCAAACTTAGTCTCTGATCTATCTAAGGCCACTGTGAGTTTCATGAATGAAACAAGGTCTTCCATTAGAAATTTGGAAGCACAAGTGGGCCAGCTGAGTAAAAGGATCACTGAAATCCCTCCCAGTACTCTCCCAAGCAATACAGAAGAGAATCCAAAAGGAGAGTGCAAGGCCATTGACATAAGCATCATGGCCGAACCTGTAAGGGAAGGAGAGGACGTGAATCCCAAGGGGAAAGACCTCCTAGGACGTCCAGTGATCAATAAGGAGTTTCCCTCTGAGGAACCAAAGGAATCTGAGACTCATCTAGAGACCATAGAGATTCCATTGAACCTCCTTATGCCATTCATGAGCTCTGATGAGTATTCCTCTTCTGAAGAGAATGAGGATGTTACTGAAGAGAAAACTGTCAAGTTTCTTGGTGCAATCATGAAGCTGAATGCCAAATTATTTGGTATTGAAACTTGGGAAGATGAACCTCCCTTGTTCACCAATGAACTAAGTGATCTGGATCAACTGACATTGCCTCAGAAGAGACAGGATCCTGGAAAGTTCATAATACCTTGTACCATAGGCACCATGATCTTTAAGGCTCTGTGTGACCTTGGTTCAGGGATAAACCTCATGCCTCTCTCTGTAATAGAGAAATTGGGAATTTATGGGGTGCAAGCTGCTAAAATCTCATTAGAGATGGCAGACAATTCAAGAAAACAGGCTTATGGACAAGTAGAGGACGTGTTAGTAAAGGTTGAAGGCCTTTACATCCCTGCTGATTTCATAGTCCTAGACACTGGAAAGGAAGAGGATGAATCCATCATCCTAGGAAGACCTTTCCTAGCCACAGCAAGAGCTGTGATTGATGTGGATAGAGGAGAATTGATCCTTCAATTAAATAAGGACAACCTTGTGTTTACAACTCAAGGATCTCTCTCTGCATCCATGGAGAGGAAGCAGAAAAAGCTTCTCTCAAAACAGAGTCAAACAAAGCCCCCACAGTCAAACTCTAAGTTTGGTGTTGGGAGGCCACAACCAAACTCTAAGTTTGGTGTTGAACTCCCATATCCAAACTCTAAGTTTGGTGTTGGAGAGTCTCAACAAAGCTCTGAACATCTGTGAGGCTCCATGAGAGCCCACTGTCAAGCTACTGACATTAAAGAAGTGCTTGTTAGGAGGCAACCCAATTTTTATTTATCTAACTATATTTTTCTTAGTTATATGTCTTTATAGGTTCATGATCATGTGGAGTCACAAAATAAATATAAAAATTGAAAACGGAATCAAAAACAGCAGAAGAAAAATCACACCCTGGAGGAAGCATCTGCCTGGCGTTCAACGCCAGAACAGAGCATGGTTCTGGCGCTGAACGCCCAAAATGGGCAGTATCTGGGCGCTGAACACCCAAAATGGGCATCATCTGGGCGCTGAACGCTAGAATTGCACCCTGGAGAGGAGTTGGCGCTGAACGCCCAGAACAAGCATGGTTCTGGCGTTCAAAGCCAGAAATGGGCAACAAATGGGCGTTGAACGCCCAAAATGGGCACCAACCTGGCGCTGAACGCCCAGAGTTGTGTGCAAGGGCATTTTGCATGCCCAATTTGGTGCAAGGGTGTAAATCCTTGAACACCTCAGGATCTGTGGACCCCACAGGATCCCCACCTACCTCCACTCACTTCTTCTCACCCCTCTTTCACACAATCCCATAAACACTCCTCCCCAAAATCCTTCACCAATCACCTCAATCTCTCTTCCCCATCACCTCTTCACCACTCACATCCATCCACTCTTCCTCATAAACCTACCTCATATACTCCACCTACCTTCAAAATTCAAAATCAATTTCCCACCCAAACCCACCCTAAATGGTCAAACCTCCACCCCCTCCCATCCCTATATATAACCCTCCATTCTTTCTCATTTTCACACAACACAACCCTCTCTTCTCTTCTTGGCCGAAACACAACCCCTTCTCCCTCTCCTCCATTTCTTCTTCTTCTTCATCTATTCTTTCTTCTCTTACTCGAGGGCGAGCAAAATTCTAAGTTTGGTGTGGTAAAAGCATAAGCTTTTTGTTTTTCCATTACCATTGATGGCACCTAAGACCGGAGAATCCTCTAGAAAAGGAAAAGGGAAGACAAAAACTTCCACCTCCGAGTCATGGGAGATGGAAAGGTTCATCTCCAAAGCCCATCAAGACCACTTCTATGATGTTGTGGCCAAGAAGAAGGTGATCCCCGAGGTCCCTTTCAAACTCAAAAGAAATGAGTATCCGGAGATCCGACATGAAATTCAAAGAAGAGGTTGGGAAGTTCTAACAAATCCCATCCAACAAGTCGGCATCCTAATGGTTCAAGAGTTCTATGCCAATGCATGGATCACCAAGAACCACGATCAAAGTAAGAACTCGGATCCAAAGAACTATGTTACAATGGTTCGGGGGAAATACTTAGATTTTAGTCCGGAAAATGTGAGGTTGGCGTTCAACTTGCCAAACATGGAAGAGAACGCACGCCCTTACACAAGGAGAGTCAACTTTGATCAAAGGTTGGACCAAGTCCTTATGGACATATGTGTAGAAGGAGCTCAATGGAAAATTGACTCAAAAGGCAAACCGGTTCAACTAAGAAGACTGGACCTTAAGCCTGTAGCTAGAGGATGGTTGGAGTTCATTCAATGCTCAATCATTCCCACTAGCAACCGGTCTGAAGTTACTATAGACCGGGCCATCATGATCCATAGCATCATGATTGGAGAAGAGGTGGAAGTTCATGAGATTATACCTCAAGAACTCTACAAGGTGGCTGACAAGTCCTCCACTATGGCAAGGTTAGCCTTTCCTCACCTCATTTGCCACCTATGCAATTTGACTGGGATTGACATAGAGGGAGATATCCTCATTAAAGAGGACAAGCCCATCACTAAGAAAAAGATGGAGCAAGCAAGAGAGCCCATGCATGGAGCTCAAGAGGCGTATGAAGCTCATCACCATGAGATCCCGGAGATGCCTCAAATGCATTTTCCTCCACAAAACTATTGGGAGCAAATCAACACCTCCCTAGGAGAATTGAGTTCCAATATGGGACAACTAAGGGTGGAACATCAAGAGCACTCCATCATCCTTCATGAAATAAGAGAAGATCAAAAAGCAATGAGGGAGGAGCAACAAAGACAAGGAAGAGACATAGAAGAGCTCAAGGACATCATTGGTTCCTCAAGAAGGAAACGCCACCATCACTAAGGTGGATTCATTCCTTGTTCTTATTTCTTCTGTTTTTCGTTTTCTATGTTAAGTGCTTATCTATGTTTGTGTCTGCATTACATGATCATTAGTATTTAGTAACTTTGTCTTAAAGTTATGAATGTCCTATGAATCCATCACCTCTCTTAAATGAAAAATGTTTTAATTCAAAAGAACAAGAAGTACATGAGTTTTGAATTTATCCTTGAACTTAGCTTAATTATATTGATGTGGTGACAATGCTTCTTGTCTTCTGAATGTATGCTTGAACAGTGCATATGTCTTTTGAAGTTGTTGTTTAAGAATGTTAAATATGTTGGCTCTTAAAAGAATGATGACAAGGAGACATGTTATTTGATAATCTGAAAAATCATAAAAATGATTCTTGAAGCAAGAAAAAGCAGCAAAGAACAAAGCTTGTAGAAAAAAAAGAGAAAAATAGGCGAAAAAAATAATAAATAAATAGAAAGGAAAAGAAAAAGCAAGCAGAAAAAGCCAAAAGCTCTTAAAACCAAGAGGCAAGAGCAAAAAGCCAATAACCCTTAAAACCAAAAGGCAAGGGCAAATAAAAAGGATCCCAAGGCTTTGAGCATCAGTGGATAGGAGGGCCTAAAGGAATAAAATCCTGGTCTAAGCGGCTAAACCAAGATGTCCCTAACCATGTGCTTGTGGCGTGTAGGTGTCAAGTGAAAACTTGAGACTGAGCGGTTAAAGTCAAGGTCCAAAGAAAAAAAAGAGTGTGCTTAAGAACCCTGGACACCTCTAATTGGGGACTTTAGTAAAGTTGAGTCACAATCTGAAAAGGTTCACCCAATTATGTGTCTGTGGCATTTATGTATCCGGTGGTAATACTGAAAAACAAAGTGCTTAGGGCCACGGCCAAGACTCATAAAATAGCTGTGTTCAAGAATCATCATACTGAACTAGGAAAATCAATAACACTATCTGAACTCTGAGTTCCTATAGATGCTAATCATTCTGAACCTCAATGGATAAAGTGAGATGCCAAAACTATTCAAGAGGCAAAAAGCTATAAGTCTCGCTCATTTAATTGGAGCTATGTTTCATTGATAGTTTGGAATTTATAGTATATTCTCTTCTTTTTATCCTAATTGATTTTCAGTTGCTTGGGAACAAGCAACAATTTAAGTTTGGTGTTGTGATGAGCGGATAATTTATACGCTTTTTGGCATTATTTTTAGTATGTTTTTAGTAGGATCTAGTTACTTTTAGGGACGTTTTCATTAGTTTTTATGTTAAATTCACATTTCTGGACTTTACTATGAGTTTGTGTGTTTTTCTATGATTTCAGGTATTTTCTGGCTGAAATTGAGGGACTTGAGCAAAAATCAGATTCAGAGGTTGAAGAAGGACTGCTGATGTTGTTGGATTCTGACCTCCCTGCACTCAAAGTGGATTTTCTGAAGCTACAGAACTCGAAATGGCGCGCTTCTAATTGCGTTGGAAAGTAGACATCCAGGGCTTTCCAGCAATGTATAATAGTCCATACTTTGCCTAAGTTTAAATGATGCAAACTGGCGTTCAACGCCAGCTCTCTGCCCAATTCTGGCGTCCAGCGCCAGAAACAAGCTGCAAAGTGGAGTTCAACGCCCAAACTGTCACAAAAGCTGGTGTTCAACTCCAAGAATGATCTCTCCACGTATAGACTTCAAGTTCAGCCCAAGCACACACCAAGTGGGCCCCGGAAGTGGATTTATGCATCAATTACTTACTTCTGTAAATCCTAGTGACTAGTTTATGATAAATAGAACTTTTTATCATTGTATTCGCAGTCTTGGTTACTCCGGTTCCCCTCTGGGGCCGAGACCAATGAACTCCATTATCACTTATGTATTTTCAACGGTAGAGTTTCTGCACTCCATAGATTAAGGTGTGGAGCTCTGCTGTTCCTCAAAGATTAATGCAAAGTACTACTGTTTTCTATTCAATTCAACTTATTCCACTTCTAAGATATTCATTCGCACTTCAACCTGAATGTGATGAACGTGACAATCATCATCATTCCCTATGAACGCGTGCCTGACAACCACTCCCGTTCTACCTTCGACTGAACGAGTATCTCTTAGATTACTAATACAGGGGACCGAGTCCGAGATATTGGGATCTTCGTGGTATAAGCTAGATTGATGGCGGCATTCATGAGAATCCGGAAAGTCTAAACCTTGTCCGTGGTATTCCGAGTAGGATTCTGGGATTGAATGACTGTGACGAGCTTCAAACTCGCGAGTGATGGGCGTAGTGACAGATGCAAAAGGATAGTAAATCCTATTCCAGTATGATCGAGAACCTCTAGATGATTAGCCATGCAGTGACAGCGCATCGGACCATTTTCACAAGGAGGAATAGGATGCAACCAACGACAAAGGTGATGCCTCCAGACGATTAGCCGTGCTGTGACAGAGCATTTGGATCATTTTTCCGAGAGAGATCGAAAGTAGCCATTGGCACCGGTGACATCCTTACATAAAGCTAGCCATAGAAAGGAGTAAGATTGATTGGAGGAAGATAGCAGGAAAGCAGAGGTTCAGAGGAACGGAAGCATCTCTACACGCTTATCTGAAATTCTAACCAATGAATTACATAAGTATTTCTATCCTTATTTTAGTATTATTTTTGAAAACCCCATTACTATTTTATATCTGCCTGACTGAGATTAACAAGATGACTATAGCTTGCTTCATACCAACAATCTCCGTGGGATTCGACCCTTACTCACGTAAGGTATTACTTGGACGACCCAGTGCACTTGCTGGTTAGTTGTGCGAAGTTGTGAACCATGGTATTGGCATCGTGTTTTTTGCGCCATTGCCAGGGAAAGAAAGAGTAATGAATTTTACATAATCAAAGTGTAATCGCAATTTCTGCGCACCAATCCTCCTCAATCTCAATCCATACAGCAAGCTCAAAAACCTCAAGAAGTGTCATTAAGGAGATCCAATAGAGAAAGGAGAAAATTCATCTATGGTCTCAAACAAGCTTCCCGTCAATGGTATCACAAGTTCATCAAGTCATTACCTCATGGTTTTGAGGTAAATATCATAGATGAGTGTGTATACCGCAAGTCCAATAGGAGTAAATACATCTTTTTAGTCTTACATGTTGATGACGTTCTACTTGCCAGTAACGATATAGGCTTGTCGCATGAAACTAAGTAATTTCTATCAAACAAATTCGAAATAAAAGATCTTGGTGATGCCTCTTTTATATTAGTAATCGAGATACTAAGAGATCGCTCTCAAGGTATTCTTAGATGATCACAAAAGAACTATATCGAAAAGATTTTAAGTAGATATGGCATGAAAAGATGTAGACCAATAGACACACCCGTAACTAAAGGAGACAAGTTCAGTCTCAAGCAATGCCCTAAAAATGATCTTGAAAGGACAGCAATGCATGATAAACCTTATGCATCGGCATTAGGGAGCTTAATGTATGCTCAAGTCTACACACATCCTGATATATCATTTATAGTGGGAGTGTTGGGTAGATACTTGAGCAATCCAGACATGGATCATTGGATAACTGTTAAACGCGTAATGCGTTATTTAAAGAGAACAAAGGATTACATGCTTATTTATCGGAGATCAGAAAATTTGGAGATCATTAGGTACTCTGATTCCGATTTCATGGCATATGGTTGTGAAACTTTGTCGCTGAGCTTCATATAGAAAATGACATTGAAAGGCTATTAAAGATATTTTGTGACAATAAGTCAGCAGTACTATACTCCAATAACAATAAGAGCTTGATATAAACATCAAACTCTTAGTTTTCAAGGAGAAAGGTTAAGAAAAAATAGAGCTTACATAGGAAAAGAGTAATGCTAGCAGACTCATTAACCAAGGAATTGATCCCTAAAATTTTTCATGAGCACACTGCTCGGATGGGTGTCAATATTTGTGATGCATTGGTTTAGTGGGAGTTTATTTTATGTTATATGTCCTATGACAGATGTTGAATTATTTTTCTACATAATCAAGTTGATGGTTATTTCATGTTATGTGAAATTTTTATTTTGTAATATTTGTATTGTATTTGATCTCAATAAAATTTTAAAGTTAGACCAGCTGGAAATAGACATGCATGAGATCACTTGACATGTAATTTCCATATTACTCATCCAAATTTGATCTATGTCGTTAAGTATATTAAGATGGTGATTGTCGTGGTTTAGTCACGACATTAATGTGATAAAAGCTGCGGTAGTTCCATATCTAATGTATGAGATGGACCAGATTGTTAAAGTAATGAGAGAAATAGCATTCAGATGTGTGTATAAAGTTTATAAGATGTGATTATGTCAAGAAAGAATATATGTATAGCCCAAGTGAGAGATTGTTAGGAAATTATTTTAATTTTCTAATTTGTTTGTGGGTAATACATATATTACTTATAATCACAAATTATGCTATTTCAAATTAAATGACTTATATAATGATGATCTCATTTATTGTTATAAATGATAAATTGAATAAGTCATTATTACTTTTGATTTGGAATTAAATGAGAATAAAATCAGATGTTATCTTTTGTTCCTTAGATAATTATCTTTTGGATTTTTTTAGATATATTATCTTTTGGACTTTAGATACTATTTCATTTGGGCTTTAGGGTTTAATGGGTGCCATGCTCAAATATAAATAGGCCTTCAGAGTTTCGGTCCCCGATATACCAAAGCCGCCTTTGTTGCTCTTTCCCCATCAGAAGAGTCACAATTCAACCGCATAGGAATACAGAAGGCTTTGGTTGAGGAAGATCGAAAGAACCACAAGATCCAAACTCTTCCAATCATAATTCATGTTTATGAATTCAGGTACACTTCCGCATTATGATATATATTTTTGGTGATTCAATATGGATGATCTGGATTAATAAAATTATTTATTCCAATAATTAAACTTTTAACATATTTATTATCTTAAATAAAAAATGTTATTTATATATTAAAATTAATTATTATAATTAATCATCATATATTTATATATAAATATATTTTTTAATATATATTTTTTATTTTAATATATATTTTATACAAATAATAACTTATTTTTAATAACTAATTTTAGTAGGAAACTATTTAGATAAAGACATCTAAAATATTTTTTTATAAAGATATTTTATAGTAATTGAAATTTAACATATATAATCGATTAAACCGTATTATTTTTGTTAAAATTAAGCTAGACAAATTAATTTGACCAAAAAAATAGTGAATCAAATCTTAAACTGGTCTAAATTAATATTATTTTTTATAGAAAATAACTACAATATTCTTATTATAGAAAATGACTAAAATACTCCTATATATATATATATATATATATATATATATATATATATATATATATTAGTCATTTTTTTATAAAAAAATAATATTAATTTAGACCGATTCAAAATTTGATTTACCATTTTTTCGATTAAATTAATTTGTCTGGCTTAATTTTGACAAAAATAACACAATTTAATTGTTTATATATATTAAATTTTAATTATTAAAAAATATTAAAAAAAAAACATTTTAAACATCTTTATTTAAATGACTCCTATTTTAATATACACATATCATAATCCATCTCAAATTTATTTTAGAAGAGGGAAGAACATGGCCATCAGCCAAGTCAACCTTTTCTATACATATGTTTGATTAATTAGCTCCTGTGAAGGATTACCATGTGTTCATAACACGCAGCGGAAGAAAAGAAAGTAATCCTTAAAGATCTATTTTGTACTTAAACTTTATTCTAATAATATATAGATAGTAGATCAAATCTAAATACCTTTAGAAGTTTTAGTAAAAATCATTTTCTCCTTTGATGGTACGAAGGCGCTATGCGTATCCACACCGAGACCAATCTTTGTTGTCAACTCCTTGACCAATGGACATCTGATCTAAATTGAGAAACCTCTTGCAACTCTTTGCACGCCATAAAATTCTTCTCCAAGAATTAGGCTTACATACGTTTATGTGTGTAGAGGTAAAAGAATAAAACTCTTGTTATTCTCATCTGTAATTCCTTCACTCTTGGCATACATATATATAGTATGAGATTTGTTACTGATTTTAAATTTGAATCTCAATTCAAATTTTAAATCATATCTTAAAATTCTAAATCTAAATCTTTCAAATTTATGAATCATATCATAACTCAATTTAAAACAGAATCAGTTAGGATCTCATCCAAATTTAGAATTTAAATTTAGAAATAGAATAACTAATTATTCTCAAATCTCATTTAATATTCTCAATTATCATACTATTATTATATTCTTGGTGCTAGTAAAGAATATAATAATATTCTATTTGAATTAATATAATTATTTATTTGATCAAATCAAAATAATAATTAAATAATTCTATAGCAAAGATTAGATCACTCATTAGTGTGTGACCCCATAGGTTCAATACTAAGCGGGTAGTAAATTAGTCATACTAAATTTACTAATCAAGGTTGGCGTCTAGCAACACTCCCCAACGACCTGATAGTATGAAGTAATATATTTTTACTAAGAACCTTAGAAGAACAAAGTATGATTCCTTCCATCTTTCCAACTCTTGGTTAATCCTTAGAGTATGGTTTAATTGTCAAACTCTAACTTGTTACCATTATTATAATGAACTGTGAATGACTTAAGAAACTCATTTCTTCATTCATTCAATCCCCTTGGCCAAGGTTTTATTCATCTCAGTCATTATAATCATAGAGCTCAAACTCTTTACCAAGAGTTGACGGATTCCTTATTGACTAATCATTAATTCTACAAGTATTTAAATCATACCCAATATCCATTCAACTAGCACCCTAGGGTATTAGGTGTCCGGAATCAAAGTATAATAAATACATTGTTAATTACTATGACAGTCACAGGTCAAAGAAAACTCTATTACTATGTTCATCTTGAGAATATCCTATTGACAAATACACGGTAATTATAACCATTAGGAATTCTCAAAGTGAGTCAGTTTAATGGTCATATCTCTATATGCACCATTTATATATATAATTTAATAAATGAGATCTATTAATCTTCATCCAATGAAGACCATTATATATATATATATATATATATATATATATATATATATATATTGATCTTTTCGGATTATTAATATCCTTTTTAATAATCCTATGATCAAGAACAATTTAGATTAAATTATAAAATATTTATCTCTCAATATTATTATCACTATCACAATGATAAATCTCTAAATTTAATCAAGGACATTATTATATTAACATTTTAATATAATAACAACAATAAATTATTTGACACATGATTGATTGAGATTGTGGTCATACTTCTTATTCCCAACAATCTCCCACTTGCACGAGAGCCAATCATGATAGATTGGATCTTGGGCATACTATTATCACAATAATCTCCCACTTGCACTAGAGCCAATCAATCATGTATATAATTTTTTAATGAACATTTGTGTTTATCAAAACTGTTTTGACCTTAAACACTTTTGCTCTTGAGCATGTTTGCTTGACCTTTTGTAAAATACACCTAGTGTATAATAAATATCACGTTTTCTCTAAACATAAAATCTCCCACTACAATAGTGTATAATTTTATTTTAAGGACAATCCTTATTGAACATGATTATAAAAAATCTAAGCAACCATTAGATTTATCTTTATAGAATTGTATCATTATACAAATAGGATACTTTTTTGAAAAGTTAGTTTGACGATCAAACTTTTTATACTCTCAAAAAGTATATTCTCTATTGAGTGGTATACAATTCTAATAAAAGTAATTGTACTCCCACTCTTTCTTTAAGATGGAATCACTTTCCTAAAAAGGAGTTTAACCTCTTATCACAGACACTTTATCATAAGAAGAGAGATAAAAATAATCTCATTATTTCTTTAAGGTAACCAATAAATCTCATTTATCGGACTTAATATCAATTCTATTGTTGTGCAATCTCTTAACACATATAAGACATCTCCAAACTCTAATGTTCTTGAGTTTCAGCTTATGCCTTTTCCATATCTCATATGGATAAAAAATTGATTTAGTGAGAAATTTGTTAATTTAGCCACATTTCTAAAATGTAGTCTAAATATTTAACAAATAGTGATATTCAACTAAATCAAATTTCATATTTTTTTTTTAAATATGATGGAGTACATAGAGTACTAGTATTTATACACGGAGAGAATCTCATTCTCTATTCAATAGAATATCAATTAGATAATTAGAGATTTTACTTTACAACTCTTATAATAAAAATACTCAATATTTTTATTATTGATCAAACCAACCCTTAAGAGCAATTTTGATTCGCATCCTCAATACTCATGTTGAATTTTTCTAAAAAGATCACAAACCTTAATCATATTAAGAAAAATTTTGTTTGTAACAAAATAAATCTAAAAAAATGCTTACAAGAACAATTCTCACTAAAGTCATTTGACTAATGGCATTCCAACTTCTAAAGTTGTTTAATTCAAAATATATTGTCCAATACTTCCACTCGTTTAAATAAAATCTTTGATAGTCATACTATCTTACTTTGGGCACCATACATCGTCTCAAGATGTTCAGTAATAAATAGTAGAAAGATGCCTTTGAAATTAGAACTTATGGTTGTCAAAACAACCCATGTAAAATAATATTATAAATACATTAAAAGTTCTGACCATTTCAAAGTCAATTTTATTGGAGAATATTATCATCTCAATGATAACCCTTTGAAAATACAATTCTCAAATTGTATTTAATATATTACTTTCAAGTATACCACACAAAAGGTGGACATATTTAAAAATTTAAAATATGAAAGTAAATTAAGAAATCTATATTTCTGTTAAAATTATTTAGAATCATGAATGAGTACCTTGGTTGGCAAGTTGTTACTCATACCTATTCCAAATAAATATGATTAAATTATATCACATACAATTATAATCCCAAATAATTATCTGGTTGTCAGACAATTATTTAACTGAATTATATTTTATACCTCTAGGTTGTCTAGGTTCAAGTATAAAATTAATTCTCCTTATACATCATCATATGAATAAATAAATTTTGTCTTTTAGTACAAGTCTCCTGGTTGTCAAGTTGCTCCTTGTAAACAAGAGATAAATTTATTTTTGGCAAACTCCTAACGTTTATGATTTATCTCAATTGTTAGAGAATTTCTACCAGTATTCATGGATTAAATTTTATACTCCCAGGTTGTTTAGGTAAAATATAAAAGTAAATCCCTAGTACATCAAATGTAAATACTGATTATTATCTTAAAAATAAAACTCCTGATTGTCAGGCCGCTCTTTATAATCAAGAACATTAGAAACAACTAATTTTTAAAATTATAGTGTTCAAAACACATCAATCAAATTAAAATTTGATTTTTCATGTACTAACGTTTAGTCTTAAAAAATATCAAATCAAATTTGACATTTATATATACACCTATATATATAAGAAACAAACAAAAGATATTTTGCATCTTATTCCTTTTATTGTGATCAAAATCACAATAAAATTTAATAAATAAAAAAATCAAACAAAATATTTGATTATAAATATAACTTTTATATTAAAAGAATGATAATTTAATCACAATTAAATAATTAAAATAAATTAACTATTAATTTATTAGAAAACCATCTCAATAGAAATAAATACATCTCGTGCTTAAAATTTTGGAATTAATCCTATTAATTCACAAAGTTTAAGAAATATAGGAATAAAAATTTAAACAGAAAAAAGCCAAAGCTCTGATACCACTGAAGGATTACCATGTGTTCATAACACGCAGCGGAAGAAAAGAAAGTAATCCTTAAAGATCTATTTTGTGCTTAAACTTTATTCCAATAATATATAGATAGTAGATCATATCTAAATACCTTTAGACGCTTTAGTAAAAATCACTTTCTCCTTCGATGGTACGAAGGCGCTATGCGTATCCACACCGAGACCAATCTTTGTTGTCAACTTCTTGACCAATGGACATCTGATTTAAATTGAGAAACCTCTTAAAACTCTTTGCACGCCATAAAATTCTTCTCTA
Source organism: Arachis hypogaea (assembly GCF_003086295.3). NCBI lineage: Eukaryota > Viridiplantae > Streptophyta > Magnoliopsida > Fabales > Fabaceae > Arachis > Arachis hypogaea. The sequence goes on along the minus strand of NC_092054.1, from coordinate 149,559,255 downwards.
AGAATTAGGCTCACATAAACTACGTTTATGTGTGTAGAGGTAAAAGAATAAAACTCTTGTTATTCTCATCTGTAATTCCTTCGCTCTTGGCATACATATATATAGTATGAGATTTGTTACTGATTTTAAATTTGAATCTCAATTCAAATTTTAAATCATATCTTAAAATTATAAATCTAAATCTTTCAAATTTATGAATCATATCATAACTCAATTTGAAACAGAATCAGTTAGGATCTCATCCAAATTTAGAATTCAAATTTAGAAATAGAATAACTAATTATTCTCAAATCTCATTTAATATTCTCAATTATCATACTATTATTATATTCTTGGTGCTAGCAAAGAATATAATAATATTCTATTTGAATTAATATAATTATTTATTTGATCAAATCAAAATAATAATTAAATAATTCTATAGCAAAGATTAGATCACTCATTAGTGTGTGACCCCATAGGTTCAATACTAAGCGGGTAGTAAATTAGTCATACTAAATTTACTAATCAAGGTTGGCGTCTAGCAACACTCCCCGACGACCCGATAGTATGAAGTAATATATTTTTACTAAGAACCTTAGAAGAACAAAGTATGATTCCTTCCATCTTTCCAACTATTGGTTAATCCTTAGAGTATGGTTTAATTGTCAAACTCTAACTTGTTACCATTATTATAATGAACTGTGAATGACTTAAGAAACTCATTTCTTCATTCATTCAATCCCCTTGGCCAAGGTTTTATTCATCTCAGTCATTATAATCATAGAGCTCAAACTCTTTACCAAGAGTTGACGGATTCCTTATTGACTAATCATTAATTCTACAAGTATTTAAATCATACCCAATATCCATTCAACTAGCACCCTAGGGTATTAGGTGTCCGGAATCAAAGTATAATAAATACATTGTTAATTACTATGACAGTCACAGGTCAAAGGAAACTCTATTACTATGTTCATCTTGAGAATATCCTATTGACAAATACACGGTAATTATAACCATTAGAAATTCTCAAAGTGAGTCAGTTCAATGGTCATATCTCTATATGCACCATTTATATATATAATTTAATAAATGAGATCTATTAATCTTCATCCAATGAAGACCATTATATATATATATTGATCTTTTCGGATTATTAATATCCTTTTTAATAATCCTATGACCAAGAACAATTTAAATTAAATTATAAAATATTTATCTCTCAATATTATGATCACTATCATAATGATAAATCTCTAAATTTAATCAAAAATCTTATTATATTAACATTTTAATATAATAACAATAATAAATTATTTGATACATGATTGATTGAAATTGTGTTATACTTCTTATTCCCAACATCCTGACTCGTGGGAATTGATTGACTCGTGGGAATTGATTGACAAATAATAAACTATATATTATATGTTCGAAAACATGCATTCCTTATCTATCTAGTTTAATTTTTACGTTTCCCGCATGTGACAAATGTGTCATTATTATTTCAGTAAGAATAGCATATATACAATTGAGGAAGTATAGGGAGTATAGCTAACTTGGGTATAGCTTGGGTTTGACGGAGCTATGATATTTGGGCGGAGAGTATATTATTGAACTAATGAGCAAAGTAGCATTTGAAGGCTTGCAGACGCGTGCGTAGCATATGTGTCTAGGGATGGCAAAATTTCCTGAGACGCGGGGATTTCTGCGGGGACTGTTCCGAATGGGGATCCGATTGTGGGGAATTTTTTTCGTGGAAATAGGGATGGGAGACAAAATTCTCCCGAAGCAGGCGCAGGATTCGAGCGGGGATCCCCGCCCCGTTCCCACTATTCCCCGAAATTTATTAATTCCTTGAATTATCCTTAATAGTTTATTCTCATATATGTTTTTTAGTCATTTCTCACACATACATATATATATATATATATATATATATATATATATATATATATATATATACAAAAACCCAAAACTCCTAATCTTTATTTGCATAATCCTTCTTCAATTCAGAGATCCCTAAGGCTGTCTATACTCCATCCAACCTCTCTACAGCTACCCCCTCGTCACCCTCTCACTGCATCGTCACACCTCACCATGCCATCACCCTTACCGCGTCGTAATTTCTATTTGCAGCGTTCCTTTTCGTAACTCTGTCGTCGTGTCCATTCTCCTCTCTATTGCCGCATCTTTTACCTCGTCCACTGCTTTTTCCTTTGACCCGTCGTTGCGTCCCTCCATTGCATTATTTCGAAAGAAGTCACCATCGTATCATTTAGACTTTTTGTATAAAATCTTGCAGTTTTTGTACAAGATAGATACTTGCAGCTCTATTCATATGGAAATTAATAATTAGTTAGAACTATTATGTAGATGGGAAATGGGGTCCCCACGGGAAATGGGGCCCTGTGGGAAATGGAGATGGGGAACAATATTCCCCACGACAGAAAATGGGGTGGGGATGGAGAGCAAATCTGAGGGCGGGAATGGGGAGCAGGGAGGCATTCTCCGCCCCCGCCCTGCCCCATTGACACCCCTATATGTGTCGTCATCATCAAAATATATAAAACGAGAATTATTAAAAAACCAACAAATTTTATAATTTATAATCATCAATTAATTATTATTAATATTTTTAATTATATCAAATTATATTTAATAATATAAAATTATTTTTTTTCTAGTTTAATGATTAAATACTAAGTAAATTTTAATAAAACTGTATACTTTATAGATTTTTTCTGTATAAAACAACTTATGCTTAACTATATTACTATTATATTATATTTTATTCAGATAAAAGTCAAAAGTAGCAGGTAAAAATATAATAAGATCCTTATCATACATACAGATATACTTGTAGTTTGATCGTCGATCAATCAATTTCTCATGTGCTACTCAATTAACAACTGGCTGGATAGACGTTAATTATTAATTTGGAGTTGACTTCATCAACACCGTATACCTTCTCAAAGTCGAATGATTATTTCGTTATTTAGAAGTGATGACGTGCCACGTGGTCACATGATCAAAGGAATGTTTTCTTGTTACAGTTTTCCTTCTGAAAACCACTTTTTTAAAAGATATTTATATGTACTATATTATTATTGGCGGTATTAAATCGGTTAATAATTTATTTTTTAATAAACTAAAATAAAATCAGTTTATTATAGCAATAATAATAAATTCAAGTGTCTGCATTATAATTATTAGATTCGATTTGATTCGATCGAATTATACAATCTAAATCAAATATTTTTAAATTTTTTGGTAAAAAATAAATATATCTCTAACTTTTTGTTTTGTAGACATTTGAATTTCTAAAATTTAAAAATATAATTAGATCCCCTAAAAAAAATTGGATTTATTGTTATTATTATAAAAAAAAAATAGTTTTATTCTAATTTATTAAAAAATTCAAAAATAACCGATTTATTAATACATCCAGTAATAATGCAGCACGTCAGCATGTAAGCGTCTTTACAAAAAGACGTTTTACACGTTTTTGTAGAAGCATCTTCTTCTCGTCTACATCGTAAACCAATTTTATACCGTATATATTTTGAAGTATTTATTTTGAACATGTATTTTAATTTACAAGATGGGAATGTTTCAAATGTTAAATAATAACTTGATATATGTCTTGATTTTCAAAGACTAGTCGGAGTCAAATCTACCTAAATTGCTCTCCCCATATATTTTCGCTATTTCCATGCTGTTTCTAACACCGGAAACTCTGTATTTTTCTCGATCGAAAAAATTTGGTCATCTAAAAAGTAAATAAAATTGTATTGACAGTTCCTTTATGGAATTATGGTCATCTAAAAATAGCATAGGAATCTATGACGACGAAAGCAACTACGAAATCATTATTAGGTATTAACCTTCTTTCTTTCGTTCAAAGTTGGAATTATTAATTATATGTTGATCAAAGTACATCCACGCATGGTAATTATAAGGATATATGTTTGTATGTAGTTGATATTATTAATTTATTATATAAAAAATATTTGGTAACAACAAAAATTTAGCTAAAATCAGTTTGAGTTTGTCTTATTTAATATTTATTAATTGCTACATCAATTAATAAATATTAAATAAAATATTATTTGTTGAAAATCAACTAGAAACATTCGTATAAAATAATAAGAAAATTCTTTATCATCGTATGCAAAGTCAAAATTGACCTTTCATTATTTAGTTAGTTCTTATGATTATTTGGATTCTTTTTGTATCGCGTTTTTGTTCAATATTGGAGCCGCAACATTTTGTCCTCTTAGTAATTACGACTTGGCAACAAAGCTCACGTGCTATAATATTATTCCAATTATATTCTCTTACGTAATCAAAGCTTTGTCAAAGCCACCACTATATATAACCCCCTCTTCCAAACAAATTCATATCAAAGCATCAAACACAAAAAAACCATTAGCATATCAACCTTCTTTATTTATTTCTCTATTATATTATAAACTCACATTTTAATTTAGATCAAGCATTTCGTCATAGATAAAGAGATTCTCAATGAAAATCCTCACTAGCTTAGGAATATTATTGTTTCTCAATGTCATTCTAGTTACTTGCCAGGCAATGGGGCACCATAAGTTTGTGGTAAGTTTTGGGGCTTAATTATTTAGAATAATTATCTAAATCAATTTTTAAAAATTTTAATATTAAATATTTTAGTCTGTGAAACTTTAAAATATACAATAATTTTTAATATTTATTTTCATTAGGTAGTATAGTTTCTATTAGTCTCTTTAATTTGATCTAGTTAGTCGAAATGACTGGTTTAAAATTTTAAAATTTTTTAAATTATTCAAAAACTATATTATCTAATGAAGATACATATTAGAGAATGTTTTGTATATTTTAAAATTTAAAAGATAAAAGTATTTGGTTTTAAAAATTTGAGAGATTAATTTTGATAATTAATTCATTATTAATTAACACCACCTAACTCAGTAAGATGTAAATAAAACTTCAATTATTATATCATATGCTAAATAATATATATCCATCCATGCCTATTATTATTATAAATAAAGTAAAAAACTAAAGCATATACTAAGATTTTTGAAAAATTGCAGGTGAGAGATGCTCCCTTCACAAAGCTTTGCAGTGCAAAGAACATCTTAACAGTAAATGGAGAATTTCCAGGGCCAACATTGTATGTTACGAAAGGAGAAAGCATAATTGTTGATGTGTATAACAGAGCAAACTATAACATCACTATTCATTGGCATGGAGTGAACCAACCAAGATATCCATGGTCCGATGGCCCTGAATTCATCACTCAGTGTGCCATTCAACCTGGTGGTTTGTTCTCTCAAAAGGTTATCTTTTCTGAAGAGGAAGGCACACTTTGGTGGCATGCTCACAGTGATTGGTCTCGTGCTACTGTTCACGGTGCTATTGTCATTAAACCCAAGCCTGGAAATACATATCCATTTCCAATGCCAGATAGAGAGGTCCCCATTATACTAGGTATATATACTTACATGAGTTTTATTTGATTTCATCACTTTATGTTTTATAATTACTTTTCTAATCGTCAGAGTTTGAAATTTATTAGGTGAATGGTGGAAGGAAGACATTGTCCAAGTTTTCAATAACTTTGAAACGGGGGGAGGAGATCCTGTTGTTTCAGATGCTTATACTATCAATGGCCAACCTGGTGATCTTTATAATTGCTCAAACAATGGTATGTTATTTATAGTAACATTTTATAATTTTCATTTATGTTACTATGCGGAAGTCAATTTTGTTTAGCCAACCTCAGTTAACTTTTCAATTTGAATTTATTGGTTGCAGAAACCTTCAAACTAAATGTGGAACATGGCAAGACATATCTTCTGAGAATGGTGCATGCTGGAATGCAAGACCTTCTCTTCTTTGCAATTGCGCAGCACCAATTGACAGTGGTGGGAAGCGATGGAAGCTATGTGAAGCCATTCAAAGTGGATTACATAACAATATCACCAGGTCAAACCATGGATGTGTTGCTTGAAGCTAATCAACCTTTGGATCGTTATTACATGGCTGCCAAAGTGTATTCAAGTGCTTCCAATGTTGCATTTGACAACACAACCACCACAGCCATTCTGCAATACGAAAAGGGAAAACAAATTATTCCATCATTTTCATCAAGAACCCCTCACATGCCTTCACTTCCATCTTCCAATGACACCAATGCATCTATCAACATGATAAGTCAAATGAGAAGCTTAGCAGATGAAGCACATCCAATTGATGTGCCATTGAACATAACCACCAACCTGTTCTACACAGTTTCGGTGAATACATTACCATGTTCAACATGCGAAGGTAGTCATATACCAGGGAACCGCCTTGCAGCAAGTGTAAATAACATAAGCTTCCAATTGCCATCGGGAAACAACATTTTGAATGCTTACTATAACCACCTTCAAGGTGTATATACACAAGATTTTCCAGATGTGCCACCAGAACTATTTGATTTCACTTCTTCCAATTTGTCCACATTTCTTAGAACTCCATCGGTAGATACAGAGGTGAAGGTGCTTGAGTATGGGTCCACGGTGGAGCTTGTTCTTCAAGGGACTAATTTGCTGGCTGGTACTGAGCATCCAATGCACTTTCATGGTCATAGTTTCTATGTAGTTGGATGGGGATTCGGAAACTTTGACAAAGATAAAGATCCTTTCACTTATAATCTTGTTGATCCTCCTTATCAGAATACCGTCGCTATACCCAAAAATGGATGGGTAACCATAAGATTCAAGGCACAAAATCCAGGTGTGTGGTTCATGCATTGCCACTTAGAGCGACATGTGAGTTGGGGAATGGCTATGACTTTCATTGTCAAAGATGGAAAGAATCCTGAAGAGCAGATGTTGCCACCACCACGAGACATGCCACACTGTCAAAATATTCAGTCATTAATACAAAAATTAGAGTCATTCTTTTTTTAGTTTTTTTATAGGTTCATTCTTTCACTAATTTCTATTTGTTATTCTTTTGTTTTATTCTTTTCAATTTGTAAGTCACGTTGTTATCATCATAATAAAAATTGGAAGTAACTGTGTCGTTATATATTGTTCCTTCATTCCAAGATATGGTATATAAGTAGAGAACGTAACCCAAATTTAAACCATTGTCATTATCTTGGAATAACACATAATAAAGAGTAGTGAATTGTTGTATTTAATTTCATACCCTAGCTTTAAGGGAAATTTTTAACTTTCAGCGGATAAATAAACTTTGACATTTTCTGCCACGGGAACTTGATGATTATACTATTAAGCAGATCTAATAGTAATACCTCAATAGTAAAAAGTCAAAATTCTCTGTTCTCTGTAGGAAAGGAAGACCTCACAATTAAGCTTAACCGTAAATGGCCAATCACAAAAGGAAAAAGTCATTGTTGTTGATCTATATATAACCAGTAAACTTAGTACTTTGTGGTTTCTTTGCTTCTACATACTTCAACGTTCACTACCAGAAACAAGGGGTTTAGCTACATGTATTTCAATGATTTTTTGGAGATTTTCATCTTACATGTTCACCATGTTACAAGTTGTTTTGAAATTAATTTCCTTATGTAATGACCCCCTGCTGTTGTACATATATTTTCCAAATAACTGTGCTTGGGTTCTGCTTTTGCTATTTTTCCTTTTTCTCTGAACTCTCCACCGTTATTGCAGGTTATAGTGTCTGGTTTTAGGTTTGGAAAATTCATGACTTTGGTTGCCACAAATGTGGCAGCGAGAGATTTAGATATTAATGATGTTTAGTTAATTATCCAGGTACTCTTGATGTCTATACATGCCAAATATATAATGCATCATCTTTTTATTGATGTTGATCTGATCTGATATGCTCGATTGTTTTGGATTTAGTGTGAGCCCCCACGTGATGTAGAAGCCTACATTCATCCATCTGGGCGCACAGGAAGAACAGGTATTTTCAGAATTTTGCTAGTTTTTTTTTTATTGCTATGTTTGTGCTATTGAGCTTGTGGTTACATTCTAGGCTCTGGTTTTTTCAGGAAATACGGGAGTTGCTGTAATGCTTTATGATTACCCAAATGTCTGATAGGTATGATTTTTGTTATTCACTTCTGTTAACATTTGTTTTCTTCTAATGCTAACATATGTCATGTGCACAGTGTGATTCCTGCGTTGAAGTCTGCGGCTGAGGAGCTTTTGAACAATTCTGATTTATTAGCTGCTGATCTACTTGCAAAAGCACTTGCCAAGGCTGTGGTAGGTCAATATTTTTTTTGGGAAATGCTAGGGGATAATGAATTTGTTGAACAATATGAACAACGGGCCCTAAAAACTAGCCCAATTAATTTACTAACACAGTTTACCTTATACACCCCTTCCCAAAATCCTAATTTTAATCTTCTTAATTATTAACATCGTAATCATCTCACATTCCCACCCACTCCCCCCTCCCCTTTTTTTGACCAGCGGAAAAAACTTTTTCCATTCCCCTCAATTCAAACCTCCATTTAGGAACTAGTACTCTTTTCCTACCCCATTTGAAACGGCATTGAGAAACTCAGACCAACTCATATCCGGTGCTTCTTCTCTGCTCCTTCCCGTCGTCCATTCTGCCATCGCCGAACCGACCATCCCTCGGGAGGCCTCCATTGTGAAGAAGAGCAGCAGCAGGCGAATCCTCGAGTCGGCGTCGTGTGGAAGTCGGCCACCCACATTGTCTGTTAACGGCCATCTCCAGAGGTTGAAATCACTGCATGTTCGCGCCGCTTGGAGTCTTCCTCGGCAACACCAAAGCAACTGTGGGGTGTGTTTACATGCTATTGAAGGTCAATTCCCGATAGTCGTTCCTTCATGTTATGGGTTGCATAGATGTTCACCGTAATTTTCATGTTATGTTCTGCCTGTGTACTCATTGATTTTCATATTTTTTTTTTGAAATTACAGCAAAGATAGTAACATCATATGGTTCATGGATGCTTGGGTTAAAGCGAACGGTATGAAATTTGATAGAGTTTGGGCTTCATATCTTAGAATTCTTTTCTTTATATGTTTCTTGGTTCATGTGATTGACTTTTAATTTCTATGAATTACAGATGTTTAATTTTGTAAGAAACGATGGATGCAAAAAAGAGATGGTTTTTAGTGGTGGCTTAACTAGATGAGTTAAATTGGTTGTAAATACTATAGTTGCATAATATTTGATGTCTACATATTTAAGACTTTATTATTTTCGATCATGGATGTTGTAAAGACTCGTGTTAAAATTTTAAGAATAATACATAGTTATATAGAAATAATATTTTTTATGCGTGTGAAATTTTCTTTTCTAAATAATGCGAGCGGACTATTGATGAACCTGTGAGGAAGAACCGGAATAAGAGAAAGCAATAGATGTACCTAGAGCCCGTTTGGAAAGTAGCAGAAGCTACTTTTTGTTACTTTTAAATTATGAAAAGTCACAATAAAAAAACTAAAAAACAGTAACAAAATATTCATTGACACACATTTCATATCCATTTTTTATTTTCACCTACCATATCATGCACAATAAAACAACAAGTACTAACTATACAATAATTTCTTTTGCATTGCCATCAAGATTATTATGAAAATTAGGATTTTAATATACATTCTCTTGTGTAAAAAAATTATATTTTTTCAGTTATTTATCCAAACACTACAACTTTAAAATAAGTACTTTTATAACTAAAAATCAATACAAAATAACTTATTTATAAGTTGCTATTAATAAAAGTCCTTCTACTTTAAGTTCTTTTTTCAAAAGAGCTTATTTAAGTTGTTAACTCAAATTGGACCTTAGTCTTAAGACCACAAATACCTTTTTTACATTGTTTACGTGTTTTCGTGGTAGAATTTTATTACAACAGAAATGATAAATTTCCACGGTGAATAACATTTTTAGTTCTCTAATTACTTTGATTCTGTTTCAAGATATTAGCAAAGCATAAAAGTTATTAGTTAAGAATAACCATCTAGTACCAACAAAAATAACCATCCGCTATCATATGGAATCGAACATCCAGCCTCTACTATTTGTTACTATTTACACACTATACCAAGACTCTTCTAAATAACCATTTGGGTGACAATAGAGATAACCATCTGATAGCCTATAGAATCGAACATCCAACCTTTATTACTTGTAACTGACCACATGCTCTACACCAAGACTATTACGAATAACCATTTGGGTACCAGTAAAATAACCATCCGCTATCCTATTGAATCGAACATCCATATTAAAATACTTGCAACTGATCACACACACACCCAGATTATTCGAAATAACCATCTGGGTAACAAAAGAAATAACCATTCGCTTTCCTATTAAATCGAACATCAAGTTTATAATACTTTTAACGAATCACACACTACACCCAAACTATTCAAAATAACCATCTGGGTAACAATAGAAATAAACATCCGCTATCCTATTAAATAGAATATCCAGTTTAAAATAATTGTAACTAATTATACACACCACACCAAGGCTATTACAAAATAACTATCTGGGTACCAAATAACCATCCGCTACGCTATTGAATCGAAACCGACTTTCTTTGCATATGTTGCATAAAAATCCTAAGCCAGCTTCAAATGCTCAAACCGCATCCCAACTTTTGGTATTTCGTCTTCGACAAGGCAACTATGATCCGGTAATTGCGAATCAGTTCAAAACATACATCATTCGATGAACATGAGGATTAATGGTCGATTCAAATATGCAGTTCACAAAAAAACAGCAATATACTAAAAACTAAACCTCATCAACAAGATCTGTGTCATCACTTCCAATAATGTCCGTACATTTTATGACATACAATCAAACATACACAAATTAATTAGATACCGTACTATTAAACAAGTTTCAACTAAAAAGATTTTATTAATACTTTTTTCAAAAATATCATTAAAAATTTATTACTATACATAACTTACAAGAAATAATAACAATGAAAAGTGTACTCATAAAAAATCTCACCTAATTAGTTAGGCTTATATTAAGTATTTGAATAGAGCATGCATGGATCTGCTACATCTGAATCACACCTACACAATCTAAAACCAAGTCCATTTCTATGCTTTGAAAAGTCAAAAAGCTCATTATTTCTTCTTGGATGTGAATGATACATTCACATTTTCTATTTTTGTTTCTTCAATTCCTTCCTTGTCAATCCTCTCTTATTTCTTCTTCTCCTTATTTGTTTATTAATTAATTTATTTTTCTTATAGTAGTAATCAGTGTTGTATGTATTATGGACTTACTAATTAAAATTTTGGGACCTTTGAGTACTATATTGTATTTTATGCATAACTGTACATATATTTTCTAGCAATATTATATAGCGTGAAAAAATAAAAAAGAATGAAAAATAAAAAAACACATTTAGTAAGCATTCAAATTGAACAGCATCTCCACTTAGAGCATATATTTCCATCTGTAAAGTGAGTTGTGACCAAATTTGTTTGTGCATGCATGGCATAGAAGCATAAGGATGAGAATTTAAAATAATCTAATGGCAACCATGTGGAATGTTTAAAACATACCTGAATTGGTAGTTTCATTCAATTCACTTAATTAAACATGATATACATTTCTTAAATTACACTAATCAAATGACTAAATTTAAAATTTTAAACCAATTTGGTGTTTAAACAAAACTAATAATCAAGTACCATGTCAAAACTCAATCTAAACATCATTAAAAATAGCATAACATTACACAATTTTGAATTATAATGTCTAAAGATAACAAAATTTAAGACAAATGCTGGCCAAACATAAGAATTAAACAAAAAGTTTCACTCAGGCATTTCATCGAGCATATGGTGTGCACAATATGTAAACAAGGATTTTAAACTCAATTTAAGCAGCAATCAATCTAGAAAAATCAGCCATCAAACATTTTGGAATCCAAAAAGTATCAATCCATTAATCTAAACCTAATCTAAACACTAAAAGCAGAATTAAAAATTAGTTAAAATAAATAAATGAAATAACACGAGCAGGAGGAAGCATGGAACCTGCGTTGATGAAAGGAGAAGAATGGAAAGAGAGGGGTAGCAGAGGCAGTGTTGCAGCGGCACAGAGCTCAGCCGCTGCTAGATTGCACTGGGGTTTCTCGCGCGGGGTTGGACTTTGCACAGAGACCATGGGTAACGTACAGGGGATTGAGGAGAAATGGAGAAAGAGGAAAGAAAAAGAGAAAAGAGAGAAGAAAGAGGGGGTAGGCGACGGTGGTCGCCGGTAGTGATGGCGGTGGTGTCGGACGTTGGCACAGGGGGTAGCGTGGGTTCTGGGTGAGCTGGAAAGTGAGCCTTCTTTGTTGGGAAGGACCACCACACGAGAGAGGAGATATGGTATGGGGATATGAAACGTGTTACAGTCCCTATTTCAAAAATCTGATATTTTAAATTTTGAAAAATGATTATTATTATAATTAAATTAATTACATCATTAATTAAATTTATAAGTAATTTACATTTGTAACCCCATTGTTCATATTATTCACTAGGATTATTGTTCACCTATACTTTTCTTTTTTTTTTTGTGACTTGTGGTGGGTCAATTAATCCTCTGTATGTTTAACATGTATTTTTCTTAAAATATAGTTCCATATAATTCTCTAATTTAGGTAAATTTTGTGTTGTAAATTATATTTTTTCTCTCTAGAATTTGAAAAAAATTTTAAAAATACCCCCTAAGTTTTATTTTGTTTCAATTTTGTTCGATAAATTTTCGATTTGCATCAAATATACCCCTGACGTCTAATTTTTCAAAAAATTTAAGACTAATTCAACAATAATTTCATAAGAACAACTCTCAACACAAGCAAATAGTATAATTTTCATGCATTATTGTTAGATTGATCTTAAATTTTTTAAAAATTTAGCCATTGAGGTTATATTTGATGCAAATCGAAAGCTTTAGGAACAAAATTAAAATAAAATAAAACTTAAGAATATTTTAAAATTTTTACCAAATTTAAAAGACAAAAAAAATATACTTTACCCCTTTTTTTTCGGGCTTTACCAAGATTAAGAAAATATCACTTTTGACTTCCATGAAAAATTACGTTACACTGCTTCTTGAGATTGGAAAAAACCTCTGTTCACTCCGTCCTGAGTAGTCTACTACAATTTTTTATTATCGTCGTCTTTCTTCAAATTAGAATATGGAAATTTTGTATTCTAGTGGTTTGGTTACTTCAATTGATGGTATAGACATGATTCTTCAGACTTTCAAGTATTAGTATTAACTGGATTTTGTTTTTGGCATTGGTTGTTTGCTCCTGTTTGTATTGTGGGTTGGTATCAGCTTTGGTTTTAGAATCCTAAGGAAATTCTTGTCCAAGTAGCAGGTTGAGGCTGTGCAGGATTTGACTCTCACTGCAGATGGAATGGTGCAGTGTTTGTTGTGCTAGTCAAGGAGATTTATTTTGTATTTAAGTATTAGTTTTTTAATATATAAAATAATGATAGTAAAAATTATATATATCATTAATTACGGTTTGATTTATCTTGTAATAAAAATTGTATATTATATTTATAAGTTTGGTAATAAAAAATTATTGAAATGTTATATTGTGCAATAATAAAGGTAAAGTCTAAAAAAGATTTATTATTATTATTATTATTATTATTTGATAATGCTATTGTCAAGCATGGCTATATCTCTCGCTATTAAAGTATGGTATTTTTTATATCACACTAATTCCTAATAATATGTTAATTAATATAGTATCTTATCATATTAGAAGTCCAAAACTGAATTGAAACTAAAACTCTAAGATCATTGAAATCAAAATTTAACAAAGCAGTGAAGCATCAAATCATTCTTGAATCATTGAAATCAATCATCAACAAAATTATTCCAGTTTCATAAAAATTAATAAGGCAAAAAAAAGTAGCATTATCCAAAATCTATTCAGTCCATCAACAAAATTAATCAACAGGGTTAATCAAATTTTTACACAACAACCAAAATCTATTCTGTTTAGCTATTAGAATCTAGAATAAAAATTATAGCAACTCAAAATTATTATAATTAACAAAATAAGAAAATTAATAGAAAAAAGAGAAAATAATATAATCAAATACCATAATTCTACAGCGACAGAGAGACGATAAAGAGTCCAGGCGGCATAAGAGAGACGTTTACAGAGAGAAAAAGAAGGGGCTCAGGATAAAGACAGGCTTGAGGGCAGAGACAAGCTTGAGTTTCAAATATTTTTATTTTTAAGATTTTTTATTTTTTTATATTAAATATTGATTACGTCTTTTAGTTTCCAAGACTCTCTCTAAGAAAAAAAATTGTTTAATTGTTAATTTTTTAAAATAATATTTATGGACACTAGTAGTTACAGTTAAATAACAGGCATTATGTGTTTCGCTCTTTGCTCATATGGCAGATGAAATGATGAATACTTCTTTTTTAGCCATGCATTGCTTAAAGAGAAAAAAGAAAACATGCATTATTATGAATGCTGCAATGCAAGACCTTGTGTTCTTTGCAATTGCCAAACATCAATCGGAGGCTTATGGTATTTATACTCGCCGAAAACTGGTTTTTCTGCCATTTGAGTAGTACCTTAATTGGCATGTTGATGAACATAGAAATAATAGTATGTTAAGTTATTAACTGATGCTGCACACATAATACATTTGTGGTTATTATATTTATTCGGAGGCCACTCAGATAAAGACGCCTAAAACGTCTTTTTTTTAAAGATGTTTTCATGTTGTGTTTTAATTGGTTTTTGTATAATTTATTCGATATTTCTCATCACATATTATTAAATTTCTCAAAAAATTTTCTTTCCAGAAACAATAAAAAATATTTAATTTGGACTAAAACAAAAAGATAATAAATTAACTATTAGATTTTTTTAAAAGATTATTTATATAAAAAAATATATCACATTCATCAAAATATATATATATATATATATATATATATATATATATAAAACAAGCTCTAAAAATTTTTATAAATAAAAAAATAATTAATTTATATTCGTACAATATATAAAATAATTACTATATTATTATTATATTATATACTAAGATTCACTAATTTAAATTTTTTTTTAATATAAGCATTAGAAATAAATAAAATTTTTATAACTAAATGTAGTGTAACAAAATATATATAATATTAATTAGTTCTTAAAAAATTCTAAAAAAATAGTTTCTTTCATTTTAGTAAAATAATTATTTATTAAAGTAGATAAATTAATTATTTTCTTCTCGTATACAGTTTTTTTAAGATATAAAAATAATTAATTAGGACATTGGTTAAGATAATTAAAGTCACTATTTCATTAAATTTTTAATTTAAAGAAAAATCCTAGTTAATTTTGGTATAGAAATTTCGAATTTGAAAACATTGATAAAAATGATGTTGAATTTTGATTTATTTGATTCTCATTTAAATTAATCACTACATAAGTTAAAGTTCTGTTTTGAAGTTATATTCGAGCTTTAATCTGATTTTTAAAGTTTCAATTTACTTAGTTTGATTTTTTAACTTAGGTATCCGTGACTCATATTAGGGTTTTAAGTGTTTAGTTGAAAAAAATAAGGTAAAAAAAATTTCAATTGTCACATCAAACAGTCGCTAGAATGTATAATGTAACAGTCGTTAGTCCATCTCAGCATGTCGTTAACGATTTTGTGAGACAGTGACAAAAATAAGATTAGGAACCAATGTGAGTCATAACTATTAAGTTGGGAGACTAAATTGAGTAAATCGAAATTTTGAAATTAGATTGAAACATAGTTGTTAGAACCGAACCAGTGATCGAACCGGACAAGCTATTGGTTCACTGGTTTATTGGTTCAACCGATAAATCACTGGTTGAACCGATAAAACTGGTCTCACGTAAATATAAAATATAAAATAGTTAAAAACTTAAAATTAAAATTTGAAATACATATCTTCACTAACATTTTATGAAGAATCAAGTCTCAACTTCTAAAAATAACTAATATAAAAAAATCATAAAATTTTAATACTACAATAGTATCTTATTTTGACACAATAAAAAATAATTAATTCACAAAGGCTATCATCTAACTATAATATCAGTAGATTTTAACACTAACATCAAAACAAATAACCTTAATCACAATACTAGCAATAAAATAGATCAAGTAAATTAATAAATTTTTAGTGAAATTTATATTTATATTAATAATGGTATATAATTAAAATATAATTAATTTTGTTGCGGTCCAACCCAGCTGGCCTCATAACCGGCCCAACCGGTACGCACCTGTACCGGGTCCAGACGACCACCCCGCGGAGCAACACGCGCCCGGGTGCCAGCTCACCCAACTGGCAAAGGAAGCTTCGTGGAAGGTGGGTCTGCCCGTGCGGGGCCCACCTCTGACACAGTATATATGGGGAGGGTCCTATCCCTCCCCCAGGTACGTCACCCTACTCCAAACTCTCTCCTCACCTATACACTCTACTGACTTGGGCATCGGAGTGTCATTGCAGGTGACACCCCCCTCACTCCATCAAGAGCTCGTCAGATCGGCATCCCACGAGAACCGTTCCCAGCACCTAGACCGAGACAGAGACCCATCTTCACACACATCCTACCACCCGAACCGTTCGGTAACCCGAGGTATCGAACAAATTTTAAAAATAGATAAAACAAAAATTAAATTAAATTAGATATTTATGTATACTATATAATTAGTATTTGTCAAATATAATACTTAGAAGTGCAATGGCTAAGTGGCAAGTAAAGGTTGCTTTTGCTCCAAGGTTCTTGGTTCGAGACCTTGTGGAGACATTTTAAAAAAATTTTCAAGCAGACCAGTTTGGTTAGACCAGTTTGCATCGGTTCTTACCGGTTCACACCGGTTTTATTCCTTAAACGGTCCAAGGAGTAACAGCCGATCCTGGTTTATAATAAAAGAAGCATTCTTTTGCA
This sequence comes from Arachis hypogaea, assembly GCF_003086295.3. Taxonomy (NCBI): domain Eukaryota; kingdom Viridiplantae; phylum Streptophyta; class Magnoliopsida; order Fabales; family Fabaceae; genus Arachis; species Arachis hypogaea. The sequence goes on along the minus strand of NC_092054.1, from coordinate 149,542,313 downwards.
ACAGGGGTGTTCATAGATTAGATCATATCCATATAAATCCACAGTATTTATCCGTATTTGATCTGTAATTTGAGGATATGATCGGATCTGTAAGATGATCGGATTGGATCTAATCGGATCCACACTCTAATCAAATAGAAGTAAATATGTTTACAAAAGTAAACAAAAAAAATTATTGACTTTTTTTATAAAAATAAAATTTTTTAATATTTTTTATTTTATGGATATATTTGATATCTGATCCAAACATAAAAAGTGCGAATATCGAATTTGATCTAATGAGTTTAGTGCGGATTGGATCGGAATTTCAGCCATATCCCATCTGTAAACACCCCTAGCAATAATAACTAAAAAATTATAATGATTATATTTTTAACTAAGAGGCAGTGCCAAAAAAAAGTACTAAATACAAGAACATTTAATCAAATATTAAAAGAAAATTTTACTTTAAAACAGTGGACTGTTTTTGCTCATATATAATAATAATAATAATAATAATAATAATAATAATAATAATAATAATAATAATAATAATATGATAATTGTTTTATATATCACACAAATATAAACATTTTTTTCTATGATCTTAAGAAAGGTTTTGTAAGTCCCTAACCTTGTTATCGATTTTTGTAGTGTTAGCCCTCATATTATCAATTTGATTCATATATAATTCGGATGATAAATTATTTGGTGACGTGCTTCCTTTTTTACTGTGATATACTTGTTTATTATTATTATTATTATTATTATTATTATTATTATTATTATTATTATTATTATTATGTACATTAAAAAATAACAGGCCAAATTATTGCCATAACATAATAGAAGTATGGAAGTTTATCATTCTTCTCTAATGGAGGAAACAAAATTCTTTTCAATAGTTTATTTAACGTTTAGTAGAATAAAAATAAATTTTATTAGAATAAATTTTAGTACGAGTTTAATATATATTTTTATTCATCATAAAATATTTATAGAATTACTCGTAGATAAATTTTGAAAAAAAGAAAAAAAACATGATTTTTAATTTTATTTTTAAATAAATTTTATTTTTAATTTTAAAATAAATTTTATTTTTATTTTTTAATAATATTAATTTTTTACCGTATATAATTATTCAATTATTTTTTAATCATATATAAATAAATTACTCTTAATAAGACTTTTTTGTGTTATTCAATTATCTTTTTTAAAAAATAATTAATTATTAAAATAATTAAACTTTTCACAACAAAAATAATAAAAAAAATTATGAACGAAAAAATTAACTATCCTAATAATTTTTTGTATTTTTATTCATATTTTAATTATAAACATAAATATAATTTAATTATATTATTTATGAAATGTGACTATAGATGTAAATAAAATTTAGTTATATTACTTATATATAGTTTCATTGTATTGTATTGCTTATAAAGTTAGATTATAATTATGACAATAGAATTGTTCTTGTATTTTTATATGTGTGACTAATTGGTGGTGGTAAAATATTACTCTTAATTATAAATAAGATTTATAATTTAAAAATTAAAGACTCAACTAAAAAGATACGAAAAAAATGATGTTAAAATATTCTAACTCTTTAAAATAAAAATATTCGAAATTTAATTAAAAATTATTTAAAATTTAAACTCAATAAAAATTTATATTTAATATATTTTGTATTAAATATATTTAATAACCTATTATATCATACTGGTTGAAATTAGTTTTTATAATGTTATATCACTGGCTATTGCATATTCTTTGAAAACAAGATATTTTTTATTGTGCTCAAATTTTAGTCGTAGAATTCAAAAATAAAAGAGTGAGTGTTATCTTTTTTTTATCTCTATTTTAGGTAATTTAGGCATAAAAATCATAGGCACCAAAGAATTTTTTGAAAATAATCATCTCATTTTTTAGTAAAATCTATTATATATTTTTAATTTTATAACCAAAATATACCACATGTCACTCTCTCGTTGTAATTGAAATCAATTCTTTTCCTTTAAAATTAAAGAATTCTCCTCTACTTCTTACTAATTTTACAACCAAAATGTGCCACATGTCACTCTCTCATTGTAATTGAAATTAAATCTTTTCCTCCAAAATTAAGGAGAATTCTTCTCTCCTCCATGTTAATTTTACAACCAAAATGTGCCACATGTCACTCTCTCATTGCAATCGAAATCGAATATTTCCCTCCAAAATTAAAGAGTTATCCCCTCATTCTTCTTTCTTTCTCTATCTCTCTCATTTATTCAACCACTCTATCTGTTTTAGATATCAATATTAATATCAATGACTAATTACTAATTTGACAATCAAAATGTGTAACATGACATTCTTTAATTGTATTAAAATTAAAATTAAAATATTAAAATTGAAATTAAAATATACCTATATTATGTATCATATATTACTATCTAATTTAATAATCAAATGTGTCACATGGCACCCTCTTATTAAAATCGAGAGAAAATATTTTTCTCCAAAATTAATACTCATTTCCTAAATTCTCTTATCCCTCTCTCCATTTTTGTATTTCTCTCTACCCTTTTCACTCTATATATAATTTATATTTTATATTAGTAATTTGACAAATCAAACTATGTCATCCGATATTTTTTTATTACAATTAAAATAAAAATTTTTCTTCCAAAATTAACAAACTCTCACTCTCACTCTCATTCTTCATCTTTATCTTTCTCTCTCTTTTCTCTCATTCTCTATTTTTTCTACCTTTTTGTTTTACAAAATACAAAATTAACAATAATATAATTAAAATAAAAAATTATATTTTTTCATATAAAAATAATAACTAAAAATTTTGTTATTTGATTTTTTATCTACAGAGATCATGGTCTTCTTAGCCAGAGACTTTTGTCAACCTACAATTTTTTTTTGTAAAAGTAGTTTGATTTTATAAATCTTTTGTGTCATACATAATCTATACTATCAAAACAAAATGGACTGAAATTTTAAAAAATTTATATTTCTATAATATTATTACGGATAAAAATACTAATATTTTGCTATTTAGTTGACATTCAAATAGAAATTTTTTTACCAGAAACAGAAAAATTAAAAATTAATTTTTTAATATAAACATATTAACATAAAAATTTTGAAAAAGAGTAAACTAAAATTTATATATTTTTTATAAAAAAAATTAAAATTTGGAGTGTGTTGTATATGAGGCTCCGCCCTTGAATATCTCCGACGGTTTTCTATGACAGCCTTAGTGTTATTCTTTTTGTAGTTGCTAGCCCATTCTACACGGTTGTTCCAAGAATTTTGAGAATTTGAGTCGGTCGATACCATTACCAGCTCGAAACTACTAGACCCTGAGTCTGATTTTCTCTCATTAGGAGAGTCTTCTGTGAACTTTTAGGTTCTTCTCCAACAGGGAGCCTTTCTTCTATCAACACACACAGTCATATCCTCACAAATATAGCATTAAACCCGAGCCTTCTACAACACTGAGAAACCTGAAATAGACAACCATTTTACTCAGAAATTCACAATATGAATAGCATTGAAGGAAAAGTCATCAAGTTCAACAAACCTGGAGAGCTGGGGTACAAGAGAGATTGCTTAAATGTAGTAGGGAAGATAATATGTGAGAAAGAGATAAATTTCAAAACATACAAGAATGCGCTACTGAAAATGTGGGGAAACCCACAAGAAGTGGCAATCACTGATATTGGATCAAAAAAGTTGTTATTCAGCTTTAAGGATAGGAAGAAAGGGCTGCAGATTATGCAGAACGACCTTTGGAATGTCAAAGGAAACGTGGTCAACCTCAGATTATGGAGGGAGGGAGAATCGGTGTTTGAAGTGGATCATGACTTCATGAAATTTTGGATCCAAGTGCATGGTATCCCACATGACCTCATGGAAAAGGAGACAGGAATTGTTATCGGAGAGATGCTTGGGGTTTTGGCTGAGGCAGAAGATCCAAAAGTCGATGGCGTTCTTAGGAGATCATATCTGAGGATAAGGGTTAGCATCAACATAATCAAGGCTCTGCCAACAGGATTCTGGCTCGACAGATAGGAAATGCCACCACTGTGGGTCTTTTTCAAGTATGAAAGGCTACTAGACAGCTACTGTTTCAATTGTGGTATATTAGGACACGAGAAGAAATCGTGCAAAAACCCAACAGCAATGGCTTGCTAAGACCCATCCAAGAAGAAGTACTCACTAGGATTGGGAGTAACCCAATTTAGACCAAGTCCAACCATGAGAGGAGGAACTTCAAAATAACAGGGAGGGAAGGAGGCAGAGGAGGAACAGGCGCGTGAGCAAATGGGCCCTAGACGGGAGAGTGGTGATGAACAAAGCTCTGAGGAGAGTAGGATAAGGGCTGAGCAGGCACCGCAGCAAAAAATTAGGGAAGAAAGCGAATGGAAAAACCAAACAAGGAGAGAGGAAGAAATGGCAGAAGCAGGAGAGCAGGTAGAGGGAGTATCGAAAATCCCCGAATTTCAGGATGATAGGGATATGCTGTTTGACCTAGGAGCAGCGTTTAAATTTAAAAATCTTATTATGGATATAAGAGAAAGAAAGAACGAATGGTCCAGCAACACAAAGGCCTAGAAGGGACAGAAGGGGAAAGAGGCCCAGAAGTCAAGTGGAAATGGACTAAGGAAGGATTTTGGGCCCATCTTAGACTTAAATCCTTTGCAAGCAGAGAATATTGAAGGGAGTGGGCAGAATAAAAACCCAAGAGAAGAAATGGAGGTGAACATCTATAAAATTGAAGACTGGAAGTTAGGCCAGGAGGATAAAAGAGAAAAAGAAACCATAGGCCAGGAGTTAAAAAGGCTCATGTTAGGAAGGAAGAAGGATGAGCAGGTTAGTAAAGGTAGAATGGAGAGTATGAACCACCAGGAAGTGGGGAGAAGAGGAATGCAAGATGATGAACTGAGCAAGCCATCTAAGGAGGCAAAGAACAGGGAGCTGGATTTGGTTAGCCAACATGTTAATCAGGGTGAAAATGTCTACTTTGTGGAATTAGCAAGTGATGAAGATGAAGACAATGCAGCTGAAGAACAAGCTGAGTGGGAAGCACAGTTAACCAAGAAATTGGAATTGAAGTTGAGTCTGAAAAGGAAAAGAGAGAACTGGCAGGTGCCAATGCTCACATACAAGGACAGGAAGGAGGAACAAGAGGACAAGGAGCTCAAGAAAATGAAGAATGGCAATACAGTTGTGGATACAGGGGAGTTTGAGTTAGCTATGCATGTGTCTAGGCAGAGTAGGGGAACACATATGGCTGAGGAGGCGGACCTTAACATGCCCCAACCTCAACCATGAGTATTATAAGTTGGAATTGTCGGGGAATAGCGGCTGCCCCGACGATTTCTGAGTTATATGAGATATGTAAAAAAGTAAAGCCGCTAATAGTGTTTTTAACAGAAACTAGGGCTAGGAAGGAAAAAATGGATAGGGTTAGAAGAAAGCTTAAGTTTGACTATATATTTTGCGTGGAACCCCGGGGCTTGTCCGGCGGTCTAAGTTTGTTATGGAAATCTAATACTAATATTAATGTTCATGAGTGGTGTGATAATTACATTAAAGCAAATATTAACATTAACAATGATTTGAATTGGCAGGGTATTTTCGTGTATGGGAATCTAGTTTTTCAAAAGCGAAGGAGACTATGGCAGGAGCTTACGGTAAGCAACATGAATAAGGAAGTACCTCAAGCTTATTTGGAGGATTTCAATGATATTTTAAATCAAGATGAGAAGGTAGGCATTCATTCACAACCTAGAATTTATTTAGAAACGTTTAGAAGGTTTGTAAATGATAATGGTTTAATAGATATTGATCTTAAAGGCAGTAAGTACACATGGTTTAGTAATCCAAGAAATAATGTTATCACTAGGGAAAGACTAGATAGAGTGTTAGTGAATTAGAAGTGGTTGCAAATATATCAGAATGTTAATTTAAGAGCCTCTCCGGCCGTTACTTCGGATCATTGTGCTTTAATTTTGGATACACAGCGGCGAGTTCGAACAAAAAAAGATTTCAGGTTCGAGGCCTATTGAGCAGAACATGAGGAGTGTAAAGAGGTCATCCAAAGGAGCTGGAAATGGGAAGATGGTAGTAGAAACTGTTGGAATCAATTCACAAAAAAGAGGAACAAATGCATTAGGGAGTTAATGGAATGGAGCAGTAGGAAGTTCAAAAGAGCAGATAAAGAGATAGAAAGGAAGAAAACAAAACTACATCAAATTCAAGAGGCAGGTATGACAGAAGAGGAGCAAAGAAGGGAGAGAGAATTAAAGAAGCAAATATCAGAGCTATGGAAACAAGAAGAGAAATATTGGGGGGCAAAGATCAAGGCTGAAATGGTTAAAGTGGGGCGATAAAAATACAGCCTTCTTTCATGCGATAACTATTCAGAGAAGAATTAGGAATAGAATTGACAAATTGAGAAATGAGACAGGACAGTGGATTATAGGGGAAGCAAATATCATGAGATTGGTAGAAAGACATTTCACTAAGCTGTTTACGTCGGAAGGAAATAGGAACCTGGAGGAGTGTGTAACAGAAATTCCTAAGAGAGTCACAAGAGAGATGAATGAGGAGTTAATGGCGAACATCACTGATGAGGAAATAAAGGAAGCGGTGTTTAGCATGGGAGGCTTAAAAGCTCTAGGCCCAAATAGACTAAATGGATTATTTTTTCAACAACACTGGGATATTTTGAGTAAAGAAGTGTGTGGAGTAGTCAAACAGATTTTTAGGGAAGGCAGCGTACCGGAGGACTTGGGAGAAACAACTGTTGTATTGATTCCTAAAACGAGTCAACCGAAAAGCCTGAATCAACTTAGACCCATAAGCTGTTGCAACTTCGTGTACAAGATAGTGACGAGGGTCTTGGTGGGGAGGTTAAGGAGAGTTTTAGATGCTATTATATCTCCAGTCCAAAGTGCCTTTGTAAAAGGAAGACTTATACAGGACAATATAGTAATTGTGCAGGAAGCTTTTCATAAGTTAAACCAAAAAGAAAATCATGAAAGCAATGACATAGCCATCAAATTGGATATGAACAAGGCATATGACAGGCTGGAATGGAATTTTCTACAAAGGGTAATGGAAAAGTTTGGTTTTAGCAAAGATTGGGTCAGATTGATGATGAGTTGTGTGAAGAGTGCAAGTTATAGATTCAAAATAAATGGCAACCTATCAACCAAGATCATTCCACAGAGAGGTCTCAGACAGGGAGATTTCCTATCGCGCTATTTATTTATTTTGGCTGCTGAGAGTTTTACTATTCTCATGGATAAGGCGAGGAAGGAAAATCTTATATCTGGAATTAGGCTTGCTCCAACAGCACCGGTCATTACTCACCTACTTTTTGCTGATGATTGTATTATTTTTGCAGGGGCACAAAAAGAGGAGATTTATCAACTTATCCAAATTATAAATAAATATACAGAGGCATCAGGATAGAGAATTAACACTGACAAGTCCAGGCTGATATTTGGAAGGCAGGTATCAATACAAAGGAGGGTGAACATTGAGGAGATCACTGGAATGGCATCATGGGATGATCCGGAAAGATATCTAGGGCTACCAGCAAGATGGGGAAGATCCAAGAATAAGGCATTAGAGTGGATACAGGAGAAGATGCTGGACAAGATGCAAGGATGGAAAGAGAAGCTATTAAATCAAGTCAGAAAGGAGGTTTTGATAAAAGCAGTAATACAGGCGATTCCTGTCTATGCTATGAATATCATTAAATTCTCTAAATCCTTTTGTAAGAGAATTGAAGCACCAATAGCCAGATTTTGGTGGAGAAGCAATGGTAAGGAAAGAAGCATCCACTGGAAGAGTTGGGTTAAAATGACAAGGAGCAAAATAAATGGAGGTTTGGGATTCAAGGATTTAGAATGCCAGAACATAGCACACCTAGGTAAACAAGCTTGGAGGTTGTTAAAAGAGGAGGATGTTATATGGGTTCGGACTCTGAAGGCCATTTATTACCCGAATTACAGCCTATGGGAGGCAGGAGTAGGTAGGAACGCTTCATGGATATGGAAGAGCTTGCTAGAAGGAAGGGATTTCCTTAGAAGGAAAGGAAGTTGGAGTATAGGGAATGGAGCAGAGGTAGATATTTGGGAAGACAATTGGGCGGTAGGGATAGGAAAATTGGGAAGAGGCAGAACAGGAGGTATTAGAAAAGTGAGTGAGCTGATTAGAGAAGGGGAGGGTTGGGATAGGAACAAGATTAAAGAAATATTTCATGGAAGCGTAGCTAAACTAATAACTAAGACTCCTATTAGCCTGATCAACAAGAAGGATCACTTTGTTTGGCAGCACAGAAAGGATGGACAGTACACTGTGAGAACCGGTTATCATGTCGCTAAGGAGGAGAAGGATTCGAAGGAAGAGGGAAGAATCTGCAAGGTTTCGACTAGTCAGGATTAGAGGGAGGTTTGGAAAGCTATTTGGAGATTATCGGTGCCTCAAAAGATTAGAATGTTTCTATGGAAAGCAGTGCATAGAATTTTGCCAGTAAACACGAATCTGCACCAGCGGAGAATTACAACGACGCCCACATGCAGCATATTCCAGAAAGAGGATGAAACAATTGAACATGCGCTATTATTGTGTCCGTGGACTAGAGCAGTGTGGTTTGGTTCCAGTATTCAAATTGTTCCTACGGCCTATAATGTAAGATCTTTTGGAGAATGGATAATGGATAAAATCAAAAGAATAAAGACTAAATCAGGGAGTGAACAAGAGAAAACTTTATGCAAGCTAGGATGTGTTTGTTGGTGCATATGGAAAGCAAGGAACCAGCATATATTCCAGCAAACAGAAATCAGCCCACAAAAGGTAATAATTCAATCAGAATATCTAACAACAGAATTTTATAAGGCAACACAGAAATCCAGTAAAGCAAACAGTCCAGATACAGGCAAGGGCGGTGTGAGAAAAAGAATTACCTGGAGACCGCCGCCAAAAAATAGGTTGAAAGTGAACACAGACGCAGCTTTCCACAGGGATACCGGTACAGCAGCTCTAGCAGCAATAGTAAGGGACTGGCAAGAAAAAGTCATAACTGGGACAACAGCAACATTCAAGACAATATCACCATTAATTGCGGAAGCTCAAGCATACAGAGAAGCACTCATACTAATTAAGAATCTTCAGATACCCAATTGCATAATTGAAACTGATAGCTTACCTCTGGTTCAGGCAATCAAGGCTAGAACGCCTATAGCAGAAGCAGATGCTATCATTCGAGATATTCTCCAACTGCTGGAAGAGGCTCCAGATGTGGGAGTTACCTGGACTCCAAGGGATGGCAACAAATTAGCTCACCAACTGGCAGCGATGGCAGCGGAGAATAATCTTGGGAGACAATGGACAATGAACCCACCTACTCAATTAAGGAATACAATCAGATCAGAAGCAAGTCTCGCAACAATTCAGCATATTCAAGATATACAAAATCAAGTAATACAGAATCCAACTAACAACAAATTCTGATTCAATCACCCATCAAGAATTGCATCATGAATTGCAAATTGAAGAGACGTTACCTGGAGGGGTGGAAACGGAAACCCGAGACAAGCCATCAGCGATAAACAAGGAGCACCATCGCCTCAAAGCAATGCACCTACCCACCAACGACAGCCATAAGATAGTCTCTGATAGAGCAGATACGGACAGAGGAGGAGGCGCAGTTGATCGGACAGAGATTCAGAAGGAGGTATGCCGAAGAGTGGGTAGCGATCTTCAACCCAAGGATCCGACGGAGGTTGCAAGGCAGATCCGAGTGAAGGCTATGGAGAGAGGAGCAGCGTGCGAAACGGGGTTCGAAGGGAGGCAAGGGGACGCAGATCAGGAGGAGAAATCCGTCGTGAGGCGCAGCAACGGCCTACTTCAGCACGAAACCTTCAGGATTAGGGAAGACGGAGGCAATGGGAGAGGAGGAGCTCGGAATCACGAACATGCACAATCGTTGGAGGAGGAGAACACAACACTAGATAGCTCGCAGTGAAAGAGGGAGAAGTCCAGGCTGAGGCGTTGAGGGTCAGATTGTATCCGGGTCGGGCGCGGGTCTGGGTGGGTTACGGGTCTCTTAACTTCAGGTGCCTTGGGCCGGGTTGTTTGGCTGGCCTGAGGCCACGTCCAAAAAAAAAAAAAAGAAAATTTGAGTCAACTTGTATTTTGTCCAGCATGGTCTTGCATCTAAACAATTATTTGTTGAAGTTGTTCTCTCACTAAGGCTATCTTGGCTTTTTTATTGAAATAAATATAGAAAAAAAGATTATTTCTCTAAATACGCACGACTGTAAATAATTTTCAAAATGCGCAACTCCATCTCAGGTCCATCACCTACGAAGTGGATATACACTCCAACTCAATTTTAATGCCTACGAAATGGACCAGATTTTCATTTTTTGAATAGCACCTACAAAATGGACGTTTCAAGGCCAGCGTCTACGAATTGGACTATGATAATAGTGGTATACGCGAAATAAAACCAGAGAGATATTGGTACCTAATTTTTATTTTATAACAAAATCTAATTATATATATAAATTATATATAAACTACAAAGCTTTGAAATAAATAAATAAATAAATAAATAAATATATATATATATATATATATATAAAGTTTAAGACATATAAAGTTGGATCTAAGAAAGGAAACACATTTTTCATCTGTTAAAAAAGAAGCATATAAATATCATTTGATGAGCGCTGCTTCATTGTTGGTATTTTAAATTTAACACATACTAATTTACTTTCAATAATTACTATTTGCATTTAAGTGAAAATCTAATTTAAATGAAATATTGTTAATTCTAAACTCAATAAATGGGACAGGCCTTACAATGTCTCAGTAATAGCATCAGTAAAAAGGGATGCATTTTATTTATTTATTTTAACAATTAAAAAAATTATATTATACAATTTTTATAAGAGAAAGTTTAGGGGGTCAGCACTTTTATTGAAATTTGGCCAACACTTAACCATCAAAAGAAAAATGATTAATCTTACACCATTAGATATCATCTCATACTGGTAAAAATATTGATGATAGCTAATTGATGGCTAAACATCACAAATTTTATTGGCCCCTAACACTCTTTTTTCTATAATTCTATATACTCATGCAGTCAATGTTTAAGGTTAAAATTTGTGTTTTTGTGCTTCAGAAGATAAATAAATTATAACATCATAAGAACAAAAGATAAAAAAGGCAAGACAATTTTGGCAATTTTTATTAAAATTGATTTTGATAAAATAAATATTATTTGAATAATATTAATTAAAATCAATAGATAAATAATTAATTAATTACTAAAAAATATAATATTAAATTATAATATTATTTTTTAAGTATATTTTTTTATAATATTTTATTTTAGTGTATTATAATTTTTTATTATTATAATAAAAGTTAATATTTATTTATGAAATTAAAAATAATATATAAAAATTGACAATTTTTAAATTTTTTTGTAGTAAAAATTAATATTTATTTATTAAATTTAAAATAATATTTTTTTTTGTATTATCATTGGAATTAATGTGCAGATACATCTTTATTGTTATAAAATAAAAATTAGGTGCCAATATTCCTCAGCTTCCATTTCGCGTATACTACCATTTATGGCTAATTCGTGGACGCTGGCCATGAAACGTCCATTTCGTGTGCGCTATCCAAAAAATGGAAATTTGGCTCATTTCGTGGATATCGAAGTTGAGTTGGAGTGTATATCTATTTCGTGAGTGATAAACTGGTTCATTTCGTGGATACCAAAATTAAGTTGGAGTGTATATCTATTTCGTGAGTGATAAACCTGAGATGGAGCTGCGCATTTTGAAAATTATTTGCAGCCGTGCGTATTTAGAGAAATAATATTTTTTTTTTATTTCAATAAAAAAGCCCTATCTTTGCTGCTACATTTTCACTCCTGTGGACCAAAGCTCAAAGTGCTTCCACCCAAGTTTTGAGATTGAAGGGGGATGTAGAGAGTAATGCTAGTAAGGCTTATTCAAGATTTGTTAATTCAGTTAGAGTAGTCATAACTGACTCTGTTGCAACTACTTCAATAAACTGAGTTTCTTGTTTCACAAGAAAATACTTAGTAGCCTAGCCTAATGTTTTCAACTTTTCATAGTACAAGGCAGATATGTGAGTCAATACTAAAAATCATCCAGAAAAAAGACATAGAAAAATATACTTGGCAAAAGAATCATAAAATATGTCAAATCTTTTTAGTATATTTTTTGTTTTATATCATGAATTTAAAAGATTTCTTTTGCTAAGTTAGAAGAGTACTTAATGTTAAAATCTAAATTAAATTAGTTTAATGGTGATAAGTTTGATTAAAAGATTGTGTGTCTTTTGATAAGACAAAAAAATTTAAAAAATTAGTGTATGTAATTTTTAAAAATTATAATAAAAATTCTATCATTATTATAAGATACAGGTCACATTATATTAAATGGTTAAACCATAATATATAATGGTACAATTTTATTTTCTCTATCCTGTTTTTTATTCTATTTTTATAAGGCAACACTAAAATGTCTCTTACAAATAAATCAATTTTAGTGAAAAAACTAAAAAAATTAACCATAAATTCAATGTTTACCTTCTTCTCATTATTAACCTTTACTTCTTTAATACGAGTGCTTAAACCCTTATGATAATTCCATTGATGTTATTGCTACCATGCAGCTCAGTGGCAACAAAACCATTTGAATACGCGCGATAATTGACCTAATTCTTCCATTGTTCAAATAAACCCAACAAAATTTTCTATTCTAACAAATTGAACTTTTAACATATTTATCTTAAATTAAAAATATTATTTATATATTAAAATTAATTATTATAATTAATCATGATATATTATTATTTAACTCATTTTTAATATATATTTTTTATTTTAATATATACATTTTATAATCCACCTTAAATTTATTTTAAAAGAGAGAAGAACATATGGCCATCAGCCAAGTCAACCTTTTCTATATATATGTTTGATTAATTAGCTCCTGACTCCTGAGAATTGATTGACAAAAAATAAACTATATATTATATAATTAATGAGCAAAGCAGCATTTTAAGGCTTGCAGACGCGTGCGTAGCATATGTGTCGTCATCACCAAAATAAAGAATAAAGTATCGTTTTTGTTCTCAATGTTTGGGATCTTAAAGTTATGTTTAACGTTTTAATCGTCCTATTTAAATCCCCAATGTTTCAAAATAGATTCAATGTTATTCTGCTGTTAGGAATCCGTTAACAGAATTGATGGCGGGACAAAATTGAGACGATTTTGAAACGTTAGGAACTTAAATAAGACAAAAACGTTAGGGACAAAAACGATACATAAAAATAAATTTTAATTTAATTTTATCTTTCAATAATATTAATTTTTTACTGTACATAGTATTCAATTATTTTTTAATTACATCTAAATAAATCACTTAATCACATTACTTTCATTTTAAATAAATTTATTTTTTTTATAATTTTAAAGAATTTTGATACATTAGAGACAAAAGGTAAAATTTATATTTTATTGTATATATATTATTTTTTTCTTTTCTTCAAGTTTATATACTAGTCATTCTACAAACATTTCATGATAACTAAAAATCTTTAAGAGTAAAATTATAAAAAAAATTAATTTATTTAAAATGAAAGTAATATGATTAAGTATAATTTACTTAGATGTGGTTAAAAAATAATTGAATACTATATATAGTAAAAAATTGATATTATTGAAGAATAAAATTAAAATTTATTTCTATGTATCATTTTTTGTCCCCAACGTTTTCGTCCTATTTAAGTCTCTAACGTTTCAAAATCGTATCAATTTTGTCCCACCGTCAATTCTGTTAACGGATCCCTAACGACAGGACAGCATTGAGTCAGTTTTAAAACGTTAGAACTTAAATAGGACGATTGAAATATTAGGAACAACTTTAAAACTTACTTCGAACATTAGGGATAAAAATGATCTTTTACTCTCAAAATAAATAAAACAACGTATGCTTAACTATATTACTATTATTTTATTCAGATCAAAGTCAAAAGTAGCAGGTCAAAATATAATAAGATCCTTATCTTACATACATATATATACGTGTAGTTTAATCGTCGATCAACCAATTTCTCATGTGCTACTCAATTAACAACTGGATAGACGTTAATTATTAATTTGGAGTTGGCTTCATCAACACCGTATACCTTCTCAAGGTCGAATGATTATTTCGTTATTTAGTAGTGATGATGTGCCACGTGGTCACAAGATCAAAGGAATGTTTTCTTGTTACAGTTTCTCGTCTACATCGTAAACCAATTTTATACTGTATATTTTGAAGTATTTATCTTGCACATGTATTTCAATTTACAAGATGGTAAATTGGAAATGTTTCAAAGAACTTTTTATTTTTAATATTGGGGTGGTGGTGGTATTTTTTTTAGATGTGGATTGTTAGGATGTTATACTCAAATGTGGAATCGTTTAAATAGAGAAGCAGAAATCAGATCGTCCAATTTATTAGAGATATAAAAAATCAGACCGTTTAATTTCTAAAGGTACACAAATCGGACCGCCCAATTTGTAGAGATACAAAAATCGGACCGTCCGATTTCTAAGAGGTATACAAATCGGACCGTCTGATTTGTGTTAAAAAAATTAAAAAATTTTAAGTACAGAAATCGGACCAAAAAATTTGTGTACTTTTCACAATTTTAAAAAATATAAAAAATTACAATGTTAAGATATATCACCACTTTTATTTCCATAACAAAAAGAATTAGCCTGTTTCAAATGTTAAATAATAACTTTATATATGTCTTGATTTACAAAGACTAATCGGAGTCAAATCTACCTAAATTTGGTCAACGACCTAAGGAAAAAATAAATAAAATTGTATTGACAGTTCCTCTATGGTCACTAAAAATAGCATAGGAATCTATGACGACGAAAGCAACTACACGAAATAATTATTAGGTATTAACCTTCTTTCTTTCGTTCAAAGTTGGAATTATTAATTACGTTGATCAAAGTACATCCATGCATGATAATTATAAGGATATATGTATGTATGTATGTAGTTGATATTATTATATATATGAAGACGATATACATTCCTTATCTATCTACATACTTTTAATATCACGACATTTCTTGCATGCGCGCGCAAGCAATTAAGCCGTCAAATGCTGTATGTCAAAGCATATTCTTACGCGTAATTATAAGCCATGAAAATACTATATAATACCATGCATAACCAATGTCCCTATCATCAATTCATATCAAACATACAAGCTAGCATTTCCAATTTCATATACATCATCATATTTTTCTCCATATATAATATATATGAGAATCACACCATCGGTCCTACAGTTCTTAGGAATTTTGTTCCTAAATGTTCTTATCACTACCCAGGCTTTGAGGCATTACAAGTTTGTGGTATATATATATGCTTATAGTTACCTAGATTCTTGCTTAATTAAGTCATATATATAATTAGCATTATTGCATCTCATAACATATAATAAATTAAATTATATTGCAGGTGAGAGATGCTCCCTTCACAAAGCTTTGCAGTGCAAAGAACATCTTAACAGTAAATGGAGAATTTCCAGGGCCAACATTGTATGTTACAAAAGGAGAAAGCATAATTGTTGATGTGTATAACAGAGCTAACTATAACATCACCATTCACTGGCATGGAGTGAACCAACCAAGATATCCATGGTCTGATGGCCCTGAATTCATCACTCAGTGTGCCATTCAACCTGGTGGTTTGTTCTCTCAAAAGGTTATCTTTTCTGAAGAGGAAGGCACACTTTGGTGGCATGCTCACAGTGATTGGTCTCGTGCTACTGTTCACGGTGCTATTGTCATTAAACCCAAGCCTGGACATACATATCCATTTCCAAAGCCAGATAGAGAGGTTCCAATGATATTAGGTGAATGGTGGAAGCAAGATGTTGTCAAAGTTTTTGATGATCTTGTTTCAACTGGAGCAGATGCTGCCATCTCTGATTCTTACACTATCAATGGTCAACCTGGTGATCTTCATCCATGTTCTGCCAATGGTATTGCTCTCTGCTTTTTGAGTTTTTTCTATTTATGAATCTCTCTTTTACTAATTTAATTTGTTTGTTTAATGCAGAGACCTTCAAACTAAATGTGGAACATGGCAAGACTTATCTTCTGAGAATGATCAATGCTGCAATGCAAGACCTTCTCTTCTTTGCAATCGCTAAACATCAATTGACAGTGGTTGGAAGCGATGGAAGCTATGTGAAGCCATTCAAAGTGGATTACATAACAATATCACCAGGTCAAACCATGGATGTGTTGCTTGAAGCTAATCAACCTTTGGATCAATATTACATGGCTGCCAAAGCCTATTCAAGTGCTTTCAATGTTAGATTTGATAACACAACAACCACTGCTATTCTTCAATACAAGAAGGGAAACTACATTATTCCATCTTCAATAAGCACTCCTCACATGCCTTCACTTCCATCTTTCAATGACACCAATTCCTCTGTCAACATCATAACTCAAATGAGAAGCTTGGCAGATGAAGCACACCCAGTTGACGTGCCATTGAACATAACAACCAATCTGTTCTACACCGTTTCAGTTAACTCATTGCCATGTCCAAATGGTACCATATGCAAAGGCCCTCGTGGAAATAACCGGTTTGCAGCAAGCATGAACAACGTCAGCTTCCAGTTACCACAAAACAATAACATTAACATCTTGCAGGCTTATTATAACAACATAAGTGGTGTGTTCAGTGAAAATTTTCCAGATGTGCCACCACTACTATTTGATTTCACTGCTTCCAATTTGTCCACATTTCTTAGAACTCCATCGGTAGATACAGAGGTGAAGGTGCTTGAGTATGGCTCCACGGTGGAGCTTGTTCTTCAAGGGACTAATTTGCTGGCTGGTACTGAGCATCCAATGCACTTGCATGGCCATAGTTTCTACGTAGTTGGATGGGGATTTGGAAATTATAACAAAGACAAAGATCCTTTCAACTATAATCTCGTTGATCCTCCTTATCAGAATACAGTGGCTGTACCTAAAAATGGTTGGGTAGCCATAAGATTTCAGACCAAAAATCCAGGTAGAAATTAAATTACTTATATTTGATTTCTGTATGTTCATTTTTAATTAATTTGTTTTTTGAATAATCAGGGGTATGGTTCATGCACTGCCATTTAGAGCGACATGTAAGTTGGGGCATGGCTATGACTTTCATCGTCAAAAATGGTAACAATCCTGGACAACAAATGCTGCCACCCCCTCCAGACATGCCACGCTGCAACTAATTCCAATTAATATATACACATTTACATCATCTAATTTCATTCTTTTATTAAGTTTAAAAGTTTTAGTTGTTAAAAATTTGAGTCTTCTATGTTTTTTAGTTTTTATTTTTTTTAAAATATTGTAAAAGTTAAAATTTTGTATCTCAAAATTAAAATTTTAGTTTTAATTTTTAACTACCAAACTCAATATTTTCATCTTAATTTCAGTCTCTAAAAATAAACAGCTATCTATATATGTTTGGAATCTCGCTATACATCCACACGATTTATGCAACCAAGCAATTTGGGCTTCGTCTTCTCTTCCTCCTCCTTTTTTCTTCATTTTTTTATTATCGTCATCGTCATCACCGTCATACCACCAACCACATCCATCTTCTCTTCTCCCTTCTTCTTCTTCTCTTGTTTCTTTTTTTATTTGAATAAATTCTTTGATCTTCTCCTTCTTTTTCTTCTTCCTCCTCTATCATTATTATCGTCATCACCAATATCACCAATATTTTGCTAACATATTTATTGATTCTGATTTTCTATGGTGACATCATTAAATAATTTCAAAATCGAAAATATTATCAAAACGAAACTATTGTATAATACCAAATGAAACGAAAATTCTCCATGGAAAAGTCTAAGGGGCCAGCAACTTTGTTAAATTCTGGCCGGCATGTAACCAACAAAGAAAAGTGAGTCATTGGATGAAATCTCACACCCATCTCACACCATTAAAATCATCATTGATGGCTATTTGATGGCTACAAATCACAAAGTTGCTGGCCCCCTAACATTCCTCTTATATAAATTCGAATTGAGAAACACCCGCGTCTCGAATGAACCGAAAATATTATCAAAACGAAACCATTGTATAATACCAAATGAACCGAAAATTGTCCATTATATAAATTCGAATTCAGAAACACGAGCGTCTCAAATGAACTGAAAATATTATCAAAACGAAACCATTGTATAATATCAAATGAACCGAAATTTGTCTATTATATAAATTCGAATTCAAAAACAAGTCAATTTTAAATAAAAACAATGTCATCAATAAGACAAAAATTCGGTAACAACGATAACAATAGTACGTATTAGAAAAAGACAATAATGATAACGATGATGATGATAATAATAATGATGATGATAATGGAGAAGAATGATGAAAAGAAATGAGGAGACAAAATTCTAATAGGAAGAGGAGGATCGGAGGAGGATATGAAGATCGAAGAAGAAAACGTAGCATCCAAATAAAAAAGTGCAAGGTGGGAAGGAAAGAAAACAGAAAAAAGAACATAATTTAAATTACTTAGATCAACTTAAATATTAAAATTGTTTGGATATGGAAAATTGTTTATATGTTTGTTGATTTTGATCAATTCCCCAACTTTTACAAACGCAGTTGTCACTAGCCTCCCAATCACACATGCAACATCAAAGCCATAGTAAATTACCAAGAAATAAATGAAAAAATTCTCGAAGGTGAAAACATTAATAGAGTAAATTTTCTAAAATAAGGAAATCGATAAAGTAATGAAATGAGAATATTAGTCATTATTAAATTTATAATTTCTATTTCTATCATTTATAAATCACAATATTTTAATTTAAGAGCAAATCCAAATAAATTGCTACTAAAAATGCTCAAAAAATATAAAAAAGAGTGCTATATGCAAAGGGAAAACTGAAAAAGTAAGAAAATCCTATACGCTACAAAGTTTTATTTTATTAGAATGATAAATTGATAATGCTAAACAAACTTTCGTTAAGCCTTTTTTTCCATATCACTCTTCTATGAATTCTATCATTATTATTATTGCAACCTCCACCACAAACCTAGTAATAAGATTATTATTACTTTTGGGTCCTAATTCTCATTACACATCATAAAGAGCTACTTTCACAAACTCGCCATATCATATATTAAAGTATTTAATGTACTCAAATATTACAGGCCAGGGTTACTGCATATGCACGGCATAACTAGTCAACAATATTAATTACACCCCATGTACAACTAACCATGTCTTTAAACAAAGAAGAAGAAGAAGGAAAATATAGAAAATGAAATTAAAGGTCATATCACAAAACTATACTATATGAAAATTGAAAACTAATTAAAATAGCTAACTTAATTAAATAAATTTGTAACACATTAATTATGCTGGGGACCTGAGCCACCGCTAAGTCCCGGCCTTCCATCGCCAACAGGCCGCCGCCTTGCAGCCAAACTTGAATCCTAAACAAAATATAAAACTTCTTAATAATTAGTATTATAAAAATATTGTCAAAAAGATTTCATTTCCTAAGAATACGTAAAATAAATGGGAATTTAATTTAATTTTTGTATTTTTTTCTGAAGACAATTTTGTTCGAACATTTGAAATTTTACAAAGAATATGCATGATTCTCCTCTAATAATACTAACTTTCCATACTAAAACTTTAATGTAAAATTACTAATTAAGAAAAATAATAAGCATTTACTATGCCAACTTATCATATGTTGATTCTAATTTTTGGAGATAAACTAAAAGATTTGGGCGTTGTAGGAAAATTAAAAAACAGTGTTAGAAATTATATGCCCCAGTAATGAAAATCTAGGGTGAGATGGAAGATATCGTACAGTAGTAATGTCATCTTGAGAAGTTGAAGAAGGTGGATCTTCATCTTGTTGGTAACTTGCCTTCATGTTGGTATCACACTCACAGATTCGTAGGGTTGAAATATCATCATCATCGCCAAGATCTGCATCTGAATGAGGTTTCAGATGAACATTTTTCTCCTCTTTTTTCTTGTTTTCAGCAGCAGCAGCAGTAGTAGTCTCAAAACCAAGACACTTGAGAAGAGCATTGAGTGCTTCTTCAAGTAAATAACATGGGTTGTAAAGAGGGATTCTTCTCTTATCATCAGCTTCTTCTCTCTTCATTGAGGGTGATGACATCTCCATTATTATTCTGCTTCACCCTTCTTAGTCTCTCAAATTTATTAAAATTTGTGCTTTTATAACTAAATCTTTAATGTTCTCATATATATATATAAGTAAATTTTATCCGATTCTATTTAAAATGACATGTAAATTATTTTGTAATTTATTATTTGAGATGGTAATAATATAATTTCTTAAAATATCAAAATTCCACTCTCATTAATTAAAATATAATTAAAGTTTCGACGTCATCGTCATCTACTGCCTTCTTACACAATTTCTCTTTTTTTAGTGCATTATCCCTTAATCACGCATTTTCGTTATCCATAATTTTGTCATCTTTCTCAATATAGTTAGCGACGACGTTATCACTATCTCCAGTCCTTTCGCTCAATCTCTCCTTCTGAAGTAAATCACTTCTTACCAACATAATTAATGGTTAATTTAGTTATTAAATTTTTTATTAAAAAAATATCTTTATTTAATTATATTATAGAACATATATTCATATATAAAATATAATATAATAAAATAAATTTATTCAGGATACTTAAAAGTATAAATAAAATCAGGAACATACAAATGTAATAGTAGAATAAAAATACTATAAAAGAATATCGTAAAAAAGTTGAATTTTATCATTTTAAATTTGTGTTATTAATTTTAATAATATATTTATTTTTTAAATAATTTACGTATGATAAAAAAACATGTTTACTTGTTTAGAGTATAAATTTTATTATTATATTTGTATGTTTATGATTTTAGTTATACTTTTTAAGTATTTTGAATAGATTTATTTTATTATATTATATTTTACATATAAATATATGTTCCATCATGTAATTAAATAAAGATATGTTTTTTGATGAAAAAATTTAATAATCAAACTAACCATTAATTATGTTGATAAGAAGTAATCCACGACGGAAAAAAGAATCGAGTCAGGGAACATGAGATAGCAATAAAATTATGAAATTACGAGCGATGAAAATTCAACAATGTCATTATTTCATTAAGGGATGATGCACTGAAGAAATAGAGATTGCATAAGAGGAGAGTAAATCCACGTCGGCGCTTCTTGTCACTACTGCAACGCTTGGAAGGACCGAAGATACTAATGAAGAAAGAATGGAAGAGTGGAGATGTACTTCAATTAACAGGAGTGGAGTTTTGATATTTTAAGAAATTATACTATTACCCATTTCAAATAATAAATTCTACCTAATCACTCTAAAATAACATATAAGTTACCTTTCATAATGTGTCACATTTTAATTGGTCATTATCTTAACCATAGTTGGATTATTTTGTAATTTATTATTTATATATATAATCACCATATATATATTATGTTTAGTAAATAAGATATAAATAGAAAAAATTAATATAAAATATTATTTTTTAATTTTATTATTAATTTTTTATAATTATTTTTTATTGTTATATATTTTTTATTTTTTGTGTGAAAAAATAAAATAAAATAAATTTTTATAATTTATTATTTTTTATATTTAATTTATTATCAAATAAAATTTAAAAACACTAATTTTTATGTATGTATTTTTTTGTCTTATTTTTAGTATTTTATTCTATAAACCATTCGCATCCATATATATTTACTTAAATTAGGTTTCATTTTTCAAATTTTCTAATTATTAATATCAAGATATATAAGTTCTAAAGGAATTATAATTTTGATATATATATATATATAAAATTCAATATTAATCTTGTATTATATAATTATTGTATTAGTTTTTAAATAAGATTACTTAAAAAAATACATAATTGTTATTAAAGTTTCAATATATTAGTTGGTTTTATTAATTTATTTATTTTTTCGCATATATTATTATTATAGGGTAACGTTTGGGGTCATTTTGAGAGAGAGAGATTGATTTATGTTAATTTAAATGCAGGACAAAATGAAAAAAAAAGTATTATTATCTAAATTTTGTATATGTTATATGAAAATATAAATATAAATATATATTATATTATATTATACTGACTCTAAATTTAAGTACAATAATTGATTCTTGCAAAGCTGCATACAATATTCTTCTAAGCATATATTCTTAAACTATGTAGAAATCGATCAAACACTAGAAACCAAGGTTCCACATGACCTTATAGTAGTGCGCCCCTTGTGTGCAATTGCAAAAATACTATAACATTAAAGCATGCATATGATTCAAAACTAGCGACCTTTTGTTTCACCATTTGCTTTCTTACAACTAAAATAGCTAATTTGTCACCGTTTGTAAAATTTATTCTTATAAGATGTTGATGAATTCTTAGTCAGCACGCCAGAATAACTAAAAATATCACTTTAACTTATAGTAAAATAATGATATGTAGATAAATAATTTGAAAAAAAAAAGAAATTTTAACATAAAAAATTTGTAGTGTGGCAGTAGAACATTTGGTATTTTGGCCGTTTTAACTTTTAAAAAAAATTTAAATATACTAATATATCAGTATTTTAATAAATTTTAATTATTAATCTCAATTATATATATTATATATTTTTATAACTAAAATAAATAATTAAAAATTATTAAAATATCAATATATCAGTACACTATAATACTAATTACATATTCTGCAGTGAAATAATTATGAATTGAACCAGCAGAATCTTTGGTATAAGAAATAATTAATAAATTTATAAGGAAAAAGAAAAGCAATAGTAGGTGTATCTATCCACATTTCGCAGGTAGCAATCCAAAGTGTGAATTAAATGCATACTGCCATATAGAAAGAATCGAAGAGAGTTATAAAAGCTATGTTACCTACTCCATTGAAGGATGAGTCAATGAGTCATCATGTGCTCCGTATTAACTCATCATTCAGCGTTATCCTTTTGTCATTTTTTCACCCAATCTCATTTTCATCAGTTATTACTTCCTACTTATATTGTCATTCTCTCGGATGAACATTAATTAGCGTGCAAGTTTTGAAAGATTTCTTCTTTTGATCTTGTAGGAAAGTATTCACACACGCATTGGGTTAGTAATGGATAGGATAGTCTAGAATTTAGACTCTATTCTAATTCTATTCGTAGGTTAAAATTTTTAAAATTTTTATTAAAATTTTTTTGCGAATTAAGAATCTCTCGATCATAATTTTATTCGCATTTTAAAATTTTAAACCCTATTTTACTCGCAAAAAATATCACATTTTTTAAAAATAAATATAAAATTCAATCATTTCGAATTTCATACATATTAATAAAAAAAAAAATCCGCCTATGTTATACTTGCGGTACATAGCCGGTCCCAAGCCCGGATAAAGGAGGAGGGTTGTGTTAGGTCTTCGGCAACCAACATAAAAATATAGCCGAACCCCATGACATGAATCAAAGACATCATTGCGCTAAAGCTAGGTCGTTGCCCAGAAGCAACGCGCCGTATGGCTCGAGTACGGTGTCAAAGCAAGAGCCGCTGCATCGGTGCCCGGATGTAGTGTTAAATGAGCAAGGATTCTCGCGTTTTCGTGAACAGATGAGGGTAAATAAGCTAGTTCACAAAGTAAAAGGTAAAGGTCGAAGCGACAGAAGGTTGAGATTTGGGACATGGAACATAGGCACTCTAACAGGAAAGTCCATGGAGGTGGTGGACACCATGACAAGGAGGAAGATTAACATTATGTGCCTACAAGAAACGAAATGGGTTGGTGCAAAGGCTAGGGAGTTGGATACTTCTGGTTTCAAACTTTGGTATACAAGAAAGGTGAAGAATAGGAATGGGGTTGGAATAATTGTGGATAAGCAGTGGAAGAAGAACGTAGTGGATGTCAAGAGGGTGGGAGATCGGATCATCTCTATCAAACTTGTGGTGGAGGGAGGTGCTTTCCATGTGATTAGCGCCGCAAGTGGGTTCGGACGAACAACACAAGATAAGGTTTTGGGAGGATCTAGAGAGTTTGGTTCAAGGCATACCTTTGGGAGATAAGATTTTCTTAGGAGGAGATTTAAATGGCCATGTTGGGAGAGAAGTGACTGGATATGGGAGTATTCACGGAGGCCATGGTTTCGGGGTGATCAATGCCGAGGGTAAAACTATTTTGGACTTTTCCTCAACCTTTGATCTTCTCATCGCAAATACATGTTTTAAAAAGAGAGACGAGCATCTTATAATCTATAAGAGTGGCATGACAAGCTCTCAAATTGACTTCTTCTTGTTGAGGAGAGTCGACCGGAAATTTTGCATTAACTGTAAAATTATCCCGGGAGAGAGTTTGACAACACAACATAGGGTGCTCGTCATGGATTTTCGCGTCGAGCAAAAGTTAAGGAAAATACATCATACGAAGAACCCAAGGACGAGGTGGTGGCGGATGAAATGTGAGGAACAAAGAAGCTTCCTAAGACGGGTAGGAGAAGAGGCAAAGTGGGATGGAAATGGAAGCGCGGAAGAGATGTGGAGGGAGATGGCAGAAGTTATTAGAAGAACAGCAAAAGAAAGTTTTGGTGAATCTAAAGGAATAGGACCAAGAGACAAGGAGTCCTGGTGGTGGAATGCGAGTATACAAGAAAAGATAAAGATAAAAAGGGAATGCTTTAAAGAGTGATCTTTATGCCGCAATGCAGATAATTGGGAAAAATATAAGGCGGCTAAGAAAGAGACAAAAGTGGCTGTAAGTGAAGCAAGAACAAGAGCATATGAGGGTCTCTACCAGTCTTTGGGCACGAAAGAAGGAGAAAAAGGTATATATAGAATCGCAAAGAGCCGGGAAAGAAGAACGAGAGATTTGGATCAGGTTAAGTGCATAAAGGATAAGGATGGAGAGGTGTTGGCTCAAGAGGAGAAGATTAATGAAAGGTGGAAGAGCTACTTCTACGAGTTATTTAATGAGGGACAAAAGACTCTTCCGAGTTGGTCGATTATGCACAAGGGAAGAAGATCAAAACTTTGACTACTATCGAAGGATTCAAGACTTCGAGGTAAAAGAGGCTCTAAAGCAGATGAAAAATGGCAGGGCAGTAGGACCTGATAATATCCCGATTGAGGTTTGGAAGGGTCTTGGAGAAAAAGGCATCAACTGGTTAACCATGCTTTTTAATGAGATTTTAAGGTCAAAGAAGATGCCTGATGAGTGGAGAAAGAGCACTTTGGTACCTATCTACAAGAATAAGGGGGATATATAAAGTTGCGGAAACTATAGAGGGATTAAGCTTATGAGTCATACTATGAAGTTGTGGGAAAGGGTGATAGAACGGAGGTTGAGAAAAGAGACACAAGTAACAGAGAACCAATTTGGATTTATGCCAGGCAGATCTACCACTGAAGCGATATACCTATTAAGAAGGATGATGGAGAGGTATCGTAGTAATAAAAGGGATCTACATATGGTGTTTATTGATTTGGAAAAAGCGTATGATAGGGTACCAAGGGAGGTCTTATGGAAGATTTTAGAAAAGAGGAGAGTAAGGATCGCATATACTCGGACAATTAAAGACATGTATGATGGGGCCACAACTAGTGTGAAGACTCAAGGTGGTGTGACAGAGGAATTCCCTATTGGTATAGGATTACACTAGGGATCATCCTTAAATCCATACCTTTTCACATTAGTCTTGGAAGTACTCACAGAGCACATCCAAGAGCCTGTGCCATGGTGCATGCTTTTTGCCGATGATATCGTCCTTATGGGAGAGTCAAGGGAAGACCTAAATAAGAAGTTGGAGTTATGGAGAGAAGCTCTAGAAGTGTATGGTCTGCGCATAAGCCGTAGCAAGACGGAATATATGGAATGTAAGTTCAGTCTGAGAAGGAAAAACCCCAATATAGAGGTGAAGATTGGAGAAAACACCCTACGAAAAGTTAAAAATTTTAAGTATCTTGGGTGCATCATACAGGACAATGGAGAGATTGAACAGGATGTAAATCATAGGATCAAAGCAGGTTGGTCAAAATGGCGGAGTGCATCTGGTTTTATATGCGACAAAAAAGTGCCTTTAAAACTTAAAGGTAAATTCTATCGCACCGCTATAAGACCGGCTATGCTGTATGGTACAGAGTGTTGGGCGGCTAAAGGGGAGCACGAACATAAGCTGAGTGTGGCAGAGATGAAGATGTTGAGATGGATGAGTGGTCATACGCGATTGGATAAAATAAGGAATGAAGATATAAGGGAGAGAGTTGGAGTAGCACCCATTGTGGAAAAGATGGTTGAATCGCGTCTCAGGTGGTTTGGACATGTGAGAAGAAGACCGATAGAACATCCAGTCAGGAGGGTGGATGAGATGGAAGATGGACAAAGGGCGAAAGGCAGAGGAAGACCTAAGAAGACCATCTATGAGGTGGTCAAACGAGACCTACATGTAAACGGTCTCTCTGTAGACATGATACATGACAGAGCACAATGGCGTCGTTTGATTCATGTAGCCGACCCCACTTAGTGGGACAAGGCTTTGTTATTGTTGTTGTTGTATTAATAAAATAAAAAATAAAAAATTAATATTCTAGATTATTAAATTAATTAATTAATTTAGTAATTACTCACTTATTATAAGTCATTATATGAGAAAGATTGTGAATTCAACTTTCATTATATACCTAATTTTTATAAAATATGTGTTATATATGAGGTGCGGATAGAGTTATGTACACTTTAAATCCGTACCCTACTTGCAGACATATCTGAAGTGATCTCTACCCTATCTATAGCGGATGGATAACCTACCCTATTCGAATGGGTTGGACCGAATTAGGTACCAGATATGTATTGTCAGCCCTACACACACATATACACTACAACAAAAATTATTTTTAATGACAAATGTTTCATAAAAATAATATAATAATTATTATATATCTTATTTTATTTATATTTTTATAATAAATATATATTTATATTTTCTATGTCTATTAAAAAAATTTATCAATAATTATATCATTAACATTAAATTTTTTTATGATAAAATATAAAATAATTAATGTTTAATTAATAATAAATATATTAATAAATTTTTTATTATTAATAAAAATAAAATAAATAATTGATAAAAGTAATATTTTAATAATAATATATTATATGAAGAGTGGTTCTTCTATTTTTTTTTCTTTAATTATTTGGTAAAATATGATTTTTATTGTTTAATATTTTTTTATATATTTTTTATTTTATTTAAAAAATATAAGATAAAATATTATATTTATTAAAAATTTAAAAAAATAATTGAGAGAATGATAACATATGCTAAAGATTTAATTAATATTTAAATTTAAATAAATATAAGAGTAAATGTTCTTTCTGGTCTTTAATAATTTGTTCAATGAACTTTTTACTTTTTAAGAAATTTAAACATCTAAATCGGTTTCTATTTATTTTGACATATATATGTTTTAGTCTCTGATTAGAGACCAAAAAAGATATTTACTCAAAGTAAATAGGAATTAAAACGTACGTATATCAAAGTAAATAAGAATCGATTTAAGTATTTAAATTTTTTAAAAAGTAAAAAATTTATCTAACAAATAGTTAAAGATCGAAAAGAACATTTACACAATAATCATCTCACGAGAGTATGTTTGGTTGAGATTAATTAATTAATGTTCAAATGCATACAGAGAGCCAGTTGTTTGTGGTGATGCTAGTCAAGATAAAGTTATTGAAATTTATATAGAATTAATTAATAGGATATTGACTTGAGCATGTGGTATAAATTATAATAAATTACCGGTCGGTAACTACGTTTTTCTTATCCCAACGAACTCTAATTCAAAATTTTAAATAATATAATTTCTCTATTTTTATCTAAAAATTTTATGTTCGAATTTCATCGCTTTTAATTAAAAAAAAAAGTATTTTTTATAAGTGTTTGTTAAGTTTAATAATATTGTTGTGATAAGTATTGGTATGAATGTCCATTTTCAATGAAACTCTCTTTATCAAGGATGACTTTATTAAATGGAGGTTAAAAATGAATATATTTTACATGTATAAATAGAAGGCATCTTTTGATGCATTTTCACACACTACAATCAGTAAAAATTTTCTCTCTTTATTTACGTTGTCTATATAGAAAATTTTTTCTCTCTTTCTTTCTTTCATACGTTAATATATATATATATGTATAAGTATCATCTCTTTTATATTGAGATAGTAATTGTGTTTAATATTGTTATCTAATTATATTTTTGTCTGTTACCTCTTCTTTATTTATTTATTTAGTTATTTTATAACACGTTATCAACACGAGACTCTGATCAAATTTTAGGAAGATTCCAGGTAACAAATTTTTATTATGTTGAAACCCTTTCATCTTGAATATAATGCTCTTGATATATTTGGAAATAATTATTTATCATGGATACTAGATGTTAAAATCCATCTTGATTCAATGGATCTTAGAGATACCATTAAGCCTAAAAATAATACATCCCAGAAGGATATAGCCAAAGCCATAATTTTTCTTCGTCGTCATCTTGAAGTATGATTGAAAAATGAATATCTCACATTAAAAGATCCTGTAAATCTGTGGAAAGACCTTGAAGAAAGGTACAATTATGTGATACTTCCTCAAGCCCGATATGTTAGAGAAAATTTTCTCGACATTCCATGCTTCGAAAGTGCTCCTGCAGTAGCAGTATCGAGAAAAATGATTTAAAAATATTTTGAGCTAATTTCTTGCTTTCTTGTTGTTGAACGCAACAATGAATTGCTCTTAAGAAATCATGAAGCGCGCCCAGATGGCGCCGCCCCATTTCCTGAAGCAAATGCGGAAAATTATAGCCCCAGAAGAGGTAAATGGCAAGATTTTGATAACAAAAAAAAATATGGAAGGAAAAGAAATTATGTTCACAAGAAAAGATCTCACCAGAAGTGGGATAAAGAAAGCAATAATGGGCAAAGTAAATCAATTGAGGATAAATGCTTCCGTTGTGGTGGAAAGGGCCATTGGTCACGTACCTGTCGTACCCTAAGGCACCTAGTTGATCTTTATCAAGTATCCTTGAAAAAGGGTGACAAAGGAAAGGAAACAATTTTTGTTTCAAATTATAAAAATTCCACCACTCATTATGATGTATCTAATTTCTTTAAGGATTCTGAAGGAAATATTGGCTATTTGATCAATGATGGAATAGTTTGATATATGTATGTGTTTGTTAAGTATTTATGTGAATAATTTTACTGTGCATGTACTTCTACTCATTTTATTATTATTATCTTTTGTTGTGCTAATAAATTCATTTTCTATTGGACATAAAATTAACAAGGTTTTCTGGCCATTATTTACCACACATAAACCGTGGTGACCCACAAGGTTTTATGTGCAAACAAGTTTCTTCATAAACCGTGGTGACTCTCCACGGTTTATGCACGCCATCTCTCCTTAGTAAACCGTGGTGACCTACCACGGTTTACACTCTATATCTTTTGGCCATAATCCGCTGGGACCTGCCACGGTTTATGCACGTTTTGAAACCGTGGTGGGTTGCCACGGATTACATAGAAATAGCTTTTTACACATGCAGGTAACAAGAACCAGTTTTGCACATTTAGGTAAACGTTTTCTCTATTCTATTTATTTAAGTAAATTGCCCTTTATAAAATATACATTTTCATCCTTTATAATTTTTAAAAAATTTTCTCTCTAATTTATTTTAAATTTTGTGTTAACTAATGTTAATTTTATTTATTTTTCAAGAAAAAATAAATTATTTCTTACAAAAATACCCTTTAACAAAAATTTTAATTTTTTTGTCATTAAATTTTACTTACCAAAATATCTTTTAATAAATTATTTTTTATTGATTAAATTGTATTTTTACCAATTTTTTTTTAATTTAATAATTAAATTATTTTTTTCTAAGATACCCTTCAATAATTTTTTATTATTAAATTGTAACTTTACCAAAATTGTCATTAAAAATTATTTTTATATTTTATTATTAATTTTTTAATATCAATATATATTATTTTAACATTAAATAAAAAAATCTTACCACTGTCAATATGTATAACAATTAATATATATTTATATCAAAAAATAATCTTATCAATATTTTTTTATTTAATAGTAAAATAATATATATTGATATCGAAAAATTAATAATAAAATATAACTATAATTGTTAACAAAAATTTTGGTAAAATCATAATTTAATAATTAAAAAATTATTGAAGGGTATCTTAGAAAAAAATAATTTAATTATTAAACTTTTTTAAAAATATTTTAGTAAAAATATAATTTAATCAATAAAAAATAATTTATTAAATGGTATTTTAGTAACAAAAGTTTGATGACAAAAAAAATATTTTGTCAAAGAGTATTTTTGTAAAAAAAATATTTTTTTAAAAAATAGATAAAGTTAATATTAGTTAACACAAAAAATTTAAAATGGATTAAAGAGGAGGTTTTTTAAATGTTATAAAAGAGGAGAATGTATATTTTACAAATAGAGAGAAGGAGAGTGTTATTTTAATATCTCTTAGAAGAGGAGAGTAAAATTTTTTTATTTTTTTTTATTAAAAAAATTTGAGATAAAAAATTAATAAAAATAAAAAAAATTGTATCTTTTATTAGTGACTGTATTTTTTGTCAAAATAAATATAAAATTTACTATACAATATTTCTATTTATATCTCATCTATTAAATATAATTTTATATCTCTATATCTCTATCTTAATGTCTTGTCTTTATAAACAAAGACATTTTTATAAAAAGTAGTTGGTACGTACATCTCTAATTTAATGTGTCACACAAATATAAGTACATCTATTTTATATATATATACTATTTTGCAGAATTGGTGTTAGGAATAATTAGGAATAAAGATAAGTCGATATGATGTTCAAAGATATTCCGAAATTAAATTCAATTCTAAAAATCTGATGGATGACCAACTTTTGGTAATGTTAAAGTATTTGGAGCCATTTGGCATGGCCGCCACACAATGTCATCGTCGATTCATGGACACAGACGGTTGGCGGAGGAAGGTGGCTGGTGCATATATATAAATATAATATTTGTGATCGGAGGAAGGTTCCAGAATTGAATTTATTGAACTCATGTTGCATGCGGCGGCACCGTCATATTATTCCTGATTCATGCTTTACCTTTTTACTATCTAGAATCTAAAAATGAATAATACAAACTATATATAATAAAGAATAATATATATGGAACCTATGGAAAAACTATGAGGTAAAAACTCAAGTGAAGTCAACTTTATGTAAAGTTGATACTTGAGAGTTGTTAAATAAAAATTTAATTAAATTAGTCAAATTATTTAACAGTTTTCAAATATCAACTTTATGTGAAGTCAACTGCACCTGAGTTTCCACCAAACTATATATTATACCATATGATAAGATATATAATTATTAGAGAAAATTACACTCCCCTCTCCTGCGAAATGTTAAAATGACACTCCCCTTCCCTCTATTTTATAAATGTATATTCCCCTCTCTTCTAACTTTTAAAAAATCTCATCTTTAATCTATTTTAAACTTTTTGTGTTAACTAATGTTAATTTATTCATTTTAAAAAAATAAATTATTTTTGAAAAAAATACCCATTAATAAAAATTTTATTTTTATCATTAAATTTTTCTTACTAAAATATCTTTTAAATTGTATTTTTTAAAAAATTTAATAATTACATAATTCTTTTTTAAAATACCCTTCAATAATTTTTTAATTATTAAATTATAATTTTACCAAAATTTTCGTTAACAATTTTTTTATATTTTACTATTAGTTTTTCGATATCTATATATATTATTTTAACATTAAATAAAAAATTTTAGTAAGATTATTTTTCAATATTAATATATATTAATTGTTATATATATTAACAGTAGTAAGATTTTTTATTTAATGTTAAAATAATATATATTGATATCAAAAAATTAATAGTAAAATATAAAAATAATTGTTAACAAAAATTTTGGTAAAACTATAATTTAATAATTAAAAAATTATTGAAGGGTAGGTATCTTAGAAAAAAATAATTTAATTATTAATTTTTTTAAAAGTATTTTAATAAAAATATAATTTAATCAATAAAAAATATTTTATTAAAAAGGATATTTTGGTAAGCAAAATTTTATGATAAAAAATAAAATTTTTGTTAATAGATATTTTTTCAAAAAATAATTTATTTTTTCTTTAAAAATGGATAAAATTAATATTAGTTAACACAAAAAATTTTAAATGAATTAAAGAGGAGATTTTTTAAAAGTTAGAAGGGAGGAGAACGTACATTTATAAAATAGAAGGGAGGAGAGTGTCATTTTAGCATTTCATAGGGGAGGGGAGTGGAATTTTCTCTAATTATTATTAGAGAAAATTTCACTTCCTTTTCTCGAGAGATGTTAAAATAATATTATTTCTTTTATTTATAAAATATACATTTTTCTCTCTTATAACTTTTAAAAAAATTTCTCTTTAATTTATTTTAAATTTTTTGTGTTAACTTTATCCATTTTTTAAGAAAAATAAATTATTTTTTATAAAAATACTCTTTAGCAAAAATTTTATTTTTTTGTCATTAAATTTTGTTTACCAAAATACTCTTTAATAAATTATTTTTTTATTAATTAAATTATATTTGTACCAAATTTTTTTAAAAAAATTAATAATTAAAATTTTTTCTAAGATATATTTCAATAATTTTTAATTATTAAATTATAATTTTACCAAAATTTTTGTTAACAATTATGGTTATATTTTACTATTAATTTTTTAATATCAATATATATTGTTTTAACATTAAATAAGAAAATATTGGTAAGATTATTTTTCAATATCAATATATATTAATAATGATAAAAAAATTTTATTTAATGTTAAAATAATATATATTGATATCGAAAAATTAATAGTAAGACATAAAAATAATTGTTAATAAAAATTTTAGTAAAATCTTAATTTAATAATTAAAAAATTATTGAAGGATATCGTAAAAAAAATTAATTATTAATTTTAAAAAAATATTTTAGTAAAAATATATTTAATTATTAAAAAATAATTTATTAAAGGATATTTTGGTAAGCAAACTTCAATGACAAAAAGAATAAAATTTTTACTAAAAGATATTTTTGTAAAAAATTATTTATTTTTCTTGAAAAATGGATAAAATTAACATTAATTAACATAAATTTAAAATGGATTAAAGAAGAGATTTTTAAAAGTTATAAAGAAGGAAAATGTATATTTTACAAATAGAGAAAAGAAAAGTATTATTTTAGCATCTTTAAAAAAAATTAGAATTTTCTCTTATTATTAATTATCATCTATCCACCGATTGATTAATCGAAGCTTTAATCTTTTTTATTGTAATCCTGTGCACTATAGGAATAACAATAGAAATCAATAATATCATGTCATCCACTTAAAAAAAATAGTAAAAAACATAAGAAAAATTTCATAGAAATCCAAATTATAAATTAATATTATTTTTGTAGGAAGTAAAATTCATTAACTCTTTTGGAATATATAATAATTTAAACGTGGAATTTGAATTCTTAAAAACGAAACAAAAAAGATTTATAAAATGTTAAAGATAGTCATAAAGATTAATAACTTTATTATAAATATAAGACTCATCAAATGTTTCAAAAGTAAATTATTTTTTGGGTTTACTTAATGTGCATTAATTAAGGACACATATTAAAATTACTAATTAAAAAAATTATTATAAAAAATATAAAATTTATTTTTTAATGTAAATATGGTGCATTTATTAAAATAAAATATTTAAAATTTTTTAATTAATAATAATTTTAACTTGTGTCTTTTCGATATATATTAGCTAATTTTTTTTTAATAAAATAATTTTAAAATGAAAAACACTTTGAAACATATGTTCTTCATGGAATCTCACATCATATTTTATTTTTGTTAAAGTAATGACATCCCATCCCATATTTAGAAAAATATAGGATCATATCACAAGCCTTTAATTTGTGAATTATTTTATGGGGTTTGAGAAGAAAAAAAGCAAGGTGATTTAGGTGACAAACTTGGAGTGGCCAAAGGGTCATTGCGAAGTATCAATTATTCATGCAATGATATGGTTTCAATTCAATGCACGGAAACCCTTTCACCCACTTATATCCATCCATCTCATAATCTAAATCCATTATCTTTACAAACTCTCCCAAAATAATGCAAGGATATTTTAGTCTTTTTGTGCCACGCGGCGAGCCACGCAGGCGATGCTCTGTGATTCCAATCATTGAAGTAAGAGAATCATTCAGCGGCTTGCATCACACAACGACACGTGGACCATTTGAGACTAGCCACGTGTGTATCTGTTGTTTTCATTTCTGATTCTATTTTGAAATTCCTCTAAGCTCCTGCTAATCAATAACTTGCAGCTATCTCATTTTGTCTCATAGAAAATAATTCAATTAATTTAATAAAATTAATAAAATATATATGTTCATTAACCATATTTAATTTGAAGCTAGTTTTGACAAATATTACACATATCCAACCTAGTATTAAAAAAAAATAAAAACACTTGGTTAATCTTTATTTGATGATATTTAATTGAAATTTTGTTCATGCTTAAAAAAGACAAAATTTAAAAACGTGAATAAAATCTTGAACATATACAATAAAATTTTTAGAAGCTTTGATCTAAAATACAAAATTTATTAATAAATCTAAATTGGTCTAATGATTAATTTATTAGTCTGCATAAATAAATATCGTAATACAATAATTTACTAATAAAAAATAAATTATTAAATAAAGTTTGGCCTTCTAAACTAAAAGATATCGTGAAAAACTAAGAAAAAATACAAAATTTATTATGTACGAAATATATTATTATTATTATTGTAAGTCTCTAGCTATGAATGATTTAACAATGAAGATTAACATAATATATTGATGGTTAGAAGTGCGTATTATTTAATTTCAAGTACCAATATCAAAACATGACATTACTCTACTTAAGAACATAATACTAACAACTTTGCAGAATTAGATTGGACCAAGGAGCTTATTTGGAGGAGGGCTCTAAAAAGTTTGTTTCATAATGAGCAAATTTGTATAAATTAATTTTCAAATGGTTGTTTAGTTGGTGTAATACACTAAAATGGATGACGAGGCTATATATAGTAATAGAAGTTAGTTTGTTTTTTTGCAACTTGTGAAAAGTTAAAAAATAATTATAAGTCCCAAAAAACGGTATATTTACAAAAAATAAAAATAAAAAGATAAAAATATCATTTTTACAACCTAAAAAAAAGTGACACATTTTGTTTTAATATCACTTAGTTATGTGTGTTTGCTTTGAATATGGATCGCTTTTTATTTTTAATATAACCTTTAGATATGCGTAATACGAAAAAATGAGAATTTAAGTGTGTTATACACATATATGAAATTAATGACGGTTTACAATAAAATTGTTATATACAATTTAAATAAAATTGTAATTAACAATTTTATGGAAGAGAAAGAATCTGAAAGAGAAGTTAAAAACTGTCTGAATAGTGATCATTAAATACTTTTAACTCTCATTTTGATGGAATAAGTCACTTGTTCTTTTTCAAATCGTTGGTCACATTTTGTGATATTTTTTTGTCCCTTCTTTAAATTGTAAATGACAATTTGTTCTGATACCAATTCAACTCATAGAGTTAAACCCCACTTTGGTCTCTGAGATTGGCGAGTTGCACTGAATTAGTCCTTGATATCCCAATTGCACTAAATTAGTCCCCCATATTCGAAAAAATGCACCACGTTAGTCCTTCTTCCAATTTTCGTCACCGGAGCACTGACGCCGTCAGTGACGTAGCCAGTTCTTGCCACGCTGGACAGAATGAGACGAGGTCGTTTCTAATTTGGCGCTAAACACCCCTTTGAACGACGTCGTTTGTATGTGATGAGAAATAAAACGTTAGGCACCCTTTTTTTGTTTCTACTCTTCGTCTTCTACTTCTCCATCAGTGTAGAGAAAAAAATGTTTCTCTTCCATGAGTGACCCAAAGTAACAGCAGGTGGCTGCAATAGGATTTCTCGAGACCATTGGAACACGACGTTCGCTGTGCAGTTGTCGGAAGAGTACGTTTGCCACTACAGGGATCTTCTGTGTTGTCACTGAGGTTAGTGAGGATGAATTTTTTTTTTCAAATTTAATGGAATGCTGCGATGTGTGTTGATCATGGTTAAGTGTTTTGTATATTGTCTGTTCACAAGTTTTAAAGCTAATTTTGTGTTAGGATTTTGTTTTGATGTTTTGTGGGACTGTGTTTAGGGGTTTCTTTTTATGCTTTGTTCCAATAGTGGAAGAATCAGCACCCATCGAAGGCAATAAGCCCACTGCCCTGGCTGATAACACTTCATCACCCAACATCACAGAACCAACAAATGCTGATGAAGCTGTCTACGACAAAGAGAGACCAAGAGTTACAGTAAGATATCACTTCAATTCATCTCTACTATAGAAAAAAAAAGAAGGTTAATTGTGGTTGTAGAATGATGGTTTCGATTCCAAATTGTTAAGATTTTCAGTAGCCAAAGCAATTGAATGCCCCACTTAAGGTTGTTGATCTTTAGATTGTTGATATAATTGAGTTCGAAAAAGCTAGGCAATGGAAGGTAATTTATTTACATACATGTTATTGGTCATGAGACTCTTCATTTATGCAGCTACAATTGATGCGTGCAATGTGATTGCAGAGACCATGGAACAACAAAATTATTTCTGTTTTAATCGTGGTTCTGTTCAAAATTACCGCACCTAGGGAGAACATTACATAAGGATTGGAACTCATTTTTTTCCTTTTTCAGTAGCTTATACTTATTAGAATGACTTATCTGAATATCACTTTTTTGGGGGTGAAGGGGCTTGAATTGATACTGTCAGAGAATTTCACTTCAGTCTCTGTAATGCAAGCTGTTGGCTCAGTCATGACTAACAAGTACAACGAAGGATATCCTGGTGCAAGATATTATGGTGGAAATGAGTATGTCACTCACTTTTCTTCTTTGTGTTCGTTCACCTCTCGATAATTCAACAAACACAATAATATACAGTGGCTAGCATTTTGGATTTTATTATTGGACTCCTACTTCTAGTCCAATTAAAAAATTGTTGCCTTTCTTCCTCAAGGTACATTGATATGGCAGAAAGACTATGTCAGAAACGTGCCCTCAAGACATTTAGGTTGGATCCAGCTAAATGGGGAGGTAACTGCATAATAACTATATTGGTATACCCTTTTATTTGGCTTTGTTGATTGCACATTATTTCATCTTGTTGGTCATTGGCCTGTTGTTCTAATTGTTCTAAGCTTGCAGGTGGACATAATCTATTCTTTGTGATTATCTTTTTTTTTTCCCCTTTCTTTTTCTACCACTTGAGTCACACGAGTTTTTGTTCAGAATTCAGAAGTAGCATTTAGGTTGAATTCTCTTGTAGACTTTTTGCTGGTTAAATTTCAAAATGAATGCTCATGAGCTTTCTTGATATTCAGTAGATTCTTTTAAAATATTTAGGTGTCAATTTTTCTCATATGTTATTACCCATAAACTGCAGTGAACGTTCAGCCTCTATCTGAGTCTCCTTCAAATTTTTAAGTTTATACTGCATTGCTAAAACCTCATGACAGAATCATGGCACTTGATCTTCCTCATGGTGGACATCTTTCTCATGGATACCAAGTATTTTCAATTTTCATCATCCACCATTTCCTATGATAATGAAATCTATCAAGTTCATGGGTTATTGGTAATTTCTTTTGGCAATTTCTTCAAGGATTAGATAGAAATCACTTTGTAGTTATTCATAAAAATTTAATGCTTTTATTACATATCTATTTATGTATAATTCTTATTAGTTGAGACTTTGTTAGGGTTAGCCTCTGTTGTGGACCACCGGAGAACAGGGCGGCAATCACACCCACACCACTTTGGAACACTCGATGCTCTGCTGGTTCCTCTGGAGATCCTTCTGTTTGACCGCAGGAAACTCTGGCTCCCACTTGCACTCATGATCCTAAACCCAAAAAGTTGCACAGTGAGGAAGAAGATGAAGAACCAAGAAAAGTGGGTAGAAAAAGAAGAGGAAGAAGTTAGGGCAGAAATCTTGGTTATAAAAGGGGACAAGGACTAAATTGGAGCTAATCAAATTTATTGCCATGTCATCTAACCGTTGCTGTGTCCAGCGTGGCAAGAACTGGCCACGTCACTGACGGCGTCAGTGCTCCGGTGACAAAAATTGGAAGAAGGACTAACGTGGTGCATTTTTTCGAATTTGGGGGGACTAATTTAGTGCAATTGGAATCTCAAGGACTAATTTAGTGCAACTCGCCAATTTCAGGAACTAAAGTAGAGCTTAACTCTCAACTCGTATCGACGCATTATATCAAATTTATATAATAACGGTGTATTACACCATTTACTTTACAATATAAAAAAAATAGCCAATATGGAGGATGTGTTGTATTAAACTGAGTGAATATGGTGGTTAATGCAAATGGTGTTAAAAAAAAAAATTGTGGTTCATAATTTCATTTAAACAAAATTTTGATTTTTTTAAAAGAAATCATTAGTAAAAATTATAATTTAAAAAAATCTATAAATAAAAAAAAAATCCGCTATTGATTTAAAACTTTTTTCCTGAATTTGAGCTGCTATTTGCTTGAGGTGAAATAGTTAGTCATGATTTTAATTTGTACGGTAATAATAACTAATCATCATGATTCATGATTTTCATTTAAACCAACTTGTCAAACCAATACATGTGTATTACACTGCTCTAATTAAATATTCTTATTAGTATTACATCAAAGCGGAAAAGTTTAGACTTGTATTCTTAAAATTAACTTATATAACCTATTTTGAGAAAATTTATATTTTTAAAAAATATATACACATTTTTTAGCCAAATTTCAGTGTACGTTGTTTTGCTTTTTTGAACATAACCAGAAAATATTATTGTAATTATTAGGAAAAAAAAAAAAGAAAAACCAAAGCAGGCCAGGCTAATTATTCTGGTCGCATGAAACAGTTTCTAGTAAAGTCAGGCGTTGTTATATTGGAATATTTGTATTTATTGGATATATAAAGGGAGTCAAAAGGGAATTTTTAATTTTCAAAAAGGTGAAAAGGAAACAGATATGGAACCAGCAACCTCGTCAAAGCAAAAGCACAAGACAACGCCGTCTTTCCCCAAATCAAATCCTATTTTCAGTTTTAGGCCATGTAAAAATCATATTTCAAATTCGACCCCAAAACAATACCATAATTGTGCGGCAGCCACCTATTGAATGTTGAATATGATGCATCCTGGCCTTTACACACTTCTCCATCAATCCATTTATGTATCTTTGCAATATAGACGGTCAATTTTAACAATAAATAAGTATATGAAAAAAATAAAATATTTTTATAAACTCTCACATCATCAATTAATTATAATGTTTCATCAATCGCATATATGTATATATTGAGAATGAGAGAATATGAACGCTTAAAATTATAAAATCATGTATATATGATTAACATTTTACATCGAAGGGAGTTTTTCACATTTACTAATTTGAATCGGGCCTTCAATCATATTCAATCAGCTTCACATTTTGGTGTATATTTGAAACAAGAAGAAAAGGAGTAGCTTCCAATATTCTTCAATCTTACATAATAATATATATTAATTTTATTATTTAATTTAATATTATATGTTGATATAGGTAGGACCTACACTTCCCTGCGTAGTAGGTAGAAAATTAATCAACCAGGGAATAAAAATTTTAAGTATTTAAAGTGATTACTCATATAAAAATTACTAGACAAGTATTATGTAAAAATATAATTATCTTTGATTTTTCAACATATATTATTTAAATTCATAATTTTAACTAATAAAATTCTTAATTATATGATTTTCTTTTCTTGTAACAAGTAATTATTAATCACGTTGCAGATAACTAAATATATTTTATGAAAGGTCAAATAGTTATCGAGTCACGACATTCTTTTTTAAGATTTTTTGAATGGATATGTAAAATGGAATTCAAAGTAAAAAATGTATGGACTAGCTATATTAATTGTATATAATTTTTTTTATCAACCTTAAAAAAAAGGGAAAAGATCTTTATATGGCATGCACTACCAAAAATATTTAATTACAAAATGATGGTCTTATGTGACTTTTGACTTAGGCATTCAAAAGTGGCCGCTCGTATCTACGTGGGAGACTAGTCTATGTTTGATGTTGACAATCCAATCAACTACTACTATAAGCTACACACATTTCAATGCTCTTATATTATGTGTGTTTTTTCTGGGGCATATAAATCAGATGAAAATCTTTTAAAGTAAAAGAATTAATAAAATAATAGAATAAAAAAGTATTATTTTAAATTAAAATAATAAAATATATTTTATAAAAATCATAAAATTAATAATGATTAATTTTTTATTTTATTATTTTACTAATTTTTTATTTTAAAATATTTAAATTCATATAAATTAATTGTTATTGTTATTTTTAGGGATAAGTATTGTTTTGGTCCCTCACGTTGAGGGTCGGAATCGAACCCGTCCCCGATCTAATTTTCGATTTAGAATCGTCCTTAACGTTTTTTTTTTCGTATTAAAATCGTCATTTTTAATTTTTATTTCTAAACTACCCTTCTTTTTTAATAAAATTTAAAAAATAAAAAAATAAAAAAATAAAACACCCTCCCCTTTCCCCCTCCCCCACCCTCCGGTCTCCCCTTCCTCCCTCTCCCTACCCCACCCCCACCTCACCCTCGGTCTCCCCCTCCTCGTCTCCCCTTCCCGCCACCCCCACCCCGGTCTCCCCTTCCCCCCTCCCCCAACCTCGGTCTCCCCTTCCCCCCACCCCCACCTCACCCTCGGTCTCCCCCTCTCCGTCTCCCCTTCCCGCCACCCCTACCCCCGGTCTCCCCTTCCCCCCACCCCTACCTCACCCTCGGTCTCCCCTTCCCCCACCCCCACCTCACCCTCGGTCTCCCCCTCCCCGTCTCCCCTTCCCGCCACCCCCACCCCCGGTCTCCCCTTCCCCCCTCCCCCACCCCTCCGGTCCCCCCTTCCGACCACCATCCACCCCCCACCCCCACCCCACCCCCGGTCTCCCCCTCCCTGTCTCCCCTTCCCGCCACCCCCACCCCACCCCCGGTCTCCTCCTCCCTGTCTCCCCTTCCCACCACCCCCACCCCCACCCCCGGTCTCCCCACCCCACCCCCGGTCTCCCCCTCCCTGTCTCCCCTTCCCGCCTCTCCCTCCCCTCCCCCACCCCAACCGTGTTTTTTTATTTTTTTATTTTTTAAATTTTATTAAAAAGGAAGGGTAGTTTAGGAATAAAAATTAAAAAGGACGATTTTAATACAAAAAAAAAACGTTAAGGACGATTCTAAATCGAAAATTAGATCGGGGACGGGTTCGATTCCGACCCTCAACGTGAGGGATCAAAACAATACTTATCCCTTATTTTTATGTCTAGCGGTAAAATTCATATTTTCGTTTTTTTTTTCTTAAACAAAGTTTTTGTTTCGAGAATTATTTGAAATTAGATTACTTTGGGACTTATATGTGAGGTCCAAATCCTTAATGGAGCAGATTTTGACTTAGTCTACGTCCAGTAGCCGTCGTCCGAGTTATTTGTGAGAAGGTGGGGGTGGTACCTACAAAATACTCTGATGTTTAAGTCAGCAAGGATCTTAGCAAGTTTAAGTGTACTGGTACTTAAGTATACTTGAAGAATATCATTATAGGAAATGAACCAATAACCATCGTTGGAGTAGTTCCACTTCTAGTGGTGGATAACCATCCATTTATCTTAGGGTGATTGAGATATCTCTTCTAGAAGTGGATAAGAGATATTAGGGGTTAGTTATAACTCCTTTGGGAGTGAACAAATTACCATACAGCGCTTCAGTCCGACCTGCGAAGAGATCGATTATGGGCAGCTGTGTTTTGGACTTTTCTGTGCTTTTGGGTCTTGCATATATTTTGGGTCAGGTATAAACAGTTTTATTTATAAAATTTTTTAAAATATATTTATATATTAAAAAAATGATACATCTAAAAAAATAAATAAATTTCTTATATGTTAAACTATAAATTTAAAAAATACACAATATTCAGTTACAAATAATTTTAAAAAATAAAAATAGAGATAAATTTGAGTCTTTTTAATTTCTAAAATTACAAAAATATGTTGTAACACATTAATTATAATACTTTTTTTTTCTTGTTGGAATAAATCTAAATTCCTTTTAGATTTACAAAATTTTTTATGAACATCAAGCTTTTCTAAAAAAAATCTCTTTCCAGATATAAAAAGTTTATACTATCAATTCCAAAACACTCACAAAAAAATCATTACACCACAAACAAAAATTATTACACCACAAAAAAGAAATATAAACCACTAAAAAATTATTAAAATTTAAATTTAAAAAAATACAAAAAAATAAAAATACACCTTAAAAAAAGAGAAAAAGAAGGGAGGAGAAAAAAACAAATGAGGTGAAAGAGAGGATATTGGAAAATGAAAAAAAAGAATAAAAGAGAAAAAAAAATAAAAAAAATCACAAGATTATAATATAGCAAAAAAAAAAACAGAAAAAAAGAGAGGGAGAAGGAAAGAAATGAGAGGCTAGAAAAGAGAGGAGAGAAGAGTAGAAAAAAAGAAATGTTGTTTTTGACGACAGCAACAGTCCTCCACCTGTGATGTTTATGTTAAAAACAAAAATAAGAACTTTTTATTTGCTAAAGAAAAGGATAATTATACTACAGTAGAGCTCATATTTTTTTTCCAAAGATAGTCATTTATTCATTAAAAAATTACTAATAAATGTCTAAGTTATAAGACATAGTAAAAAAAAAAAGGGAGTTCTCCTAATGATACTAAAAGCCTTCGAAACAACTAAAT
The DNA here is from genome assembly GCF_003086295.3 of Arachis hypogaea. NCBI lineage: Eukaryota > Viridiplantae > Streptophyta > Magnoliopsida > Fabales > Fabaceae > Arachis > Arachis hypogaea. The sequence continues at coordinate 149,499,155 of NC_092054.1, read as the reverse complement.
AAAATAACAAAGAATAATAGAAAGAGATAAAAGGAATAGGATACAAAAGATAAAGTAAGAATAGGTCTTCAATTAGAAATGGTGGGCATCGTCGAGTGCCTTTCTTCAATGAGTTTCTTCGAAGCAGCAACCACTTCAATTAGAGATCTTGTTTGATTATTAAAAATGGATTTGTTTCTGACCTTTCATACATGGCAACACAGACAATTTAGCAGGTCTATAGTAGGGACACTGATGAAGCTTCCCACTATGCTCGGAATCTTGAGAACTGGTGAGTGAAAATTGATATTCCAAAGTTGCTTTGTTGTCAATATTTCTTCGATTCAAGACATTAAGTAATATAATGATTGATTATTTCTTTGGCATCTCTGACAAATTGGACTTGTTGTAGGAAACCTTCAGTGGAGTATGAAAGAACAGATAGTCATTCATGCAAACACTTCAAATAAAAATTTGGCCTTTGTGAGAAATTTTTCGTTTCTAGGTATCCTTCCAGACTATATTATTCTATTTTTGGTTTAGGTTCACATCTAGGTAAGAATGGTAAAATTGATATGCAACATAATAACTAGAAGTAACATCATATGATTTTGGCTTGTTTAAAGCCTATTCTAAGACATTTTCACCCTCATCCGATTTGATTGTTTTAATTAGGTCTATATCAAAAGGGAAATAGAGTTCTTATAGGAGGTGTTGATTTCGTTCTCTATTCTCTGGTAGCAGATCTTTGACATAGGCAATTTGAAATGACTGCATGTGGGAAGCCATAATTGGAAGAATACTCATAGGGTAAGGAGAAGGCAACCATGCGTCTAAAAAAATACAAATTGAAGTTCCAGAACTAACTCTTCAATGAAGGCCTTTTCAACTATTTTTTAGCCCTCCAACATATTGTACCATGCCCAGAAAGGTATGTTCCCTGCTTCTGTAGACATAATATTACATAATATTTACCTCTGTATATCTGGACTAGAATAGTTTGTGATTTTGTTGTGATTCTCCAAAACTGTTTGCCTAATAAAACTAGATTTTGAGCTCAGAGATCTTTAAACATGAGACTCCCATGCTTTGTTGGTCGAGTCATTTGGGGTCCCAACTAATCTACGTCATAGGCCTTTCTGCTTCTTTTTGTTTTCACCATAAATTAGTCAGTATATTATAAATTTCAGATAGAAGAATATCTAGTAATCTGAAACATGATAGAGTGTATATAGGAATTGCCTTAGCTATAGCCTTTACGAGAACTTGCCTACCTCCAGCTGACAATAGATTTCACGGCCATACATGCACCTTTTCCCTTACTTTTTTCTTGATTTCACTAAAAATTTCTCTCTTGGATTTCTGGACAAGAGAAGGGAACCCAAATACTTATTATGAGCTCTAATATGAGTGATATTTAATCGATCAGCTATATGGGTCCGAGTTTGAGGAGGGGTGTTGTTGCTGAAAAAAAGAGCATATTTATTCAAATTGGCTTGTTGTCCACTAACGTCTTCATATGAATTGAGCAAGTTCATAATGTTTTTACAATTCTCTTCTAAAACCTTAAAAAATAGGATAGAGTCATTAGCAAATAGCAAATGGTTTATAATAGGACATTGCCGATTAATTTGAATCTCTGGGACTTGTCTGTTTTATGTAGTAAGAAGAAAAAATCTTTTGCACAAAAAAAAAAAAGATAGTGAAAAAGGGGCACCCTACCGAATGCCTCTTTCTGGTTTGAAGAAGTCAAATGGTTGACCTACTACAGCAATAGAATAAGAAACAATTGACACAAATTCACGAATTCAGTCAATCAATTTTGCCCCAAAACCTAGTTTGTTCATAATGAACTATAAAAATCTCCATTCGACTTTGTCGTAGGCTTTGCTCATATCTAACTTGACAGCTATTTCGGTCTCCAGATCACTTTTCTTGTTTTCAGGACAATGCATGCATTCATGTGCTATTAGAATATTATTAAAGATAAGCCTTCCTTTTAAAAAATACTCTGACTAAGGCTTATCATTAAATGCATGAATTTTTGCTGTATATGAACTAGGATTTTAAAAATAATTTTATACATAACTGTAGACATACTTATTGGTCGTACCTAAGTCATGTTGCTAGTATTAGTAATCTTTGGGATCAAGCAAATCTGAGTATGATACTCTTAAAAAAAATTTTCCTTCAAAGAAACTCCGAACAGTCCTGAAAATATCTCATCTTACAATATTTCAATACTTCTAAAAAAATCTGGCAGTCATACCATCATCTCCTAAAGTACTCTGGGGATGGACACTGAAAGTGGCTCGCTTCACTTCCTCTATAGATACTGTTCTTTGTAGTTGTCGGTTCATGAAAGCTGTAACCTTCTACTCAAATTCCTCAAAAATAGCTCCTAGGTCTGCTTGACTTGTAGAGAAAAAAATCTCTCTGAAGTAATCCTCCGCAATTATTGCTATACCTTGGTGCGTGAAAGTTGCATTTTCAGTAGGACCAATCAATCTCCAAATCTTGTTCCTCCTGGTTCTGTCTTTGAACTTTCTATAAAAGAAAGTTGTGTTTTTATCCCCTTCCTCGAGCTACTTGATCCTGGATTTTTCTTTTCGGTATCTTTTTTCATTAAACACTACTTCCTCCAACTTTGTTCTAGCTTCATCATTTTCACACCTCCCTGAATCCCACTCTTTTTTAACTCTTTTATTTCCGCAACAAGCTTATTAATAGCTCTTTTATAGTTAGCATTGCTGGATTGCTGCCATTGTACCAACTTATGGTGGCAAAGTTTAATCTTTTGAGCCACTACATACATTATCGAACCTTCTATACTAGTCTTTTAGACCTCCTCAATTAAACTCTGAACTTCCTATAGTTCACACCAAATATCTTGAAACTTAAACCTGCATTTTGGATTTCTCTGAATGGGGAGAGGAATCCATGAGCAACGGGGCGTGATCTGAGCCAATCTCAAATAGGTGAATAATCTTCAGATTAAGGTACAATTGTAACCAGTCTTCAGTCGCTAAATACCTATTTAGTCTCTCTTAAATTAACTCATCTCCCATCTTCCTATTACTCAATGTGAATTTCCTACCAATCATATCCAAATCAGTCATTAAATTTTTTCAATGAAACCATTAAATTCTGCCATAGTCACCAAGAACTTTTCTCCTCCTCCTTCCTTTTCACTTAGGTTGGTATTGGCGTTTGAAATTCTCTGTAATAATAATTTTTTTCTATTTTGTGTGATCAGCGCTGGAATCTTTTCAAATTATTGATGCCGAAGTTGGTCGTTATGATTGAAGTGCACACCAATAAACAACCAACTCTCTCCCAGGTAGATATCCTTAATTCTCGCTGCTATAAAGAACTCCTCAGCTTCCAAAATCTCCGCATCCATACTCTCTTTCCATGCCAAAACTAAGCCACCAGCTCTCTCATTTGGCTCCACCATGTACCACTTTGCAAAGCTACATTCTCTCATCTTTATCTCAATTTGTCAAGATTGATTTTTGGTTTTATTAATAAAATCAATTTCAAAAGAGTGAAATTTATTAATCCCTTTAAGATTATAAATTATCAGTAATCTCTCCAAATTTTAACAATTCTATATAAATAGTCTGATGGATCCCTGAGTGTCATTTGACGGTTGACATCACCACCATTGCATCATTCTTCTGTTTCTCTTCTAAACATATTCATTTCTGTGGATCAAGATTTTCTGTGTCTTTGTTCACTCTTTTTGTATCAATAATTCAATTATATCCCTTTACTTTCTTTCTTGTCATTTTTTTAAGCTCTATTTTGTATTTAGACTTATTTGCTGTTTTAATAGAACTGGTATTGATATAACTTTGAATAAGGTATTTAACTATGTTTATTTTATATGATCCAACGTATATTTTATTTATTGCATAAAGTTGAATATACATAGTTTGTTTGGTTAATAAAATATTAATAACAAGATATAAATAAATTTGTCATTAGAAATAAAAATCAAATTCATATCTCTAATAAAAAAAATTGTTAGTGTTTTAGGCTGCGTTTGTTTATAGGGATATAATATTGTGAGACAGGGATATAGAAACATAAAATTATGTTTGACAGATGAGATATGGACAACAACATTATATCCAAAGACACTAAATTAGTGTATTTTGTGTCTATTCTAACAGGAATGACACATAAAGACACTAACAAGGGACACAACTTATTTTTTATTTATTTTTTATTATTTTTGTTAATTTTTTAAAATTATATTGTTTATTATTATATTTTATATACTTCTCAAATTTTTTAAATGAAAAAAAATGAGAATAAATTAGATTTTTATAATTTTTTTAGTTTATTATCAAATAGAATACAAGAACATAAAATTTTGTGTTTTTATTATTTGTGTTTTTTTTTAAGTGTCTTATTTTATCGTGTTTTCAAAATCAAACGCAGTCTTAGTAATCAAAATGATGAGAATAAAAAGTGAAGTTTTTAAAATTTTAAAAGGGCAAAGTTTTAATAAAAATATGTCTTATGTTTATTATCCGTGTTATAATTTTTTGACAAAATAAATATATATTTTGTGTCATTTTATATTAGTGTATCCTTTTAAAATTTGTACTTTATTAACAAATAATAAACATGTATTACTATGTCTATATATCTAGTAGATATATTCAACAACCACATGCATACAGCATGAGAGAACGCTGTAATTAATGGTGACACTCTAATGAGTAATGACTTATTGATGGAGAGGAAGACAACACATCAATTGCAAGAAGAACATATTGTTTATTTTGGTGGAAAACTAGTTAATATGGATAAAAGTATAAATGCATATCTGTACTTAGCTGATAAAGGACAAATATGACATTTAATTCATAGAATTCATTCAAAAGAGCAAAATGTCATCATTTTTGTTAGAGTGCCACTTTTGTACTTATTGATCAACTGACATTTGTTAAGGAAATTTTTTACAAAGATTAATTAGCAAGGATTATAGAAAATCTTAGAGAAAATAAATTGTGTACCAAGCTTTTTTTTTCCATATATTTCATTATATATAAGTATAGGTATCTCTAGAACAAAATTTCTAATGTTGATATTTCAGCTATCTGGAGTATATGGTTTCATTCATCTACTAGTATATTTATTAATGGATAATGATGAGTAAACGGTTAAAATAGTACTAAAAAAATATTTTAAAGGATAAAATACTAAATTAGTCCTTACATTTAGGCGTAATTCTGTTTTGGTCCTTAAGATTTGAAGTATCTTATTTAAATCTAAAAAAGTTTCATTTAGCTTTAATGTAGTCACACCGTGAAGTCAAAGTTAAATAATTAACGGAATGTCCTACATGAGAGCAGTACAAGAACAAGATCGATAATGTGGAGAACAAGTACAAGCTCTAGAGGCACAAAATCAACCGTAAATGTATCAATACATTTATTTATCATTTTTCTTACAATTTAAATAAAATATTTTCTATAGAACTAAAGAGAATGATAAATAAATGTATTGATGCATCTACGGTTGATTTTATGTCTCTAGAACTTGTACTTATTCTCCAAATTATTGACCTTGTTCTTATACTACTGTCATGTAAGACATTTCGTTACTTATTTAACTTTGACCTCACGGTGGGACTATATTAAAGTTAAATAAAACTTTTTTGGATTCAAATAGGACCCTTTAAACCTTAAGGACTAAAATAGGATTATGCCCAAACGTAGAAGACCAATTAGTACTTTATCCTATTTTAAAAGATTATAATAATGTCAAATAAATTTTTAAAAGATTTAAGAACGCAATAAAAAGAATTAAATATTAAATATATATTCTAAAAATAATTTTAGAATTGAATTTTGAAACAAAATTTTATAAATATTATTAAAAATTATTTTCATCCTTATTTTTTATTAATTTTATATCAAGTAATTTTTTTAAATTAATGTGAATGATCACATTGTTTTAAAAAATAAAAATAAAAATTTAGAGATTAAATTTTATTTTGAATGTTTTTTGTGTACATTATTCTAAATATTTATTCGAATATTACCTTAAAAATTCAGATTAAATAGATAAATTATTTATTAATATAAAAGTTTTTTGTTATTATAAAAAATATAATATTTATTTATTATTTTTATTATATTTTTAAATTATTCAAAAATTATTTTATTATAATCTCTTTCAGAAACATTTTTTTTAGTGTCTAAATCTTGTGGGTAGTATTAATTAATTCGGATAATGATTAACTATTTGAGCATTTTGATGGTCATTCCAACTAATCAACCTTTCTCGTATGGATGCTTCTTCAAAACCATCCATGTAAAAGATAGTCTAAATATATGTACATCGTATTGTAAGATAAATAATTTAGGAAGATATAATATAAAATAAAAAAAAAGTGTAAATAGAAATTCTAGTATTAATATAATTAGCTCAATAAAGATAATTTATATATGTGTTTACTTAATATTATATGAAATAATATATATATATATATATAAAAGTGAGAGATATATATATTATAGTAAGAGAGATATTGTTCAGTAAAAAAGAGAGAGAATTATTATTGCTTGCTTGTGTCATATGTCTCATACTTTCACTTCTATTTATATTTGTACAAAATATTCATTTTCAATCTTCATAAAGTTTAGTCTTTCTAAGAACTAAACTTCTTTTATTGAAAATGTTGGCCGCTAATATTGTGAAGAAAATCACAATATATTAAATGGACATCCATTAATATTTATCACAATACTCTCCTTTGGATGGCCATTTAGGAATATGTCTCATTAAAACTTTACTAAAGAAAAATTTAATGGAAAAAAAACTTTAGTGAAGGAAAAAGAGTACAATATCCTTTGTGATGAGGACTGCCTCATTAAAAACCTTGTCAAGAAAAACTCAATGGAAAAAAAACCTGATTAAGGAAAAAAGAGTACAGTCTCCCCCTCTTATCAATATCATTTAATGTCTGAAAATCGGTGCATCCCAATCTCATGTACCAATCTTTCAAAGGAGGATTTTGGGAGTGACTTTGTGAATAAATATGCTAAATTGTCACTTGAGCGGATCTGTTGGACATCAATTGTCCCTTGATTTTGAAGATCATGAGTGAAGAAAAATTTGGAAAAATATGCTTTGTTCTATCATCTTTGATATATCCACTTTTAAGTTGAGCAATGCATACTGTATTATCTTCAAATAGGATAGTTGGAGCTATCTTATGATCAATCAGTCCACATGATGACAGAATATATTGGATCAAACTCCGGAGCTAGAAACACTCGCGACTTGCTTCATGAATCGCTAGTATTTCGACATGATTAGAGGATGTTGCAGCAATCATCTATTTCGTGGACTTCCATGATATAGCTGTTCCACCATATGTAAACAGGTATCCTGTTTGAGATCTCCCTTTATGTGGATCAGACAAGTAGCCAGCATCTGTATAGCCAACTAGTTGTGACTTGGATCCATAGGGATAAAACAATCCCATATCAACCGTCCCATGAAGATATCGAAAGATTTGTTTGATTCCGTTCCAATGTCTTTTGGTTGGAGAGGAACTATACATTGCTAATAAATTCACAGCAAATGATATATCGAGTCGTGTATTATTAGCAAGATACATTAGCGCTCCAATGGCACTAAGATATGGTACTTCACGACCAAGGATATCTTCATTCTCTTCTTTAGGATAGAATTGATCATTTTCCACATCCAAAGATCTTACGATCATTGGGTACTCAAGGGATGTGACTTATCCATATAAAATCTTTTCAAAATCTTTTCTGTGTATGTCTTTTGATGAATAAAGATCCTTTTTTGTATGCTCGATCTGCAGGCCGAGACAAAATTTAGTCTTTCCAAGATCTTTAATCTCAAACTCTTCTTTTAGAGTTTTTATAATTGTTGGAATCTCTTCAGGAGTTCCAATGATATTTAAATTATCAACGTACACAGCAATTATAATGAATCTAGATGCAGATTTCTTTATGAAAACACATGGCCAGATATCATCATTCTTGAATCCATTTTTTGCCAGATACTCAGTAAGACAATTATACCACATTCGTCCAGATTCCTTTAGACCATATAAAGATCTTTACAATTTGACTGAGTATAACCCTTGCGAATATTCATTGGATGGTTTAGATATCTTTAGTCCTTCAGGGACTTTCATATAGATATCCCAGTCTAATGAGCCGTATAAATAGGCTGTTACCACATCCATTAAATGCATATGCAGTTTATGATATGCAGATAAATTGACCAAATAATGCAATATTATTGCATCCACTACAGGGGAATATGTTTCTTCATAATCTATACCGAGCCTTTGTAAAAAACCTTGTGCCACAAGTCAGACTTTGTGGCGCACAACTTCATTTTCCTTATTTCGTTTTCTCACAAATACCCATCGGTATCCAACAGGTTTTACATCTTCTAGTGTACGGACTACAGGTCCAAAGACTTCACGTTTTGCAAGTGAGTCTAACTCAACCTTCATGGCATCTTCCCATTTTGGCCAATCATTTCTTTGTCGACATTCTTCGACTGATCTTGGCTCAAGATCCTTACTTTCATGCATGATATTTAATGCCACATTATATGCAAATATTTCATTGACAATTGTCTTATTTCGGTCCCATTTCTCTCCTGTAAAGACATAATTTATCGAGATCTCGTTATTTTTACAATTTTCAGGTACCTGAACGTCTTCTGGCGTTAAAACTATATCAGAATTTTGGACAACTGCATGTGTCTTTACTATATCTTTTTCAACAGGGATAGTATTTACCTCTTTTCTCTTTCGAGGATTTTTGTCTTTGGAACCGACAGGCCTGCGCTTCTGGCGTGAATTTGTTTCAGTGGCTATTTGTCCTATTGGGACATCAATTCGAATTGGGGCATTTTTCGCTGGTATATACGACTTGGTTATCCTCTTTGTATCGGAAAATGCATCAGGCAATTCATTTGCTATTCTTTGCAAATGTATAATCTTTTGAACTTCTAGTTCACATTGCCCTAATCGAGGATCTAAATGCATCAACGATGATGCATTCCAATTTAGTTCCTTTTCAGGAAGCTTATTCTCTCCCCCTAATGTTGGAAATTTTGATTCATCAAAATGACAATCCGCAAACTGGGCTTTAAATACATCTCCAGTTTGTATCTCAAGATACCTCACTATAGAGGGAGAATCATATCCAACATATATCCCCAATTTTCTTTGGGGTCCCATTTTGGTGCAATTAGGTGGTGCAATGGGAACATATATCGCACACCCAAATATTCTTAAATGGAAAATATTTGGCTGCTGGCCAAAAGCTGATTGCATAGGAGAGAACTGATGGTAACTCGTTGGCCTCAAACGAATAAGTGCTGCGGAATGTAAAATAGCATGTCCCAAACCGAGATTGGGAGATTTGTTCTCATAAGTAAGGGTCTAGCAATTAATTGGAGGCTTTTAATAAGTGATTATGCTAACCCATTTTGTGTGTGAACATAAGCTACTGGATGTTCAACACTTATTCCATTAGCCATACAATAAGCATCAAAAGCTTGAGAAGTAAATTCACCAGCATTATCAAGACGAATTGCTTTGATTGGATTTTCTGGAAATTGTGCTTTTAATCGAATAATTTGAGCCAGTAATCTCGCAAACGCCAGGTTGCGAGAAGATAATAAGCACACGTGTGACCATCTCGAAGATGCGTCTATTAAGACCATAAAATATCTAAAAGATCCACATGGTGGATGAATAGGTCCACATATATCACCTTGAATCCTTTCTAGGAATTTAGGAGACTCAAATCCAATCTTTACTGGTGATGGCCTTAAAATTAACTTCCCTTGAGAACATGCAGCACAACAAAATTCACTAGTTTTAAGAATCTTCTGGTTCTTTAGTGAATGTCCATGGGAGTTTTCAATAATTCTCCTCATCATGGTTGTTCCCGGATGACCCAATCTATCATGCCAAGTTATGAATCCATTTGGGCTAGTAAACTTCTGGTTTACAATGGCATGTGATTCAATTGCACTAATCTTTGTATAATACAACCTAAATGAAAGTGAGGGTAATTTTTCTAATATAACTTTCTTATTTGAATCATGAGTTGTGATACATAAATACTCATGATTTTTTTCATTCATTGTCTCAACATGATATCCATTTCGGCGAATATTTTTGAAACTCAATAAGTTCCTTAGGGACTTGGTAGATAATAATGCATTGTTTATTATAAATTTTGTTCCTTCAGGAAACAAAATGATAGCTCTTCCGGAGCCTTCTATCACATTGCCTGAGCCAATAATAGTATTAACATATTCCTCTTTTGGCACAAGATGGGTAAAATATATATCACTTTTGAGAATGGTGTGCGAACTTGCACTATCCGCAAGACATACATCTTCATTATATATCCTTGTCATTTTCTTCAAAGACAAATAATAATAATAAAATGAGTAGTATGCACAGTTAAATTGAATACTTGATCGGAATTATTTTTCTAAGAAACACTGTACATAAAAATAATGTCATATACTAAAATTTTATTTTAAAACTTGACACATCTAATGATTTCAAAATTCATAAACATTAATATTTCATTATTTATATACATCACATTTGAAACTTAAATACATAGAAAATAAAACTTAACAATAAGTTCTTTACATTATTTATTTACATAGATACTTAACAATCCCATATATTAAACTATTCCATCATTGATCAAATGACCAATATTTCCTTTAGGGTTCTCAAAAAAATCAGATACATCATCATGAGTGGTGGAGTTTTCAACAATATCATTTGAAATGAAATTCGTCTCCTTTTCTTTGTCATCTTTTTTCAAAGATGCTTGATAAAGATCGACTAGTTGCCTTGGAGTATGACAGGTACGCGACCAATGGCCCTTTCCACCACAACGGAAACACTTATCCTCTGTTGATTTATTTTGCCCAATATTTCTTTCTTTGTCCCACTTCTGATGAGATCCTCTCTTTTGAATATAATTTCTTTTCCTTCCATAATTTTTCTTGTTATTAAAACCTTGCCATTTACTTCTTCTGGGGTAATTTGCCGCATTTACTTCAGGAAATGGGGCAGCGCCAGCTGGGCACGCTTCATGATTTTCAAAAGTAATTTATTGTTGCGTTCAGCAACAAAAAAGTAAAAAATTAACTCAGAATATTTTTTAAACCCTTTTTCTCGATACTGCTGCTGTAGGAGCACATTCAATGCATGGAAGGTTGAGAAAGTTTTCTCCAACATATCATGATCAGTTATCTTTTTCCCACATAATTTCATTCGTGAGGTGATTCGAAACATTGCAGAATTATATTCATTTATGGATTTAAAATCCTGTAGACGCAAGTGCGTCCATTCATATCAGGCTTAAGGAAGTATCACCGTTTTTTTATAATTGTACCTTTCTTCAAGGTCTTTCCAAAGATCTTTAGGATCTTTTAATGTGAGATATTAATTTTTCAATCCTTCGTCAAGATAATGACGAAGAAAAATCATGACTTTGGCTTTATCCTTCTGGGATGCATTATTTTTAGCCTTAATGGTATCTCCAAAATCTATTGAATCAAGATAAATTTCAGCATCTAGTATCCATGATAAATAATTATTTTCAGATATATCAAGAGCATTGAATTCAAGATGAGAGAGTTTCGACATAATGAAAATTTGTTACCTGAGTCTTCCTAAAAATTTGATCAGAGTATCGTGCTGATAACGTGTTGTAAAATAAATAATTAAGGAAGATATAATATAAAATAAGAAAGTGTAAATGAAAATTCTAGTATTAATATAATTAGTTCAATAAAGATAATTCATATATGTGTTCACTTAATATTATATGAAGTAATATATATATATATATATATAAAAAGTGAGAGAGATATATATATTATGGTAAGAGAGAGATATTGCTTAGTAAAAAAAGAGAGAATTATTATTGCTTGCTAGTGTTATATGTCTCTAACTTTCACTTCTATTTATACTTATACAAAATATTCCTTTTCAATCTTCATAAAGTTTAATCTTTTTTGAATAATTAAACTTCTCTTATTAAAAATGTTGGCCGTCCAATATTGTAAAAAAAGTCATAATATATTAAATAGACATCCATCTATTCATACTTAATTATCACAATACATCAAAATATGTTAAGCGGAAATCTGTATTGATTATATTCCTAATAAAAATTTGGCAAAATTTGTTATTATTAATCATTTAGAATAATGAACGAACTAATTTTTAATAAAATGAAAAAAGAAGTAATCTCTATTTAAAATAAAAACAAATTTAGAAAATATTTTTGATCGTGTTTTCTCAGAAATTATAATGATTAAACCTTAGGAGCTTTATTAGTAACACATGATTACATATTTACATGAACGTGGGAATTTTTCTTAAATAAATAAAAATAAATTTTATATTTGTTGTAATAAGAATAAATACATAAATTTTTATTTATGATTTGAGTAATTAATAATATGGAAGGAATTACTTTTTAAAATGAATTTAAATTAGTCAAGGTTGACAATAAAGACATTTTATATATATAACTAGAAGGTATCATCAGAGGCAATAGACACAATAATACGAATATAAAAATAATTCTTTCTCTTTCACTCTTCATATACTTATGCGGCAACATATACAATATTAATATATGAATTATCTTTATTATAGTGTAATAATAATATTGGTAAATACTAATACTAGAGTCATAAATTTATATTTTGTTATTTTATTTTTATTACCTCTTTTTTATTTATTTATTTTACAACACGTTATTAGTACAAGACTCTGATCAAAATTTAGGAAGACTCAGGTAATAAATTTTCATTATGTCAAAACTCTCTCATTTTAAATTTAATGCTTTTGATATATCTGGAAATAACTACTTATCATGGATACTAGATATTGAAATCCATCTTAATTCAATGGATCTTGGAGATATCATTAAGGCTAAAAATAATGCATTCTAGAAGAATAAAGCCAAAGTCATGATCTTCCTTCGTCGTCATTTTGACGAAAGATTGAAAAATAAATATCTCACAGTAAAATATCCTGCAGAAAAACTTTGAAGAAAGGTATAATAATCAAAAGACAGTGATACTCAAGCCTGATACGAGTGGACGCACTTACGTCTACAGGATTTTAAATCCATAAATGAATATAATTCGACAATGTTTCGAATTACCTCACAAATAAAATTATGTGGAGAAAAAATAATTGATAATGATATGTTAAAGAAAACTTTCTCAACCTTCTATGCCTCGAATGTGCTCCTGCAGTAGCAGTATCGAGAAAAAGAATTTTAAAAATATTATGAGCGTAACAATTAATTGCTTTTAAGAAATTATGAAGCGTGCCTAGCTGGCGCCACCTCATTTCTTGAAACAAATGCGGTAAATCATAACTCCAAAAGAGGTAAATGGTAAGGTTTTGATAACAAGAAAAATTATGGAAGGAAGAAAAATGATGTTCATAAGAAATGATCTCACCAAAAGTGGGATAAAGAAAGAAATAATGAGCAAAATAATTCAATAAAGGATAAATATTTCCGTTGTTGTGGAAAGGGTCATTGGTCGCATGTCTGTCGTACCCCGAGACACTTAGTTGATCTTTATCAAGTATTATTGAAAAAGAATGACAAAGGAAATGAGACGAATTTTGTTTCAAAGAATGTTGTTGAGAATTACATCACTCATTATGAAGTATCTGATTTCTTTGAGGATCTTGAAGGAAATATTTCCCATTTGATCAATGATGAAATAGTTTAATATGTGGATTTGTTAAGTACTCATGTAAATAAATAATGTAAGAAACTTCTTGTTAAGTTTTATTTCCTATGTATTTAAATTTCAAGTGTGATGTATATAAATAATATTTAATAAAATATTTATGTTTATGAATTTCCAAATTACTAAATGTGTCAAGTTCTAAAATAATAATAATAATAATAAAATTTTAGTATATGATACTATGTACAGTACTTCTTAGAAAAATAATTTCAATCAGGAATACAATTTTACTGCGATGTACTTTTATTTATTTTATTATTATTATTATTTGTCTTTGAAGAAAATGACAAGAACATATAGTGAAGATGTTTGCCTTGCGGATAGTGCAAGTTCGCATACCATTCTCAAAAGTAATATATATTTTATACATCTTGTACCAAAAGAAGAATATGTTAATACTATTATTGGCTCAGGCAATGTGATAGAAGGATCCGGAAGAATTATAGTTTTGTTTTCTAGATGAAAAAAATTTATAGTAAATAATACACTATTGTTTGCTAAGTCTCTAAGAAATTTGTTGAGTTTTAAAGATATTCGCCGAAATGAATATCATTTTGAAACAATAAATAAGAATAATCATGAGTACTTATATATCACAACTCACAATTCAAATAAAAAGATTATATTAGAAAAGTCACCCTCACTTTTGTCTGAGTTATATTATACTAAAATTAGTGCAATTGAATCACATGCCATTGTAAACCAAAAGTTTACTAGCCTAAATAAACTTATAATTTGGAATAATCGATTGGGTCATTTTGGAACAACTATGATGCAGAGAATTATTGAAAATTTCTATGGACATTCACTAAAGAACCAGAAGATTTTTAAGTCTAGTGAATTTTATTATGTTGCATGTTCTCAAAAAAAGCTAATTTTAAGGTCATCACCAGTAAAGATTGGATTTGAGTCTCCTGAATTCCTGAAAAGGATTTAACACGATATATGTGGACCTATTCATCCACCATGTGGATCTTTTAGATATTTTATGGTCCTAATAGACGCATCTTTGAGATGGTCACACGTGTGCTTATTATCTTCTCACAACTTAGCGTTTGCAAGATTATTTGCTCAAATTATTCGATTAAAAGCACAGTTCCCAAAAAATTCAATTAATGCAATTCGTCTTGATAATGCTGGTGAATTTACTTTCCAAGCCTTTGATGCTTATTGTATCGCTAACGGAATAAGCGTTGAACATCTAGTAGCTCATGTTCACACACAAAATGGGTTAGCAAAATCACTTATTAAACGCCTCCAATTAATTGTTAGACCCTTACTTATGAAAACAAATCTCCCAACCACTGCTTGGGACATGTAATTTTACATGCTGCAGCACTTATTCGTTTGAGACCAACAAGTTACCATCAATTCTCTCCTATGCAATTAGCTTTTGGCCAGCACCCAAATGTTTCCCATTTAAGAATATTCAGATGTATGAGATATGTTCCCATTGCACCACCTTCTCGCACCAAAATAAGATCCCAAAGAAAATTCGGGATATATGTTGGGTATGATTCTCCCTCTGTAGTGAGGTATCTTAATATACAAATTGAAGATGTATTTAAAGCCTGATTTGCAGATTGTCATTTTGATGAATCAAAATTTACAACATTAGGAGGAGAGAATAAGCTTCTTGAAAAGGATCTTAATTGAAATGCATCATCTTTGATGTATTTAGATCCTTGATCAGGGTAATGTGAACTGGAAATTCAAAAGATTATACATATGTAAAGAATAACAAATGAATTGCCTGATGCATTTTCTGATACGAAAAGAATAACTAAATCCTATATACCAGCTGAAAATGTTCTAATTCAAATTGATGTTACAGTCGGACAAATGACCACCGAAATAAATTCACATCAGAAGCGTGGTAGGTTTGTCGGTTCCAAAGACAAAAATTCTCGAAAGAGAAAAGAGGTAAATACTATTTCTATTGAAAAAGATAAAGACATAGTAAAGACACCTGTAGTTGTCCAACATTCTGATATAATTTTGACGTCAGAAGACGTTCAGGTACCTGAAAATTATGAAAATGACGAGATCTTGATAAATTATGTCTTTACAGGAGAAAAATAGGACTGAAATAAGACAATTGTCAATGAAATATTTGCATATAATGTAGCATTAAATATCATGAATGAAAGTAAGGATCTTGAGCCAAGAACAGTCGAAGAACGTCGACAAATGAATGATTGGGCAAAATGGGAAGAAGCTATGAAGGTTGAGTTAGACTCACTTGCAAAACGTGAAGTTTTTGGACATGTAGTCTGTACACTAGAAGATGTAAAATCTATTGGGTATTTGTGAGAAAACGACATGAGAAAAATGAAGTTGTTCGTTACAAAGCTCGACTTGTGACATAAGGTTTTTCACAAAGATCCATTATAGATTATGAAGAAACATATTTCCCTATAGTGGATGCAATAACATTGCGTTATTTGGTTAGTTTATCCGTATACCATAAACTACATATGCATCTTATGGATGTGGTAACAACCTATTTATACGAATCATTAGATCATGATATCTATATGAAAGTCCCTGAAGGATGAAGATATCTAAACCATCTAATGAATATTCGAAGGGGTTATACTTAGTCAAATTGTAAAGATCTTTATATAGTTTAAAGCAATCTGGACAAAAGTGGTATAATCGTCTTATTGAGTATCTGGCAAAAAACGGATTCAACAATAATGATATCTACCCATGTATTTTCATAAAGAAATCTGCATTCAAATTCATTATAATTGTTGTGTACGTTGATGATTTAAATATCATTGAAACCTCTGAAGAGATTCTAACAATTATAAAAGCTCTAAAAGAAGAGTTTGAGATGAAAGATTTTGGAAAGACCAAATTTTGTCTCGACCTGCATATCGAGCATACAAAATATGGGATCTTTATTCATCAAACAACATACACAGAAAAAATGTTGAAGAGATTTTATATAGATAAATCACATCTATTAAGTACCTTAATGATCGTAAGGTCCTTGGATGTGAAAAATGATCAATTCCCTCCTAAAGAAAAAAAATGAAGATATCCTTAGTCCTGAAGTACCATATCTTAGTGCCATTGGAGTGCTAATATATCTTGCTAATAATATACGAACTGCCATATCATTTGTGGTGAATTTACTAGTAAGGTATAGTTCCTTTCCAACCAGAAGACATTGGAATGGAATTAAACAAATTTTTTGATATCTTCATGGAACAGTTGATATGGGTATGTGTTGATCGAAAAATATTTTTCGATAAAGGTAGATGATTCGAAGTGATAAGGCGGTTGAAGGTATAAGCAGTTTTCGAAAAGACACACGCACAAGTGTTAAATGGAGGTTTTCGACACGAGGTCAATCTTAAGGTTTTTCGAGAAAGCGCGTAAGTCGGATCGAATAAGGTGTTCAAGTCAGGCAATCAAAATAAGTTATTTGAATAAGTGATTCGAATAATTATAATAGTGGAGAAGTTAAAGGCTTTCATCACGCGAGAAAATCATGGAAAATGTGTAAAATCAAAAGGCGGGAACGGTTACCAAAGAGAAAGCATTTAAAGTTGTAAATTTGTAATTAATTATAATTAATTGTCAATTACCAAAAGTAAACTATAAATACTAGGAAGTCTTAGGGGATTAGGGTTGGAACTTTGCTTCAGAAATTACTCACGCACACTCATATCCCAGCGACTTTCTGATTCTGCTTCGAGTCAATTTTCTGTAGGGTTCCTTCTACATGTTTTACTTTCTCTTTACAATTTCTGCAAAATTTATCTTTCAATTCTTTTTATCTTCATTGTTTGATTTACATCCCTGCACTTTAAATTTTCTTGTCAAAGCCCTTCGACTCATTCAAAGGCACTTTACTGTTTTCTTTAATTTCAATGCAAACCTTTCTATTTTCAGCATTTTCCCTTTTCGAAAGCTTTACTTTTTTATTCCTTTTTTTGAATTATAAATTTTAATTTATTTTTATTCCCAATCTACGTCTAATCGAAGACACTTTGATGCACTTTTAGAAAACTGGTACCTGTAAAGAGGAGTAGGTTTCGCTCCCAGACCACTAGATATCGAACCACCATCGATTTGCTAAAAATCGACAAAACAGTATGTTCTATTCATATGAATCCAAGTCACAGTTAGTTGGCTATGCATATATATGATACTTGTCTGATCCACACAAAGAAAGATCTCAAACTGGATACCTATTTACATATAGTGGTACAATTATATCATGGAGGTCCACGAAACAGACGACTGCAGCAACATCCTCTAATCATGCTGAAATACTAGCGATACATGAAGCTAGTCGTGAGTGTTTTTGGCTCAGGAGTTTAATCCAATATATTCTATCATCATGTGGACTGACTGATAGAAAAATAGCTCCAACTGTTCTGTTTGAAGATAATACAACATGCATTCTCAACTTAAGGGTAGATACATCAAAGGTGATAGAACAAAACATACTTCTCCCAAATTCTTCTTCACTAATGACCTTCAAAATCAAGGAATAATTGATGTCCAACAGATCTGCTCAAGAGATAATCTGGCAGATTTATTTACAAAGTCACTTCCAAAATCATCCTTTGAAAGATTGGTATATCAGATGGGGATGTGCCGATTTCGAGATATAAAATACTGTCGGCAAGAGGAGAAAATTGTACTATTTTTTTCTTGGTCAGATTTTTCTCTCTATTAGATTTTTCTTGACAAGATTTTTAATGAGGCAGTCTCCATCACAAAGGATATTGTGCTCTTTTTTCTTTACTAAAGTTTTTTTTATTGGATTTTTCTTTAATAAGATTTTAATGAGGTATAATCCTAAATGGACATTCAAGGAGAGTATTCTGATAAGAACAAATACATGGATGCCCATTTATGACTTAGACGGTTAACATTGAAGGAATCACTTTTCAAGATGAATTTAAATTAATAAAGGTTGAAAATGAAGGCATCTTACATATATAAATAGAAAGTATCGTCAAAGACAATAAACACAACACTGCGAATATAAAAACACTTCTCTCCAGGGGCGGAAATACATACAACTAAAGGGGCAATGCCCACCCCCCAAATTTTAATTTTTATTTAAAAAAAATAGTCTAGTCCCCTCCCCTCCCCCCTCTCCCTTTTTTATTTCCCAGCCCCTTCCCTTTTTGTTCCATAACTTTTCCAGCCCCCTTTTAATTCATACAAAAAATCCAGCCCAAAAGCCCATTACTGATTCTCCGCTTCCTTTTTTTATTTCCTAGTGCCCCCTTCTTTCCTGCCTTCACTTTTCAAAATTTCAGGTAACAACTTTTTTTATTCTTCTTCTTCTTTATCTCTTTAATCTTTTTATCTTTTACCTCGTTGACTCTTGTTTTTTTTTTTTTTTTTTGCAGATTAAAAAAAGATAGTAGTTCAACAAGTGGGTTTTCACTCCTCTTTCTGAAAAAAGGTTCTATTTTTGTTCTTTTTTATTTCAAGAAAATTATTGAACTAATAATAAAGAGACATAGTCATACAAAAATAGAACAAATGAATTGTATCTAATCTAGCATTGTAAGTTTTTTATATTTTTTTATTATTTTTCTGTTAGTCTTGTCTAATTTTTTTATTTTTTTATATATTTAGTTATTTACTTAATTTATTATTATTTGTTAATTAAGTTTATGTTATTATATGTTAGTTTGTATATTTAGTTTTTTTATTAGTTAACTATTTAATTACAATTTTATATAATTTATACTACAATGTTAGTATTATTGTTCTGAATTTTAATATCTTATTTTGAATTGAAATATAATTTTTATATTTTATAAAGATTTAGATTGTAATTTACACTTTTTACGAAATATATTTTTAATTATAGAAATTTATTTGGCCATATGAATTATGAGTAAGTTCAAAATCATTGATATATTTTTTAAAAGAAAAGATCAAGAGAATGAAAATGCTTCTACTATTACTACTCCAATACTTGAGGGGTCATCAAATTTCATTACTTCAAGTTCTCCATTGAATAGCTTAAAGCGTCTACGACTTCTTCCAAATCAACTGGATATTTTTCGTTTGGAAAGAGATCCTGGAATGCGACCAATGATTTGGAATTTTCCTCCAAATAAAAGAGATGAAATCCGTCGGGTTTATATTAAAGTTGGGCCAAATCAACCAATTCTTGATAATTATCTATTTTTTTGTGATAAAAGTCATCTTCGCTTTCAAGTTTCATGGTTTAAATTGTTCCCATCTTGGTTAGAATGTTCTATAGAAGATGATGTTATATATTATTTTTCATGCTTTCTTTTTGCTAAGGAACCTTCAATCAATACGAGTTCAAATGCTTTTATTGAGAATGGTTTCAGGAATTGGAAGAAAGTAAATAGTGGAAAAGAATATGCTCTTTTGAATCACATTGGCAAAGGTCCCAACTCATTCTATCATAAGGCGCTGAAATCATGTGATGATTTGATGAAACAATCACAACATATCGATAGACTTCTTCATAAGTAAACATCAGAAGAGATTGAAAAGAATCGAATTTGACTAGGAGCATCTATAGATTGCATTAGATGGTTGACATTTCAAAGTTGCGCATACAGAGGACATGATGAAAGCCAAAGTTCAAGCAACAGAGGTAACTTTTTAGAAATGTTAAATTTTTGGGATCTTACAATGAAAGAGTAAAAAAGAATATTTTGGAAAATGCTCCAAAAAATGCTAAGTATACTTCAAATGATGTCCAAAAAGAAATTCTACATATTCTTGCTACTAAGGTGAGAAATTCAATTAGAGAAGAGATTGGAGATGCCAAATTTTGTATTATTATTGATGAAGCTAGAGATGAATCTAAAAAGGAGCAAATGGCCATTGTTTTGAGATTTGTTACTCTAGATGATTTTGTTAAAGAGAGTTTCTTTGATCTTGTGCATGTCACTGATACTTGTGCAACAACTTTAAAGAAAGAATTGATTTCTGTCCTTTCTCATTATAATCTCCAAGTTGAAAATATTAGGGGTCAAGGGTAAGATGGTGCTAGCAACATGCGGGGTGAGTGGAATGGTTTGCAAGCTTTATTTCTTAAAGATTCTCCACAAGCATACTATGTACATTGTTTTGCTCATAGGTTACAATTAGCATTGGTGGCAGCTTCAAGAGAGGTACTTCAAATTCATGAATTTTTTACTCAATTAAACTCTATTGTCATTATTGTTAGTGCTTCTTCAAAAAGACATGATCAATTACAAGAAGTTCAAGCAATTGAAAATGCAAACTTGGTTGCTCAAAATAAATTAGAAACAGGCAAAGGTGCGAATCAAATAAGCACTTTACAAAGAGTTGGGGATACTCGATGGAGCTCTCACTTTAATTCTATTTGTAGTTTGGTAAAAATGTTTACTGCTACCAATATTATTCTTAATAATATCATTGAAGACGGGACAACTTATGCACAAAGAGGTGAGGCTTATAGTGTTAGTAAAATATTATTGTCATTTAAATTTGTTTTCACTTTGTACTTGATGAAAGAGATTATGGGAATCACTAATGTTCTTTGCCAAGCACTGCAACAACAATCTCAAGAAATTCTTAATGCAATGCATATTGTTTCTACATCAAATTTACTTCTTCAACAATTAAGAGATGGTGGATGGTGCAATTTTCTTGCAAATGTTAAAGATTTTTGTGAAAAGTATGAAATTGAAGTTCCTAATATGAGTGAACAATATGTTTTTGGAAGAGGTCGATCTCGTCAACCAAGTGTGATAGTTGAGCATCATTATCGAATAGATGTATTCTTGGCAACAATTGACTCTCAAATACAAGAGTTGAATAGTAGATTTAATGAGCAAACAATAGAGCTTTTGACTTTGAGTTATGCTTTGGATCCTAAGGACAATTTCAAATCATTTAATATTGAAGAAATTAGCAAGTTAGCAGAGAAATTTTATCCCCTTGACTTTCCTTCTAATGAGCTAAATATTTTAAAATCTCAGTTGAAACATTATCATCATGATATACCAAATCATTTGAAAGGCATTGGCAAACTTTTTGAATTGTGCAACAAATTGCAAGAAACGGGAAAATCAAGAACTTATCACATGGTTGATAGATTAATACGTCTTGTTTTGACTCTACCAGTGTCTACAGCAACAACAGAAAGAGCTTTTTCAGCAATAAAAATTGTTAAGACAAGACTCCGAAGTAAGATGGCTGATGAATTTCTTGCAGACAATTTGGTCTATATAGAAAAAGAATTAGCAGCTATTTTCGACACAAATTCAATTATAGATGATTTTGAAAATAGAAAAAAACGTCGAATAGCCTTTTCATGATACAAAACTGTAAGTGGTAACTTTTATATATTATTGTCTTACTTTGATTGAGATTATATATTTAATTTTTTTTAATTTTATCAATAGAAATAGTAATATAAAATATTTTTAGTAAATTATTAAACACCGCTCCCTAAATAGTTAGTCTAACTCCGCCCCTGCTTCTCTCTCTTTCTCTTTTCATATACTTATGTTACAACATATATAATATTAATATACAAATTATTTTTATTATAGTAGTATAATAATATTGGTGAATACTAATACTAAATTTTTTATTTACACTTTGTTATTTTATTTTTATTATCTCTTATTTATTTATTTTACAACTATATTTACATATATGCAATGACGGATCCAGAAAATTTTGATAGTGGGGGCAAAATATATATAACATTATAATAATTTTTATAATAAAAATATTACGTTTACATAAAAAATTAGCTATCAAATTATCTATTATAAATTTGTGTATAAATACATATATCATTTAACTTATTTTTAATATGTATTTTGTATTTCAAAAATTATATTTTAAGATTTATTTTGTACAAGTGATTATTTTATGTATACGTAGCATAATTGTTGTTATAATTATATTTTGTTATTGTAAAATATGATTAGGTTTCAAAATATCTAATTACAAATTAAAATACTAAAATAGTAATTTAAATAATAACATATAATTTAAAATTTAATTTTTTATATTTCATATTTTAAAATCTTGACAATATAATTAAAATGTCTTTTTTTTGTATATGTCGTTAAATAATCATTTAAAACTCAACTTTCATACAAATTAGCTCTTGATGATATTAGTGTAGTTATTATGAAAAAAACTAAAGCTAATTTTAAAAGAAAAAACACAAATGGATAGATAATATTCTTTCGAGTCGATCTCTAAGAAAGAACACCAATCTTATTTAAATTTAAAAATTGATCATTATAATGGACATCTAATATGAAGTTTTCAAATTGGCTATCAAGTGCCAAAAGTTGAATAAAAAATTATTGTGGGGTTAAATTTAATAATTTAGTGGGAGCAAATAAATATTATTATTATATACTACTCAATAAAATTTCAAATTGTAGTGGGGCGCTTGCCCCCATACCCACATGAGTGGATCCGTCCCTGCATATATGCATTGTTGGATATATTCTTTTTTACGATTTTTTTTTCTTGTTTACACAGTATACACAATGTTTATGAGAAAAGGTTAAACCGACATGAAGAGCATTCGACAACTGAAAAAAGAAAATCTCCTTTACGGTTAAAATCCAAAACAGTTCCTGATAATTACCTCAAAAGATAACGAGATTCTTGACAAAAAAATCCAACCCGATCCCTAACAATTAATTCGAAAGGACAACAAGGCTCCTGTACCAAAAAAAGTTAATGTTATTTTTTTTGGCGCAGGGGCTAATCAGTCATAAAAAAAATTAGGGAGCAGATTGGGTGTTTTTTTTTCTTGAGGATCTCATTGTCCTTTCGAGATAATTATTAGGGGTCCGGTGGGGTGTTCGCTCTTCTTAATATGGTTTATTGCCATTTGAATTGTATATAAGTTGACTTTTTAATCCAATTCAATATGATTTAAACAATTATGATTGTAGTGTATCAATTTTATTTTATTTTTGTCTTTTTTTTGGTGATTTTTTTATTTTTGTCTTTAATATTTGGGATAAAATTTAAAGTTATTCCTAATATTTAAATCGTCTTGTTTAAAGTTCTTAACGTTTTAAAATTGACTTAATATTATCCTGCCGTTAGAAATCTGTTAACAGAATTAACGGTGGAACAAAATTGAGACGATTTTAAAATAGTAAGGACTTAAATAGGACAAAAACATTGGGGATAAAAATGATTCATAAAAATAAATTTTAATTTTATCTTTTAATAATATCAATCTTTTACGATACATAGTTATTCAATTATTTTTTAATAACATCTAAGTAAATTACACTTAATCACATTATTTTCATTCTAAATAAATTTGTTTTCTTATAATTTTATTCTTAAAAATTTTTACTCATCATAAAATATTTGTAGAATGACTAGAATCACATTACTTTATTATATATATATATATCATTTTTTTTCACAAATTTATGTACTAGTCATTCTACAAATATTTTATGATGAGTAAAAATATTTAAGAGTAAAATTATAAAAAATATATTTATTTAGAATAAATTAATGTGATTAAGTGTAATTTACTTAAATGTGATTAAAAAATAATTGAATAACTATATACCGTAAAAAATTAATATTATTGAAAGATAAAATTAAAATTTATTTCTATGTATCATTTTTATCTCTAACATTTTCGTTCTATTTAAGTTCCTAATGTTTTAAAATTGTCTCAATTTTGTCCTGCCGTCAATTCTGTTAACAAATTTCTAACAGCAAGACAACATTTAGTCAATTTTAAAACGTTAGAAACTTAAATAGGACAATTTAAACGTTATAAATAACTTTAAAACTAATCTCAAACGTTTGAGACAAAATAATACTTTACTATTTTATTTTTAAATCAAATTCAAGTTTCGTACTTTAAATTGTATGTCGTTGTCCCAGTAAATAAATAACTAAGGTTGCATTCATTTACAGATATAAGATATTAAAATATAAAATTATATTTGACAAATAAAATATAAATAAAAATATAAAAATATTAATAAATGATATAATTTATTTTTTATTTTTTAAATTAATTTTTTATAATTATATTTTTATTAATATATTTTTTCTTAATTTTTCAAATAAAAAAATAAATTAAATTTTTAAATTTTTTTAATTTATTATTAAATAAAATATAAAAACATTAAATTCTGTATTTTTTTCTTATTCTGTATTTTAAAAAATAAATACAACCTAATAATAGATACATAATAACAATAGATACGAATATTGATAAAGATGAAAAGAAAAGTATTTACAAAAGGGGAAAAAAAAAGTGAATTAAAGTTTTGGATAAGTACATAGATGCGGGGAAAATGAACTTCTTATACGTATAAAATTATTAACTAAACTAAATCAAATTAAATAAGAGAGTATTTAAAACAGTACATAAAATGTTAATCAAATAACAAATCTAGTTCGGTAAGAATTAATTTTCTTTTCATCTTTATCAATATTCTTATCTATTATTAGTTTATTACTATATATTTATTAGGCTATGTTTATTTTCAAGAATATAGATAAGACAAAGACACAAAATTTAATATTTTTATATTTTATTTAATAATAAAATAAAATAAATTATAATTTTTTTTATTTTTTCATTAAAAAAAGTTGAGAAAAAAATATAATAATAAAAAATATAATTATAAAAATTAACAAAAATAATAAAAGAAAAAATAAAAAATAAGTTGTGTCTCTTATTAGTGTCATTGTGTCTTTTCTGTTAGAATAGACACAAAATACACTAATTCAGTGTTTCTGGATACAATATCTCTGTCCATATCTTATTTGTCAAACACGATATTGTATCTCTGTGTCTGTATTTCAGTGTCTTTCCTGTAAACAAATGCAACCTTACATAGTACTACTTAAAGGTGTTCAAAACCGATCTAATACGAACAAAATCGATCAATCAAACTAAAAAAAATTGAAAATAAAAAAACAGACAACCAAAATAACTGAAAATAAAGTGTTTTGCAATTTTTCTGTGGTTCGATTCGATTTTCAATTCTAGTATAAAATACCCTAAGCAAACGGAACCGAATCAGTTTCGTAACCAAACCCTAAATTTAATTTTTGTTGGTTGCTGCTACTATTATTTGTTTTTGTTTTTGAATTTGTTAATTGTTATTGATTTTAATTTATTAATTGTTAATTGTTATTACTGCTGCTATTGCTAATTGTTATTGTTAATTGTTTATTCTTATTATTGTTGTTGCTAATTGATTTTAATTTGAATTTGTTAATATTTTAATTTGAAAAGTGGAGACTCCAAATATGATTTTGGTGGTATTTGTGTGATTTTGGTGAATTGGTGATGTGATGAGTTTGATAATAAATAGTCGCTGTTATTATGAAAATTTTCATGGGTGGAATAGTTTTAAATATGTTTTTGGAACATTCGAATATGGTGCAAAGGGTACCATGAACAAGTTTACTTGTGTTATTGGTCTTATGGCTGCTGCTATTTTTTGCTTTTAACTTGTTATTGATTTAGTGATTTATTGTTATTCTATTTTTGGTTTTGATTCACTGTTATATTGATATTTAATGTTGTATATGTAATATTTTTGTAGTTTAATTATAATATAAGTGGTAACATTGGTAAAATCGAAGATAAAACTAGTGGACATGTAATGCTCCTCCAAATAAATCCGTAAGTATAAGATCATGAACAAATTAATTGATTGAATCATTTTTCATTAATTTATTTTTTTATAAATATTATTTGTTATGATTGTTCTTTGTTTTATATGTTTTATAGAAGTTGCACCTACTTCTAATCTTAAAGTATAACTGGATTTTTTTTTAATATTGTATCATTATGATGAGCTATGTACTCATATTTTTTTACTGATGTTATATTATTATCATTGTTGTCCTCTTTTGATTTCAGGTTGATTTATTTAAAGATGTTTTACTATTTTGCTAGAGAGAACACTATAATGTGGCTATCTTTTGTTAAAATTTTATTTTTATCTTTTATGTATTGACTAATTAAACTTGTAATGATCTTAATTGTCATTGTAATTTCTTTTGTTGTTGAATTTTATTGTGTCAAAACTTTATTAGTTATTGATTTATTGTATTGTATGATTTTAATATTATGACTTTGTGAAATAGTATGATAAGTTTTTATTTGAATTAATTAAAAAAATCGAACCAATTGAATCACACCAAACCAATTTTAATTGGTTTGATTTGGTTTAAATGATTTCGACAAAAACATCAAATCAAATTGAACCACAATTTTAATAAATAATTATATAACTTTTTTTTTCTATATAACTAAACCAAATTACACTGGAAACACCTCTACTGTCATGTATTTTTTTCCTTATAAGTTTATCATATAATGTAAAATTTAACTAACATATATCTTAAAAAAACAAATTAAAATTACTAATAATAAAAATTTTTAAATAATTTATTCTAATAAAAATTATAGGAGGCGGTGAGGAATGAGCGTATCTCTCCGCTTTTGGTTGGGCGAGATCACATTGAGCTGTCACACTTACAGTTTGCGGACGATACTATACTTTTCTGTCCTCCAGAGGACGAGACTATCAGGAATTACAAGTGCTTACTGCGGTGCTTCGAGATGATGTCTGGGTTGGGTATTAATTTTGAGAAGTCCAGTTTCATTCCGGTTAATTGTGATCAACGCTGGACGCGTCAGATGTGTCATTTGTTGAGGTGCAAGGAAGCCTCTTTACCAGTCCGGTACCTTGGCATCTCTCTGGGAGCGAATCCAAAATTAGTTAAGACTTAGAAGCTGGTGATTGATAAGGTGGAAGGAAAGCTGAGTCTGTGGAAGGCAAAGACCCTCAATAAGGTGGGTAAGCTAGTTCTCATAAAATCTGTTTTCAATAGCTTGCCTATATATTATCTCAGCTTGTATAAGATGTCGAAGGCAGTAGCGGAGAAGTTGATATCATTACAAAGGCGGTTCTTGTGGAGTAAGGAAGATGGGAGGACTAGGATGTCACTAGTGAGATGGGAGATGGTGATGGCTCCTAAAAAGTTGGGTGGGTTGGGAGTGGGAGATGCAGTGGTTAGGAATACAGCCCTTCTGTTTAAGTGGTGGTGGAGGTTTTCAAAAGAGGATTGTCCATTATGAAAAAAGTGGTGTGCTCTTGTACTAACATGAACCATTCTGAGATGCTGCGTGGTCAGCCTATTCTTGCCAAAGGGGATCCTTGGAAGGATATTTGTCAGCTTCAAATAAGGGAACCACAAATAAGACAGAAGATTATCAGAGGCTTGGCTATGGAGGTAGAGAATGGTAGGTTAGCCCGGTTTTGGGAAGATGAATGGCTACCTAGTGGTATCTTAAAAGAGATGTTCCCAAGACTCTTCTCGGTTTCAAACATCAAAGGATCTGTTATAGGGGATTGCGGGTTTTGAGATGGGTTAGAGTGAGTATGGAGCTTCCAGTGGAGGAGAGAGTTATTTCAATGTGAGTTGGAGCTTTTGACCCAGCTCCATGATGTCTTACAGTCAGTAAGGCTAACAAACGAGAGAGAGGATAGGGTGGTGTGGAATTATGATAAAATTGGTATTTATTCAACAAACTCATTTGTGCAGGTGATGCTGGAAGAAGCTCTCCCGGAGGAAGTAACCAGCTATGGCTTCACTAGTGCTATTTGGAGGGGTTACGTCCCACCAAGGGTTGAATTATTTGGCTGGTTTGTGTTAGTGCAAGATAATATATGTGTATTATGTTGTAAGTCTATTGAGTCTGCTTGTCATCTGTTTTTTGGTTGTGAGATCACTTGGCAGGTGTGGTGTGCTTGGCTATTTGCTCTTGGAAGGATATGGGCTCTGTCAGGTAACCTAAAGTAATACTTGGAGAGTTGGACAAATGCTTCACTAAGAAAGAATGAGAGGAAGCGGTGGTGGATTAGATTCTTTGATGTGATATGGACAATTTGGCTAGAAAGGAATAACAGAGTTTTCAATAATCAAGGCTCAGGTGTGGTAGAAATTATCAACAGATCCTTTATGCTATCCGACGAGTGGAGTGGTGGAGAACTTTTTGGTTGTTGATGGCAATACCGAAGATGACTAGAGATTCTTTTATTTTGAGTTGTTCTTAGACGTGTTGGTTGTTGGGGTTTTTACTTGAACTACTGTTGCTCTATCTTATTGTGTTGAGTTTTTTCATTCAATATATATATATATATATATATATATATATATATATAAAATAAATACATTGAAAATTTAAATTTTGTATTGTTTTAAAATTTTTTCGATCAGTAATCTTATCTAAATCCTCACTCATAATTTAAAGTTTATTATTTTTCAGTGGTTAATGTAGCACCATTTATGATTTAGGGAATCGGGGTTAATTAATTACTGCTACGCGGAATTGATGAACTCAAGAAAGCGATGAAATCTTGAAAGATACAAAAGCATCGTGGCCCTAAGTTGCAAAATAGTAATCGTTGATGTATTATTGTATTAGATTTAAAATTTAATATTTAGAATTAAAAATTTAAAAGATATTAATTTATTTATATGTTTTATAAATTTTTTAATAAAATATTTGTTTTTGTTTTATTTTTTTATCTATTAAGTACAAGATAAATTAAATATTAATGTAATTTGTTTAATATTTTAGTTTATGTCAACATTTAATTTTCTGTGTCAATATTCAATAGATCAAGACCAATTTTTTTTAAAAAAAGTATTTTTATCAAAACAAAAAATTTAAATTAAAACAAAAAATAGTGATTAGAAATTTTAATTTATTCTTTTAATTATCTAATATTTAAATGAATAAAACTTTAGTATATATATTATTTTCAAAATATAAAAAAAATTAAAACTTTCCTTATTTATAGAAATTAAAATAGTAATTAAAAAAATAAGCTAACACTTTCCATTATTTTTCAAATCCAAAACTTAATTAAAAAGCCAATTTAAAATCCAACCTTTCACATTTGATGACGCGTATAGAGCACAGTAGACAAACATTACCCCCAAAATCTAGGGCACACGCGACAGAGAAAGTAACAGCAAACAATTTAACATTTTCTTTCTTTTCAATTTTTTAATTTTTATTTTATGAAGTAATTAATATTTTGATTGAGTCAAAAAATTAAAAGTAAAATAATTATATAAATTTTAAATTTTGAAAACTCTGATATTTTGGGGCTTTGAAAGCAAGGAAATAAGGGGTGGGCCCCAGCAACAATTTTTTCTTCTTGTGCTTTCTTATTCCTTCTTCATAATCTCATTTACATTTTACACAGTGTCAGTTTTTTCCTTCTTCTTCTTGTTGTTATTATTCTTTTTATTTTCTTCTTTCTTTTCTGTGTTCATTCATTGAACCTCTTTCAACAATTCTTCTATTCTTCGGATATCGCCTTTCTGATGCTTACCCATTTTAGTTTCCTCCGAAAAGTTTCGAACTTTTTATAGTTGGGTTGGTTTTGTGCAACTCTTCGTACACCGAATTCTTTGCTTATTTGAGAAAACAGTGGACTTATTTTTTTCCCTTTCTTGAAGAGGGTTTTTACCCGTTTTGCTTGGGAGCTGAGATTGATTTGGGGTCACATCCATGTATTTGTTCTTGGTTTTGCTTTGACGGTAAGGTCTACATTTCTTGTCAATTTTTCTTCTTTTTGTAAATTTCAAGTTATGGTTTATTGTTTTAAACCTTTATTGGAGCTGAAAATGGCACTTTTCTGGATGAATCTTGGTCTAAGATGGAAATATGTTGAAGGTCTTATTTGATTTTCTACCTGGGAAACTGAAGACTTGATGAGTGCTTCATCTGATTTTTGTGGATCAGTCTTGTGCGGGTTTATCAAATTATTTTTTCTTTCTTTGTTAATGTATAATTTCTGGAATTTCTTTCCCCTCTTCGTTCAGCTCTGATCCATGTCAAGAGCTGTTGAGAGTGTTTGCTGTTTCATAGTTCTAATTCAAAATCACGGATTCTGAATTCTGGGGTTTTTGTTATGTTGCCTGCATGACAGAATGTGCATCTGAAGTCACTTTTCCACTTTGGTTTTGGCCTTTTTGTTACATAATACTTGAATCTGCAGTTGTAGCACTTGGTCTAATATTTGATTTAGTCCTGTTATTTGTACTCATTCTTTTGATCTTGTATCTCTTGTTGGATTTTTGTTTGGAGATTGACAACCCCCAAGAAATTACCCATTAGTGGAGACTAAGTTTTCTGTTCCCCTAGCTTTGTTTGATTCAACTTGATGCAGATTTGTTCTGTATCTTTTCTATATCTGTTGCATCAATCTACTAAATAATACCAAACAAAAGCCTTTTCATTTTGTTTGGAGCTCCTCTTGATTGAATGTTTCTTTTGTGTTTGGTCTATGAAAGGTATCATATTATATTTCTTGTATTCCCTTCTCTAGTTGTAAAAATGTTGTTAAACCTTGAAAAAGCATAGCACAGGTAGCACTTGTTATTTTTGTATTCTATGAAAGAATTAGCATGATAAAACAATTGTTTGATTCTATTATTATTCTTGATTAATGAGCATCTGTGTTTTACTATTTCATTCTTTATACGAAACTCTTTTATGCCGACATTTTAATAGATAGTATTTGATAAGTATTAAATTACTCAGAAGGGAAGCAAACTGGAATTGAACTTAGGACATTTTAATGAAATAGGAATAGATATTACTGCACTGAATTTTATTGGTTCTGTTCATGAATTAGTTGAATGAAGGATATTTAGTCTTGAAAGTAATTCAATACTAAGACAGTTTATTTCTTGTGTCAGAGCAGGAATCAAGCTTTTCTTTATAACGTCTCGGGATCAGTGTTATATATTGGATGTGTAGTATGTGCCATTATTGTGGTGCTGGTTTGATGGGATCAAATGTTGATGAGAAGAAACAGGATCATGAGAGTAGTTTGAAGTTGAATAGTAAAGTTCCCACAAAGCCTTGTAAGTTTTGTGGGGAGAAGCTAGAGCGCGAAAATATGAAATTGAATGGTACAAGTCCTTTTGCGACTCCACACATTAGTCCAACTTCATCCTTGTCAAGTAGTGGTAGCTGTGTCTCCACCTGCAGTAAATTTCTATGCTGCTGTCTTTATTTTTTTGAATCTCGATGTTATTACTATTATATTTCCAAGAGATATTTGTGTAACCCAGTCTTTCTTCAATATGTGATCTTTCAGGTGATTTTTCTGTTGATGTGAACTCATTCGACAGGTATAAAAGTGCACACAGTGGTGTGAATATAATGCTTAACTTAACTATTCTCAAATACTTATTTTGTTTTTTCTATTAGGATGAGTCGAGAAGAAAGTACAGTAAGCGGTGCTAGAGAAGATCTTCATAAGTTGAACGGGGAATTGCAAAAAGGGATGGAAAACAATTCCCAAGAAAGCAGTAATGACAATGAGGGTTACATAGTGAGAAATGTGGAGATTGAGCAAGGCCATAACTGTCAAGAACCAAAACTTGATGGTTCTGAAAACCCTGACGCATCCTCTGCTGAAGAGATCGAATATTCTCTTCCTAATGACTTGGATATCCAAACCTGGGAACCACCTGAGCCAGAAAATCCAGAGGATGATATGGACAACAGTGTGACTTATAATGATGAAGATGAAGACGAGGATAACTGGGGTGATCCTACTACCTCTATATTTAGTTCCAAGGATGAAGTAAGTGGATGCAATAGGTTCAAAGAGGAAAAACAGAGAGCAATGGAAGAAGTAATGAATGGAAAATTCAAGGCACTTGTGGGCCAGCTTCTTAAATCTGTTGGAGTTCCCTCTTCTGATGAAGGTGATAAGAGTTGGGTGGACATAGTAACATCTTTATCCTGGGAAGCTGCTGCTTTTTTGAAGGCTGATGCTATTGGAATTAATACAATGGATCCTGATGGATATGTCAAAGTAAAATGCATTGCAGCTGGTTCCCGCAGCCAAAGGTAAAAATAATTCTCTAGTCATTCTTCGTAATTTTTTCCTTTTTCGCTTTATTATATATTGTGACTCTGTTTAAATTTTTAGCTAAGAATAAAATTAGAATGCATATTATTGTTCTCTATATAAAGTATTGACCTCCTCCTACAGAAAAAAGTCTAGCTCTCATGTCTTCAGTTAGAGTTTATATTTATTGTTTGTATGTACTCATAGTATAATTGGCAGATGGCACTGTCTTTGTCTATAATGTATAAAGATTTTATGGATCCATGTTATGTAATTTAAGAGTCTTCATATTTTGTTATTACAAAAGTGTTTTCCTCCTTAACTATTTAAGAGCATTTTCTTCTTTTCTTTTTAATGACTTCTTTTCTGAACACATAGCAGTGGTTCTTCTGCAATAAACAAACATTTCAATGCTAAATGAGCATAATATTTAGTAGAAAATCTTAGAGAAAATGTTTTGGAATTGCAGTCAGCTCGTGAGAGGTTCTGTCTTCAAGAAACATGCTGCTCACAAGCACATGCCAACTAAATACAAACATCCAAGGTTGTTACTGATTAGTGGCATGCTTGGTCATAGTGGACTGTCCTCATTTGATTCCATGCACCAGGTAACTTAAATTAGATTACTTAAACACAGAGCGAGGATTATGTGCTTTTTCTCTAGCTGATCATTTGCTTGCTTAACAGGAGAAAGACTATCTGAAGTCCAAGATGGATCTTATAGAAATGTGCCATCCAAATGTTATATTAGTTGAGAAGACAGTTTCTCGAGATATACAAGAGTCAATTTTGGCAAAGGGGATGACACTAGTTCTTGATATGAAGCTTCATCGCCTGGAAAGGGTTGCACGTTGTACTGGCTCACCAATTCTAACATGTGATAATTTGAATGGTCAAAAGCTGAAACACTGTGACTTTATTTACTTTGAGAAGTTTGTGGAGGAACATGCTGGTACGGTTGAAGGAGGAAAGCGGCCAACCAAGACTTTGATGTTCATTGAGGGCTGTCCTACCCGTTTGGGATGCACGGTATGCCTATGCTCATAACTCGGAACCTTCTTTTCTTTTATTTATTTTCTCTTATCTACAAGACTAATGAGGTAATTTCCTCATTCTTCTATGACCCTGCAAAATTGTATTATTGTTTTCGGCTTAGTAGTCAGTTAAAAATGAGTTATCACTTGTTCTGAAGCTGCTCCTGTGGGATTTTTTTCTTTTTCTTTGGCCTTTGCATTTGTCAGTGTCAGATGTCAAGGTCTCTTTTTGGGCTGTGCAGTTCTATTTTTGACAGTTTTTGTTATTGATTTCTTCTTTCCTAACATTGCAGATTTTGCTGAAAGGAGCACCTAGTGATGAACTGAAAAGGGTCAAATGCATTGTGCGGTGTGCTGTTGTCATGGCATATCACTTAATCCTTGAAACCTCCTTTCTTGTTGATCAGAAAGCAATGTTTTCTACCATTCCTTCTTTGAATGAAGCAGGAATCTTGCCAATCAATCAACAATCCCTTGATTCTGCATCAGTTGATACAAGCATTCCATTTGTTGAGTATTCTGCTGAAAATGGAATAATTAGTACTGATGTTCCAATTTCCAATGGACTTCATGAAAAAATTGCAAATAGTTCCGTACAACAAGAGTTTTTCCCATTTTCTTGTGAACCATATAATCCAGCCGTCTTTTCTGGGTTCTCAGCCATTTCATCTTCTCTGAAGAAAGTTATGGGGGATAGTTTTCAGTTTACATCTTCTGCTCCTTATCAGTCTCTCTCAGAATATTTTGGCTTCAATGGAAGGAAACCTGATGATCAGGTAAGCGTATCAATTTCTGGTTTAGACTCTCCAGAGGCAGATGGCAGTACCAAGACCGAAGCAAATAGCAATTCTGATGATGAGAAGTTACTTAATGGTGGACAATCCCTGTCCTCTGCCGCGTACTTAAACTCCAATGGAGACAAAATTAAAGATGGTGATATTGATGGAAATAAAATCCAAAATAAAGATGAAATCAATGCAATGCTGGATTCACAGAGTATTTTGGTCTTGATGTCTAGCCGGAATGCCTTAAGAGGGACTGTCTGCCAGCAAAGTCATTTTTCTCATATCATGTTCTACAAGAATTTTGATGTTCCCCTTGGAAAGTTTCTGAAGGATAACCTACTTAATCAGGTTTCAATTGCTTTGTTGTCCTTATTCCTTTTCTTTATCTATTTGAGTATAATATACCATACTATTCTAGGTGTTTTCATTAATGCACCTTTGCTGTCAGCAAGTATGTTGGCGTTGAAGTTCGGAAACTATAATTTGATACACAGTACATGCAAACACCCCCCCCCCCCCCAAAAAAAAAATAAAAACGTGCGCGTGTACATGCTCACACTTATGCATTTATATATAGGTTTTTAAATTTTGATTGCCCTTCTGCTGACTATATTCTCTGCAAGATGAGTTTCGACAAAGTTTATGTTCGAACTTCTAACTGTTTTTGTTACATGCGCAGACAAGACTTTGTGACACCTGTCAAGAATTACCAGAAGCTCACTTGTATTATTATGCTCATCACAATAAACAACTTACAATACAAGTTAAACGATTGTCTGAGGAAAAGTTCTTGCCTGGGGAGGAAGAAGGGAAGCTTTGGATGTGGAGCCGTTGTGGAAAATGCAAGGCCCGCTTCACAAAGCGAGTGTTGATATCTGCAACCGCACGTAGTCTATCATTTGGAAAGTTTTTGGAGCTTAGCCTTTCTCACTATTCTACTTCTAGCGGAAAATTGAGCTGTGGCCATTCTCTTGACAGG
Source organism: Arachis hypogaea (assembly GCF_003086295.3). Lineage (NCBI taxonomy): Eukaryota > Viridiplantae > Streptophyta > Magnoliopsida > Fabales > Fabaceae > Arachis > Arachis hypogaea. The sequence continues at coordinate 149,463,607 of NC_092054.1, read as the reverse complement.
GATTTTCTCTACTTCTTTGGGTATGATCATCCTACTCAACTTACACTTTGATGTATTCAATCTTGCTTTTGAATGCAAATCCGTCAACTTCTAAAACTTATCTCCATAGGCCTTGCTGTGCATAAGTTTTACACTTCGCATGTATTTTTTGGGGGTCTCATTGCCCTTTCCTATCATGCAGATTAGGTCATATGGTTGCAATGTTCAGATATTCTTCTGTCATGACTTATAACGTTGCCATGCCACCTCAAAAGCTAGAGTTAAGTGGTTCAATAAAACAAGAGAGGCTTTCGAAGGAGATTGAGAATGTATGTTCACTATCTGGCTATTTTCATGTGAATGATTCTTTGATTTTTATCATATGTTGTAGATTTACTTAGAGATTTCTATTTTCCTAATTTTCATTGCTTTCATGCATTAAAGGTGTACATGAAAGGCATATCACTCTTTATGGAAGTTGCACACCTTTTGAAGACAATAAGTTCTAATGGATCAACATTGAATCTTGGAGGATCAATGAGAGAGTTCACTGAGGTTGAGATGATGTTAAAGCGAGAGCAAGAAGAGTTTGAGGTTAGCTTTATTTTAATATGAGCATGCTTTTGAAATTTGCTAGCTCTAAGTATCTCTTCTAGGCCAGAACCTATTAATTTTGGTTCATATGTATATGTATGTTAAGTGTTCAATTTGATACACGCTAGCTCACTGAACATGTTTCTCTTCTAGAGACATAACATCATTAGACTTAACCAAGATGTTGATACATTTAATGAAAGTGACAATTTTTTATAGATGAAGAACTGCATATATTTAAGGTTCTATATTGTTATTGCTAAAGTGCTGATTAGAAGCTTAAATGCCACTGAAAATGTTCTTTACATTGTGAATATTGCCTTGCATAGCTTTATTTTTGGAAGGGGGAGCATAGAGAAAGAGAAGAAAGAGAAGAAAGAGGGAAAAAGGGGGGGGGGGGGGATTTGTATTAAAACATTCCACCCCCCAAAACCACAAACAATTTCACACTACCATTTTGGTCTTAAAACATTTACCACTTGCTGTTTTTAATCTTGTATACTTTAGCTTTCAACGTACGTGATTTCCTTCCAAACCTAATTGAATCTTAGTGCAGTTTACCATGTGGGAAACCTATATATATATATATATATATAATGAATGCTTGGCTCTGTGATTCGTATGAATCCTGATGTCTTCTTCCTATGTCTTGTGTCATGATAACAGGTAAATATCAAGAATGCTGTTGCTAAGAAGGGGGATCTTGATCGGGCTGCGTACAAACTTCTCTGTCTAAACCGATTGATGTGGGATCTTTTGATTGAAGCCTATGTTTGGGATCGACGACTGAACTCACTTCTCTCCCCTGATCATCTAAAAACTGAGTCTGATGTCTCTGAGAAAGTTATGCAAGAATGTGGGTCTACGGAAGGTGGCAATATAAATGGGATGCGAGACACATCTGTGGAAGTGAATGAAATCCCTATAAAGGAAATTCCGATAAGTGGACCTCCTCTAGAATGCAATGAACAGGATGATCTATCTAATGCATCTAATGTCCCACTAAATGTGTCGATGCCAATTATTAGTGATTTTAGGTCAGAGAGACCCTCTGACCGAAAGTTGAAATTGAATGTAGATGTTCCCACTCGGTTCCCTTTATCAGATAGCAGTCTCTATGAAACAGACTCTGCTATGTCAAATCATCTCCAAGTGCATGAAAATTCTCCAGATTCCACAGATAATACACAAATTAGTCATCCAGCTGCTGATACGAGGATATCAAACAAGGATGATTCACAGCATTCACCTGTTACCATCTCGCCGGATTCAAATGAATGGTTCTGGAGGCCATTTGCCGACATTCGGCAGATTGGCATAAGGGACTTCCAGAAAAGATTCTTGCCAAGATTTGAACCAGTAAGCAGCTCTATCATAGAAAATTTACCGACAGCAAATCAACTAATCGCTGATGAAGGCACAAGGTTGCACATCCCCCTTAGGACAGATAATTTTATTGTATCTGACTATGAGGGTGAACCCTCAAGTATAATTGCTTGTGCTCTGGCCTTTCTGAAAGATCCATCGGTGGTGACAGAAGTTGATGATGGGGATGATGGTTTGCCTAGTTCATTCCATGGAGCCTTACCCTCTCCACAGACATTTTCAAGAAGTTCTTCAGATGCAGATTCTGTGCACTCTTCAGGAAGCACTTCTTCGGAAGAGTCAAGAACTTCTCATGCTCCAGAAAACCATAGCATAGAGATCGCAATGGGATATGCAAAATCACTAGGGAGGGAAAAATATTCAGTGATCTGTCATTACGTTAACCAGTTCCGTGAACTTAGGAGTAGATGTTGCCTATCTGAGCTTGATTATATTGCTTCTTTAAGCCGCTGTAGGAATTGGGATGCTAAAGGTGGGAAAAGCAAATCCTTTTTCGCAAAGACACTTGATGACAGGTTCATCATAAAGGAAATCAAGAAGACAGAGCTTGATTCATTTTTGGGTTTTTCTTCTGTGTATTTCAAATACATGAGGGAGTCATTTGAGTCTGGGAGCCAAACATGTCTCGCAAAGGTCATGGGGATATATCAGGTTAGTGTACTGATCTGTGCAAGTGTGCAACATTCACACTGTGACCAACTTTTCCAATTGTGTTGTTTCATGGAACGTTTTCCCTTTCAATCTATGTGCAGGTTACTAAAAGAAACGTAAAAACTGGAAAAGAAGTTAAGCATGACCTCATGGTGATGGAAAATCTTACCTACAATTGCAATATTACTCGCCAGTATGATCTTAAAGGTGCTCTTTATGCCCGGTTCAATACTGCTACTGATGGTGCTGGAGATGTTCTTTTGGATCAGAACTTTGTGAATGACATGAACTCTTCTCCACTGTATGTCAGTCATAAAGCGAAGCGTTTTCTTCAAAGGGCTGTTTGGAATGACACAACTTTTCTCAATGTAAGCCCTGCACTAAAATCATTTGAATCTTCGAGCCCTGAATTCTCGATATATAGTATATATCACGCATGTTGTGACCCTTGTGCTTATGTGTTGGTTAAATCCATTTGTGTTTTGGATTTCTTTTTCCTGGCTTCTTGCTTATAAAGGTCTTTATGTGCTCAATACGCAGTCTGTCAACGTGATGGATTATTCCTTACTAGTTGGAGTGGATTCCCAGAAGCGCGTGCTTGTTTGCGGCATCATCGATTATCTCAGGCAGTATACCTGGGACAAGCATCTCGAGACATGGATGAAATCCTCGCTCGTTGTGCCGAAGAATGTGTTGCCAACCGTAATATCTCCAAGGGAATACAAGAAGAGGTTCAGAAAATTCATGTCTACCCATTTTTTGAGTGTTCCAGATCACTGGTGTTCTCAGAAATTACTAAGTCCTTGCAAACTTTGTGGCTCAGGAGAAGATGATCCTCCCCAACAAGGAAATTAGAACAAGGGTGAAAAATGTTTTTTTTTTTAATTTTTTTTTCTACCCCAAAATCTTTTGATTCAATTTCTCAAGAATTCATATACAAGTTGAGAGTTTATGTGTTTTTTTTAATGCCAGTAGCTGTATATAGGAAGCCAAATATTGTTCATATAAACTTAGCCCTGATATTCAACATTTTTTAGAGAATTTCTAGGGATTATGTTATCATGCTATGGGTCCATCATGCTCAGCATGAGATAAGAGTATATTTTTGTAAAGCCTAAGGAAAAATGTAAAGGTTTACTTTGAGTCAATGAAAAAAGTGCAGTTGCCAGCATGCTTCATATCCGGTTTTAATTATCAACTTATTATATTACTATTTCTTCAATTATCAACTTGTTACCTTGACAAGGGTGATAATAAGTTAATAACATAACTTTCATAGAATCAGCTAGAATCATCGATGACTACTTGATGGATAAAATTTAGGTCTATGTGAAAGTGAAATACTTCCTATGATGCTTGTGGGACAGAGTTACTTTTTTTTTGGTCATGAACAGAGGGTTACTTATATGAACATGGGAAAGCATTAACGTTGCCCAAGTTGAAAGCAAATTCTGATCCAAGTTGCTGTTAAAGGAAAAACATATTCCCACAGGAATTTCCATTCCAAAGGAAAGCATAAACAAAAGGGGGGTCTATGCCTGAATATATATATACATGTTACAAATGTATATGACTCACATTCTTCATGTCCCAAACATCTTCCAGAGCCCGGTTTTAGTGGAGATGAACACCTCAACCAGCCAAGACATGATTGTTCACTATGAAAACAGTGAGGATGATTATTATTATGATCTTGATGATGATTATGAAACTGATGAATCTCACTATTTCTATGTTATCAATGCAATACTAAGTGGAACTGCTAGGTTGAATGTTCTCTTGCCCACAGCCACCATCCTTGCCTTCAGCATTTTTGCACCTATCCTGACAGACGACGGTGAATGCGGCACGCTGAACCGCTGGTTGACAGCAATCTTCCTGGCTATCTTGGCAGTGTCTTGCATCTTCTTCACATGCACCGACAGCTTTAGAACAGCCACCGGGCGGTTGTACTATGGGGTGGCAACATTTAGAGGGATCTGGACTTTCAATGGAGGCAGGAAGAAGCCATGTGTGCCATCGGATTACAGACTAAGATGGGGTGATCTTTTCCATGCATCACTATCCCTAGTCTCTTTTCTTGCCTTTGCAGGATTACACTTTGATGTTGTTAAGTGTTACTATCCGGGACTGCCTAGAAAGGTGACCAACACTGTTCCTCTTGTGGTTGGTTTTGTAGTGAGTGTCTTATTTGTTGTGTTTCCTTCAAAGAGAAGAGGAATCGGTTATCCTTTCTTGCTGCAAAGGGATTCCTTGTACTCTAGACGTTGAAATTCATACACCCATAGAGATTTGTCATTTGTTCCTCTTGGAAGAGATTCCACAAATTATCAAACAGTTTTACTAAGAGATAATGATCCCTGAAACCAGGATATTGTTGCCTTGTTGGGTCGTATGGCAAGGGTCAATGGTCAACACTTTTACATTATAGTCATAAGGGTCAAATATATCATTACATTTTAATCTTAACAAGTCAAAATGGCTAATCAAATTCTCTATTATCACATTTCAACAATATAGAGTAAGTAGAATTAAATATATTATGATCCTTGAAGGTGAGGATTTCACTTTGAAGAGTAAAATAAATAGAGAATTTCAACCTGGAGCAATTCATGAGTAAGGACTAGAAGACAATGAAGTACAAAAAATAATGAAACACCAAGTAAAACGGGTACCCATGGATAATGACAGCTATTTTCTCCTATAAGATTCACATTGGTAACCAAAGATAACAACCAACATCCTGTTTCTTGCTCTTGAAATTTCAATGGAGCAAACAATAGAACCTCTAATATACTCATCTCTGTTCCTTTGAGGGGGAAAAAAAAGAAAAGAAGAAACAAAGAATTACTTAAATTCAAGTACATTGACACCTACGTGGAACAAGAACACCAATAGGTTTTCTTTTTTCGCGAATTATAGCTTCCTTAATTATGGGAAGCTTTTCATGAACTTTCTTCCAGATATGATTCACTGCACCGTCCAAAGGTATTGGTCCAATGCCACCTGGATGACCATTATCATAGACAAAAATGGGTTGTACCTGAGCCATGTTTTGGCGAAACCTGTCTTTCTGTTGTTTCGAAAAGCTTTTGAGATGATTGACTAACCAGCTTGGTTTCAGCGCATCGGCAACCGCCACGAAAACTGAAAATTCCGTATAATCCACCGTGCCTTCAAATGGGAGTTCGATGTTGTCGCTGACAATAACAGGTATACAAAGACTTTGAATGGCATCAAATAGTCGGCACGAAGTGGGTGTATCCCCAGCTGGATGCAAGCAAAATTCGGATGATCTCATCCCCCTAATTGATTGCTCTCGCCCAGTGGCATTCGGGAAGCCTTCCTCTATTATAACACCAGGCTCATTAACCAATAGATCCCATAACTTCTCTCTAACTAAGCCACCCTGCAAATAGAATAATATGTAAATCAGATAAGCATGGAACCATGGAACAAACATAAATGTATTAGCTTGATTGGAGAATCAAACATATGCATCTGCTAGAGTTTAGGCCTACACAGTCTTCATCCTCAACCAGGGAAACTTTTTATTAATATTTTAAGACCTTTTTGTGTCATGACTGATGATAACTCACTAGGTCAAGTGCAACTAAACAAACAGAACTACAATCACTAAACAAATTTGATCACTTATAAGAACAGAGTAGTAAGATGATCAAATTATGAATTGTGGAAGATGCTAGAATGTGCAAAACACAATAAATGAAGCACGGTTAGGCCAGAAAGGAAATATTACAGACCCGGTGCCTATGTTTTGCTCCTTTGAAATACAAAAGGCTATGGCGCTCCTGGTTTTCTGACAGCTGCAACCTCGGAAGTAGATGTGTGTACGGCACAATAACATCTTTAATTACAGAAACTTGGGTGTGTTGAATCATTTCAGACGAGCTACAATTAGATGACTTCGAGTCAAGTCTGTACCAACCACCAAAGTCCACCACAAGGAGAATAGCTGGGGAAATTTCATCCTTAACATGCCACATTGCAACTGGGTCTGCCAAAGAATGCTTCAGTTTTAACATAACCTGACAATTCAAAGACTAAATCATAAGCTGGTAACAGCACACACTGGAACTTTCTCCTCTCCTATTGTCACCAACACCATCACATTATAAATTTTCAGAACACAACAAGTATCAAAAGCAAATAGATAGAAGTCTGTACCTCTATCTAAACACACTAAGTACATTAGATTAGCATCTAGATTACTACCAAAAAAAAAAAAATGATTCCAGGCTTCCACTAAAGCCACACTGCAAATTAACCAAACACCTAGAACCTTCTTTCCTTAAAGCTCTGTTCTTAGCTACTCCACACTCATCACATGCAACAAGTTCCTAAATCTTATACTACAACGTAACAATTGCACTGCAAACACAAAAAACCAAACTTTAAAAAATGGACAAAAAAAAAAAAAAAGGAAAATTTTATACCGGTGAGCACAAACACGTGATCTCTTCCACCAGAACGCTTCCAAGCTTCGGTTTTTTTAAGAAAATCCAAGACTTCCCTCTGCCTCCCATAATCCTCATTGGCAACGTCCTTCTTCCTGAACAACCCTTTAGCAATCCCAAGCTGCATCTCAGCGCTGATGGTGGCGAAGAAGGGGACGAAGATGACGTCGGCATCACGTGCGTCAAAAACGCGTCTTGCAAAGGACCCGGATCGATTCTCATAGGGCGTCATGAGATCCCCCATGATCCAGTACTCGGCACTGTACTGCTTGATCAGTGGGTTCTCAGGGTACGGTGGGAAGTCTAGGGTTTTGGCGCGAAGCTGTTTCGATCGGATTTCGCGATCCGCGTCGCTGCCGAGTCGGGAATCGGAGCTGAGGGACCAATAATTGTTGAGGAGGCCGTAGTTGAGGGATCTGGGGAGGTCAGCGACCATGACATTGATGAATGAAGTGGTGGATGGAAGAGAGAGAGTGCGCTGTGAAGTGGCGGTGAGAGTGGTGGAGGGGGAGGAGGAGGTGAGGAAGAGAAGGATGGAGAGAAGGGAGAGGAGTGTGAAGACAAGGAAGAGTTTTGAAGCAGAGGATATGGAGCTGCCATGGTTGTTCTTCAGAACCAGAGGCATTGCTTTGTGTTGTTTTCTTCTGTCAGTAGTGTGATTCTCTTTCTCTCATCACTCATCAATGCTTTCCCATTTTTATGAATGCTTATAATAAACGAATAACACTACTTTAGTCCGTTAATCAATCCAAAATTCGAAATATAGCACTTCACCGGTTGGTTTTGATCATTAAATATGCCACTTTAACACACTAACAAATAGAGGAAATCTATCATTCATGTACATCTTTGTTTTAACTTTTAACCAACTTGATTGAGTTAAGTCACTAGTCTGCTTAATTAAGTATTAGAATAATTTTATTTTGTATATATAATAATTAATTTCGTTAAATAAATCTTAATCTACAATAAATAAATTGAGAAATGCCATAAAAAACAAAAAAAATACTTTTTTGGCTAATTTTTTTTAAATGAGAAAATATAATATATTATTTAGGGTAAAAAACTAGAATAAACCAAGGGAAGTTGCAAATTACCTAAATGAGTCAAAGTGAAATTCGTTTCAGCAATGAGCCAAATCCTATATTTATATAATTCGAACCAGCATGGTTCGAACTTCATTCATGAATAATTCGAACCAGGGTGGTTCGAATTACTAAGAGAGAAGTTGATTCAAGTAAATCGAACCAGGGTGGTTCGAATTACAGGGGAGGAAACTGCAGCACATAATTCGAACCAAGCTGGTTCGAATTATATGGGGAGACGCTGCATCAAGTAATTCGAACCAAGCTGGTTCGAATTATATGGGGAGACGCTGCATCAAGTAATTCGAACCAGGCTGGTTCGAATTACACAAACCGAATTCGAACCAGTCCGGTTCAATTTAGTGGTAGACAGTGCAGTATATATATGGTTGTAAACGTGAGTTGCTCTCATAGAGGGTGTAAGATGGCTAGTGAGGAGAGTTTTGTGGTTTTGGTTCACCACAGAGGATCCATTAAGAGGAAAACTCGCTCCGGTGTGAAGTTTACAGATAAGGATCCTCTCTGTATTGTCGTGAAACCAACGACAAGCTATGATGACCTTGTTAGATCTGTGCTGATGAAACTTGGTCTGGAAGGTGCGAAGCGAGTGAAGAAGTTTTTCTATCGCATTCCAATCACTGTCTTGCAGGATACCGTGAAGTATGATTGCTTCACGATTGGTAGTGATGAGGACCTGCAAGTCATGTTTCTATGTCGGAGGCAGTTTCCCGAGGTAAGGACACCAGAGTTGTTGGCAAAGCTGGTTGATGTGGTATCCAGCTCAGGGGGTTCGAACCGAAATGCCACCACTGAAGCCGCGGCAGCCGGTTCCAGTTCCAGGCCTGCCGTTGCTTCTTCGTCCGTCCCTGTGTACGAGCCAGCGGTCCAACCAGTCGCCTCCCCGTCTTTTGCTATTGATCTCAATGATGGAGTAGGCGACGTGGTAGGATCAGTTGATATTCTGCCGAACGCTTTACAGGGAGTTCCACCGGTTGGCGTCGGAGACGGAGTGTTGGGTGATGTAGAGGAGGATGACGTTAAGCCGGATATGATTGAGGATGACAGCGGCGACGAGGTTGGAGCGACTGAGCCTGCATTGGCGGTCGGTGGTTCTAGTTCTGGCACACAGCAGTATCCACCACATTTTTCCTCTTTGGACCTGGATGCCATGAGGCAAGAGGGTGTTTCAGGGCACTCTATTGGATTCGGAGCTAGAGATGCTGAAGGGACTGCTGGTTTGACAGAGTTCCAGGTTGGTCAGCAATTTCAGGATAAAGATGAGGTCCTGTTAAGTGTGAAGACTTACAGCATCCGGCGAGGGGTACAGTACAAGGTTGTGGAGTCTGATCATCGCCGTTATGTGGGCAAGTGTTCTGAGTTTGGGAATGGGTGCACATGGTTGATTCGACTGAGTCTGCGGAAGCGCAAGGGCATTTGGGAGGTCAAACAGTACAATGGACCTCACACTTGTCTTGCGACCTCCATCTCGAGTGACCACAGGAGCTTGGATTATCATGTGATTTCGGCGTTCGTTATGCCAATGGTTAGGGCTGATGCATCCGTCAGCATCAAGGTGCTCCTAAATGCCACGGCAGCACACTTCGGGTTTAGGCCGACTTACAGGAGGGTCTGGATGGCGAAGCAGAAGGCAATTGCCCTCGTATACGGTGACTGGGATGAGTCATACAACGAGCTCCCCAGGTGGGTTTTGGGAGTCCAGTTGACGATACCCGGTACTGTTGCAATCCTACGGACGAGCCCCGTTCGAGTTAGTGGACAAGTATACGAGTCTCAAGCTTTTTTCCACAGACTTTTCTGGACGTTTCCACCGCTCATCCAGGCATTTCGCCATTACAAGCCCCTAGTTAGCATTGACGACACCCATCTGTGTGGGAAGTACGGGGGTACTTTGCTCATCGCAATTGCACAGGACGGGAACTCCAACATTCTACCTGTTGCATTCGCACTAGTAGAAGGTGAGAATGCAGAGTCTTGGTCATTCTTTCTCTCCCACCTTAGACAGTACGTGACACCGCAGCCCGGTCTTCTAGTTATATCGGACAGGCATAACAGCATCAAGGCTGCGCTTGAGGCTCCGGACGGAGGTTGGTTACCTCCATCTGCATACCGTGCATTCTGCATTCGACACGTAGCGGCTAATTTTGCCCTTACCTTCAAGGGCAAAGATGCACGTAGGCTTCTAGTGAATGCCGCATATGCCAAGACCGAGGTTGAGTTTGATTACTGGTTTGATATTCTTCGGTCTGAAGACCCGGCGATGTGTGAGTGGGCGAACCGGATTGATTATTCCTTGTGGACTCAGCATCGTGACGAGGGACGGAGATTCGGTCACATGACGACAAATATCTCGGAGTGTGTGAACTCAATCCTGAAGGGTGTCAGAAACCTCCCTGTATGCTCTTTGGTGAAGGCAACATATGGAAGGCTTGCGGAACTCTTTGTTCGCAAGGGGAGAGAGGCTGAGGCCCAGATGGGAACCGGAGACAAGAACCTCTTCCTGTCCGGCACGTCGTCAGGACGATCCATCTCAGGAACTCGCCCAGCTCCCCGCTGTGAGGCCTCAACAGGAATAGCAACGGCTCTCGGATCGCCCAACTGCGGATCCGGAGACAAGAACCTCTTCCTGTGCTGACTCCACCACTCCAAGAACTCATGCGACGGACCAGGGTCAGCAACAACATCGAACCTCAGCACGCTCTCCGTACGGGAGTCCCAATAGAGATGCCACTTCTGCAAATGGGACAGGAACCATCGATCGCCGCCTCTGCCGTCCTTCGACATCAGAAAGTCGATGTTCAGGGCGGGATGTGGACGGGGCTGCACCCCTCCAAATTGCGGAAGAACCCTATCTATCTGATGCCACTCTATGACGGCAAAGTAGATAAGCGATGTAACAGACCGCCACAGCACCATATGCCGAGGCTCCAAAACCTCGGGATGCACGACCTGAAGTATGTCGGGGCTGCTGTACGGCATCCAGATAAACTGCACCAAGAACTATATAGTGTCAGGGCAACTCATGAACCCAACTCGTAAAGCGTGGTTAAATAAAAAAACTTATTAAGTAACATACTGACCTCTCTATCCTGCAACCGGTCTATCCAGAGCCTCCACATCTGAACTCTAGGACCCTTCTCGCTATTGGAAGGGATGTAACCTGACCACCTGCATCATGCACATGTCTTACCGTTACTTAAATGTGTGCTTAGGGTATCCAATACATTATAAATGAACACGTAGTTATGTATAATAAATTGAAATAGACAAAGCTTAGTACAGTACCTCGAGGCCAATGGCCAGCTGAACGTCTCAAATCCTGCAGGCCTAAACCGAGGAAATCACCAGAAAATCCATGACTGAAGTAGCTGAAGTGGGCCCGCTAGCTTGATAACATTTCTGTTCGCCACTCGGTACATGCACCGGTACAACCATGCCAGTGCTGCAGAACCCCAGCTGTAGGTCCCCATCTCCTCCAGCCTAGCTACAAACGGAAGCCATTTGATGTGAATGCGGTTTCCGGACTTGTCCGCAAAAAGCTGCGTGCCCAACAACATCATGATGTATGCACGGGCATATCGACGCACAGTATCCTCATCAGCTCCCTCCGGGCACTCACCAAAAGTCTCTTGAAACCAGCTGCAGTTGATCGCGTACTTCTGAACCTGGCTAGGAGGAGGTACCACTCCAAGCAACTCCTCGAACCAAACCCAGGCTGGATGGCCACCCTCGATGTATATCTGGAACTCTGATAGGCAGCCGCTGACGTAACGCCCGTCCACTGGCAAACCCAGCTGGTATGCCACGTCCTGGAGTGTGATCGTGCACTCTCCGAATGGCATATGAAACGTGTGCGTCTCCGGACACCATCGCTCGACGAACGCACTGACAAGGGCCTCGTCCAACCGGAACCATCTATCGTTCAGCCTTGCAAGATGGTAAAGACCTGCCATCTGCAGGTACGGAACGTATCTGTCATCGAGGAGCATGCCCTGCTGCCGCCACATGCTCCTGATGCATCGCTGAGGCTGCGGAAGAAATGAACCGCATTATTAAAACCAACTTAATTACCAGTGACAAACATAATCAACACGATAATTGATAAACCAAAAAATCGTACTAAATATAAGCGCTTAAAAATCCATGAACGAGAACCACTTGCATAAACAACTAACATAAGAAACCAGCATAAACCACTGACATTAAAGATCTAACATTAAACAACCACAACTAAACCGCTAACATAAACCACTAACATAAACCACAAACATAAACCGTTAACGTAAACCACATACATAAACCACTAACATAAACCATTAACAGAAACCACTAACATAAACCACTAACATAAACCACCAACTAAACCACCATCTAACCCGCATGCAAAACCACTAACATAAACCACTAACATAAACCATTAACAGAAACCACTAACATAAACCACTAACATAAACCACCAACTAAACCACCATCTAACCCGCATGCAAAACCACTAACTCACATGTACCGGTAGAACAAAGTTATTTCCGTACTAACCTCCTCATTGATGACCCCAGCTATATGGGCGACTCCGTCCAAGCGATATAACCGTGCCGGATCGTCCCCCATCAGCAGAGTATTCCGTTCAGGTCTTTGTCGGAGAGAATCTGGGTCGTTTTCTCTGAGATTTGGTGGGGTAGGGGAAGGTGAGAATGGTTCGAATGAGGCTGATTCAAACTCCTTATATAGCCCAATCACTAGTAATTCGAACCAGGGTGGTTCGAATTACTTGAGGACCTAACTTACCTATAATTCGAACTAGCTTGGTTCGATTTACCATCAACTCTTTCTTGCTAATTCGAACTGGCCTGGTTCGATTTACTCCTAAATGCAGTTCGAACTAGCCTGGTTCGAATTACATTAAAATACGATTTGGCTTATTGCTGAATCGATTTTCATTTTAGCTGATATACGTAAATTTGAAGTGATGGTGGCTTATTATGGTGTTTTGCCCTATTATTTATTGGTGTGAATAAATTGAATATTTTTTATTAGTGAAGATAAAAAGTTTAAAGATAAGATTTTATAAAAAAAAATAAAAAAATTATATATAAATCTGACTCTCAATTTTTTGTTTTCAAATCTAACCCTCTAACTTCTTTTACTTCTCTTCTACAATTTTGTGATACACTTCTTATTTCCATGATACCACAAAACACACTTTTTCTTCAATATTAAAAATAAAAAGGGTTATCTTTTCACACATCGAGGTAACTTAATTTTGGGTCTTGTTTTTCTCATGCAGATGGGAATTTTTTTTTTCATTTTTTAAGATGGATATCTGATATTGGTTCTTCTCTGCTTCTCATATTGGTCAGATTAGCTAGATAGCATGTGGAGAAGAATGTGCAGCCAGCTATGCATCCACAAGAAAAAAAATGGATTTAAAAAAAATGGATTAAAAAAAAAATGCATATCATAGAAAAACTCTTGAACACCTGACTCACTAAACAAGGATGTCAGCTATGTCAAAGAAACATGATTCCATGGACGATTATTTCATGAAATCATGAATGACTTTTCCTTCCTATTTATGTAAATGGTAATATGGTATTAAATATAAGTCTTAATGTAATTAACCACCCAAAATTGTGGTCAAACATGGTTGAGTCTCATGGTGAAATGAGTATGACTCAAGCTTGACATGAGGCAGCGAAGCAATAGAACAGTACAAACGTAAGCCGCGAAACTAGAAAAATTGGCCCTTTTGAACGTAAGTCATAAATTTTGGGAGGTTCAGAACCAGAGAATAAAAAATGGACAAACAAATATACAAAGTGTCTTGCATCAAAATTTCTTGATATAGTCACAAATGCCGTAGCTTTTACAAGGAAAGTGGAAGGTGAGTTCAGTAGAATGAACCCGTAACAAAATTTGAAGTGGCAAGACAGCATTATCATGGTCTGAAGTCTGAACTATCAACTATCCCATAGGAAACTACTCCCAACCAATCCCACAAGTCCTTTAGGATGCGTTTGGTAGGTGAGAAAGGATACAAATACAGAGATAGAGACACATTTGGAGTTGGTGACATAAATACAGGATAGTATATCTCTCTATCTCTGTATTTTTATCTTGTCACAATTACCAAACACAACATTGGTCTTCTATTCTTCTTCTACCATATGTTGTTGTCTAAGCCATCACAACTTCATCAAAATTCCAGTCTTGTACAATGTCCCTTCTGACAGCACGGCTTCGTACCAGCCTTGGAGTACCAGGTACCTCGTTGTCACTGGAAATAGGTTGTGGGGTAACTTTGGATGATGATGGTGGATGAAAAGAGTGCATTGTTGGGGGTGGAAGAGATAATTTCCTTGTTAAACAGTTGGCAATAGCATAGCATCTTCCTTCATTTTCTGAATTTGAAACAGAACTTCGAAAAGAGTGTGATGGTGATGGGTTTTCCACACTATGGCACACAAGACATGCCAGACTCATTGTGGTTCTCAGGGCCTGGTTAAGCTGCTATTAATGTTAGAAATAAGACATTAGTAAACAGAGACAACTGTTGATTAAAACTTTCAATATGAACTATGATTTTGCATCAATGGACGGTTAATTCAGCACCTAGAGAAGTATATGTAGCATGGTAAAAATCATAAAATAAACATGCCATTCAACCACCTTGCTCAATAGAGTCAACTTTCTAAGCAAAAATGATTGTTTTTTTTTAAGGTAAAAATGATTGTTTCTCAGACATCAAAAGAGCAATACATATATAAAAGCTACCTTCTACAACTCAAGCATTTCTTTGAGTAAACATCAAAGTATGTAATTTCACATCATAAATGTATAACTTATGGAAGTAATAATTGCAAATATCAATAATTGCAACCTTATCATTACTCATCTATTTGCAACATCAGGAATAGATTTAGAAACAAACTGATTGTTTTCATCTTACAAATGAATATCGAAGCCTCATAGACAATGATTATCTATATCAGTGTTTTTCCCTTTACAGGATCACATTTTTTATGAAGTCAGAGCATAACTTGCATAACAACTTCGTCGAAACTTGCCTAACAACTGCGGACTCCGATTACAGCATGTTATCATACAGTTTTCCATTGACAAGAGCCGGTTAACAATATGTGCAAAGGACTGTGTGCAAGAAAACATGAATTTTCAGCATACTTTTATGATAAGCCAAAATTAGTCCAAAGTTGATGAGCTAGCTTGCAAAATGAATTTTTAAGTTTCGAAAAGCCAAATGAAACCCTAAGCTCAAACAGATCAGAACCCAATCATAGTAGGTTGCATTCTTCCACTTCATGCTTCAAATTTCCTAAATAAACCAATATATCTATAAGCCAATTTAAGTCTTCATCCCCTACCCTAATTTTCCTCGTGAAAATTGGCACTATTTACTTATTTCTCCACTCTCGAATTCACGAAACCATATGAGTTCTAACCTGAAACTTTCCACTGAAACACGAAAACCAAATCCCCAACATCAAGTCAACCATTACAAATTTACAACCCAATCAACAAACACCCAAAAATAGAAACTTTAATAAAAACATTAAAAAATAACCAACTTGGAAGCTTGAAAATCAGAATAACAAGTGCAAAATTAGAAAACCAAATCAGAATGGACAAGATCACACACAATGATGGGATCTAACAAAAAAAAATAGGGAAATTAAGTAATTAAGAGAGAACCTAAATTATAAAAAAGAAGGGAAATTGTGAAAAAGGTCAACGAGGAAGAATGGAGGTACGAACCTGGAATGGAGAGTGCAGAGAAGAGGAAGGAGAGAGTGGTGGTGGGACAAGATTCGATTGAGGCTTTTACGATGAAAAAGGAAATGGGCCACCGATCACTGATTCACTGCTTCACTGCTTTCTTTTATTTTAATTTATTTTATTTTATTTTATTATGAACTTGTTTATCTACTTATCTTCTACTTAATTTTCAATTGGAGTGTTTTCTTGGCTGTTTTCCTCATTTTTATTTTCAAATGATCACCAATTATGTTGTAAAATAACAACTACTCAATTCAATTTTTTTAAAAAAACTTGAATTCAGGTTTCAATTAAATTGAGTTATTGAAAAAGTTCGGTATGATTTATCTAAAAGCTAAAAAATAAATTCTAAATTGGTCTTTAATAATTTTGTATTGAACAAAATTAATTTCTAATAAGAAATTGATAGATTGGTTTCTAATTATTTATAATATTAAAAAAATTAATTTTTAACAAAATAAGTATACAAACGAGACTTTATCTTTTAAGATTTTAAATAATTTAATTCCCCAATCATATTATAATTTAGAAAAATCAAGATCAAATTTGTCACATCTATTTAGGAAAATATCAAGGACTTTGTCATTTTATTTTATCAAAATTAATTTATCTAATATTCTAAAAGATCATAAATTAATTTGTTATTTTTTTTATGAAAAAACTAATTTATCTAATATAAAATTTGTTAGGATCTAATTTAAGATGCTTATCCAAAAAAAATACATGAGTTTTCTTTTGGACTTTTTATTTAGGGTTAAGTACTGAAATCGTCCCTAAGGTAAGTGGCGAAAATCAAATTCGTCCTCAACGTTTTTTTGCTATTAAAATCATCCCGAACGTTCAGAAACACTTTAAAATCATCCTGAAGCGCATTAAAAAAATTTTAATTCCAATTTTGCCCCTGGCCCAATTGACGCATGGGGTTATATTCCCGCGAAAGATGTTCCTTCTATGAGTAACGTTAACCCAAGGAAAACTGATCCTTCACCTTCAATGATGCCCTAACAGTGTGATAGCTCCATTGAAGTAGAATCGTCACTGCATTTGCATTGCGTGGGAAAGACTGGGAGAGGAGCTCATTCTCGTGTCAGCCATCTCGAATCAGGTATGTGTGCCGCATTTGTTTCGGTTTTTTTCAGCTTGGACTACATAATCAGTCATGGGTATTCGTTAGTTTACAAATGGGATTTGGGTGCGATTTTTGTTTGCAGGGTTTAGGTGATGGGAACCTTTAACCTGACTGTGTACCATGGTGGTAGATTTGGATATGACAATGGTACATTGGAGTATATAGGTGGAGAAAGGACAGTGATCGAAGATATCGATATGGATTGCTGGTCTCTTTTTGAGGCATATGCTGAGGTAGGACAGTTTGGATACACAAAGGAGAACATTGCGGGTTTTTGGTATAAGGACCCAAATTCTAAATGGTTAGAGAAGGATCTGAAGTTATTTGAGGAAGACAGAGATGCCATTGAGATGTGTAAAATAGCGGGAAAAAGGGGTCACGTTGAGCTATATGTGGTCCATAAGGTTGATGATGTTGAAGAATTTCCTGAGGTAGGGTTTCTTGATGTTGGAGGCCAGAGTGAAGTTAATCAGGAGGTGGAGAGGGGCAATGATGAAGAGGTACATAATGAGAAGCAGTTGGTGATATTTCAGGGTGAACTGGGTCAGGAGGGGGAAATGGATAATGTGGAGAAGGTTGATGAGGGAGATAAGTATGTTGAGGAGCAGGGCAAATCGAATAGTGACGAGGATAGCGATGATGAGGATTTCATTCCATCTGCTGATGAGGTTGACAGTGCAGATGATGTTGTGTTTACTGACAGCGAAGAGGAGTACGATGATGAGAGTGGATTTGATGAAGTAGGAGGTGGGACTGATGGTGATCGGGTTGATAAAGGAAAAGGGGTAGCAAGAGGTGATTTCAGTGATGATGAAGGGTTCAATAGTGATGAAGTTGATTTGGAATATGAAGTTGGTGGTGGTTCGAAGAAAGAGGACAGTGAGGATGATGATAACCATAAAGCTAGTCGGTATCCAATACATAGGGATGTGAAAGACATGACAACTTACAAATGGGAAGTTGGAACTGTATATGCTTCAAGGGAGGAATTCAAGGACACTGTGACAGCTTATGCAGTGCAAACAAGAAGGGGACTTAGGTATGCAAAGCTGGACTTGGTGAGAGTGAGGGCTGTTTGTCAAGAGGGGTGTCCGTTTTGGTTGTACGCAGCAAAAATGAGTGAGGAAGAGACTTGGCAACTCAGGTCAATGAATCTTAAGCATACCTGTGGCCAGTCACACAGGGTAGGGATACTCCATACTGGTTGGCTGAGTAGGGTTTTTAGGAAGAAAGTGCAAGGTAACCCTAAGGTGAAGATAAAGGATCTGGTCAACAAGGCTCAAAGGAAATGGAATTTGACAGTGACAACTTCGATGGCAGGTAGGTCTAGACAAGCTGCATTGGAGGAGATTCAGGGAGCTTACCGAGAGCAGTATAAAAGGATCGCTGACTACTGCTCGGAGCTGCTACGGGCTAATCCAGGGTCATCAGTCACACTCAAGGTCCAGCGGTCCCCTGATTTCGAGGTTGAGGACCAGCAGCAGAGGTTAAACAATTATTGCATCTTTCAAAGGGTATATGTGTGTCTAGCTGCTTGTAAGAAGAGCTTCCTGCAGTGTAGAAAGTTTCTGGGATTGGATGGGTGTTTTCTAAAGACACCTCAAGGAGGGCAGTTGTTGACAGCCGTTGGGTCGGATCCTAATGATCAAATGCTTCCTATAGCGTACGCTGTTGTGGAGGCAAAGACCAAAGACACCTGGAAGTGGTTTCTCAGGTTGTTAATTGATGATTTTGGAGTAGACATCATTGGAAAAACAACCTTCATGTCTGATCAGCAGAAGGTAAATTGATTGATAAATAAATTGTTTGATTAGATAAATATGTTCCTTGCTAAATAAGTTGATTGATAAATATGTTGCTTGCTACATATATTGATTGATAAATATGTTGCTTGCTAAATATGTTGCCTTCTAAATAATGTAAGTTGATTGACTGATTAGATTGGTTACTAAATACATTGAATATTGATTACATTGTTTGAAAAATAATGGGATTTACCTGCTATCTTAGGGACTCTTGCCTGCATTCGATGAAGTCATCCCTGGAGTAGATCATAGGTTCTGTGTCCGCCATCTTTACAGCAACTTCAGGAAGAAATTTCCTGGCCTACACTTGAAACAGCTGATGTGGAGGTCTGCAAAGGCTACACATTGGAAGGAATGGGAGAAAGAGATGCAAATCATCAGGACCATCAATGTGGATGCACACAGACATCTGAATGCTATTCCTCCAAGATTTTGGAGCAGATCCAGGTTTAATTTTCACCCTAAATGTGACATTCTTGTAAACAACATGTGTGAGAGCTTTAATGGTGCAATAGTAGAGTCTAGGGAGAAACCTATAGTGACAATGTTGGAGGACATCAGGGTTTATTTGATGACTAGGTGGGCTGTTAATAGAGAAAGAATTAAAAACTTTAATGGTACACTTCTACCTCGAATTAGGATGAAACTAGAGAGGAGAGGCAGATCTGCAGGTGAGTGGAGGCCTTACTGGTCTGCTGCACAAACGTATGAGGTTGTTAATGGACTGAATAAATTTGCTGTTGACCTTTCTGCTCATGAGTGCTCTTGTAGGAAGTGGCAGCTTAGTGGTATACCATGCACACATGCTATAAGCTGCATCAATTTTAAGGGCCTTGACATAGATGCATTTGTTGATGACTGCTACAAGAAGGCTGCATATGTCAAGTGCTATGATTCATCCTCTAAATGGCCAAGATTTATGGGAGAAAACCAACTTTGATGATGTCATGCCCCCTCCCTACCGAAAGCCTAGCCACAGACCAATTAAGAAGAGGAAGAGAGGACCAGATGAAGCTCGGGACAGCAGCCAGTCCCACTTGTCTAGGAGAGGACAAATCCAGCGATGCTCAAACTGTGGTGAATCTGGACACAAGAGGAGAGGATGCAAGAAGCCATCCCTTGATGTAAGTGTGTGTATTTCATGTATGTTAGGGTTACATTATCATTTATTCATCAATTGCATTGTTTAATGTGTTTCAGGACCAAAATCTTAGTCAATCTGCTAGGAAGAGAACCAGAGGTGGGAGGAAGGCTTCATCCAGCAGACCCACATCCAGTTCTAAGGCTTCATCACAGCCTGTTATGCAATCTGAAAGTAGAGGTCTGAGGAGGTCCACCAGGTCTAGATCATCATCTCAGCCCCAACCAGCCACTACAACATCCAAGCCCAACTCAACCCAATCTGGGTCCAGGCCCACATCATCCTCAACTAGGCCCAAGACAAAGCCCACCAGAAGCAACACACAGCAACCACCACCACCAAAGGAGATGGGTGCAGCCTGCTCCAGCCAAGCAGCCAGGACTGTCTCCTTCAGCCACAAATTCCCACTTCATGTTTCTCCAAGAAAGCTGAGACTCATGGCAAAACTTCCTCCAAGACTTTGGGGAAAACTTTAGACTATTGTGAAGATTTGTGTTCTGTGCTGTTATTAATGTACTTTTGATTAAACAACCTCAATGTGTGTGACACTTGTTTTGGTTTGTTTGAAACTTATATTTAATGATTTGTGATTGAACTCTCTTAGTGAGCAACAGTCTTGCTCTATGTTTCTGGATATCCTAGGAATCCAGCTTTTGTTGTTGTTTCCTTAGCCTACAGACTATATTTTGTTATGTGTCCATGTAATGGAAATCATGGTGACTGAAGTTTCCACCTTTTGGTGTTATATTGCTATGCTTATTAATCAATTACCCAAAATTGTCTTCTGGCTAGTATTATTCTGCTTCTGTTTAATCAATTTCCATCTTTAGGTTCATATGCTGTAAAGTTCATTAACACAACTCATCAATCAAAAATTGCAGACTAACATGAAAATATTATTCTCCAATTAATTGTCAAATTACAAGGACATCATTCCACTCACATAGTTAATCACCTAAACCCTAAACCAAACCCACATGTTCATTCAACACCCAGTAACACTCAATTTACATTACTCAGACCCAATCAAACAAATACAAACTGCATCATAAATTCTCCCCTAATTTCATTAACCATACTTCAATGGCATCACACATGCAACCCCCTGTCTCTGACTAAACCAAATCTGCCACAAGAAGCAAAATAGGACTGCCCACCCAAAAATCCCTAACCCTGCAGCAACCTTGAACTTCCACTCAACGTCCCTCACTTTTGCTTTCATGGCCGCAACTTTTCTCTTCATCCTTGCAACATGAGGATCGTCACTGTCTGCTTCTGGGTCTGCCCATCGGAAGAAATCACACTCCTCCTGGATCTGCAGCAACCCACTAGAGTCAGTGCCCAGAACGAACAACACATTGCCATCACCCACCTACAGAAACTTAAATCACTGACCTCATAGTAGACACACCCCCAAAATCATCGCCCAGGGTTGTTCCTCGTTCCAGAAACTCTAAGCACGGGTCTCTCCCCATGCCGACACACAAGCTCTCTTTTCGGCGCAGATGATCTACTCTGACACGACCGTGAGCTCTCGGCAGCCATGGCTTCACTCACCTCCGCAAGCCCTATCTCCTGCACTGCTTCTTTGGTTAGGGATTACAGCTCTGATTTAATCCCAACCCAACCCTCCCCAAACAACCATTTAATATAAATATATAAATAAACAAATTAATTTATTTTATTCATTAAAAGCTGCAACAAACACTTAACTGCTACAAGGGCAAAACTGTCCAAAATTTTTGTTTTAAGCAGCGAAGGATGATTTTATAGTGTTTCTGAACATTCGGGATGATTTTAATAGCAAAAAAACGTCGAGGACGAATTTAATTTTCGCCACTTACCTTAGGGACGATTTCAGTACTTAACCCTTTTATTTACTTAAATTATTTAAATATAATAATTTATAAGAATAAGTAATTTGCATTGTATTTACTTATATATACAATACTTTATATCTTCGAATGTAATACCTAAAAACTGCTAGGTAAGGACACATCTCAGATATATTATACCCAGAATATAATACATAAAGTTGAAAACAATAAATTGGGTAATATATATTTATAAACAAATTTTGGGTATAATATTCGAAAGGCTAATTCTATGCCTATCAATTGTTGCTTAACTTTTGCCTAACTAAATTTTTGTGGTAAGTTTTGATTTATTAAAAATAATTTATTTTTATATCTTTTAACTTAAATATTAATTTTTAACATTTTTTAGTAAATAGATACTACTTTTTAGACACCATAACATTCACCTATTCGAAATACATGTATTATTGTAACGATTTAACTATAATATTACATACTTATATTATTGTACTCGTATGGTTAATTAAATATTTGATTTGAAAAAAAGAATAATTTAATTTTTTTAATTAAAAAATTAATAATTTAAAATTATCAAAAATATGTGCAAAACTTCTTTATATAGTGATATAATGTTTTGGACCGTGTTAAGTTGGCTTTTTTTTATTTTCTTTTATTTTATCTAATTTTATTCAAATAATTTTAAAAATAAATGTACTTGTATTATTATATTCGTATGGTTATTTATGAGTACTACCAAATTAATTTTAATAAAATAATTGAATATGTTCGATTGCTTGCTGGGATAAAATGTCGATTGAGCAGCTAGGTGTGAGCAACAGTGGAATGTAAGGTATCTGGACCTAGGCACAAGCTTGGCGAGAGGGAATGCAGCCACGATCGTTGGAGGTCGGCGGGTAGGGCCACCTACAAGGACACTCTGATACTAAAGTAAGTGTCCGTACAATGAGACAGTTAATTAGGGGTACAAAGATGACATACCTGGGGGAGGGATAGGTCTTCCTCCTTTTATCTGTAGTCATCGAGTGGGCCCTTTCGTTTGGGCCCCTATGTCTAGAAGCATCCACCAGCTATCCAAATCGTCGGCTATCTAGACTGTCACTGGGGATGACTTAACGAGAGGTGAGTTGGTTCAAGCGGGTCGGGGACCCACCAAGTTCGAAAGTAGGTCGGGTGGACCTCTGATCCTTATTGGGTTGGGCCAGAATAATGCCTCTAATGAGGCAAGTGGCGAGAATCGCGGTCGGAGCATTAATCCCGGCCTGTCATCTTCTCGCACAGCTGTTCCCCTTTGATCGTGAGATCAGTTACCCAGAGAATACTTCTAGCACCTTCCTCATGCATGTGAGCTGCCCCTTACTGTTGCTTGGGGAAGTTGCTTCGCTTTTTGTGCCAAGAGCATTAAATGCTCTTTATGAGTGATTTGAAAATTTGTAAAAAGTCTTCCTTACCCTTGACCTTTCGCGCTTCCTTACCCGACGGCTACCTATCTCTTTGCATTATTACCCTTTCACCTTTCATCCCGCTTTTTCACTTTCTTCCACAACTGTCACCTCCCATTCGCCATTCCTTCTTCTTCTTGTTCTGCAATTTGCTGCGTTTGCCTCCAAGCCATTCGTGAATCTTGGGATATCACAATTCTTCATTTCATCCTTTCCTGTTTCACATACTGGTAAGTGGCTCTTTTTGTGCTTATTCTGCTTTTGTTTCCTGCCATTACTGTCTTGCTTCTTCTATTGTTGTTGCCTCTTGTTCTGACAATTAGCATCGTAGTTTAGGCTAGAATAGCTTTAGTTTCCAAGGGGGATGCGGTAGGTCTCCTTGTAATTTTTAAGCCTAACATAGTGTAGTATAGGATAATAGCGCCGAAGAAGAACATAGTTTTAGTTTTGGCTTAACCCGAGCTTCCGACTTCCCGAGATTTTAACAAAAGTGGTGCCCTCACTATAGGTATGGCGCAGTGGTCTCCTACGAATTGTTACGCGTGGTGTACCTCCGACGTCACAAGCACGTCCTTTAGGATGACCGCGGAGGAGTTACAAGAATTATGCGACTCGGGAGCGTTATGCGGGGGAGGTCCCGAGGAAGCCAACTATAGTATTTTTCTGCTGGGCCCCCGAGTACGTGTTTGCCAAATCAACCTCGAGGCTCCAAGGGTTCCCGACTGGATGTGGGTGTATAATTCCATGTTCACAGTTTTGGGAGTTCGTCTCCCTTTTTCTCCGTTCGTCGTGGGCCTCTTAAACTCGTGTGACATTGCTCCTTCGCAATTTCATCCAAATAGCTGGGCAGCCATCCGATGCTTCGAGATGGTTTGCGAGTACCTAGAACTCCTGGCATCCATCGAAGTTTTTCTCTTCTTTTTTCTATTTACAAATCCTTCCCGAGAGGGTAAGCATAAAAAATGGTACCCTTCCTTTCGAGCTATGCAAAATCGACGAATCTTCGGTCTCTTCGAGGATTCGTTCCATGATTTTAAAGAAACTTTCTTCAAGGTAAGGTCAGTTCGAGGTCATCACCCTTTTTGACTTACCCTTGAGGGAGAAAGACGCATACCAACCTACTAGAGCTTCGGTGCCGGCTCCAATTACTTAATAAAAATGACCTACGATGGATTAGGTCAACAGAACCAACAGATCGCTGATGTCTTACTGGCAATTTTTTGTTCTAAAAACCTCAATCCCATCTCTTAACGGGTGACTGGGAGGCCGGTCGTGATTGTGTGGGTAAGATCCTGTCTTTACCGTTCTTTTGCTTTTCCGACTTGTGCCTTATTGTTTTGCTTTCGATTTCATAACTTTGCTTTTTACTTCTTTTGCAGTTGGGATGGCAGCCGGGCATACTACTTTGACCCTTATGATGACTCACCTTTTTCCCGAAGGTGATGAGGATAGCTCGGATACCCCTACCAATGAACCCGGGGCTCCCCCTGCCGGCGAGGGTGAAGCTCAGTCGCACCCTCCTCCCGAGACACCTTCCGAGAACATTGCCCCCGACAAAGCTGAGCAGGGAAAAGGGGTTATGATCGAGCCTAAAGTAAAGGTGATCGTCATCCCCAACCCCCAAAAAAAAAAGAAAAAAGAAAAACCAACTCCAGCTTAGGACAAGTTCTCACTGTGATGGAGAAAAATTTTGATGCAAGGTTCTTCATTGACTCCCAACTCTTGCCGTGCACTGAGGAATTCTTCTGGGATGAGGATCTAGTCGCTCAGGCGAGGTGGATGTACCGGAGCCTCCTCTGGGCTGCCACCATTGCCAGAAAAGTGGAACCCGTCTTAGCTCAATGCCAGGTCTTGAATGGGAAACATAAAGCTACCCAGAGGGATATTGCCAATATGAAGGCTGAGGGGGAGTCCTGAAAACACGACTTGCTGAAGAGGAGAAGAAGGTGAAGGAGGCAAGTGAGGAAATCAATCGCCTCATGGAATGGGACCTCTCCCTCTCCAAACAACTTAATGAAGCTCAAGATCGGGCCACCGCAGTAGAGAGTAAAGTGAAGGAGCTGGAGAAAAAGCTGGCGGGGGCCGTGAAGCCGGCGGACTCTGCTCTCTAAGAAGCCGCCAGCATGAAGAAGAAGAACAAAGAGATCCTTAAGGACGCTTGGGAGGTCATTGTCGCTACCGAGGAGGCGATCAAGGTTCAGGTCTCTCTTTTTGCTCCCGATTTTGACACTTCCACTGTTGGTGCCATTAACTGATTCAAGATGGCAGGATTGTCGATATTCCGAGGAAGTGATGTGTTTTAGAACTTGTAATGTTTTTTGAACTTTTTCGTTATTAGGCCGATGTGATGCCTCTTGTATGTAATTTTGAACTTGTTGTCTTGTCGTTGTTGGGCCGATGTGATGCCCTTTTGGACTGCTGTTTTAATGGTTTTGAATATTATAATTAGAATTTATATTGGTCGTTTTACTGTTATGTCACTTTTTCGTTTGACTGTTAGGCAGTAATGCTATGGATATCCTTATATCATTGCGTAAAGGTTCCTAGGGTGATCATTCTCGGGAAGCCGACTTGATGACTTGGTAACAATGAATAAATCAAAACAAAAAAAAAGGCTCAAACGCAACACGCAATCATTTTTCCACAATGGGCCTCGTTAAAACTCCTTGCCGCCGTTCCGTCGTGACGGCAAGGGAAAAGAGTACCCCTTCTTTAACAATTTATAATAATACAAGTAAATTGGTAAAACAAAGTGAATGAAGGTAAATGAAAGTATAGACGTTAAACGAGCATGAGAGAAAGGAAATATAACCGGTTTGACGGGAGATCGTCAAGTCCTTAGGAGTAAAATCTCCTAAGGTTCGTTGCATTCCAAGTCCATGGAATCTATTTTTTGTCTAACCGCTTCAATTTGTAGGCGCCCTTTCCGTGCACTTCTTTTATCTTCTAGGGTCCTTCCCAATTAGGGGAGAGCTTCTCTTCTCCCAGGGTTGGCGGACCGATACTGTCGCGTCGTAGCACCAGGTCGAACTTCCTGTTTTGGACTCTGCGGTTGTAGCACAATGCTAACCTCTACTTCAGTGCTGCTTCCGACAAGTGGGCCATCTCTCTGGTCTCATCTATCAGATCCTTCTCAGTTGCTTAAACTAAAATGTTTGTGGTTCTTTTTCTTGTGCTATTCAAGTGCATTTCTATTCTCTTTTAGTTTAGTATATACCTATTATATCTAGTTGAGTTTGTCAAATATTTTAACGGTTAGCATTGCCAATTCATTTGATTATGTATGCAAAGATCGCACTGCAAGCTGCTGCTAATGCTAAATTATTAGAAAAAATCTTATTAGCCAAAAGTGTACTAAGTATAGGGGAGCCGAGGTTAGGAAGCAAGATTGCAAGAATATGATTAGTGAATTGGAACTAATTCTCTATAATCTTTCTTTCTTTCTTGCTGATCTAATTTTCAATAGAGGTTGCAGTGGAATTAGATATAATGTCCCTTGCCTTGATAGAATTGCTTGCTTCGATTATATTTCTCTCTTTTTAGTATTATTTGCTTATCTGGGTATGATTCTCTTAATGCAAATTCTAAACCAGGAACAAACTTACTAGTTAGTAATGTGATTGTTTCTCTCTTTGTAGTACTGTTATCTCATCTATTGTACGGTGACTTTGTTGTAGAATATAAAATTAAATAGCATGTCATTGATGCAAAATCTTCTCATATTATATTGAATAGAGATTCCTTTTAGTGTCTATTTATATCCTTATGTGATTTATGTTATCTTTATTCCTTTGCTTTGTTATAACATGATTCACTTTTCTTAATGTTATGTTTTTTTAGTGCTTTGTTTATCTTATGATCTGTAGATCCTTGGTGAGATTAAAGACAAATCATTTCGTGAAAGAGTTAGTAAAAGTACATGTTATTTCGAAATGCTGCTCTAATTTCATTCAAAGACCAATTTGATATTTTTTACTTTCTCTCTTTCATTGATTAATCAATATCAGTATGGAATATTCTCTTAGGCCTCCACTTTTTACACGAGTGTTTGCTGCCTATCCACCAGGAAAGACCATTATTAAAATGATAGATTGAAGATGGATTAAAGTGGCACAATGAACTCCATGCTATGTAAGCAAAGGTAAGTAATATATGGCTCAGTAAAAGTAGTGTTATTGTAATAGAATTTCCATGCATAGCCATATTTTAAATTGTTAATAGTACAAATGCAATAGATTTAATCTCTTGTTATAAATCTAGCACCTTTATATTATGTTCTTTACTTTCTTTGAAAATTTTAGTTAAGGTTATGTCATGCTAAAGGTAACTATTTTTGTTTGGTTTATACTTTGTTGAGATCTTTGGTAAGGGGCTTGCTTACTAATTTTATCATGGCATAAATATTGTGTGCGTACATGAGCAAAGAGAAAACATAGAGTTTACATTCTTGTGGTTTTATCATTTCTTATGGATACTTTGCTAATAATTCATGTGATGAGGAAATAGAAGTAATCTTTATATGCAGTTTAGCTATTACAGCTACTTGTAATGGTATGATACTTGGGGTATTATGCCTGTTATAGCTGGAAAAAATATAAAGATATCATACTGGCAGCTGCACTAGTGCAGTTAATAAAAGTGCAATAGGTGGACCACCTGCTAGTGATGGTGGAAGATTTGATTTATCTGCTTTAATTTGCCAATTAATTCTTGCGTCTTTCATCTTTTTTTTTTTATCAGATTATTAGAAAACACATTCGTTGCTGCTTGCTTTTTTCTTTCCTAGTTTGATCTTCTCTCTGCTCGCTTTCAATTAATTGATGTAGCTAATAGAATTTTTTTTTAGTATAGTAGTTTTGTATTATTCAATATTTTTTGAGTAAATAATTTACAAATAAGTGTGTTTTTTTTTGGAATTATCTATGAGTTTAATATTATTTATTTAGTTTTCTTTTATGTTAATATCTCAAGTTTAATAAATATGATGTAAAGAAAAATGGTTTAAACTATTGTAGTTGGTTAGTTTTTTTTTAAGCTCGTGTATGAAATTGCGGCGGTTCAAAACCGTCGCAATTTTTTAAAAATGCACATAGACAATTGTGTAACCATCGCAAATTATTTTTTAAATCCGCTTACAAAAATAGTGGCGATTATGACTGTCGCAAAATCATTAACCTGATTAGTGGCGGTTCTTCAAAACCGCCACAAAATAAATGTCCGCGCCCTAAACGGCAACGTTTACCGAACCGCTAGTATGCTATTTTGCCATGGTTAAAAACTGTCGCAATTCTCCAAAAAAACGCTGCTATTCGGCGTGTCTGTTGTAGAATTTGAATAATGATTTTTTTAAGTTGTTGGTCTATTTAGCAAGATAGTAGTGGCGTTATGTTCTGCTTTAAGCCTTTGTAACTGTTGTTGTCCGCATGTCTCTGATGGGTTTAGCGAGCGATTTTTTATTAGAAAAAAATATGCAGGTAAGAAAAACTATTAGTTCTAAGGTTACGGCAATAGGAGTAGAAGGTACTGTATTTTGGGAGTTAAATTCCTATTTTTATTTTTTCATTTTTGAGTAGTTTATTATTTTAACTGTCATTACTAATGTTATCGTCATTGATGATTTTTATTAGTTTGGGAGAAATTTTGGCGTGCTATTGATATTTATTAAACTGTGGTTTATGTGTGATTTTTTATTACGGGGGATAGGGTGACTCTAAAGGATATTGTTATTCCTTTTGATCAGACACAAAAGTTGTACTAAGGAATAGGGGAGCTGCTGCTACTTTATATATTGAGACAAAGTTCACTGAGACATTACTTATCATTTTTTAGTTTTTTTTATTATCATGTAACTCCTTTATAATTTTTCAACAAATCAATATTATTATAAGATTCTTTGATTTATCAATGAAAATTTTTGACATTTATATTTTTGCTCATCATGTTAGATAATTCTAATATATTAAAATTTGTAACTATCTAAATTATGGTGAGGCTATGTTGCTTTTTCTGCTTTGAAGAAAAGAAAGTATTGCAATGAAAAACAAGATCGGATTTGATCATAGATTTAGACAATACTCATGAAAAACAAAAAGAGTAGTTAATTAGTACAAAAATTAAGCAAAACTAAAATAAAATAAAAAAAATTTTTATCTTTTTTTTAGTTCTTTTCCTCTTTTATTCATTTTCACTCTTAATAAATATTTTAAACATTGATAACATCCAAACATAAAAAGAACATTTACACCCTAATCTATTAATTTTCTGTTCATTAAAAGTCAACGTCACTCTTTTTGACAAAATTTTAAAACATTACCTAAAAGAGAAATAATTGGATTTAACTGTCCATATCAAACTTTAGAGAGATGCTTTTTAGTATTTTTTTTATTTAATATTATAATTGATAAATAAAAAATTAAAAGTTTTTTTTTTACATAAAAAATACACACAAAATAAATTAACTATTATTTTTAAAATTATATACTAAGTTGATTAATTGATTATAATTTAACCTCATTGAAAATTAATATAAAAATCACATACAATACATCACTCAACAATATACTAAAAGGTACAAACAATTCAAAGTCTCAAACTACTACTACTACTACTATTATTATTATTATTATTATTATTATTATTATTATTATTATTATTATTATATTTAATGTGGGATACTGTTGAGATTGTTAGTAATACTAACTATTATATTTACTGTGTATTTTGCTGAAAATGATGGAGTTGATGTATTGTTTATTTTTTTTGAATCAATGTGTGTTACACATACTTTTAAGAATACGAAAACATAATTTTCTATTAAATTTACATCTAATAAAGTGATTTGTTTGATAGATATTTTTAACTTGTGCAATGCACGGGTATTCTGCTAGTATATGTATATGTAATGTTGAGTTACTTAATACTCAAAATGGCCCTTCAAATTAGACTTGCAACTCAATTTAACCCTTTAATTTTTAATTGATCTTGTACCCTAAATTTTTAAGACGTGACTCAAGTTGGCTTTTCTGTCCATTTCTATCACTAGAAAACTGACGTGTCATGTTTAATTGACACCTGGTGACTATTAAACCCCAATTCACTATTCATTCATTATAGAAACCTCAATTGGATGTGCCAATCAATCTATTCCAATTTCTGTGTCAGAGGTTGCTCCTTAGAAATACAAAGGAGTTTCAATTGGCCATCACCATTAACATCTTTGTCGCTAACGTTCTCAACTATTTCTTCGTCAAGATGCAGAACGGTGAAGGCTGGGCTTGCGTTTCGTGGATCTCTGCCGTGATGATCGTCATCAGCAGAATCTTTCTCCCCATGGCTATCCCTGTCGTGATGACCTTGTTGAGGCGAGTGAATCATCCATGGCAGTGAAACATCCATGGGCCACTCTGTTGAAGATGCATTATAGGCTTCAGTTCGTGATGGCCATTATCATTCCTTTCTTCCAGCAGCTCACCAACATGAATGTGATTACTTTCTATGGTTGGTTCCTAGTGAGATATTTTTTCCTAAAGTCAGATCTGCAACTCAAAGCATCAATGTGTCGGTTAATATGATTTTCACATTTGAAATTGCTCAAGGGTTCACCTTCATGCTCTGCATATGAAATTTGGCCTCTTCATCTTCTTTGCATTCTTTGTAATGAATGGAAACGAATTGGGATTTAATCTTTTTGTAGTGTCACATGGCACCGCTTTGCAAATGTTTAGGTAGCAACAATAAAATGACATAGTCTAATTGGTCTAGATGTCAATTAAATAGAGATGAACAGAAGGACGGCCAACTTGAGTCACGCCTTAAAATTTCAGAGTATAATTTAAGTTAATTGAAAATTTAAGAACTAAATTAAGTCGAAGGTCTAATTTCAGGGGTCATTTTGACTAGTAACTCATGTAATATTATGTAAAAATTTGTTCCATGTGCGTGTTGAACAAAAGACTTTTACCTTGGGATAAAAAACCTTTAACCACTGAGCCAAGGTTATTATTTAACAATTAAATACTAAAATTAATTGTATTTAGTGATATATAAATACCCACTTATAACACAACTCTAACCTCTTCACTGACATCACCTAGCGGCCAGCTCTCATTTTTTATCTCCAGATTCCATCTCTATGCGTCTCTCCACCAAAAATTTGTACTCCCTGCTTTGGCGCTCCCCACTCTGGCTACTCCCCTCGCCGGCACTTCATGCCCGTGTTCGCGTTCAGCATCGTGCTCACGTTTATAGACTAATAATGGTGTTGTTGCAACAAATGAAACGTTCATAGACTTACAATGATTTTATTTGTGTTTGTGTTATTAATTTAAGTAAAGATTTTTATGTAGATTTTAACAATTGATGATTATATTATTTGTGGAATGATTGTGTAAATTTTTAATTTGCATGCTCATTAGGTTATATAATAATATTACATCTTTTCGCTAACTTGAAAACAGAGTCAGATACCCATAGATTGAGAACGGGTAGAATTAGGGATGACATGTTCTCAACCCACAAGTAAGGTAAAGTTGAATTTTAGTAAAAAAATTTAATCCAGGAGTAGGATTAAGATTGGATCCAAAGAAATATATAAAATTATTTTTAAAAATTATTTTTAATTTAATTTACTAAACATAGATATTACAACTTTAAAAAATTATCTTATAAAAAGTACTTTTTATAAATAACATTTGAAAAATAAAAATTTTACCAAATTAAGTTTTAAGATGAAGCTTTTCAAAAATAGTTTGTGCTTATCAAAATAAAAAAATTTAATACAACTTCATACATTAATTAATATCTAAATTTAATTCGTATATTAATATTTATTTATATTTTTAAATTTTAAAAATTATTTTATTTAATATATTTATTGTTTGCATTTATTAAAAATTATTTTTAATTTAATTTATCAAATATAAATGTTATAACTTTTAAAAAGACTATCTTTAAAAGAATTTTTATAAAATATTTTTAATAAATAAAAATTTTATCAAATCAAATGAGATGCTTAGAGGGACTTCAATCCAAATTAGATTAGCTGGGAAAATTAAAGGATTCATAAGATATTATTACTCTACAGATCCTTTGCCTGATATAGACGGACCCTGCATGCATTAATTGGTTTTCTATTATCACTGTTACTATTACTACTATTATGCTAGCATTAATGAAAACCTAGAAGAGTCTCCTTATATGGACTACTTAAGTAGCAACCATTGATGAATAATATATATATATATATATATGCTTTGCTCTACGAAGAAAAGCAGTCACACAACATTTATATATAATAAAAAAAAATTTAAATTGATAACTAGCTAAGAGAGTATGTTTACTTTGCAACTGTTTATGGATCAATTTCCACTATACGATTATATATCCAAAGAACTAGCATATAAGAATTTTTAGGTATACATCATTAATTTCAGTTAATACTTTTTCTTTTGTAGCTCATTAAACTTATTAGTGATATATTAGTGAAAATCTATATTCTTTGAGCATGTCATTTCGTATGTCATTAGATAATTTGTCAGAAATTAATCTTAATTTGTTCGACATAACAATAATAGAAGACACTAAATTAAATCTAAAAGAGTGATTACTCTCCAATATATCTTGATTTAAGTGTTTATAATTTTTGGTAAAATGTCTCACTACAAGAAACGAAATATTTTCTCTCATAGCATAAGTTGATAATTTTCATGGACAATCTTCAACATTACAAAAACAAATTATTTTATCCGAACTATTTTTCAAGAACTTATATGTAAATTTGTGAGTAATAACATATTCACATAATGCTCTCCTCAACTCACTTGCACTTTGAAAAATATATCATTCTTCTTTAATCTTGGACAGTGGACGAAAGCCCGATCCAACAATATTGCGTGAGTGAAGAAGGACAATGCTGCTTGTAAAGCTCTTTCGTCGAGTGCGCGATCATGACAGGACTCGAGGAAGAAGCCCCGGCTAACTCCGTGCCAGCAGCCGCGGTAAGACGGGGGAGGGGAGCAAGTGTTCTTCGAAATGACTGGGCGTAAAGGGCACGTAGGCAGTGAAACGGGTTGAAAGTGAAAGTCGCCAAAAACTGGTGGAATGCTCTCGAAACCAATTCACATGAGTGAGACAGAAGAGAGTGGAATTTCGTGTGTAGGAGTGAAATCCGCATATCTACGAAGGAACGCCAACCACTTAGAGTCAATGATAGTATGAGTTATAGGGACAAGTTGGGTTATACAAATAATTGGTGTAAATGAATTTTGACTGCCAATATTAAAAACGTCGACTTCTTGAGTTGAATTACTTTATAGTGTGTTGATCATAGAAAAAAAAAGTCGAAATACTTTTATAATAATCCACTAATTACTGATATAATAAAAAATTGTGAAAAATAAAAATTATTTTGAAGGCATACCTATATTATGAAGATTGTCGTTATTGTCGTCATGAATTCTACTCCCATAGTCATAGTTAGTCCTTTTTACCTTAAGGAGCTATATTATCATTGAATGTGATCAACTGATTAATATCATCAGTATTATTGAGGTCTATACTATGAGTTAAAATTGATTAAATTTGACTGTGTAAGTAATATATTTGTTCTAAATATTTTTTAGGTTTGAAGTTATATCTTATACATTAAATTTAAATACGTACACCCTTTTTTAATTAGTTATTCTATATAGTTCTTTTTTCATAATAAATAATATTTTGATTTGGTCCAACCTCAATATTATCTCCAACATAAGAATAACAAAAAATTTTCCATAAAATAATAGACTTCATATCTATGCAAAAATATAAATCAGGACATAAGAAACAAGAAAAACAAAAATACTGATGAACTATTATTATTAATTTTAAAAATAATTATAAAGAACATGATATTATTATATAGTTCTTCAAGTGTTTAATTCTAATATTACATGATTAATGCTTTACCTATATTGTAATTCAAAATTGAATCATAATGCAAGCTTTTGCACATCATCAATTAAATACTGGTCATTTGATGACATTTTGTTTTGTTCTTCAGTTCTATGTATAACTTCATAAATAGATATAATTGGACCTAAACTTAAAATAAGCAGCCCTATAAATTGGAAAAATGTTGAACAGGCATTTACGATAAACCAATGATTGTTGTTATATACAACTACAAGGCTTAAGAGAAATAACTTTTTGCGGAAGAAATCTCATCCGTGGTTTTTATTAAGATGTAAAAGATTGTAGAGGCTTACTTAGAAAAAAAAGAAGATGAATAAGTGCTATATTTTTAAATCATATAATTTCAAATAAAAAAGATAAACAAGTAAAAAAACACGAATAAAAAAATTTATTAATGGTAAATTGGAGATTCACAACAACAAATTATTATTACAGATGAAGATGTAAAATTAAAGATTTGAATATAATGGAAAATAAAAATATATATTTACAAAAAAAATAAATAAAAAAATTATCTAAAAATATATTTATCTTTTTCAAAAAATTAATTTTTTTAAATATATAAAAATTAAATTTTTGACAATTTTTATATTAATAATTTTTTAATAATTAAATCTTTTTAACAGTTTTTTATAATAATTTTTTTTATTTTAAACTAAATTAAAAAATCAAAATTATATCCTAATTAAATTCACACACAAAATCATCGTCAAAACCAAAATTTGATCCAAATCCTTAATCCAGCAAAACAGGATGTGTTTGTCTGAATTTTCTCAGAATTCCTTAATTTAAAGATTATCTATGTTAAATCATTAAGAAATAAAATACTCGAATGCGGAAACGTACCTAAATTCATAAATATGAATCATGATTGAAAGAGTTTGGATCTTATGGTTCTTTCGATTTTTTTCAATCAAAGCTTTCTGTATTCCTAGGTGGCTGAATTGCAACTTCTCTGATGGGGAAAGAGTTGCTGAAGCAGCTTTGGTATATTAAGGACTGAAACCTGAAGACATTATTTATATTTGAGCATGTCACCCATTAAACCCTAAAACCTAAATAAAATAGTATCTAACGTCCAAAAGATAATATATCTAAAATCCAAAAGATAATATATCTAAAATCCAAAAGATAATTATTTAGAGAACAAAAGATAATATCTGATTTTATTCTCATTTAATTCCAAATCAAAAGTAATGATAACTTATTCAATTTAGCATTTATAACAATAATTGAGATCATCATTATATAAGTCATTTAATTTGAAATAGCATAATTTATGATTATAATTAATATATGTATTGCCCACAAACAAATTAGAAAATTAAAATAATTTTCTAATAATCTCCCATTTGGGCTATACATATATTCTTTCTTGACATAATCACATCTTATAAATTTTATGCGCACATATGAATGCTATTTCCCCTATTACTTTAACAATCTAGTCCGTTTCATACATTAGATATGAAATTACCGCAGCTTTTATCACATTAAATGTCGTGACTAAACCACGACAATCACCATTCTAATATACTTAACGACATAGATCAAATTTGGATGAGTAATATGGAATTTACATGCCAAGTGATCTCATGCATGTCTATTTGCAGCTGATCCAACTTTAAAACTTTATTGAGATCAAACACAAAACAAATATTAATGAAAATTTCACGTAACATGAAATAAACCATCAACTTAATTTTGCAGAAAAATAATTCAATTATCTGTCATAGGACATATAGCATAAAATAAACTCCCACTAAATCAAGGCATCACAAATATTGACACCCATCCGAGCAATGTGCTCATGAAAGACTTTATGGATCAATTCCTTGGTTAGTGAGTCTGCTAGCATATACTCTGTTCCTATATGTTCTATGGAAATCTGTTTTTCTTAACCATTCTCCTTGACAACTAATAAGAGTTTGATGTCTATATGTTTCGATTTTGTCAAACTCTTATTGTTATTGGAGTATAGTACTGCTGACTTATTGTCACAAAATATCTTTAATGGCCTTTCAATGTTATCTACTATATGAAGCTTGGTGACAAAGTTTCGCAACCATATGCCATAAAATCAGAATCAGAGTACCCAATAATCTCCAAATTTTTTTATCTCCAAATTTTCTGATCTCCGATAAGTAAGCATGTAATCCTTTGTTCTTTTTAGATAACACATTACGCGTTTAACAGCTATCCAATGATCCATACCCGAATTGTTCAAGTATCTACCCAACACTCCCACTATAAATGATATGTCGGGACGTGTGCATACTTGAGCATACGTTAAACTCCCTGGTGCTGATGCATAAGGTTTATTATGCATTGTTGTCTTCTCAATATCATTTTTTAGGGCATTGCTTGAGACTGAACTTGTCTCCTTTAACTACGGGTGTGTCCATTGGTCTATAACTTTCCATGCCATATCTACTCAAAATATTTTTGATATAGTTCTTTTGTGATAATCCAATAATACCTTGAGAGCGATCTCTTAGTATCTTGATTCCTAATACAAAAGAGGCATCACAAAGATCTTTCATTTCAAATTTGTTCGATAGAAATTTCTTAGTTTCATGCAACAAGCCTATATCGTTACTGGCAAGTAGAATGTCATCAACATATAAGACCCAAAAAAGATGTATTTACTCCCACTGAACTTGCGATATACACATTCATCTATGATATTTACCTCAAAACCATGAGGTAGTGACTTGATGAACTTGTGATACTATATTGACGGGAAGCTTATTTGAGACCATAAATGGATTTTCTCCTTTCTCTGTTGGATCTTCTTAATGACACTTCTTGAGGTTGTTGAGCTTGCTGTATGGGTTGGGGTTGAGGAGAATTCTCATTATTTTCCTGTACTGTAACTGGATCTACAATAGGATTCTCATTGTGCTCTTGTACTATAACTGTATTTTGAACAATAATAGACACAAAGACCTCATCATTGTTAGTTACAGAATCCTCATCAAAAGCAACATTTCTAATATTTCCTTCCCCCAAACTCAACATCCTCAAGAAATTTCGCATTTTCCGTTTCAAAAATAGACCTTGCTGCAGGATTGTAAAACTTGTACCCCCGTGAACGCTCAGCGTAACCAACAAAGTAGCAACTAATTGTCCTTGAGTCCAATTTTCTTTCATACGGCCTATAAGGTCGCGCCTCAGCTGGACAACCCCAAATATGCAAATGCTTTATACTGGGCATTTTTCCAGTCCAAATTTCATAAGGGGTTTTGTTAACTGCTTTGCTTGGCACCCTATTAAGGATGTATACCGCGGTCTTTAAGGCTTCTCTCCAGAGTGATTCAGACAAGGTGGAATGATCAATCATACTTCTCACCATGTCCTTAAGAGTTCGGCTCCTTCGCTCTGCAACACCATTCATGCTAGGTTTGCCTGACATGGTGTATTGCAGAACAATACCACACTCCTTTAGAAAAAGAGCAAAAGGCCCAGGACGTTGCTCACCTGAACCGTCATATCTTCCGTAGTATTCACCACCACGATCAGATTTGACAGCTTTAATTTTTTTCCCAAGTTGAAGTTCAACTTCAGCTTTGAAAGACTTGAAAACATCAAAGGCTTAGAACTTTTCATGAATTAAATATAGATACCCGTAACGAGAGTAATCATCTATGAACGTAATAAAATACCGTTGTCCATTCCAAGAGACAGTAAGGAATGAGCCACATATATCAGTTTGTATCAGTTCTTAGATATCTTTAGCTCTCTCGGCACCTAATTTTCTTTCGTTTGTCCTTTTTCTCTTTATGCACTCAATGCAGACTTCAAAGTCTACCAAAATTAGGGGTTCAAGAACTCCATCCAACATGAGCTTCTGAATTCTCTGTTTAGAGATGAGACCTAGGCGTTTGTACCATAATGATGCCGAATTCTCATTTAGTTTTCGTTTTGTACCTGTTTGCAGTATTTCATTATTATAGGAATTCAAATCAAGCCTATATAGATTATCCACCAAATGACCAGAGCAAATATTATTCAAATTATAAAAGAGACTGACTTTATCACTTTATTATTTCTGAAAGGAACAAAAATAACTTGATTTGTCCAAACGAGAAACAGAAACTAAATTTCGTCTAAATAACGGTACATAAAATGTCTCTAATAAATCCAAGTAAAATCCACTTGTAGAACATAATCTAAAGGTTCCTATAGTTTCGATTGCAACTATATTGCCGTCTACCACATAGATGTATCTTTCAGCATCACTTGGCGGTCGGCTCCACAGGCAACCCTGTATAGTAACACTTACATGAGTAGTAGCAGCAGAATCTAACCACCAAGTATCAACAGTTGCATAACTTAAACTAGTCTCAGAACAAACGAAAGTAAGAATTATACCCTTCTTTACACGCCAGGTGGCATATTTGGTACAATCCTTCTTCATGTGTCCCACCTTCTTATAGAAGAAGCAGGTTGAAACTTGATCTTGTTTCTTAGCCCTTTTCTGCTGAGAAGGCACATCCGCAGTAGTATCACGCTTTTTTTTATACTGAAAAGATGAAGCCATGTGAGCACTTTCAGTCTTATCTTGCTGTAGTCTCTCTTCTTCTTGCACACAGTGATATATAAGCTCGTTTAAGGACCAGGTGTCCTTCAGAGTGTTATAACTCACTTTGAATTGCCCACTCAAA
This sequence comes from Arachis hypogaea, assembly GCF_003086295.3. Taxonomy (NCBI): domain Eukaryota; kingdom Viridiplantae; phylum Streptophyta; class Magnoliopsida; order Fabales; family Fabaceae; genus Arachis; species Arachis hypogaea. Next base: position 149,424,656 of record NC_092054.1, on the reverse strand, counting down.
GTGTGCAGGAAGGGAGATCAAAATGAAATATACGAGTAAATCTTCAAACAACTCTAACTTTAGTGCTTTCAATTTTGAAGCAAGATGAGACATTTCCATAATGTACTCCCTTATATTCCCTTCACCTTTATACCTCATGGAGACAAGTTTGCTCAAAAGGCTACTTGCTTCCACCTTTTCATTCTGTTCGGCATCTTTGTCCTTAGTAATTGAGCCCCGAAATGTCTCAGGAATTGAGTGCTTCATGATCATAATGCTCATTCGATTGGATATTTCTCACTCCTCTATATTTTAACCTCATTGAGATTTTCTGGAATGGAAGTGGGTTTCTCCTCTCGAAGAACTATATCCAGATCCATACAACTGAGGACATTTTTCATGGTATCCTTCCAAACCATAAAGTTTGAACCATTCAGCATAGAAATACTGCTAATTTGTGCAGAAATATTGGTAGCTGAAGTCATAGTTTCTAGATTAGAACAAAAAATATGTAGTAAATATTAGTTAATTAATAGAAAAATTTCATGTTGAGATATTTAGAACAACATTAATTTTCAATCTTTGGATAGAAAAATTAACTATAAGTGATACTCTTATTGTAGTAATCAAATATTGTCAAAATTCCTGTCACACATTAAGCCTTTCTTTGGACCGACTTAATGCGCACATGGAAACGTAAACTTCGCAACTTATTTATTACCGCAAATATTTTCTATTAATTGGCCAAATAATAACCTTCTTTTAGGCCGATTATTGACCACATAATTAATAGAAAATAAACAAAAATGTATAATGTTTATTATTTTGCCAAACAATAAACTTCCTTTGAACCGATTATTGTTCGCATAAATAATTAACATTATTTTTTATTACTCAAATATTATTAATATGTACACATAATTTGGCCAAATATAGATCTTTCTTTAAGTAGATCAATATTTACATAAGTGACGTATACATAATAATCCTTATATCCTAAAAGGAATTATTAATCAATTGTATACTAAATTAACAGCACATATAATTAAATTTAAAACAATCATATTAATATTCTATACTTTATATTAGAATAAATCAATTATCATTATATAAAAAAAAAGTTGGATACAGCAACATATATATTTCAGAACAAAGTGCCAAATCCATATATAGTCACAACGAACATAAATATTATGAACATTATATCATATAAAAAAAAAAGGTAATCATAACACGCTTGTTATAGACGCACAATATATATATATAAATGTTCATACACGATACGCGTATGTATATAAAGAATTGCATTCAGGACATTGGCATAAAAAAAATTAATTCTTGTGCTCGTACATCAATACCAGTTATATATGATGCGCACATACACATGGATGTCGATCCAAAAGAATAATAAAAAATTTATATTTTTATGACTAAATTATGGATGGCTATAATATCACTTGTTGGAATTCTTTCTGAATTCCTTAATCCAAAGATTATTCATATTAAATTATTAAGAAATTAAATAAAATACTCGAATGCGAAAGCATACCTGAATTCATAAATATGAATCATGATTAGAAAAGTTTGGATCTTGTGTTCTTTCGATCTTTCTCAACCAAAGTCTTCTGTATTCTTAGGCGGCTGAATTGCAACTTCTCTGATGAAGAAAGAATTGCTGAGGCGGTTTTGGTATATTGGGGACCGAAACCCTGAAGGCACTATTTATATTTGAACATGGCACCAATTAAAACCTAAAACTCAAATAAAATAGTATCTAAAGTCCAAAAGATAATATATCTAAAATTCAAAAAATAATTATCTAGACAACAAAAAATAATATCTGATTTTATTCTCATTTAATTCCAAATCAAAAATAATGATGACTTATTCAATTTAACATTTATAACAATAATTGACATTATCATTATATAATTCATTTAATTTGAAATAGCATAATTTGTAATTATAATTAATATATGTATTGCTCACGAACAAATTAAAAAATTAAAATAATTTTCTAACAGTGTTAATTTCAATCCTTTTTCAACCCAAAAATCGAGTTGATAGATGTAATGATTGAATCCAAGAAGGAAACATACTCCATGAACGTGTTCACATTTCACAAACCTGGTTATTTAGAGTGGAACTAAAGACGTATTAGCAAAAATTTATATTATAATAATTTTATTTAAACGTTAAACAAATAAAAATAATTGGATTATAACTACTTGTGTTTAGTTTTCACTTTACCGTGAACAATATCTGTGAGAGGAGCACCACAAAGAGTTGGAAATTGAAATTGAAACTGTTGAATGACAACATCAACTAACTGAATGAGATGCTTAGAGGGACTTCAATCCAAACTAGATTAGCTGGGAAATTAAAGGATTCATAGGATGTTATTACTCTGATACAGACAGACCCTGCATGCATTAATTAATTAGTTTTCCATTATCACTAGGATGTTAATACTACTACTATGCTAGCATTAATGAAAACCTAGCAATTGAAGCTGTTGAGCTGTCCCTTTTAAGAGATCCCTCTTAAGGATCAATTTCAAGCATGAAAATAATTTATTACTAGATTAAGGCCAGAACTAAATTAACTATAATATAAATTTAAAATATTATATATATTACTTAGAAATATATTAGATAATAATAAATTAATAATAAATTTAATAACTAATTTGTAAAAAATATTGATTATATTAATTTAATTTGACAATTTATATATGATTCAATAATATTATTATTCAACAAAAAAAGATATACAAAGAAAAATATATCATTTTAATATAGATAATAATTATGTTTAACTGTTATTTTATAATTTAATTGAATAATAATATGAATTAAATTTAATTAATTAAGAAGTTTAAAATTTTGTCTGACAGCATATTAAAATTAATTTAAATTTTATAATGGTTGATTTAAATTTTATAATGGTTGATGTTAAATAACAATTTAAAATAAAATTTATAATTATAAAAATAAAATTATACATAAATTAAATTATAAGTAATAAAAATATTTAATTAAAGTTTATTCATCTGATTTCATATAATTTTTTTTAAATAGTCACTTTTTTTATTTTTTTATTTTTTTTAGGTTATATTTAAATACTATGATATAGTGATAAAACTATAAGATAAAATATAAGTATAAATATTATTGATTTTTTGATAATTAAAAATGACATTCATCAATTTTCTAATTTTATTTTTATGAATCATGACAGCATGTATTTTTAACAATATTGTTATAATTAAATAATAATAAAAAATATAAATTGTTAAAAGAAAAAAGAAGTGATATAATATATGTGACAAAGACACTATACAACTTATGAATATAATTAGTTAATTACACAAAGAAATATAAAAAATTAATGAATACAATCACACAATCATCTAATACATACTATACTGGATGCCTCCGGTACGGGTTGAGAGATGGATCGAGAACTTGCAGGTCGAGGCGGATGCTGGATTATTTGACTGGAGCAACGGGGGGTGGTACCTGCAAAGACACTCCGACGCAGAATGGATCTAAGAGGTAGAGGGTGTGTGGAATGAATGAATACCTGGAGGGACCTGGGTCCTCTATTTATAGGCAATGGTAGTTATCTTATCTTATCTTATTTGGCTAAGATAAGGAGACGTTTGGATTTGAAAGTTGGTTAGGAGCTTCCATGTGCCGGTTTCGGGCCTTCTAGAAGGGTGAAGTAGTTTGGATCCGGGTAACCGGGTTTGGAGACGGTTCCGGGTGTGGAAGTCGCGAGCCGGATCCGTAACAGTTGCCCCCGCAGCGGGAGGGTGAGCGAGGTCGGCCTTTACCGCTGGAGGATATGGTTTTTGGCTGTTTGGTGGCCCTTTTCTGGTGGTAGGTCGGCGCGTTGGGCTTCGGACTTCGCGGTTCAGTGGGGGTTCGTCTTCCCTGGAGTCTGAAGACCGTTCGATTGGCACGGCTTCTCTGATCCGCCGCGTCCGTTTCATCTTCTGAGGCGCGCTTACCGTTTTATGTTCCCAAGGGAGCATTTATTACGAGGGGACGTTTGGATTGTAATTCCATTTTCGCCCTTACTGTGTTAAGTTGTAGTTGGGGTTATTTACGTCCTTTTATCTTTTTCAAAAACCGTTTTGGTTTTTGCATTTTCTTCCTTCGTTCGTTTCATTTCCTGGTTATTCTTCTTCTTTTGTGGATGCCTCTTTCTCTCCTTTCGTATTTTTGGTGATAGTTCCTGCTTCTTTGTTGCGTTTTTGCTTTCCTGCTACTCCAAGTTTACATTCGCACTTTCAGGTTGGTGTTCTTCTCTTTTTTATCCTCCTAATCTGCATTGCCTGATGATTGTGCTCCTACTTTACTTCGTACGCCTCTGTTTTGTGTTTTTTGGTTTAGTGTGGGTTAGGGCTGTATTTGGCTTTGGTATGATAGTTCTTTGTTTTTCTGGGGTAGTGAGTTTTTAAGGGGGGTGAGCACCACTGTGTTGTTGGCGGTAGGTAGTGGTGTGTGTTTTGACTTTCTCCCTAGTTTATGGCGTACGGTTTTTGGACTGACGGTGGTGCTCGCCTTTATTTTAGGTATGGCTCGGTGGAGGACTGAGGGTACGCGAGTTCCGGTGGCTCCCGCCGGTGGCGTTCCTTCCCTTTATTCCTGGGTAACCAGTAATGTGTGGGGAACGCCGTCTCGGGTTACGGAGGCGGACCTTCAGCGGCTCCGTGAACAAGGGGCTGTTTGCGGAGGGGGTGATGCCGAGCGTGAGTATGAGCTAGCCCTACTGGGGGTGGACGAGAGGGTTTGTTACACTAACCTTGACTCGTCGACCGTCCCCGATTGGATGTGGGTATACGAGGCGATGTTCACCCGGCTTAGTGTGTGGCATCCATTTTCTCCATTCGTGCAGCAACTCTTGAGCCGGTGCTCCGTTGTGCCGTCCCAGCTGCATCCAAATAGCTGGGTGGCTATACGGTCTTTTGAGCTTGTTTGTGAGTTTCTTGAACTCCCGGCTTCGGTGAATGTCTTTCTTTTCCTTTTCTTGTGCACTTTACCGACCAAAGAGGGGAAGCACAAGAAGGGGTATATGTCTTTTAGGGCTCAGCCTCACCGTCGTGTCTTCGGTTTATACGAGGACTCCTTCCATGGTTTTAAGAGTGGATACTTCAAGGTTCGCCCTGCTAGGGGGCGTCACCCTTTCTGGCTAACGCTGGAGGGGGAGCACCGATTTCCTACGTATTGGAATTTCGGTGCGGGGCCTTCTATTTTGACGCGGGTAACTTAGGAGTTTTTGTCTTCGGAGGATCGGGACGTGGCCCTTGTCCTTTGGCAGTTGTTTGTGAACGTCCTTTTAACCCTAGGGATGTGATGGGTGATTCGGTGGCTTGCCAGGCTTATGTCGGTGTGTACTGTCTCTCTCTCTCTTTTTTTTTGAGTTGGATACTTATGCTTTTTTCCTTTGCCTTCTTTTTAAGTTGAAATGGCTGGTGGTCTGACGACTCTTGCTAGGCTGAAGGCTCAGCTGTCCCAGGGGACTCCTTCTGGCGGTTCTCCATCCACTCCTACCTCCCGTCCCGCCGATGACACGAGGGCTGCTTCTGAGGAACTCATCTTGACTGAGGGTGGTGCCCAGGGGTCGGGTCATGGTTTGGGAGTGGATGTTGACGACAAGGTTGTTGTCGTCTCGCCGAAGAGTGCTTCCCGGAAGCGGAGGCGGTTGGAGGATGCTGATAGTGAGAACTTGGTGGAGGGGGATACCGTGGTCCCGTCGGTGATGGATCGCCATTTTGATGCCCCTGCTTTTATAGATGAGCACCTCTTGCCTGGCACGGAGGAGTTTTTTCGTGAGTGTGATGTGGCTTTTCAAGCAAAGTCACTTTATCGTTCTCTCCTCCGTTCTGCCGTAATTGTGCGAAAGGCTGAGCCTGTGATGGCCCAGGTGGGTCTTCTGGATAAGAAACTGCGCCAGTCTCAGGCCGAAGTTACAAAGTTGAAGGAGCAGCTTGCGGTTGCCGAATTGGCGAGGGAGAGGGCGGTGAAGGCGTCCAAGGAGTCCGGTGCCGAGATCCTTCGTCTGTCCGAGGTTGAGACTTCGCTCTTATCTCAGCTTGGGGAAGAGCGGAGGAAGGCCTCAGACGCCGAGTCCCGAGCTGCCGTGCTTCTCTCCGAGATGGGCGGCCTGAAGACTGACGTGGCGAGCTTAAAGGCTGAGGTTGAGAGTCTGAAGGAGGAAAAGGTCGTGTTGCTTGCGGATGTGAAGGAGGCTATTGCTGCTACTGAGGAGACGATGAGGGCCCAGGCTTTAGTCCTTGTGCCGGATATGGATGTGTCCGTGATGGGGGCGTTCAAGACTGTCCGTGATGGCCAGATCGTTGACCTTGAGTAGACTTCTTTTTTCTTTTGATTATGTTTAGAACTTTGTAACTTTGTCGATATTTTGGCCGTGTGGCCGTAAGTTATGACTCTGAACTTTTTAGGCATGTTTAGGCCGTAAATTTGGCATGTTTGTTTTAAGTGTTTTTGAGCCGTGTATTGTGACTCTTCTTGCGTTCCCGGTTTAGTTGGGAGGGGCCGACCGTCGCGGGGTCGTGTAATCGTTATTTCGTGGATATCCGTTTATTAGGCCTTGGGGATGATCAGTTTCCTAGTGGTGGCCGCGTGTTTTATGCCATTTTAATGTGGGGTTTGGGGGAGAGATGCGAGGCAATTATGTGAATATAGATGGAATTTTATTAAGTTGAGCCTCGTTAAAACCCTCGTGGGGAAAGAGTACCCGGGAACAATTGATAATGAATCATAAAATAAAAATAAGTAAAACACAAATTTTGAGGGTTTGATGTATGCCTACGTGTAATATCGCCGTAAGCTGGCGGTGTTCCAGGTTCTCGGGATCTCAGTTCCGTTGAGCTTTTCAAGCTTGTAGGCCCCCTTTCCGATTACTCCTTTGACTCGGTATGGGCCTTCCTAATTGGGGGTGAGCTTTCCTTCTCCTAGCGTGGGGGCTCCGATGTCGTTTCATCGTAAGACCAAGTCATCGGGTGAGAAGTCTCTCCGTATTACGCCGTGATTGTACCTTGTCTTGATTTTTTGTTTTAAGGCTAGTTCTCGCATGTGAGCTATGGACCTGATTTCTTCTGTGAAGTCTCGCTCGGTGTCCTCGTCACTGCCCCCGATGGTTCTTCGCGGACTAGGGTCCCTGACCTCGACGGGGATGATGGCCTCTATCCCGTATGTGAGGCAGAAGGGGGTCTCCCCGGTGGAGCTTTGGGGGGTGGTCCGATATGACCAGAGTACCGATCCGAGCTCGTCGGCTCAGAGTCCTTTGGCTTCGTCAAGTCATTTTTTGAGTCCTTTTACTATTATTTTGTTTGCAGATTTGACTTGTCCGTTTGTCTGGGGGTGTTCTACCGAGCTGAAGTGTTGGGATATATGTAGTCCTTCCAGGAACTCCCTGAACTTTTTGTCGGTGAACTGGGTTCTGTTGTCCGAGATTATGACTTCCGGGATGCCAAAACGGGTTATAATATTTCTCCAGAGGAACTTGCGACATTGGGCTGCCGTGATAGAGGCTAGGGGTTCGGCTTTGACCCATTTGGTATAATAGTCTACTGCGACTATGATATACCGGAGTTGTCCTGGGGCCGTTGGAAAGGGGCCAACGAGGTCGACGCCCCACGTTCCGAATGGCCGATCCACCGTTATAATGTTGAGTCGGTGTGGGGCGGCTTTGTGGTAGTCTGAATGCCTTTGGCATTTGTCGCAGTTTTTGACTGTTTGTATGGAGTCTTTAATGATTGTGGGCCAGAAGTATCCAGCTCGGACGATCTTTTGGGCCAAAGTTTTGTCTCTGATGTGGTGGCCGCAGCATCCTTTGTGGACTTCGCGAAGTATGTACTCTGTGTCCCCGGGCTCGATGCATTTGAGTAGGGGTTGCGAAAATCCTCGTTTGTATAGTTGTCCTGTTATGACAGTGTAATTGGCGGGTTCTCTTTTTATCCGATTTGCTTCTTTAGGGTCCTCGGGTAGTATTCCATCAAGGAGGTATTGTAGGATATGAAAGGTCCATGATTCCTGGTTGGAAACTGGTAGGACGGTGCCGGGCGTCGCCGATACGGATGGCGTCCTGGCAACTTCCTGGATTAGCGACCGGTTACCTTGTCTTGGCTTGGTGCTGGCCAGTTTCGATAGGAGGTCTGCCCTGGCATTTTGTTCTCTGGGGACGTGCTGTATGGTTACATGATCGAATTCTTCCTTTAGCTTGTTTACTTTGGTGAGGTATTGTTGGAGCAGGGGGTCTCTTGTTTGGTAGTTTCTGTTAACTTGGGAGCTGACTACCTGCGAGTCGATGCATACCTCCAAAATTTTTGCCCCGACTTCTTTGGATAGAGTTAAGCCGGCTAAGAGAGCTTCTTATTCTGCTTGGTTATTGGATACCGGGAACTCGTATCGAACGGATTGTTCGATTGCGATCCCGTTTTGACTTTCGAGTATGACTCCGGCTCCGCCGGAGGTGGTATTAGATGAGCCGTCTACGTGTAATTTCCAAGTTTTGGGGATGGGATTTCCTGGTGTCATCTCGGCGATGAAGTCTTCCATGGCCTGCGCTTTGATTGCATTCCAAGGTTCGAATTTTATTTGGAATTGGGATAGTTCGATGGACCATGCTAGCATCCTCCCCGCTAGGTCGGTTCGGACCGTAATGGGATGGGCTTGGAAGTATTGTCAGAGACGACGGGATGCCGTGAGGAGCGCGAAGGCGAGTTTCTCGAGGCGTGAGTAGCGTGATTCTGTGTCTTGTAAGACTTTGCTTATGAAGTAAATGGGCCGTTGGGCTTTATTCTCGTCTTCTCAGATGAGTGCTGCTGTGAGGGCTTCTTCTGTTATAGATAAGTACAGGTAAAGGATCTCTCCTGTTTGGGGTTTAGCGAGAACCGGGGGTTCCACTAGGACTTTCTTGAAATGTTGGAACGCCTTTTCACATTTTGCTTCCCATTTGAAGGGGGTTCCCTTTTTCATGAGTTTGAAGAAAGAGATCGCCTTTTGAGCCGACGCGCCGAGAAAACGGGATAATGCGGTTAGCCGGCCAGTGAGTTTCTGGATGTCTTTGAGGTTTTTTGGGCTTGCCATTTCAAGGATGGCTCTGTATTTTTCGGGGCTTGCCTCTACCCCGTGTTGTGTGATCATGAAACCGAGGAACTTTCCTGCTTCCATCCCAAATGCACATTTGGTTGGGTTGAGGCGCATTCGATGTTTCCTTAAGGTATTCATTATGAGCTCGAGGTCGCTGATGAGTTGTTCGCTAGATTTGGTCTTCACAAGCATGTCGTCTATATAGACTTCTAGCTTGGTCCCGGACAGGTCTTGGAATATTTTGTTAACGAGTCTTTGGTAGGTGGCTCCGGCGTTTTTTAGACCGAAGGGCATGACTTTGTAACAGTATGTGCCGTCGGGGGTGATGAAGGCCATTTTTTCCGCGTCGGACGGGTGCATGGGTATCTGGTTGTACCCAGAGTATGCGTCCATGAAGCTGAGGTATTGGTGGCTGGATGCGGCGTCTACTAGTCCATCAATGTTTGGTAGGGGGAAGGCGTCTTTTGGATAGACTTTGTTTAAGTCCGTGTAATCGACGCACATCCGCCATTTTCCGTTAGCCTTTTTTACTAGTACGACGTTAGCCAGCCAGGTCGCATAGGGTAGTTCCCTGATAAAGCCTGCTTCGAGGAGGGCTTTGACTTGTTTTTTGACTTCGGCAGCTCGGTCGGGGGATATTTTTCGTCTCCTTTGTGTGACGGGCTTAGCCATTGGATCTACGGCTAGCCGGTGGGATATTAGGTCGGGGTCTATGCCCGGCATGTCGGCGGGTGTGATTGCGAACATATCTCTATTCTGTTTTAAGAGGCGTGAGAGGTCCTCCTTGAGGTTGTAGGGGAGGTTCCGATTGATGAAAGTGTGTTCTTCTTTGGTTTGGCCTATTTGTAGCTTCTCCATGTCCCTCTCTGGTTCTGGTCGAGGTTGCCCGTCTTGTCGGGTGTCCAGGTCGGCTAAGAATATGCCGGCCGCGTCCCGAGATCTCTTTCCTAGGGCTAAGCTAGTGTTGTCGCATTCTACCGCCGTTTCCCAGTCTCCGTGGATAGTCCTGACGGAGCCATCTTCTGTTGTGAACTTCATTGGAGGTATTTGGTGAAGATGACGGCGGAGAGGTCATTTATTGTTTTCCTTCCAAGGATGACATTATAGGCGGTGGAGTCTTTGAGGGCTACGAATTCGGACAGAATTGTCTTCCTGTGGTCTCCCTTATGGTAAGGGGGAGGATAATGGAGCCATCCAGTTTGAGGAAGTTATCCCCCAGCCCGGTTACTCCATTGAGGTGTGTTTGGAGGTTGTCGTTGCGGAGTCCGAGTTTGTCGAAAGCCCCTCTGAAAAGGATGTTGGAGTCTGCTCCCGTGTCGACTAGTATTCTTCTGACTAGTCCAGTTCCGATCTTTGCCGAGATGACGAAGGGGGCATCTTCTGCCGAGGTACCGTGCTGACAATCCTCGGGGGAGAACGTTATTGCTTTATCGGTGGTGGTTGAATTTTGTTGTCTGACTGAAATTACTTTGAGGTCCTTTTTTAGTGCCGATTTTGATTTCCCCGGGACATCTTTGCCTGTGATGACATTCACCATAATGGTTGGGTCGGCTTCCGGCCTTTCTCTGGGGCCTTGTCTTTGTGCTCTCGGGTTATGTCCTTCTCTTTCTAGTGATCGTTCCTTTTCCGCGCGTCTTGGTTCCCTGATAATTTTGGCAAACTCGGGGAGTTTGCCATCTCGTATAGCTTGTTCAAGGGCGTCTTTTAGATCAAAGCAGTCCTGTGTCCTATGTCCGTATCCTCGGTGGTAGTCGCAGTAGAAGGTCTTGTTGCCGCCTGTTCTCTCTTTTAGCTGTCGGGCCTTCGAGAGGATGCCGCGGTCTGCTATTTGGTGGTATATTTCGGTGATCGGTGCTGTCAGTGGTGTGTAGTTGGAGAATTTTCTGACTCTGGGGGGTCGGTTTGTGTTCATTGGCTTGTGGTGTTCTTTCTGATTCTCTCTGGGGGAGGGGTTATGCCGCGGTGCCGATAAGCCGTGTTGTGTGCTGCCATGCTGCCGTTTGTTGGCGGCTACGACTTGGCTTACTTCTTCGTCGTTTATGTACTCCTTTGCGATGCTTTTTATTTCGTGCATAGTCCATACTGGTTTGGTAGTAAGGTGTTTTTGGAAGTCCTCGTTCATGAGTCCGTTTGTAAGGCAAAGGCTTGCGACCGAGTCTGTGAGTCCGTCGACTGTCAGGCACTCGTCGTTGAATCGGTTGAGGTACTTCCTTGTGGACTCGTCTTGTTTCTGCATGACTCTCAATAGGCTGATGGGGTGTTTGGCTTTGGTGATTCTGGTGGTGAATTGGGCCATGAACTTCCATGAGATGTCGTGAAATCTGGTTATGGATCCGTTGGGAAGGGCATTGAACCAGTTGATCGCTGGCCCAGCTAGGGTTACTGGGAAGGCTCTGCATCGGACGACGTCGGCAGCGCCTTCTAGGTTCATCCTGGCCTCGAAGGCCGTTAAGTGCTCCTGGGGATCTTTGGTTCCGTCGTACTTCATGTTCGTGGGTTTATCAAAGCCTTTAGGGAGTTTTGCTTTGAAGATTCTCTCGGTGAAGGGAGTGGCTCCCATTATCACGTGGTCGTTTCTCGTGCGTTTGGTCTCTCGGTGCCGTCGGTGACGTTTGTGTGAACTGGATCGCGGGAGACACTGCAGTCATACCTTTTGCTGTGTCGCCGTTCTGGCGATTTGCCGTGTCTCGGGTCACGCGAGATGCTTCGATTGTGCTTCTTGGTATGTCGTCGTTCTGGCGATCTGCCGTGGCGAGATCTTGATCTGGAGGTTGCGTGACTTCCGTTTTCGGCGTTTGTGTTTTTCCTTAGTAGCAACTCGGCCCTCGAGTTCCTGTACTCGGAGGCAGAGGTCTTTGATTATTTGGGCTGCTTTGTCTCCTAGGTCTTCGGGATGTCGTGCTTCGATGATAACGGGGCCGTTCTCTTTGTTATGCACTGGAGTAGTTTGGCGGATGGCGCTTGCTATCCTTCTGTGGGGTACAACTTCTTGGTGTTCAGGAGTAGGGTTCCTTGTTCGGGAGTTATCTTGGTGGCTAACGGAATGCTCTTCGAGTTCGTCCGCCATTCCGACTTAATCGGTGCAAGTTTCCCACAGACGGCGCCAATGTACTGGATGCCTCCGGTACGGGTTGAGAGATGGATCGGGAACTTGCAGGTCGAGGCGGATGCCGGATTATTTGACTGGAGCAACGGGGGGTGGTACCTGCAAAGACACTCCAATGCTCAAGTCAGAATGGATCTAAGAGGTAGAGGGTGTGTGGAATGAATGAATACTTGGAGGGACCTGGGTCCTCTATTTATAGGCAATGGTAGTTATCTTATCTTATCTTATCTGGCTAAGATAAGGGAGACGTTTGGATTTGAAAGTTGGTTAGGAGCTTCCATGGGCCGGTTTCAGGCCTTCCAGAAGGGTGAAGTAGTTTGGATCCGGGTAACCGGGTTTGGAGACGGTTCCGGGTGTGGAAGTCGTGGGCCGGATCCGTAACACATACGTTTAGCAAAGAATTAACATTAACATTGACAACGATAGTGTAATCTACATAAAAATAAAGGATAAAAAATATAAAAAATTAAGATTTAAAAATAATTTTATAATATTATAGAAAGATATGTTATTATGAAGAGATAAAAGTACCATAAAAATCTCATGGTATAATGCAAAGATAGAAGATTATGCCACCTAAAAAAATTTTATGTGACAACATAGAGTGAAATCAAATGTCTAAAAATGATTGTAAAATTATCTTGTGCTCTCTTTTAATATATTATAATAAGTAATAAAAAAATTTAATTAAATTTTATTCACCTAATTTCATATAATTTTTTTTTACTTTTAAATAGTTAGTTTTATTTATTTATTTATTTTTTATCTTTTTAAGGTTATATTTAAATACTATAGTACAATGATAAAATTATTAGATAAAATACAAGTAAGAATATTATTAATATTTTGATAATTAAAAATAATATTTAATTTTTCTAATTTTACTTTTCATGAATCAGGATAACATGTATTTTTAATGATATTATTACAACTAATTGATATTAAAAAATATAAATTGTTGAAAAGAAAAAGAAGTGATATATAAGTGACAGACAATATATAACTCATGAATACAATTACAAAGAAATAGAAAAATTAATAAATACAATCACACAATGACCTAATACATATGTTTAGCAAATTAAAAAAAATAAAAATAAAAACTATGGTCATCAATCAAATTCTAATTGTGCAAAAAAGAATAGCAAGAACTGAGAGGGAGAAGGAGAAAAATGTATGAGATTATGTGAGAGGAGGTAAAGAAAATATGTAAAATAAATGTTGATTTATATAATAAATATAAAAATAAGTAATGAGTATAAAAGGAGAAGAGAAAGAATGAATTTTTAATTAAATTTATACCTATTAAAAATAATTAATATTAGCATTGAAAGTAATAGTATAATCTATATAAAAATAAAGGATAAGAGAATATGAAAAGTTAAGGTTAAAAAAGAATCATATAACATTATATAAAAATAGATTATTATGAGAAAATAAAAATACAATGAGAATCTTATGACATAATACAAAAATAGAAAATTATGTTTACGTTATGTGAATTAGTCACTTAAACTGACGTGACATAATATTAAAAAGCTAAAAGACTAATAATGCATCTAAAAATTATTTTAAGCTCTGTTTTAATATATTACTAATAGATTGGAAATGAGTCAAATGACTATTGTTGTGGATAATATTGTAATTACACTTATATTATACATTCAAGTCTTTTTGATAACTAAGTCCAACCAAGTTGATCCAAGTTCAATAAAAATCAGTTTCATTAGTTGAGCGTACATACAGGCTCCAACTGCGTGAAACGGTTCGTGCGTTCTTCTTCTTCTTTTTCTTCTCCTTCTTGTTAAGAGAGTAAATAAGAAGGTAAAACAAAAAGAAAAAAATGAATAAGAAAAGAAAATGACAGTAGAAAACGAAAATGAAAGAGAATAAAATGACAGTGTGCATTTACATCATTCATTGTCTTCGAAAATGAAATACCTGTTCAAATAAGATCAAAGAGCATTGATTGTGAACGAAGAGAATATAGAGAACAAAGAGAACACAAAGAAGGAAGTGAACGTAGAAAACATTGAGAAAATTAAAAAAAAAAAACGAAATCCGCATAGAAATGGCAGTTATATATAGTCGCGCGTTAATTCAAATAGTTGTTAGAGGTAGTGGCGCATGAAAATAAATTAGGTTATAACAATTAACTAAGTTTGGTTAGTCTAGTAGTTAGTTCACTAGTCTATTTAAGCAAACGCCAGAGGTTAGAATCTTACCTTATGGATATAATAACCTATTGGCCAACAATAAACTCTTAAATGTGACAGATTAGTTTTTAACCTACTAGATTAAGAGAGATCGTGACAAAAAAAAAAACCAAAAATTATAGCAATTTAATTGAATTTAGTTAGTTAAATAATTTGGATATAAAATTTTATTATTGTAATAATTAATGATAATAAAAGGCCGACAATTCCTTGTCATTATTCAAATTTGTTATAAAATAACTAAATAAATAAATAAGGAAGAGGTAACAAACAGAAATATAATTAGATAACAATATTAAACACAATTACTATCTCAATATAAAAGAGATGATACTTATATATGTATTAACATATGAAAGAAAGAGAGGAAGAGTTTTGTATATAGATAATATAAATAGAGAGAGAATTTTTATTGCTTCTGTATATGTGTGTAATATTCTTGAGATTGCTCCTCTATTTATAAACGTATGAAGTTTGCTTTTCAACTTCATTTAGCATTGGAAATAAAATTCAACCGCCCATATTAATGGGCATCTAATTTGATCTTATCACAATACTCCCCCTTAGATGCCCATTTAGGATTATTGCCTCGTCAAAACCTTACTAAAGAAAAACCCAGTGGGAAAAAAACCTTAGTGAAGGAAAAAGAGTATAATATCCTTTAGTGATAGAGACTGCCTCATTAAAAACCTTGTCAAGAAAAATCCAATGGAAAAAAACCTGACCAAGGAAAACAGAGTACAGTCTCCCCCTCTTGTCGACATCAGTTGATGTCTCGAAATCGGCGCATCCCAATCTCATGTACCAATCTTTCAAAGGAGGATTTTGGGAGTGACTTCGTAAATAAATCTACCAAATGTCACTTGAGCAGATCTGTTGGACATCAATTGTCCCTTGATTTTGAAGATCATGATTGAAGAAGAATTTGGGAGAAATATGCTTTGTTCTATCACTTTTAATGTATCCGCCTTTAAGTTGAGCAATGCATGCTGTATTATCTTCAAACAGGACAGTTGGAGCTATCTTATGATCAATCAGTCCACATGATGACAGAATATATTGAATCAGACTCCTCAGCTAAAAGCACTCGCGACTAGCTTCATGAATCGCAAGTATTTCGGCATGATTAGAGGATGTTGCAGCAATCGTTTGTTTCGTGGACCTCCATGATATAGCTGTACCACCATATGTGAACATGTATCCTGTTCAAGATCTCCCTTTATGTGGATCAGACAAGTATCCAGCATCTGCATAGCCAACTAATTGTGACTTGGATCCATAGAGATAAAACAATCCCATATCAACCGTTCCATGAAGATATCAAAATATTTGTTTGATTCCACTCCAATATCTTCTGGTTGAAGAGGAACTATATCTTGCTAGTAGGTTCACAACAAATGATATATCGGGTCGTGTATTATTAGCAAGATACATTAGCGCTCCAATGGCACTAAGATATGGTACTTCTGGACCAAGGATATCTTCATTTTCTTCTTTAGGACAGAATTGATCATTTTTCACATCCAAAGATCTTACGATCATTGGAGTACTTAATGGATGTGACTTATCCATATAAAATCTCTTCAAGATCTTTTCTGTGTATGTTGTTTGATGAATAAAGATCCCTTTTTTTATATGCTCGATCTGCAGGCCGAGACAAAATTTAGTTCTTCCAAGATCTTTCATCTCAAACTCTTCTTTTAGAGTTTTTATAATTGTTGGAATCTTTTCAGAAGTCCCAATGATATTTAAATCATCAACGTACACAGCAATTATAATGAATCCAGATGCAAATTTCTTTATGAAAACACATGGGCAAATATCATCATTCTTAAATCCATTTTTGGGCAGATACTCAGTAAGACGATTATACCACATTCGTCCAGATTGCTTTAGACTATATAAAGATCTTTGTAATTTGACTGAGTATAACCCCTGTGAATATTCATTGGATGGTTTAGATATCTTTAATCCTTCAGGGACTTTCATATAGATATCACGATCTAATGAGCCGTATAAGTAGGCTGTTACCACATCCATTAAATGCATATGCAATTTATGATATGCAGATAAACTGACCAAATAACGCAATGTTATCGCATCCACTACAGGGGAATACGTTTCTTCATAATCTATACCGGGCCTTTGTGAAAAACTTTGTGCCACAAGTCGGGCTTTGAAGCGCACAACTTCATTTTTCTCATTTCGTTTTCTCACAAATACCCACCTGTATGCAACAGGTTTTACATCTTCTGGTGTACGGACTACAGGTCCGAAGACTTCACGTTTTGCAAGTGAGTCTAATTCAGCCTTCATGACTTCTTTTCATTTTGGCCAATCATTCCTTTGTCGACATTCTTCGACTGATCTTGGCTCAAGATCCTTACTTTCATGCATGATATTTAATGCCACATTATATGCAAATATTTCATTGACAATTGTCTTATTTCGGTCCCATTTCTCTCCTGTAAAGACATAATTTATCGAGATCTCATCATTTTCACAATTTTCAGGTACCTGAACGTCTTTTGGCGTTAAAACTATATTAAAATTTTGGACAACTACAGGTGTCTTTACTATGTCTTTTTCAACAGGAATAATATTTACCTCTTTTCTCTTTCGAGAATTTTTATCTTTGGAACCGACAGGCCTGCCACGCTTCTGGCGTGTATTTGTTTTAGTGGCTATTTGTCCTACTGGGACACCAATTCGAATTGGGGCATTTTCTGCCCTGCCACACTTCTGGCATGAATTTGCTTCAGTGACTACTTGTCCTACTGGGACATCAATTCGAATTGGAGCATTTTTCTCTGGTATATAAGATTTGGTTATCCTCTTTGTATCAGAAAATGCATCAGGCAATTCATTTTCTATTCTTTGCAAATGTATAATCTTTTGAACTTCTAATTCACATTGCCCTGATCGAGGATCTAAATGCATCAACAATGATGCATTCCAATTAAGTTCATTTTCAAGAAGCTTATTCTCTCCTCCTAATGTTGGAAATTTTGATTCATCAAAATGACAATCCGCAAACCGGGCTTTAAATACATCTCCAGTTTGTATCTCAAGATACCTCACTATAGAGGGAGAATCATATCCAACATATATTCCAAATTTTCTTTGGGGTCCCATTTTGATGTGATTAGGTGGTGCAATGAGAACATATATCGCACACCCAAATATTCTTAAATGGGAAACATTTGGCTGCCAGCCAAAAAGCTAATTACATAGGAGAGAACTGATGGTAACTCGTTGGCCTCAAACGAATAAGTGCTGCAGTATGTAAAATAGCATGCCCCAAACTGAGGTTGGGATATTTGTTCTCATAAGTAAGGGTCTAGCAATTAATTGGAGGCGCTTAATAAGTGATTCTACTAACCCATTTTGTGTGTGAACATAAGCTACTGGATGTTCAACACTTATTCCATTAGCCATACAATATGCATCAAAAGCTTGGAAAGTAAATTCACCAGCATTATCAAGACGAATTGCTTTGATTGGATTTTCTGAAAATTGTGCTTTTAATTGAATAATTTGAGCCAGTAATCTCGCAAACGCCAGGTTGCGAGAAGATAATAAGCACACATGTGACCATCTCGAAGATGCGTCTATCAGGACCATAAAATATCTAAAAGATCCACATGGTAGATGAATAGGTCCACATATATCACCTTGTATCCTTATTAGGAATTCAGGGGACTCAAATCCAATCTTTACTGGTGATGGCCTTAAAATTAACTTCCCTTGAGAACATGCAGCACAACAAAATTCACTAGATTTAAGAATCTTTTGGTTCTTTAGTGAATGTCCATGAGAGTTTTCAATAATTCTCCTCATCATGGTTGTTTCCGGATGACCCAATCTATCATGCCAAGTTATGAATTCATTTGGGATAGTAAACTTCTGGTTTACAATGGCATGTGATTCAATTGCACTAATCTTGGTATAATATAACCCAGATGAAAGTGAGGGTAATTTTTCTAATATAACTTTCTTATTTGAATCATGAGTTGTGATACATAAGTACTCATGATTTTCCTCATTCATAGTCTCAATATGATATCCATTTCGGCGAATATCTTTGAAACTCAACAAGTTCCTCAGAGCCTTGGTAGATAATAGTGCATTATTTATTACAAATTTTGTTCCTCCAGAAAACAAAATTATAGATCTTCCGGAGTCTTCTATCACATTGCCCGAGTCAATAATAGTATTAACATACTCTTCTTTTGGCACAAGATGGGTAAAATATATATCACTTTTAAGAATAATGTGCGAACTTGCACTATCCGCAAGGCAAATATCTTCAGAATATGTCCTTGCCATTTTTCTTCAAAAATAAATGATAATTATAAAATGAGTAGAAGTACATGCACAGTCAAAATTATTCACATGAATACTTAACAAATACATACATATATCAAACTATTCCATCATTGATCAAATAGCCAATATTTCCTTCAGAATCCTCAAAGAAATTAGATACATCATAATGAATGGTGAAATTTTTATCATTTGAAACAAAATTTGTTTCCTTCCTTTGTCATCCTTTTTCAAGGATGCTTTATAAAAATCACTTAGGTGCCTTGGGGTACGACAGGTACGTGACCAATGGCCCTTTCCACCACAACGGAAGCATTTATCCTTAATTGATTTACTTTACCCATTGTTTCTTTCTTTATCCCACTTTTAGTGAGATCCTTTCTTATGAATATAATTTCTTTTCCTTCCATAATTTTTCTTGTTATCAAAATCTTGCCATTTACCTCTTCTGGTGTTATAATTTGCCGCATTTGCTTCAGGAAATGGGGCGGCGCCAGCTGTGCGCGCTTCATGATTTCTTAAGAGCAACTCATTGTTGCGTTCAACAACAAGAAAGCAAGAAATTAGCTCCAAAAAAATTTTAAATCCTTTTTCTCGATACTGCTGCTGCAGGAGCACATTCGAGGCATGGAAGGTCAAGAAAGTTTTCTCTAACATATCGGGCTTGAGGAAGTATCACCGTCTTTTGATGATTGTACCTTTTTTCAAGGTCTTTCCACAGATCTACAGGATCTTTTAATGTGGAATATTCATTTTTCAATCATACGTCAAAATGACGACGAAGGAAAATCATATCTTTGGCTTTATCCTTTTGGGATGTATTATTTACAGCTTCAATGATATCTCCAAGATCCATTGAATCAAGATGGATTTTAGCATCTAGTATCCATGATAAATAATTGTTTTCAAATATATCAAGAGCATTATATTCAAGATGATAGAGTTTTGACATAATAAAAATTTGTTACCTGGAGTCTTCCTAAAATTTTGTTAGAGTTTCGTGCTGATAACGTGTTATAAAATAACTAAATAAATAAATAAGGAAGAGGTAACAAATAGAAATATAATTAGATAACAATATTAAACACAAATACTATCTCAATATAAAAGAGATGATACTTATATATGTATTAACGTATGAAAAAAAGAGAGGAAGAATTTTGTATATAGATAATATAAATAGAAAGAAAATTTTTATTGCTTTTGTATATATGTGTAATATTCTTGAGATTACTCCTCTATTTATAGACGTATGAAATTTATTTTTCAACTTCATTCAGCATTAAAAATAAAATTCAACCGCCCATATTGATGGCATCTAATTTGACCTTATCACAATAAAATTTGCATTCTTGACTAGCCGTAATATCAAATCCAAACTTGGAACTGACTAAAAAGCAAAGATACTCGCAAAATCAAACCATGGAATTGAAAATTGGAAAAAGAAAAACCACACTATTTGAAAAATAAGTCACATTTAAGTTTGAAAACAAGAAAACACATTCATACCCTTTCTACCAGAAGTCCAGAACTACACACATGGCTACCCCACCAACACTTCAAAGTCCAAAGTCCAAAGTCCAAAGTCAAATTCTTTTCTGTTCTTTTTCTCCCCGTACATACCATCCTATATGATCTTCTAAACCGGTTTCTTTAATAATAAGAAAGAAGATTAAAAACATAAAAAAAAAAAAAAAAAGACATGGTGCTACTGCAGAGAAACATGAAACTCCGAAAACAACCACCTTTGTCACTGTCCCTTGTCACCTTCATATCTATCACTATCTTCACCACTGCCACCACCATCATCTCACCGGGAACAACTCTCTATGCTTCAAACACCAACCAATCGTGGCCTTCTCCCAACAACACCTTTTCCCTACGCTTCCACCCTCTCCAAACCACCCCATCTTCCTTCATCGCCGCCGTCGTACACTCCGGCGGCGCCCCCATTATCTGGTCTGCCGGAAATTCTGCGGCCGTGGACTTCGGCGGCTACCTCCGCCTCCTTCCAGCTGGAAACCTTCGCTTGGTTAATGGCTCCGGCGCTACCTTGTGGGACTCCAACACCAGCAACATAGGCGTCACCTCAGCAACGGTTCTTGAAAGTGGAAACTTTGTTCTCTCCAATGGAACTTCCACTGTTTGGTCAAGCTTTGAGAACCCCACTGATACAATTGTCCCTTCTCAAAGTTTCAATCTTGGTATGGTTCTGAGATCTGGGGTGTACTCATTCTTTCTTCAGAAATCTGGGAATCTTACCCTTAGTTGGAATAATAGTGTTACTTATTGGGATCAAGGCTTGAACTTTTCAATGAGTGGTGTGAATTTGAGTTCACCTGTATTAGGATTGAAGTCTGTGGGGATTTTGGAGATAAGTGATCCTAATTTGACTTCTCCTGTGGTTGTTGCCTATAGTAGTGACTATAATGAAGGAGGGAACAATGTGTTGAGGGTTTTAAAGCTTGGTGATGATGGGAATTTGAGGGTTTATAGTTATTTGAAGGGTAGTGAAGTTGTGAATGTGAATTGGGTTGCTGTTGAGGATCAATGTGAGGTTTTTGGTTACTGTGGGAACTATGGTGTGTGTAGTTATGATTCAAAATCAGAACCTCTTTGTGGCTGTCCATCTCAGAATTTTGAGATGGTTGATCCTAATGATGGTAGGAAAGGGTGCCAGAGGAAGGTGAAGCTTGAGGACTGTGTTGGGAAGGTTGCTATGTTGCAATTGGATCATGCAAAATTCTTGACATACCCTCCTGTTTTTGTTGTTAATCCTGAGATATTTTTCATTGGTATTTCAGCTTGTAGTGGAAATTGTCTTGCTGCTAGTTCTTGTTTTGCTTCCACTTCCTTGGCGGATGGAACCGGATGGTGTTACATTAAGACGTCGAATTTCATCAGTGGATACCAGAATCCTGCGCTGCCTAGCACTTCCTTCATTAAGGTTTGTCCACCTGTAGCTCCAAACTCAACTCCCTCTTCGGAGAATGTTGTTAAGAAGCATTGGAGGTTTCATGGTTGGGTAGTAGCTTTAGTTTTGAGTAGCATTTTAGGTTTCCTTGCATTTGAGGGTGGTTTATGGTTGTGGTGTTTTAGGAATATCCCGAGATTCGGTGGATTCTCTGCTCATTATGCTCTGCTTGAGTATGCATCCGGCGCACCAATCCATTTCTCTTACAAGGAACTTCAAAGGTCAACCAAGGGCTTCAAGGAGAAGCTAGGTGATGGTGGATTCGGTGCTGTTTATAAAGGAACTCTTGCTAATAAAACTGTTGTTGCTGTGAAGCAACTTGAGGGAATTGAGCAAGGTGACAAACAGTTTAGGATGGAGGTTTCTACCATAAGTAGCACCCATCATTTGAATCTAGTGAGGTTGATTGGTTTCTGTTCGGAAGGGAGTCACCGGCTTTTGGTATACGAGTTCATGAAAAATGGATCACTTGATAATTTCCTCTTTGTTGATGATGAACTACAATCAGGGAAATTATTGGATTGGGATCAAAGATTCAACATCGCCCTTGGCGCCGCGAGAGGCATGACATACCTTCATGAGGAGTGTAGAAACTGCATTGTTCATTGTGACATCAAGCCTGAAAACATTCTCTTAGACGAGAACTACAACGCAAAAGTCTCGGATTTTGGCCTTGCAAAGCTCTCGAGTGCCACGAATCACCGGCACAGAACATTGACTAGTGTGAGAGGAACAAGAGGGTACCTAGCGCCGGAATGGCTGGCAAACCTTCCAATTACTTCGAAATCAGATGTGTATAGTTATGGTATGGTTGTGTTGGAGATAGTGAGTGGTAGAAGGAACTTTGAAGTTTCAGAAGAAACAAACAGAAAGAAATGTTCTATATGGGCCTATGAGGAGTTTGAGAAAGGTAACATAAGAGGTGTGATTGACAAAAGATTGATTTGTGAAGAAGTGAAGTTGGAGGAAGTAGAGAGATTGATTATGGCATGTTTTTGGTGCATTCAGGAGCAGCCATCAATGAGGCCAACAATGAGCAAGGTTGTTCAAATGCTAGAAGGTGTGACAGATATTGAAAATCCACCACCACCAAAATCCATTACAATGGGATTTTCTAGTGCAATTAACACCAATGTTGCAGATTCATCAGCTTCAACATGACCCCCAGTCTTCTTCTTTGTAACTCAGAAAAGAACATTCCTTTCTTTTCTGGATTTTGGTGATATGATATGAGATTTCTTCTACCACTTTGTAATATTATATGTGTAATTGTTTGCTGTTGGAGTAGTAATATCCTTATACCAATTATCATGTATTCTTTACCCTAATATACCCATTAATATTGCTGAGAATAATTCTTTTTTTGTCTTAATAATAAAGTTTGTAAAAATTGTAGCATCTTTTGTAATACTTCTAGGTTAATTTATTAAGATACTTTTTGGAGTTGTTGAAGAGAATTTTTATTAAGACAATACTTTATTCCACTTTTCATCTGATTCTGAACTACACAACTTGTTAGGCTGCAATTATTCTTCACTACCATTCAATATGATAAAAATGAAAAAGTATTTAGTAGTGCTCCAATGATTTTTAAAGAAAAGATATGCACATTCAACCAAACTCGTTACAGCAAACACAATAATATATTGTAGTAGGGAGCAGTAGTAAAAGAGTAACATGGAATCAAAAACCATAATGAATGTCAATTACTATTGTGGAGTCAAGATGAAGAAGTAGCATAATGATTACATAAATATTCATTTCCATAATAAACCAGTGATTAGTAAGTGCTAAGTACTAACTAAATTTGAAAGGTCAAGCCCGCCCAATAAGGATTAAAAATAAAAATAAAAAATAAAAATAAATTCCGGAAACAGATCATGTTGTATTATTACTCCGTTGCGATAGTGAGTGCACGCAAGATTCGACTCCCAATAACATCGAATCCACGCTGCTCTCTCTACTCAACTGGGGAACCGCGCCTCCGCCCGCTCTCGTCCCCGTCGGACGTCCGCCATGGCAGCCTCTTCCGCCGGAAATCCGCCGACCTCCTCCCTTTCCTCATCCGCAGCATTATCTCGCGAGAAATTGAATTTCTCGGCGGATTATCCCGCGCGAATCGCACTATCCTCCGATCAGCTGAAACACTGTACGGAAGCGCTCTCGTTCTTCAAGGAGAAGCTCCACACTCCTCAGAGGATAGCTCAAGAGTTCGCTCGCTTGCAGGTTAGGTTACAACTTTTTCTTTTCAATTTTTGTTTTCACTTTTTTTTTCCTAATTTATGATTATTGTTCATACGTTGTTTTTTTTTTTTTCCTCTTTTGGCGCTATTCTTGTATTCTGTGATGTTGAATCTTTCTCAGGCAAATAGGATAACGCCAAGTGAGATGAGGAGAAGATGCACTGTGGCTCTGGATGCTGTCAATTTGAGCAAAAATCGATATACTGATGTGTTGCCATGTAAAATATTAATCTTCTCTTTCCATGGCATACTTAGATTAAATCTTGTGCTTGAAGTTCATCATTTGAGTAAAATTGAAGTTGCAACTTGCTATTTAAAATTACAACCTTGATCTTGTGGAGTTTTGCAATTTATTTGTTTAATTTTTTGTGTTTGGTTCAGTTGACAATAACAGGGTTGTTCTCAAGTCTAGCACGGATTATAGGCCTGAAGCACAGGGATATATCAATGCAAGCTGCATATCTGTAGGCATTTCCTTATTATTATTATTTTGAATTTCTTTTATTGTGATTATATGGTCTGAAAATTAAAGCTGTGGAAGGAGCTTTGGAGATGAAATTCATGATGCTGACAATTGCATTTCGTTTTCATCTTAAATGCAGGCCTCTTTGCCCGGAAATGTGTCGCAATTTATAGCCACACAAGGGCCGTTGCCTCACACATATGAGGATTTCTGGGAAATGGTAATCCAATATCATTGCCCTGCAATTGTGATGCTTACTAAGTTGGTCGACAATTACAAGGTTCTTGATTCCGTAATGGTCATGATCACTTTTTTGCTATTGTCTATATACATTTGTTTTAAAAAAAAAAAAAGAAAATTGATGTGTATAATTTTCTTATTATAGACGATAAAGTGTGGAGATTACTTTCAAGCTGAGGATGGACCTAGAGAATGTGGTAATATCTCTATTATCAGTAAATGGATAAAATCTACTGAAACTTCACTGGTGTTGCGCCATTTGGAAGTAAATCATAAAGAGGTGAGTTGATCTTCTTCTTCTTCTGTGAAGAATGATTCAAGAAAAAAGCCATCAATGAATTGTAAATTTCGAATCTCTTAACATGTTTGAGAGGGAATGCCCTTTTAAAAGAACATAAACAAAATAGTGACCAAATGTTTACTTTCTATTCAAACTAGTTGTTACTTTTGTAAATTGTTTTGATTATATACTGTCTTTGAAGGAATCTAAACACCAAAGGCTGGTTTGTTTTAGGCTGGCAAAGCATATTGCATCAACAAATATCAGCTTATACCGTTCAACTCGAGCTCGATATATGAAATCTTGTTTATGGAACATAGACTATTTTTTCCTTATAATATATTTGTACTTAATATATTTTCAAGAAGAAAATCATAAGTTAATGTCTCAATTTTGGAAGTCTCTCGGTGTCTCTGCACCATGAAGTTGCATAGCATTGTGGTTCATATTAAACTTTAGATGATATTGTTGCAGGCCGAAGATACACCGTTATCGGTTTTGCACATTCAGTATCCTGAATGGCCAGACCATGGAGTTCCAAGAGATACATCTGCTGTTCGTGAGATTTTTAGAAGATTGCACCATTTACCGGCAAACCTTGGCCCAATAGTGGTGCACTGCAGGTTCATCCCATTCTTTGCTTCTTTAATTATTTGTAATTTTGACGACAATGGCAATAAATCATATGCATATATGTCTGAGACAAACTCAATCGTCCAGTGCAGGCATTGGTAGAACTGGAACATACTGCACAATTCACAACACAATTCAGAGAATACTTGCTGGTGATATGTCCGCTTTAGATATCTCAAGTACAATAGCTATGTTCAGGTCCCAACGAATTGGAATGGTTCAGACCCAGGTACCTTGCTTTGCTGCTTTAATTTTTTAATTACCATTATTGAATGAACTAATATTGCATGAGATGGCATGTATTTGGTTGGATCACATGTTGGCTTGTTAGAAGAAGAGGAAGAGTCACTTATTATTTCGAATTCCCTTTGCATTCATTTAAAAATTTTTTGAATGTATAAAAATCAACACGGTAACACAAACTAGACAGTAGTGTCAATCCCTAGCATGTGGTTACCCTCTACCATTTAACATTTCTTCACTTGTTCAGCCTACTTGTTATCATATACTTCTGTTAGCGCTAACACATAATTCAATGTTTTTTTTTTTGTTCCTTCTCCGTTTTCGTTTTGTTTTCCCTAAAACCATAACATATATTTTAAACAATAACTTATTAAATGGTCATATATTTACTGTAATAAATTTGTTAAATTGAATGCATTCTAATTATTTTAGCCACAAGTATATATATATATTTTAAATGTGTATAACATAATTATTATATTTATATATTATTTATATATTTTTATAATAAGAAAGGAGAAACGGATAGCTTTTTATGATAAGAAAACAACCAAACTGGGGATATTAGTATTCTTAAATTTAAGAATGTTAGAATGTTTTATAGTCTTTTATATAATGAATGCTATATATATATATATGTCTTTTCAATAAAACTTTTTACATTTTTTTTGACAGAATAAAACTTTTACATTGATAGGGTATTTTTCAACATTTTTTTTAAGTAAAATAAAAATTTGTCATATTCTAGCTTAGCATACGTATGATGTGACATGTGATGATACAAATCTTTAGCTTTTGGACCACCTCCATCTGCCCCTGGCTGCAACTTGCAAGTAAATAGGATAAAAAGTTAGGGAATGGTGCTGTAATAAGTTGAAAGTTTGGAGGAATTTTATTGTGCTAAATTGGGAATAATTTATTCTTTTCTAAATGCATACACCCTCGTCACAAATGAAATGTCAAAGACTGGAATTTCTTGTAACTTTGTAAACTAGAGGAAAGTAAAAAATTAGGAAGGTTACATTCTAGTCTTCTTTTCTGTCCTTCAGTTCAGGAGGCCTCAATTTACCAACCAGTTGGAAATTGGAATCCATCACATTAAGGATCCTAAGAGTTTCTGTTGTGGCATGCAATCCCCTTTCCTCCTCCACATACCCCTATAATAATATTACTATTATCATTACTACTTTTGCACTGTGGCCTCCCCCTTTGTATATGCTTTTTCTTTGAACTTTTTGGTAATTCTCTCTTCAATATATCAGGATCAGTTTGTTTTCTGCTATGAAGCTATCATAGATGAACTAGAAGACCTTGTTTCTCTACAGCAGTGAGAGTTGAAGAGGTACATACTTTATGTGTTGGTCTTTTGTACACTTTTTATGTCAGTTTTTTGTACCCTTTAGTTATTATATCCTCATTTGAAAATGATTTTGGTACCATGACGAATTTCTGTCTTGTGTTGTGGAAATCCAGTGCTGAATCAAGGGCTATGCTAAACTCTTGTATCATTTTGAAGCCAGGTTCCAATTCTTCCGTTTTCTATTTGAGTCCAGCGATGCATGGGTTCCCGGGCAGCTGATGAATATAAACTATTGGCATTCTAATTTATGACTTTCCAATGAACTCATGTTATTCTCAAGATTTCATGTATAATAGCAGGCAGGGAAAATCTAACTAACATTGGCATCCTTTTTGCTACATGATTTATTTATGGGGAACACAAGGACATAATGTCTAAAATAGTTTGAATTCCACCTTCCTGTACTATTTCAACTGCTTATAGCATGCTCTGCTATATTAGCTTGACCTTTTTTTTGGTGAAATTCTCTATGTTAGTTTATATATCAGAACTGGCTATCAATTTACATTAGTGTTGATTAAATAGTTACAAGTGTAGGTTATCATTTAGTACTGACCAACTACTTTAAATATATCCGTTGACTTTTTAGGTCCTAGATTCCTAGCTGATGGGACTTGTCGTCTAGTAAGCTTCTTATAGGTCTATAGCAACTTAAGAATAACAACCATTCTTTAAGATCTAATCATGCTCTTGAGCAATTTTAATGCACGTTTCAAGAACATTTATAGTCAATTTTTCCTATATTATAAACGAAAATGAGTGGTTGTGTTCTTTAATAACACATTAAATGATTTCTAGGAGAACATAAGAATTTCATTAATCTATAGACCCAAGTAAACTCTCCGGAATGCCAAGTATATCTACTTGTAAGTAAGAAGGATTATCTAATTGATGCTTGCAGATATGTTGGTTGTAAATGGCTTAATATGGACAAAAAACATGTACACAAGGAAATGTATGGCATACATAACATGGGTCTAAACCATTTCCCCCATTTTTAAAAATCAGAAGCTCCCTGTGACTAACAACCTGACAAGAGCAACTTCACATGGGAGGAATAGTTATCATCATATCAGGTAGATACACACCATACTCAAGGCAAATAATTGAAGAGAATCAGAGATATAGTTTTCTCCCTGTATCTTGGTCTTGTTTTTTAACCTATACAAAAGAAATTTCCATGAAGTTTCACTCTTGTTAAGTTATGAGTGAAAACACTGGATCAAAGTTTTCCTGTACTTTGTTTGCAATAGCAATTAAAGTGTTCAGACTTGAGCATAAGAAAGCATAGCGTGTTAGCTTACGATAAAACTTGCTTGGTGCCTCGACCATATTTTCAAATCTGCGTGCCATGAATTTTCATTAAAAATAGAGAATTGGTTTTATGTTTTAAGAAACTATTAATTAGAGTTTAATTTTGATGTATTTATATTGTTGTGTAATCACATTTGTTTTCTTGGATTCATACAGACAATGTAAAATATAATTATTTTTACTGATATATCGTTACATAATTAAATACATTTGTAAAATTACTTTATACAGACGCATTAAAATTAAATTCTATTAATTATTGTAGTTTTTTTTTTCAAAATTTTGTAAAAAAAAAAAAAAACTGAAAATGTAGAAAACAACAAGAGTTGAGTGTAACTTGAGGAAGAGGGAGTGTGTGCCAGTTAAGTTGGCTGTTTTTATCGAATTGTTATCGCCGCCGATGTGGACCACCTTCACAAGATCCAGTGGAGGTGTTGACCGTAGCAGCTCTTTGTCTCGGTTATGACCATCTTCCTCGGTTGATCTTGATCATGTAATGTACCTTTGAACTTTAATGTATCGTCTGCATTAAATAATTGCAACTAATCACAAGTGACTGTCTCTGTAAATTTTCTTTAGGTTATGTTATTAGACACAGCTTTTCATTTTATACAAAATAATTGAATATTTACAACCAATAATCGAGATTTAGCTGGTTAATATAGAAAGAATATATTTTGTTAAGCTTCTATCATTTTAAATGCGTTGAAAGTTGAAACTCTCTTTTATTATCATTGAAAAATTTAACTAGTATTCTTCCATTAAATTATAAATGATGTATATTGGAAATTAGTTATTAAATTAATTGTTATATATACATTTTTTCTTATATATTTTGAAATATAGTAATTTTCATCACCACAGTCAAAAGTCAAAACTTTAAATGAGTAGAGTGTTTTGACCATTGCTAAAAGACAAAAAAAATGATAATTAAATTTAAGTCTATGAAGATTTGTACTTAGATCAAAATAGATCTTTAAAAAAAAAATTTTTAATTCAAGGATTATAAATGTTGAATACGTATTTTTCAACAACTTTTTTTTCATATCAAGTGTGTGTTTGGATTACAGTTTGCAAATAAAAGTTTGCATAAAATTGATTTTGCAAACTTAATTTTGATCAAAAGTAAGTTTGTGTTAAAGTGATTTATGTTTGGTAATTTTTGTATCAAAATGGATTATAGTAAAATAAATGTTGTTTGGCTTATACCATTCAAAATCACTCTTAGATAAAAAATTACTAAAATAAACGTCAACTTAAAATTTTTTTTATATTATCCTATTATTTTAATTTAGATATTTAAATAGATCTTATTAGTTAATTTTATAATAAAATTAATATTTACTTACTAAAATAAAAATAATATATAAAAATAAATAAAATATATTTTTAAATAAAAATAAAAAATATAAATTTTAGATAAAAAAATATTTAATCAAATATGTTACATTTTTTAAATATTAAATGTTACTTTAGTATTTTTTTACATGGTACTCTTATTCTAGTATTCTTAATAATCTTATTCTTAATATTAATTTGGAATCCAACGTTTATAATTTTATTATTATCTATGATTGATTTTTATTTAATTTATCTTTTTTAATTGAATCATAATCTATATTATAAAAATTACACTAAAACATAGTATACGAAAATTACAATTATAAAAGAGAGTATTGAAAATAATAAAAATAAATAAATATTTACTCTATAGTGATTGAAACAAATCTAAAAGTTCTTGATGATCTTTTTATATAATATATTTTTAGTATTTTTAGTACTCTCTTTTAGTATGTTATAATTGTTTACTATTATTATTATTATTTACAGTTAATTTTTTATTTAATTTACTTTATCTAATAGATTCAATAAATCATATTATAAAAAGATGATAACAAATATAATACACAAAAATCACAATTATAAAAGTGTATAATGTCAAACAAACAGTTGAAAAAAAATAAAAATAATAAATAATAAAAAAAATAGAGCTCA
This sequence comes from Arachis hypogaea, assembly GCF_003086295.3. NCBI lineage: Eukaryota > Viridiplantae > Streptophyta > Magnoliopsida > Fabales > Fabaceae > Arachis > Arachis hypogaea. The sequence goes on along the minus strand of NC_092054.1, from coordinate 149,394,159 downwards.
TATAAATAGAAATAACAAGAATTTTATAAATAATACAATAACATATATAAAGGATAAAGTTGGTAAAAAGGTAAATAAATGGTTAGTATCTATGGCCAAAAGCCGTCAAGAAAACGCAGAAGTTAAAAATAGTTGCTTCTTGTAAACGTGGTTTTTGCAGCAAAATCACTTTTGCGTTCAAGAGAAAAAAAATTTGCCAAACCAAAAGTTGAAACTTTCAAGAATTTAAACGTGCTTCTTCCCTTCCAATGGGTTTCTCAAACACACCCCAAACTGACTCGGATAAGCCAGTCGCACCCACGCCCATGCATCTTGCATTTTGCATAGAATGTCTGTGGCTTAAACTCATACACATTGTAGTCAACTCTTCTAAAGATAGTGTAACTTCTAATAGCTGCGACGACTTTCTAGAACTGTATTTCATTTCAATTCGGAACTCTCCGTCCTCAGGATTAGCAACGCCTACCGAAAGCAGAAATCATCGTTCATTAATCAATCCAAAGTTTAAATTAACAAAAACGTATTATTCAGTCATCACGTACCTATGTTTGCATATTCCGAAAATTTCGGTGCATGCATGACGTCGAGATCCAACTCATGCATAAAAGGCGGCACATTCATCGGTTGACTGTTTGAGGGATGAACCACTATATTCTCCGCTGCTATCTCAACCCCCACATCACCATCCTCGTCTTCGTCGCCAGCTTCATAAGAGGCTTCGAAGTTCTCTTCGTTGTCACTATTCATTCCTTCCTACACTACATGTCTATCAACCTCTATATCTAATTCATTTTGTATCCCTTCTGCCTTTACGGTTTCAAACTCAACATACTGCTCAATCTGTGGCTGTCGCATCTGAGTCTGCCAGTGATTTTGAAACATATTCTACATAGTCGATTCGTTAGTGATTGGCATGGTATCAAACTGTATTAGTCCACCAAAAACTACAACCGGATTCCGTTACAGAATTATTCTCACTCTCATTAACATACTGTTCTCCATGCTTTGACAGAGACCGTTTTGAAACTCCATAAACGTCATGGTGCATGGATTCACAAACGAAAACAGATTCTGGTACACAAACCTCACTCCCTCATGAGTATTCCGTATTATTTCACCATTGCGATATACCGCCAAGTTTGCGATACCCTCCATTATACTACCAACACACTCAGAGGATGTTCAAAGCACAATCTCATTCAGAATGAAAGTGGTATCGAACTCGACCTTATATAGAGAGAGCATTCAACACGCCCCCACGTGCTATGTGCCTCAGCCAACCACGCTTTGCCACGTGTCAGCACGCCCCCTCGCGTGCTCACCACGCCCACCACGTGTTTGAAGCTTCACCCAATCACGCGTCACCACGTGGCAGCATGCCCCTTGTGTGCTGATCCACCACACCCCCCACGTGCTGCGTAGTTCATCCAACCACTCTGCGCCACTTGTCCTCTACGTCCCCCCACGTGGTGCCTTTAACATGCCCCTGCGTGTTGGACCAGTCATCTGACACGTCTGTCCAAATATAAATACACTAAGTTCTTCCATTGTTATCCAAAACACCACCCTTTACTCCATAACCAAATTATAAATACACTAAGTTCTTTCATTTTTTTTTTCTATTTTTACCTCAAACAAATGCATCTTAAAAATCTATTCTATCCAAAATACACATTCTCATGGACTTATTTGTTACTTTAGTCAAAAAGAAATGAAAAAAATTACAAAGAGCAAGAAGAGCTAGAAAAAACGAAAGAGAGAGAGAGAGAGAGAGAGAGAGATTTTTCATCTTCTGAAGTTCTGAGCTTTTTGCGTGTAGCAGCGGTTCCTGGGCACCGCATCACCGTGTCTCTGAGAGAAAACAGAGATAAATAACACTCTCTCAGCTCAACTGTGCCCTCCTTTTTCTTCTCTTTGTTCTATTTATGTGCTTCACTTTACTTCTTTCTCGATCCATTTGACCCACCATAGCCATTAACACATGCACCTTCTCCCAGATCTCTGCTGCTGGTACTTCCCTACCCCCATCAAATCCATATATTCGATCCAAACCTCTAATGTGTTGTTTAGCCTAACTTCTGTTCATGTGGGGTTTTCCCCCTTTTTTTAAGGGGAAAAAATATTGGTTGTCTCTAATTTTCTTCTTGATGTTGCTGGTTTTGTTTATCCTGAATTGGGGTTTTGGTTTGTTCGGAAATTTTCATTTTTTTTTCAAAAAGAAAATAAATAAGTAACATAATAAGCAAATGAAAATGCATAACATTTGTGAAATTTTAACCTCCTTTTTTTTTGTCTGACAAAAAAAAAATCCAGATTTGGTGATCTTAGCAGAGTTGATGGACTGGACCTGTAAAGGTGATCAGAATTGGTATGATCAACATTTGCGCCTTGATTATAACATCCCTGTCAATTGAAGGCTCTGCGTGTTTCTTGAGTTGTTGCTTCTTATATAGTCCAGTTCAGCTTTGTGATATGAACTCCTCAGAAAGATTTTGAAGTGAGGTTTTTCTTGTTCTAAGTTATAGAGCATTATTGTATAGACATTGTGTACAGAAGAGTAAAAGCTATAGTCTCTACCAACTGAAAATCATATGGGTGGTATTTGCTCAAAGTCATGGAAAGCCACTGTGGATGGTGTAGCTGTAAATAATGCTCTTATTAGCGAAGGCTCGTCGTCGAGACATGCTAATGGCCATGTTAATAATGAGCCTGCAATGACTTATCAGTCTATTGGACTTCCTGCAAATAGTATAGATAGCAGCAATTCAAATGTTCCCCCACTTGTTGATGATGATGAGTTGGAAAAGCATGAAAGGGAATCATTTTCCTTTTCTGGGATGGAAAAGGTATCATATGGGTCCGGTGCATATGATATCAATGACGGAATTCCTGCTCTATCTAGAGCTTTATCACATAAGTCCAGATCAGCCAAGTCCAAGCAGGCTGCTGCAAAGGTAGGTCACTGACTTACCGCCCTCATATTTGATCTCTATTTCTTCTGTGTTTGGATTGGTTTATATTGTATTTCATAGCTTACAAACTATAATCACAGTGCCAGAACAAGTGTTTGGCTAAAAGGTTATGTTGTATAAACATCAAGCAAAACCAAAACGTGCAAACTTTAATGCTGTCCCTGAAGAAGGAGAATGTCTATTATTTCTGGATTCAACTTTAGTTGAATTGATCTTATTAAGTGGTGTTGTTAATGTACAAACCCCCTAGGCATGACATGGACGCTTGAATGATTCCATAGACACCAATGGAAATGGGTGCCTTGCTGTGGAATCAAGCAAGGAAAGAAACCAAGGTTCAGAAGGGAGTCGATTAGAACATGATTTTAGTAATTGTTTATGGAGTGTATGCTAAGGCACCTGTATGCATTTGAACTATGATACTTGATGGGAATTAACTCAAATGATTTGCATTAGATATGGAGGCTGCAATCCCTGGTTCTTATACCCAAACATTATTGTTGCCTTTGGAACATTCTATCTTCCTTGTTTGTTTTCTTTGCCCTCTTTTTGCTTTTCATGTTTGGATCTTAAATATTGAATTTATGTAATATGGTTAGTTCTCTAGATATTAAGCAGTCTCTGTTTATGATATTAGAGACAACCATTCAATACGATAGGATAGAGTTTCTGCCTAAAGATAACTGATTTGTAGAGAAGTGTTTACATCAGTTTTGCTTTATGTCATGGATTATATATGTGCCCTTCCCTTTAGATTGTGCTTTTGCCTTATCTCTTTCTACGTTACAGGTTTCGGAAGTGAGTTCACTTTTGGGCAGAGCTGGTACAGCTGGGCTTGGCAAGGCGGTAGAAGTTTTGGATACGTTAGGTAGTAGTATGACAAGTTTGAATCTCAGTAGTGGTTTTACATCAGGCATGACAACAAAAGGAAATAAAATTTCAATTTTGGCCTTTGAAGTCGCAAATACAATTGTTAAGGGTGCCAACCTGATGCAATCTCTTTCAAAAGAGAACATTAGACATTTGAAAGAAGTTGTTCTGCCATCTGAAGGAGTGCAAAATTTGATATCCAAAGATATGGATGAACTCCTAAGAATTGCTGCAACAGACAAAAGGTAGATTATCAAGAATAGTTTGTTTCTTCTCTTAGATGCTCTCCAACTTTGATTTGGAGCTCACTTTCTTCAGCTGCTATCTACACTTAAATGTGACTATTATATTGTAATGTTTTGGCAGAGAAGAATTGAAAATCTTTTCTGGTGAAGTTGTACGTTTTGGAAACCGTTGCAAAGATCCTCAGTGGCACAACCTTGATCGTTACTTTGAGATGTAATCCTTACTGAAATTATTTAGTCTTACCTTAACTTTTGCAATGTTTACCATTGTTTTAGTTATAGTTTGCTTTCAATTTCTGACGTTTAGGTTAGGTTCAGAGCTTACACCACAAAGGCAATTGAAAGAGGAGGCAGAAATAGTGATGCAGCAACTAATGACACTTGTTCAATGTACAGCTGTGAGTACACCCATTATTATGGTTTGTCTAATGGTGTTTCTTTATCTAAAATGTTTACCCACTTAAGGTTTAGGTGTTTTTACTTTAGTCTCTATCATGATGCCTTGTGGATAAAAGGTCAGCCTGTGCACAAGCATCCCATGTTACACAAGGTCCGGAGAAGAGCTGCACCCAAAGGGTGTAATGTAGGCAACCTAACCTGATAAGTGCATTAGTGGTTGATTCCACATCTTCGACCTTTAACTTAGAAAACACATTGGAACACTGACATATCTTTTGTTTGTTTGTGTTTGAACATTTCTAGAAGTAGACAGGCTTGCCAGCTTTGCCTTCGTTTGTGCTTTATCATTAGTTTGTTTTTCACTTACGTGCTTTCTCAACTTTAATGTTTGAGTTAATACTCCGTAGCAGCTGTAGGCAAGTGTATCGAGGAAGTTTTTTTTTCCCTCCATAGAACCATCATGTTTGTTAGAAAAATGTGTCTTCATTTGGAAAATCTGCTGGGAGTTCTTTGCGCAAAATGATTGTTTCTACTTTCTAAGGCTAAACCAATATCGTTATTTTGGATGCAGGAGTTATATCATGAATCAAATGCCTTGGACAGATTTGATCAAGATTACCGGCGCAAGCTTCAAGAAGAGGACAATTCAAATACCACACAAAGAGGTAAATGCAAGCATTAGTCATTAGGTCCTATGTTCTTGTATCATGTATTAAAAATAGTTATTCTGTATAGAACCTTGTTATTTATGGCATGTTTTGAATGGAAAGGAAACACATCCTATAGGTGAATTTCCTGTACCAAATTATTTTTAAACAAAATACTATTACAAAAATTCTATAGCACCCCCACATAAAATCCTGCTTTGAACTATTGGAGCTCTTGTTTACAAGCACATATGAAACTTCCAAATATTTGTCTATAATAAAATGTAAGTAAGTGCTCAAATTTTCCTTCACAAAACAATGTGTTGATCTCACAAAAATAACTGCAGATTCCTTTGATGAAAAAGAGGAACTCTGAAAATTCAGTCACAAAATCCATTTCTTCCAGAAATGTAGTGATGATAAAATGAATTCTGCAGAATGTGAGCAGTTTGCACTTATTGATTTTGCTAGAGAACCTCCACCACAACCTCACACCAGTTTTAAGTTTTCTACTCCTTGCTCTCTTCAATTACCAAACCAATGTTGTTCATTAAGAGCCTGAAAGATCTTTCATTAAAATAGGGATAGAAAATCTAGTGTTAATTAGCAGGAAATGTTTTCCTTCTATTCCCCATAAACCATTTTGTTGTAGTGAACAGAAAATTTGTACTGCTTTAAATAAATGTGTCTAGATGTCCGAATATCTGATGAAGTAAGTATTCTCAGTTTAAGAAATCATGTTATAACTATGTTGTATTTGTTACTATTACGAGAGTATTCTTATTTTTAGGTTATCAATATTTATCACATGTGTAGGAGACAGCCTTGCAATTTTAAGAGCAGAATTGAAGAGTCAAAAGAAGCATGTGAGAAATTTGAAGAAAAAATCACTGTGGTCCAGGATTTTGGAAGAGGTAAGAAAACTAGTATTTCCTGCTTCTTATGTTCAATTGTGATGGAAGCTTAAAGTCTAAAATAGAGATTGACGATTTATTTGTTTTGCACTGTCCTGCATTCTTTGAATTATGCTGTCTTCTTTTCGTATTATTTTGTTTGGTAGTTTCATTTGTCTTGGTGCTTCCCGTTGTGTGGTTTACTTATTTCTATTATGATAATTGTCATGTTCTATTAAAAAAAAATCATCCATAGTCTTTTCAACCACTTTATATTGAGTATGTTTTATTTTTGTAGAAATATAAAATCTTATTGTGGTATCTTCAGGTAATGGAAAAGCTTGTAGACATTGTGCATTTTCTACATTTGGAGATACACGAAGCATTTGGCAGTGCTGGTATGCTTTCAAGAACTGCAAATAATTGATTACGATTAGCTTATTTATAATTATGCATTTATTTTTTGTACCCTGGTTAAGGATGATGGGGTGTGGGAGAATTTTTAACTTTTTCTTGTCCTTGTCCCAACTTTAGTCTTTCATGACAAGCTGTAAGATCAACCTTTTGCTTTGTTAAGATGCCAGATTGAATAAATGTCTTTATATTTGTTGCCCTTTTGGACCTTGCAGACAATGATCAGCCAGTAGAAGAGTCTCCGGGCAACTCGATGAAGTTGGGGTCTGCTGGTCTTGCTTTGCATTATGCAAATATTATCACCCAAATTGATACTCTTGTGAGTTCCATAGTCTTACTTGATCATGCAGTCTATAATACTTCTAGTTGTCTTGGAAGTTCAAATTATCCTAGCCCACATTAAGAAACATGGTCTTACCATTATTGTTTCTTGTGTTTTCTTACTTTGTTTTAGTAACAAAAACTTGAGAAGGGGAAAGAGAAGCAGGGAAATGGAAGCATTTATATCTATTTTATTGAATAGCAAATTCGTTATTGCATAATGGTTTCAATTAGGAAAGGTGAAAACATCTTTATAATAGTAAAATAGTAACAGTGATTAATATAATTCTATGTTTATTTTCAAAGAATAATTCTACTCGCAGTTGTTAGAGCCACCCATGTTCACAATAGCAGCACAGCTGTCTCTTAAGATAATTGCAAGATGTTTGTGACCTGTGCTGACATTTCAATTTTCTCAGGTGTCTCGTTCGAGTTCCGTGCCTCCCAATACAAGGGATGCCTTATATCAAGGGCTACCACCTAATGTAAAATCGGCATTGCGATCAAGACTACAGTCATTTCAACTCAAGGAAGAGGTGCTTGTCCTATTGTGTTCTCTATTTCCTGTCTATTATGACCAAATTTTTAACTTTTAAGTCCATATTTGACATGAAGGAAACATTCTTGCAGCTTACAGTCCCACAAATCAAAGCTGAAATGGAGAAAACTTTGCAGTGGCTTGTGCCTATTGCTACCAATACAACAAAGTAAATTTGCCAGCCTTACTCAGTAATTCTTAAATATGCAAACACAATTCTTAAATATGCAAACACAATACAGTTGCTTAGCTTTATGATGTTATTCTACTCAAAATGAACTATTCAGTTTTCTTTGATTGTTAACAATTTGATATTAGATTTGCTTTAACCATATTTACCATTATCTTTTTTACACTCTCTTCTAGTGTTTCTAATTGCCCCTTTCAATTGGATTTATACAGAGCTCATCATGGCTTTGGATGGGTTGGAGAATGGGCAAATACAGGGTGAGCATAGAAATCTTTGACTTATTTTCTCCATGATTATGTTTCTGAACTCTTTACTTATCAAATTTGTCTAGGTCTGAGGTCAACCGTAAACCTGCGGGTCAGACGGACTTATTAAGAATCGAGACACTACACCATGCCGATAAGGACAAAGCAGAAGCTTACATTCTTGAACTTGTTGTCTGGCTCCATCATCTTGTCAGCCAAGTCAGAGCTGGTAACGGAGTTAGGTCTCCAGTCAAGTCTCCGATTCGTTCTCCAACGCAAAACACAGGACAATTATTTACACAGAAAGCCTGCTCCAATTCTCCCATATTAACAGTAGAAGATCAGCAAATGCTTAGAGACGTCGGCAAGAGAAAACTGACACCAGGAATCAGCAAGAGTCAGGAATTCGGCATAGCCAAGACTAGGTTGAGCAAGCACCATAGGCTGAGCAAGAGTAGTAGTCATTCTCCAATAAGTGAAAGTAGTAGTAAGAATGACATATTCTCTTCTACTTCAACAAGGAGGCTACCTTCAATTCCTTTTATTGACTTTGACATTGATAGAATGAAGGCCTTGGATGTCATTGATAGGTTGGATACAATTAGGAGTTCATAGTTGCATGGCAAAATCTTTGATCCTAGAAAGTGAGGTAGTGGGAATGTTGGAATGAATTTAAGATCTTCAATATTATAATTGCTTGTTCAAAGTTGGGGGCTGCCTCTGTTGATTTCAAGAGTGGGATTGTGATGCAAGGCATGTTCTTTCTTGAGATTGCTGTGTATGATTATGGGATCGGAACAAGGGGGGAGGGGGTCAAAGTTTTTTTCTTAATCAAATGTATATGTACAGATTTCATGATCATATAATAATTATAAATCAATGTTTTCTCTTCATATTCATCTTGCACTTATAAACCACACGGCATAAGGGTATCTTTGTGAGTTAATTTTGAAGGAAAAGGAAGAGAAGGAAAGGGTTATTATTTCCTTCATTCCCACACACCCCCCTTAATTAGTTGAAGGTTTGCTATTTAGTTCAAATAAATTCTTCTAGACTTTGTACTTGCAAACTACAAATGTGTAACGGATAACAATATTCCTTGATTTATATCTGATGGAACAGAATGTGTATGCTATGCTGATTTGTTCCTTCCTTTCTTAAGAAGCAAGGTTTGTCAGAATTTATAATGAAGAGGTTTTTGGGTGAAAAGAATAAAGAATGTATAATCTATCTTAAAAAATTAATAAAAAAATTAATACATTTTACTAGATATGTCTTTAATTATTTATCAAAGAGAACTCTTCTTTTTTTTTTACCATAATATATACATCGTCTCTAGAATGAATTATCAGTAGTATTTTGTGGGGGAAATTGACAAAAGAACCTATTGTCACAATATATGAAACTATTATGCCTTGTAAAATAGACTAAAACCTACCTACATACAGGAACGAATCTTTTCAATTTTTTTTTCTTAATTATTTGATAAAATATAATTTCTTACCTTATTCTCTTTAAGTAGGACAAAAAAAAATGTGACAGAATATATTAAATATTAAAAGATCATACCTTATCCAACAACAACAACAACAAAGCTTTGTCCCACTAAATGGGGTCGACGCCATTGTGTTCTGTCATGTCTACAGAGAGACCATTTACATGTAGATCTCGTTTGACCACCTCATGGATGGTCTTCTTAGGTCTTCCTCTACCTTTCGCCCCTTGTCCATCTTCCATCTCATCCACCCTCCTGACTGGATGTTCTATCGGTCTTCTTCTCACATGTCCAAACCACCTAAGACGCGATTCAACCATCTTTTCCACAATGGGTGCTACTCCAACTCTTTCCCTTATATCTTCATTCTTTATTTTATTCAATCACGTATGACCACTCATCCATCTCAACATTTTCATCTCTGCCACACTCAGCTTATGTTCGTGCTCCCCTTTAGCCGCCCAACACTCCGTACCATAAAGCATAGCCGGTTTTATAGTGTGCGATAGAATTTACCTTTAAGTTTTAAAGGCACTTTTTTATCGCATATAAAACCAGATGCAATCTGCCATTTTGACCACCCTGTTTGGATCCTATAATTTACATCATGTTCAATCTCTCCATTATCCTGTATGATGTACCCAACAAATAAAGGAAAAAAATTGAGGGGATATACTCTTCTTACATACAAATTCCAACCACTGTGTGTCTAAATTTCATTGGAGAAAGTGTCATGCATGTTCACTTGATCACTTGACGACAATTTAAGGAAGAATCACAGCAAGGGATAGCTCATCAGTCAATCACTCACTTAGTGTATTTGCTATATTCAAATTTCTTCATTTGCAAGGTATTTGTACATTACTAGTTACTAGCTCTTAACAAGAACAATGTGCTGCGCCCACAGCTGAGAACTGGATACCAAATGTCAATTCTTCCGTTGATTCGTTCGTTAACTTGATGGAGATCTTAGATCCTTCCAACAATTTTATTTAATTACTCTATTTTCCTGAAATGTATAAGGCATGCTAGCCTCTTTGCAAACACGTTATTCCAATTTGTTTCTTCATGCATCAATATATACTATTGTTGTTTCTATCCCTCTTCATTATTTCTCGTTTTTTACTTCATTTTTTATAAGTAACTAGAGTGAGATCTACACAATAAACCAAATGATAAATTAATAATAGTATATAGTATATTTTAATAAATATTATATTATTTGAAAATTAATTAAAATGTATACAAACTAATATTAAATTTAATGTGTTTTTTATTTAAAATATTTTATAATACAAAAATTTTTTTATATTGAAATTGTACAAACCTATATTTTTATTTGTTATAATTGACGGACTTAATCTTTTTATATGGTGTTTATTTTCTTTTTTTTTTAGTTGTTGTTGGAATTATTTTTTTTTTCTTCCTATCATATATTCTCGTAGAGACATGATGTTTTTAAATTGTTGATTTGTATATATTTTTTTATCTATTGTTCTTTTTTATTCCTTCTATGTATATATGTTCTTTTATCTAAAGATATATCTTAGATTCGTTTAATTTTTTTCTTCTTAATTTCTTAATTTGTATGTCATCTATGTCTGATGATATTAGTATTGGTGAAATTAGTTCCTATAATCAATCAATGAACAATATAAATGAGCAATAAAAATGATGTTTTGAATAAATAAAATTTTTGTTGTATTACCTATTTTATTTGTTACAATAGGGATTGAGTTTCATTATTTTTTGTTAGAATAAATGTCTTAGTAATAGTGTACTGTTTTAGTTAAAATTATTTATTTTGACTTAAATATAAATATGAGGTTGTATAAATTTTTCAATTAGAATGGCACTTTAGTATCATTGCTGTCTTGGAGTGTAATTAGTTTTGAGATAATGTTCAATAATTTTTTTTGCTTCTCTATCAAATAGCACAAAAATTATTGTAGCACTTTGATCTAAAATCTTTAATTTAATTTTTAATCTAGAATAATTATTGAATTAGTAATTTATAATTTGGTAGAATTTTTTATGATAGATATAATTTGATAGAATTTTTCATAATTTGAATCTATAATAATTTTTTATATTGTAGCACAAAAACTTTATTTTTTGTATTTTTTGTGGTTTTTCTTTGACATCTACTTATTCTTCTTCTCATAGTACATACATTTTTTAAAGACATTTATTATAGTAAAAATAAAATTTTTTAGAATATTTATTATGTGAAATATCTATAACATATTAAATATCTATAACATATTAATGATTTTTTATGTTGTAGCACAAAATCTTCATTTTTTCTATTTTTTATGATTTTTTTTTACAATTACTTATTCTTTTTCTTCTAGTGTATTATTTTTCAATGATATCTATAATAATAAGAATGTAAATTTTTAGAATTTTTTTTGTGTGGATCTATATATATATATGTTAATATTTTTTAGTTCACTCTGCCAGACAATACCTCAAGTGATATAAATTTAAAATAATGTTAAAAATAATTAAATTTGATTCTTTGATTTAAATAGCATATTGAAATAAGTATAATTATAAGAATTTTAAAATAAAATTATATGCAAAGTATTAGAAAATAATGAAAAAAGTAAATATATTTTAAATAGTATGAAATTTGAATAGTTTATAACTTAAAATTTGTTATGATAATGTTATTATGATACTTTTAATGCAGATATTTATTCTATGTAATTAATATTTTATATTTTTATTAAATAATAATATGTAATAAATTAATTTATTATGAGAGTTATGATTTTAACTTTATTTTTTTAAAAATATTTTACTAAAAATTGATTGATTAATTTTTAAATTTTATTAAATAATTAAAATTGATGATGAGATATTATTAAAAAAATATAACTTAAATTTAATGTATAAAAAATTAATATTAATTTTTATATAATAAAAATAGATTAATTTTTATATAACAAAATTAGATAGATAGATAGATTATGATAATTTTTCTCCAAGAATATCTATCAGTATTCAGTGGATCTGTATATATATATATATGCTTCTGCTTTATTCATTGCATTGTAAACATCAAACGCAGAATACATATCATTCAACCGAGATACTAGGACAGTTTCATACGTTAATAACATTCAAATGGAATTTTCTGATGTTACATGTCCCGTAAAACTATATCGATCTAACATGGTCCTGAATCCTGATGAGTACCGGTCCGAATTGACTGGTTTAATTAGGTTAATTGAAAATATATCACCAGATCAATTTAATTTAAGATAAAAATTATTTGATAGCGAACCAATAAAAAATTTAAAAAATTAGTAAACAAATTAATTAATCATGTAAATTAATGAAAATTTTTAGCAGTTAATTAATTTAAAATAATAAATTATAAAATAATTAATCTTTTTTAAAAATATATATTTTTATATATAAATATAGTTTTTTATTATATTCAATTCAATTTCTATTGAATCATTAATTCTCTAATTTTATTAATTCAATTATCAGTTTTGTTTAAAAACCTTAATATCTGTTTCATTTCGCAACACCTCTAACTTCAAAAAGGGATAATATCGAAATAATTTTAGTGTAGAGATGAAAATATTTTATCCTAGTTTAAATGAGGAGTGTTAGGGGCAGCAATTTTTGTGAGTTGTAGCCATTAAATAATTATTAATGATGATTTTAATGGTGTGAGATTGATCTGAGATTTTATCCAATGACTCACCTTTCTTTGCTGGTTACATGTTGGCCAGAATTTAAAAAAGTTGCTGGTCCGTTATACTTTTTCAATTTAAATTACTTCGGTTTTTTTTTTTTTAAAGTTGGAGTGAAATTCAAATTCAAAAATTTTAAGTGAAAATGAAGAGATTATGCAAATTACTTCAAAGTCTTCCGGGGGAGTATTTTAACCCATATGTTGGAAGTATATATGCATGTACCTGGCTAAGAACCAATTAACATGCATGGTAGATATAATGTTGTAGTATTCAAATTTCATCACAAACAAGCTTTAGAGTATGAAAAGGAAAAAACAAACAAACAAACAAATAATTGATATAGCAGAAAATGACACTACAGCTATTTAATTTATTTCCAAACGAATAATGACCTCCCTTCCTCAACATCATCATGCTTACGGACCACGACCTTTCATCACCAAAGAAGTATAAACAAAGAGAGAACTAACTTTTTCATACTTTAATTTTCTGAACCTAAGATAAAATAAAAATAAATAATTTGTTTCATCTGTGTATTTATCTCATGTCTAATTATTAAGGTGGAAAATAACGTAGTAATTATTTTTATAAAAAATTAACAATTAAAAAGTAAAATATCAAATTATTTAAAGAATTTTGAATATCGACTTGACGAGAATATTGCTGTAAGTGGGTCTTACAGCCAATTATTAAACTAGCCATAATGCAATGCAAGAGCAGCAGTTTTTCACTTTTCATTCACAAAACCACCACTCCCCAAACTACTATAAAACCCACCAACCACCACACATTAAATACACATTCACACTCTTCACTGCTCCCTCTCTTTAACATAGATTGCAAGAAATGGAGCCTGTCGTCTCTGCTTCCACTTCAGCCACCAAGCCTCCTCCTGAAGTGCAGGCAGCGGAGGCAACCGCCACCATGCAACCTGCCCCACTGCGCAAGATCATGGCGGTGGCCACCATCGCCACCGGCATACAGTTCGGCTGGGCCCTACAACTCACACTACTCTCACCCTACGTCCAAATACTCGGAACTCCACACATGTGGGTCTCCTTCATCTGGTTCTGCGGCCCTGTCTCCGGCATCCTCGTCCAGCCCCTCGTCGGCTACCACAGCGACCGCTGCACCTCCCGCTTCGGCCCCCGCCGCCCGTTTATCGCCGCCGGAACCCTAGCCGTCGCCTTCGCAGGCTTCTTAATCGCATTCTCTGCCGACATCGGCCACCTCCTCGGCGACGAACTAGTCGCCACCGGAGAGGAGCACAAAATCCGTCCGCGCACCATCGGCCTCGTCATCCTCGGCTTCTGGATCATTGACTTCGCCAACAACATGCTCCAAGGACCGTGCCGCGCTCTCCTGGCCGACCTCGCTGCGGGGAATCAAAGCAAAACGAAAACCGCGTACGCACTCTACACGCTCTTCATGGCGGTCGGAAACGTTCTGGGCTCCGCCGCCGGGTCCTCCGGCGGACTTTACAGAATCCTGCCTTTCACAACGACGAAAGCATGCCACGACGAGTGCGCGGACGTGAAAACGTGTTTTATGATCTCCGTGTTGCTATTGGTTGTTATTGTAACCGTCAACTTGATGTACGTGAAGGAAAAACCGTTAACGGTTTCCATTGGGAAAAGTGAAAAAGGCGGGATGAGAGAATTATTGGGTGCATTGCAGGGGCTTAAGAGGCCGATGCGGATCCTTTTATTGGTGACGTGTTTCAATTGGATTGCGTGGTTTCCGTTTTTTGAGTACAACACTGACTGGATGGGGGTTGAGGTGTACGGAGGGAAGGATAAGGAGCAGAGTGTGTATGATACTGGGGTCCGCGAGGGTGCCACCGGGATGATGGTGAATTCTATTGTGTCTGGTGGCGCGTCCTTGGGGATTGGTGTGTTGGCGCGTGGGCTTGGTGGCGAGAAGAGGCTATGGGGTGTTGTTAACTTCTTGCTAGCCGTTTGTTTGGCCATGACGGTGCCTATCTCCAAGATGGCCAAACATTTGCGGCGGTATGCGGTGGGTGCTGGCGGATCTCTGGAGCCTCTTCCGCCGTCTCGTGGCGTCAAGGCTGCTGCCTTAACTCTCTACGCCGTCCTTGGAATTCCTCTTGCTGTAAGTGGTTATTGCAATTTTAATTAGTAACAATTCCCATCTTCCATGGTCATGCACGCCACGCGCCAGCCATGCATGAAAAGAAGGCACGTAAACTTAAATTTCCCATCGTTCTAATTTTTTTAATTTCATTTTGTTTTTTTGCGTGAAATGCTATTTCAAGAACTTTTTATTTTTAATATTGGAGTGGTAGTGGTGTTTTTAAAATGTGGATTGTTAGGTGTTATACTCAAATAAAAAATCGTTTAATTAGAGAAGTAGAAATCGGAGATAATTGGACCGTTCGATTTCTAGAAATACACAAATCAGACCGTTTGATTTGTGCACTTTTTACAATTTTAAAAAACACTTAAAATTACAATATTAAACAATATCATCACTTCTACTTCCATATAAAAAAAAATTAGCCCTATTTCAACAACCATTTTAAAGGAAACAATATTAACATGTGAATTGAGAGAAAATTTATGGAATAAGGTTATGATGGCATTTTCATAAACACCATATTGTGAATTTTTAAATTGGTTAGCCAATTATATTATTTAATAATTTAATAATTTATAATATTATTTTTATATAAAAATATTATTATAAGAATATCTCCTTAAGATTAAAAAATATTCATTGTAATATAATAGACTGTATTGATTAATAAAAATATTAAATAAATATTAAAAAAATATATAATTTAATTTATTATTAATATATATTTTATATTTTAAAATATATTTTATATTGGTAGTTGTTAATATAATTGATTAATTAAATATGTGCAATAAATATAGTAGTAAATATGATGTTAGTTATTAAAAAAAGTGAGTATTTAAATATTGAAAAAAAACTCTAAATGATCTCTGATCATTACCTCAAAAGATAATATATAAAGTCCTTAACAAAAAAAAATATTTTTTTAGTCCTTAATTTTTATTTTTATGAGATTGAGTAGTCTTTTTGTGAATATTTTTTCGAATAAACCTACATGACATGTTAAACTGTTAATTTATCTATTAAAAACTAACTAAAATTGACAAATTTTTTTGTTAGAAATCTCACTATCTTTTAAGAATAATTGTCAAGACCGTTTAATTTTTTTAATTATTTTTTTAAAATATATTAGCTAAATTTATTGTGTAAAACTAAGAAATATTAGTCATTTTAAAATTATTTTTGCTTATAAAAATTAAATGAAAGTTATATTAATGATTAACTATCACATAAGCATATTCTGAAGAGAGATTATTGACAAAGAGACTAACCAGTCTCAAAAAGTTAAATATCAAAAGTCGAAAAGGGTATTTTTTATAAATCAGTAGCCTCGTAGTCCTTCAAAAAAAATTATTGGCCCGAATGACTATTCATTCTTAAATATTTGGTAAATAAAATTAGTTAAAAATAGTCTGAATTTATTTTATTTATTATTTATTCATTATTACAACAATTAATGAATGTTAAATAAGATTAGTTCTGAATTTTTTTCTGTTTTCCTAACATTGCCGATATGTTCAAACTAAAAAATAATGAGTTTTAAGTGTTAAATATTGCAAAATATATTTTTTATATAAATATATAATGAATATTTTTTTTTTAAAAAAATTGTGCACCAAAATTTTTCTAGTATCATAAATATAGGTATAGACTATTGACAAATTTAGAAAGTTGTTTATGTTTGACCATATTTTTATAATATTTTAACATAGTATTATTGATTAACCATTTCGTAAGTTGTTGAAATAACTTTTTTTTTTTTACGTCCTCCTTTAATTTTTTAATTCCTACATCTTATTTCCTATAATTCCTTCATTATTTACCAATTTATGTTATTTCCAACTAAAAAAAGGGTTAAAGTACAAGGACTAAGTTTACCACTGAAATGCTAGCAAGTTAAATATCTATTCTTGAGAACTTGATTCATGTGCAAGATTTGGTAGTAATAACCTAACTCTCATTATATGGTCGTGTTCAGATCACTTACTGCATACCCTTTGCTCTGGCATCTATATTCTCCACCAACGCAGGAGCAGGACAAGGTTTGATAATCATAACCACTTAAATCATTGAATTTGAAAATTTTTAATTACTATTGATTTGGGATTTGGGATTTACTAAGGAAAAGTCTAGGGGCAGCAGTTTTATCAAATTCTGGCCAGCATGTAACTATCAAAGAAGAGTGAGTCATTGGATGAAATCTCACATTAATCTCACACCATTAAAAGCCTCATTGATGACTATTTGATGACTATAAATCCCAAAAGTTGCTGGCCCTCTAGCATTCCTCTACTATTAATAACGATCATGGTCTCATCCTAAAATGCATAACTTTTTTGTTTATTTTTGTATTAAATATTCAGGTCTATCCCTGGCAGTTCTCAATCTTGCAGTTGTCATACCACAGGTCAGGATCAAATTTCAATTCATATGTTTTTTCTCTTCCTTTCTAATTAATGATTCATTTCATGTGTGTGAATAATTGATTAATTAATCACATGCACATGTATACTTATATGTATACAGATGTTGATGTCTGCTGTTAGTGGACCATGGGACAAATTGTTTGGTGGCAGTAACCTGCCATCTTTCGTGGTTGGTTCCGTAGCGGCTGCAATCAGTGGCATACTGTCCATAATCTTACTGCCCTCTCCGCCGCCGGACGTCAAGGCTGCAATCACCGGAGGAGGCTTTCATTAATTAATTAATCGATGCAACATTTTAGTTATCTATCTCATGTATATAATTGGCAAAAAACAGAATGCTCTTTTAATTTACCTAAAGCTGTTTGCTTAATTAAGATCATTTAGGTTATCCAACCAGATGCTACAAGCAATTACCGATTTTGCTGTATCAACCATATCTATCAAATGATATGCATTAATAAAACGAAAGTTTGATGCGTGGCTGCACATAACCATAGCTTGTTCAAGACCCATTTAGCACTACTCTGTTTTTTTTTTTTTTTCTCCACGGTACTCCCACGGTCCCACCCGGAAAACCAAAAATTAATTGGTGGCGGACGAATAAGAATGTTTTTTAATAAAAAAAGTCAAGGTTATTTTTTATAATGAAAAAAAAAAAAGACATTATGTATAATAATGTTTTTCTCAAAAATTTAATTATAATATTTATTTTTTGTCTAATTTAATCTTATTATTTACCAAAGGAATTTTCTAAGAATAATATAATTGTAAAGTGCGTGCTTGCTAAATATTTGATGATTAAATATATGAATTAAAATGCATGGTTATTAACTTACTATGGACCCGAGAAACGGAATGTATGGTTACAAAATAAGTAGAGGAGTGATTTGTTCAATAATAATATTGTTAGAAATATGAGATTAAATTGAAAAAAAAAATATAGTGTATTATTGAGTGCATTTAAATAATATAATGTATAAGGGTATATATAGGTGTTAGAATAATCAAAATAATAAAAGTGTAATATCCTATAATAAATATATAAGTATGTTAAATAATGCTAATTGATCTAATTGATCCTAATTATACTCTAGCATTCCTCTTTAAACTCAAGTGGGAGCTAAAGATACCATCTTGAGTTTTGACACTAGAGTCCGAAAAAGAGTAGAATGATGAGCCTTCGTAAAGATATCAGCAATTTGATCTAGAGTCCCAACAGTTACGAGACGAACAACATCAATAAGAAGGCGTTGTTGGACAAAATGATAATCAATCTCAATGTGTTTGGTGCGTTCATGAAAAATATCAGTATGAGCAATTTGAATAGCACTGCGGTTGTCATAATAAACATCAGTTGGGAACGACTGAGGGACACCCAAGTCTTCGAGAAGCCAACGAATCGAGAAAACCTCATTAGTGGTGTCAACGAGAGCACAGTATTCAGCTTCGGTACTTGATCGTGTAGTGAACATTTATTTTTTGGCTCGTCAGGAAATGAGAGAGTCACTAAGAAACAAACAATAACCAGTAGTAAAATGAAGATTAGTGGGATCACCAGTCCAATCAGCATCTGTGTACGCCTAAAGGGTTAAGGATGAATGGGAAAAAAATGAAGACCATGAAACACACTGCCTTTGATGTAGCGAAAAATGCAAAGAACTACAACATAATGAGTAGTACGAGGAGCTGATAAGAACTGGCTAAGAACATGAACTGGATAGGCAATGTCTGGTCATGTGACAGTCAAGTAGACAAGACCTCCAACTAACTGTCGATAAAGAGTAGGGTTATTTAAAACAGTGTCATCCATAGGAGTAAATTAAACATTAGGCTTAAGAAGGGTAGACTCAGTACGACTATCTGTAATTCCGACTCGAACAAGAAGATCAGAAGCATACTTAGCTTGAGAGAGATAGATGCCATCATCTAAGGATATGACTTCAAGGCCAGAAAAATAGCTAAGAGAACCAAGATCTTTCAGCTCAAAAGTGTAGTGAAGGGATGCTTTAAGAGCAGAGATACCATCAACATCATCTCCAATAATGATCATATCATCAACATATAAAAGTAGAAGAACAACTTCATGTTCACTTTTACGAATAAAGAGAAAATTCTCATGAGGGCTGCAAGTGAACCCGAGATTGTATATAGTGGTGCTTAACTTTTCAAACCATTCACGAGGAGCTTGCTTAAGACCATAAAGTGCCTTAAGAAGGAGACCGACTTTGCTAGAAGGACCGGTGGTTTCATATAGACCTTCTTTTTCAAATCACCATTTCTTAATGCATTTTTCACATCCATCTAACTGAGAGACCATTTTCTGACTGCGAACAGATGTGAGACGAGCAACAGGAGAAAAAGTCTCTTTATAATCAATACCATACTCTTTACGTACATCCTTGAGAGACCAATCGTGCTTTATAACGGTCAATAGAATCATCAGAGCGAATCTTCATCTTGTATACCCATCTCACTACAAGAAAAATGATGATTACCATCGGATTTACCGTCGGATTAATCAAATAAGTCCCCCACTAAATTGATTACCGTCGTCTTGTAGTTGACAATATAAACCGCGTCGGAAATCCTTTACTAGCGGATTTTATTCGTCCGACACTAATTACCACCAAATTTTCCGTTGGTGTTTTCAATGGATTGTCGAGTCTAAGTTGATGATTAATCCGATGGTACATCCACCGATAGGCGTTTTATATTTTATTTTTTTGGCACAATTTAGTCACGACTAACAGGCAAATCAAATTAAAACTCTTATTAACAAAATTGTTACCAGAAATCTTAAATTAACAGAAATTAACAAATTATTTTATTAAAAATAAATGGTATGAATACAATAAAATACCATAAAAAGTAGAGTACTGTATCCTAAACAAACAAAAATGCATAAAACCCTAACCCCCTATAGATACTGATAATCGTCGTTGTCGTCGTCGGCGTCGTGATCCCCCTACTGAGGCAGCAGAGTAGATGCTGTCGTCGGTGCCCCACCAACAACGTCGCCGCTAGAACTAGTAGCGCCGCTGCCTCCAGCGTGTATCTGCTGGCTGTACTCTTCTATCTACTGTTGCAACCAATCGAGCTGCTCTAGCTTCTCCATCAAGTCCGAGCTGACGACAACGTGTGCAAGAATCTATCGATACCTCTGCTCAGACTGCTCCTGCTACTTGTGAAGCTCCTGTGTTAGCTTCTACACCTCCTCCCTCATGTCAAAAACTTCCTGGGGATCAGCTGGTGGCAGAGGAAGCCGCCAACGCGGAGGAGCGGAGGCCACTGGCGAAGAACGAGCCCAACCCGAAGTGGCGATTCAGAAGCAGTCTCGCACCAAATTCTATCGGGATCCACGACTAAGGTCTCAGAGTCGGCTTCATCGGCTCCACTAGGCGGCTGAGATTGTTGGGTTGCAACCTCCAATCTCTGCTGATACTCCTCATGCGTCATACACGTTAGTTGTGATTAGGATAATAGTTAAATAATTGAATTTAAACTAAATAAAGTTGAAATTTAGGAATAATTTAAACTTACATAATGGTCCCCCACCGCTTGTTAATAAATTTCTTCTTATTTGTCTTCAAAGTGTGGGTATACTTGAAGGTCTCCGCCAGTGCCGCCTCACGATCCAACGACTTAGACTACAAATTAATATATTAACCAAACAACAAAATAAACGAACAAATTAAACAATGATAGACAAATATATATGAAGCAAGAAATCTTAATTCTAATTTCAAAACATAATTTTAATTTTTTTATTTCACAAAAAATCTTATAAAAATTTTGAAGAGTCTCCCCTGAAATTTAGATTTATCCACCCTTGAAGGGTTCCATCCAGACAAAATATCCATCATTATTTTCACAGTCATGTATTTTTTAAACAATTTTAACAGCAGGAATCAGCAAATAGTTCAATAATCCAACATTTTTTTAATAATCTCAGAACCTAATCTAACCTATTCTAATCTATCCTAACCACCTAAATTTACCTAAACTGAAAATTAAACTAACTAAACTCTACTAACTACTTAAGTAACTTGATAATAAAAAAATTAAACCGATGAAGCAGTTCTATATCAGCTTCACTTAGTTCAGTTCATACAAGACTATATAAGTATATATCAACAGAACAAGTAACTTATAAAATAATTGAACAAATTAAAAAACTAATTCAAGTAACTACTGTAACATAAAACAAAGCCAAAATTCTTACCAGTCTCGTCTTCGTCTTCATGAAGGTTGCCGACCCACTCGTATACCGTGACGACCTGGGCGAAGTCCTGTTGGTGATATTCGTTAGACGGTGACACTTGAACCCCTCGTTATCTCTAAAATGAGCCTCCAGTTCACTTTTGATGTTTGGACGGATCCATGATGTCAGGTGGTCTTTCCCTTGACGAACATCGCTCATCATCTGCTAAAAACGTTTGGCTGCCCAGTGGTCGTAGATTTTTCGGATCATGAGATTATGCTCCGAATACAATATGAATTTTAGATCTACAAAGTGATTCACCAACATTAGTTAGTTGGAATAAAATATAGTTCAAATATAGTTTAAATACAGTAAATAAATTCTAACTAAATTTGGTTCTTACCGCCCACTTCTGAAACCAGCGCTTTCTGGTCTCAATCGGGATCTACGTGTAGGTCGGCTACAGATGGTCGTACATGGACTTAATAATCTCGGATATCTCTCGTGTGCAAGGATTGAGATTCGGTGCAAACCTGTCAGAGAACAAACCGCACATTAACAAACACATAAGATAAACAAATTTAACATAAACAATCTTAAGATAAACAAACTTAATCTTAAAAAATTAAACTCACAACTACATGTCGTCGCTGCATCTGCAAAGGGGTGTAGCAGAAGGAGGCACCCAGTTCGGGTTTAAGACCATGATAAATTGCTGGTCGGATGGACCTGCCTGTGACATCACAGGGGTCGACGGGGTAGAGGGCGATGACTGGGCAGCCCTGGGAGATTCAGTGGAAGTCCGTTTTCTATCACGATCACGTGTCCCACTCGACCTACCTCTACTATTTGTCATCATGTCTGTACTGTGAATAACATAGCAAACACCAATAAATAATAACATAAGAAGAAACTCAAGAAATAACAAATAATTTAAAAAGTGATTTAGTTTGGTAAATAAAAAAAAGAATGAATTTACATAGTATTTTAGTTTTAAAATAATTAAGTTAGACTTTCAAAGCATTCTAATAACATTATTCTATCTTTTTTTTTTCAAAGTATTCTAGTTAACTTTCATAACATTCTAACAAATCACTCTAACTTTATTAATAATTTTTCAAAATATTTTAACTTTCAAAGTATTCTAATAATTCAAAAAAATTGAAATACAAACTCAAGAAAGCACAAAATAACATGATGAAACATCACTAACAATACATACAGTAAAATACTATAATTAATCAGCATAAATCAGCAGTTCTAGCAACAATATGAATTAGAAAAATAAGCATTAAAATAGTGATTTTCTAACAAAGCAACAACCAGCAAATTATCAAAATAGTTAAGCATTGATCAAAGAAATTCAACAATTCTTCAACAAAATTAATAATAGAACGCAGAATTAATAATTCAGACCAATTCAAATAATCCTAGCAACAAGAATCAGCAATCTCATATAATAATCCAAACACATGGAGTAGAGATCAAAACCTATCAATCTAGCTAAATTATCTTAACCTAACCACCTAAAATAAACTACAACAGAAATTAATCTACCTAAACTAATTACTAAATATCAACTAATTAAATGAAATAAAGATTAACTAAGTAGAAATTAAACAGCATGAAAAATAGATTCAATGAAAACCCCTAACCACCTAAAATAAACTAAATCATAAATTAATCTAACTAAATTAATTACTAAAAATCAACTAAATGAAATTAAGATTAACAAAGAAGAAATTAAACAAAGTAAAAAATAGATTCAATGAAAACTTGGAATGCAAAGCAATTAGAAGAGAGAAGATAGAAATGGATGATTCAAGCAGCGGCGGCAAAGCAGCAACGGCGAGAACAAAAAATAGAGAAGGGGGCGTTTCCAGCAGCAGCGGCGGCAATCTTTCCATTGGCGGTAGAGCAGGGCAGCAACAGTAGCGACAACAGACTTTGCAGAGGCGGCAAGAGTTAGAGAGAAACTGAGAGGTGAGAGGATATATATATATATAGGGGGGAGAGAGAGAGGGGAAGGTGAGAGATTAGAGAGTGAAACTAATTTTAAAATGAAGAGCAAGAAGGTTTGTTGTTCAAATTTAGAGGAAGATTATCGGTGGATTTACCGGCGGATTAATCCGACAGTAGCGTGGTGCATGTAACGAAAACGCAATGTTCACTAAGTAAGGTTCAGCGTCGGATTTACTCGCTCGTAAATCCGACAGTAGCTAGCACGCCAAAATTTATTTTTTCCTCCAAATTTTACTGTCGACGTTACCGTCGGAACATCAACTTTAACAGTAATACTTTAGGGTGACGAATTTATTGTCAAATCTGACAATAAATCCGACGAAAAGCTCACCACTAATGTCTGACGGTTCTTAGTGTTTTTCTTTTAGTGTCTACTACCCACAATTTCGTGATCAGAAAGAGGATCAATCAAGTCCCAAGTATATACTTTTTCAAGTGCCTGGATTTCTTCCTACATTGCTTGCTGCCAATTTGGATTTGTGGAGACTTCTCACAATGACTGAGGTTCATGGTGATGAAGAATACTAGAAAAACAATGATAATAAAAAAGATGGAGAGGTGAATTTCTTACCCTAGAAGAATGATTAAAGGGAGAGGCATGACAATAGGAGCAAGATCATCGTCTGGTCTGAAATCATCGGGAGATGAAAATGGCGGAAGAGTAGAAGGCTCGAGAGATTGACTAGAGATAGAACATGTAGAATCATCCCTAGATAAAAGATCAACATTGGAGTTAGTGAAAAATGGTGACTGAGTAGAAGGAATGAAGTCAGATGAGGAGAACTTAGAAAACATACGATGCTCCCAGACTAAACATGACAAGATATATGAATACGTTTAGAAAGAGAATTCCAACAATGATAACCCTTGTGTTCAATGCCATAACCAAGGAAACAACACATGCGTGCCCAAAGTTCAAGTTTATTATGTTTATGAGGCTAAAGAAGAACAAAATAGACACAACCAAAAATTCAAAGAGAATTGTAATCTGAAGAAGTATGATAAAGATGCCCAAAGGGAGTAATGTTACCAAGGACAGAAGAAGGGAGTCTATTGATAACATAGACAGCAGTAAGAACTGCTTCACCTCAAGTACGCAAGACACGAAGAAGAAAAAAGCAATGCACGAACAGAGTCAAGAATGTGACAGTGTTTGCATTCAGCCCATCCATTTTGTTGAGATGTACTAGGGCAAGAAATTAAAACTCAGACAAAGTACCCTGTTCAGCAAGAAAAGTTAAAAGTTTAGAGTCATGGTATTTCATAGCATTATCACGTCAAAAAACTTTAAAGACCATGGAAAACTGAGTTTTAATCATAGTGGCAAAGTTAATATAAATTTGAGATTGCTCATGGTGATTAGTCATCAAATAAACCCAAGTAAAGCATGAATAATCATCAATATAAATTACAAAGTATCAAGCCCCTTCCATAGAAGTGATGGGAGCGGGGCCCCAAACATCAAAGTGAATAAAATTAAAAGGAGAGCAAGCAAGAGATGAATTATTGTGAAAAGATAAAGCAGGTTGTTTGACAAGAAATGCAATCAAAAGACTCATTATTAACCTGACCTAAAACACCCTTAAACACAAGAGAACGCAATTTTTCTAAAGAGCTATGGGCAAGACGGTGATGCCACAAGTGAAGGGTAGACGGAGAAAAAATAGCACAGAGATTTGACACAGGAATATGAAGATTCTCGAGCTCAAATAACCTTCCGACCTTACGTCCAGTCTTGATGATCTGTCTCGTCCGACGATCCTGCACACGACAACCAGAAATAAAAAAAATTGACATCAAAACCGAGTTCAACAAGTTGACCAATAGAGATAAGATTAAAGTTTAATTTTGGAATAAAATAAGTATCAAAGAGATTAAGATTGGACTATGAAATAAAATCCTTATGTGTCGGATGCAAGAGGGAACCATCAATAATGTTGACAGAAGGTGCATTTGTGGTGGTAGACAAAGATGAAAAAGGATGACGCAAAAGAGACATGTGAGTAAAGCAACCAGAATCAAAATAACATTTAGAATTACCTAGAGGAGTGAAAAGAGTAGCAGAGGTATTACTAGAAAAGGAGAGAAGTAGCTTAAGAAGATATTCAATGTTGGACGGAGAGACAAAAGGTGGATTGAGAGAAGTAGAGTTGGTGGAGTCAGTAGTAGCAGCAACAACAATAGAAGCTGGCACATTCTTATTAGTGTAGTTGGAACGGGAATGATACTTATTTTGATCTGAATGTTGTGGGTGAGTAAGACATGTAGTAATCAAGTGCCCCAATAGCTTGCAATAATGACAGAATAGTGTTGGACAATTAGAGCCAATGTAACATTTCTGTTTACATTTTTGACATTCAATAGAAGGACAGTCTGAAAAGAGGTACCCAAAACGGTTAGAGTTGCGACAGAATGTACCCTTTTTGTCTGTGAAAGCAAAAACATATGATTTTTCCATGATAGTAGATACAAAGACGAGAAAAGAGAAGAAACTACAAAATCGGGACAGAAATCGAAAAAACGGAGGACAAAATCGAAAAGAGCTCACAAAAAAATCATAGAAGGGGTCCCACTGACTGCCACGTCAACAGATGCGTCAACAAAAGGATGACACGTGGCAATGAAAGAGTGGAGGAGAAAGACACGTGGACGAGTGACTGGGCATGCGGGTCGAACCAGCGGGTCAGACCAAGCGACACACGGGTTGGGAAGCGAGTTGGTGGGAGTCACTTATGCACGACACGTGTGAAGCTCCTAGACCGTTGATCGTTGCCGAAAATCCAACAATTCTAGAAGCATCTGGATAGAGAAAAATGTTGAGTGGGCATGGGCCTTGCAGCGGCACGTCCGGCAGTTTCCAGTGATGGGGCTGTTCTCCGTGTACTCATAACAGTGAGACGAAGACGATGGTATGGCGGTGACAGAAGAAAATGTTGGGAAGTGAGCGAAAGCATGGATAGAATACTGTCGGAGGAGAGAAAAAAATGAACTATGAACTAATTTTCATGGAAAGAGAAAGAAACCTATACTTTTGATACCATGTTAAAAATAAGAGACTAAACTGAAAAAAAATATGGTGTATTATTGAGTATATATAGATGCTAGAAGAATCAAAACAATAAAAACATAATATCCTATGATAAATATATAAATATACTAAATAATGCTAATTAATTTAATTAATCCTAATCATATTCTAACAAATATAAAATGATAATATCAGAAAAAAATCAAATTTTATTTTATTTAATATTTATTAAAAAAATACTAAATAAAATAAATTCTAATTATTTTTAACTAATTTATTTTAGTATCAAATATTTGCGAATATAATACATATGAGAGGAGAAAGTCTGCTAATTATTTGGTGGTTAAAAAGTGGCTTATTTGAAATACTTTCGGTACATCAAATCAAATAAATAATTACTATCGAATAACAGTGGAATTTCATGGTATATTTGTATAGCTAGTTATTAATTTAAATTAAAAAATTATTATTTATATATAAATTAAATTTTGATAATTTTTAATGTAAAATAATTTTATATATTTTAATTACTTAATAATACATTAATAAAAATAATTATTTTATATATTAATCACGTAAATTATCATTTAAAAAAATAAATATAATTATATAACTGTGTAAAATATTTTATATTATTAATATATTAAAATTAAATTTTATACGTATACTAAAAAGTTTTATAGGTATCTAAATACGACCTTTATTGCATTAATTATATTGAATTGTTACATTATTCGCAATTTTAAAAGAAAGTTATATATTGACACATTAGATATATTATCAGAATTGAGACTAAATTAACCTCATTCAACCTTTAAAAATTAGCTCCTAAGGAGAGATATTTTACACTTATAAATAATGTATAATTTTATATCCTAAAAAAAAGTCTATAGCATTCCGGTTCTGTGAAGGTTTTCCAAACAAAAGGACCAAAAGGTAGTCTACACTCTCCATTGTGTGACTTCTTGTGCTGATGATGTAAGCCTTGGCCAAATTAATTAAGAGTGTAGTCCAAAATCAAATTAGCGCCCACTTAGATGAAGTCATCAAAAATGACTTTTTCTGAAGTCACTTTTCTGATTGAAACAAGTGGCCTTATGATTTACTTTTTAATTTGGTCTGATTTTATTAAACCGTATTAAACCAAACGGCCAAACCATAGGTTCAAGCTATATATGATTCAAATTCAAAAATACTAATATATTTTTAGGTTAGTATTTTTAATAATAAATTTATTTAATTTTTTTCTCTTTCAATAACAAAAATAAAAAAACTAAAAAGTAAGTTATAATTTGTATATGTAAATATAAATAAAATAAATCATATTAAAAAATATTAATTAATTAAACAGTTAATTTAAATCTAAAAAATCAGACAATTATTTATATTTATAATTAAATTAAATATTTACTAAGTGTTAATAATTATAATTTTATTAGTGATTAAAATATTTTTGTGTTAATAAAAATTAGAAGTTTAATTTAAAATTAAGAATGGTGTTTGGATTGTAATTAATTGTTAAGTATAATTTTTATTTAAAATAAAGTATTATTTCATTTAAAGTGATTTGAAATTTAAAGTGAAAATTTATTCATCCAATATTTAGTCTTAGTTCATTTAGAATTTTATATTTTTTAATTATTTTATCAATATAATTATACAAATGATATAATTTTATTGATTTTTTATTAAAATGATATCGTATCTTTAAGGTGAATTTAGAGTATGATTTAATCTAAAATTTTTATTTGTATATATAAGTAAATGATAATTAGTGATCTCATCAAATAAAAAATTGATGTGACATATCCTTTTACAGATGTAATTAAGTATCAATTAGTAATTTGAATTCAATATAGAATATCACTTCATATATAATTAAGTGTGATTATTATTAACATAAATTAAAAGTCAATTTGTTCTCGAGATAACAATCATAACATTATTTGATGTAAATTTTGCTATTATTTCTCTAATTAAGTGTTGATATTAAGTTTAGAATATTATTTGATAACAAGTTTATGTCTAACTTATCTGTGGGCAATATATATATTAATTATAATTATAAATTATGCTGTTTTAAATTAAATAGATTTTCAGGATTTCGGTCTCTAATATACTAAAGCTGTCTAAAAAGAGTTACAGTTCAGCCACCTAGGAATACAGAAGGCTTTGATTGAGGAAGATCGAAAGAACCACAAGATCCAAACTCTTTCAACAATTTCTGACTCTTATGAATAAAGGTACGCTTCCGCATTATGTTATATTTTTTGTGATTCAATATGGATAATTTGAGTTATTGAAATTAATTTATTCCAACAAGTAGTATCAGAGCCATCCATAATTTAATCATCGAAAATATTTAGTTTTTTAATTACTGAATTAATACATAGATCAATGTATATGTGGTTCTTATTACATTATGATATAAGAATATACATATATATGTATTATATCTGTGATTGTGTGTGTCAGTGTGTATGTATATAGCGCCATTTTGGTTGCCAACGGTTGCTTTTGAATATATATATATATACTGTCCGTCATTCATTTATATCATTATTTGGTTATACATTGAAGCATGTATATATTTACATTGAGGCACGCATGTATATATTTTATGAGGCAGTCTTTCGATTCGGCAAAAATTTTATTTTTATTTTTAATAAGTAATAAATTGATTTATTTTAAAATATTGATAAAGCATTGTTAAACTTTGATATTTTCATATCTAATTCTATGTGCTATTAATTTAGTATAAAATTAATGAATTATCTTTTTGGGATATAAGGATTATTATACCCACTAATTTTATAAAGATTGATTTTAATTTTAACGGATCAAGAATTTTTTAGTACAAGAGTTATAATTATGTTTTTTTTAAGGTCTCAAAAGATACCAAAATTTTTTTTTTAATTTCTTTTGGAATTTAAGTATTTTTTGTTGTTACATAAAGAAATTGGTAACCATTTGGATTATCATACCCATTTATTTTATAAAGATTTAGTTTGAAATAGATTGATTAAACATTATGCTGTCAAAGTAGCCTCTTTTGTGAAAATTAATTTATTTAAAACATTAGGAATATGGTAATATGTAATTCATGCGAATATTGGTCAGCCCAAAGAAAGGTCTATATTTGGCCGAATTACATACACATATTGATGGTAAATAAATATTTGGGTGATAAATTAAGAATAAAGTAATGCTTATTATTTATGCGGATAATAATCGGCCCAAAGAAAGTTTATTGTTTGGCCAAATAATAAGCATTGCACACTTTTGTTTATTTTCTATTAATTATGCGATCAATAATCGGCCCAAAAGAAGGTTATTGTTTGGCCAATTAATAGAAAATATATGCGGTAATAAATAGGTTGCTAAGTTTAAGTCTCCATGTGCGCATTAAGTCGGTCCAAAGAAATGCTTAATGTGTGACATGAATTTTGACAATATTTGATTACTCCAATGAGAGTATCACTTACAGTTAATTTTCTATCCAAAGATTGAAAATTAATGTTGTTCTAGATATCTCAATATGGATTTTTTCCATTATTTAACTAATATTTACTGTATGTTTATTTGTTCTAATCTAGAAACTATGGCTTTAGCTACCAATATTTCTACACAAATCAGCAGTATTCCTATGCTGAATGGTTCAAACTTTAAGTTTGGAAGGATACCGTGGAGATTATTCTCGGTTGTATGAATCTAGATATAGCTCTTCGAGAGGAGAAACCAACTTCCACTCCGGAAAACCTCAATGAGGTTAAAATAGAGAAGTGGGAGAGATCCAATCGAATGAGCATTATGATCATTAAACGCTCAATTCCTGAGGCGTTTAAGGGCTCAATTACTGAGGATAAAGATGCCAAACAGTTCCTAAAAGATGTTGAAAAATTCTTTACTAAGAATGAAAAAGCGGAGACAAGTAGTCTTTTGAGCAAACTTGTCTCCATGAGGTATAAAGGTAAAGGGAACATAAGGGAGTACATTATGGAAATGTCTCATCTTGCTTCAAAATTGAAAGCACTAAAGTTAGAGTTGTCTGAAGATTTACTCGTGCATTTCATTTTGATTTTCCTTCCTGCACACTTTGGGCAATTCAAAGTGAGTTATAACACTTTGAAGGACACTTGGTCCTTAAATGAGCTTATATCTCACTGTGTGCAAGAAGAAGAGAGGTTACAGCAAGATAAGACTGAAAGTGCTCACATGCCTTCATCTCCTCAGTATAAAAGAAAGCATAATACTACTGCAGATGTGCCTTCTCAGCAGAAAAAGGCTAAGAAACAGGATCAAATTTCAACTTATTTCTTCTGTAAGAAGGTGAGACACATGAAAAAGGATTATACCAAATATGCTACCTGGCATGTAAAGAAGGGTATAATTCTTACTTTCGTTTGTTCTGAGGATAGTTTAAGTTATGCACCTGTTGGTACTTGGTGGGTAGATTCTGCTGCCACTACTCATGTAAGTGTTACTATGCAGGGTTGCCTGTGGAGCCGACCGCCAAGTGATGCTAAAAGATATATCTATGTGGCAGACGGCAATATAGTTGCAGTCGAAGCTATAGGAACCTTTAGATTATGTTCCACGAGTGAATTTTACTTGAATTTATTAGAGACATTTTATGTACCGTCATTTAGATAGAATTTGGTTTCTGTTTCTCGTTTGGAAAAATCAAGTTATTTTTGTTCGTTCGGAGACAATAAAGTCAGTCTCTTCTATAATTCGAATAATATTTGCTCTAGTCATTTGGTGGATAATCTATATAGGCTTGAATTAAATTCCTATAATAATGAAATACTGCAAACAGGTACAAAACGAAAACTAAATGAGAATTTGGCATTATTATGGCACAAGCGCCTAGGTCACATATCTAAACAGAGAATTCAGAGGCTCGTGTCGGATGAAATTCTTGGACCCCTAAATTTGGCAAATTTTGAAGTCTGCATTGAGTGCATAAAGGGGAAAAGGACAAACGAAAGAAAATTAGGTACCGAGAAAGCTAAAGATGTCTTAGAACTGATACATACCGATATATGTGGCCCATTCCCTACGGTCTCTTGGAATGGACAATGGTATTTTATTATGTTCATAGATGATTACTCTCGTTACGGGTATCTATATTTAATTCATGAAAAGTCCCAAGCCTTGGATGTTTTCAGGTCTTTCAAAGCTGAAGTTGAACTTCAACTTGAAAAGAAAATTAAAGCTGTCAAATCTGATTGTGGTGGTGAATACTATGGAAGATATGATGGTTCAGGTGAGCAACATCCTGGGCCTTTTGCTCTTTTCTTAGAGGAGTGTGGTATTGTTTCGTAATACACCATGCCAGGCAAACCTAGCATGAATGGTGTTGCGGAGCGAAGGAACCAAACTCTTAAGGACATGTTGAGAAGTATGATTAGTCATTCTTCCTAGCCTGAATTACTCTGGGGAGAAGCCTTAAAGATCGCAGTGTACATCCTTAATAGGGTGCCAAGCAAAGCAGTTAATAAAACCCCATATGAAATTTGGACTGGGAAAAGGCCCAGTATAAAGCATTTGCATATTTGGGAATGTCCAGCTGAAGCGCGATTTTATAGGCCGCATGAAAGAAAATTGGACTCAAGGACAATTAGTTGCTACTTTGTTGGTTACGCTGAGCGTTCACGGGGTACAAGTTTTACAATCCTGCATCAAGGTCTATTTTTGAGACGGAAAATGCGAGATTTCTTGAAGATGTTGAGTTTGGGGGGGGGGGGAGGAAATATTAGAAATATTGCTTTTGATGAGGATTCTGTAACTGACAATGATCAGGTCCTTGTGCCTATTACTATTCAAGATACAGTTACAATACAAGAGCACAATGAGAATCCTACTGTAGATCCAGTTACAGTACAAGAGAACAATGAGAATATCATTGTTGCTCAAGACACTGCTACAGTACAGGAAAATGATGAAAACCCTCATCAACCCCCAACCTATACAGCAAGCTCAACAACCTCAAGAAGTGTCATTAAGGAGATCCAATAGAAAAAGGAGAAAATCCATCTATGGTCTCAAACAAGCTTCCCGTTAATGGTATCACAAGTTTAATTAAGTCATTACCTCATGGTTTTGAGGTAAATATTATAGATGAATGTGTATACCGCAAGTTCAGTGGGAGTAAATACCTTTTTTGGTCTTATATGTTGATGACATTCTACTTGCCAGCAACGATATAGGCTTGTTACATGAAACTAAGAAATTTCTATCGAACAAATTCGAAATGAAAAATCTTGGTGATACCTCTTTTGTATTATGAATCGAGATACTAAGAGATTGCTCTCAAGGTATTCTTGGATTGTCACAAAAGAACTATATCGAAAAGATTTTAAGTAGATATGTCATAGAAAGTTGTAGACCAATGGACACACCCATAGTTAAAGGAGACAAGTTTAGTCTCAAGCAATGCCTCAAAATGATCTTAAGAAGACAACAATGCATGATAAACCTTATGCATCAGCACTAGGAAATTTAATGTATGCTCAAGTCTACACATACATCCCGATATATCATTTATAGTGGGAGTGCTGGGTAGATACTTGAGCAATCCGGATATGGATCATTGGATAGCTATTAAACGCGTAATGCGTTGTTTAAAGAGAACAAAGAATTACATGCTTACTTATCGGAGATCAGAAAATTTGGAGATCATTAGGTACTCTGATTCCGATTTTATGGCATATGGTTGCGAAACTTTGTCACTGAGCTTCGTATAGTATATGACATTGAAAGGTCATTAAAGATATTTTGTGATAATAAGTCAGCAGTACTATACTCCAACAACAGTAAGAGCTTGACAAAATCGAAGCATACAGATATCAAGTTCTTAGTTGTTAATAAGGAGAAAGTTTAAGAAAAAACAGATTTCCATAGAACATATAGGAACAGAGTATATGTTAGCAGACCCATTAACCAAGGGATTGATCCCTAAAGTCTTTCATGAGCACACTGCTCGGATGGGTGTCAATATTTGTGATGCCTTGGTTTAGTGGGAGTTTATGCTATATGTCCTATGACAGATATTGAGTTATTTTTCTGCAGAATTAAGTTGATGGTTTATTTCATGTTATGTGAAATGTTCATTTTGTAATATTTGTATTGTGTTTGATCTCAATAAAGTTTTAAAGTTAGACCAGTTGGAAATAGATATGCATGAGATTACTTGGCATGTAATTTCCATATTACTCATCCAAATTTAATCTATGTCGTTAAGTATATTAAGATGGTGATTGGCGTGGTTTAGTCACGGCATTTAATGTGATAAAAGCTGCGGTAGTTCCATATCTAATGTATGAGACGGACCAGATTGTTAAAGTAATGAGAGAAATAGCATTCAGATGCGCGCATAAAGTTTATAAGATGTGATTATGTTAAGAAAGAATATATGTATAGCCCAAGTGGGAGATTGTTAGGAAATTATTTAATTTCCTAACTTATCTGTGGGCAATACATATATTAATTATAATCACAAATTATGCTGTTTCAAATTAAATGACTTATATAATGATGATCTCATTTATTGTTATAAATGCTAATTGAATAAGTCATTATTACTTTTGATTTGGAATTAAATGAGAATAAAACCAGATATTATCTTTTGTTCATTAGATAATTATCTTTTAGATTTTAGATATATTATCTTTTGGACTTTAGATACTATTTTATTTGGGCTTAAGGGTTTAATGGGTGCCATGCTCAAATATAAATAGACAGTTAGGGTTTCGGTCCCCAATATACCAAAGCCGTCTTTGTTGCTCTTTCCCCATCAAAAGAGTTACAGTTCAGCCACCTAAGAATACAGAAGGCTTTGGTTGAGAAAAGATCGAAAGAATCACAAGATCCAGACTCTTCCAACAATTTCTGACTCTTATAAGTAAAGGTACGCTTCCACATTATGTTATATTTTTGGTGATTCAATATGGATGATTTGGGTTATTGAAATTAATTTATTCCAATAGTTTATGCTGGCATTCAAAAATTAGCATTAATTTGTTTTTGATGAGATTAAATTTAGAATATAAATTGATTGATATAAACTTTTATACTAAAAATTTTAAAAAACTCACTTAAATTTAGAGTATGATTTGATTTGAGAATTTTGTTTATACATATAAATAAATGATAATTAGTGATCTAGTCATATAAAAATTTGAACATAATTTAAGTTGAAGTTCATAATCATGATAACAACAAAAAATGTTAATTAAGTCTTAATATCAAATTTAGAGTATGATTTGATGTAGTCATATGATGTTCTCTTTTGCACATCTAATTTAATATGAATTAGTAATCTCAATCAAAGTTAAAGCATTACTATATATAAAATTTACTCTTACATTGAAAATTAATATTGATTAGAAGTTGAGATTCAATATAAAAGATAATTGAATGTCAAGTTTACTGTTAAATCTCTAATTAAGTGTGAATTAGTGATTTAGAATAAATTTAGAGGACCATTTTATGTAAATTAATTATTAAGATAAAATTTAAAAAGTAATTATACGGGTAAACTACTTAGATAAAATTTAGAGTATGATTTGATGTAGTCATATGAAGTTCTTTTTTGCACATCTAATTTAATATGAATTAGTAATCTCAATCAAAGTTAAAGCATTACTATATATAAAATTTACTCTTACACTAAAAATTAATATTGATTAGAAGTTGAGATTCAATATAAAATATAATTTAATGTCAAGTTTACTGTTAAATCTCTAATTAAGTGTGAATTAATAATTTAGAATAAATTTAGAGGACTATTTTATGTAAATTAATCATTAAGATAAAATTTAAAAAGTAATTATACGGATAAACTACTTAGATAAATCAAATGCATAAAAATATTATTTATATCATCCAAAATAAAAAAAATAATACATCTATCTCCCAAAGTCTATTTCTATGCAAATTGAATTAGGCAATTCGAACTACAATTTTCAGTAGTAATTCGAATTAGGTTGATTAGATTTACTATGAGACGTTGAGATGGGCATAAATCGAATTAGGCAAATTCGATTTATGTAGCTCAAGTTCGACTCATAAAAATTAAGTTTGACTCACAACTCGACTCATTAACAATCGAGCCTATTTCGTAAGTTCAAACTCATTAAAAAATGTTAACTCTTAGTATTTTTTTTTAAGGAGGCTAAAAGATCAACAGAATTATAAATAATTATTTATAATTTATAATGAGAATTTTTAATAATTTATAAAAATTATTTATAATTATTTTTTTAATGTATTATTGAATATACTCTTTATTGTACTCTTTATATATGTGCACCATAGTAAATCGAATTAACATACATTCATTTATATATGTCGATAGTCGGTTAGCATTAAATATTTGAATCTATTGACCATTCCATATCATTGATTAGTTTTCATATAAAAATATTCTTATTCTATTCGGTATATAATTTTAGTAAAATATTAATTAATTTTGAATTTAATTATTATGTGTTCTGACTTTTAAAAATACATACTAAGATTATTTTTAATAAAAGTTTTAAATTTTGTATTTTATTAAATGCTCAACAAATCATTAAAAATTCAATTTTATAACTTTACAAAAAAAATTAATTAAAAATTTTAACTTTACCAATTGAGTATTTATTTATTGTAACAATAATTAATAAATATTAAATAAAATAAGTTTGAGCTATTTTAACTTATTTTCTTTGTCTTTCAATCATTATTATTATTATTATTATTATTATTATTATTATTATTATTATTATTATTATTATTATTATTATTATTATTATACACACTTGTTCCCTATTAAATCGAATTAGCTAGCCTTCATTTATATATGCTGCTGAAAACTATAGTAAATTTATCTAACCTAATTCGATTTATGCATGTAGCTCTCCAACAAGGTAAATCGATTTAGGCTACTTCGATTTATTAGGAAAAATTCCAACCATGCATAAATATGATCACCTTGATTCGATTTATCTATTGCATGTCTAATTCAATTTATGCCCATCTCAACGACTCTTAGTAAATCTAATCAACCTAATTCAAATTATTACTGAAAATTGTAATTCGAATTGCCCTAATTCAATTCCCATAAAAATAGGCTTTGGAAGATATACATATCATTTTTGGTATGAAATGATAGAAGTAATATTTTTATGTATTTAATTTATGTAGGTAGTTTATCCTAATTTTGATATGAAATATACTCTTATACATCTATTAATTAGTAATTTGAATTAAATACAGAATATCACTTCATGTATGATTATTTGTAAACTTAAAATCAAAAGTTAATTTGTTCTTGAGATGGCATTTAGAATATTATTTGATGTGAATTTTATTATTGTTTCTCTAATTAAGTGTTGATATTAAATTTATAATATTATTTCATAGCAAATTTACTCTTATATCTAAAAATTAGCATCAATTTATTTTTTATGAGATTAAATTTACAACATAAATTGATATAATTTTATTAAAAAATTTTAAAAAATCACTCAAAAAAATCTATTTTAAAAATTTACCGAAACAATTTTTTATTGTATTGAGTTGTTTATTTTTTAAAGAAAAATCAGAAATTAGTATGTTATCCAAATTAGATTTTGGACCTAAATTTCTCTCTGCTTGTCTTGTTCCTTCTTCTGCGTTGGTGTGTTGGTACTCATCTTCTGCATTGCACTCCAACAATTAATGTTGCCATTTGGAGATGTGAGTTTTCAAAAGTATTGTGATGAAATCTATTTCTATTGTCTCATTAGATGTTGTTATCAAATCTATTTCTGTTTTTATAGTTTTTATTTGGTGTAACTTCTGATGCTCTCGTTTGTGTTTCAAGGAAACGACTTCCTTCAGTGACTCCCTTACAAAGTTCGTTCGAACCATTGTTTCTGAGGAGATTCGTACTTTATCCTCCACAATAAGCGACCAAGGAAAAAAGATCGATGCAATCTTGGCCATTGTTTCATCTGGACCTAGATCTGTCGCTGTTCATGCTGATGATGCTAATGCTGATGAGAAGATTACCGTGAGTGGACTGCCTCCACCAGTGATAGCTCATACAACCACAACAAAGGCTCCATTGCATCAAAAATCAACAAGGTGTCCTTTGGCTCAAAAGCACGAACTAGATTGCAAACCATCCAGTCCGTTGAGTGATAATGAAATCAGCAAAAACACTAGCTTGAAACGGCATAAGAGTACCACTAAAAGCAGAAGTTATAAAGCAACATCATCGATTAAGGTTAGAAACTCAATTAGTTGGCTTGATTTGGATGTTCATCTTCTGACATGGGTTTTTTCCCTAAAGAAATTGAAAACAGTGGGAAATTCGAATTTTACATCCCTTTTCTGATTCACAAAATCCTAAAAACAAAAATAGAAACCAATTTTGTCCTTTGATATGTAGATAACATCATCTCACTTTTTACTTTATTTAAATTATTATCGATGATTTGATGTGAAAAAAAATGAAATGAAAGTCAGATTTTAAGATTTTAAGACAAAATTGAAAAAAAAAAACAAAATTAAGCAATTACAAGTACTTAATTAAACGCTCTACACTCCTGTGTTTTACTCTTAAAAGAATAGGATATATCTATAAATAATATTTAAATAGGCAAAGAGATTATTCGTTATTTTTTTCAGTTTTTTTATGTTAAAAATCCTCTTTGACGTAGAACTTGCATCTTGTAGAAAAAAATCTCCACACGTAGAGACTTTAAACTACAACGAGGACGCCTATGGCTATACGAATCCCATGATTTGGTGAACATGTATGGTGATGAGATGCCTATGGTAATATTCTCCCCTTTTCCTTGTATCCTGATGCGGTAAGTACTCTATGTCTCTGTTTCAAATACTAATACATGTTTCTATCCAAATTTTTAGTGCTTGGAGGTGGCATTTCAGCCAACATCGGAAATAGTTTTCATGGAGAGTGAGTTGGCTATTGTTGCCTACATCTTTGGAACTGATTATGACCCCAAGTAGGTTACTTCTACTGATTTTGGAGATTTGGAATCAAACGCTTATTTCATGAGATATAACCTGCAATTGTGTTATTAATAGAGAGATTCTTGTGCCTAATGAACATTGTTGTGGAATCCGGGAAGCATTGATGACCCTTTGTCCGAAAGATCGGGTTGGAGATAACGTCATGAAGGAAGTCATGTGATATACCTTTTTGACTCTGCTAAATTTGATTGATGACCGACAATTTCTGGCTCATAAACTGTAGGTTTTGAATCTGGTGGCATCAATGCTTACGAAACATGCAGCAGTTACAGTGGAAGGCAACAAATGGTTCTTCCCAACTACTTTTGTTGTAAGTTTCTAATGGCATAAATCACATTGCTTTTGATTATGGTCATCATTTATTTATTATCCAAAAATAGTTTGAGTTATGCTTTGATTTCATATTACTCTTGTTATTGTCAATATCTTATAGCAAATAGTACTCCAACAACGAGGTATTTCTGTTGGAACAATGGAATACATTAAAATAAATTTTATGAGCAAGGTTGAAGACCTCTATAAGGTAATAGACTACCTTGATGAGTTATTTCAACAGTGGCAAAAAATAATTTATTTTTATCCTTGTAAGTAATAAATGATTTAACCTAATGACACAGATATACATACCTATTAATGTTAAGGATCATTGGTTCCTAGTAGTTGTGGAAAAAAGTAGAGGATTGATTACATATCTAGACTCTCTAAAGTGCTCAAAATAAAGGCATGAGAGGATGAAGACAATATATGATGTGGTGTGTTCAATGGACTTTTAACCTTCAAAAATATATCTCTGTTTTGATTATGAAACCAATCCCATGTCAAATTGTGTACTTTGATTTTCAGATTTCTTTCTTGGAGAATTTACTGTTGGACGATTGGTTTTACCAATCAGATAATACTGAAAGGTTGATGGTTTCAAAGTTCAAATTTCAAGAGCCAGAGGTGCCACAACAAGATGCTCAATCGTAAGTATCATAAACCAATTACTTAACACATGATATGATTAAAATTATACAAACCATGTAAGTTAACTGCTTAAATTTAATTCTTTGATGGAAGAGGCATTAATTTTTTGTCAAAAATAATGAAACTCTTGTTTTTTAAGCAATGACTGTGGTGTGTGAGTTGCGCAATGGCAGACACTCTGTCATCTATGGTGGCGTGGTGCCATACCGGTATGATCACCTGCTCCAATTTGCATTATATACTATAATTTTTTTTGTTTTTATAACATCTCTCTCAATGTAACGATGGAGGTATACGCCTTAAATATTAGGTGGTCAACGAATACAGTAGAGTAAGGATGGCCATAGACTTGGTGTATGGACCTCACAATCCAAAGAGAGAAGACATTTAAAGACTTGCTATTGAAAATTGGAATAAGAAGATGCCCAAGAATGTCACTCAGTCTTAGAGTGTAATCTTCTAGGGTCCAGTCTTAGAGTGTAATCTTCTAGATTCCATGTTAACTATATAATTTCTAAAATTGTGGAAATGTAATTGTCTTTATTATCTTGTGTTTTGTCGCTGCTAACTCTTATATACTTTTAGCTAGTTCAAGTTGTTATTTTTTACTATGGATGAATGAGAGAATTTTTATGCTAAGAAAAACTCATAAGTAATGATGATGTGATTTAGATGTTCATTTGGATTGGTTTCTTTACTTTATTTTTATAACAACTCTTTTATTAGAAAAATACATTTGCAATTGGATTGGTTCGTTCAATCTTTTTAAGAAAAAATTTTACTACAAAAGTCATTTTGCATTTGAATATACAATATAAAAAAAAAACATTGATGAAGATAATTCATCAAAGTTTGTAAGTCATGCACTCATGGTATTATCTTGTTAGAGTGGTTGATCTAAGCATCTAAATAATAAAGAAATAATAAAGGTTCAACAATATTACTGAGTACAATTCATTAGAGTTACTGCCCACAAGAATCTCCATATCAAATATTACAACACAACCATCAGAATTCATTAAACCAATAACTACCCACAAGAATCTCCATATCAAATATTACAACACAATCAACAGAATTCATTGAACCAATAACGTGAGTACAATTTCATTTAACAAAAATAAATTAAAAAGGGATAAAATATCTGCACAGTTTGCATACTAAAAACATTGGAATAAAAGATTTAGGAAGACAATGTAACATCATGTAACATCTTAGAAGCAAAAATTTCATCTGCTCTGCAAATAAAGTTATTTTTTATTATTGCTTCCAAGTATTCCTAGCTTTCATGGCCTATATAAACATATCAATGGTTATGTCAAAAAGCATGAAGAATTATTTTGTAGAGGTTAAAGCACAAAATACAAATAATTTTTACCTGTAAGAGCCATTGATGTCTAATATTTTGCAGAGTGGTTGGTTGGCCAACTACTACTCCCTGTGGTATTTGGAACAAGTTACTAGGAGTTGGATAAAATTGGACTCCTGAAAACGTTCCTATACCCGCCTCTACCAAATTTGATTGAGAACCCATGAGCTTAGTACTAGAATCTGCAGTACAATTGCGCCCATTATTGTCACTCCTAGTGGCACCAGAAGTCTCTTTTGCTACCTATCAAACATGTCAAAATAAATAAAAAAATAATTCATTACAGTCTAATGTCACATTTTCTTACTTATTACATCTATACGTAGATGGAATTACACAACCAAAACATTTAACCATGCTACGAGAATAAATATGATTAACATATTGATATGAAAATAATTGATAAAATTTGTTTCAAAAAACAAAATTTAGCAATCATTGCATAAATAACCTCATCTGTGTTTGTACATCGAAAAGGGACATGGTCATGGCTCCGGTCACCTTCATCAACCAATTTTGGACAATGCCTCTTTGTATGACCCTTCATGAGGCAATTTGAACATGACCTTTTTCTAGTTTCACTCTTCTTGAGTTTGGGTGTACCTTTAGTCTTAGCGACACAAAGATCACCAACAAATTCAGCAACAGGATGCAATACATCAGTAATCCCATTTTGTTTTTTAATGCTGCACTTTTTCTCTAGATCTTTGGTCCATCTAGTCACTTCATTCATTGTATCACCAAAAAGTGAAACTTCTTGAGCTGCAAGAAATGACATCCACATTGTGGCAACTGACATAGCACCATATCTCATTAAAAAACTTTTTTTAGCATCATTTGCAGTGCTTTCGACTATTTGATCATTAGTATACTTTTTTGCATCTCGAGTCCATCTTTTTAGAATTAGACTTTTTGGCAATTCATCTATATCCTCTCGTCTCAGCACACACAACATATGACTACAAGGATACCCTTCATGATCCCAATGACAGCATTCACACTCTAATTTCTTCTCATTGCGATCATATACAACTATAAATATTTTGACTCTCTTTTGAAAAGCACAAATCTTATATACCATAGTTGTGGAAAGGGGCTGACTATATATAATGTCTAAAGAAATCACTTCTTCAATTTGCTTCCTCACTAGTTTGAATATCTCTCTAGTGTAGATGTTTGCAGCACAAAGTTTGAGAGACTGTAAGCCAGTTGTCAAAACAGGATCAGAATTGATTGT
Source organism: Arachis hypogaea (assembly GCF_003086295.3). Lineage (NCBI taxonomy): Eukaryota > Viridiplantae > Streptophyta > Magnoliopsida > Fabales > Fabaceae > Arachis > Arachis hypogaea. Next base: position 149,351,838 of record NC_092054.1, on the reverse strand, counting down.
CTTGAATTGAGCAACCATCTCATTGTTGCGATAATCTCGTAGAGCCTGTTCAAGATTCTCCACCAACTCTAAAATGCTGTCCCTTGAATGAACAAATCTTTTTATGAAGTTGTTAATGCCTTCGCATCGTGAAGTGGTTCTAAAACCAGCACAAAATTTATCCCAAAGAAACGCCCTAGCCCAACTTTCTTTGTTTTCATATTATTTGTCAATCCATGACGTGTCTCTACCACTAAACTCTTCAACTAATTTTGACCATTCCTCCTCAAATTCATCAACATCCCACTTGGCATAAATAAACTTTTTAAATGATTCACATAAGCCTGGGTCCTTGATTCTCAAAGTAGCATTTTTTTTGAAGATGCCATCCGCACAATCTATGAGTTGTATTTGGAAAAATCTCATTAATAGCCTCTTTCATAGCCTCATCTGCATTAGTCACAACAATTTTAAGATGCTTGTTCATCATAACCTCCAAAAAATTAGCTAGTAGCCACTTGTATGTGGATGCCATTTCATTGTCAAGTATGGAAAACTCAAATATACACGTTTGCCTGTGATGGTTACTCCCAAAAAAGATTACCAAAAGTTTCTTGTATTGTATGTGGCATCAAACGCAAGGACATCACCAAAATATTGATAATCAGCTCGACATATTCTATCGGCCCAAAATAAGCTACCTAACCGATCCTCCGTAGTTGAACTATATCGTGCCATAGCCATCGGGTCAACGTCAGCCTTTCCAAACAGGTAGCTTATGGTTAATGTTGGCGTCACCGCCTAAAATGCGTAACCGTCGACTCCTATCAATGTGGTTATCTAAATCTTTCTTTGTAAAATTAGCTCTGGCATACCCACCAGCTTGACCAGCCATAAACCCCATAATTTGAGATGTTGGCACACCATACATATGCATGATGTCAGCTTGTGCCTTGTTTGCATCAGTCAACTGCCGATGGTTCGGAATTAGGTGAACCATGCATTGTGGTACTAAGTCATGGTTATGTTCATCGAACAAATTCTTAACCCTCCAAACATTTGCACTTTTATCAAAGTATAAATACAATTTAGCTTGACAATTAGTTTGTGTCTCAGCCCTTTGTTCCCTTTTTCGTGAAACATTGTCATAGTATTTCTTCTCTCTCAATCCGGCCTTGTTACAAAAGAACTTTCGCTTTGAGTAACAACCATCTTTAGTTTTCACAAAGTGGCCTTTCCAAACTCCAAAACCCACACATTTGGCATATCTCACATACATATCATATGCTACCTCAAATGTTGAAAATATATGATTGATAATATCTTCAACAGTAACAACTCCACACTGCTTGCAGTCACCACATTGACATTTTTTTGTTCCTATCTCTTGGTCCAAGCTACCATCATCGTCATTAGCTGAACCCGCTTCTGTAGTTTCCATCTCTATCTGAAAATTACATAAATAAAATATATCGATGTGCAATTTAATATCAAGATAAATATGTATATAATATAACATTACCCTATTCATTCAATTAAGATTAAGTCTAATAAATTTCAGAGGACAATTGCTCCTTTTTAGAATAAGGATAAAAAAATATATAAATTATAATTATATTGTGATAAGTTATATTATGATAAAATAAAATGATATAGTAAACAAAATATTAATTTATATTATTATAAGGATTATTGTTGAATATGCACAACTTTAAGCAAGTAAAGATTTTACAAATTTTTTGGAAGGCTATTTATTTCCACCTCCCAAAGCCATGAAACACTATCCTCACAACCCTATTGTGGCAACGAATTTGTCAACAAATTTTGTTAATTTAAAAAATTTATTTATGATGTTTTATCACCGCTCACATCTAATATGAAAGAGTACACTTTAGAATATATAAAAATAAAATTTATTCCTGATGTGTTTGGCTAAAATTAGGCTCAATGTCAATCAAGAATCACTACAAATCCGAAACAAGTAAATAGTTTGCAAATTAAGATTTATATCAATGATTAAAGTTCAGCAATATAAATTGCTATTATTAATTAGAAAGAATAACTTAACAATTAGTCATTACAATAACAAATTATAAATTATCAATTATTAACCAAACCAAGAACACAACAATAATTAGAATAGAAAAAAAATTAAAAATATAGACATCCATTACTTCACTTTTGTTGGAAAAAAGTGAATACAGAATAAGTTCGTGGATGTCTACCTGATGAAAGATGTGGCAACGATTATCGAAGAGAACCACGCTGTGGAGGGCAGAGTGTCAATAATGACGAGATTTACACCATGGTTATACCTCCTGCAAGAGAGGACCATAAAATATTTAGTGGTGGAAGGGACATAAATTAGAAAAATACTGGATTCATTCAAAATTATCACTGAACTTATCTCTTACCGTAGAAACACCACTTACATTATTTCTTTCAAAAAATTATTACAAAAAATTCCAACAAATTTTACCTTCTTTTTCTGATCTTTAACCCTTGATAGCTCAGAGAAGAGAGTGAGAAAAGGTGGGATTGAGAATTTTGAAACTTGATAGCTCATTAGTGGGAGAGCGGGATTAAAGGTTTTGGAAATTGCTAGGTCAGAGAGAAGGCAGGAATGGGATATACCATTACCAATTACCAGCTCATAATTAATAAAAAATTAAAATTAAATTTAATTATTGTCATAAACCGGTTTATTTTTAAGTCGGTTCAACCAGATTTATTTAACATATCAAATCAAAATAGAAAAATTATGATGCACCAACTTCAATTTTTGGTCCATAAAAAAGACACGTGTCCATACAACCTTAAATCTCAAAATGCATCTAATGGTCCAGCTTTCAGATTCAGCAGTCATTTTTTATGGCTTCATTGGAGTGGCCGCCAATTAAATTTACCCTGAAATTGTCAACTCTCTCGTTAGCCAACTTTGAATAATGTTGGTAAATGGTAATTGATAATCAACCCAGTGATTAAGCTGTAGATTTTACGTCTTCCATAAGCTTTAGTCTAATTTCCACTCGCCTAATATACCAGCAGTACCTTTTATTTCAAATTATTGAAAAAGAACTTAAGAGATAGCTTAAAGATATACTTAATTTGGCGTATTAGGCTAGAAAATATGCATGTGAAATATTGGTGTATGCCTACACACAAGTGGGAACATATTACCATCAGTTTATGGTCCATTGGCTTGGTTGGTCCCGCTTGTAATCAGAACTGAAACTTCAAAGAGATCAACAACAATTTTACCTAACTCAACTCAGACTGGAACTTGAGTGATGTTAAAGTGTGGAGTTCAAATTGAACTTGTATGATGTTAAATTGTTAACGACATCCCCACATGTCCTTTAACTCTAACTGAACTCGAAGCAATTCACTAACGCCCTTGCAACTCCATTCAAACATGAAAATAACAACTAGTAACTACAAAACAAACAAATCATTATTTGCGAGAGCCACAGAAAATGACACCACTAGTTAAATATGAAACCGTAGTCAGACTATAACGTGCACTCAGTCTATATTGGCGACACATATTTGAGTGCATATAAAATCCATGCATATCTCCATAACATTTGGCTCTTTCTCATTATACGCAAGCACATACTTCACCCTCTCCACTCAAATTCAATAAAAAAAAAAGAAAAAAAAAAACCCGAAGTTCAAACCATGTATCATTCATGCACATTCAGAAGTTGAGTGAGCAATTTTTGGAAACAAAAACTTTATGTACCAATTTTTAGGAGTAATAGAATAAACCTTTTATAAATGGAGTCTGTCAGTGCCACCAAACTTCATCCTCCTCATGCGGAGGAAGTTCCGGTTGCTCCACCGACTAATCAGCTGTCTAGCCCTCTACGTAAGATCATCACCGTCGCGACCCTCGCCGTAGGCATACAATTCGTGTGGGCCCTACAGCTCACCATACTCACACCCTACGTCCAAATACTCGGAACCCCTCACATGTGGGTTTCCTTCATCTGGCTCTGCGGCCCTATCTCCGGCATCATCGTCCAGCCCCTCGTTGGTTTCTATAGCGACCGCTGCACCTCCCGCTTCGGCCCCCGCCGCCCCTTCATTATCGCCGGAACCCTATCCGTTGTCTTCGCCTCCTTCCTCATCGGCTACGCTGCAGACCTAGGCCATTTCCTTGGTAACTCCGACGAAGCCAACCTCCGCCCTCGCACCATTGCCGTTTTCATCGTCGGCTTCTGGATTATCGACTTTGCCAACAACCTCCTCCAGGGACCGTGCCGCGCCTTCATCGCCGACCTCGCCGCCGGAGACCACAGCAAGACCAGAACCGGTTACGCCTTCTACACGCTCTTCACAGCCGCCGGGAACATCCTCGGCTCCGCGGCGGGATCCTCCGGCGGAATCCACCGCGTGCTACCGTTCACAAAAACGGCATCGTGCGACGAGTACTGCGCGGACGTGAAGACGTGCTTCCTCTTCGCCGTTGCGATTCAGCTAGTGCTGGTAACTGTTACTGTTACGTACGTTAAGGAAAAACCGTTACGAATAACGGATTCAGTTGGAAATGGCGGGAAGGGAGGGATTGGGGAATTATTCGGTGCTTTGCGGGAACTCAAGAGACCAATGTGGATCCTATTGTTGGTGACGTGTTTCAATTGGTTCGCGTGGTTTCCGTTTTTACTGTACAACACTGATTGGATGGGGGTTGAAGTGTACGGTGCGCAGGATAAGAAGGAGAGGGTGTACACTATGGGGGTGCACGCGGGTGCGTTGGGCATGATGTTGAATTCCATTGTGGCGGGTGCCGCGTCGTTGGGGATTGGTGTGTTGGCGCGTGGCCTTCGTGGCGAGAAGAGGCTCTGGGGAGTCGTTAACTTCTTGCTCGCGGTTTGTTTGGCCATGACGGTGGCGGTTTCTAAGATGGCCGAGCATTCTCGGCGGTATACGGTGGCTCATGACGGGGTTCGGGAGCCACTGCCGCCTCCTGCGGGAGTCAAGGCAGCTGCGTTGACTCTTTACTCCTTTCTTGGGCTCCCATTCGCGGTAACTAACTAACTTACTACTAAATATATAGCTTGTTTGGATGTGAAATTCTCGGCAGAGTAATTTCGTATATTCTGCATCTAAATTCTTTTTACAAGAAAAAAAAAATAACAAAAGAATATTTACTAAAATTAAATGAAGACATGTTGTGTTGCTTTGGCATGTGTTTAATTCTTTAACAATCTTATCACTTTAACTGTCCCCTATCCAATAATAGAAACAATTTAATACAGTACAAATTAGAATTAATTTTCGTTGGCATCAAATTGAGCTCTCTTTTTTTCAACTGACATGTACAAATCTATTAGCCTTTTACTTAAAACAATAATAATAACTAACATCTTAGTTTAATTAATTATTTGTTGATTTGTTTCAGATTACTTGTAGCATACCCTATACTCTAGCATCTATATTCTCCAGCGCAGCAGGGGCAGGCCAAGGTACGTTCAAAGTTCATACCCAGTAAAACTAATTAATTAATTACTAAGTTGAGATCGCTGAGGTAGAGTAAAATATGTAATTAATTAACGTGTTTTAAATTTGTTGTTGTTTGATCACAATATTCAGGGCTATCCCTTGCAATTCTGAATCTTGCAGTTGTGATACCACAGGTTAGAATTAATCGTCGCTTAATTTCACTTGACATGTTTAAAACAATAAAACTTGATTAGAGGCAAACTTGATTATGATTATGATTATTGATGACAGATGGTGATGTCTGTGGTTAGTGGACCGTTTGATAAACTTTTTGGTGGTAACTTGCCATCGTTTGTGTTGGGTGCTGTGGCAGCTGCAATCAGTGGAATACTATCATTGTTTTTCCTTCCTTCTCCCCCGCCTGATTTCACCAAAGCTGCTGCAACCTCCACCCCTGCTGCCTTCCACTAATCACCAAACAACAGAGTTTGAATATCATGATCATGATGAATTGGTGGGCTGTTATATCCTTCTACTATTGGTGCTTTCTGTAGATTTCTAGTATTATTGGCTGATCATGATGATGAGGATGATACAGAGTGAAAGTTACATTTTCTATATATATATCCTCAAAGTGGAGAGATTCATGGATCTTGTTCAACCATACACATACAGTAATAATGCGTGCCTTGTTGATCATGCATGCACCAGTCACAATTCACAGATAAGACTCAACATTGTCTTTCTTTATCGCCAAGAGGAATTACTAAAAAGAGAAAGTAAAATACCATTGTAGGGTGGGAGTAAAAAGATATATTTTTATTTATTTAATTTATTTTAGAAGTGAAATGATGACATGGAAAAATTCAAATTGAAAATTGTCATCCTAAGTTGCTTTAATTTTTCGTCTTCCCTTCTCTTGTGTCAAATCATTAATCTAATTACAAAATGTGAAACTGATAAGTAAAATTAATTATTGAATGTGACAGAAAAGTAGTAAAACTTTTAATAGAGAAACACAAGTTAGGAAGCATTTTTAGGGGGGGAAAAAAAGACTTGAATAAGATAAATTCATACTTCTAATTAAAACCCACAAACTTAGACAAATAAATATTTGTATGCATATATTAGAACATGCCTAATCAAAAGTAAAGGTTTTAGAATTGTCTAGAGAAGGGATTTAATTTATAGTCACTTTTTTAATATTTTTGCCTTTTCTTAATTTTAACTGAAAGAGAACATAATTGTTAAAGTGTTTGTCAAATAAAAAATTAGGAGACAATTTTATTTTATCTCTTTATAATATTTTCAGAAATAGAACAACATTTATTGTTAGAATAATTGTAACTTTTGAGATAAAGATAATGTAGGAGATATTTTTATTTTGTCTCTTCACGAAAGAAAAATAGAAGAAGAGTAAAGAAGAAAAATTCACACAGCCATGTATTCTGATTCAATTACCATGTGTAATGTAACATACATCCAGTCTTTCTTACAACAGTGGTGAAATTTCACTATCTTTCAAAGATTATAAGCACCAATTTTTTTAGGATTCAACCCAATTCTATCTAGGACAAACCTAACTTCTATCTAAGTTAGATTTAACTAGATTTACTCCCTAAATTTTTAACCACTAAGTGCTTACCCAACTTTGTAAGAAAATCCCCTCAAGATCATGTGTACAAAATAGAAAAACATACAAAAAAAACTTTGACATAATTTTCTGACTTTTTCTTGTATCTCTCTTTAGTTTTTACTGATTCTTCACTATATGCCTTTTTTCACTGAAAAGAAATAAAGAAAAAATGAACACTGAAAAACAGAAAATTCAATGTAAAATCCTGAAGAAGAAAAAGGGATAGCTTGTAAGCTATGAGAACTCAAACTGTGTGCTCACTCTTTGAATCAATCTCTGGCCATTTACCCCTTTAATAGAGGAGTAAAGCTTCCAAAGCTTGAATCTTAGATTGAACATTTCACTTTCTTCTTTTCCAATGTCACAGCAGCAGCAACAGTAGAGCAAAAGATAGCAACAGTGATTAAAGCTGTTAGAAACAAGAGACCAAGCTTAAGAAAGTATTTTGTGTATTATTCAGTATGATGAAAAGTACAATATACAAGGGGTATATATAGGTACTAGAAGAATCAAAGTAATAAAAGTATAGAATCCTATAATTAATATACAGATATGCTATATAAATATAAACGATACTAACTGATCTAAATTGACTCTAATGATTCTCTAACATCTCCCCTCAAACTCAAGTGGGAGCTAACGATACCATCTTGAGTTTGGATAACAAAGTCCGGAAACGAGTCGGGTGATGAGCTTTCGTGAAGATATCAGCTATCTGATCCAGTGTTCCAACAGTAATGAGACGAACAGCATCAATAAAGATACGTTGCCGAACAAAGTGACAATCAATCTCAATGTGTTTGGTGCGTTTATGAAACACATCATTATGGGCAATCTGAATAGCACTGCGGTTGTGACAAAAAACATCAGCAGGGGACGACTGAGGAGCTCCCAAATCTTCGAGAAGTCAACGAATCGAGATAACCTCAGCAGTAGTGTCAGCAAGGGCATGGTACTCAACTTCTGTGCTTGAGCGAGCAGTGAACGTTTGCTTCTTAGCATGCCAAGAAATGAGAGCGTCGTCAAGAAACAAACAGTAACCAGTAGTAGGACGACGATCAGTGGGATCACCAGCCCAATCATCATCGGAGTATGCCTGAAGGGACAAAGAGGAATGGGCAGAAAAATAAAGGCCATGAAATAGAATGCCTTTGATGTAGCGAAGAATGCGAAGAACTGCCGCATAGTGAGTAGTACGAGGAGCTGACAATAACTGGCTAAGTACATGAACTGGATAGGCGATGTCTGGTCGGGTGACAGTCAAGTAGATGAGACTTCCAACTAACTGTCGATAGAGAATCGGATTATCCAAAATAGTGTCATCCATAGGGGTAAATCGAACATTAGGTTCAAGAGGAGTAGACTCAGTGCGACTATTTGTATTCCTAGCACGAGCAAGAAGATCTGAAGCATACTTAGCCTGAGAGAGATAGATGCCATCATCTGTGGAGATCACCTCGAGACCAAGAAAATAGCTTAGAGAACCAAGATCTTTCATCTCAAAGGTACGATGAAGTGAGGCTTTGAGATCAGAGATATCATCAACATCATCTCTAGTAATGATCATGTCATCAACATACAAAAGCAGAAGAATAACTCCATGTGCACTTTTACGAATAAAAAGCGCATTCTCATAAGGACTGCAAGTGAAACCGAGATTGCAGATGGTGGTGTTGAACTTGTCAAACCATTCATGAGGAGCTTGCTTAAGACCATAAAGTGCCTTGCGAAGAAGACAGACTCGGTTAGAAGGACAAGGATAACCTCGAGGTGGTTTCATATAGACCTTCTTTTTTAAATCTCCATTAAGAAATGCATTCTTCACATCCATCTGACTGAGAGACCATTTTTTGACCGCAGCAATGGCAAGAAGAGCTCGAACAGATGTGAGACGAGCAACATGAGCAAAAGTCTCTTCATAGTCAATACCATACTCTTGCGTACAACCTTGAGCAACCAAGCATGCCTTATAACGGTCAATAGAACCATCAGAGCGAGTCTTGATCTTGTATACCCATCTACTGCCCACAACTTCCTGATTAGAAGGAGGATCAACCAAATTCCAAGTGTGTGCTTTTTCAAGTGCCTGTATTTCTTCCTGCATTGCTTGTTGCCAATTTGGATTTGTGGAGGCTTCTCTGAATGACTTAGGTTCATGTTGATTAAGAATAGTAGAAAAGCAATGATAATTAAGAAGATGAGGAGGTGGATTTCTTACCCTAGAAGAACGAGTGGGAGGAGGAGGCATGATGGTAGGAGCGGGATCGCCGTCCGGTCTAGAATCATCGGGAGATAGAGAAGGCAGAAGAGCAGAAGGCTGTAGAGGATGACCCGAGATAGAACCTGTAGAATCATCACTAGGAAAAAGGTCAACATTGGGGTTAGTAAAGAAAGGTGACTGAGTGGGAGAAATAGACTCAAAGGAGGAAAAATGAGAAAACATGTGATGCTCCCAGAAGACAACATGACGAGATATACAAATACGTTTAGAGAGAGGATCCCAACAATGATAATCCTTGTGTTCAGTGTCATAACCAAGAAAACAACACATGCGAGCACCATGTTCAAGTTTACTGTGCTCATGAGGCTGAAGAAGAACAAAACAGACACAACCGAAAACTCGAAGAGAACTGTAATCTGGAGAGATATGATAAAGACGCTCAAAGGAAGTAATATTACCAAGAACAGAAGAAGGAAGTCTATTGATAACATGAACAACAGTAAGAACAGCTTCACCCCAAGTACGCTCAGGACACGAAGAAGAAAGAAGCATTGCACGAACAAAGTCAAGAATGTGATGGTGTTTACGTTCAGCTCGGCCATTTTGTTGAGAAGTATCAGGACAAGAAAACTCAGACAAAGTACCTTGTTCTGCAAGAAAGGCTAAAAGTTTGAAATCACGGTATTCCATAGCATTATCGCGTCGAAAAACCTTAATGACTTTGGAAAACTTAGTTTTGATCATAGTGGCAAAGTTAATATAAATCTAAAGTAACTCATGGCGATTAGTCATCAAATAAACCCAAGTAAAGCGTGAATAATCATCAATAAAAAGGACAAAGTATCGAGCACCTCCCATAGAAGCGGTGAGAGCGGGGCCCAAACATCAGAGTGGATAAGATCCAAAGGAGAACAAGCAAGAGAGGAATTACTGTGAAACGATAAAGCAGGTTGTTTGGCATTTTGACAAGAAATGCAGTCAAAAGACTCAGTAGGAACCTGACCCAATACACCCTGAGAAACAAGAGGATGCAATTTTCCTAAGGAGCTGTGGGCAAGACGTTGATGCCATAAATGAAGGGTAGACGGAGAAGAAGCAGCACAGAGATTTGGCACAGAAGGAATATGAAGATTCTCGAGTTCAAACAACCTTCTGACCTTACGTCTAGTCCCGATGATTTATCCCGTCCGATGATCCTGTACACGACAACCAGACATGGAAAAAGTGACATCAAAACCCAAATCAACAAGTTGTCCAATAGAAATAAGATTAAAGTTCAGGTTGGAAATATAATAAGTATCAGGAAGATTAAGAGTCGACTGGGAGATAGAACCTTTGTGTTGCGGGCAAGAGGGAACAATTAGCAGTATTTACAGAAGGTGAATTTGTAGTGGTAGACAGAGACGAGAAAAGATTATGCAACGGAGACATGTGATTAAAGCAACCCGAGTCAAAATACCATTTAGAATTACCTGGAGAAGTCGAAAAAGTAGGAGGAGTATTACCCAAAAGCGAGAGAAGATGCTTAAGAAGAAATGCAATATCAGAGAGAGAGACAGAAGACAGGTTGAGAGGAGCAGATATGGTAGATTCAGTAGCAGAGATAGCAGAAGCAGACGCATTCTTGGAGAAGTTAGGATGAGAATGATGCTCGAGGTGACCAGGACGTGGTGGGCGAGTAGGACATGCAGTAATAAAATGTCCCGAGAGCTTGCAGTAATGGCAACACACTTGTGGACAATTGTAATTAATGTGACCTTTCTGTTGACATTTGTGACATTCAACAAAAGAACAGTCTGAGAAGAAGTTCCCAGAAGAACAGTTACAGTTTCGACAGAATTTATCCTTTCTGTCTCTGGTAGCAAAAATATCCGAAGTATCCATAATAGTAGAGATAAAGATCAGAGAGAGGAGAGAAAACTGCAAATTTGGAGCAAAGAACAAGAAAACGGATGGCAAAATCGAAAAGAGCTCACCAAAAAACCTTAGGGAGGGTCCCACTGGTTGCCACGTCAGATGCCACGTCAGCGCTACGTCAGGTGGGAAGGACACGTGACACCGCGTGAATGGAGAAGAAGAGCGCGTCAGCGCTGACGAGGCAAGGAGGAGCACGCGGGTCGGTTCGGGCAGCAGGGTCAAGTACGGGTCCGTGTAGCTGCTGGCCGACACGTGGCGTGACACTGAGCCTTCGATCTAGACGCGGATCGAATGGCGCTGGAAGGAGGAGCACTTCAATCAGACAGAGAACTTTGGGCTGCGCGTCCGACGGCGATTCTAGTGGCGTTGAAAACTTCACAACTAGACGAAGGTGGGGGTAGTGGCGGTGACGAACCAAAGCGTCGATAAAGAGTCGAAAAAAAGGACAAATTACTGCCAGAGGAGACAAAACACAAGAGGCTAGAAACCAATTGTTATTGGAAAAAAAAAAAACCTGAGCTCTTGATATCATGTTAGAAACAAGAGATCAAGCTGAAGAAAGTGTTGTGTATTATTCAGTATAATGAAAAGTATAATATACATGGGGTATATATAGGTACTAGAAGAATTAAAGTAATAAAAGCATAGAATCCTACAATTAATATACAGACATGCTATATAAATATAAACGATACTAACTGATCTAAATTGATTCTAATGATTCTCTAACAAAAGCAAATATGCAATCAAATCCAACTACTTCTCTTTCATCCTTTTTCAATCTTCTTCAAGAATCTGAGCCGTATATCAAAACTTTGGTTCCAAGTTTAATTCTTGACCTTTGATTTGTAGCAGAGTTTCATAGCTTTCACTTTCTTTAATTTTTTAATTTGGTGCTTAAGGGAGAATAACATCTTCAACAAGTTATCAATAAAGCACCAAAATAAAAAAGATTTTCTGATTTACCTCATTTGATCTTGACTTTTAAACCCTAACTTTTGACTTGCTTAATTTTGGTAATCCATTCTTTTCTTTAATTTGAATCCCAATTAGACTATTTTTTATTTTTATTTTGTTTTTGTTTTTCTTTTAGAATGTTTTACGCGGATGAGAGAGAAGAGAGAAAAGAGAAGAAAGAGAACTAATTGGGTGACTTTGATTTGATTTAGATAGAAATGAAATTTTATTTTTTAGTTAGCAATCATTTCTTTGAACCCTGTAAGTGTGATATGATCTTGGACTTGGATCGTCAATTTGGCATTAAACTTGTTTTTTGTTTTGATGGAAAAGTATTGGTATGATAACCAACTATTTCCTTAAAACTTATGGATCTAAAGTTTGTTATTGGGCTTATTTTATTTTCTATTAATTTCTATACAAATAACAAATTAATCACACATATAATTAAATTTTTAACCTAATAATAATATTTAGTCATTATCAATTAATTTATTATTTTTTTAAACTCAACAAAAAAATTACTACTCCTCACATAAAACTTCTATTTCCAGTCATTTATTTGAAACAGAAAAAACCTTTTATGATAACTACAGCATTAAAATCTTCTTGAATAGACTAATCATTTTTTAAAATATATATAAAATAAAGCTTAATGTAGACCTCGGATTAGTACTTATATCACATATATAGTGTATAATCAAAGGTAAATATCTATATTCAAATAATATAATGCATTATTAAAATTCTGTTTGAATATTGTGGATATAACACAAGAGAATATAAATATGATCACAGAAAGCTTATTATTTGATTGTGAAAATAGAAAGAGAGACACAAACAATTCATGTACTTATTTATTCTTTTACTTTTGTATTTCTATTGGTTTTAGCCGTATAGATCCAATCACACCCTAAACTCTAAAGAAACTATTACCATGTTGCCTATGTATAAAATTAAATATAGACCATATGAGTTATGGTAAAAGAAAGCAAAACACCAAAGGCTATATAATAAGACCAGCCACAAAACGTCCAACACCATCACAGGGGACACCAACAAACATAAATTGCTTTGTAACTCCTTCCCATCAGCACTTTCCATAAAATTAGCACTAACCAACAACATTAGTATGCATAGTTAGTGTTTTTTTTTTTTTTTTCATGGAATTTCCTAACCTGTTAGGTTAAGAACTAATCCGTCGCAGATATGAGCTTAAAAAGGGTGTATTGCTGATCAATGGGTTGGTGCATGCACAAGACTGAATTCGAACTCTCGACACTTAAACAGACAAGTGAGCTGACTACTCGTTCAATTCAAATTGGTTATTAGTTGGCATAGTTAGTTATGCAGAGAGATTAGTTTACCATTTTCTGTTTCATTCAGTCATGCAAGCCTCACTCTCTCTCCTCCAGTTTTTTTGTTCTCCTCGAGTTTTGTCTGGACTGCTTTGTTCGGCCTGGTTTCTGGGCTTTATTTCTTTTGGATCTACTACGTTTAGGGCCCTTGGGCTTTATCCTTTTCGTTCATGGCATACCATACTTTATACATAGATGGTAAATTGTACAAAAAACAAAAAACAACATTGGTAAATCACTATAAATCCTCTACCAAAAACGCGGTAAATCTTAAAACAATATTGTGCAAACAAAAAGTAGGCCATCTAAAATTAGAAATCTATCTTATGAATTGGAAGAAAGCCTTAATTGATCCAACAAGGGGCAGAGAAGTGTAAATATCATTAGAGGATCAAGCATATATCCGGAAAACCTCAAAACCCTATGGAATGATATACAAGAATATTATTAGCAGCCTTTTTTGCTATCATCAGTTCCATTATATTAATAAGAAAAAAGATAAGTATTATCATGCTTTAATTTGTCCAAAGAGTTAGCTGAAACGCTAGGATTGATTCGGATAGAAACCTTTTTGAATGAGCTTTAATTTTTGTGTGCGTAATTTACTTATCAACCGGTTGATTCCATCTAATTTTTAGAATCATGATAATTTACATATCAAATCATCTAATAAATTCTTTACTCAACTTTAATTAATTACATACTCAATGGTGGTTCTAAATTTTACGATTTCACTTATGAACCGAATTGAATTGGCCACCAATTTATTATTCAACCAATTTGATTGGTCGGTTTAATCTGATTTTCAAAAAATATGATAACTTACATATCAAATTATCCATAACATACAAAAATAAAACTTCAAATTCGCCATAATAAATTTTACAGTTTTAAAATCTCTGTATTCTATCCAAATGTCAAATTAACTTTTTTTTTATCGAAGAGACATTAGAGATAAAAGAAAAAATGATAGATTTAAGTGTTGTCCAAAACAAGTGAATGCATGCAGACACACGTAGACATAGATATATAGGTAGGTTATAATTGAAATACCAAACTTAAAGCATAAGAAATAAATTGAAGATGGAACATTATTATTGGATGAAGTCTTCATATAGAAGCAAAAAATAAAAAGGAACAACGTATAGCATGCAGTGCGCTGTGCCCACGGTTCTGATGAGATTTGAGAAGAACCTGATACCGATATATATATAGATGAGCCATTCTATACATATTCCATATCTTGAATCAATCAATTCTGCATTACATGCATTAGTTTACGTCCAACGTAACCATGCATATTTATCACTCATCTATTTCATAAACCTATTATCCTTAGCTAGTTTCTTCTATTATTATTATTATTCTGCTCCAATCTTCTAGATACTATACGGTTTTCAATTTTGTATCTACTATCGTATATACATGTATATTATTCTACCTAATTAGAAAGAAATTGTCATGATGATCTACATACGTAACATTGAAATTGAAATTAAAACTATATGCCTATTGATATGACAAGTTGCATTGTTTACATCATATCTTGAATAAAATCGAATTTGACGTCTCTATATATTCGCACTATATGTATGATTTAATTGGTGACATTGATCGGAATACTATGCTAAAAGGTTATAAGCTATATATACCCCCATATGCAAATGTCATGTATATCCATCCATCAAAATAACCATCATATAATGTCATTGCAATATATAATAAATAAATAAATATCAATTTAAGGATCAACTGAAAAATCCCTTTATTGTATGCATCCTACTCAAGTTGCAACATGTGTATAGAGATCAGATTCCTTTTATGCAACTTAAGTATCAATAAGTTTTGAAAATCTTAAGAAAATCTGATATTTGTTGTACTACGTATACCTCATCATGATATTGAATAAATATTATTTTCAGATAATTAGCTTTCTCAATTGATCAGTGTTTCATTCTTATAAAACATTATAGATTATATAGTGAATAATGATACAAGATCAGTAAATATTTTTTTTTGTGTGTATCTATATTTACAGATATTTTATGCACAATAAATATATAATTTACACTTATATTTATCAAAATTTTATACACATAAATTAATATGGTCTACACTTATATTTTTTTTAAAATTTACACATATAAATTAATAAAAATTAATTATTAAAGATATAATTTAATATTTATACTAATTAAATAATAATAAAAAATATTAAAATTTACTGTCCTCAAAAATTTATCATATATATTCTAGTTACATCCTCTTTTATATATGAACAACTATAATTAATTAAAATTGTATTCTTTTCCCCTGTAACACAGAAGGAAATCACTATATAATCTACATTATTTATGTATGTGTAGGTTCTCATTAGATGAACTAATTAATCTCGGCCGACAACATATGCTTTCAACAACAAGAACTATATAATTATAACTATTAGCAACTAATTAATTTTGGTTGCATAATATACAAGCCGTGTGAGAAATTATTAAAGCATATAAATTTCATTGTGACGGTAGATTGTTGTAAGCAACCATGCAAGCAGCTTAGGATCCCACTCAGCATAAATTGACTCATAAGATTATTCACACGTACATAGGTAATTAATCAGGACGCATTGAAAGAAAGGGGCATTGAAGGTTACGTTCCACGTATTTGTTGATCCATAAATAAGATACATGCAATTGTAGGACCATATAGGTTATTATATTTTATCGTCCTAATTCCCTATAATAATTATCTCTACTTCCTAGTAGTCAAGACATTGTCACCAAAACTCGTAGAAAATGTGTGACATTAATTTCTTATCCACTCCTCACCGACCATGCTATAAACAAGTCAAAGAGATAGTGATGTATGTGCTTCTCAATCCAATTGAATAAATAAATAAATAAATAAATAAACATTTCGTGTATTTTTATTAAAAATAATATTAGAGAATTAATCTTTTCTGCTAATATTGATTAAGTTTTATAAAATTATTTTATTTATCTTAAATTTTAAATCTTAAATTATTAACTCTAAATCTTAAATTATAATTATAAATATTGATGTTGACCAGCTAATATTAACTAACTTAGCTTCTTATATTTTTTCTTGTATTAATGGCTGTTAGGAGTGATATTTACTTATTTAGTTTTAGACTAATTTATTCATAATATCTCTAGAGATGTCAATGGGACAAGGGATGGGGATGCCTCCTTGTTCTCCATCCCTGCTCTCAGATTTGCTTTTTGTCTTCGTCTTTGTTTTTCCCCGTGAAAAAA
Source organism: Arachis hypogaea (assembly GCF_003086295.3). Classification (NCBI taxonomy): domain Eukaryota; kingdom Viridiplantae; phylum Streptophyta; class Magnoliopsida; order Fabales; family Fabaceae; genus Arachis; species Arachis hypogaea. Next base: position 149,335,050 of record NC_092054.1, on the reverse strand, counting down.
TATTGTTTTTCATTATCATTTTTCAGAGACCCCGTTCTCTGTGGAATCCCATTCTTCATTTATTTGATAGTTCTAACTAATTATTAATTTCTATATGAATAGAGCTGCAAGTATTTATCATATACAAAAATAGTAAGATTTTATACAAAAAGTCTAAACGACAAGATGATGACTTCTTTCAAAATGACGTAGTGGGAGACGCAACGGCGAGTCAGAGAACAGAGCAGTAGACGAGGTGGGAGACGCGATAACAGAGAGAAAAATGGACACGACGACATAGTTACAGAAAGGGACGCCACAAATAGAGAGCACGATGCAGTGAGGGTGATGGCACCATGAGGTGTGATGATGAAGTGAGAAGGGAGAGTGGCAAGGACAATTAAGGACAATTTAGTAAATTTATGAATTTTGGGAATGGGGCGGGAGTCCCCGCTCGAGTCCCTGCGCTTGCCTCGGAAAAATTTTGTCTCCCATCCCATGCTCGCGAAAAAAATTCGCCACAATCGGATTCCCATTCGGGACAGTCTCCGCAGGATTTCCGTGTCTAGGAAAGTTTTGTCATCCCTAATAATATCAAATATTTTAATAGTTTAATTTTAATATATTGACAAGATAAGAATTTATATATTTTTATATAATTTTTAAATAATAAATTTAAAAAATGATTATTTTTGTTAAAATATCGCTAGTCCATATATACAAATTAAATTCATATTTTAATTTTAAATGTTATTTTAAACTTGGGTCGGATATTATTTATCAACTAACATACTGAATTGTTTTATATAAGATATAATATATATTAATTAAATCATCATATAAAACAAAAATTACGTAGAAATGAATTGATGAGGGGGGCCATATATTGATGGCATAAGACGAAGCAAAACATTATCCAAATTGAAGTGATGATGAAGTGGCAAGGAAATTGCGAGATAGAGAAGTACCTATAGCCTTGAAAACAAGTAGTCATAACTAACTTCCATCAACTGTATACATTAAATGACGTTAATAACCTAACTAACTATATATCACAACTCACAAGTCAATGAGGCTTATAGCTTCGCGAGAGATCTTAGTCCCACGTAACTAACTGCCTTTGGAATTTTAGTTTTTCGATAGTTACATAACTTATAAACCTACTCACATTACTCATCCCTCTTAACCTAACATTTGGCATCACAACACATCTTAGCTTGCTATCTACAAAACCCCCCTACTCTTTAATCACCTGCCAAATGTTTCATACTTGGATCAACGCGTTTTTTTTTATTTTATTCTACTTCAAAAATCTCATTCATATGTATAACTTTATGTTTATATATATTATTAACTATCAATATTATATTTAAATAAGAAAATTTAAAAACTCTTTTCGAGATATGGTAAAAACAATCGACTTCACGTGAAATTAATAGTTAAAAACCGTTAAATTATACATAGTATTTTTTTTTAGAGTTGGCGTTCGGTCTTACTTTATTCGATTTTTTTATTGGTCAAAACGCACCAAAAGTAATTTTTTTTATTAGTTGACCGACTCTTAATAAAAACAACAATGTAATGAGTTATAAAACTTTGAAAGAATTATAGCTACAAAAATTAGCTATTATATAAAAGAATTTAAGATTATAAAAAATTTGTGTTCCTCTTCTGATAAAAAATTCTATTCAATATTTTCAAACTCTTCTCTAGTATGATAAAATAATAATCTGTGTGTTAAACAATGTATCTATCTAGCTAAACTTCATAACCAAAAGATAAAAACAAATTAAGAAAATAAGTAATGCGATAATGGCGATGGATATTGTCTAATAATAATTGCAAAAACAAGAGGGACAGAAAGAATGTAAGTTATTGAACGAGTTTATACCTCCTTGATGATTAATCGGTACAAAATTGCAAGTTGGATTTGATTGTACTATATATCTTTCTCAAAAGATATCATCAAATGGTACATCAAACACCCAATTTGAGAAAGATAAGAATATAAAGAAAAAATATGAGAATAGAAGAATTGCCTCAAGCTTTCTCTAGTGATCGTTATTTATATATATACCAATAATTCTGAAGAAACAAAATATTCTTCCTTATCATTATCTTTTCTTGCATTCATATTAAAAGGACTAGTTTCGTTACTATTTTTTTCCGCAACGCACACGAATCAGATTCACCATTTTTCTTAATTCCCTTCAAATAAAGGCTTCCTGCAGTAATTTTTTAAGCCATTTGCAATTTTGCATTCCCAATTAATCCAATGAAAATAATAAAAAAAAAAAAGAAATAACAAATGCATGCATAAAAAGCCATGTAACCTTATACTTCATAATTTTCAAGATCGTTTTCAATTTGCAAGGTAAATGATATATCAGTCATTTTTTAGAATGATTTTTTCTTTTAGATTTTAAATCATAAATTTATAACTTTATCTAAATTTTAAAAATAATAAATTTTAAATTTTAGATAATAAATCTTTCAAAAAATAAGAGTTAAGAAAATAATTTTACAATAAAAATTATTAGTTAATATTAATTAATTAAAATTAGTTAATTTCATATATTCAATACAAAGATAGTGTGAAATTTTCCATGATTTATTTAATTTAAATGCTCAGGAAAATAAATTTGAATATACTTATAATATTGTTTTTTCGTTATGCATGGATTCACCTAATTAAAAGGTGGGATCTTGATATCATTTCACCCAAATTTGAAAATAGTTTACTAATTATATCATGACACCACTTGTCTCTAAAATTATCCTTAATTATTATTAATTCTTAAAGAAAAAGTATGGAGAGCTAATGTAATTGGTGTACAATGATAACTAACACAAAAATAAAAAATACTTTTAAAATTAAAGTAAACGTGGATAATTTTTATTTTTAACTCATATTGGTCAAATAAGCCGTTTATTGTATGTACACATTGTACAGATACCTATTTATTCCCTAACGAGATTTTTAATTATTAAGAAAATATTTCAACCATTTTGAGAAACAAATATATAATAAACAGTCAAAAAGAAAAAGAAAAAGAAAAGTATAACAAAGTACTTTTATTTTTTTAATTAAAGAATTTATATTTCTTGTTTGATAGTATACTTTAATTTGTGTACGTAATTAATTTACTACTTACCAATGGAATTGAATTAATTCTTGATTATTATCAGAAAAATATTTAAACAAGTAAAAGAAGAGGAGTGACTTTTAAGTGTGGAAAATCTACACTTTACCCACTTACATACATAAACTTGCACCGACCATTCTCTCATTTATATAATTACATATGATTAATCACATAATGACGACTTTAATAACATAGTTTCACCAGTGATTTTGTACCACGTTGACAATCCAACTACCACAACTTCCATTGTTGACCATCGCCACGTATGAACCACACTTAAACCCTTATTAGAGGGGTCATTATGTCGGCTTTTTAGGTTAATTGGAGGCAATTTCCAAACAATAGTGTTGATTGGGAACTTCTTTTCCTCTTTTTTTTATTTTTATTTTTGTTTTTGTTTTGAGGAACATTAGAGATTTTGATTTTTTCGGCCCCACGAAAGTTTTTGCTCAACTACATGTGCTTTGAGGTATTAATTACGATTTCTCAAAACTTGGTAAGTGGAAATGTGAGTAATGTCTTTGTTGGCTGAATTGTACTCACTTATTTGTCACCCCAATTCCTTCTAGAATCAAATTGTACAATCTTCCAAGTGCTTCTAATAATGTTTGTCTTCCAATAGGGGACCCCATGTGCTATATCCTCTAATTATTCAATTTTGGAGGTTTATATATGTAATTAACTCTATTATTATCTCTATAATTCGGATCCTATATTGTTATTACATGCATGTATATATTCCCTTAATCACCCATATTAATATTTCTTATTAATTATGGTAGTGTTAACAATGGAGTATGTAATGTAGCAGAAAATTATTAGATCAAAGGGGTACAATGGATGTAAAGATTATACAACTTAGGAACACTGAAGTAAAAGTGACAAAAAAAAAAAAATGAATTCTAGTGGAACTCGGAGGAATAGAAGAATAAATTCTTCAACGTAAATATGGTGATTTCGACATTAGACTTCATGATTAAAGATATGTATTCGAATGTTATTCATCAAATACATTTTTCTTTGTACAATGAGTAGCATTTATTTGTAGTCGAATAATACAATCTAATAATCATCATAGTAATAAATTAATTTGATACTCAATTAAATCAATATAAAATATTTTAAAATATATCTAGATATTATATATTAATATATAATATTTTAAATATTTATAAGCATTGTAAAAATTATATTCTTAATAAATATAAAACTTCTAACATGCTGTGCAGAAAATATTAATAATTATTTTATATATATCCCGATAATACCAGGACAGAGTTTCAGGAGAGAATCTTTTTCTTTAATAAGATACTAGTATTCTTTTTTTATATATTTACTTCGATCACTACCAAAAATAAGGGATTTAACCATAAAAAAATCTGTGGCTAAACTTTAAAAAAATTGTAGTAATTACGCTTTGGCAACAAATAAATGCGACGCGTTTTTAATTAGCCACGCTTTTTACTCAATTAGCCACCGTCTTAATAGCCGTGGAAACATTTTGTTAGCCACAACTTTAGCACGTTTAGACACACTCTCTTTCGTGACAAAATAAAAAGATGCATAGCGAAATAATTATTTCTGCCACACTTTATCCATAACAAAATTGGCCAGATCAAAATTTTTTGCCACATTTTTTTTCGTGACTAACAATAAATGTTAAATTAAAAAAAAACTTCATAATAAAAATCTCCTTAATATAAAATTTCATCAGATAAGATTAAAAAATAATAATAACATTTCTATTCGTATTATCTATAGTATAAAAATATGAAATTAACTAATACTTAGTATTGAAAAGCAAATATCCTGGATTACATGGGTTTAATGTTAAAAAAATATTCAAATGTTACAAAATAAATATCAGACTTTGCTAAAATGATACAAAAAACTGAAAGCTTAAAAGTACCAAGACAAAAGAAATTTATCAATCTCTGTATTTCTTGTTACACATACAACCCACATACAAAAATATTTTCAGATAAATAGCAAAAAAGACATGTAACTTCAGCTACTGAATTATACATCCGGTCGATACTCTAATTGCTTTGTGTGCTCCAATAAAATCTGCTAAGTAAGACAGAGATCAGGAATCAAGCTAAGAAATTAATAGGCCATGATTTAACTCCTTCGAGGATGATCACAAAAATTAAGGTACAACACTTACTTCGAGGATGTAATTTGTAATTGCTTTGCAGCCTTCAATTGCTAGTTGCATAACATTTTCTAAAATGTCAATTGGTAATTTAGAATTTATCTACGGCCAGTAACAAAAGAAAGAATGCATATTGGGATAACAAAAAAAAATATCTAAAATTAATTTACATTGTCGACTAAAAAAAATACAAAAAATAAAATGATGCCAAAAAAATTAACATGAAGAAGTGTCACTTTATTTAACTTTGGCAGAATTCTAACAGTAGCATCAGGACCTCCAGACTTCTACTTAGTTTAAATTTATTCATATTCATACAAATTTCAATAATTACAAAGCCACAGAGCTAAATCAAAAGTTGAACAATTTAAAAAAAAACACAAACTTGTATGGGGATCCCAGCATCGACAAGAGTCAAAATTGCAGCATTGATACTAATTCCTATACAAGAAATATTGGGGAAGAGCTAGTGAATGATAAAAAAAATAGTCTTCAAATAAAAAAAATAAAGATCCAGCAAAGAAAGAATATTAAAATTTTGTAACTGTTTCAAAAATAAATCTACTTTAATTTATGTTGGATATTTTTTTTTACTAAATTAATAAAAAGATAATAAAAAATAAAAAAATAAAATTTAGAAAAACTAATGCATATCGTGAATTAGAGACAAAAAAAAATACACTCTTTTTATCATGAATTTTATATATACTTTTAATGTTTATTCTCAATTAATTAGAGCTATAAGTATGTACTCTTTTTATACTATTCCAAGTTCGGCTAGGAGCCAACCATGGAGTGAGCTTCAACATCTAATAGATTTAGATATGACCCTAGCCAATTAATTTGGTTTTGTATCTTTTTTTTTCTTTCTTTTCTATTTAGTCACAAAATTCCAAGTTCGGCTACTCGATGCTGAATTTATTAAGAATAGGAAGAAACTAAACAATAATCTAAACCTGTGAGAGAATTCTTTCAATTTTTTAGTGAGTATGCTTTACTTTGGTGCTAAGTAAAATTTCACTTGTGTTATTATAAACGTTCATTTGAATTTATTTCAGTCAAGTAATTGAGATTTTTAATTTAAATTAATAGTTAACTATAATAAAAAAATATAAAATTATAATTATATACCATATTTTAAAGACGGTACATACTAACTAGGATTATAAAATTTTGGGTCGTTGAATTTAAAAAAATAAGATAAAATTACCGAAAAAAAATTAAAATTTTGTAACCGTCAAAAATAAATCTATGTCGGATATTTTTTATTAAATTAATAAAAAAATAATAAAAAATAGAAAAATAAAATTTAAAAAAATTAATACATATTGTGAATTAGGGATAAAAAATTACTCTTTTTATCATAAATTTTATACTTTTTAACATTAATTCTTAATTAATTAGAGCTATAAGCATATATTTTTTTATACTATTCTAACTAATACATATCTTATAAATTGAAAATGTATGAAAAGGAGAGAAAAAAAAGAACTAACTATCACAAACTAGATAAGCCTGTACCCTTAAAAATTAAAATTTATTATTAAGGTTTAAATTTGAAAAAAAAAATAGAAACTGCATATAAATTTTTTTAAAGGGATAGAAGGAAACACTCAGTTGATAGAAGCGCGTAATTTTAAATTAGACATCATTTGATTTTGCTACTGTGAACATGGAGTCTGTGGCAATTGAGAAAGTCCAACTCAAATTGGTTACAGATAAACAAGAACGTGGAAAAACACAATTTAGACACAGAAAAACAAAACGTTGCAAGTAATTATCACGATCATAAAAATTTATCACTGCTTCTTGTTCGTGAGTATTTTTTCGTGATAAACTACCATGTTTCTGGTAGTGAATCACTTTAAATATTCAACTTTATTCAATCATTGAAAAAATAATAAAAATAAAATTTTTAAGTAGTAAATTACATATATATGGAGGCTAAATTTGGAACAACATGAGCTAAAAATACTGTCAAATTATTTATTTTAAAAATTTAAATTATTAAAAAAATATATTATAAACCGTTATATATTTAATGTATTTTTTTAAGACTTAAAATATAAATGGATAGACTAAAAATTTTGATATCATATATATTATATATAAAATAAATTATTCATTGAAAAAATTTAAACTTTTTGTTGGGCTATCAGAACTCTCAAAAGAGAGAATTAAGATAAAAAGACATCACATCCAACTTAAAATCTTAAAATAGTAAATTAATAGGTTTCTTATTTTATAAATTTTTTATTTTTTTTTGTTTTCTTCAATTTCATACGCTCCTTACACTTGACAACATTAACACTTTCATACACAAATTGTGATATACTATAACTTCGTATAGAAAAACCTACCCTTCGAAGCATGTTATTATTGTTTTCATGTTATCTTTTATTATAGGCAATTATAACAAATAATATTATTTCAAGTTCTATTTACCGCAATACCCTTATAAATACAGTTATAGAGGGCTATGTAGATAGAGATATCATGTCATATCAATAATCAAGTTTTGTTTAATATATATTTGGGGTTTTGACATACATGCATGTTTATATGCTCCTGATCGGAATCTCTGTTACTTTATATTTGTACAAAGAACATTCATTCGAGACATGAAAATTGTAAAGTTTCATTGCTGTATGCCACTTAATTAATATCCGAACAAAACCCACCCATACTAAAAAAAATTGCCTAATCATATGAGAGATAGTGCCATATCATTGCATATCAAAGCCTTATTATTACTAATAATTCAGAAATATATATAAACAAGAACAGATTGCGCCTATTGCGTGCTGGAATCATTTTATGTAGTAAACAAACAAGAGAAAGGTAAAATTCTAGTAATATATTTCCTGAAATTTAATTTTTTAAGTAACTAGAAGGATTAATAAAGCAAATCAAAAATAAATAAATAAATAAATCCCCACAAATTTCCTTAATTGCATTATTGATTGATCTTAGATGCTTGGTTCCAAATATGATAAGCTATAGCTGCCAATTAGGTCAATAATATACAAGTCTTAAATCCAACTTGAATTTTGCATTGGCCTATCTACTTGCATTGGTTACATTATTATTAGTCTTACACAAGTTGATAAAACTTCCACGAAATGTGAAGAGAAAAATTTAATATTAATGATGAAAGGCCAAAACACTAGCTAGTGGTCTAGCCAGGGCAGAGTTAGGTAAAATATTAAGGAATAAAAAATTAATTTTATAATAAAATAAGATTAAAATAAAAATTTAAATAATTTATTTTAACAAAATAATTGACTAAATAAAATTACATAGATATTCTAATTTTAGTTTGGTTACACGTTTGAGCTATTTGAATTTATATACGTAAATTGAATAAACTAAACTTGATTTACACATTTATACATAAGTCAAATTATCTAAATTCCATTTATGCTTAAAAGCTCGAATTCATGTATATCGAATTAAACCAATTGAATTTGGTTGATTCCATTTATTTGTAAATGTGTAAATCGAATTTAGCTTATTCAATTTATATGAATTCAAATAAAATAAAGATATAACCAAACTAGAATTAAGATATCTGTATGATTTTGTTAGTGAATTATTTTATTAAAATAAATTATTCTAAAAATTTTTGGAGATTAAACTAAAATTTATATATAATTTATAAAAAATAATTAAAATTTAGGAGGCTATTGTCCCTCTTACCTACTATGAGGAGGAGTCTAGCACAAACTTGTTACTTACCTATCAAAATGAAAATTAATTAATTTAGATTAGTAATAATCAATTTTACATATGAAACTAATTAACAACACAATAAAGGACACGGGTGTTTTTGCTTTATACATACACACATAATGTTAATGTGCAATATAAAATTTATAAACCTAATAATTGTTATTATTGGGTGGATAATATTGTGTTAATATATAGTAGAGAGAATATAAAATCTATATAGTCACTTTCAGCCAGCAAGTTGGACTTTTAGAACATCACAAAAGGGTGGGACAAGGTTTGTGGTGTCGTTACCTAAACCAAACTACGGTACATATGCTTTGCTTCTATTATATGTATTCTTTCTCCACAATGCATAAACCCCTTTGTGGTGGGTGCCCCCATCACTCATTTCCATCTATATAATCTGCATAATATTTGTTCTTTTCTACTTCTTGGTGATTTCAAAAGAAAAAGGAAATAAATCAATATTTAAAATAAGTTACATATATGTAATTGTAATTATGTGATATATATATATATATATATATATATATACAAAACACATTATTACTCAATTATCATATATAATTGAAAATACATATTTTTTTATTTCTCATAAAAAATTTTATTAGACTATTGTAAAAAAGTTTGACTATTTTGAAATATATATATAATTATCAATATTTATAAATATATATAAGTACATAATATTGATTTGTGATTAATATTAATGTACATTAAATATTTTTTAAAGAGGAGTGTTAGGAGCCAGCAGAATTTGTGATGTTTGACCATCAATTAGCCATCATCAATTTTTTAATGGTGTGAGATGAGATCTAATAGTGTAGAATTAATCATTTTTTTTTATGGTTAAGTGCTCGCCAAATTTTAACAAAAGTGCTAACCCTAGACTTTTCCTTTTTTAAATACATAATATATACATACTCTTTTATTTGTCAAAATATGTGAACTAACATTCTTTAGTTTTATGTTAATTATATGATAATAAAATATTTTAAATTATGTTATTTTTTAATTAATTAATTTTTCAGATTATGATAAGAATCGTTCAGATTCTAATTGTATAATCTAATTCAACTTGACTAGTTATTAATTAATTAGTTGTTTAAAGCTGTACTCAAGTCAGTTAAGTGACTGAATTTGAATTTGCTTACTGAAGCATAGTCAAAGCATTGAACCAAATTGGCCAAGTGATAATTGATTATCAAATATATTTTACAATGAATACGTTTGGTGGTGACCTTTGTCGGTCAATCAAATTCTTCTTACTCTTACGGTTATATACCTTTTCATACTCTCTCTATTATTTTATAAAATTCAGAATAATGTCACTCATACCATACCCTTCACACAAACCTAATTTTTCTTAACTCGTCAACAAGCTTGCCAGCCCTTCAAGCATTTATTATTAAGAAGATAAAAGTTATAGCCGTTGATAAATAATGTTATTTAATTAATTTATTTTTTTATAATTTTTCAACACATGAGAGATAGAAAAAAGAGAGGCATAGGAGATAAAGAGAACGCAAAGAAGTTATATATACTTATATCTCTACTCTCTAGATAGGGTGCCTTTGAATTTCATCTATAGTATAAAAAAAAAACTGAGAAATAAAAACTAAGATATATAAATAAATATTTTTTATCCTATTTTAATTTGAAAAAATACAGAAAATACAAAATTTTATACCTTTAAAAGAAAAAAATTATGCCTGTATTTTTATTTCCACATACAATAAAAAATACGTTTAATTGTTTAAAAATTACTACTTGAATAATCTTTTATAAGTAACTGGAGTCCTCAGTTATTATGATTTTTGAGTCAGAGTCAAATAAAAATAAGACTTACAAAAAATTCTGTTGATCAAATTAGTCTCGGTCTACGAAAAATAAGAATTAGAGTTAGATAATACGTCTTAATAAGTATATCTTAAACTCTTTATTTATAGTATTTTGAGAGTAAATTTTAGAAAAATTTCAATATATCCATGCGGATATCATAAGATCCTACGTGATATGATCTAAATCAAACTTTTTATGGGACAACATGCATCTAAAAGAGGCATTCTTGGGCCAACTACATCTGAGTCTAATTTAAAAGTTATATATGTATATGTAACCAACTTGAGTGGTTGAATAGTCAATTTACTCGTTCATCACTTAAATAAATGTTAGAGGTTTAAATTTTGTTTTGTGCATGCAGCAACTTATTGGGAAGCAATAGATCTTTAAATAGAGCTCAGATCTACAATAGATTAGTCATTAATCTGTCGGGTTAGAAGATGTCGTGCGCAACAAAAAATATATATATGTGTATATCTTTTTTTTTATTTCTAGAATCACTGTCGGAATGAATTAGACGGTATAAATCTTTCGCCGATAAATATTTACTGTCAAATTTTTTCGTCCGATTGTAGTTACTGTCGAATTCTACTACGGATTACCAACTCGAAAAACTAATTGGTTACTGGCAGATTATTCTTATGATGAATCTGACAGTAATATCAGTTTTTTTAAAAAAAAATTGAAATAAATGGTCAATTCTAATTTTAAATTTAAATTTATTTTTCATATAATTAATGGTCAATTTTTAAATAATGAAAATTTATTTATTTAAAATAAATAATACAATACTCAAATAAATGAAAAGTAAAGTACATCAAATAAATACAATGAAACAATAAAATAAAACACTAATAACTACAGATTCAAGTAATCCTCGTCGTCGTCGTCGGTCCTGTGGCCCTAAGTCGGCGGCACAGAAGGCGGTGATATCCATACGCCACCAGCAGGACTGGTGCCACCGGCAGTGGTGCTACCACCAACAATGGTTGGTGTTAGCGGCACGCATATGAGCCTGGTACACTTCCATCTGAGCCTCCATATGCTGAAGCCGCTATAGCGACTCCCTGCACCCCAACCTGAGCTCATTCGTAGATATCACACAAGTGAGGATCTCTTGATACCTCTCCCGATAATCATTCAGCTCCTGAGCCTAGTGGTGAAGGCTGTATTAGAGCTCCTGCACCTACAGCCTCAAATCCACGTCTTCTTTGGGCTCGATGGCTCGACTGATGTAGAGCCTGATGACAGTCTCAACGTGCAGGTGCGGAGGCTGCTGGTGAAATAATATGATTAGGATGCTTAGTAATAATATGTAAAAGAATATAACTAAGTTATTAACAAAATTAAAGACACTACAGACCAGCCTAGACTTAGTCTTTATAAAGGTCGCTGAGCCGCCGGTATACTTGGACGACCTGGCCGATGCCCTGTTAGCTCTATTGGTGAGACTCTAATGCTTAAATCCATCATCGGTCTCCTAATGAACTAACAAAGCCTTCTTTATTTCTGGTTGGAGCCAGGTTGTCAGGTGGTCCTGCGCGCCACTGACGAACATCATCTGGCATCTGCTGGAGCCGCCGACCCATTCTATAATCGAATATCTTCCTGATGATAAGATTGTACTCAGTGTCCCATATAAAGTGCAGCTACACAAAGAAACTTTAAAATTAGTTACTCAAAATAGAAGATATAAACTACCTAAAAATGTTTGAAACTTAAAAAGAACAAATTTAATTAGCACCCATTTCTCAGACCATCGTTGTATGGTCTTTGCAAGGATCTTCTTATAGCTAGGCCAGGGGTGGTCGTACATCAGTTTGATGACATTGGTCATCTCCTGTGTACATGTGTTATTGTTCGGCGCGAACCTTTCAAAAATCTACAGACAAACCATAATATATAGAAATTTTTATAGAAATTTTAGCAGAGTTTTCATCTATAACTGAAATGCGCCATAATCAATGAAATAGGAAGCACATTCAGGCAATAAAACATAAATCTACCAAACAAGAATCAATGACTAAGAACTAAACTTTCAGTCCACAATTAATGAAATAGGAAACACATTCAGGCAATGAAACCTAAATCCACTAAACAAGAATCAATAACCAGGAACTGAACTTTCAGCAATTCCATAATCAGGAAACAGGAAACACTTTTAGATAATCAAACTTAAATCTACCAAACAAGAATCAATAACTAGGAATTGAACTTTCAGCAATAACAATAATCAGGAAATATATAAGACTCAAAGTGATATTTACCCGTGCCGTCATTAGGCCAAATGATCAACCATACGATGGGAGGGCGTGGAGGGGCATCAGCTACCTCACCTCCGTGAGAAGACTCCGGGGCTGCAGCTTCCGTCGCTAGAGACAACATCGCCATGGTAGCGGGCTGCTGAGCAGTAGGAGGCAGCGTCGTCACCTTAGACGAAGGCACGTAGTTGGGGTTAGAGACCATGATGAATGGCTAGTCCAATAAACTCGCAATCTATGACGTCACCGAGGTGGTTGGAGTAGAGAGAGAGGATCCAGAAGTTCCGGGGGTACCAGAAAGAAACCCTTCCTCTACCTCCACCATGGCTACGACCACGACTAGCAGCCTGATCTGGCAGACCTCTACCCGTCGGCATGTCTGAAAATAGCATACCAATTAACAAAAATCAAAATAACAAATCAATGCTATTCAACAGTAAGTTCAACACCAAGTCAATATTATTCAAACAAATTTCAGCAAATTTAACACAAATTCAGCATATTCAACACAAAATCAGCAGCATTAACCATTAATCCAGTCAATTTTCAACACTTTCAGTAATATAACGCAAATTAAAAATCCTAAAACTAACTTGTATTAACCATCTAAAATCAATATACTTGGCAAAAATTCTGCGTATATAAATTGTAAAAATATTAGCAAACAACTAACAAACAGATGCAAAAGATAAACTACTAAAACCCTATTGCATGACCAGCCAAGGAAAGCACATGCTTTTCAAAGCATCAATATCATCATCACATAAATTATACACCGATTTTAAATTTTCAATTCAACGAATAAATTCAATATACTTGGCAAAAGAACAAAAGATTTACAGCAAAAAAAGATTTAGCTAAGTAATTTTTTAAGCAACACAGTACTAACAAATTCAACTAAATTTCAGTAATTGTTCAACAAAACAAATAGTATTTTAACATCAATTCACACAAATTCTGCATATTCAACACAAAATCAGCAGTATTATCTATTAGTTCAGTCAATTTCTAACACTTTCAATAATATAACACAAACTAATAATTCTATAACTAATCTATCTTAGCCACCTAAAATCCACTAAAATAAAAAAATTAACTCTAACTAAATTAAATAACTAAAATTAGAATAATGAAACAACCAAACCAAAACATAATGTGAAGAAGAAAGAAAAAGAGTTTAAAGAAATATGGAATGCAAAATTAAGAGAGAACTGAGAAGAGATGAAGATGCAGCGACACTATGACGTTGTCGGAGCTAAAGGAAGTGGAAGGGTGGTTGCTGAAGGTTGGAAAAGTCGCCAAAGACTGACGGGCGCGGCGGCGTGATAATGGTGTGGGGGTGACGGTGGTTTAACAGCGCGAGAAGAAAGGAGAAGAGGGGATAAAGGAGAAGAAGGGAGGTGTCGCGGTGGGTTGACGGCAACAGATCAGAGAGGAAGCTGTGACGGTGGTAGTGAGTGAGACAGTGGAGGAAGTGAGAGAGTGGATGAATCTAAAATGAGGAAAAAGAAGCTAAGGTTCATGATTTAAATTTACACCCTTGTTATTGTCAGAAAAATCCGACAATAAACCGTTGCGGGTCACTAAAACGCAGCGTTTTACTAATTGGGATTACTATCGGAAAAATTCGACGGTATATCCGACGGTAAAAGATGCGCCAATTTAATTTTTTCCCTCCAAATATTACCGGCGTATTTACCGTCAGAAACTAAAATCCGCCGGTTATTACTTAACCTTACGAATTCAACGTCGTTACTAACAATAAATTCGACGGTACTCAACGTTTTTCTTGTAGTGATATTAAAAACAATATTTAGTGTTATAAAACCATTTTTTCTAAAAGTTTAATTTGATAGGAAGAGACATACAAATGGTTATATTTCTGACGCACTCTCTCAAATAAGTGTCTCTTTTTTTAATTTACTAATTAAATTTATACATAGTTTTTGTTTTTTTTTATTAACCTTATGCTAAATTTATTTCTTTTGGAATTCAACAAAAATTGAACTCTAGATCTTTCGATTTTAAAAATTTTAATACCATATCACTATGCTAATTAAAGAAATACAAGAATAATTATATCTATAAAAAAAACCTATTATATATAAACACCATGCCCCAGCCGAGACGTAATATATTAGAGGCCACACAAATTAAAAGAAATGAAAACACCACCAGATCAGGCAAATTTTCTTTAGCAAGCTTCATATCGTATATTGAAAGATGAGGATGATATGATGAACCATGTAAAAAATATGTTGGAGGCCTAAGATTAAAGTCAAGGAGTGTGATAATTATTATGCATATTATATTATATGTGGCATGCTATATGAACAGAAAATAATGCATGAATGAATTGAAGTGGGGAATACAATAAGTCAATATCAAGAAGCAGGTACCAGAGAGAATCCAACCCACCCTTGAATTTCCAATGTGGACCTGTGATGTGTTCTCATGTCTCGAGGTTGCGGTTGGAACATGGAAGCTAAGGTAATAAACATCGTCACCCGTGACCAGTATAAAACCTTAAGATTATTATTTCACCTTCTTTAATTTAATTTTATTTGGTCCAACATCAACATTACAAAAAAATAAATAAATAAATAAAGAAAACAATCGTGCCCACTTGGAGTATATATAATATAAAATTTGTAAAGAATAAAGATAGTGTTGTTAATATGTAAATAAGATATTAAATTGGTAAGGGAACTAACACAATACACATGGTGATTAAACATAGCAATTTGCATGGAGAATAATATTTTTTTAATATATATAATTGTAAGATATCTATATAGGAATATATTGATAATATACCTAATGATGATGAGACTACAATAATAATAACAATGGATAAACTATATGTATATGTATATATCCATATGCTTATTATTATTAGTGAAAATTATAACATCTAGAAGAATATAATTTTAGTTTTTTCTTGTCTTCTTTTTCTTTTTAACTTTGAATTAGATACTATAATATATAAGATTGAAAGGGAAAGAAAATATTTATTTAGAAGGTGAAAAGTGTACTTGTGATACAAGAGGGAGAACAAAGAACAAGAAAAAGGTCATATTATAAATAGAGAAAGAGAAAGAGAGAGAGAGAAACCAATAATAATAGCACTAATAAGTATGCTGAAAAGATTGAACATTCAGATATTTTCTTTTTTTTTTTTTCCCCACTATTTTCTTTAATCTACTCACGTCATTTTGCAATTTGAAATAATAAGGGAATTTTGAGAAGTAGCCAATGGTGTGCCCACAAAAAAGATTCTACAATAATAATGGGAATCAAAACTTGTCCTATCACTACACTATATATGGCTTGGAACATATTTGTATGTGCGTGGATATATAAAATTAATTACTATATCACACAATAAAAATATTTATTTATTTTTATGAGGATGTTAGAGATATATTATAATTTAAATTTTAAAAAAAAAGAATATTATAATATGATATCAGAATTTTTATAATCTAAAAATTCTAAAATTTAATTTTTGTTAGACTAAAAAAAAATTTAGCATAAGGTCAATAAAACAAAAAGAAAATTTGTACAAAAATTCAAATAAATTTTAAAAGAATCTTGTGTGAAGAGATATATTAGAAATATATTTATTTATATTTTTTTTAGGATAAAGTATATTTTTTGTTCTTAAAATTTGACAAAAATTTTAAAAATATTTCTAAGTTTTATTTTGTTTCAATTTTGTCCCAAAAGTTTTTGATTTGCATCAAATATACCTTCGATGGCTAAATTTTCAAAAAATTTAAGACCAATCTAACAATAATGTATGAAAATTATGCTTGATTTACTTGTGTTGAGGGGTTGTTCTTATAAAATTATTGTTGAATTGGTTTTAAATTGTTTGAAAAATTAGCTATCAGGAGTATATTTGATGCAAATCGAAAATTTTTAGGACAAAATTGAAATAAAATAAAATTTAGAAGTATTTTTGAAATTTTTATCAAACTTTAGGGACAAAAAATATACTTTACCCTTTTTTTATCATTTTAAACTTTTAAAAAAATAATATCATAACAGAGGACTTCAATTGTGTATTAAAAAAAAAAAGTGATATTGTGCATGATATTGTATCCCAATACAAAGGCCAAAATGGTACGTGTATAATAAATAAACAAGACTTTTTTTTTTCCCCTTCTTTTTTGAGGATTATATTAAAAAGTTTATTCGCTGGAGTATATAGAAGAAAAGAACTACGCAACGGATCATGGAGAACATTAAAAGACTGATAAGAATGTGAATTAAATTCTTCTTCTCTCGGAACTTGTCTCATATCGCTTTTTTTGGTTTTTCCAACTTACATGTCTAAAACCTTATCATTTGGCATAAAGTGTTGGATTCTATGATAGTTTAATTTTAAAAATACATATATTCTTCCCCCACTTCCTTAAATTATTTATTTTTTTATATATTATTACAATAATTTTTCATTTTCTTGATATTAATTAAAAAGCAAACTACATAAGTATTCGTCACTATCAAGTAGATATCCTTGATTATTTTTCTTCTTCATACCTTACAATTATTAGTTATGCCCAAAAAGATATATATGATTATTAATTAGCACTTGACCTATATACAATGCACTTAATAATAATAACTCTCCCATATTATAAAATAATAATATATATGATGTGAGAGAAGGGGGAAGAAAACAAAGAAAAGAGAATCTGATTTGTTAGTATATGAATTGCACTATAGTCCCACTTCATAGACAAGGGTTTTTCACTAGTCAACACACATGGTGGTTTTGAATAATTAGAACAACTAGAAAGGCAAGACCTTTAAATCACTTTGAGTCACAAACTCTCTCTCATTCATGGCTTCACAATCAATCATGCTGGTCCCCCTTTGATTAGTTTCTGTTATCTTTCTCTTCATCTTTGATGTTATTTGCCATTTGGCTTGTTTTCTGCTTCATATAGTGCAAGTGTTGCTATAGCCTATAAGACAAAAACAAACGTTAGTGCTTGTACAAAAAACATTCCCCAAATAACAAAATAAAATGTCAAAAACAAGTATTTTTATTTGACTTCATACTCTACTACAAATAGTATTATTTTTTTGCTCATTTTTTTCTTTTTAGTATATATACCTAATTGATTCATTTATTTCTTTTACAAATAAAATATAAATAATAAATTAAATAGAATACGGTGTATTAAAAATTAAGTAGGTCTAATTTAATCTCAAAATTAATCCTAATAATAAGAGTTATGTCATATATTTATAAAGATTATGAGACTTTTATTTTTAAAAATAATGTAAACTTCATACTTGTTTATATGATATGAGTTTAAAACTCCTTTTCAATGATAGAAAAAAAAATGAGTTGATTTGATATCTAAAATGGGTAATAAGTATAGAAATCACAATTCAAATTGAAAAGCTAAGGTTTACAACTCTTTAACTTTATTTTGAGTTGAGTTATAACATTAAACACGAAAAAAAGAAAATTGTTGGAGAAAAATTACTCTATCATTGTTAGTTAATTTTAAAGATATAATTATTTACGTATATTTTTTATTAGTTTAAATTTTTAAAAAAATAGTTTTATGATATGATATTATAATTTTTATGATTTAAAAGTTTAAAAAACACTGTTAGAAGAAAAATTACTCTATCATTATTAATTAGTTAGTGTTAGAGAGATAATTTATTTATATATTTTTTTATTAGTTTAAATTTTTTTAGATAAATAATTTTATGACATGAAATTATAATTTTTATGATTTAAACGTTTAGAGTTTGATGCTTGTTGATCCGAAAAAAAAAAAGAATTTCAGTATAAGATTAATAAAAAGAGAAAAAATCTATATATACACAAATTTATATATCTAAAAGAAATTCTTGATAAAAAAAATATATTAGAGGTATAAGTATTTATATATATATCTTTCTATTCATTTAAGTTTTTTAGAGAAATTATTTCATTATTCGTTAGAAAATGGCAAAACTATATATGGAGGTTCCAAAAATTATGGGCCTTTCATCGATATAACAATGGTGTTTATGACACTCATAATCATTGTTGTTGTTAAACATTGTATTCATACATTCATCCCACAACCATCGGTTTCATGATTTTTCCAATTCACACTGAATCTATATACCATCATGTCACAGTTGACAATTCCATCATGCATGCAATTTCAATTGTTGATCAGTTTAGCATACGTGACAAGTATTCATCGTTCTTTTGGTAGTGGAATAATCCCCGTTCAGCAAAAGCCTATTTAATTTAGAAAGATCATCTTATTAATAAACCCCCAAAAAAAAATTAAGAATAAAAAAATAGGTCATATTAGAATTGAAATTGAGTATGGGTCTAACTCAATTCTAAGACTATATTTATTTTTTGGGACTCGGAGTGAGATTAAGATTAAGTATTGTGTTTGGTAACTAAATATTGAAATTAAAATTTCAGTTTTGAGATACAATTTCAATCTCTTTAGTACCTCTAGAAAGTAGGAACATAAAATACTGAAATTTTAGGGACGAAATTGAAATTTTAATAGTGTTTTTTTAAAAAAATACTCTCATTTAATTTTTAAATTCTAAATCTAATCCTCAAATTTTTTATTTATCTTAAATTAAACATAATATTAAAACATAACTTAATTTTGTATATTTTACACTAAATATAATTCGAAGAATTAATTTAGTCTCTATTTTGTCAGTTTCTATCTTCCAATATTGCTTTCTCTTTTAAACACATTCTAAAAGCTAGTTTATAAGATGAAAAATATTTCACATAATCACGCTCATAAATTATTTAGAGACTTTATTTTTGAGAGATATCTGTAAATTTGTAATACACCTTTGATAACTTAATAATATTAGATTGGATAAATTATAATATTATATTAAAATTGAGATTGAATGAGTATAATTTAGTCCCAAAATCTAGTTTACAAAATAAAAAATGTCTCAAATATATAAATAATTATCTAAAGATCGACCTTATTGGAGTGATGTGAAACTTGTAATAGGTCATTAAGTGATACTTGAGGTATACGCTTATTGCATAAAAGAAATATGACAAAAACCTAATCACCCTAAAAGAAACAAGGGAGAGTAGACTAAATGAAAAAAAAAAATGTTAGCAAATTATTAGAAGATATTTATATTTTTAGTTTGATAGAGTTCATATTAGAGACTTTGTTATTGCTATATTAATTGTTTAGGTCGAGTTAGGTTTGAATTATCGTTCTATAATAATTTAAATTACTATATAATCGTATTCCGAATATTAAATTGGGGTACTTAATTAGTTATTATATCTTAATGACGACTCCAATTATATATGTATCTATGTACTTCCTAACTACGGGAGTGGTGTTGTGTAATGTCTAATGTGTTAGTTAATTATCTTAAAAAAAAAAAATCATTTAAAAAATATAAAAGATCCTACTGTACCCATGTGTAAAGGAATCAGAGGAATGTTTGAATTTCATGTACATTATTATTTATTTACTGAAATATTATATATCCCAAGGCCAGATCTTTGGATTGTAGCTCTCCCTCTTGAATTTGCAGTTTATTCTATGTTCATTCCTCGTTATTATTTTTTTGCAAGTGGCATAAATCATTGCCGTGACTTCTTGTACTACTCATGATTTCTGGTCATGTATATGTAATTGTACTGTACTTACTAGTATTCGTTTATATATTTTTTATTTTTTTATATAATTTAATATTAGACATAATGACACTGTTATTATGTGATGAATAATGTATGTAATTGTCATCGTCTTTCTACTTTAAGAGTCTAATATTAAAAAAGTGTTATTTTTTTTAAAGTGTCGCTAAATAAATAAAAAATATTTTTAATATAAAAATCTTTATAAAAAAATATTTTTAATATTTTTATTAAAATAAACATCTTTATTTTTAAGCTGTATATATAAGACTTAGCTTTAATTTATACATCTTTTGACAAATTTAATGATAACTTGAATTTATATGTAATACAAGAATGGTTAATATATAACAATTTTTAATTTTTTTTCTTATATTATATTAAATTAAGTAGGTCTAATTTATTTTAAAAACTAATTTAAAAGATAAGAATTATTTCACGATTGCAAGAACTATAATACTTTTATTTTTAAATAATTGAAACTATTAAGGGTGTTCATGGATCGAATCCGATGCGAAAATTACGGATATAGATCCGATCCACAAAGCTATCAGATCGGATCGGATTGTGAATTTTATGTAGGTATCCGTATATCCGATCCGCATATCCGCAAATCCGCATAAATAAATAAATAAATAAATATTCTTCTTATGTTTTATTTTAACTAATAATGATCATATGTTGTATTATTTTAATTTTTTTATTTAAGAAAAGTATGTTTAATATTATATTAAGAGTAAACATATTTAAAAGAGTAAAAAAAGGAATTTTATTAATATCTTTTTAATAAAAATAAGCTTTAAAAAATATTTTTGTGTTTTGCGGATATATCCGATATGCGAATCAGATCGGATCGGATCCAAGCTTAAAAATTACGGATATTGGATCCGATCCGATAATTTTAGTGCGAATCAGATCGAAATTTTGACCATATCCAATCCGATCCGATCCGCGTTCACCCCTAGAAACTATAAGTTTTACGGATTAATTTTACTGTTCAGGTCCACAACAGTAACTAAGAGTAGGATTAAAAATCAATAATTGATAATCACATATAAGAGAAGAATAGAGAAAAATTAAACTTCATTAATTAATATTCTCCATTGATATTATAATTTATATATTTATACTTATAACAGAATTTTTTTCTTATAATGTTTCTTTTTTATTTATTACATGATTGTATACTTTGGTGATGATGAATTTTCTGACCGATAGATATATTTTGTTAATTGTGGTGGTGAAGTCAGAATGGTGATTCTGATGTGCTGGTTTGTGTGGCTTCTAGCGGTGGTGGTGGGGCAAGGTTGGGTGGGTACAAGGTGAGGTCATGAGGTGGGTGAACATAACTATTTTAGATTCACACTTAAGAACATTTTTATTTTAATTAAAATGTTTTTAATTGGTTAATTATTCATAATTCTTTATTACATTCTTGACATACTTGCCCAGTTAATTTGAATGAGTTATATAAATATATTATTCTTGAATCAATTGGTTTTATTGTGGGTGGATTTAATCGAATTGATTCAAAATTATTAATTCCTCTCTTACTTTATTAATTACTTTATATATCATTTCACTTTAGAGAACTCATTTTTACTATATTTACATGAGAGAAAAGTGCCTATACTATTATGCTTTGACTCTTTATCTCTTTTTACAAATATCTTCAGACAGTAAAATATTATTTTAGTTTATTATATTTGGATTAAATTTTAATTTTATTTTTAATATTTAAAATATTTTATTTTTATTTTAATATTTTATTTTATTCTATTTTAATTTTTTTAGTTAAAATTAGTTTTTTTCTAAAAATAACCTTTATTCTATTATTTTTTTTTAAATAATAATAAAAACTATAATTATAGTAGTTATAATGATGATAGTAATAATTTGAGAGTAAAAATAATAAATTAATAAAAAAAGTTTAAGCAATATCAAAATCAAACTATAGAAAATCAATTAATTACACAGAGCCTAAGTAATATAATACAATCTGTTTTTCTATTATTGACGGGGTTAAGTATGATTTTGGTTCTAACGTAAAAGTCGAAAATCAATTTCGTTCTTGGCCTTTTTTTTCACTACAAAATAGTCCCCAAAATTTCAGTTTATTTTAAAATCGTCATTTTTACCAATTTTATTTTTTTATTACCAAATTATCCTTCATTAAAAAATTATAAAATAAAATAAAAAAGAAAAAAAAGAAAAAAAGGCATCAGAGAGAGAAAGAGAATCGGGGGAGGGGGGAGTGAGAAAGAGAAGGGGGAGGAGAAAGAGAATCCGGGGGAGAGGGGAGGGAAGGCCGCACCGCCGCACCGCTGCACCGTTGCACCGCCGCACCGTTGCACCGCCGCACCGCTGCCTGTGATCAGAAGGGAAAACAGAGAGCAAGAGAGGAGAAAGCTAAGGAAAAAGAGAGATCGGAAGGGAGAAGGCTAAAGGCCACCGCCGTTGCTCCTCACTGTCGCCGCCGCCGCTCCTGCTCCTCGTCGTTCAGTCCTCACCGTTGGATCTCACCGTGCGCTATGAGCCGTTTCTGCTCCTCCTCCTCGCCCTCGCCGACGTCATCGTCTCGCCCTCGCTGTCCCCCTTGTCTCGCTGCACTTCCTCCTCGCCGTTGCACCTCGTCTCGCCGCACCTCTTCCTCACCGTCGCACCTCGTCTCGCCGCACCTCTTCCTCGCCGTCGCACCTCGTCTCGTCGTTTGTTTTGGTAATTATATTTATGAATTTTTTGTTCTTGTAATTGAAGATGAATTTGAAAATTTTTTTATTTTTGTAATTGCATCTGAGTTTTGTTAATAAAAGAGGGAGAATTTTAGTTTTGAATTTTGTTGATGGTTCTGAGTTTTGATTGTTCTTATTTTCTGAGTTCTGATTTTCTGAGGTGGGGTGGAGGTGGTGGGTTTTGAGTTTTGTTGTTCTTCTGATGATGATGATGATGATGATCATGATGATAATGGTGGTGGTGGTGGTGGGTTCTGGTTTAACTTGACCTTCTGGTTGATTTTGGTTGATTTTGTTGTTCTGATGATGATGATGATGACCATGATGATAATGGTGGTGGGTTCTGGTGCAGCTTGGGCTTCTGGTTGATTCTGGTTGATTTTGGGAGAAGTTCTGATGATGATGATGATGACCATGATGATAATGGTGGTGGTGGTGGTGGTGTGTTCTGGTTCGGCTTGGGCTTCTGTTATGCTTCTGTTGAGTTTGGTTGATTTTGGGGGTGAAGGGGGAAGGGTATTTTCGTCCGAAGGACGATTTTAAAACAAATTGAAACTTTGGAGACCATTTTGTATCGAAAAAAATGCTGGGGACGAAATCGATTTTCGGCCTCTACGTTGGGGACCAAAATCATACTTAACCCTTATTGATGATATGTACGTCATATTTCAGCCAACCGCACAAAAAATTCGGTCACAGAAACACTAAAAAGCACGTTCACTAAAGCAGTCAGAGAAAATCAGAAACCACCTAATGGCAACATGGCAAACCAGATATGACAAAGTCAATAAAAAATAGAATTAATTGAAAATATATGGGGACCTTTATCAAGTAAAACTGAATTTTACTCTATAAAAAAAGGGTAAAAAACCATACATGCATGTTTTTATGAGTATCACGTCTCTTCACTTTTGCTTAATCAACTTCTCACACCCTGGTCCACTTGTCTCGTTTGGTTTACTTTATTATTATTAAGACTGGTCTCTGGCTTGAGTGAAAGAGTTTTTTTTTTTTGCAGGTGTTCCAACCAAGATATTCAACATAAATCGACGTATAGCTCTCTCAACGAAAGTAGTTTGCTGCTCCAAGAGTCGCTATAACTCGGCAGAACCACTACAAACAGAATATTTGGCACCCACCGTGGGCCCGAAATACTAATCCCACCATATTAAAACTCTTTTATTACACACTATTTGCAAGGGCTTTAATAATGGTCGACAACAGGATCCTACAACTGACGCAATTCGAGTTGCTAGACCAAAATACGAAACTCCAAGCGGAGATCTAGAGGGTGATCGACCTACTAGCCCAGCATCAAAGTGGGAAGAAAAACAAAGGAGATCTCAAGAACACAAACTCAAACGACGAACATGTGTTGGAAGTCCGCCCAGAGGAAACAACTCCTCCTAAAGAAAAAAAAAAGACAATACCCAATCCTTTTTCAGATGATATTATGAAGTTTCAAATGCCAAATAACTTCATGTTGCCCACCACCTTCAAATCATACGAGGGGCTAGGAGACCCACACATCCACATTACTAAATTCCAGACGATGATTTTTTTAATGGTGCTTCTGACCCTATACTTTTTTAGATGGTGCGACTTTACTTTGGTTCTTTAAGTTGCCTGCAGGATCCATTTCAAATTCCGAAGACTTGGCGAGCACCTACCAAGCCCAAACATTTATGGACAAAACGAAGCATTACACGTTCCATCAAAAATTCGGCTACACAACAAATGAATGTATAGTGGCAAAAGACTTCCTAGAAAGGCTAGCCCGGCAAGGCCTTCTACAGACGACTACATAAAGAGGGCAATCCCACCCAAGAAGTCCATAACCAAAATTCAGGGGAAAATGACAAAGATAAATGGATGAGTTCTAACTATCCAAGGAGAATCATAAATTGAATTTCAGGAGGCTACGCTGGTGGAGGAGCCACAAGCTCGGCTTAGAAACGAAACTATAGGGCTATGTTAGCAATAGAAGGAACAACCCATCCAGCAAAGGAGGATGTAGAAACAATAGCAATTGCTTTCACACAATTCGATTTTTGCTATCCAAGCCCAAACCTGGACGACCTGGTGGTGATTTCTACTCAGACTGGTGACTTGTTAGTAAGAAAGGTCTTATTAGACCCAGGTAGTAGTGTCGATGTCCTTTTTTATTCAACCTTTCAGAAAATAAAATTGTGTGATAAGGCTATACAACCCTCCTCTGGAGAACTGGTCGGGTTCTCCGGAGAAAGAGTTCCAATGCTTGGGCATATCTAGTTAATGACTATGGGTGTGTTTGGCAAATGCATTGAAAGAGAAAAAGTACGTTCCAGCTTCTGAAAGTTTCAATTTTGGGTTTGGCTAATTTTTCTCTTTATGAAAGCAGAAGTGATTTTGTATTCAAATCACGTTTACAAGAAGCAACAATTCTTAGCTTCTGCGTTTCACTATCGGGCTTTTAGCCATTGACACTCAACATTTATTTTTTTTTTACCAACTTTATCATTTATACATGTTATTGTATTATGTATGGAATTCTTATTATTTCTCTTTATATGAGCTCTTTTTTTCTATTATTTATTATTTTTATTTTTTATTAACTTTTTGTTTGACATTATACAATTTTATAATTGTGATTGTGATTTTTGTGTGTTATATTTTTTATTATCTTTTTTTAATATGAGTTATTGATCCCATTATATATGTAATTACATACTCTGGTTGGCCTTAGTTTCGCAGGTCGAGTTTGGAGTTTGATATCTATATTTTGGAACTCCGATCTGTATATTATGTTTTTAGCCTTCTTTTGATCTTACCTATCCATTTTACGATTATCCATGCGAGTGTAATACGATTTTCTATTTTCGCTTTTGTTTAGCTTATTCTCCAAGGCTCCTAGATATGAATTCTTTCAACTATATTTATGTACGTATTTTACTTTTAGAGGTTGTAATACCTCGCCACCTCTATTTTACGACTTAAGCGTAAGGCTCTATGTGGTAGGGTGTTAAATTATGATATAGGTAAAGTAAATTAAACAAAAAAATTAACCATGAATAATAATAATAATAATAAATTATAGCGTACTAAAAAAGAGTACTAAGAGTACTAAAAATATACTATATAAAAAAACATATCAGAAAAAAGTATCAAAAAATTAAACATGCATAAAAAATATTATAATTAATGTCATGTCCTTTTTAGTAATTATCTATCTAAAAGTGATTTTAACTAATATTATCCAAACAATATTTATTTTATCAAAATCAATTTTGGTATAGAATTGTCAAACATAAATCATATTGACACAAATTTACTTCTACCCATAATCAATTCTATAAAATCACTTTCATTCAAACTCCAGGTTGACAAACGACAATCAAACACACACTATGATGGGGAAAGCCCCCAATAAAAAATTGTCGATATCCAGTACCTAATAGTGGATTGCCCTAGTCTATATAACATTATTCTCGGAAGACCTACTTTAAATTCTTTCGAAGCAATAATATCTACTTTACATTTGTGTGTTAAGTTTCATGTGCAGCAGAACTTGGTTATAACCATACACACCGACCATAAAGAAGCACAACAATATTATGATGCAAGCCTGAAACAAAGCTCTGTCAAAATAATGCCACCCGCACGCATGCAGGCAATCTATAGCTCGAAAGAATTGCCTCTACTATCTGAGCTTGACCCTCGAGAAGACTTCCAAGAAAGACCTCAACCAATGGACGATCTCGAGAAGGTAACTCTAACTGAAAATAAGAATCATTTTACATATATTGGAGGTGCACTTTCAGTTGAAGAGCGATCTCAGCTAATAACTGTGTTGCAAGACAATGCCGGCCTATTTACATGGACACCTGCTACATGCCGGGAATTGACCCCAGTGTCATTTGTCACAAGTTGGAAATTGACCCAACATTTCGACCTATAGCTTAGAAAAAGCATTACCTCGGTACAGAAAAAAAGGGCAGCATCTTTAGAAGAAACCAAGAAGCTATTTGTGGCTGGTTTCATCAAAGAGCTAAGATTTACAACCTGGATGTCCATTGTGGTGATGGTAAGGAAAAACTCAAATAAATGACGCATGTGCGTCGACTTTACGAATCTTAATAAAGTATATATGTTCCAAGAATGCATATCAACTACCTTGCATGGACAAGTTAGTTGATAATGCCTCTGGTTTTCGTAGCTTAAGCTTTATGGATGCATATTCTGGTTATAACCAGATTCTAATGCATCCCAACGACCAAAATAAGACAGCCTTTATTACAGAGATTGGAGCTCATCACTTTTTTCAAACTATATCTAAAAACAAACGGTTCGAGTAGAGCGATGACTGTGAAAAGTCGTTCCTGAAACTAAAAACTATCCTGTCATCACCAGCTCATCGCCCATATTACAAAGACCGGAAGTCGGTAAACCATTAATTATATTTGTATCTATCTGTTTCTAACCATGCTATCAGTTTGGTCCTTGTTATTGAAATAGAAAAAACTCATAGACTGGTATATTTCGTCAGCAGGGTCTCGCAGCCGGCTAAATAAAGGTACCCAAAGATAAAGCAACTAACCCTAGCCCTAGTAAGTACTGCAAGAAGGTTGAGACATTGTTTTCAAAGTCACACGATAATTACAAGGACGGATGAACTGTTTCAACAAATCTTGACTAGACCAGAGCTCGCCGGAAGACTAATTAAGTGGTCTATAGAGCTTTCAAAATTTGATATTCAATACTAGTCATGACCAGCGTTAAAGTCACAAATATTAGCCGACTTCATATCAAAGTTCACAAACCTTAACCCACAACCCCAAGAACCTATTTGAAAGCTATACGTAGATGGAGCATCTAACAGTGAAGGTATAGTGGGGATGGAATTCTACTTGAAGACGGAGCCACGGTGATAGTTGAACAATCCTTGCAATTCTCTTTTGATGCAAGGAATAATCAGGTAGAATATGGAATACTGATTGCTGGCTTAAAACTTGCACAAAACTTGCAGATAGCACGGCTTACGATATACTGTAACTCATTCTTGGTCGTCCAACAGATCAATTGATCTTTTCAGGTACAAGATCTTCTGCTCGAGCAATATTGGCTCATAGCAAAGGATCTCATTTTAAAATCCATTAAATTTAAAGTTATTCATATAACAGAAAATTACCATTTGTTATGCAATTAAGATTAGTCTCTTATATGACCCGTCAAAAAAAAAAAAACCCCGTCAAAAAAAGATTAGTCTCTTATATGTAGTTATTCGTCTCTAATTGTAATTCATATAATCAATATTAAACAATTCATTTTATCTGTATCTTTCATAGCCTTTATTATTATGATTGTCAACCTCTGGAATTTATATTTTTGAATAGTATTATATATCAAGTTGATTCGACTTCAAACTCATTTTTAGATAGATTTGACTGGACTCAAATAGATTTAAACAAACTCATAAATTTACTCCTGAATTTGCTTGGTGCTTGTGTTTTTGTCGTTGATTTGAACTTTGTTATTGCTTTTTGTTAGTGTTCTACTTTATATATATTTTTTTAAATAAAGAGACTCGAACTCACAATTTTTAAATGAGTACGAGGAGATTGTTATTTGAGTTCTGCTTTATATTTGTTGCATAATTGTAAAATATGTAAATGTACTTATTATAATTGGTATCATTATTTTAGTTTATTATGTGTTATATGGTGAAATTGTTAATTTTAAATATTTATATTTGAATAAATATATACCTTATGTGTGATATATTTAAAATAAATAAATAAATTCATAAACTCCATAAATTTACTTACAATCATGAGTTTGGCAATCTTATTTATTACTCGACTTCTCTTAATCTATCTATATACACACACGACACGAACTATATTTTGATATCATACAGCTAAAGTTTAGAATCTATTGCTCCTAACAAAGTTGTTTCTAGAGTTTGTAGTGCAACTCTGTAATTCTTACCATTTATGGCATGCGTCTTTATTTTTTATTTGTATTTTTAGTATTTTTATTTTTAAAATTTTGTAGTGCAACTCTGTAATTCTTACCATCATAGTTATATCCGACTTGGCAATCGTTGAAACAATAGATTATTGGTTACTCAAAACATATAATTATTTGAATTCATAGTCTAGTCCAAATTGCAAAAACCGGCTAGATCATACCAAAATTGTTGTAGGTCCGATCGATTCACTGTATAAAATTATTGTTCCGAGAATCAGACCAAATCAGTTAGTTTGATTGAGTTAACCAAAAATAAACTATTAAATTTAGCTGGTTTAAAATAAAAATCACTCAATAATAAATTAATATAAAAATAAAAGAATTCAATTAAACTGAATCAATTTAAGATAATAAAATATAACAAAATTATTTTTCTTAAAATTATATATTTTATATGTAAATATATCATTTTATTAAATTCAATTAAATATTAATAATTTAAAAGTTTTGAATTTTAGTTTTACCGCGATCACCGATCCGAGTTTGATAACCTTTTTTAAAACAACTTATTTCCGGTTGAACCGGGATAACTGTCAGATTTCAGAATAGGACACTGATTTTGGGGTGAAATATTGAAAGACTAAAAGTTGATGCATCAACTTTGATACGTCGTCGTCGCGATTTGGCACAGTTCATTGCGGACGGTACGTGGGCCCCACTAGTCAAAGGGTGTCGGTGGGTTTACGACCAACTTTTCTTATCAAAGTTTGCACTCTTTTCCCATTTTTTTTTTCTTTTTTCAATTTTAATTTTCTTTTTTGGGAATCTGATTCTATATTTATTTTTTTTTTCTCTATCTTTTCTTTTCCACCAGAATATGAGAAACATGTACATACTTGTTTTAAACTTTTTATTTATTTGTTTGTGGGATATTTTTGGAAAAAATTGGAGCCATGCACTTTAACCGTTTTCAGGTATTTGATTTCAAACCGTCCAAAAACTTTATTAATGGTAATCATGGATAATGTAATCATTGTTTATAATAAGCTTTGTTTTTTGCTTTTATTGTTTCCTTTTTTTTTAAAATCAAATTGTCTATGATAAGCTTTTTCATATGGTATTTTAAATTTAGAGAGGCGATGATGATAGTGTTATCCAAAATTAAAGCTTAAAAGTTGGTAAAATGTATCTAATAGTAGTCATACTCTTTTTGTTCTTTATTTATTTTTGGTTCAATATCTATGATTTTCATTCGGATATTCGGTAAATTCAACACCTGCAGGGTAATGTAGAGTTTCCTTTAAGCAACGTTTAATCCATGCATATCTCATTGAAAATTGGGTTGTTGAAGGGCCTGAACTTATCCAGTTATTTTAGTATCTTTATTAGCGGAAATGTTTGGTAACTAAGAAAAATCAGTCAAAAACAGTCATAATTTGCCTTATTTAGTATTTATTAATTGTTGCGATAATTAATTAATACTAAATAAAGTAAATTCTGACTATTTTTTTATCCACCTAACATTACCTAACTTATTACACCAAATATAATTAATTATTAGTCCCTAATAATATTAAAGTAGTTTTTTACTTGTCATGGTTGTTTAGAACATTTCTAATCTTTAGTTTTAATTTTATTTTATTTTAGATTTTACATAATATTATATAAATATTTATAAAATTATATATTATAAAAATTAATTTAAAATTTAATATAAAATTTATTATTCTAATATTTAGTTTAATTTAATTTAAGATTATAATATTCATTTAATAAATTTAATAGATATATAAATAATAATATTTTATTATTATTTTTTTAAATAATACAATATCTCTTTATTAATTCAGTATTATTTCAAAGATTATGTTCAATATAAATTTTAATTTCAAATCAATTAAATTATGATAAAAATCAAAATTGATACTAAAAAAATATCTCATTAAAATTGTTTTTATTTAAGTTCAATTACAAATTGGGGTATTAAGCATTTAAACTTTCAAAATATATTGTATTACTATATATTGCTATATATTTATTGTATATTTTAATCCACTTAAAAAAGTACTACGTACTATGCTCTGTATATGCACGGTATAATTTATTTGATCCTGAATACAGAATACTTGAATTTATTGTGCAAAACATAATTTGTCTGAATAGTATGAGACTACTCAAGGAACAGAGGAACAAAAAGTGATGTAAACCATTAAATTTCGTAATTATTCAAGCACCTATAATTAAATGTACTTTACTGTTTGTTACATAATCCTTATTACTGAAATACGTACATGCTAGCAAATATATTACATGAATAATCTGGAATGTGTTTAATTCTCTTTTCCTCTATACTCAACTTAGACGAGCAGCATCAATTAAATTCAAATGACATTCCCACGCACCTTATCTAGTTAAAGCATTTAATACCTGATAATTTAATCATACTTCCTTATCAACAATAGCACCCTATAATCGTGTTTTTAATCGATTACCTAGCTACATTTACAATTGGAAGTTATTCAGATAAAGATGTCTAAAACATCTTTTTTTAAAGATGTTTTTCAGTAACTAAAATTTAACATATATAATCGATTAAATTATATTATTTTTGTTAAAATTAGGCTAGATAAATTGATTTAACCAAAAAAATAATTAATCAAATCTTAAACTGGTCTAAATTAATATTATTTTTTTTTATAAAAAATAACTACAATATCTTTATTATAGAAAATAATTAAAATACTCTTATTTTATATATATATTAATTTTAAAAATTTTAAATTCTAACCCTACGATAGAAAAATAAAGAACTAAAATTTCAGATTCTCAAAATTAATATATATAATAAAAATATTTTAGTAATTTTTTATAATAGAGTCTATAAAAAATAATATTAATTTAAACCAATTTAAAATTTAATTTATTATTTTTCGATCAAATCAATTTATCTAATATAATTTTAATAAAAATAACACGATTTAATTAATTATATGTATTAATTTTTAATTATTAAAAAATATCTTTATAA
Source organism: Arachis hypogaea (assembly GCF_003086295.3). Taxonomy (NCBI): domain Eukaryota; kingdom Viridiplantae; phylum Streptophyta; class Magnoliopsida; order Fabales; family Fabaceae; genus Arachis; species Arachis hypogaea. The sequence goes on along the minus strand of NC_092054.1, from coordinate 149,302,551 downwards.
AAAGACATTTTCAGCGTTTTATCTCAGTGGCTCCCCTTACAAATTTATTTTTTTTCCTATTACAATTCTACCATTATTCATATATATATATATATACTATACGTTGACTCTTACTCTAACACTCATAATAATTACCTCAATGGTCCAATTAAAACATCTAGCTAGCAACAAAAAGCATTTACTGTGCTGGGTCCGTCTTATTAATATTATTGAGTTTCAATCCTGTTCTAATAATAATTCTTGAAACTCGTGATTATTAATTGCATACAAAATTAAAATAAAAAAATAATCCCATAATGCTCCTTAAAATACCAAACTTTTTTTTCTTTCTGTTTTGTACATAACATCAGGCTTTAGAGGGATATTTTGTGTGTTAAACTTAAAGAAGTAAAAGTTAAAGAAATAAAAAAAAAACTAACTAACATGTGTTCTTAAGACAAATAATAAATTTATTACTAGTGAAAGATTTAATTTTAAATAAATATAAAATAAATATATTAAATTAATTTTTAATTATTTTTTTCTAATTTTAATTTGTGTTCTTAATGCAGAAGATAAATAAATCCTTAAAAAAAAAGCGAGAACAAGGCAAGTAGTAACCTTAGCTGGCTCCTGTCCTGTCTTCCATAGACCATAGGAAGACAAATCCAATATACAGCAACAATCTAAAACGAGGAAACCCACATTAATTGAATCCCCAAATAAAATTAAATAATTGTGTTAATTAGTATTATTAAATAATTATATACAAGATTTAGAATTGAAAAAAATTGATTTTGATAATATTATTTTGATTTTAAATTGATTAGAGTTTAATTTTAGTTTATTATATTTATTTTTATTTTATTAAATTTAAAATTTTCTGTGTCTTGTTTTAATATTCTAAGTTTAAGAACATATAATTTTAAAATTTAAATATATGAAGAAAAATTAAAAGATATATAATATCTAAAAGATAATTATTATATATAGATTTTTTTTAGATAATAACGGACTAAAAGATAGATTATGATGGTACTTAGTCGCATGGAACGAGAAAACCCCCATTAATTGAACCCCTTAGCTTCCATACAAGTCCACGCCATAATCACCTTTAATTAACTCAAACGGATAAGCCCCTTAAAGCTCTCAAAATACAACTGCTACTACTTTTCTATTTACCGTATCCTCTCTCTCTCTCTCTCTCACATACACAGCCAACACAACACAGTACTGTTCTCAAAGATTCTCTCTCCATTACATGCAACTAAACATACCCTTTCTCCCTCCCTCCCTCTTCTATTATAAAAACCCCTTACACACCTTCCCCTCAACTCCACACCAAAACACACAAATTTCACAAATACATACACTCCTTGAATTGAAGTTCTTTTAAAAGCACAATGGAGTCCCTTTCCTCCACCAAACACAATCACAATCCTTCTAAGCCTAATTCTCTTCACTTAGAGAACCAGCCTGAACTACCACCGGAACCAAGTCCTTTACGTAAGATCATCGTTGTGGCGTCTATTGCTGCAGGTGTTCAGTTTGGATGGGCTTTACAGCTCTCTTTGCTGACTCCGTACGTTCAGCTGCTTGGTATTCCACACACTTGGGCTGCTTATATCTGGCTCTGCGGCCCAATAAGTGGGATGCTCGTGCAGCCTATAGTAGGCTACCATAGTGACCGCTGCACGTCACGGTTTGGACGCCGGCGGCCCTTCATTGCTGCCGGCGCTTTAGCGGTTGCCATCGCAGTGTTCCTTATAGGCTACGCTGCTGACATGGGACACATGTTTGGTGACTCGCTCGAGAAGAAGGCCCGCCCGCGCGCCATAGCCATCTTCGTGGTCGGGTTCTGGATTCTCGACGTGGCGAACAACATGCTTCAAGGTCCATGCCGGGCACTCCTCGCCGACCTCGCTGCTGGAGACCAACGGAAAACGCGGACGGCTAACGCTGGCTTCTCGTTTTTCATGGCGGTGGGAAACGTCCTAGGATACGCCGCCGGTTCCTACAGCGGTCTCCATCATATCTTTCCGTTCACAAAAACGAAAGCATGTGATGTATACTGTGCAAATCTCAAGAGCTGTTTCTTCCTCTCAATCGCGATGTTGCTAACCTTAGCCACGGCGGCGTCGATATACGTCAAAGAGAAACCACTCTCGCCAGAGAAATCAACTGCGGCGGACGCCGAGGACGAAGGCAAATCACACGGCATGCCGTGCTTCGGAGAATTGTCCGGCGCGTTCCGCGAATTGAAGAGGCCGATGTGGATCTTGTTGCTGGTGACGTGTCTGAATTGGATCGCGTGGTTCCCGTTCTTGCTGTTCGACACCGATTGGATGGGGAGAGAAGTGTATGGCGGAACGGTTGGTGTTGGTAAGGCATACGATATGGGAGTACGCGCCGGAGCCTTAGGGTTGATGTTGAACTCGCTGGTGCTCGGAGCGGCGTCGTTGGGGTGGAGATTTTGGCGCGTGCAGTTGGTGGAGTTAAGAGGCTTTGGGGAATCGTGAACTTCATTCTTGCAATTTGTCTTGCAATGACGGTTTTGGTTACCAAGCAAGCCGAGCACTCGCGCCATTTCGCCCCTGGATCACACGACCCTCTTCCGCCGCCCGGACACGTTAAGGCCGGCGCTTTGGCTCTCTTCTCCGTTCTTGGAATTCCCCTTGCGGTGAGTAAAACCAATAACCATTTATTCTTATTTATTTCGCTTTTTTTATTTTCAAATATTTATTTTGTTTAATGGGAAAAGAAATTAAATTTATGATATTAATATAGATTTTGATTGAAAATGTATGTGTAGTTTTGGGCATAAAAAATAGTTTTGACTACTTTTGAATATTTAAAGAGTACTTTTACCATAATCATTTGCTAAATTCTTAAAATATGATGATTGGGTTTTATTTTGAATAATTAAGGGAATTAATTTATTTTGGGTGGGGGTGAGAGAAACATTGACATGTTCCTAATAATATCCGTTTCAGAGGAATATGAAAGGGAAAAGTTAGAATACTTTACCTACTAATTTTGTTTCAAAATAGAATTGAGGGGTGGCCATGCATGAATGAAGAGCATGTGAATGAGAGGCATGTGATTTTTTTTAAAATTTTATAATCTCAAAAGATCTTTTTTTTTTCAGTTTTTCTTGTCTTTTATGGGAAGTGTTGTGCAGAAGCTTGGCCTTCCCCATTAAAAACAAAAAAAATTCGGTATCGGTTTGATTAAGGCGTGTGACTGTTGTTTTTTTTATGTTACACAGACTTTATTTGAACTTTACCTGTTAAATAAAACAAATTGTGTTCTTGGCTTTGAGTGTTTGTTTGAATTGTCAAAGACAATTTTAATTAAACAGGACCATAAAGAAGTAAAAGACAATTGTTAACATGTGTTTGCAGGGATTTGTTTATTACTGTGACTAGTTTTGATTATTAAATTAATAGAGTGGCTAATATTCCTTACCCTGATTTTGATCTCTGCAATTAAATAAAAGATACCATTAAACTTCTAATAATCCATAGTTTAGGTACTTAATTCATTCAAATTTAAAAGAACATAACCAAAAAACAACTAAAGAAAAAGTTTAGAAACTTTATGCTTCTGCAAATCATAACAACAACAAAGTAATAAGCTAACATTCTTTATTATTGTGCATGTGTCACAGATTACTTACAGCATACCCTTTGCTCTAGCATCTATATTCTCTACCTCCACAGGAGCAGGACAAGGTAAAAGACAAATCAAACCCTTTTAGTTTGAAAATTTGGAGGTCTATAATCATATAGACCAATACTAAACTAAGATCCATAAGCTTAACCTATTGTTATTGTTTCGAAATCATTTCAGGGTTATCTCTAGGAGTTCTCAATCTTGCAATTGTCATACCTCAGGTTAGCATTAAATATTCATAAGATTTTTGACCTTATTAGTACTTCTTTTTTATATGTTAAAAAAAAATATTAGTTAGTCTGAATAATTGACTAATTTGTTTGTTATATATTATTATGTGTATAGATGGTGATTTCTGTAACTAGTGGACCATGGGATGCTCTGTTTGGTGGTGGAAACTTGCCAGCATTTGTGGTGGGAGCAGTGGCAGCAGCAGCAAGTGGCATATTATCCATAATCCTGCTACCATCACCGCCGCCGGATTTGGCCAAGGCCGCAACTGCCGCCGGAGGAGGCTTCCATTGAGCCAGTGCAGCAACATATATCTCACATCTCTTTTTTTGTCCCAGTCTTTCAATATTAGTAGCCAAAAACTAAAAGAAAAAAGGGAAAAAGAAGTTTTTGGTATTTGAAGTTGGTTGTGTATAAGGCCTTTTTAGATCCCAAGAAGAAAAAAACAAATATGCTGCAATTGCCCTTTTTGTGGCATCAATGACTAATAACAGTCATCTCAATTGTAAAGCCTTGATGTGGCTGTACATAACCCTGTTTCACCAGAAAGGTTCCAGCCTTGTCTTTTTTATTTATATGATCATGTTTTTAGTACCTTTTTTTGAGGAATGTAGTGATAAAAAGCTAGCTTGCATGCATGGATGGTTAATCCATTAATAATACCATGTGATGGGGAGGAATTCCTGAATTTGACTACTGCACTTCTTTTCTATTCCTTGCTCACTTTTCATTTTCTTCTTCCATTTTGTTGATTACTAGTACAACAATAAAGTTGATTATTTTTCCTTCTATACAGAAACAGAAACATGTTACCCTTTAATAAATATGGGTGGCAATATATATTATGTTACCAGTCAGGCAAGGAGGAGAAACCCAAAAAAGGATGATAAATATAAATGGAAGAAAGCCATGAGGGTGAAGAGATGTTAATGATTAGTAGAAAGAATGGTACCAGACTCTCTCTGATACCCTTAGGCCTTAGATGATTTTAAAGTAAATAAAAGAGTTTACTTTCTCAACCAATTTATTCTGTATAAATTTGCACTGAGAACACTTAAAAAATTTTCTATAGAGAGTTAGTTATCAAGAATAAAGAAATATGAGAGGGGAAAGAGCAGAGAAAAACTTCTCCATAGCTATAATCAATAATTCTCCTTTCCATCTTCTTTACTCTTGCAGGATCAAGGTTTATTCTCTTCTCTACTGGCTACTATAGTGTCAATGGCATCCCTCTAAGTGATTTTGGGTCCATTGTATTTAGATGTATATGGATTATGGAGTGTGTATAAGTAGAAAAATTCTAATATATAATGAGAATTTCATATAAATCAAATTGAAGTTTTTTATTTTTTTTGTCGGTAGATTGGACAACCCCAATTCTAGGTACACAACACATCCACACACTCCTCACACATTTTATCACATTTTTTTTCAATTGCATTCTGTAGGATTTGAACCCTAGACCTTTGAAGTGAGGAGGGGAAGATATGCTAAGGCTCATTGGCAAATTGAAATTATTTAAAGTCACCAAATTATTAGTGAGAGTATTAGATTTATTTTTGTCCTGGTCCATCATTATAGAATTTTTTGCCTCTCGTATCCATTTTAGGATGCTTTTCGGTCTGATCCATTTCAGGCTTTTAGCCCAACAAAATGTTGCTTAATGGGCCAATTATTATACTAACCCTAAATCCCTGAAAATAAGGTCCAAAAAAGAAGATCTCACTAATCAAATACCCAAATTACATACATAATGGACCGACCAACACCCAGAATTCTTTACCCAAATATCCCTAAAAATATTGTGATATACAGTGACAGTTCCTCCCTTCCTCCTGAGTCCTGACAAAAAATTAATAAAAAAAGAAGAGACATGTTGTCAACCGCCAATGAGCCTTAGCTCACATAGCATGTCTCTCCGTCCTCACCTCAAGGATCGCAGGTTCAAATCCGACCAGTTGCAATCAAGGAGAAAATATGGTAAGTGTGTGAGGAATGTGTAGGTGTGTGAGTGTACTTAGGATTGGGGGTTGTCCAATCCATTGGGGTACCTAGGATTGGGGGTTGTCCAATCCACTGACCAAAAAAAAAAAAAAAAAATGTTGTCAACCAACTTACCTGGTAGAAAGTAGAAACTCTGATTTCAGTTGACCGAAAACAAAAGAAAGTCTAAGTTCTAAAGCAATAAAAAATTCTGAACAGAAAATAGCCTGACAAAAAATAAGAAAAAATTAAAGCCTACCCCAAAAGGTATAAAAACTAACCACTGAAAATTATTCAAGTTAAAATAATTACCTACTTAATAACTTGTAGTTGTAGATATCGGATTGTAAGTGGACTTTGTAAATAATATAAAGATCCATAGAGTGATTAGGAACATAGTTGTCAAAATTAATGATTATAAACCGATCAGATTATTGATTTATTAGTTTAAGAAATAGATTATGAATTGAATTGTTTAAATTATAATTAATAAATATAATTTTTAAAAATATAATTTAATTCATATATGGTTATATATTTTAAAAAATCAAATATAATGAAAAGCACTTATTGTACATATATAAGGATCTAAGTTTTAACTTGAGCAAAAGCTTTCTTTTGTTAATTCCAACAACCCATACGTTGAAGTCAGTATGATATCATTATGTGCAGGTTGATTTGCGGTTCAACTTCTGTTCGCATCGGTTTTGATCAATTTAATTTGGTTTTAATCGATTTTTTTAACAGTCAGAATACTAGAACGAACCGATTTAGAATTTAATTTATTAATTTTTTAGTTAAATGGGTCAATCTAATTCGATTTTAACAATTATGATTACGACAAACTAAAATATAATAACATAAAGAAAAATTATCAATGTACAAACATTTTTTTATACAAATCTTTACAAGTCATTTAATCTTGTTACTCAAGATGGTTTTGGGTTTATTGATCCACTGGTGCTCAAAATAAGAGATATCATGCATTGGAATTGGCGGGTTGACTTTCGTTTGATTATGAGAGATGCAAACACGGTGGCAGATACTATGGCAAAGATGGCGATGAAGTTACAACTTTCGCATGTGGAGCTTCTTTCACCTTGGGAGGAGTTTAAGAGTAGTCTTAAATGGGACTATCCCTCTATTTAGGCAGTTCCTTGTTTTGTTTGTTTTGTTTTTCTTTGTTTAATTTATTTCAGTCACAAAAAAAATATTAACGCGCTTCGAACCGTATTACACATTTTCACTGCACCTTCTTCTTTTTCTTCTTGCTGCACGTTCTTCTTCCTCTTCTTTTTTTTTCTTTTCTTTCGTTTCTTGACTTCTCTTTCTCCTTCTTCATTTACGTGCTTTTATCTCTGTTTTTTTTCGTTATTCTCGACTTCCATTGTTTTTTGACATCAAGCTCTGAAATCGTTTTTGAAGAAGAAGTAGAAGATGAGGAGGAGAAAGAGAAAGAGTTCTGAATTATACATAAGGTATACTTCAACGAATTTTGGGTGTATTTCTTAAATCCTTTGGGTGTATTTCTGTAATCGTTTGGGTGTATTTCTGTAATCGTTTGCGTATATTTCTGAAGTTTTATTATCTTCAAATTTGACAAGAAACTCGTTTTCATGGAAGAAGAAGAAGAAGAGTTGTTCATAATGCATGGTGAGTAGTGTGCTTTGGAAACAAGAAGTTGTTGAATAACGTGCGTTTATTTACTCTTGAATGTGAAAGTGTAATGCGTGTATTTTGTTGGACTTGTGCCAACTTGTAAGACTTGTAAGTCAAAAAGACTTGTATGTGTAACATTCCTCTAATATAAATTATTATTGATTTTTTTATTTTTCTCTTCTTTTATTATTAGTTTTAAAAATATCAATTGGGACTCTAATAATTTTGATGTCAGACAAATTAATTCCTAAAAAACTATCATGTTCTCTATTTTTATGTACATTTAACTACAATGTCGTGTTTGTTTATAGAAAATCGTCAAAGAGATAATAACTTTTGCACAAAATTTCATTTGCTTTGTCAGAGTTCATGATAAATAAAAAGTAATTATTGATGGTTTCGAATTTATGTAAAGACAACATGACATATTTTGTGATTAATTTTGTGGATATTGAATAAAAATTGGTGTAATCTTTTAATATTGGAAGTTATGGTGTTTTATAAAATTCTAGAGGCTATAAATTTACAGAATATGAATTATCAGATCAAACTTTTTTTAATTTATAAAAATAATATACAGACTGTATATTATATTATTTTAATATTAAATTACAATACACAAATTACATATTGTCAATACAATATATATTTTATGTATTGTATTTGTTTAAAATAGCATCTCCAAAACACTATAAAATTCTATTTTTTGTAACATTAACGTGAACTCTTTTCACTCTTTCATATGATTTCGTGTTATTTATAAACAAAAAGATATAATCCATTCACGGTTTGTTATTGTAAAAACTGTTATTGATATTTATTTTTTCTTCTAATTAGTCTGATATTAAAATAAGCAAAGACTAAATTGTCAGTTTAGTCTATATTTTTTATATTAAAAAGTATTATAAATTTAAGTAGACATCTGACTAGCATTTATGAAATTTCATATATGCCATTTCTTGCTTCTTAGATCTCAATTAAGTAAGGAGACCAAATGCGTAGAGACAAAGAAATCAAACCCGTTTCAGAGACGTAGAAATTAGAAGAGAGAGAGAGAGAGAGAGAGAGAGAGAGACCAAAACACAAGCTCTCACCAGCAGAGACGTAACACCATTAACACCATGCTGCTGGTGCCACCCAAACCCATCAACATCACCATCACCATCTCCATCATGCTCCTCTTCATCTTCTTCCTCTTCTTCTTCTCCGGCTTCTTCCACTTCCCCTCCTCCCTCTCCCCTATCACCACCACCACCACCAGTAGAAGCGCTCGATTCACTCCCGGCGCCGCCGCATCGGAGCCATTCACCGATCTGGTGGGAGCGTTCAGGAGGTGGGACTCGAAGGTGGGGTGCCAGCGGTTCAGGGAGAAATGGGGTAATGGGTTGGCGCTGAATCAGTCAAAGGATGCAGCTTTGCAAGGGTTCGGTAAGTGTAAGGGTTTGAAGATGAATCATGTGAGTGTTTTGGTTAAAGGGTGGACTTGGATTCCTGATAATTTGGATAATCTCTACTCTTGCGATTGTGGGTTGAGCTGCTTGTGGACCAAATCCAACGTTCTTGCTGACAAGCCTGATGCTTTGTTGTTCGAAACTACCACCCCTCCTCTTCAGGTGCGTTTCTGGGTTCTAAAGTTTCGTTTTTTATCGTTGTTTTTCTTTAGATTAGGTGCAAATGTAAGTGGGTGTGCTTGTTTACTTGGCTAGTTTTCTTCACTCTCTGCATTTTGATTGATGTGATTGATTTGACAATGCTGCTTGGTGTGTCTTGTGGATGAGTGTCATTTGTTTTTGCCATGCCATTACTGCTAGTTTAATCCAAGATCCTTGATTTGTAATCTTCCCTTGTTAGGGTTTAGGAAGTTTTACTTGTTATTTCATTTTTGGTTGCTGAATCAATAGTCAATTAGAGGGCGAGAATCTCCTAAGGTGTTATAAAACTTTTTTGGTTTGTTTGAGAATCAATCATCTTGAATTTGATGTTGACTCATGATGTTGGTGGAGAAGGATAGTTACTGGATATGCTGGCTTTTAGTGGCTTTGCTTAATTTGCATTGATTGTCAGTTTTCTGTTTTACTGAAACTAAACTAATCTTTTTCTCAAGAATTCATAAGACAACCGTGGTGCTATTTATGAATCGTAGAATGTGATTATGCTGTAGTTTACAACTAGTCATTGTTTACAAAATAATAATAAGGTGACAGGGAGAAGTGTCGTTTTTGGCAGACGGAGAACCTTTGATCTGTAACTATAAGGAGCACACACTGCTATTGGGAAGATTCTTTCGTTTTTTAGGCACCAATAGCTTGATGGATAAATTATTTACTAAACAGTGTTGTCATCTTCACAAGTTGGTATAATCTGGAAGAGTGAGATGTTCTGTGTCAGGATAGTGTTAATAGATACTGCAGTTGAGATTGTAAATTTAGCTTTGAAAACTGGGGTTCAGTGACTCTGTATTGAGTTTTCATATAGCTATCGTCTAATATGGATTTTTCGTATAATGGTTGATATTTGATATTAGTACCAACAACAACAACAAAGTGTTGTCCCACTAGGAGAGGTTGTTTGATGGAGGTGGAACAACATCAAGAAAATAAATATAAAAGAAGACAAAGTTTAAATGTGGATTCCATATTATAATCTGTCTGAGATTCCAGCATCTCCTTAATCTTGTTTTCTATGTCAACATGTGTGTGTGTGTGCGCTCGCATGCATGGTTGTTTTGCATATTCGATCTTTACTATGTTAGAGCCAAAGGATTTTAAGATTATCTGGCGAACAATATACATTGTGTTATTAATTTCAGCGACGTGTGGGAGAACCACTTCGCGTATACATGGATCTTGAAGCTGGCCGGAAGAGATCAGGTCTAGAGGAAATTTTTATTAGTTATCATGCCGGAGACAATGTACAGGCAACCTATGCTGGTGCGCTATTCCACAATGGTCGAAACTATCACATCTCCAATAATAAAAACAATGTAAGCTAGTAAAAAAAGGCTTAGAATGACAGATAACAAAAGAAAGTTTCTTGCACTATAACTTATCTGAATTTATCATTTGTAGGATGTACTCGTATATTGGTCCTCATCAAGATGCCTTTCTCAGAGGAACACAATTGCGAAGAAACTCCTCAAGTTGCTGCCTCACCACTCATTTGGAAAGTGCTTAAATAATGTTGGCGGTCCAGACATGGCTCTTTCTATGTACCCCGAGTGCGCGAATGATGCCAATTTAGCTCCAAAATGGTGGGATCACTTACATTGTGCCATGTCTCATTACAAGTTTGTTCTTGCAATTGAGAACACTTGGACCGAGAGCTATGTGACGGAGAAGTTGTTTTATGCCTTGGACTCTGGCGCAGTTCCTATCTATTTTGGTGCTCCAAACGTCATGGATTTTGTTCCTCCACATTCAATAATAGATGGCAGAAAGTTCAGCTCATTCGAAGAGTTGGCTTCATATGTGAAGTCTGTAGCTAACAACCCAGTAGCCTATGCGGAATACCACGCATGGAGACGGTGTGGCATACTTGGAAACTATATAAAAACTCGAGCAGCGAGCCTTGACACGTTGCCATGCCGGTTGTGCGAGGCAATTAGCCGAAAAGGTGGAAGAAATGCAAGAAGCTAGGTTGAGATTCCAGCTTAAGCTATTCTGAATCAAATATAGGAAGACCGAATTTCATGGAAGGTGGAGGTTGCAACCTGTATAGAGAGGCACGGTGCTTGTTTCACACAGAAAGAGATCACATGGAAGGCTTAGGATGGTTCCATTTTTTATTTGTTATTTTTAATACTTGTTTTTTTAACCTTCTGCTATGATAGAAAATTGTTGATGCTATCTCCACCTTAGTCAATTCAATGTAGATTGGCTATACGTCCCCAAAATCCAAGGGGTTGTAAACTTCTCAGGAATGATGATGTGATGTATAGTGCTTCTATGGTTAGAGCTTTAATATGTGAACTGTGAAGTCCATAGGGTAGTGCTTTAACTAGGAACTTAAGCTGTGTCATTATCTCCCTTATCACACAATTATATTAATAGAGCATTTTGCATTAAAGGGAGCAACATGCATCTACATTGGTAACCTTTTTTTAATCAGAACTTTTGGTGACTAATTAAGACATTTGCAACATTTTAATCAGAAAAGCTGAGCCCAGGGACAATCCTTGAGCAGGTGTGTCTGTTTCTTCATTCTTACAACACATTCGGCATAATGTGATACAATTGAGTATAAATAAGGATTTTTTTTTTTCAAAAACAAATCCTACTTGCATTGACCTGTGAATAAGGAAGTAAAGATATAGAGAATAAGTTAATAATTATAAAAAAAGAAAAAAGAAAAATGCAGTGGCAGAGGAAAAGAAAATGAATAAGTACTGAAACTTGAAAGTGTTTGGTGTTTAGGTTTTTAAACCGGCGCCTGTATAATTGCTGAGTTGCTGGTTAATTGCCAAAACAATTTTTCCTTTTATTTGTTTTACGATTTAATTTTCTTTTATTGTCCTTTTTCACCTTTTAACTATTAAAAAAATTATTTATATTGGTTATATCACTAGAATTTACCATAAGATATTTATTGTGTATGTCATTATTTGTGTGAACCATTTTTAGATCACTTCTAAAATCTTCAAAACTACAAATATGATTAATAAAACTACTGAAAGCAACAATCATATTTATCTCAAAATTTTGATAGCTTGCATCTTACAAGTAAACGAATGGCAAATGTTATATTTGATAGGAGAGAGAGAGAGTTAGAGAGAGAGAGAGGGGAGAAATATTGAGCGGGGTAGAATTAGGAATTTCCAGAAAATAGATCCCATGGTTTGGAATCGAGAAGAGTACCAACGTTTGGAAAACATTTCTTTCTCCGTTTTTGTCAACAATCTGCCGAATGATATTTCTAAAAAGGAATTATTTCACTTATTCCAATGGACAGGACGAATCAATGACATCTATCTAGCTCGGAAGATGAAAAATGGCACTGTGTACATGTTTGCGTTTATAAGATATACGACTAAAGGGGGAGCTATGAAGGCCATATATGAAATGCATCATACAAGAATTAGGGGTAAGATTATTAATGTAGGCGAGGCCAAGTACAGAAGGGCTATGGGAGGAGAGAGCACTGGGGCACGTAAGGGAGACCTTGCAAGAACTGAGGGGGAGAGCAGGCAACTGCAGAAGGGTGAAAGTTCTACAAGAGTGGAAGAAACTAAGGAGATAACACCTGTCAAGGACACTCCAGGTAAAGGTTGGACAAAGAAGGTTGAAGTGCCAGTAGCAAAAGAGAATTTCGATTGGCTGTTAAGGAGCTTAGTAGACGGCACGACAAGAGCCATTGACTTCAAAGCGTTACGGAGAACCATTGTTAAGAACTTCCCTCAGATTGTTGAAGTAAGGGAGCTTGGAGCATATAAAGCCCTACTTGTGTTTGATTCTGTAAAGAATGCAGAGGAAGCGTTTACCTTAAGAATGAACAGTTTCTTACAATTCTTTTACAGTGTATGGAGATGGGAGGAATCTGAACGTAGTGAGACCAGAAGAGTTTGGTTGGAATGTCATGGAGTGCCGTTACATGTTTGGTCACTAGAGACGTTCAATAAGATAGGCGGCATCTGGGGAGAGATAATCAAGTGTGATGAGGTGACGAAGTCGGTCTTATCCTTCAGTGTTGGCCGAGTGTTAATCGATACTTGTGTCTTTGATGTGATTAAAGAATGGATTCATATCATGGTTGGAACCAGTGGATTCGATGTGTTTGTGAAGGAAACAGGCCGCGAAATATATGGGAATGAATGTTTTTTGGACGATGCAAGCGTGAAGCCAGTGCGTGAAAACGCTATCTCACAGGCCGGCGTAACGATGTCGAAGGCGGCGGTTTGGGATCCGGCAGCTGACCTAATCAGGACACGGGCGATTGACGATGGTGACAATAAGGGTACAACGGTAATAATAGATTTATTTTTAAAAGAATGCAATGAAGACACTTTAATGGCCTTGCAGAGGCAACGGAAAAAAGATCCACTCAAAATCGGCAGTTTTAATGAGAAAGCTGATTTGGGGGGATTTGAGAATTGCTTGGAAAGTGAATCTGAGAGAACTGTTACAGAAATGTGCGTTGATAGGGGAAGTGGGGCCAAAAATCTAGATACAATAAGCCACGGTGGGCTTGAGCTGAATGTGAAGTCATTTAGGAGGGAGGCCCACAAAGCTTGCAACATAGGTAGTCATCTGTTGGGTCATCTACCTATTGGGGTAGTGGAAGTTAGTGGGCTAGATGGATTATTTGATGGGGTCCAGACGCATCAAGAGAGGGGCCAGGGTCTGCTGTGTGGCGTCAAACAGGACCGAAGATGCAGAGTGGATACTGGGCCGGGTCAGGTGCGAGCTCAGGAATCCGGTTCAGGGAAGAAGTGCGCTCTAACTGCTGGGCCGGGGGAAGGGTGCAGGATGGAGGGTTTGCTGGGCGGGGTCCAAACACAAGATGCAAGCCGCCAGGGTCTGATGCGTGGGCTGCAAAAATGCAGTTGTGAGGCTGGGCCGGGTCAGGTGCAAACTGACGGATCTGGATTGAGGAAGAGGCAGGATTCAATCAACGAAGCTCTCCATGGGCAAAGCTGCGCAGTGTATCATGCAGCGGAAGGGAAGGGCAACCAAGCTACCATAGCTGACGACTGCTCATGTCCCGGTGCGGCGAGGAGAGATGCTGACTGCATGCCTGGCGGGGATTCGGAGGAACGTAGTCACGCTCTGGTTCTGTGCAATGGTGAGGGAGCTAGCATGGTGACACGAAATAGGATGGAAGGTATTGAGGATGAACCGGATGTGGATGAGTTGGTTGGTGAAGCAAGCGAGTGGGCTGAGCATGAAGATCAACCCAAGCTGGGTCGGGGAAAGGTGACCTATTTGGCTGAGATAGAAGGTGAAGATGAAGGCGTGGGTCAAGACAAGGTGAATAAACAGGGTACGGAGGATGCTGGGTCTGAGACAGAATTTGAAAGCACAAACCTAACTTCTGATCAGAGGGTTCAGTTAGCAGAAAACAAGGAAACGATGAAGTTAGCAGTGGAGTCTGGTGCGGTTTTTTATGACGATGAAGAAGATATCATGGCGATTCTCCAAAGTCAAAACGAAGCTATCGCAGCAAAAAGAAAGATGACAAAACAAAAGGAGAAAGCTAGGAGAAGCAGGCCCAAACAACATACCAAGGTGTGTAGAAATTCTGTTAAATGATTTATAGTTGTTGGAATGTTAGAGGCTTAGGGGGTGTGAAAAGTTGAGCATGGTGAAAGAACTGAAGAAGAAGTATAGGTTGAATATGCTAGGTTTGATCGAAACTAAGAGGGAGGTGGTGACTAAGTTTGATGTATCACGCTTGTGGGGTTGTGATACGGTGGATTGGGAGTTTGTGGAATCAGTGGGTTTCTTTGGTGGTTTATTGTTAATGTGGGATAATTTATTATTTAAACGATCGAACTGTTATAAAGGGGATGGTTGGTTGTGCGTAGAAGGTCTGCTGACAAAAAATAAGTTTAAATGTGCTTTCTGCTTGGTATATGGTGCGCATGCTCGGAGTGAGAAACTGGTGATGTGGGAAGAGTTAAGCTACATTGTAGGTTTATGTCAGGTTCCATTTTGTTTCATGGGAGACTTCAATGAGATACTACGGGTGGAGGAAAGGAAAGGCGCTGTTAGTTTACCGGCATCGTCGGAGGATTTTAAGGAATGGGTGCAAGACCTACAGATAGTAGATTTACTGTTGACCGATCGGAAATTCACATGGTTCTGAGGTCGATCTTGTAGCCGCATTGATAGGATCTTGGTCAGTTTGGAGTGGCTTGAGGAGTTCCCAGATACTCGCTTGAAAGGGGGACCGAGAGGCCTATCTGATCATTGCCCGTTGATCTGGGAAGATTCTAAATTTTGTGCCGGTCTGAGACCTTTTCGTAGTTTGGATTCATGGTTCACACATGAAGGGTTTCTGAGGTTCGTAAAGGATGAGTGGAGGAACTTGGGAGATGATACATTCACAAACAAGCTGAGGGCTTTGACGGTACCGCTAAGAAGATGGCACAAGGATAATTTTGGGGACATGGATAGTAGGATAAAGAAGTTTGAGGAAGAGATTAAGAAGGTTGATCATATGGTCAGTGCTGGTAGCTATGACGGAACCATGGAGGCTAGAAGGAAGGCTCTGGTGACTTGTTGTGCGAAGTGGTATGTCAGAAAAGAGATCCATTGGAAGCATATGTCCCGATCCCAACATGCTCGAGATATGGACAAGAACACTAGGTACTTCCACAACATAGCGTCGGCAAGAAGGAGGAGCAACAGAATAGATTCTTTAGTGATTAATGGAAGACTGATACGGAATCAGGCCATGATAAAGAATGCGATAACGGGCTTTTATAAAGAACTGTATAGGCAGGAGCATGCTCCCTTCATTGGGATCCGTGAGGGGCTGGTTAAGAAGATTGGGGATGAAGAGGCAGCAGTATTAGAGGTAATGCCATCAGCCGAGGAGGTACGAGAGGCAGTTTGGGATTGTGAGTCCAGTAAAGCTCCGGGTGGTGATGGTTATAATATGAACTTCATAAAGAAGTGTTGGGGGGAGATTGGTCAGGAGTTTACTGCAGCTGTATTGGGCTTCTTTCAGACTGCTAAGTTACCAACAGATGCTAATGTTACTTGGGTGGCACTAGCTCCAAAATTTGTGGGGGGCAAGGAAGTCAAAGACTTGAGACCGATTAGTATGGTTGGCTGTGTTTATAAGGTGATATCCAAAGTGCTGGTAAGAAGAATGAGGTTAGTGATGCCACAGCTAGTGGGAGAGACTCAGTCTGCGTTTGTAAAGGGCCGCAAAATACATGATGGTGCTCTCATTGCTTGTGAAACGGTCCATTGGCTGAAGTCGAGAAAGAAGCAGGCAGCTATTATTAAACTAGATTTCCAGAAAGCCTATGACAGAGTGAGATGGAGTTTTGTGGATATAGTGCTACAGAAGAGGGGTTTGGTCTTACATAGAGGACTTGGGTGAAAGAATGTGTGACTACAGCGTCTATGTCGGTGTTGATCAATGGGTCACCATCCAAGCCATTCAAGATGGAGAGAGGACTCAGACAAGGAGACCCACTCTCGCCATTTCTGTTTGTTCTTGTCGTTGATGTGCTACACAGGATGGTGGGCAAGGCGGTCAAAAATGGAAGAATTTCTCCACTACTGGTGGGAAGGGACAATATCCAACTGTCGCATCTTCAGTTTGCAGATGATACGATATTGTTCTGTCCACAGAAAATGGTGACGCTTGTGAATTATAAGAGACTCTTGAGGTGCTTTGAGTTAATGTCTGGCCTGAGTATCAACTTTGATAAGTCGAGCCTAATTCCAGTCAACTGTGAGCAGGAATGGGTGACGAATATGTGTGGTCTGTTGGGATGTGCTAAAGCTGTGTTACCTGTTAGGTACTTAGGAATTTCTCTTGGTGCTAATCCTCGTTTGGTAAGGACCTGGAAACCAATCATAGATAAGGTGGAAGACAAGCTGAGCTTATGGAAAGCTAAATCTCTTAACAAAGTGGGTAAGTTGGTCCTCATAAAATATGTTCTCAATAGCTTGCCGATTTACTACTTAAGCTTGTATAAGATGCCAAAGGCGGTTGCAGAAAAGATAATTGGACTACAGAAAAGATTTTTGTGGTGTAAAGAAGATGGGAATAAAGGTATACCACTGGTGAAATGGGAAGTAGTTCAAGCTCCAAAAAAGCTAGGTAGCTTGGGGGTGGGAGATGCTTTACTTAGAAATGCGTCGCTTCTGTTTAAGTGGTGGTGGCGTTTCTCAAAGGAGGACTGTCCGCTGTGGAAGAAAATTGTTTGCTCTTGTAATCAGTTGGTCCCAACTGTAATGCTATCAAACCAAACTTTGCCATCAAGAGAGGGCCCGTAGAAAGATATTTGCCAGCTTAATATTCAGGAGCAATATGTAAGAGACATGATGATCAGTGGTTTGTCTATGGAGGTGGGAAATGGCAGAAGAACCCGTTTTTGGGAGGATGCTTGGCTAGATGGTGGATCTTTGAGAGATAGTTTTCTGCGACTCTTCTCTGTTTCAAACCAACAAGGGTTCGTAATAGGGGACTGTGGGTTCTGGGATTGGTTAGAGTGGGTATGGAACTTCCAGTGGAGAAGAGAACTATTTCAATGGGAGTTAGAGTTGCTCAACCAGCTTCATGACCGGATTCGGGTTGTAAGACTGTCGAGTGATAGAGAGGATTCAGTTGTCTAGAAATTTGACAAAAAAAGTGTTTTTTCTGCAAGTTCTTTTGTGCAGGTGCTGCAGCGGGAGACCCTCCCAGAAGACATCACGAGTTACAGTTTCACTAGTTCCATTTGGAGAGGCTTGGTACCTCCAAGAGTTGAACTATTTGCATGGTTCATCTTAATAGGCAGGGTCAACATGAAGGAGAGGCTAAGTAGACTCGGCATTATTAATCCTAATGACAATATATGTGTCTTGTGTAAAAAAGATATAGAATTTGTACATCACCTCTTTTTTTCCTGTGAGTTTACATGGCAGGTGTGGTGTGCTTGGTTGAAGTATGCTGATAGAGCTTGGGCTATCCCGGGGACCGTTAAAGAGTTCTTTGAGAGTTGGACTGGTGTACCAGGTTGCAAGTCTGAGCAAAAGAAATGACTGATATGCTTCTTTGTGGTGATTTGGAACATTTGGTTGGAGCGAAATAGCAGAGTTTTTCAGAGATCAGAGACAAGTATTGAAGGAGTAAAGATTAGGTCATTTTTGAGTTACAAGGAATGGTGTGGAGTTGATCCGTTTGGTTATTGATGGCAATGCCGGAGATGACAACGGATCTTTATTTGTGTTGATGACGTCTTTTGCTGTGCTTTCTTTTGCTCCACTTTACTATGTTGAGCTCCATTTATTCAAAAAAAAAATCTCAAAATTTTGATAAAACTTTACTCTGATCATGTAGTAAATGTAATTCTCGTCATTACTGAATCTTATGGATTACTTTGAATAAAGTTCTAACCAATAAGAAAACTATCTTGGCATTTATTTTATGAAGGACAATATAACTTTGTCCCTATTAGAATTAGTAGTTTGGTGGCATTGATAAGATCAAGATCACCATTGCGCTCGTATGTCAAAAAAAAAAAAAAGAAAGATAAGAGGCATTATTATGTCTCATAGTTATGAACTTTTAAGTATTTAAGATTTTGTTGTGCCTTCGGGTTTTTTACTTGAGGAGTAAATACTCCTTTATCTTGCTCTGGTAGAGTTTTTGTTAAAAACAAAATTCTTGTGCCGTCTAGGTCAATGTTTGACTTTTGTCAATTCCTTTCTTTAATCTTTTTTTATTTCATTCTTTATTTCTTTCTTTTAATTCGCCATGAGAGTTCTTTCATGGAATTATTGCGATTTGAGAAGACTCCTGACAGTTCATAGCTTTAAAGGAATGTGCCATTCCCACTCCCCCGAGATTGTGTTTCTATGTGAAACAAAAAACCCAATCTCGTCTGGTGGAAAGTAAATTGAGATCTTGTCATTTTATGGATTGGAGGATTATTAGTCTGATGGGTACAGCTGGTGGATTGGCTTTAACATAGAAGGAGGGCACAACGGTTGAGATTCTTGCTGAAAAAGAGTTGTTCATAGATGCTAAAGTAACTGATCATACTTTGAACTATTCTTGGGGGATGTTTGGGATACATTTAAATAGTTTGGATGAGATTCGGTCAACCCAATACACAGAACTTTCCTCTTTTGTATAACGTTTCTTTGGGAAAGTTGTAATTATGGGTGATTTTAATGCTATAGTGAGCTTCGATAAGAAGGAAAGAGGGGAGGGTTAAAATCAGCTCCATCTATTTCTGAATTTGTGAATTTTATTGATGGTGGTGGACTGAAGGATTTGGATATGATTGGGAGAAGGTTCACCTGGACTAATAGGCGACGAGGGCAGGACCAGATCAGGGAGTGGCTTGACCGTGCACTTGCAAACGGTGAGTGGATGGATTGTTTTCCATCAGTCTTGATGTCTCGACTCGCAGAAAACGGTTCAGATCATGCGCCTATCCTCCTTGATACAAATCCGGTCATGAAAAAATCTAATCGGAGGTTTAAGTTTTAGGAGAGATGGTGTGGTTTAGAAGAAATTCGAGTAATTATCACTGAAACTTGAAAAGAATGGGTGGATGGCTCAACAATGTTTGTTTTGGCTCAAAAATTGAAACATTGTAAATACCGTATTGTTCAATGGCACAACAGAACAAATCTAATTCGAAGAAGGACTTTGGTGAACTCACATCTCGGCTTGAAATTCTCAGAGTGGAGGGTATTATAGGGGGAGAACAGGTTGAAGCCTTGAAAAATAAACTTGAGGATGCTTACATTAGGGAAGAAAGCTATTGAAGCAAGAAATCTCATGTAAAGTGGCCAAAAGAAGGGGACAAAAATACAAGTTTCTTTCACCAATAATTTCAATCCAGAATCCGGAGAAATTAAATGTGAAAACTGGAAAAGAATGATGGTACGTATGCTACCACCCGTGAGAAAATTATACAAGTAGCTG
The DNA here is from genome assembly GCF_003086295.3 of Arachis hypogaea. Classification (NCBI taxonomy): domain Eukaryota; kingdom Viridiplantae; phylum Streptophyta; class Magnoliopsida; order Fabales; family Fabaceae; genus Arachis; species Arachis hypogaea. The sequence goes on along the minus strand of NC_092054.1, from coordinate 149,282,427 downwards.
AAACATACTTCAAGGATATCTTCACATCGATTAACCAAGCTAATCCGGCACATGCATTCGAAGATTTTGAAACCAAAATTTCAGCAACCATGAACAGAAAATTAACTAGACCAATCAGTTTTGATGAGGTAAAACATGCGGTCTTTAGTGTTCACCCTCAGAGCGCCCCTGGTGATGATGGATTTACGGCTAAATTCTTTCAAATCTACTGGAGTTTAGTAGGGGAGGATGTTTTTAAGGCTGTCCGCAGTTTCTTTGTCAGTGGCAGACTACTAAAGAGCTTCAACTATACACAAATCTGTCTCATTCCTAAGATTCCTGATACAAAGGATATGACACAGGTTAGACACATCAGTCTTTCCTCAGTTGTGTATAAGTTTATTTCTAAAGTACTAGTCCATCGGCTACAGAAATTTATGACTTCGATGATTAGCCCTAATCAAAGTGCCTTCATTAAGGGTAGATTGATTTCAAACAATGTCCTAGTCGCTCATGAATGTATGCACTATCTAAAGACAAAAAAGATGGGCCTATCGAGTGAAATTGATGTTAAATTGGATATGAGCAAAGCCTATGATCGTGTTGAGTGGTATTTTCTTTGGTTCATTTTGGAGAAGTTGAGATTTGAATATAGGTGGATTGGTTAGATACAGGAGGTGGTGACTACAGTTTCTTACTCTGTCGTTGTTGAAGGTCAACCTTTTAGTTTTTTTAAACCAAGTAGAGGTATCTGTCAAGGAGACCCTCTATCTCCCTACCTTTTTCTTTTTTGTGCAAAAAGATTATCCTTTTTGCTAAACAAGACAAAGCAAAACGGTCTCATTGAAGGTATTCAGATCAACCGAAGATATTTTACTATTAATCATTTATTGTTTGCAGATGACTCAATCCTTTTTTGCAAATCGTCAGAAAATAGTTGTGAAAATATTCTCAATCTTCTTTAGTTATACAAGGGGTTCAGTGGCCAAAAAGTTAATTTGTATAAATCAGCTCTATTCTTTAGTAATAATACTCCTCCCGCTACTCGATTACTACTGACTCGGAAATTGGAAATTGTTCATATTGGTGCACAGGATAAATATTTGGGTCTTCCATCTACAGTTCAAAAATAAAAAAAACCACCTTCGGAGAAATCCAGGACAAGGTGAGGAAGCAAGTTCAAGGGTGGAAAAGAAAACTTCTCTCCTCCGTAGGCAGGCATGTTCTAATCAAAGCTATTGGGAAGGTTATCCCAATTTTTTCATTATCATGTTTTCGTCTTCCTGACACTTTATTTAGGGAGATTTACAACATACTCTCCCAATTTTGGTGGGGTCAAAAAGGTACAGAGCAAAAAATGACATGGGTTAGTTGGGATATTATGACAAGACCGAAACTGGAAGGTGGACTAGGTTTTAAGGACCTAGGGGCTCAGAATTTGGCACTATTAGCAAAATAATATTGGAAAGTTGCCTCTCAGCCACAATCATTCCTATTTAAACTCCTCAAAGGTAAATATTTTTGATACAGTTCTATAATGAATGCAGAGATTGGAATAGTACTTTTGTGGGGGTGGCGTAGCATATTGGAAGGGCGTAAGGTTATTGAAAAGGGGCTGGTTTAGCGAATTGATGATGGATCCAGTATCCGAATCTTCAGTGATCCTTGGCTTGCTCCTTCACATCCTTATGTTGTTTCTTCATCTGAAACTTTCAATCTACAAAATCAACCACTATTAATGGTCAAAGACTTGATACTTTCTAATGGTTAGTGGAATCAAACTCTAATTAGAAGTATTTTTTCTGATGGCACTAGTCAGCATGTGCTAGCAACAACAATTGGGAGTGGAGAAGATAAAATTTATTGGGCCCTTAATAAAAGTAGTTTATATCAAGTGAGTATTGGGTACTGTATGGCTTATGGGTTCTCACATCCTCCCATTGAATTTTGTCCAAAGATTATGAGACAACGAAATTTATGGCGAGAACTGTGGAAGTTGAAAATCCCAACGAAGATTAAGATTTTTCTCTTGAGAGGCTTCTATGAAAAGCTTCCAGTGCTACAAAAGCTTCATCATCGCATCCCATCGATTCAACCTACCTGTCGAAGATGTCTACAATTTCCAGAAACAATCAATCATTGCATCTTTCATTGAGTAAAATCAAAGAAAATTTGGTCAAAAATGGGCTTACCAGCTACTAGAAAGGGCACCGAAGACTCTGATTTCTATGTTAAGTAGAACTTGAGAATGGGAGTCTTGCGTACCCAACCCAATAGCTCCTCTCAGAGAATGATGATGGTGATTTTGAGCTGGTCCTTATGGAAGGCTAGGAACAGGTTCATCTTTGATAATGTATCAACTAGTGTGGAAGAGATAATGGCATCGACTTTGAAGTTGCAGAAAGAGCTTCAACAAATTTCCACTTCTTAATTGATAAACACTTTAACTTTTATTTCTCTTATTAGATTATTATATGATGTTATCTCTATAGTAGAGCGTTGAGAGTCTCCAATTTCTTTTATCTGTCCCATATATAGATACCTATATATTTCTTTCTGATGAGTTTGGAAAACTCCAAATTAATATTTGTGATGACTAAACATTATTAAAATAATTAATTACAAAATTATTAATTTGATTTTCATTGAACATGTGTTAATTAATAAATTTTGTGATGCAGTTTTCGATTGGGCCGAAAATAAAAATTCTGGTGCAAGCCCAAATCAAAATTGCATTCAGCCTTGATTAATGTTTCTTTTGTTATGAGGCAGAATTGATTGTTATATTACTTGGGCCAGAATGAGTTTCAAAGCTCCAAGCCCAAAATTGTTTCTCATGCTTGATCCGAAAAATAACTCATCAGGAAAGCAAATGTTATCATTTGCCATATGTCTTCCAACGGATCTCAAAGCTTGCCACATGATGGATTTCAAAATTTACTTGATTATCATTAATAGCATGGGAACTATGAGAGAGATTATGAGTGACATGATTGATTTACTTAGTGCAGCACGCCACTCAAGATAGGGAAGTAAAAGCTACTTTTTCTACCTAATTGATTAACTTCATTACTTCTCTTTCATTTGTTTCTTCTCTCTCATCTCTTTCTTCTCTTCGGTCATTAACCAGGAAACCATGAAAGCAAAATGGAGCTACCAAAGTGAAGGAAGAACAAGCTACAAGACCATCACAATGATGGCAAGAAAATATAACAAAATAAAACTATGCTGTGGCTGAGATATTCACCACTTATGGTAAGATATGGTGATGATATCTTAGCTTCTCCATACCAAAAATGGATGAAGAAGATTCGGCCAGCAGGGAAGAGATTCTTGGAAGCATGGCTTGTCTTTGATTCTGCTCAACCACCACAGGAAGTAGCTAGAGTGGCGAAGTGATGGAAGAGGCAGAGATTGAAGCAGAAGAAGTCATCATCATCATGAAGCATCAAGGTCCAGAAATCTATCTTGGAGAGCAAGCCAAGGATGGAGAGCTCAGATTGATGAAGAGTGGTGACCAAGGAAGGACTAGAGGTAATTGCATGTTGGGTTTTGCATGGTTATCTCTTCTCTCTCTATGTGGCCGAACCGGTTCTGTTTCTTGAAGAAGAAGAAGTTGGCTTGGTTTTGGCTTCAAAAGTGGAGGCTTCCCTCTTCTATAAAAAGAGAGAACAGCCACTTTTTGGAGCAAGGAGTTAGAAGTAAGCAGTGAGAGTGCAAGACACAGGATTCTCAGAGCTACCTAAGCTTATAGATTTTCTTCTCCTTCAATGTATTCTGTTTTGTATTTTTCTGTTTAATTTTGTCATGTCTTGAGTCTCATGGGAAAAAGGCAAACAGTGAGGTTTGTATGAAAAAGCCATAGAGCGGAAAAAGGCAGAGAGTGCAAAATTAAAAGAAAAAGTCATAGATGTCTTAGAGTTCCTTTGTTCATCTATGTTGTGTTTCATGATTCTGTGGGAATCCCCTTGTAAGTTGGGTTAGCAATTTACAGTCTGTAATCAAGAAGATTATAGTGAAATTCCATCACAGTTGTGATGGAGACTGGATGTAGGCTGCACTGCACTTAGCAGCTGAACCAGGATATATCTGGGTGTAATTTTTTCTCTTCTCTACTCCAATTCTGTTTCTATTGCACAGGAGCTCAAACTGAAAAATATCTTGTGCCAAGTGACGAGACAAAAAGAAAAGTCTCGTGCCAAGTGACGAGATAAAAATAAAAGTCTCGTGGCTAGGGACGAGACAAAAATCAAAAAGTCTCCTGAAGTTATCTTGAAGGCCAGCAAGTATTACTAAGCAAAAAGGGGGCTAAGATTCAACCCCCCTTCTCTTAGCCACTGAAACCATCAATTGGTATCAGAGCTTGGTCTCAAAGAGATCAAGCTTTGCAGCTTGGAGTAAAGATCCTCATGGCAGAAAACAATGGCTCAAATGTGGTGTCCTACAATCTTACTGAAGGACAATCGAGCAACATACCTCCTCTTTTCAATGGGAAAAATTATACCTATTGAAAGGAGAGAATGAAGATATTTGTGCAAGCAGTGGATTACAGACTGTGGAAGATCATCTTGGAAGGGCCTCAATATCCAACAGTTACAAGTGCCGAGGGAGTTGTTTCTCTTAAACCTGAAGCAAGTTGGACGGATGAAGATAGAAAAAAGGAGGAGCTCAACGCCAAGGCCATCAATCTGCTCAACTGTGCTATCAGCTTTGAGGAGTACCGACGGGTATCACGTTGCACAACTGCAAAGGAAATCTGGGATAAACTCCTAGTTACTTATGAAGGAACAACCATTGTGAAAAAGACCAGGATTGATATGTTAAACAGAGAGTATGAAATGTTTGTAATGAAGGAAGGAGAATCCATTGATGAGATGTTTGAACGCTTCAACACCATCATTGTTGGCTTGGATGCTATGGGAATCAAGTATCTTAAATCTGTGCTAGTGAGAAGAGTGTTGAGATGTCTCACAAAAGAGTGGGAAACAAAAGCTTTAATTATCTCTGAGAGTAGTGGTCTTGACTCTATGACCTATGATGATTTGAGAGGAAATTTACTTGCTTTTGAAAACACCTACTTGAAAAAAGATTCAAAAAAGTAAGGGAGGTCGAAACTGCTTGTAATCTTGTTGAAGAGAATAAGCAGTTAAAAGCCCAAATTAAGAGCTGTGAAAGTGATCATTCCGTTCTTGCATATGTAGATTGTTTTAAAAGAAATGAGGAGTTGCTTAAAGAGGTTAAAAGGCTTAAAGAAGACTTAGCCAAATTCACCCAAAGTTCTGAAAATCTGAATCAAATCTTGGCTAGTCAAAAACCTCTTTATGACAAGGCTGGGTTGGGGTTTTATAAATCTACTGAAAAACCTCATTTTGAAAACTTTGCATCATCTTCTAATTATACAAGATTTCAAGACCCCACCTACTTTAACAAAACAGCAACTCCAAGATTTTGTAGATTATGCAATCGAAGTGGACACTTTCCTATTCAATGTTTCTTTGGTGAAAGAATGATTGGTGATAAAGTCTGTAAAGTTATTTTTGATTATAATGGCTTAGGGCATAAGAGATGGTTTAACGTGAAAGGATCCAAGAAAATTTGGATACCTAAGGTCACTTGAGCTTGTTTTATAGGTGTGCCTAGCATCCAAACGAAAAGAAAACATGTGGTATATGGACAGCGGATGCTCTAGGCATATGACCGGAAAGACAACCTTCTTCATAAAGCTTGATGAATATGATGGAGGACTTGTCACTTTTGGTGATGATGCGAAAGGAAAAATAGTGGCTGTTGGGAAAGTTGGTAAAAACTTTTCTTCTTGTATAAATGATGTTCTTCTTGTGAATGGCTTGAAACATAATTTACTTAATGTTAGTCAACTGTGTGATTTAGGCTTTGAGGTTATTTTTAGGAAGTTTGTTTGTTTAGTTGTTTGTGAAAAAACTGGGGATATTTTATTTGAAGCTAAAAGATACAATAATATGTATGGATTGACTCTTGAGGACCTAAAAGAACAAAATGTAACATGCTTTACATCCATTGAATCTGAAAAATGGCTATGGCATAGAAAGTTGGGTCATGCAAGCATGTACCAAATTTCTAAGCTAGTTAAGAAAAATCTGGTTAGAGGAATTCCAAACATCAAATTTGATAAGGATCTTACTTGTGATGCTTGCCAATTGGGCAAACAAGTAAAATCCTCTTTTAAACCTAAAGATGGAATCTCAACCAAAAGGCCATTAGAGATGTTACATATTGATCTTTTTGGACCAACAAGAACTCAAAGTTTAGGAGGTAAACACTATGGTCTTGTGGTAGTAGATGATTACTCTAGATTTGGTTGGGTACTTTTTCTTGCTCATAAAAATGATGCCTTTCATACTTTCTCAACTCTTTGCAAGAAAATTCAAAATGAAAAAGATTTAAAAATTGCTCATTTGAGAAGTGATCACGGAAGAGAATTTGAAAATCAAGACTTTGAAAAATTCTGTGATGACTTAGGAATTTCTCATAACTTTTCATGTCCTAGAACCCTCCAACAAAATGGGGTGGTTGAAAGAAGGAATAGGAGCCTTTAAGAGATGACTAGGGCTATGCTTTGTGAGAATGAGATTCCTAAATTTTTATGGACTGAAGCTGTGAATACGGCTTGTTACATTTTGAATAGGACAATCATTAGAAAAGGGTTGAAGAAAATCCCTTATGAGCTATGGAAAGGAACCCCGCCAAATCTTAAGTACTTTCATGTTTTTGGATGCAAATTCTTTGTACTTAATAATAAAGAAAACCTTGGAAAATTTGATCCAAAATCTTATGAAGGAATGTTTGTTGGATATTCCACCACAAGCAAGGCCTATAGAGTTTATCTCAAGGAACAAAGAACTATAGAGGAATCCATACATGTTACTTTTTATGATTCTAACTTAATTCCCAGTGCTATGATAGATAATGATTCAGATGGTGAAGAGGCTGGAACAAATAAAGAAAATCCCAAATCTGTTCAAAACGAAGAATCTGCCAATCCAGTTTTGTCTCGTCAGATTGAAGGAGATATTTCCGTTTTATCTCCTGAGCAGACACGAGAAATTGAAACAGTGATACCACCAGAAACTCATCAAAGCTCAACACCACTTCGGAAGCCTAGAGAATGGAAGTCTATGAGGGGTTATCCTCACGACTTCATAATTGGTGATCCCTCTCAAGGAGTAACAACAAGATCCTCCACCAAAAGGCAATACGAACCAAGCAACTTTGCCCTCTTGTCTCAAATGGAGCCCAACAATGTCAAACAAGCTCTTGAAGATCCATCTTGGGTCAAGGCAATGCAAGAAGAGCTTGCTCAATTCGACAATAATGAGGTTTGGACATTAGTACCTCATCCGGATGGTAAGAAAGTTACGGGTACTAAGTGGGTGTTTAAAAATAAACTTGGTGAGGATGGACAAGTTGTTCGTAACAAGGCTAGATTAGTGGCCCAAGGTTACGATCAAGAAGATGGTATAGATTTTGATGAGTCTTTTGCTCCGATAGCTAGAATGGAAGCAATTAGGTTGCTTCTTGCCTATGCTGCCCATAAGGGTTTCAAAATGTTTCAAATGGATGTTAAATGTGCTTTCCTTAATGGCTTTATTGATAGAGAAGTGTATGTGGCTCAACCCCCCGGTTTTGAGGATAAAGAGTTTCCAAATCATGTTTTTAAACTATCTAAGGCTCTTTATGGTCTTAGACAAGCTCCAAGAGCTTGGTATGAAAGGCTTAGTGCCTTCTTGTTGGAAAATCATTTTCAAAGGGGTACCACCGACACTACTTTATTTATTAAAGCATCTAATGATGATATACTCATTGTTTAAGTTTATGTTGATGACATTGTATTTGGATTGGCCAATGTATCCTTGTGTGAAGAGTTTGGAAAACTTATGACTAGTGAGTTTGAAATGACTTTAATGGGAGAGCTAACTTTCTTTCTTGGCCTCCAAATCAAACAAACTCCTAGTGGTACTTTTATTCACCAAGGAAAGTATGCAAAAGAACTTATCAAAAAGTTTGGCCTAGAAAATTCTAAACCAATGGGTACACCAATGCACCCTAACACAAAACTTGAAAAGGATGATGATGGCCAAGATGTGGATGAAACAAGGTATAGAGGAATGATAGGTTCACTTATGTACCTTACCTCCTCTAGACCGGATATTGTTCAAAGTGTGGGTGTATGCTCAAGGTTTCAATCTCACCCAAAAGAATCCCATCTTACGGCTGTTAAACGCATCATTAGATACATTAAGGGGACTTGTAATTTTGGATTATGGTATCCTAAATCTGATGACTTTTGTGCAGTAGGATTTTGTGATGCAGATTATGCGGGAGATAGAGTGGATAGACGAAGCACCTCTGGCATGTGTTGCTTCCTTGGAAGCTCACTCAACATGTGGTCAAGCAAGAAGCAAGCCACAGTGGCTTTATCCACGGCTGAAGCAGAATACATTTCCGCATCTGCTTGTTGCTCTTAATTAATTTGGTTAAAAACACAATTGGAAGATTACAAATTAAAAATCAATAGTATACCCTTATTTTGTGATAATATGAGTGCTATAAACATTTCAAAAAATCCTGTTCTGCACTCAAGAACCAAGCACATTGAGATAAAATATCATTTTATTAGAGAGCATGTGCAAAAGGGTACTATTGATATTCAATTTGTAAAATCTGAAGACCAAATTGCTGATATTTTTTACAAAACCCCTCTGTGAAGACAGATTCTGCACCTTGAGAAAAAGTTTGGGAATGTTTGATTTAAGCTCTATTGATAACTTGTGTATATTTGACTCTGTTCAGTTTTGTCTCGTAGGTTTGGACGAGATAAAAATGAGGGCATGATGGAAGAGCTATAATTAAGGGGGAGGCAACGCAGGGCCCCACCAAATATCTTTTGACTCCACCATGACAGTTTTGTTAGTTCCTCAATTTTTTTGAAAAATAAAATCACAAAATTCCTTAGTTGTCCTATCAAATCTTGTTGGAAAAAGCATGTTGTCAAATCAAATCTTTCCTTCCAACTAATCCCTTGATTCAAGGAAACTCCCTTTTTCAGTTTTTGAAAAACTTCCCTGGTTAATAACCGCGCCATTAATGGTTAATAACTCCCTCCACTATCTCTCTCCACTCCACATTTATTGCACCACTAACCTCCATTCTCCCTCACATCTTTCGGCCCTCCTCACCCTTTCATATTCAACTTCTCTACTCTCCCAACCATGAAAAAGAAAATTGCCCCCAGGAAAAGTGAAAGGATCCTATTTTCTCAAAAACCGTCCATTCCACAATCTCATACTCACATCTATATTCACTCTACATCATCATCATCACCCTCACCTCCCTCAAAGCAAACCGACACCATGAGAAGGAAGGTCATTGCCACGAAAACCTCTTCAAGAAAGAAGAAAGGAAAAGGTCCCGTAGAAGAAGAAGAAGAGTCTCACACATCACCTATTCCGTCTCCACCACCTTCACCACCGAAGAAATCAACTCCCCATGCATCCGGAAAGAGCTCTCAAAAGGCTAAGGGTTTCGTTCTTCATGAAACCAGAGAACCTACGAACCTTGGTTCAATGGAGTTCAAGAATAAATTTCACAAACCACACTCCCATTTTGATCCTTCAAGGTTTTCTACCTGTGCCTTCTATGAATTCCACAAAGAGGTTTTGGAAAAGTGGCATCTGTGCCCCTCCTACTTGGTGAATCTCGAGTCTCTGGCCTCCAAAGGAATCAATCTACAACCCCTGTTTGATAGTCTCAAATGGTCACCATTGCTCCTTATTCACAAAATGGTTTACCTAGGGTTGGTGAGACAGTTTTATGCGAATCTGAGATTCATTGATGGCAGCCTTCACTCCTACGTGAAACGTGTGCCTATCACCCTGAATGCTGAGACTATTGCTTTTGCCCTTGGTTACGTTGATGAATGGCCGAAGGTTTACATGAGTGATAAATGGGATTCACACGTCGGGGTTGCATACAAACAAGTTCTTCATCAAATCTGTGAAAATCTATCTGGACTAGATGGAACCGTTCCTACTCACAAGGCTTTGGGTCCAACCAACTCTCTGCTGCACCGCATCATAACTCATATCCTCACTCCACAGAGTGGCTCTCATAACAGGGTAACCGTATCTGACTGTCTCATAATATTTGCTCTTGTTACTTCATCTTCCATTTCATTTAGTTATCTAATGATTAGACATATGTGTGAGTCTGTAAAGAGTACAAAAAAGGCTAATTTACCTTATGGAATATTTCTCACGTGCATCTTTGAGTACTTTAAGGTAGATTTAACAAATGAGGATGTAGAGAACAAGGTCTCTATGATCAAAGGAGGCGGGGCTGTTAAAAAGGGAAAGAAATCTATGGCTTCTGATGATGACTTTGAGAGCCGGCCAGAATCTTCAAAAGCAACAGATTCCCTAAGAGACATTCTCACAGAATTCTCAAACATGTCCGATCTCATGGTTCAATTTCACAAATCTGCACGCAAACTTGCATATGAAAATGAGACGGCCTAGAAGAAATGTCAAGAAAGGGTCGGTTTAATGCTTGAAAGCCTGGATGATGAAGTTGGTAGTGAAGCAGGGGCTGAGGGATCTGACTTTAATCTTTCTGATGATTAAACTTAGGTTTACTGTTTGATATTGGCACTTAGGCTCAATTCGGTATTTTGTTTTGGCTTGTTTCTATTGGAACAATAACTCTGTGATACTTTGTAGACACTTTTTGATTATATTTTGCATATTATGCTTCCATGTTAAAATCTTCTTGCAGGTGCCCCTTTGATGACAAAAGGGGGAGAAAGTGCTGAAAATTGAAATGAAAAATAGGGATGAACATGGAACAGGGGATGAAATTTTCATTTGAAAATTCATGATCACCCTTGTTAAAAGGATACATTTGATATTGTATTTTGATATTGCTTTTGGTTCACTATGATTACTGCTGCTGGAAATGCATTTGACATTTAGTTTGTGATGTTTGGCAATACATTTATCTTGATTACATGGATGACAGGCTGTTAATTAACTTTGATGAAAATGCATGTTTATATTGAATACTCTATTTCATCTTGGATTAACATGCTTGATACTTTTGGCAGTTCCTTTAAACCATGTAAAATATTACAACTGCCATGTTTTGATCATGTGTGCTTCAAAATATTTTTTTACCATAATAATTTTGCTCTGATATCCTGTCTGGGAAAAATATTTGAATAATTTTTGAACAACAATTTTTTGATGTGTGTAAATGTTTGAGCAGAAAATCAGTTTATGATATCAAATGAGTTTTGAATATCATCCAAATCTGCTCATAAATCAAGCATTTAGCATCATGTAATGAATATGCTAAATAACATTGATACTTGAAGCTTGATTAAAATGTTACAGGTTAGTGCTTCCCTTGGTAAAAATGATATATATTAAGGAGGAGCCATGTGACAACTTGAAAGGGGGAGAAATTCAAATTCAAAGGGAGTACTCTTTACTCAATCTTTAAATTTCTTTCCATTTCAATTTTAATAATGTTTGTCATCAAGGGGGAGATTGATGAGTTTGGAAAACTCCAAATTAATATTTGTGATGACTAAACATTATTAAAATAATTAATTACAAAATTATTAATTTGATTTTCATTGAACATGTGTTAATTAATAAATTTTGTGATGCAGTTTTCGATTAGGCCAAAAATAAAAATTCTGGTGCAAGCCCAAATCAAAATTGCATTTTGCCTTGATTAATGTTTCTTTTGTTATGAGGCAGAATTGATTGTTATATTACTTGGGCCAGAATGAGTTTCAAAGCTCCAAGCCCAAAATTGTTTCTCATGCTTGATCTGAAAAACAACTCATTAGGAAAGCAAATGTTTTCATTTGCCATATGTCTTCCAATGGATCTCAAAGCTTGCCACATGATGGATTTCAAAATTCACTTGATTATCATTAATAGCATGGGAACTATGAGAGAGATTATGAGTGACATGATTGATTTACTTAGTGCAGCACGCCACTCAAGATAGGGAAGTAAAAGCTACTTTTTCTACCTAATTGATTAACTTCATTACTTCTCTTTCATTTGTTTCTTCTCTCTCATCTCTTTCTTCTCTTCGGTCATTAACCAGGAAACCATGAAAGCAAAATGGAGCTACCAAAATGAAGGAAGAGCAAGCTACAAGACCATCACAATGATGGCAAGAAAACATAACAAAATAAAAGTATGCTGTGGCTGAGATATTCACCACTTATGGTAAGATATGGTGATGATATCTTAGCTTCTCCATACCAAAAATGGATGAAGAAGATTCGGCCAGCAGGGAAGAGATTCTTGGAAGCATGGCTTGTCTTTGATTCTGCTCAACCACCACAGGAAGTAGCTAGAGTGGCGAAGTGATGGAAGAGGCAGAGATTGAAGCAGAAGAAGTCATCATCATCATGAAGCATAGAAATCATCTTGGAGAGCAAGCCAAGGATGGAGAGCTCGGATTGATGAAGAGTGGTGACCAAGGAAAGACTAGAGGTAATTGCATGTTGGATTTTCCATGGTTATCTCTTCTCTCTCTATGTGGCTGAACCGGTTCTGTTTCTTGAAGAAGAAGAAGTTGGCTTGGGTTTTGGCTTCAAAAGTGGAGGCTTTCCTCTTCTATAAAAAGAGAGAACAGCCACTGTTTGGAGCAAGGAGTTAGAAGTAAGCAGTGAGAGTGCAAGGCACAGGATTCTCAGAGCTACCTAAGCTTACAGATTTTCTTCTCCTTCAATGTATTCTATTTTGTATTTTTTTGTTTAATTTTGTCATGTCTTGAGTCTCATGGGAAAAAGGCAAACAGTGATGTTTGTATGAAAAAGCCATAGAGCGGAAAAAGGCAGAGAGTGCAAAATTAAAAGAAAAAGCCATAGATGTCTTAGAGTTCCTTTGTTTATCTATGTTGTGTTTCATGATTCTGTGGGAATCCCTTATAAGTTGGGTTAGCACTTTACAGTCTGTAATCAAGAAGATTATAGTGAAATTCCATCACGGTTGTGATGGAGACTGGATGTAGGCTGCACTGCACTTAGCAGCTGAACCAGGATATATCTGGGTGTAATTTTCTCTCTTCTCTACTCCAATTCTGTTTCTATTGCACAGGAGCTCAAACTGAAAAATATCTCGTGCCAAGTGACGAGACAAAAAGAAAAGTCTCGTGCCAAGTGACGAGATAAAAATAAAAGTCTCGTGGCTAGGGACGAGACAAAAATAAAAAAATCTCCTGAAGTTATCTCAAAGGCCAGCAAGTGTTACTAAGCAAAAATGGGGCTAAGATTTAACCCCCCTTCTCTTAGCCACTGAAACCATCACTTTCATTTCATGAATGAAATTATCTGACTTTGGAAAAAAATATTTAAGATTTTGTTGATATGTAATTCAAATACTCTATTAATATTCTATTTTTAAAATGCTTGCAATGTAATGATATTTTATTCAATCAAACTTGAATATTCGATATTTAATGCTTTTTTTAATACTGTATTTTTTTATAATTAAATACACATATGAACTCTTTATTATTGAATATATATACAACTGACAACTTCACAATAATATTTGTATTGTACTTGCGAAGACCTAGAATCCAAGACATTGAATTCTCCTACATAGCATCAAAGTCCAATTAAAAATAAAGGTTCATCTATTTTGTGCCTTAAAGTTAAGTTGAGACATAGACACATAGACATAGACATTAAAAACATAGATACAAATTATCAATATATATGTATTGTATTTGAACAAGACACAATAAAAAATGTAAAAAGTTTATATTAATCCCATAATAAACTTTTTTAGAAAAAAAAAATCATTCACCACCACTGTCAGTAACCATCCCCTCTACCACCATGGATTCATCATTATACACACCACCAAAAATTAATTAGCAAAAAATAACTAAGAAAATTCACAACAATCACTATTTGAGAGTAAAGAGAAAGGCAAGAACATCATCTCTTTTTTTTTTAAATAAATAGAAAGAAAAATAAAAAAGACAAATCAATAGTGAGACAAAAATTAAGATAGAACAGATTCCGATTACATAGTGTAGAGTGACAAAAGGGAGAAAAATGCAACGAAAAAGAGATGTATAGTGAGTTGATTAGTAACGCATTGTGGCAAGCAAAGAAGATGAACACAGTAGTACTCATAATTATGTCACTGAACAGGATAAACCCAGAAAATAAGTGAAGACGAAGAAGAGAGATATAAGAAGTAACGGTCGAAAAAAAGGAGAAGGGAGGAAAGAACAACATAAAGGGATAGAGGAGGAAGAAAGAAGGAGAGTACATCACGTATGGAGGGAGGAAGAAAGGTGAGGAAAAAAAAGAAGCATTTGAATAACATGGGGTAAAAATAAAAATAATTTGGGTCTCATGTACTGTGTCTTTGTGTCTCACCTTTAAGTTAGTACATAAAATTTGTGTATTTGTGTATACTTGTATCCTAAAATATTTTGTCTTAACTAACCAAACAGGAAATATGTACTATTGTGTCTGTATCTTGGCTAGACACGAACACTAGCCAAATGTTGTTTAAGCGTTAGTGACGGATCCAAAAAATTTTGATAATGGGGACAAAATTTATATAATATGCGTACATAAAAAAATTAATTATTAAATTATCTATTAACCACTATGTATTTATGTATAAATATATACATTGTTTAACTCATTTTCAATGTATATTTTGTATTTTAACATGTATTTTATATGGGTAGTTATTTTTTATGTAAACATAGCATGATTATTGTCATGATTATATTTTATTGTTCTAAAATGCAATTAACTTTCAAAATATCTAATTTATAAATTAAAATAATAATTTAAATAATAATATATAATATTAGAATTTTATTTTTTTAGGTTTTATATTTTTAAAATATTAAGTAATTTTTTTAACACTACAATCAAAATTTCTCTCTTTCTATATATAATATTAAATAATTATTTAAAAATTCACTTTCTAATACAATTAGAAGACGACTCTTATTGATATTCATAGTTAGGAAAGTTCTTTTAATTAACGCAGTTGCTATGCAAAAACTAAAGCTAATTTCAAAAGAAGATAAATAATATTTTTTTGAGTTGATTTTTAAAAAAGAACACTAATTTCGTTTAAATTTGAGAATAAATCATTCTAACGAGTATCTAATATTAAATTTTTAAATTGACTATTAAATACTAAAAGTTGAGTTAAAAATTATTATGGAAACAAATAAATATTATTATCATATACTACTTAAAAAATTTTTAAATTATAGTAGGAGTATTTGTTCCCACAACCCTACACTTAGAACTATTCTTGCTAAGACTACATGTTAAATTTACAAATTAAAAATTTTTTTATTAAAAATATAAAAAAATTAATTTTTTAATACATTTATTTTACATCTATTAAATAAAAACATTTAAAATTTTTCACTAATGATAAATTTATTATGTGCATTTAGAGCACATCTTAGTTAAACTATAAAAATAACAATTAAAAATTTGCAAACTACTAAAAAATAAGTTTGATAGTGTCTATGTCGGTAGAACCTCATAAATATTAGTTTTTAGGACAAATTTTTTCTCCTTGTCATTATCACTATTAGAACTAGTTTGAAATACTCCTCATCCGTCTCTAACAATTGATTTAGTTACCGTTTTAATAATACAGCATTTGGGTTATCGATATCGAAGAACTTGTTTCTATCTCAGAACGGTGGTGTAGTCTTCTGAGAAACTGTCACTATTTTTTTTATTTTGCTTGAAATGGTAGTGTAGAGAATAAAAAAAAAATATGAAATAATTGACTTGCATGTTAAAAAAAACAAATTATCTTTAGTTTTTTTAAACTCTACTTAACTTGATTTAACATTAACTTCTTTGATTAGCTTTTTCTTCTTTTTATTTTGGTGTTTGAATGAAAAAGTGAAATTCTCTTTCTCTTCTCAGCATTACCCGAAGTGAACTAGGTGGAAGTTTAACTTAAGGTTGCTTTTCTTTTTTTTTTTTGAATAACATTGGGTTGGGTCAAAATCAATTTGTCATCAGGTTTGAGAGCTTTCAACTTTATCGGTTTAGGTTATAACAAAAATAATTTTAGGCCTCCATACTTAAACAACATCATCTTATATAACAAGGAAAACAACAGAAATTATTGGTAGCAAAATCGGCACTGTAATGGAGGCAGAAAATCCTAGATTGAATGATACACTGCAGAGAACATTCTTGAGGGTGAGGGTAACAATGAATATCACTAAACCTCTGCCAATTGGGTTTTGGTTAGCGGCGCAGGAACATCAAACTCTTTGGGTGGACTTCAAGTATGAGAGGATCCAGGATAGTTATTGTCTGAATTGTGGTATCCTAGGCCATACCAAGAAGGAATGCAGGAACCCTATGGCAATGGCTAGCTGGGACCTCATGAAACCGAGGTATGTGCTTGGTTTAGGAGTTAATCGAGCCAGGGCCATCTCAGCTAGGGGAAAAGCGGAGGATGAGAAGGAAATGTATAGGGAGGGGACTGAGGCTAGGCAGGAATGGCAGGAGGAGCGTGCTAGAATGGAGCACATGGAGGAGCATTTGGCAGCAGCACGTAGTATGAGCAGGGAATTACGATCAGGGGTTCTGAGAAATCTTGAAGTAAATTCTGATCAGAAGTCGGCATTAGGAAGGGAAAGCCAGGGATCTAGAAAGCATGGTGAGGATGTCTCAGGAAATCTACTGATTGAACAAGCGGTTTCAGATAGGGAAGCTTTGGGAAGGGGACACAAGTCGGTAAACAATAACACTGACATCAGGAAAGGCAGCGACAAGTTTCATGAGATAGGCGAAGTTAGTTCCGCATTTAGACCCAATGCCACTTTGTCTGTAGAGCAGGAGGCCTCTGGACCTTGTAATTCTCAAAATATTCATAAGCCGTGTCAGGAGCATCTTGAGGTCGGGGGGAGCGAGGGGCGGCAACCTTTTCATAACAATGCAAGGCTAAATGAGACATGTGTGAATGAGCTCAAGCAGATAGAGAATTGGTTTCAGCACCATCAAGTGGAGGGTGTTGCTTGGGGGAGTCCTGTAAAGCTAACAATCGGGGAAGAATTGCAGAAGCTTTTTGGTAAAAAAGAGGCCCAAACTGAGCAGCATAGCGATATGATAATCAATGAGCAACCAGAAAAGGGGATGCAAATTGTTAGGCATGGTGCAGCCCAGCTGTGGAGCTATAGAGAAAAACCGAAAATGAAGAGAATTGTCACTGCAGCTGGTAGAACCATCATTCAGCGAATGGATAATGGGGAGAAGTATTATGTTGAATTACCGGAGGAACACCAGGACACGGAGGAGGCGACTGCTGCTGCGTCGGAGCAGAAGGACGTGAGTCAACGTGGGTTGGAGCTGGCTTTTGATGTGGGGTTAAATCTGAACTCTAAAAGATTTAGGGATGCAAGTAGGCTAGCTGTCTATGTGGACTCCTTGGAGGATGGTGCACAACAAGGTTTGGAAAAATCAGGTAAGAAGCTCAAACATGTTGCTGGACTAGTTATGGCTGAGGAGGCGGGCCTTATCATGCCCCACCAACAGCCATGATCGTTGTTAGCTGGAACTGTCGTGGAATGGCGGCCCCATCGACAGTGTCTGAACTAAGGAGTATTTGTAAATATCTTAAGCCGTCTGTTTTGTTTCTTATGGAGACTAAAGCTAGCAATCTTAGCTGTGTTAGGCTTAAAAGAACTTTGGGTTTTGATAATATGTTTTGTGTTGAATCCCGGGGGTTGTCCGGGGGGCTGTGTCTGCTTTGGAAAAATAATCTAAGTGTTAATGTTTATGCCTGGTGTGATAGCTTTATTAAAGCTCGAATAAGCGTTACTAATGATATAGATTGGGAAGGGATTTTTGTTTATGGCCATCCCAATTATATGAGAAGAAAGGAGTTATGGAATGAGTTAACTTATGTAAATAATAATCTGCATGTACCAAGGGCTTTTATTGGGGACTTCAATGATGTAATTTCACAGCATGAGAAAGTGGGTCTGCATCCAAAGCCGACTAGTCAGATTGATACTTTTAGGCGTTTTGTAGATAAGAATGCTCTCATGGACTTGGAATTACAAGGGACAAAATATACATGGTTTAGTAACCCTAGGAATGGTTTTGTTACTAAAGAAAGGATAGATAGAGTGCTTGCTAATTGGGAGTGGAGGAAAGCTTTCCAACATGCCACCCTTTCTGCCTTACCAGTTGTTTCTTCTGATCATACGCCTTTAGTTCTCAATGTCAAACCCAGAGGTAAAAGGAGTGGATGCTTTAAATTTGAGGCTTTTTGGACTGATCATGCTGATTGTGGTAATATCATAAAGAGAGGATGGAACAGTGTCTGTAATACTACGGTTGACCATTGGACCAATTTAACTCGAAGGATGAATAATTGTAAACAAGAATTGGTCAAATGGAGCAGGGTTAACTTTAAGAGGGCAGATGTTGAAATTCAGAAGCTAATGCATAGCCTTAAGCTAGCAGAGGAAAGAGATTATTCCGATACTCAACAGCAGGAAATTAATAAATTAAAAATGGATATTACTGCGCTGTGGAAACAGGAGGAAAAGTATTGGGGGCAGAGATCTAGAGTAAAATGGCTGAAGTTTGGCGACAAGAATACTGCCTTTTTCCATGCTTCTACCATTCAACGTAGGGACAGGAATAGAATTGAGAGGCTAAAGGATACTAGTGGAGAATGGGTGTGTGGGGAGAATGAGATACTTAAGTTGGCTGTTCTTCATTTTCAGAATCTCTTTAAAGCCTCTGATAATCTTGTTATGTCTGAATGCATTAGCAAAATCCCTATTAGAGTCACTGAAGGCATGAATCGAGAGCTAATGGAAGAACTTTCTGATCAGGAAATCAAAGAAGTTACGTTCAGCCTTGGAAGTCTTAAGGCGCCTGGCCCAGATGGATTAAATGGCCTTTTTTTCCAAAAGCATTGGCCAATTATTGAGAAAGAGGTTTGTGCTGTTGTTAAGCATTTCTTTAAGGAAGGGGTCCTACCAAGTAGCATCGGTGACACTATTATTGTTTTGGTTCCTAAGGCTAACTACCCGGAAACACTTAATCAGCTTCGACCGATTAGCTGTTGCAATTTTATATATAAGATCATTTCTAAGGTGTTGGTTATTAGGCTTAGAAGGATAATAGATATGATTGTTTCACCTATCCAGAGTGCTTTTGTGGGGGGACGCCTCATCCAGGATAACATGGTAATAGTGCAGGAAATGTTTCATGCTTTAAACAAAAAAGGGCAGCATGCTTCCAGGAACTTAGCTGTTAAGATTGATATGAACAAAGCCTATGACAGGGTTGAATGGCCTTTCCTAGAGGCTACTCTAAGAGCTTTTGGGCTTAATTTGCACTGGGTCAGGATGATTATGATGTGTGTCTCGCAGGTCTCTTATAAAATCAAGATCAATGGTATTCTGTCAAGAAAGTTTGTGCCACAGAGAGGACTTAGGCAGGGAGACCCCCTTTCACCATACCTGTTTATCATAGCAGCTGAGGTTTTTACTGTCCTTATGGACAAGGCTAAAGAAGAGGGTAGAATCTCTGGTGTCAGAATTGCTCCTACTGCTCCTTCCATCTCTCATCTCCTTTTTGCGGATGACTGCATCATTTTCTCGAGGGATAGTGAGGAGGAAGTTTATCAGCTTATTACTGTTTTAAATATGTATACAGAAGCCTCCGGGCAGCGAATAAATGTTGACAAGTCTGGGATTACTTTCGGCTACCAGGTTCCGATTAGAAACATAGTAGAAATAGAAGAGATTTTAGGATTGCCTGCTTGGGATCAACCAGGTAAGTACCTTGGTCTTCCGGCTCAGTGGGGCAGATCTAAGAATAAAGCTTTGAGATGGATTGAGGAGCGAGTGTCTGATAAGCTCTGCGGCTGGAAAGAAAAACTTCTTACTCAGGCTGGAAGGGAGGTTCTCATCAAATCGGTTATCCAAGCGATGCCGGCCTATGCTATGAATGTTGTTCTCTTTCCTAAAGGTTTTTGTCACCGGCTGTGTCAAAAAGTGGCTAAATTTTGGTGGGCCTCTTCTGGTAAGGATAGGGGTATTCATTGGAGGAGTTGGGATAAAATTTGCGCGAGCAAGAGGGATGGAGGAATTGGTTTTAAGGATTTTTATAGTCAAAATTTAGCTCACTTGGCAAAGCAAGCTTGGCGGGTTTTTGAGTACCCTAATGCGGTGTGGGTGCAGGTGCTTAAGGCTGTGTACTTTCCGAATGAGGACTTCAAAGTGTCTAAGGCTGGCAAAGGAGCATCTTGGATCTGGAAAAGTATTGTGCATGGTAAGGACTTCCTCTTGAGAAATGGTAGATGGTTGATTGGGAACGGAGATAAAGTGAGGATTCTGGAAGATAATTGGATATTGAACATGAATACGAGCCCTGTTATTATGAGCAATGATGTCACGTTTATAAAGGAGTTAATTAGTGAAGGACAGGGGTGGAATATAAGTGAGTTAAGGAAACATTTTGATGGGGATACCATAGGGAAGATCATTAGGACTCCAGTGAGTGTTATTGGTAGAGAAGATAAATTTAGTTGGCCTCTAAAAGCGGATGGGAAGTACACCATCAAAACGGGATACCATGTTGCCAAGAAAGAGCAGCATATCGACAATAGCAGTATTCCATCAACTAGTGATGACTTCAAGGACCTATGGAGGGACATTTGGAAACTGAAAGTGCCTCAAAAGATCAGAACCTTCCTATGGCGGGCCTCGCATAACATTTTACCGGTCTTTCAGAATCTTTATAATAAAAAAATTTCTAACACTTCTAGTTGTCCTATTTGTTTGCAGGAACCAGAGTCCACGGAGCATGCGCTGCTGCTTTGCCCTTGGACAAGGGCTGCATGGTTTGGAGCCCAAATTCAGTGCTGTCCTACGGCCAATACAGTCACATCTTTTGGAAAATGGATAATGGATCTTTTTAAAAAAATGAAGGTATGCACAGGTACTGATTATGAACTGCGTTGTAGCAAAGTAGGTTTTTTGGCATGGGAAGTGTGGAAAGCAAGAAATCTAGCAGTGCATCACAGATCCAAACCTAACCCTTTCCTAGTGATTAACAAGGCCAAACAAATGGAAACAGAATTTGCAGATTCTGCAGAAGTACCAGCAATAACTTCTATGGGTGCTAGGAGGACAGTTAAAAGGGTTACCTGGAGGCCGCCTCTGCCAGGATGGATTAAGTGCAATGTTGATGCAGCATTTCTTGAAGTGTTCTCTGGAGGAGCAACAGCGGCAGTATTCAGAGACCATGCTGGAAACCTTCTCACAGCCTCAAACTCTAGAATTGTGGCTTCCTCGCCTTTAGCTGCGGAAGCTTTAGCAGTTAGGGAAGCATTAATATTAGCTCAGAACTTTCAACTAGAATGAGTTATTTTTGAATCCGACAGTTTAATACTCATCCAAGCTCTTAAATCAAAGGCATCAATTGCAGAAATTCAAGTTATCTTGGATGACATTTTGGATTTAGTGCGTAATATCTCAAATTTTGGGTTTACCTGGGTGCCTAGAGAAGGGAATGTCCTAGCCCATGAGGTAGCTAAGCTTACAGCTCACGGCTCTCTTGGACAGAATTGGCCCAGCTGCAAGCCACAATCCGTCATGAAAATATTGAATGAAGAGCGCTGCTTGTCGCTGCATTGGGCGAGCAGATCATGAGCATGGCAGTTTATTTTGGACTAACTGAGTTTCAATTTAATTAGATAGTGACTTACTTTGATTGCAGGTTGAAACTTCCAGGGCTTGTTGAAAGCAGAGGTTGGCACCTTCCTTGTCGGGAGGGGATGGAATAGCAAGCATGCTGCTTCCTTTTTCTGTTGGATAGCAGATTGGATTTGTTGCTTTGTTGAATGTCAGGAGCCTTGTAGGGTTTGTGTCCTGTTCTTCGCTCTTCTGGCTGTGTTCTGCATTTTCTCCAAGTTTAGTGAATCGCGGTCCCCACACATAATACAGGAATCGAAAGGAAAAGGGAGGTCAGAGTAGGAGGAGTAACTGACCGGTTGCCATGGCGGAAGAGAGATCATTGTTTTTGAGACTAGGAATAGAGGCGCAATGAATGCGAATGATGATGGAAGTTCCTCACGGCGGATCCACCACCAGGGGCTTCAACTTTTGGGGTCGGCGATGGGGAGCGGTAACGGACATCCCAGGATGATTCCAGGCAGACTCAGGTCGAGATCAATGATATCAAACGAACGCTGCAGACTTCAGATCCATGCATCAAGATCTTCAATCTGTATTGGAGCTTCCGGCGACAATGGCAATCTTAATCCGAGAGCTTTCGAACAGGATGAGTGTTACTCCTACAGTCCGGTCAAATGGTTTCCTTATTCTGGTGTTGCAGAAGCTGTATGAGGGGCAGCGATGGTGAAGCAGATTTGCGGCAAAATTTTCAGCGACAAACATTTCTCTGTTAGTATAACAGCGAAGTCCACGCGTTATCCTGCCCAACTTATTCAGATCTGAAGACAATGATTTTTGCTTCGCCGCATTGGAGGGGATGTATCTTCGAAAGCCATGGGAAAGCTTGAATTGGTTACATCTATGTTACGAACTTAGAATAGGGAACAGGGTTCTGGGTCTGGGTGGGTTGTGTGTTCGGGTTTTGGGAAGGGATCATGGGCTAGCCCAAGGTGTCAAGAACTCAAGATGCAAAAACAATCATGATCAAAAAAAAAAAAACAACATCATCAAACTTACTTGGATTATTAATCCAAATAACACTATATTTGTCATCACTAAAGTTATTAATTGTTTACTAAATTTAACACATTAAAAGAAAAAATAAATATAATATTAAAATAAGAAAAAAATAAAAAGAGAATTATTAAAAGAAGAAGAAAAACCAAACAAAAATAAGAAAAAGTATAACATGTAACAACAGCAACAACAATGATAATTCTTGTTCCGGCCTGATCCGGCTAGTGCAGTGTCCGACCTGACCCGAACGACTGATCCAGCAGGCCATGTACGCCCGAATTGCGACCCAAACACCTGCTCCCTGGCAACCAGCTGCAAGACAGCTGGGAGAAGAAGCTTCTTGGAAAGAGACATCTCTTTTGGGACCCGCCCTACTGACAGGGTATATATGGGGAGGGTCCTACCCTTCCCTCACGGTACGTCACTATCCCATACTCTCACCGTCATCTGTGAAAAACTCTGACTTGGGCGTCGGAGTGTGATGACATGTCATCATGTCATATTTTTCTATGCTTTTTCATACAAGAAATTAATGATTAGTGCTTAAATATTGAATGTTTTTCTATGTTTTTTCATACAAGAAATTAATGATTAATGATTAATGCTTTTTCTGACTTGATCTTTTGATTTTACAAATTTTGTAGGAAATAAGAGGAAAAAGAAGTAAAAAAAGCACAAAATAAGCTAAAAAGGAGAAAAGATTAATTTTTGGAGCTTGGGCACACTTTGGAGCCTTAGGCCACGCTTTTAAAAGCGTGGCCCATGATTTAAACAAGGAGAGCGCTCTTGGCACGAAAACACCACGACGCACACGCGTACAGGACGCTTACGCGTCGGATGACGAATTTTGAAGACCCACGCGTACGTGTGCATGACGCGTACGCGTGGAGGTGATTGGCGTTCATTTGCAAAGAGAACGCTACGTTGAATAAGTCAGCATTTTCGGGCAAAATCTAAATTTGAAATGGAAGTTCAGCCATCGACGCGTACGCGTGCATGACACGTACGCGTGGATGTGACATACCTGAAGAAGCACGCGCAAGCATGGGCTGAGCGGCAGCGTAGAAGTGGAATGTTTGAAGAACCACGCGTACGCGTAGGTGACGCGTACGCGTAGGTGACGCGTACGCGTAGGGAGCGCTCAATTGAAGAACGCTATGCTCACTTAGAGAACGCTGCAAGGGACGCGCACACGTCGATATGCCAGATTGCCAAAAGCACGCGTAAGCACAAAGGACGCATACGCGTGGAAGGCCCAAAATGCAAAAAGGACGCGCATGCGCAGAGGACGCGTACGCATGGATGTAAAAGCGTTCCGCTCACTTAATGAACGCTACGCTCTCCTGGAAGTGCAACTTTGGCTCAATTAATCTGATTCAAAGCCCATTGAAGCTCCAAAGCAAGCAGAGCCCATTGACATCACTCAAAGGCACAAGAAACAGTTAGAATAGCATTTTCATTTAACTGTAATTTGTTTTGAATTTCAATTTCATTTGTAATTTAGGAATGCCTATAAAAAGGCTTTAGCTCACAGTCAGGGAAGGAGGCAGGTCTGTGAAGTTAGGAGGCGCTGGAGTAGGCTGCATTAGTAGTAGGCAGTAGTAGAAGTAGGAGTAGGAGTAGAATAGAAGGCTCTCTTGAAACACTTTTATTTTTCTGCACTTTTACATTTCTGTATTAAATTCAATTTAGCTTATGCAATTTTAGTTTCTGATAATTCTCTTCTGCACATTTTCCTTTCTGCAATTTTACAATTCAGTTTACATTGAACTTGATTTTAATCTTCTATTCCCATTGCTTTCAATTTACTTTTCATGCAATTTAAATCTTCTGCAATTGTTCTGAGTTCTGATTTACTGCTTTCTTTAATTTCTCAGCACCCAAAGCTCTTTACATTTGCTGCAATTTACGTTTCTTGTTCTTTAAGTTTCTGCCAATTTACCTTCTGCACTTTATACCTTCTGCAATTTACATTCTGTCAATACAATTTCACCCAATTCACCACTATTAGCTTAACTAAACTAATCACCTCACTAAAATTGCTTGATCCATCAATCCCTGTGGGATCGACTTCACTCTTGTGAGTTATTACTACTTGATGCAACCCGGTACACTTGCCGGTGAGTTTGTGTGGAATTGTTTTTTCCTCATCAGAGTGTCATTGCAGGTGGCTCCCCTCTCACATTGCAAGACAGCTCGGGAGGTCGTCTACCCTCAAGTCTCACTCACCAGACCCAGATCTAAGCCGATTCCCACCATCACACCCAGAGAACACCTCCGACCCGTCCGGCACATGAAGTACCGAACATTGGCGCTGTCCGTGGGGACTGGCCAGAATGGACTTTCTGTTGGGTCTTGTGGAGGCAGATGACGGAGGTGAACCACGTGGGGAGGAAATGGTTCCCCGAACTGGCAGGGTAGCCTCTGTGGCTTCCTTTCGTGAATGCACAAGATCCCTTCTGTGGCGACCTGAGCCCCCCTCATGCTCCCAGGAGAGGCGACCATTTGGAGGGACTGGGAGCGACAGCGTCAGAATAACACAGGAGCTACGCCACAGGGTGCAAAAGCTGGAGCGAGAAGTAGCAAGCAGAGAGTGCCACCGACCAGCTCCGGGGCAAGATCGTTCCTGGTTTTCCCAAGGGAGGGAAACCAGAGGGAGAAGCCCCTGAAGGGACCGCTCCAGACGCACCCCAACCCCCGATCAGAATCAAAAAGCCAAGGGGAAAGTAGGGAGTTGCCGAGAAGACGGCGAGATCCCATCATTTATACCCGATCTCCAACGAGGCATACAGTGGAAGAAAACTGAGAGGACAGCAGAGAAAGACCAAGGAAAAGGCGACACCCCATAATCATGGGAGCAACCCCTTTCCACCACTCCATCCTCGAAGTATGGCTACCGAAGCACTTCGGTAAGCCAACGGACATGAGGTATGATGGGACCCAAGACCCCTAAGAACATCTAACGGCCTTCGAGGCCAAGATGAATCTGGAAGGGGTGGGCGATGAAGTAAGATGTCGCGCCTTCCCTGTGACCTTAGCGGGACCGGTAATCCACTGGTTCAATGGTCTCCCCCAGGGCTCCGTAACAACCTTTGCGGACATAACCAGCGCTTTCCTGGCACAGTTCACCACGTGCATTGCCAAATCGAAGCACCCGATCAACTTGCTAGGGGTGACACAGAAAAGCGGGGAACCGACCAGGAAGTACCTAGATAAGTTCAATGATGAATTCTTGGAGATTGACGGCCTAACCGACTCGGTGGCCAGCTTATGCTTGATGAACGGGTTGCTAAATGAAGATTTCAGGAAGTACCTTACCACCAAGCCCGTATGGACGATGCAAGAAATCCAAAACATGGCTAGGGAGTATATCAATGACGAGGAGGTTAGCCAAGTCGTGGTAGCCAACAAGCGGCAGCCCGCCTATAACTCTTCTCGTCAACCCGGTAACGGGGAAAGGTCTAAGGAGCACTCCAAGGACGGAGGGCCAGCTAAAGCCTTCAAGCCGTTCCCCCAGGTAGGGAAATTTACTAACTACACTCCTCTGACAGTCCCGATCATCGAAGTGTACCAGCAAATAGCCGATGAAGCCATCCTGTCGAAGTCCCGGCAACTTAAAGATAGGATTGGGGGGAACAAAAACCTCTACTGCGATTACCACAAGGGCTTCGACCACAAGACCCAAGATTGTTTCGATTTGAAGGATGCTCTGGAGCAGGTGATCCGGGAAGGTAAGCTGGCAGAGTTCTCTCACCTCATAAGTGAACTCAGGAGGCGGGATCGTGACTGATCTGGAGACGATAGGAGCCGCGTCGTTAGACCAAGGCAAGAGCCCGAGGAGGACAATGAGCGCGGCCTCACCATTGTGAACGTCATAGTTGGGAGAGACGTCGCTCCCAGGTCGAAGTCGACAAGCAGGAAAGATGCCAAAGTCTTGGCTGTGTCATCGTCTAGTCCCGCGCCTCCCTCCAGGAGAGTCTCGTCAATATCATTCGGACCAAAGGACCAATGGTTCGATGACTTGTCGGAGAACCCTCCCATGGTGATCACAGCAAGGGTGGGAACTGGTATGGTCAGGCGAATCCTCGTAGACACTAGAGCCGATACGAACATCATGTTCCGTAACGTGTTTGATGCTCTGGACCTCTGATACACCGACCTAAGAACCCACCAACACGGTGTGGTCGGCTTAGGTGATAACTTTATCAAGCCTGATGGAATAGTCTCCCTACCGGTCTCCATAGGAAGAGGTCGGTAATGGCGGAGTTCGTTGTCCTAAGGGACTCCACGGCCTACAACCTCATCTTAGGAAGGAAAACCATCAATGAGTTTGGAGCAGTGATTTGTACCAAGCTACTGTTGATGAAGTTTGTCGCTGATGATGGATCGGTTGGTTCCATCAGGCGAGATTTGGAAACGGCGGTCGCATGCGACAACACCAGTCTCTCCCTTAGAAAGAAGTCTAAAGAGGCATCCGGGGTTTTCCTAGCTGATCTAGATGCCAGGGTCGACGACAAGCCCAGGCCAGAACCTGAAGAAGACCTCGAGAAGTTCCGGGTCGGTGACTCGGATGAAAAGTTCACTTTCGTGAACAGAAACCTCCCTCATGACTTGAAAGAGCCACTGGTGGAAATGATTCGAGCAAACGGCGATCTGTTCGCATGGACGCCAGCCGACATGCTGGGAATTGACCCGCAATTCATGTCGCACCACCTTGCCGTGAAGGCAGAAGCTAAACTGGTGGCACAGAGGAGGAGGAAAATGTCCAAGGAGAGGGCTGACGAGGTGGCCAGGCAAACGGTCAGCTTGCTAGATGCCGGGTTCATTCGAGAACTAGACTACTCGACCTGGCTCTCGAATGTAGTCCTGGTCAAGAAAGCCAATGGAAAGTGGAGAATGTGCGTGGACTATTCCGATCTCAACAAGGCATGCCCTAAGGATTCCTTCTCCCTCCCTAATATTGATGCTCTTGTAGACGCGGCGGCGGGGTATCGGTTTCTGAGTTTCATGGACGCATACTCTGGCTACAACCAGATACCGATGCACCGGCCAGACGAGGAGAAGACGGTGTTCATAACGCTAGGGGGTACATACTGCTATAAGGTGATGCCTTTCGGACTGAAAAACACAGAAGCTACATATCAAAGGCTGATGAACAAGGTATTTAGTAGTCTCATCGGCAAGACGGTGGAAGTGTGCGTAGATGACATCTTGGTGAAGACCACCCAGGCCGAAGACCTCATCAGTGATCTAGAGACCGTGTTTGCATCTCTTCGGCAACACAACATGAGGCTTAACCCTCTCAAGTGTGCCTTCGCCACGGAAGCTGGGAAGTTCTTGGGCTTCATGATAACCCAAAGAGGAGTGGAGGCCAACCCGGAAAAATGTAAAGCAATCCTACAAATGTCAAGCCCGGGATGTATTAAAGATGTGCAGAGACTGGCAGGAAGACTCACGGCGCTATCTCGTTTCCTCGGCGCATTGGCTGCCAAAGCTCTTCCGTTCTTCAACCTAATGAAAAAAAGGGATAGTGTTCGAATGGACCCCGACGTACGAGGAAGCCTTCAATCACTTCAAGACCATTGTCCGGCGCCCCCTGTCCTCGGTAAGCCCAGAAACGGTGAGGCGCTATTCTTGTACTTGGCAGTAAGTGATGAAGCTTTGGCAACCATCCTGGTAAGAGAAGAAGGGAGGATTCAGCAACCGGTCTACTTCGTGAGCAAGGCGTTGCAGGGGGCAGAATTGAGGTACAGTAAGCTGGAAAAACTGGCATATGCGCTCCTGACCTCCTCCCGTAGGCTGCGACAATACTTCTAGGGACACCAAATAATCATCAGGACAGACCAAGCGATCCGCCAAGTGTTACAAAAACCCGACCTGGCGGGCAGAATGATGACCTGGGCAATCAAACTGTCTCAGTATGATTTACAGTACAAACCCATACATGCAATCAAGGCCCAAGCAATGGCCGACTTCCTGGTAGAGGTAACAAGAAACAATCCCGAGACACCAAGCACACGGTGGAAGCTCCATGTGGACGGAGCCTCCAACCAAACATTCGGGGGAGCGGGAATCATTCTAGAAAGCCCAACGGGAGTCGTGTATGAGCAATCGGTCAAGTTCGAGTTCCCGGTGTCCAATAATCAAGCAGAATACGAGGCCCTCCTTGGCGGCCTACTTTTGGCAAGGGAAATCGGAGCCCCCAGAGTGGAAGTATGCAGCGACTTCCAGGTCATCACATTACAGATTAATGGAACGTATCAGACCAGGGACTCCCTGCTGCAGAAATACTTGGAGAAAGTTAAAAAGCTGAGCGAGGAGTTCGACGAGTTCACAGTGCAACATGTTCCAAGAGAGAGGAACACCCGAGCTGACCTCCTATCAAAACTGGCAAGCACAAAACCAGGAACAGGGAACCGATCTCTGATTCAAGGTTTAGTGAAGGAACCAACGGTGACCCTGCATATAGCATGTACAATCGATCCCCCTCATGGATGGACCCAATCATCAACCTCTTGGAAAACAGTAAGCTCCCTGATGACGATAAGACGATAAAGGCACTAAGAAGAGAAGCGGCCAAGTATACGATAATACAAGGCCAGCTATTTAAGAAGGGGCTGAACTAACTTCTATTGAAGTGCCTACGCCCTGACCAGATGGACTACGTGCTAAGCGAAGTCCACGAGGGGTGCTGCGGCCATCACATCGGAGGAAAAGCCTTAGCCCGAAAGCTCGTCAGGGCCGGCTACTTTTGGCCCTCAAAGATGTCGGATTCCAAGGAGTTCGTGAAGAAATGCAGGAGGTGCCAAGAAAACACCAACTTTCACAAAGCACCGGCAGTCGAGCTAAGCCTACTGATGGCCTCCCGACCATTCTCTCAGTGGGGAGTCGACTTGCTAGGACCCTTCCCGGTCGGACCTGGGCAGGTCAAATACCTAATTGTTGCCATCGATTATTACACCAAGTGGGTGGAGGCCAAACCGTTGGCCAGCATATCTTCGGCAAACTGCCGAAAATTCATGTGGAGGCAAGTAATAGCCAGATTTGAGATCCCGGAGGTCGTCATCTCAGACAACGGAACACAGTTTGCCGATAAAAAGTTCGGAAAATTTCTCGCCGGTTTAGGGATAAAGCAAAGAAGTTCTCGTCTGTCGAGCACCCACAAACTAACGGCCAAGTCGAAGCAACGAACAAGGTCATCCTGTAAGGCCTCAAAAAGTGACTTGACCAGAAGAAGGGAGCGTGGGCAGACGAACTAGCATCGGTCCTCTGGTCCTATCGCACAACGCAGCAGTCATCTACCGGGAAAACGCTCTTCCGGCTCACTTATGGGGTTGACGCGATAATACTAGTAGAGATTGGGGAACCGAGCCCACGACTACTCTTGGGAGGGGTTGAAGAAGCCGTAGAAAAGGACTTACTGGATGAGACTAGATAGATGGCCCACTTGTCGGAGACGGCGTTGAAATAAAGGATGGCCCTGCGTTACAACGCCAAAGTACTAAAAAGAGATTTTGAGCCAAGCGACCTAGTCCTACGACGCAACGACGTTGGACTCCTGGCACCAGGGGAAGGAAAGTTGGCAGCCAATTGGGAAGGCCCCTACAGAGTAAAAGAAGTAGTCGGCAACGGAGCTTATAAGCTGGAATGACTGGACAGCAGGGAGGTCCCGAGAACATTGAATGCAAGGAACCTAGGAAGGTTCTACTCTTAGAAGCCCGAGCACACCCAACAGGCAGGCAATGTACCGGTTTAGTAAGACCAGTTTCATTTCATGTTGCATTACCTCCCATTAGTTGTTTATTTGCAAATCATCATGATATAATTGTGTTCAGGCTACGCTAATCGTCTCTTTTTTCATTTTATATTCCAATATTATTCAAATTATTCAAATCACTTTGCCAAGTAAAAGTAATTAATACCATAACGACACGGCATCCCGGGGCTGATCACCCCGGGAACCATTGAAGTCGCAAACGCTACGGCTATTAAATAAGGCCAAGTTTCAGGCACTCAAACGAAAAAGTCATGACCTGGCTTCATTAATTACCAACGAATTGGTAAACAAGTGCAAGCAAATAGATAATTACCAAGAAAATGGTAAGCAAACACAGCAAGCAAGTCGTTAATTACCAGTAAAATGGTGAACAAGCAATTTGTTATCTACTGATAAAACGGTAAACGAGTTCGCTAAAACTACTTAAGCGTTCAAAAATCCACACAAATTACAAAAATCAAAACAAGATACAACAAGATTACATTAGTTCTTCGAGATATCAATGATCTTGCCATCCTTAATGGTTTTAGAAATGCTGACGGCCGAGGTATCAAAATCGGGAGCTAACAGCTTCACTTGAGCCTTGATCGCCTCCTTAGTCACCATGATGGCATTCTTATCTTGCTTCACGGTCTCTCTATACTTTTTCCTCAGCTCAACAGCCTCAGTCTTGGCCGCAGTCACCGATGAGAGGGCCTCATCACACTCTTTTTCGAGTTCCTTTACCCGACCTTGAGCAGCGCTGAGTTCGCCCTCCAAGGCAAGCTCCCACTCGGTAGCCACGCCACCGTCACATCGGAAGTCTTGACCTTCTCCTCAGAAGCAGCTAACTATGTCTGCAGCGACTTCACCTCAACCTTATACTTCTCATTGGCACTGACGTACGATTGAAGCTTGTTTTCTAGATTCTGAGCTCCCGCAAAGACGGGCTCTGCCTTCTTTGCTATGGCAGCGGCCCGGAGCAAGGTGCGGTACACCCATTTGGCTTGAGAAGCAAGATCCCCATCCAGAAAGAAATCCTCTGTACCAGGTAAGAGCTGGGAATCGATAAAGCTGCTTGTATCAAAGTTCTTCTCCATCACTGTGAGCACCCCCTCGGGGCTGGAGGACGGTTTCCTTTTCCTTGGGTTGTCAACGACGATAACCTCAGGTCCTTCACCATCCACTTCGACCTCTGGTTGGGGGCCCAGACTAGAGCTGGTCCCAGCCACCTCTCGTTGCGTAGGCTGGGATTGGGCCTCAGCCTCGGCAGCAGAAGAGTGAGGCACCTCGTTAATACGGGTGGCAGAGTCATTATTGCTACCCTCAAGAAGAAATGTATTGAATAAAGTGTCAAGTCCAACCTGCTCGCCAGCCATCAACATCAAAACAACACACGAAGGCTCGTTAGTCAGCAAACCAGTTGGAAAAAAAAAAGGAAAAAAAAAAAAAACAAATCTACATGAGCATAAAACCAAACGAACACCCACCTACATAGCCCCTAGCCATGTCACGATCACCCATGAGGAGGTGAGGGTTAACGTGGTTCTTCCCAAAGATAGCCAACAGAACATCGACAACCTTCTTATTCTCGGGAGACAACCCTTTGTATGTCACTTTCGTAAAGGCGTTAGGCCCCGGCCCGAAACTCCAGTAGGTCGGGATGCAGCGTTCCCCCTCCAACGTCAACCAAAAGGGATGCCGACCTTCAGCAGGGCGAACCTTGAAGTATTTATCTTTAAAACCGTGGTAGGAATCTTTAAACAGGCTAAAGATCCTGCGACCTTGGGCTGATCGGAAGGACATGAAGCCTTTTTTGGCCCTCCCCTCTTTAAAAGGGTTGGTCAAGGTAAAAAGAAATAAAAATACCTCGACAGAGGCCGACAGCTCTAAATATTCACAAACCATCTCGAAACAGCGGATAGAAGCCCAACTGTTCGGATGCAATTGAGATGGCGCCACATCACATCGGTTAAGCAGTGCCATTTGAAAGGGGGGGGGGAAGGTGATGCGAACCTCCAAGTTGGTGAACATCGCCTTGTATACTCAGATCCAATCGGCGAACCAAGGAGTGTGTAGGTTTAGATGGAATATCCGTTCCTGGGCAGCGGGAACAAACACCTCGTAGTTATTCTCCTCAGGGCCTCCCACGCATAAGTACTCGGCTTGTCGGAACTCCGTAAGTTCCTCTAAGGACATCTGATTGGGGCTGTCCTTCACGTCCAAGGTCACCCAGGCATACCAGTCGTAGGGTGCTCTCGCAATGGGAACCCTCGTGACGGGACGTTGGGCCATACCTATGGTGGGAGCACCATCCAGAGTCAGTCTATGAGGTCGGGAGACCAGAATTAAAACCAGAAACTATAGTTTGCCTATGCAGTATCTACAGTCAAGCAAGGGCCAAATCTATAGTCAAAACAAAACCTAGAATCCAAAAACCTGGAATGGTTACCCCCCTAATGTCTACCAAATATAGGAACTGATCAAGCATGCAATCCATCAAGTGCACAGTACACACACAAAGCCAAAACAGAAGACAAGCAGTACAACTGCGAGATAAAATTAAAAGAATAATAGAGGGAAAAAACAGCTTACCAGGATGATGGTAATGATCTAGGAGAGCTGGAAAATCTTAGGGAGGTTTGGACGAAACAGGTGATTCACAGCAAGGAACTTTGGAGGAGATGAGAGGAAATGAGAGAGATGTGTTGATAATGGGGAAGTGGAAACGAAAGTGAAAGAAAACTGAAAGGAAAACTGACGCGTAGGAAGCGCAAAAGACGAGGGCAGAATGGACTTTTCACGTAGGGTTTAAATCAGCCATCAAGAGCATTAAATGCTCGGTGCGAAGATCAAGGCGACGTGGGACATTCCTTCGAGGCGACGAGCCTCACTCGCGCGTAGGGCACGCCCTCACCACAATTAACGGCACCCTGATAAAGCGACGACACATGTGGGAGAACATAACGCGCCAAGAACGGCGCTCACGGCCATAGCTGACGTGTTGGGGCACTGTTCCGGCTCGGCCAGTGCAGTGTCCGACCCGAGCGGCCGACCCAGCAGGCCACGTACGCTCGGATTGCGACCCGGACACCTGTTTCCTGGCAGCCAGCTGCAAGACAGCTGGGAGAGGAAGCTTTCTGGAAAGAGACCTCTCCTGTGGGACCCGCCCTACTGACAGGGTATATATGGGGAGGGCCCTACCCCTCCCCCATGGTACGTCACTATCCAATACTCTCACCGCCATCTGTGAAAAACTCTGACTTGGGCATCGGAGTATCATTGCAGGTGGCTCCCCCCTCACATCACAAGATAGCTCGAAAGGTCGTCTACCCTCAGGTCTCACTCACCAGACCCAGATTAAGGCCGATTCCCACCATCACACCCAGAGAACACTTCCGACTCGTC
The DNA here is from genome assembly GCF_003086295.3 of Arachis hypogaea. NCBI lineage: Eukaryota > Viridiplantae > Streptophyta > Magnoliopsida > Fabales > Fabaceae > Arachis > Arachis hypogaea. Next base: position 149,248,484 of record NC_092054.1, on the reverse strand, counting down.
CGGCACACGAAGTACCGAACAATTCTATTGATGAGCATATTTTAATAGATATTTTTTGTTTAACTATTAAATTATTAAACTAACTTAGTTGAATTTAATTATAACAAAATTTTGTAATGAAATATCATCCTTTTAAATACCGTTTTTTGTTTATTTTAGTATATTTCTTTTGTTTCATATATCTTTTTTTCTTTCTTCAATGAAAATACTTATTATTAAATATTAAATTATCCATTACACCCTTAATTTAAAGAAGAAGTGAAGATGCTTCAAATATTTTCTATATTCACCGTTCGTTAAAAGATGTTAAAAAATATCATTTTAGATTACATTTGATTTTGTATTTTCTTAATATTTATTTATTTATTTAATAGATACAATAGAAAAATAACTTCAACAAATCATATATTACCGTAATAAATCACCAAAAAAATATTATTATAATGAGAATTTATAATTACAAAGTAATTTTTTGTTTTTATAAAATATAAAGTGGTATCAACAATTTTTTTTATTATTTTCATTCATCTACTTATCTAAATTTTGTTGTTTAACTTAATTTGACTTTGTTCACAAAAAAATTTATACATATAATATTTCTCTAAAACAAAAATAAAATTAAATCGATCCGATTTTTAAAACCGACTGATTTGTCAATTTCGATAAAGTCATAAAATCCGTACGGATCAAATCAATTTTCGTTTTTTTTTTGGATCGATGGATTGGACAGTCTCCAATCATAGGCATTACCCACTCATGTACACCACACTTACACACACAATTCATATTCTATCACACCCAGCTACAGCTGGAAATTGAACCTGGGATGTGGCTGTATGAGACCAACAAATAGGCCATCGGTACAAAGCTTCGCCATTAACCAATATTTTGGGTCCGGCCAAACAAATTGGTCCGATTTTTACAGTAACGTATAGTAGCAAAAATGAAAAACAATAAAACTAGATGTTAAAGCCCTTTTTAAACATTTTTTTAACCAAGTCAACGCGCTTCTTTTCTTTCGTACACTGGTGAGTACTTCTTCTCCTTTTTTATTATTGTTGTCATCATCTTTTTTTTACGTGCTTCTTTTTTCAATGTTATTGTCGTCATTGCTATTGCCACTGATGTTGCCGTCGCCGTTGCTGCTATCTTCTTTTTCTTCGTGTTGTTGTTATGTTGTTTAATTTATTATTCTCTTTTTTTTCTCTCCTCATTCTCCTTCATTATCATAATCGTCTTCGTCATCTTCATCTTCTTCTCCTATAAATGTTCAGAAAATTAGAGCATAGAAATTTAATGCACTATACATAAATTTTGGTATACAACACAAAAATTTTAATATACAACATAATTTTTTGAAGAATTACATGGCCAAAATATTAACACTCAACTAATAAAATATGCACAACACATAAATTTTGGTGTACAACATAGAAATTTTGGTGCATAGAAAAAAATTTTTATGTACAAAACGAAAATTTTTGGAGAACCTAAACATTAATCCACCAAACTAACAAAATAGATTTGCAGCAAAATTTGTATACTACGTGCAAAAATTTATGTGCTATACCAACGAAATATGCACGCACATAAATTTTGGTATACCACACCAAAATTTTGGTATAAAACTCAGCAAATTTGGTGGAGCAAAATTTTTTTTAAAAGATTATATACTCAAAATATTGATTCACCAAACTAATAAAATATATTTATAATAAAAATGTGTGTACTTACAAATATTTGTATATTATATATAAAAATTTGTATATTATATCGATAAGTTTGTATTATGTATAAAATTTTTTGTATTATACTTAAAAAATTTATATGCTATATTAATAAGTTTTTATATTTTTTAGAGTAAAGAGACAATTAGATCCTCGAAGATATTGAACTTGGACTAATTTATTCTTAAAGAAAAAAAAGTACCAATTAGGTCCCCCAAGATAACAAATAATGGACATGTATGTCCTTTTGTCAATAAATAGTGCGAAACGAACTACAAGGATTTTTTTTATTTGTGGCAGTTTTTTCTCTTATTTGTGGAGGTTTATAACCCCCCACCAAATAGTTTGTGAGTTCCTAAAACCCCAAAATTTGAGGTGCCACGAGGTCTTTTGTGGGGGGTTTTTAAAAACCTCCACAATCTATTCAGTGGAGAGTTTTGTGTGTGTTTAGTGGGGGTTTTATATTGAACTTTTGTGGCAGTTCTTGGTCAATGTTTGTGGCGGTTTAAAACCCCCACAAAAAGACTTTTTTATTTTAAAAATAATAGCTATTCTATGGAGGTTTCAAACCAGTCAATATAATTTTTAAAAATTAATCTACATTATTATTACACTACTAATCATTATTATTAAAAAGAAATATTTAAGCAAGACATTAAAAATGTAAAAAAAAATTAAAATAAAAGAAATACTTTAAAACAAAATATAGTACACTATCATCATTTTTCAATCACATTAATTACAACTATAAAATATTAAAAATAATATGATAAAATACAGAATAGCTATAGAATATAACTATAACTATAGAATATCTATAGAATATGTCCAAATTCTTGAACAATGAACACAACTATAGAATATAATTATAGAAGAGATTATAACTATAGAATATTACTCCATAAAACTGCATGAGATGACATAACCATCAATAGACAGAAGAGCATATCTTCAACCACAAATAAAGTTAAGAAACTAGAAACACACTACACAAATACCACATGAGAGTCAAATCCCAGAGATAAAAGTCAAAATACTGCCTAAATTTTTATTTCAGGGGTGTATAGTTCTTAAAATATAACTAATTACCAAAAGAAACGCAGACAAATCGTTAGTTATTCAAGAAAGTTAAACACTACCGTGTTATTTGCTTGCAGTAGAGACTCTCATTGTGCATGCAAATCTTGAAGAATAGAAATCCCAAGATCTTCTGTCTCAAATATTGTTCTTCTACTATCCTCAATTCTATCACCAGACTTGTTCAACCTCTCGGTTGATGCCATTAATCTTTCTCTTTGATCAGCTGATGTCTATTATAGTCACATTAGCAGCTGGCATCAAATTTGATGGCGCCAATCCAAGAAAAGAGGTGTTCAGAAATGAAAGTTCGATATATAAGCTTAATATGTATAAGGACATAAGATGCTATGAAAAATAGGATAGTTAGCAATAAAATATAATATAAATATTTGAATTGGTGCCTAAATTTATATATATTAGTGTCTTAATTTGATCATCAAAATTTAGATTTATTTAATTTGGTCTTTCAATTTAGCACTCAGTAATTTAGATTTGTTTCTAACTTTATTTTCATCATAAAATTGTCAACGATATACTTGTTTTTAATAAATATTTGATGTAACAATTAAAACTTATTTATCTTAATTTTCTTCCAGCAAAATCTTTAAAATTTTAATTCAAATTTCACTTACGAATTTTAAAAGTCAATTATACTCACTCTGACAAACAAGTATCAATTTGTGAACTGAGCCTGTTCAAATATTCAGTAGGGCTATGTTTCTATCCTCTTCCAGCTGATGCACTTCCTAATTTAAAAGAAACTTCCCTAGCATTAGTAATTAGGAATGCACAAATAATATTACTAGCTAGCTTATAATCATTCACCTTAAATATCTCATACTGGCAATTAGAATTAATTAGGTTCATATATAGATTAAGGATATAGGCAATAATTAACTTCATTATAATGAAATTTTAAACAGCAGTCGCAGTTATATATATCTTTATGTTGGTAGATTGAATAAAATCAATCAAATAATTCAATCAAATATGAGTCTCTTTTTTTTCAAGTGCTCTTAATATCTCCTTTGCAACTTTATACTTCTTCTGGGCAATTTCTTCACATAGGACAGCAGCAAGCATAACCTACAAGTTGATCAAGCGATAAAGCTTCAACAGAGATTAGTCTTTGAGAAGAGTTGGATCAACAGCAAGCAAACTCTTCCAACCTGAATCAACAAAAGAAATTACCAAATCGTGAGAAGAGTTGGACCAACAACTCGCATAGCAGTTAAAAAAAAATTCAAATAAAGCAAGTAGGGGATTTCAATTATCTTCAATTTAAACGTGTTGTAATGACTCTTTAATTTCTAGGAAGAGAGTCCCTATATTGAATTAGCACTTATGAAACTTGGATCAATTATCTTCAATTTAAACCTGTTGTAATGACCCTATTATCAACTGTATAATATTATATATATTAATAATTGTTAATATATGCTCTTAATTAGTCAAAAAAGCTGGCTGCTGTGTACCTTTATATATAACATCATCTCACCTAACCTCCCCTTTTACCTTAAGCCAGGAATTCCTACAAATTTTCTATCTTTGCAACTTTCCTTAATTAATGGTCAGTAATTTGCTTGCTTTTTTTTTTTTTTCATGAATTGCATTGTAGCATTAATGGCATACTAACTAATAATCTAGATAGATACTCAAAATGGTGCCATAAATGTTCGGTACAGGGTACTCTTCTTCTTTTGCTGATGATTCAACACTACTGCTTCACATAGCTGCAACAACCACATACACATTTTGCAACGTCAATTTGGTAAAACATTTTTTTTAGAAAGTCATACACAACTATATTATTACTAAAACAAAAAAGACATAGTTGTATAATCACACTATCACCATTAAAGCAAAACATCAATACATGAATGTGAAGTGCCATTTTAGAACAGCAAAACTATGGTTCATTAGTGTTTTACTTGACTTGTTTTCTCCCCAAAATTCTAAATTTAAATCACAAAAATATCATGAACTAATATTTTTTGCATTGAGAATATAACGAATGGAAGTGTTTAACATCCTCCTCGAAAATGTAAGAAGGAGTCAAGTTAATCCCCCCGCCAAACCACCACTGCCTAGGTACTCCGGGAGCATCTGTAGAATGCAACAAGGTTACACAGTTAGTAGCAGCAAATTTATGCAGATACTTATTTGCAAGACAATTACCTTAGAAATTGACATATGTAAGATTTTGAGCTATATGACAAACAACAAACCTATTCTTTCATGGATGACTTTCTCCAAAGCCTCCAGCTCAATCAACCTCCTCTGTGGCTTTAATTTTGAGCTACTTGAATGTTTAGGAAGTTAGATTCTAAACTTTATAGGAAGTACAAAAAAACAAAGAAACATGAGTGATAGAAAGTTAGGAATTTAAAAATCCTAAATTGAGGAAAAATGTTGAAAGATGTAAAAAGACCTAATGTAGCGCTGGTGGATGGACTTAGCTATACCAGACTTGAAGACGAGAATATGGAGGCGGCGCTCGAGCAAGTTCTCGACGGTGAGAGAGAGGATGTAATTGAGCTTGTTCTGCGTCTCGTCGAGGAGGTCGTAACGGAACATCCTCAGAGGCTTGGGCGTTGCAACCAGATCTGGAGAGGCGATAAACCGTAGTGGCAATGGCGATACGAGCTCTCTTTCCTCTCTGAATCTCTCTATTTCACTCTTCTCTCAGATCTCCTCAACCATCGGCACTGAGTCCACGCCCAAACCGTACTTCGAGTGCTTCACATCCGCCGGAGCAAAAGTAGAACAAGTGGCAAAACCTGCCGGAGAAGACGACGCAGTAGTAACACCGCGCGGATATGACGCGCCATAGTGAGAGGGAGCTGGCCTTGGGCTTCAGAGCTTTGGTACGGTGGCGCATTGATGTAGGCTCAGATGCAGGTAAGTTGGCGGTAGCGGAATGAGTTGGAGATGCGGCATCGCTGTCTTTCTCCTTCATTGGAATCGAAAAAATTCTGTTTAGGGTTTTGGAGTTTCACCATTCTTTTTTTTTGTTGGGTTCATTTTGTTTGGATGGGAGTTTGTCCATAATCATGATTGGGAGTTTGATAAATTGCCACAAATAACTAAATATCTTGTAGTAGAAACTGAATTGTCCATGTATTTCGTTATTTACATTGGTGCATGTCCGTTACTATCACATGAGCAGAAAAACGATGTAGTTTTGGACAGTGAAACATTTATTATCTTCTGAGTTTTTATATATCTTTTATCAACTGCTCTCTATTTATCACAATCCTATCAAAATAAGTGAAGTTTCACTTCAAAAGTTGTTATCTACATGACTATCTTTCATAGATAAACATGTTAAAATAATTAACATTACATATAAGTATCACTGTTAGGTTTTAGTTGATGAATTGATTGAAGGACATCATGTGTCCACCTTTTACTATCCTAAAAGACTGAATTGGTACTTTTTTTCTTTAAGGATTAATTTGTTCGAAGTCGAAATCTTCAGGACCTTATTATTATTTTACTCTATTTTTTAATAAAAATTTTTGTATTCCAAAAAACTTGAAAAAATAGTGATATATGTAAGCATTTTTTTATTTTTGGACTTGAGTTAATAGTCAAAATCGTCCCTGAAAGATATCCCGATCTCCATTTTCGTCCCCGAAAGATAAACTTAATCAAAATCGTCCTCGAAAGATTTAAAATTAATCACGTTAGTCCCTCCGTCTATTCTGTTATTAACAACGTTAATTTTGCTGATGTAGCACGTGAGTTTTTTTTGTCAAGGTTCAAATCATTAGAAAATTGGAGCCCCAACCTAACAACCCGACCCGAAGATCACAGACTCTCCTTCTCCTCTACGCGTCTCAGCCTCCATGCCAGTTCCAACAGTTGCTGGCTCCTCGTTGATGTCATTTTTCCTGCCATCACCTACATTAATGCCTTTTCATCAGCTCCCGTCAGTATCTATTTCCATACCCTAACCCACCCAACCCCAAACCCCAAACTGACCTCTCTCTCTCTCTCTGTGTGTGTGTGTGTGTGTGTGTGTGTGTGCAGGTTGGGTCAGCATCCAAAATTGGAGCAATCTCTAGCCTAGCAGTAGAGGCAGAAGCAATTAGGAATGCCATGATACTTGCAAACAATTTAGGGTTATAGAAAGTGTTTATTGAGTTAGATAGCTTACCTCTAGTGCATAATTTGAAATCAAAGAGCAGGATTGGGGACATTGATCCAATATTGTTGGACATCCTACAGTTGGCAAGGGAGGATAACAAGTTCGGGTTCACTTGGACGCCAAGGGAGGGAAATAGATTAGCACATGAAATTGCAGCCATGGAACTCGGTGGAGCGCTGGAGCAATCCTGTACGATTAACCCGCCCCCTGAACTCAGGGTAGTGATCCGACGCGACGTCGAGAGTTGCTGAGGAGCAAGGATCGAACGACGTCAACAGAACCAGTAGCAAGGGCAACAACAGATGACGTCAGGAGCCACGGACAGAGGAGCATACGTCCGAGGAAGCTCAGATCAGGGGCGGAGACTGAACGGGCATATCGTTCAGAAGACGATGACGACGGCGGAAGTTCGAAATCGTCCTCCTTGGTGCAACGACAACCGTGTTCCGCAAGTAGTGCTCTGTGATGCGGCTAACCGAATTGGATTGGGGGTGGAAAGCGAGCACTATACCATTGATGCGGCGGTGGCAGCAGCTGTGGAGCAAGGGCTCTAAGACGCTTGATAGGTGGCGGAGGTTGACGTTCAAGCAAGGCGTGGTAACTCTGCAACATCCGGCGACGGCGGTAGTTACTGGAGACGGTGCACAGCGTGAAGCTTGAAGAACCACCATTGCGGGGGTTGTGTTGCAGCGGGACGGGAATGGAGGCTCGAAACTACTCAGATAGGTTGAAGAGAGATTTTTGGGCTAGGTACGAGTGGATCGAGGTTCTGGGTAGTTAGGGTTCTGTTTCTGTTTCTTGGGTTTAACAGCCCACGACAAAAAAGACAAAAAAAAACTAACGTGCCATGTCAGTAAAATTAACGTTGTTAGTGACAGAATAGACGGAAGGACTAACATGGTTAATTTTAAATCTTTTGAGGACAATTTTGATTAAATTTATCTTTCAGAGACAAAAATGAAGATCGAGGTATTTTTTAAGAACGATTTTGACTATTAACCATGGTTCTGAAAACCGAACCGGACCGGCCAGTTCAACCAAAATAACTGGGAACCGGTCACCTAGCCGGTCCGAATAAGGTTATAAACCGCCTGACAAAAAACTGGTCGAACCGGCGGTTAACCGGTGAACTGGAAGAACCGTTCGATTTTTTAGCGATTTTTGGTTTGAAAATAAAAGTGCTAAACGGCGTCGTTTTGCCTCTTAAAAAAAAAAAAAAAAAGGCTAAACGCCTAACGAAGCCCTAATCCCCTAATTACTCAGAAATCACCCAGAAGCCAGTAGAGGAATCTCCCCTCTTCGCAGTCGCACGCCACCACCATCCTCCTCGCAGCCCACCGCCATCGCCACCGCATCCCGCAACCACAGCAGCGACGACGTTGACCACCGCAACCACCACCGCGTCCTGTTTCGTCGCGGAGCTCGCCTCCTCTTTCGTCGTCGCCGAGCTCGCCTCCTCATTGGTCGTCGCCGAGCTCGCCTCCTCTCTCGTCGCCGTTACTCGCCGCCGGTAATACTCTGTTCTTATTCGGTTATTCCTCCTCGCTGCCTTCTGATTTTCTGTGATTGATTTTATTTATTTGTTTGCGATTTTTGATTTATTTGTTATCTGTTCATGATTTGTTTGTTTGCTGGATGCATGATTTTGTTTTTTTGATTTTCTGGGGTTATTTGTTCATGATGAATTTGGTTGCTGCTTCATGATTCTGGCTTTTGATTTTCTGAGGTTATTTGTTCATGATTAATTTGTTTGTTGCTTCATGATTTTGGTTGCTGAATATCTTATTTGTTCATGGTTTTCTGAAATTATCTTCTGGTCTATGATTTTCTGATTGTTACAGATGGAACAATCACAAAGTAACTCACAGCCACAAGATAATGCTATTCAAGATTCTCAAACTGGTTCATCCAGAGATAAATCTGATCCAGCTTGACAATATTTTACAATGAAGTATGACAAAAATAACAAGGCTCAATATACATGTATTTTCTACTTGAATACTTATAATAGAGGGAGAATATATAGAATGAAATATTATCTTGCAAAAATCTCTGGACAAATTAAAGTTTGTAACAAAGTAACTGAAGATGTTGAGATTGTTGGTGTTGTGGTGGTGCTCTGGGCGACACAGATGGCTCCTCTCCAGAGTAATCAAGCTCATTCTGCAAGCAGTGGAATAAACTTTCACATATGCACTTTACAACCAAGAATAACAAATCCAATAATCTCAAAGCCTAAAGGCATCCCAGAGCAGCCAAACATTGAGTATCACACTTTTCCCAAAACATCTACATATCTAAATAGCTGCCACAACCACACACACAACAACCATAATCGCTTTAATTTTCAGGGTAAGTTATCAGGCTCAAAAATATTTTCTATCCTGCGTAACTACCCTTTTCGATTGCCACAAGATCATCAAGTTCTCAAGTTTCATAATCATATTCACTGTTTAAGATTTTAAATGGATGATCCAGCAAATCTTCAAAGTGGCATAAGATCTACAATTATTTTTTCTACCTCTATCAAGAAGCGGCTTTAGGGCAATTTTGTACTGTCTTGAAGCCCACAAGTAAAATATACAACTTCAAATAAACCATTTCACAGAAACTAAAACTAAAAAGAACATCTCCATACAAACCATCTCTTAATTTAAGAAAATAAAAAAAGAAAGATAGACAGGATTGCAGAAAAACAGAATGAAAAGCAACAAGAAGTGAATTAGCCTACTTATAGATACAACAGACAACTGATAAATAAGCAAGCATCGTTTCTCCACTGAATGTTTCTTAAAACCATGAAAACTTCAACTGATAGTTGAGGAATGAAGACAGCAAGACTGGTATAACATTTCAAAACTATCTTGTACCTCTTTCTCCATGGGCAGTAAAAGAACTCATCCCTGATCATGGGTGGGATTCGGGCCAAATTCTACACAAAATTCTGTGCTGCTTAGCTTAGGCCCTTCAAAAATTCTCATGATCAGGTCAACTTCCGTAGATCACGCACTTTCTTTTCACTAACTTCCACTTCTATAGTCCATATATCTCTCTCATCCCCTTTTACCCCATGTGTGTGTTGGTGTTGTTTGCTAGAGAAATACACATTTCCCCCACTAAGCCACTCTCAATCAGCAGAAGGATTTATGAAAATTTATACATGATACTACCTGAATGTAGTTAAGTATATCAACTGTTGCAACCCTTGATCCTCCCTCTTGTTGTCTCCAGATCCACTGACACAGTTTTTCCTAAAATCATAAAGGGATCCAAGAAAATGAAATAAGAACCAAGAAAACTTTCAAAATTGTTCAATGTTTCTCATACTAGAACCATAGCTGAAAATGGGGACAAGAATAAGGGGTAATATTTTCCATCACAAGCTATCCCAAGTTCTTGAATTGAAACCAGGCTCCAAAAAGCAAACATGTATGAAAACCTGCTGAATGTTAGCAAAATTTCTCGAAAGTGGAAACAGAATATATTTTTGGACACTAATAAAGGCAAGCAAAAATTTTGCAAAAACTTCAAACTTCTAATCTCAACCGTCTCAATTTCATTTGAGAAAAACATCATTTTACAACAATGTAAACCAACCTAGGCAACAGTACTTTCAAGTTTCAGCCTACAAAAAGACAAGAAATCAATCAACGGTTTACTAATCTGATATCACCTGATATCTGATTATATACTCAATCTAACATGGTTCAGTGAATCAAGATAAAGTTATTAGGTTAAATCCACTACATTAAAACACGACAAACAAACCAGCAACGAAATTAACAGAACTAGAATTCAGCAAAAGAATCTTAATGATTTTATTTTCCAAAACAATCATCAGCAATTGAATATCAGCATCTGCTAAATTGAAACTCATGAGCACAGGCACATAGTGATTATTATACCTGAATATGAGCTGAATCCTTCAATCAAATATTACTAGGAGGACTTATTCATTCACCTTAAGAACTATTAGCCGAATTTGGCCACATATTCAATAGTGAAGAGGCTAAGAATTGTTAGCATTCTTTACTCCCATCAATTAAAAAGGTTTCCCTTGGTTTTAACAATTTAAAACCCTAAATATGATTCAGAGAAACACGCAAAAACAGAACAGCATCCGAACATGATACACTACAAGTCCACTTTTCATGCCATCCAACCATAACAATCCAAGGGATTTTTCAGCCTAGGCACAATTTAAAATTAAGATTCAAATTAAAACCATAAAAAAAAATAATTTTATTATTTCTAACTTCCCCAAAAAAGAAAAAAACACGGAGAACAGCCCTAATAAAACCCAAGGGCAAAAACATCAAAGACCCAAAATTACAAAAGCTAAAAATCTTAAGATCTTTGAAGCAACAAAACAAGAAAAACTATTAACTCTTTTTGACTCAGTAGCTTCACCGTGTATTTTACTTTTTTAACCCTCCATCCAATTCTGATTTAAAAAAAAAAAAAAAAAAAATCCCCCCACCCAATACCACGTCGTTGTGTTACGAGGGAAAAAAAAAAACCCCTAATTTCCCACGGGTCGCCCCTCCCCATCCCCAACCTCTGACACTCTCACACAGGCAGCGGCTCTCAGCCTCAGGGTCACACACTGTCACCACAACATCACCGCCTCGTCTCCGCGCCTCTCGCCGGCAACTCTGCTTCGTCTGCGCCACTTCTCGCCTCCCTCTGTGTCGTGCCGGCCGTCTTGGCTCCGCCGTGGCTTGCCTTCTCTGCCTCCGCCTCCGCCTCGTGCCTCCTCTGTCTCTGATACCTCCGTTTCTGTCGTCCTCGTGTTGACTCCCTCCTCTGCTGGCTCTCTCTGCTCGTGCGGTCACCTCTACTCGACGGTGGCCTGCCTCTTCGACGGTGGAACGGCCCCAACCCGTCGCTAACTGCTGACTTTGGTTTTTCTGACATTCTGCAGTGTAGAGGTGAGTTTTTTTTTTATAGTTATTCTATATTAATTTTTTGGACTTCATTTTTGCTGTTTTAATGTAGGTTTAGAAGAGACAAATTGATGCTAACTGTATTTGTATGTAAAACTAATTGATTTAATTTGTTGTTCTCTTTGTTCTTTTTCCTTTCTTGAGGCTTGTATACTAAAGTTGGAAAAACTGAGAGAGATAATAAAGCAGAAGACATTTTTATTAGCACTACAAAATTTGTCTCCTAGCTTGATAATCAAATGATGAAGATTTAATAAGAGGGTCTTCTTCTGGTGTTGTGTAGCACTCTTTAATTTCCTCAGTGGATTAATCACTTTGCAATGGTTTGATTTGGAGGTCAGTGGTAATAAATAAGAGTTTGTTGTTTGTTTTCAAAAGAGAGAAAATGGGAAGGTTCTAGCAGTTTTAAGTTTCAACATGGAATTTTCATTTGAGTTGAAGTTTTTTTTTGTTATATTTGTCTTGTTTTTGATGGAGGATGGCCCTTTTGTTTTCCTTTGCATGTTTAGAACAAAGATGCTAAAAAGTGCAAAAAAAAAAAAAGGGGAGAGAGTGACAGTAGAAGATACATTGTGGCACATAAAAGCATAATCACAAGTCACAGCCACACGGTTAGGCTTTTCTAGAGGAATGTTCATGTTCACAAAACATATTGGAATGCTGCCATATTAGTTTATTTTCCAATGGAATATATTTCCTTGAAAGAAAAAAAAAGTCCTAATTTCAGCATTTGCATTATAACTTTAATTTTCGGGGTGTTTTCTTTTTCTTAATTAATCTCTGGACAATTGATTATTTAAGTGAGACCAGGTCAACTAGTTCAACCAATGACCCAGTAGTCTACTTGGTTCAATTACCAGTTCGATTCTAATAACTATGCTAAAAAATGTAAAAGATCTTCTTTCATTGATAAAAGATCTTTTTTTAACAACTTAATGACACTCAAATAATCTCTAACAGGCATGTTTCATGCCATCATAGTTTTTATAAGCACTTGTATTTCATGTTGTGTTTTTACGGTTTTTCCTTTATTACCCTTCTCTATAAACTAAGAATTGAACTTACCACTTATACTTTTGTTATACAAGCATAGAGCATGAGGGAAATGGGCAAGCACCGCAATTTTGAGCAGTGTGTTATATAAAGCGTCTGCATTCAAAACCGTATAAGGATTCCATGAAATTCACTTTGAAAACTGCAACCAGCCATTTCTTCCTCACTAGATTCTCACTCTTACGCACACCAACTGTTACGACTCTTCCTCTTCCTCTTCCTCTTCTTAACTATCCCCTTCCAACAAGAACAACAACAATAACAACAACAACAACTATCTCTACGCCGTCGTTTCCAATTTACTCCGCCTGCGCACCAATGTCGATTGCCACTCAGCACATTCTTCAGGTGAGGGACAAAATCGAACTTTCGGACATTGAGCGGAGAATCTTCGATAGGCTTCTCGCCACTCTCCGCCACTTTAACCTCCAAACTCAGCTCCGCGTCGCCGGCGGCTGGGTACGCGACAAGGTCCCTCGCTCTTTTCTCTCTACATAGCTCTTTACCTGTAATTTTTCCGTTTGGAGTTTGAATTTGGTTGGTTTTGCAGCTCCTGGGGAAGGATTGCTATGACATTGATATCGCTCTTGACAATATGATGGGCACTGAGTTTGTCGACAAGGTGAGGGAGTACTTGTTGTCCATCGGTGAAGATGCTCAGGGTGTTTGCGTCATTGAGTCGTATGTTCTTCCCAATTTCCCATTCTTATTTCTTTTTTTAAAACATTTTTATTGTATGTTTCTCAAGTGTTACTCTGTTTAGTCATGAAAATTGAATTCTTTGGAGCGATGTAGAACTTAAATGGCATTTTTTTTGGCAGCAACCCTGACCAGTCGAAACATTTGGAGACAGCAAGGATGCATTTGTTTGATATGTGGATTGATTTTGTTAACTTAAGGAGTGAAGAGTATACTGAGAATAGCCGCATTCCTTCTAAGGTATGTTAACATGTTCTTGTTATATGTATATTTCATATTATTCCCTTTTGATTTATTGTCGTATAACATGTTATGCTAATTTCCTCCTAGTTGGAATCACTTCAATGTCTTGTCTTGTTATTGATGAAGGCGATTTTCCTCTATGTTTTGCACACTCCTTGTTTTTTAAGCTAATTTTATGCCAACATGAAATGTTGATTATCTACTTTTGCAATGTGTGCTTGTGTATATTCTCCCCATTACCAAGTCGAGTAAAACCAAATAAAGTTTTTCTTCATGTCTAACAGCAAAGCTTTGGCACACCTGAAGAGGATGCATATAGGAGGGATTTGACAATTAACAGGTATCTTTGTGTGCATATATCTGGGTCTATGGCCCATCATTTTTTCTGTGAATGTTGGTTTGAGTCCTTGTTCGGACATTTTAAATGATAGTTCCCTAAAGCTGTTTGGTTGTGCATGACAGCTTATTCTACAACATCAACACTGGTTCGGTTGAAGATTTCACGAAGAGAGGTTAGAATTGATCTTATTGCCAAAACAAGTATAAGAATTACTTGACCCTCCCTCCCCCTCTTCCCTCCACACATTTCTTTTTTATATCTCCACATGTATCAATCTCTTTGGCACTTTGCAGGGATCTCAGACCTTAAGTCTGGAAGGATAGTGACTCCTTTACCTCCCAAGGCCACCTTTCTTGATGACCCTTTACGAGTTCTTCGAGCCATTAGATTTGGTATACTTTAATTTTTAAGATATTTGCATTTTGTATACCCTGTGAACATTTTTTTGTATGCTTTTATACGAAGCTTGAACTTGGTTTCCAGCTCTGTTTAAGAGAGATGTTTTATTATATATAGGTGCTAGATTTGAATTCACTCTAGATGAAGATCTGAAAGTAGCTGCTGCATGTGGTGATGTGAAAGATGCTCTTGCTGCTAAAATTAGCAGAGAGCGCATTGGAACAGAGGTATGTGCTAACCCTCCCATTCCCTTCAATATGGATACTGAGGAAGTGGTTTTCAATTATGGAATGCTATTGGATATTTTAACGGAAATAGCTTATATATAATATTGAAAATTTAGTCGTCTATGGTCTCCTGTGTGTTGTTTTGTAGGTTGATCTTATGATATCTGGAAATCAACCTGTCAAGGCAATGACTCATATTTGTGATCTGACATTATTTTGGACTGTGTTCAGTCTTCCTCCTGAGTTTGAACCTACTATTTCAGATGGATGTGAAAGGTAAGTTTGCAGGTTTTTTGCCCCCTTGTTTTTAATAGGTTAAAAGGTGTATAATGATTGCAAATCCTTTATTAATTTCACACACATCTTGCGCACATAGAAAGAGTTAGCTGAATATTATTGCCACTTCTACCCAAAAAAAGAAAGAATAAAAAACAATAATGGTCAGTGCACCACTAGCAGCCTTATATATTTGTTGTGAACTTCAAATTTGAAAGAAGTATCATTATACTCATTGAGACGTGTGTTGTTATTGTACTCACACACACAATCCTAATCATATATATATATATATATATATATATATATATATATATATATATATATATATATATATATATATATATATTAAAGTTCATTTCTTTTTTTTCCCTCATCACCTTACATGTTATAAAAGCCTTGTGAAATATAATATATGGAGTTGTTTGTAAAACCAAATCTTATGAAGAATAGAGGTGAAATCCATAAGTTGGATGGGAGATGCATCAATTTTATACATAAATGCATATGGCTCTTCTTGGCTCTAGTATTCATTTAACTTTTGATACAAGATCAGACATGGGTTGAACTTGACAGATGACATGAAGTGCTCAAGGGCAAGGCCCACAAAACCTGTGGATAAGAAAAAATTGTTTGGTTTACTAGCAATATTACAGTAGTAGTTGAACAAATTATGAAGAGACACTTTTCTCACTTTTATTCCTTCCCTATGTAAATGGCTAAACCCTATACTTGTAACATTTTTTTCCCTCTTGGCTCTCTATTTTGTTTTTCACTATACTTTTGCACAAGATAAAATGTTTATCTTTCTTGGCAACGGTGATCAGCTAATTCTTTCACTTTATCCAGACTTTGCATTGCTTACTTGGATACTGCATGGAACCTTGTCCATTTACTCAAAGAGTCAACCTTTACAGTGAGTAATGAGTTTTTCATTTTTACCGTAATCCATTTTCACATATATGGTCACAATAAGAAGTTGTTGTCATTCCATTATCATTTTATTTTTTCTTGATTATATCTGGTCATGATAAATGATTTCTGTGTTGCTTAGGACGAAGAAAGGAGGTTGTCACTTTTTGCTGCTTTGTTTCTCCCACTTAAAAATACCACTTACCAAGTAAAGAAAGCGAAGGTGGTATGTGTCTTGTCCATTCTATGTGATACTATTTTTGAATTTGTAATTTTTTTATTTTTTTTTTTGTGCTTTGAATCGATACATCTAGCAAAGTGTCTAAATTAGAACTCTAGTGTCTTGCTTTGTTCTTTTCCTCTTTTTTTCTTTGGTTTGTGTTTTGGAAGTATTTCATATTAGACATGTAGAAACCACAATCTATATCTTGTTAGACTGTCATGCGACACAAGTAGAGATGACAACCACGCTATTGGACAATCTTGGGAGGGACTATTTGTCTCATTTCAAGGATTGCTAATATTGAGCTCAAGTTTTACCTGATACTCAATTGAAAATGCAGGCTGATTTTATCCACAAAATCTATTTACGAGGAACATTTTAATATTGTTATGTAATGCAGTTTCTTTAGTCAGTTTTCTTGTATTCCAATGACATGCTGGTTTAAGACAATAACATTATTTTGAATTATAGGTTCCTGTTGTCAATTATATTATTCGTGACTCACTCAAGCGAAAATCCAAGGATGCAGAAATGGTCAGTTACCATTTACCCTTAGTAAACCCCAGAATAACAGAGTTCTAACATCTGTAATATAAATCATTTCAGTTTTTCAGAATCTGGTTAATGTTTCTATTGGTTAATGTGTTTGTAATTGTGTTTCAAAATCCAGGTGCTTGATTTACACCGAGCATCGCAGAAATTCTTGTCATTGATTCCTTGTCTTGCATCTAATGAGGGTTTGCAATCTGATGATGTTGGTTGGATGAGACGATTGATTGATGATGTCTCTGTTGCTTCTAGAGTCCGGGTTCTAACAGGTATATTGCTCTTGGTCTGCTACCTTAGTATTGGCAGTTCTTCCTTATTTTTTCTGGTAGCTTAGCTCTTGTTGTCGTCAATCTTCAGTTAACTTATTTTGCTAGTTTTGTAAGTTGTGTTGTATGCTAATTTTATTATGCTTTACTATGTTGTGGTTTTCATCTAAATTATTGGGTTTCCTAGTGGAACTTAGCCATGGACACTCCCCTCTATTCATTTTTTAATCATTGTTTCCTATATATTATTTGCACTTCGCCCAAGCCACAATCTACATTTTGCTTCTTAAGTAATCAAGTTTATTTTAAGCTACTTGCTAGATTACCTCAATTTAATGAAAGGAAATCTGTTTCTCTAGGATGTGACTGCAAAGTTATTTTACATATGGATTGCATCTGTCGTGACCAAGATTTTATATTTGATTTATTTAGGTTTTCTCTTGAGGGAGCTTAAAGATTTATGGAGAGTTGCACTATTGGTATCCATATTATTACATCCCATTGACATTAACAACATTGAGGATGAATCCTTACAATTGCACAAACGGAGAGATCTGTTTAATACAGTGGAGAGTGCTATAATAAAACTAGGTGAGCTGTATTAGTCGTTTAACTTGTACCATTGATGCTTGTAATCTATTGCTTGCATCCTTTGAAGAATGAAGGTGTAAGATGTGTATAGCTTTTACTGAAAATTTACTGCAGCATCTACCTGTTCTACTTCATATTCATGATCCTAGTTTGCTGAGCATTTGAAGTTGTATCTCTTTTCTTTGTTCTATCTATGCTTGGCTTTATTTTAGTTGTAACCTCTACCACTTTAAGTGATTGGGAGCCCACACATTATGTAAATATTAACGTATTTTGGTGGATAACAGGCCTCAACAAAGTTTGGGAGGTGAAGCCATTGATCAGTGGCAAAGATGTTATGAATGTCTTACAGCTTAAAGGAGGAGGACCACTGGTTAAGGAGTGGGTAAGTCATTCTATTTACTGCATTTTTACTCGCACAGTCATGCACACTGAACGCTTACTAAATTTGAGGTTCTAATATATCATTTTCACTTGCAGCTAGAAAAATCAATGGCATGGCAACTTGCGAATCCTTCTGGAACTAGTGAGGAATGCATTGACTGGTTAAGAGAAGCCAATTCTAAGCGTGTAAAGTTGGAGTGATGTCGGAACGCTCATTTGTCTGTTCCGTACCATGCACCGAGATGCCTTGGATGGAGGGAGCATAGCCAGAGTTAGCTGTGTGGACAGCAGATGATACTGGGAATCACTTCATGCACACATGACTTGTGGTTGTCCTGCCGCTTCAAAGTTGTATGAAGCTCACAATTTGGATGAAAATTTGCCTCATACTTGTGGATGAAGAAATATGTGAATAGGAATATAGGATAGATATTTTGGCCTTTCTTTTCTTGTCTAATTATAAACTCTTACTTCCTTTAACATATTGGTCCATATTCGAGGAAGAACATATCCCCCTATTCATTTAGGCATGCTTAGCTAGAGCTTTGTCCATCATATATGGAAGAATTTTGCAATGAGTTTATTTTAGTAAATGGAGATATACTTTTGTTCATTTTATGTTCCTACTCGAAGTTGTTTTGAATTATTTAAAACTCTTAGCTTTATTGTTAAGGTTTTAATAACGAAGCTACTATATGATATCTAAAATTGGGGCGAAAAAAGAAAAGAAGAAATATAAATTTCAAGACTATATATAGTAAGCTTTTTTTTTTATCAATTATTTTGACCTGAAGTTGGTCACTTTGTTGTATTTAGACACTGGAAAAAAAAAACTAAAAACTCAAATAAATAAAGAAATTAATTTTTATGCATTTTCAACATAAAATTGGTCTATATTCAATTTTGCTTTTTTAAATAGAAAAGTTTTTTTCTTCTAAAATCATGAATTTAAAAGCTAACTTTTTTTTATTTGTATCCCCCTTAGAAAGCTACCTCAGATTTTTGTTACTTTATTTTTTATTTGGTTGGCACACCTTTAAAGTTGGTTGCATGCATGTTAATGAAGCATTGCTCATATAGAAAAGTAGCTGGTAGTGACTAGTGAGCATGAACACAACACTTCATATAATAATAATTTCACAATGTCAAGTATCGTATCTCTTTTATCTGTAATATCATCTATACTCAAAATTTATCGAAGGTTATGGGGATAGAATAGAATTTGCACTTGTAATAACTTAACTTACTATAGGGATGACAACACTATACGGATTAGTTTTTTTTTTTTTTTTTGGTTTTCCAAGGTATTCTCCAACCTGACAGGTTAATGACTAATCCGCCGCAGTACTGAGCTCCATTTAAGAGTTTGTCGCTGGTCAATGGGTTATTGCATGCATAAGGCGGTCAGATTAGGATGGGTAATTAGGATGAGTTTTTACGTGTTCGAAGTGGGTAATTAGGATGGGTTTTTAGCTGGATGCGGTCAAATTTGGCTAACACATGCCCTACTCACGTCCCTATCCGTCTCGGTATATATAATATATAAAATATATGTAAAATAATTAATAATATTATATATATATATTTTTTATTTTTACTTTAATTTATATTATATATGTAATGGTAGTTATATAAATTTTGAAATTTAATTTTATTTGTTGGATTTTAATAATTATAAGGGCAGTACCTACCAAAGTGGATTATGCCATTATGGTTTAATTTTTTACTATTCACGGATAAAAACGAGGTGGATTCTATGAAGGTTATTGTAAAGTGGGACGGGATCAGATAGGACAAAATCTCACCCCTATCCATCTATCTCTACTTACTCTGATTCTTTTACATTTAGGTCCTGACTGCCTTAGAATTTGTTTATGGGGCAATGTACCTTATCTTTTCATTCTAATTATAAGGGTTTGATTAAGCTGTTAAGGAAGCAACTGATTTTTATTATTGTGAATGAACTTATTATGCTGTTTAATTATGGCTGTCCGGCTGTGCCTGTATCCCGTGACACACTTAAGTTGATTCAAGCTTATGGTAGGAAGACAGTTTCTACAATTGTTGACAATGAAGATGAAGAAAGACTAAAGGAGTTTGTAAAGTTATTGAAGGCTGCTGCATCTGCAAATTGCGACTTAATATTTGGTTATGTTGGAGTTATACAGCTGGAAGAATCTGCATCATATATGCATGCTTTAATCGTATCAACTTTGACATATGCGTTTATGCTTGTGTATTTGAGAGATGGAGTTATAGTTGAAAGCAGTGTATAAATTAAGCTGGAGACAAGAAGGATTAATTAAACCAACACAAACCAATAATATTATTATCAATGAAACTTGACAATTTCATTTCTATTGGGAGGATGTGTAAACATTTGAGATTGTGTATTTTGATAATTTAAGTTGTGTCCAAACTTTCATTCAGATTCACACACTAGCTCTATTTATTTCTAAGATGACAAGGGCCATTTTTTTCTATTTTAAAGATTCCAATGGTATAATTTCCAGATCAAAGTTGTCAATACATGACAACTCACTTGATATTGAAGGGATCTGAACTAACTAGACTTTGCACTATTCATATTTAATTATTTCAATTTTTTAATTATATATATAATTTTGATATATTATTAATGTAAAATAATTTCATATATCTATTTAATTACATAAAACACATTAATAAAAATAATTATTTTTTTATATTGACTATATAAATGATCATCTAAAAACTAAGTATATATTATGATTTTTCTAATGTTGAGGCGACTGTTACAATTTACTTTCAAAAAACATAATCCTTTTTAGCCATGAAAATTCTTTGTCCGGTAATAATAAGCAAAAAACCACTTACAATTGATTGGTGTACTGACAACACCACCAACACCAAGGTCGTCTTGTATTATATTGTATGCATAAATTCTTCTGATTAATCATTCAGTTATGGTTTTGTTCATATAATTTAATCTTATATATCATATAGTTATAAAAAAAAATTGTCTGTAAAAATAAGAAAAGTTTGTTTATTGTAAATCATAAAAATACTTATATTAACTGTTAATATTAAATATCTCTTACATAACATAATCACATAGCTACAGGGACGGTTCTATGTACAATGGTGTGGGGCAAGCGCTCCCACTACGATTTGAAATTTTTTTGAGTAGTATATGATAATAATATTTATTTGTCCCCATTATATTATTAAATTTGACCTCACAATAATTTTTTACTCAATTTTTGGTACTTAATCGTCAATTTAAAAATTTTATATTAGAAATTCGTTAGAATGATTAATTCTCAAATTTAAACGAAATTATTGTTCCTTTTTAAAAATCAACTCAAAAGAATATTATTTATCTTTTTTTTTAAATTAGCTTTAATTTTTGCATAGCAACTGTATTAATTGAAATAACTTTTTTAACTATAAATATCAATAAGAGTCGACTTCTAATTGCGTTGGGAAGTGGATTTCTATATAATTATTTAGTAATATATATAAAAAGAGAGAAATTTTGATGGTAGTGTTAAGAGAAAAATTATTTAATTTTTTAAAATAGAAAACCTAAAACAATAGAATTTTAAATTATATATTATTATTTAAATTATTATTTTAGTATTGTAATTTATATATTAAATATTTTGAAGGCTAATCATATTTTATAATAATAAAATATAATCATAACAATAATCATGTTATATGTACATAAAAAATAATTATTTGTATAAAATATATATTAAAATATAAAATACACATTAAAAATAAGTTAAATAATACATATATTTATACATATATATATATAATGATTAATAGATAATTTAATATTTAATTTTTTATATATACATATTATTTTTATTATAAAAATTATTATGATGTTATATAAATTTTGTCCCCACTACTAAAATTTTCTGGATCCGTCACTGCATAGCTATGTATTCATGTTATGATTCAATTATTTCTTATTTTAAAATAATGATAGGAAAAAAAAAAAACACTCTTGCATCAAAATTATTTTATAATTTATTTTTAAGGAAACCTTGATTAGAACGTGGTTTTGCTTTGGTGCATGCACATGATTAGAGGAAAAATTAGTGGTATACAAGGTTCTAAACAAGGTTAGCACACAGAAGACTTACCATAAAAGACATAGGCCCCACTACTTAATCCAAATACATCTCAACTTGCCCACTTGCTTCTTCTTGAATGTTGTTGCATTTCTATAATGTATTCATCAAACTTTATATTATTTTTTAAAATAAAATATTAAAGGTTGAGGTTCCACATGTCCTCATATTATTCCAGGGTTCTTCTGGCGGTGAGATAAAACCCTACCATATTTTAATTAATTATTAATATTAACAACAACAGCTAATATTAATGTTATCACAGTTTCTGATACATCCAAAAATAATAATTATATAATATTAAAATTATGTAGAAAATTACAAGCAAATAGAATATAGTAACTGATTACCTAATATTATTTATTTTATAAGAGACGATAATGATCCGATTTTATAAATTTCATTATTTTCTCCGGACAGAGAAAAAAAATATCAAAAAGAAAATTCTCTGATAGTGTATTAGTGTTACCAAATTGGCAAATTCAGCAACAAACTGACTTATCTACAAAGTTCAATTTTTTCAATCGGAACTCATCAGAAAAAAAAAGAAAGAAAGTTCAACTTGCAACTTCAGTATTTGGTTCCAGATTGTGATATTTTTATTTTTATTTCTCTTTTAGAATAGTGATTTATAGTATCAGCAATCAATTTTTCGGATAATTGTTTCTTTTTTTCTTCGGTTTTTCTGATTGGCAATCAATTTCAAACCTATAGCAGAGAAAAAGCATCAAAGGAATAGAGACTCATTTGATTCTTTTTGGGGAGATGGAAGCTGATGTATCTATTTTTTTTGCTGTGTTTCCAAAACCCTAAATAGTAAAAGAAAATCCCCAAATTTCTTCCATCGCTTTCTGATTTGCATGATTTTCAACCAAAAGCTTTGCCCTTTTGTTCTTTTCAAATCTTTTGCACTGATGGGTACCTCGAATCTTCTCCTCTTTCTCTTCTCTCTGCTGGGTTTGTGTGCTTTGTCAGCTGCCAAAGTGGTGCTGATTGGGAACAACATCACTCTCTCCTTCGATGATATCGAAGCTAATTTCGGTGAGTTTTCTTCTTTTTTGTGTGCATGTGATGTGTGTTTTAACTTTTAAGTTGTTTAGTTAATGAGTTGAATGTGATTTTGGTTCCTGAGTATTTGGGAGTGGTGAAAATTTCAACTTAAGTAGTGTCTTTGGTGAAGCTCTGTCAGTGGGAAACTGATTCGGCTGAAACTATGTCTGAAACCATCTGCAAAACGAAGGCAAAAAAAAGTTGAGAAAAAAAAAAATAGAAAAAAGGATTTGATTTGATGCTGAAAAATATCAAATTGTGAACACTGACGTGTGGTATTTTCCAAATGTTTGTAGTGCTGCTGATGGTAATTTTGTTTCTTAATGATCTGTTTCTTGACACAAATGCTGTTTTCATTTCAGCTCCGACGATCAAAGGGTCTGGAGAATGTGGGGTCTTATATTCGGCAGAGCCACTTGATGCTTGCACTGACCTCACGAACAAAGCTCCACAACTTCCGAATGCGAGTTTGCCTTTTGTTTTGATGATTAGGGGAGGATGTAGCTTTGAGGAAAAGGTCAGAAGAGCACAAGCGGCTGGCTACAAAGCTGCAATTGTCTATGACAATGAGGATAGTGGTGTCTTGGTTGCAAGTAATGACCAATTCTTACGTGCAACAGCATATTGTTGTTTATCATTCTCATCCTGCATGCAATTTGCATTAAGCTTGGTTTTCTCTACTGATAATGTGAGTCATCAAATTCAGTCACTGGTTGTAGCAAAAAAAAAAAAAAAAAAGAAAATTGCTACGTAGATTATAAAAAAATCACTATAGTGGCTTTAGGTTCTACATTAAAATGGTTGTTGTAAACCTAAAATGAGATTATGATGTTTTCCATGGAAGTTGGATTAAAATGATAAGTTAGTATGATTTAACTTGGAAGGCATAAGGCTTGAAGTAATCTTTCATAGTTGAGTGTGTCTGTATGTTGTGTTTGTATGTTCGAGACACAGATTCTGATAGCTTTAGACCATCCAATCATGTGAAGTGATCTTTCATTGTTGTTTTCTGTATGTTTGAGTAGTTCCTTGTTTAAGCTGGATGGTAAGTCATAAAATTTTAAACAGAATGCAAGATATATGTTTTCCACTACAAATGTCTGGATATCCTCCAATACAAGATGGCGAGGGAATTATTTAATTTCTAATCAAGTATATATGCTTTTCTTTTTATGAGCATTTTAACACTGAAGAACCAAAATTTATTTATGCATGCTATCTGGGTTTGTTGGTTGGTAAGCTTATGCTGGTAAGCTGGTTGGAATGTTAAAGAGAGAATCATCTTCATTGTTTTACCTAGTAGTGACATATTTTGTCTCCGTTGGAGTCGGGATAAACAAGGATTGAACAACTATTTGGAAAATTTTAACTTCTATGAACATTTGAACACTGATGAACTAAATGCAAAGGATGCTCCTAAAGTGTCATACTCTTTACATGGAAGTTTGGATCAGCAAGGACTGAACAACTGTTGAAATGTAGTAACTAGTAACTTGATTAAAATACATTGTTAAAAGCTTTGTGAAAAGGATGATTAGTTGATAACCCAGCCTCATACAATACATGAGTAAAAGGTTCACAATATGAAGGATGTAAGTTAACTAAGTTCATGGTGAAAGTATGGCCGTTAAAGATGATTTATTACTGGATAGATGTCCATATTTTTTTTCCCCTTTCAATATACGTGTATATCATGTGTTGCGTATATCTAATTCACTATTATGTTGGATTCCAGTGGCAGGAAATTCTGCTGGCATAAGAATACATGCTGTGTTTATATCAAAAGCTTCAGGTGAATTACTAAAGGAATACGCCGGAAGGACTGATGTGGAGCTATGGCTTATTCCAAGTTTTGAGAACTCAGCATGGTCGATCATGGCAATTTCATTTATTTCCCTACTAGCAATGTCTGCTGTGCTTGCCACCTGTTTCTTTGTTCGTAGGCATCGCATAAGAAGGGAAAGGCCTCAAGCTTCTCGTGTTCGTGAATTTCATGGTATGAGTAGTCGCCTAGTGAAAGCAATGCCTAGTTTGATATTTACTGCAGTCTTAGAAGACAACTGTACCTCCAGAACATGTGCCATATGTCTTGAAGATTATTGTGTTGGAGAGAAGCTCAGGATACTTCCTTGTTGTCACAGTAAGTCTTCCAATACCAAATCTTACTTCGTCTTCAGATGCAATCCATTCAAAATAATTGTTTTCTATTTTCAAAAAAAAAAAAAAAAGAGGATATTCTCGTGTTGGGTTCTATGGTCTGGTTTGAATTTAGTGGTTATTGTTTGATGTTGACTACCAAATCCAATGCTATTCTGCATTTAACGTACATAACCTGCTAGAATTAAGCTGAACACACAAAAAAAGGTTTACGAGACAAACAAGTTGAAAAATATAATAAAATATTGTATCCTGGATTCATCATTACATGATTGCTGAATTGCATGTGTATAAAGTTCCCTCAAGATTTGGAAATTCCAAAAAACTGAGCTATCTTAACTTTCCCAAAGTCATACTTACACGTACTAATTGGGAATATGTTCATTAGATGCTCTGACAAATGTTCTGGTGATGAAACATATAAATAAATTTTATTAGAAGAGAAGAAAATCTGCAAAAAGAGGATAAGACATCCTTATAAAAATATTTTTATTTTCAGAAAAAAGTAACAGCTTAGACCTATGGGGAAATTAAAGTGATAAACCATGTAGCAATTATGATAGCCCCTCTGAATAGTAGCTTTAAAGTTCTGCCATATTAGCAATCTAGTCCCATATACACTAAAACACTGTAAAACCGAGGACCGTCATGAAATCTTTGGCCCTTTTTCATAAGCTAAAACTTCTGAACTTAGGAGAAACTGATGTAATTGTAATCCCTATCGTAGATACCAAATAGCCTAAACCAAAAAGAATCTGCCACAGGTAAGAAATCGGCGAGCACTCAGCTTGAAAGCTAAGTGAACTAGTTGAATCAGATCTGGAGAAAGTAGAATAAGAGACTCTGAGGTCCTGGTACCATGTCAACTAACTAAGCAAATAATGCTAAAGAAGATTAATTTCAGCATTCTGCTTTGGCATTGCTTATATTGATGCTTGTTGTATTTAGGTCTAATTCCATTTTTCCTAACGTGTTATATGCAGAGTTTCATGCTATATGCGTGGATTCTTGGCTTACCTCATGGAGAACATTTTGCCCCGTTTGTAAGCGTGATGCAAGAACTGGTTTAAGCGAACCTCCGCCTTCTGAGTCCACGCCTTTGCTTTCGACCAGCCCAGCATCTGTATCATCCTCCATCTTATCTTCTACAAGGTCATCATTAGCGTCATCCCCAGCTATTCAAATTGCTCGTCCACCTTCACATGCCTCGTCCGTTTCTCGCAACCACTCTTTAGCTAGCACCCCTTACGTTCAGCCGTCTTATAGGTCCTACCGACAATCCCCATCGCTAAGCATCAGTCGAAGCTCTGTAGACCTTAGGAATGCATCCCAAAGATCTCTAGCTTCTCACTTGAATTCACCACATTCCATGGGCTACCCATCTTTGTCTTCTCTTAACTCGAGGTTCATGTCTCCTTATGTTCCAAGTCCAAGCAATGCTTCTGTAAGTATTCTCGGGTCATCAAGTCACCGACAGCATCCACTCCGATACAGTGAGTCAGCTGCGAGTTTCTCGCCATTTGCATCCGCAAACTCCCTCCCAGAGTGTTAAAACTGTTGATCTGATTCCATCACAGGGTTCAGATGCCCATGCAGTTGATCCTGTAATTGGCAAGTCACCCTCCCTTCAATGCGGCAACCACGACTCCCCCAACCTCCGTGTCCCTTTGCCGAATTACCCATTTCTTGGCGGCCGGAGTAAATTGTATAACACCTTTGTGATTTCAGTTTTATTTTTACATTTGGTGATCGAGGTTCTAACAATGATGTTGCTTAGAGTCATCATTGTATTGTGTGTGTTGAGTTTTTTGAATTGTTGATGCTTTTACATAGCCTTGATTTCAAAGTATGTATAGTACTTTCTTGTTTCTTCAAATAACTGCTGACACAAGAAAAAAACGTTGGGCTGCATGGAAAGATTGAACCAAGATAGTTGTTTATGTTTGAATTCAATGATAACAAGACCATGTCATACTTGGGAGTTGAGGATTGTCTTGTCTTATCACTTATGTCTATACTTCAGCATGTAAATTGTAACATTCAGTTTGAGATAATACATGTAAAATTGATCCGTGAGATTTAGCTTTATGGTTCATTAATAGTAGATTTTCCGAAGGTTTTAGCATAGGCCCATCTAGTTATAGATATTAGTTGAGATTTCTCCAATTTGTAATATGATTTTGTTCCTAATAATTGAACTAGGAACATAAAAGCAATTTAAGCAGTTAACTTTTATTTTTTGGTTGTGGATATATGGGCTTATTGTTGTGAGTGCTGAAGTATATAGGGCCTGAAAAGAGCAGTTATATAAAAGGCTCATAAGGTGGCTTGGCCCACTACCTAAACGGGCCTACCTTTACTATTCTAAACAGGAAAAAAATTAATTAAAATATTGTATCTATAATCACTATTTTGTGAGAAAAAATAATAGAGATTTAAATAATAATATTTGTTAAAATATATTATTCTTTCAGTAAGAAGTTATAAGTCTAATATGTATTATTTATTTAAAATTAGAAATGATATAAGATAAGTTCGTTTTAGTAGTCTAATAACCTCAAGTTTAAAATGAATTAAAAATAGTGTTTAGTTATAAAATATTATTAAATATTATTATTCGTCTTTTATAAAAAAATATATTATATTGATGTTTGAGAAAAAATATAACTAAATTATTTTATTCTTTAAGTATAATAAACTGAATGTAAGTCACCAAAAAAAAAAAAACTGAATGTAATTTTAAAATTGTATTAATTAGAGTACTTTTTATTTTTAACAGGAGCTGGCTGAATTCTATATTGGTTAACTAGCGAAATTGTATTTTAAATCCTTCTTAGTTGAAAAACAAATTTTACTCCGTGCCTTGTTATTTAATTCGATTTTGTTTTTCTGCTTTTTATTATTTAAAAAAGTTAGGTAACATGTGCTTTAACAACACATGATAAATTTATTATTAACAAAAAATTTTAAATATTTTTATTTAATAAATACAAAATAAATTTAACAAAAATTTTTTTTTTATATATATATTTTTTTTAAATTTTAAGACATTTAGCTAAAATGGTGCAGAAGTCCTCAAAAGTTGCCGACTTATTACACTAAGAAAGATATTTATACGAAGTTATCAATTATTTGTTGGTGGAGGTAGACAATTCTTAGGGTGGTCCAAATAGCATTGTTTCTCTATTAAATAAATCTTTCTTTAATCTAAAATTTTTCTCCCTTCTTGAGTGCCGCCAGCCGCCTTTAGCCATTCAGCTTGTTAAATAAAAAAGCATATGATGGAGAAAGGATAGCAATTCAACTAATTTTGAAAAACAGCAATTCTATCACATTTATTTGCTTTTGTATCACGTTCCTACATGAATATTGCAGTATGCTCAACACAAGTTGGAAAGCACAACAAATTAAAGGAAAAAGAAATTGCTTTCTTCTCCCCTCATTATTGAATTGAAATAACCATCAAAATAAGGTGAAATTTCAAGTGCACTTGACTTTACATCAAGTTGATAACTGAGAATCGTTAGATGAGTTTTCACCTAAAAATAATTGTTTCATTGCAACTACTGCTCTTAAATCTTGACATTCACACGCTGCTAACGATGGAGTCACTGTACCCATTCTTCACATCATAGAATCTTGACCAAAGCATCACCCCTCCATACTTCGGCGACTTCTTGATCTCCGGCAGGATCTGATTAGTCAACACATCAGGAGGAATGTAACCGCTCCCGGCTGCAGCCGGCAGCCCCAAGAATATGTTGGTTGCGGGGACGGTATTCGTCCACCGTGACCAAGAATTGAGAAGATTAGTTATGTTACCGTTGGCATAAGAGCAAGGAGGGTTGTTATAGAACTGAACCCAAACAAAGTCGAAGAGCCCTGTGTTAATGGCAGTCCCTAAAAACCTATCGGGAATTGGACACTGAGGAGCAGCAGCAAGGTACACCTCCCTTCCCCTTCGGCTATAAGCCTTGAGGAACCGCGCGAGGTGGTCCCAATTTGCAGTTGACCCGAGCTCAATGTCGAAGTCTATGCCATCCAAAACAGCATCCCCTAACGGCCGTGAAGGTGACTTGCCACCCAAGAAAGTGTTCCACAAGAACTTTGATACATTTCTTGCATCCTGAATTGAAGATAAGGAGTAGTTGCCGATGCCGCCGCCGATGGAGAGCAAAACCTTGATCCCTTTGCTCTGGCAATCCTTGATTTCAGCACTGAATTTGGTGCATGAATTGAGGATGGAGGGGTTGCAGTGGCCAGCGAGGTTCATTTCTGGGGTCTGGCCATTGCCAAACTTGTTGAGGAATGCTATGTTAACGTGGGAGTATTTGGCAGTGCCACATGCTTCAGATAAGGTTCCTTCATTGCCGTTTTGTCCCCAGTATATAGCTATGCCACCTCCATGTGATGTTCCAACAAGAAGGAGGAGGAGGGACAAAATAGCATTACACTTGTTTGCCATCTTCAAATTAAAAACTTTCACATTTAATGATATTTATATAGATTTACAGGTTGAAGATTGGTACCAAAATTCTATGTTAACAAAAAGATAATGTGGGTTGACAAAAGAGGGAAGCCATTTCCCACTTGCCATCAAGGGAATAAGTCAACGTTTAATAGCCTTCCAACTACTCCATATTTGAGTATTAAGCTCTTTCTAAAAAACACATCCAAAAAAAAAGCGCCACCGACCGTCATCCTGATTTTTTTAAATTAAAAAAATGATATTATACCCTCTTTTGTAGAAATTTTTATAGGAAAAACAAGAAATAATTTTTTTTTTTATTTTTATTAGTTAATTTTTGTTCCCGATCTGCCTACTGGCCACACCCAACGATCCTCAGATCTGACCCATCTCCACGACAATCGAGCCCAAACGGAGGCCAACCATAATTCGAGATTTGAATTGATACGTTATTTAACGATGTTCCATAAATTGAGATGAAGCAAATCACAACAATTCCTCAAATCAATGGATTCTAACAAACTCCAAAAGTTTTCGTAAATAGAGAGATCTTAGCTCCTCCAAGGTATGAACTCAACCCCTAGTTTTCACCTTATCTCTTTGAATATTCTTTGACTTGAGTGTATCAGCTCTCATAATAATTAGTTTGAGATAAAGAGTTTAATTTTAATGTACTGATAGTACAATTATATTTATTTTTTTAGATGATTATATTTATTTTTTTAGATGATTATTTACGTAATTAATATAAAAAGTAATTATTTTTATTAATATGATGTTAAGTAATTAGGTACACGTCTAAAATTATTTTAGATTATAATGTATCAAAATTAAATTATTGAGATCATATAAAATTGATCCGTGAGATGCAGCTTTATGGTTTTTTTTTTTTTTTGGACGGGGACCGGCCGACAGACCAGCTCAAATCCAGAACAGAGATCCATACCCTCCTAAACCGACCCGTTATACCCGACCCAACCTGTTATTTCTTTCTGTATCCCACCCTTGCCGCTAGAGTAAGCAGCTCATCGAGGTTCTTCTCTGCAGCTAGCTGGCGACCCCTGCATGGTTGCTGGCGCCACCGGGTTGTGGACGACGAGTATTGAGGACGACGAGGAGTTCTCCCATCTGAGCCGCCGTTACACCACCTTGTCTCCTCAGCAGTACCCGGGCCTCGCCAACAGCACCCTCCATCCCATTTAGTTGTAGATAATAATTGAATTTTCTCCCATTTGTAATATGATTTTTTCCCTAATATATGGGCTTATTTTTGTGAGTGCTTCTTAGGAAGTGTTTAGGGCCTGGAAAGTACAGTTACATAAAAGGCTCATAAGGTTGCTTGGCCCACTACCTAGATGGGCCTACCTTCGCTAATCTAAACAGAAAAAAAATTAATTGAAATGTTGCATCTATAATAGAGTGCTTAGTTTCTTCCTTTGTTTAAACAAATGTTAGGAGATTTGAATTTACGTACATAAGTAGTAAACACTTCGTCAGAAATTCAGATTTGCATTGATTAATATTTAGCCTGCCGGTTAAAGAATATTGAAAAAAAAGTTGCATATTAGGTCACCGAAAATATTATTGGGTTAGGATATTATTCTACCCCAATACAAATTGCTGAATTAAGACACTACTTTTTTTTGTCTATAATCATTTACATATATTATGAAAACCTAAATATAAAAACTTATGGACATAAGCTTCGAAATCGGTTTCTTTAATCCTATACGAAACGACCAAGTCTTAAAACCACTTTTATGTCCTATGTTATAAATAACTTAAAATTACATTTATTATACGCATTAAAACGTGGGTGTTTGACACATGAAAATTTAAAGCCTCCTTCGTAATATGAAAGAAACAAAATAGGATTGAATGCAGAAAATTCCTTGACATTAAAAGCCTGTGTTTTGTGGTGCATTCCTAATTCTCTTAAAACACAAGAAGCCTTTATTACTGCTGCTGGAGACACCACAATCTTACAAATATTGTTAATTCTGACAACAAATAGGTGTTTGCATTATTTAATTATTTTGGCACAGGCAATTTTCAATAGTTAATAATAATTTTGAGACAGCTTGGGGATTGATGCAAAGACTTTCATCACTTACTTGTGCGTTAGACAATGGTCATCACTATTATAATCTTCAATTTTTCATTAAAATAATGATGCCTATGTATATGGTTGCTTCCCAATTGCTTCTTTATTTATTTATTTATTTTTTTGATTGAGACCAATTCTATTTAATTTATTTGTTATAGGATCTGTAATTCTTTCATATTTTTTTTCCAGAATATTAATTGTATGATTTGCTCTTAAAGTCTTACGTGTTTTTAGATAGATCATAGATGTATGATTTGCTCCACTGTACCCTACTTGTAAATAGGGCAACACACTACATATACAAATTAAATTAACTTTTACGTGAACTAATAAATAAACATATTATTTAGTCACTAATATTTATACAAAATACTAATTTTATTTCTAATATTTTAAAACATTTTATTTTTATTTTTATTTTATTTTAGTTTTTCGATCAAAATTATAATTTTTTATTCTAAATATCCCTCTTCCATATGTATTACCATCTTCTTTTAGATAACGACAATAATTATAATTGTGATAGTCATAAAAATAGTTATAGTGATTCGAAAATGAAATTCAAATAAAATTAAATAAAGATAACTTGAAAAAGTTATATAATCGAATTCGAATGTGTTAATATTTTAGAAGAATTTTTTTCTTAAAAAAAGAAATTAAAGAAGAAATTTTTAAATTTAGCCTTTAATTCGATATAAAATCTTATTTTACTGGTGTTAAATTTGGGTTTTTTTCTCTTCTTTGTGAGGCCCAGGTCCAACATTTTGAGGGTGTCTCTTTGCACCCATTGTTCCACAACTCTATTCAGATTTTGGAGGTCATTTGAGAGAAAGAGACTAGCCACCAAAGAGAGAAAGAGAAGGGGAAAAACAGAATTTCCGTTTTTGCCCAAAGTAGTAAATTTCAAATGGCAATTTCTCAGTTGTTCACCGTTGGATCGGCTTGAAATTTAAACTGTGTGTTTCTATCATTTTTTTCTTCATTCTGGTCGGTGGAGATGTTGATTGAAGATTTGCAGTGAGAGAAATTGGCTTCTCAAGAAAGAAATTAGGTTTCCCGTTTTTACACAGAGCAGCAATCTTGGAACGGCATATTCTCATTCTTTCACCGTTGGATCGACGTAAAATTTAGATTGTAGATTCTTCACATCTTGTTCTTTATTCTGAACGGTGAAGATTTTAATTGGAGGTCTATAGAGAGAGAAATTGGCTTCGACATCAGCTCTATTTTTTTGGGTATATTTCATCTTCTTGCTTCTAATTTGTAAGCTTTGGTGCTTTGATGTTTTGGCTGGTTATATGCACGTTTTTTTTTGCTTTGTTTGAGACTCTCTTATACCTTATTTGATTATAGTGAAGCTATTTCATTAGTCTGAACGACCCGTGGTTTTTACCTCTCACATTGAGGGGTTTTTCACGTTAAAATCTCGGTGTGTTTTTGTTATTGTTTTACTTGCTATATTTGCTTGTTATAGTTGCTGCCATATTGTGTTGTGAGTGCTTCCATATTGTTCTTGCGTTGGACATTTGTGTCGTTTTCGCTGTTAGGCTCTTTCATACTGGCATTAGAGCTTGTTGGTATTTTTCTGGGCTTGTGATTTTGTGAACAATGGAAGCTAATACTAATACTAGTAGGATGATCACTCTTAATGGTCCTAATTATGATTTGTAAAAGTCAAAACTGGAAGATTTGCTTTATGTCAAGAATTTTCATCAACCAGTTTTTGGTACAAAGAAGCCTAATGATAAGTCTGTTGATGATTAGACTTTGTTGCATAGACAAGTATGTGGATATATTAGGCAGTGGGTTGACGATAATGTGTTGAACCATATTATTGGAGAGACACATGCTCGAAATCTTTGGATTAAGCTTGAACAGTTGTATGCTCGGAAAACTGGGAATAACAAGATATTTTTTATCAAGCAGTTGTTAGCTTTGAAGTATACAGATGGGACATCAATGACAGATCACTTGAATAACTTCCAAGGAATTATGAATCAGTTATCTTCCATGGGTATCAAGTTTGATGAAGAGGTTCAAGGATTGTTACTTCTTGGCTCCTTACCAGATTTGTGGGAAATTCTCAGAATGTCATTATCTAATTTTGCTCCTGATGGTGTAATCTCTATGGATCTTGCCAAGAGCAGTGTTTTGAATGAAGAGATGAGAAGAAAGTCACAAGGTACATCGACTACACATTCAGATGTTCTTGTTTCTGAGTTTAGGGGGAGAAGCAAAAGTCGAGGTCCTAAAGGTAGAGATCAAAGCAGAAGCAAGTCTTGAGGAAAGTATAAGAATATTGAGTGTCATCATTGTGATCAAAAGGGACATGTGAAGAAATTTTGTTGGCAGCTAAAGAAGGAGAAAGCCAAGGCAAGTAAAGACAAGAGCACAAATAAAGATGATGGTAGCAAAGAAGACAAGGTTAATGTAACTCATGATGATTTTCTTGTTGTTGAGGAGTTTGAATCTGCTAACCTTGTTGATAATAACACTAGTTGGGTGATTGATAGCGGTGCTTCTATTCATGTTACATCTAGGAGGGATTTGTTTACGTCCTATACTCCTGGTGATTTTGGTGATGTGAAAATGGCTCATCAAGGTGTTGCAAAATGTGCCGGTGTTGGACAGGTTTGCTTAGAAACCTCCAACGGTACCAAGTTGACTTTGAAGCGTGTGAAGCATGTTCCAGATATTCGGTTGAACTTACTTTCTGTTGGTAAATTGTGTGATGAAGACTTGGATAGATCATTCTCTCATAATAGTTGGAAGCTCACCAAGGGTTCCATAGTTGTTGCTAGAGGTACTCGACACTCTACTCTTTATTTAACTCAAGCAAAGATTGTAAAAGATGTTGTTAATGCTGCTGAGTTTGTTGATGAAACTGATTTATGGCATAAGAGATTATGTCATATGAGTGAGAAGGGCATAAATATGTTATCCAAGAGGAATCTTTTATCTGGTTGTAAGGTTGCTTTGCAAAAGTGCAACCATTGCTTTGCTGGGAAATAAAACAGGGTTTCTTTCAAGAGCCACCCACCTTCAAAGAAGTCAGAGATACTTGACTTGGTGCATTATGATGTATGTGGGTCGATGAAGACAAGAACACTTGGAGGATCTATCTATTTTGTAACCTTTATTGATGATCATTCTAGGAAATTATGGGTTTATACTTTGAAGACCAAAGATCAAGTTTTGAATGTGTTCAAGCAATTTCAAGCTTCTGTTGAAAGAGAAACTGGGAAGAAGTTGAAATGCATTCGTACTGACAATGGTGGTGAGTACTCAGATCTATTTGATGCTTATTGTAAAGAGCATGGTATAAGACATCAGAAGACTCCTCCGAAGACTCCTCAGTTGAATGGCTTGGCTGAAAGGATGAACAGAACATTGGTTGAAAGAGTTAGGTGCTTATTGTCACAGTCTGGATTGGCAAAATCCTTTTGGGGTGAAGCTTTGAGCACTGTTGTTCATGTCTTGAACCAGACACCATGTGTTCCCTTGCAATTTGAAGTGCCAGAGAAGGTATGATCAGGTAAAGATATTTCTTATGATCATTTAAGAGTCTTTGGATGTAAAGCTTTTGTTAATATTCCTAAAGATGAGAGATCTAAGCTTGATGTAAAGACTAGGCAATGTATTTTTATTGGCTATGGCATGGATGAGTTTGGTTACAGGTTTTATGATCCTGTTAACAAAAAGGTGATTCTGAGTAGAGATGTTGTCTTTGTTGAAGACCAAACATTGAAGGATGTTGATAATGCGGAGAAGCCAATGGTTCAGCCTAGTGATGATTTTTCTGACTTGGATATTACTCCCTCTATGCTTATGGTAGAAGATGGTAGAGTTGAAGCTCAAAATAATGAGCATGATATAAGTGCAGGTGAAGATGGAATAATTGATCCGATACTTGATGAAGTTGGTGATGATGATCAAGATGAAGAACCAGCTTTAGAAATTCCTGCAAATGCACTTAGAAGGTCTACAAGAGAGAGAAAGCCTTCGTCAAGGTATTCTCCACATGAGTTTATTTTGTTGACTGATGGGGGAGAACCTGAATGCTTTGGAGAGGCTGTTGAAGATGAAAGCAAAGCTCAATGGCTTGAAGCTATGCAAGAAGAAATGAAGTCCTTGTTTGAGAATAATACCTATGAGTTAGTGAAGCTACCGAAAGGTATGCGAGTTTTGAAGAACAAATGGGTATTCAGAATCAAGAATGAAGAACACAATTCTAAGCCTCGGTATAAGGCTAGATTGGTTGTTAGAGGTTTTAGCCAGAGAAAAGGTGTTGATTATGAGGAGATCTTTTCTCCTGTTGTGAGGATGTCATCCATTCGTGCTGTGCTTGGATTAGCAGCGTCTCTTGATTTAGAGATTGAGCAAATGGATGTGAAGACAGCTTTTCTTCATGGTGATTTAGACAAGGATATCTACATGGAGCAACCGGAGGGCTTTGTTGTTAAAGAAAATGAAGATTTTGTGTGCAAGCTTAAGAAGAGTCTTTATGGGTTGAAGCAAGCTCCAAGACAGTGGTACAAGAAGTTTGAATCTGTTATGGGGAAGCATGGTTACCGTAAGATAACTTCAGATCATTGTGTATTTGTGCAAAAATTTTCTGATGATGATTTTATCATTCTTTTACTTTATGTGGATGATATTTTGATTGTGGGTAAGAATGCTTTGAGGATTAATGAGTTGAAGAAACAGTTGAGCAAGTTCTTTGCTATGAAAGACTTGGGTCCTGCCAAACAGATTTTGGGCATGACTATTACTCGTTATAGGGATTCCAAGAAGCTTTATTTGTCATAGGAGAAGTACATAAAGAAGGTGCTTCAAAGGTTTGGCATGAATGATGCCAAATGTGTTGCTAGTTCTTTTGCTCCTCATTTTAAATTGAGCACCAAGCAGTGTCGAACCACTGATGAGGAGAAACAAGCAATGGATGAAATTCCTTATGCCTCAGCTGTTGGAAGCTTGATGTATGCTATGGTGTGCGCTAGACCAGATATTGCTCATGCGGTTGGTACTGTGAGTCGTTTTCTCTCTAATCCAGGTAAAGAACATTGGAATGCAGTTAAATGGATTATGAGATATCTCAAAGGTACAACTAACTTGAGTTTGACTTTTGGTGGTGAGAAACCTTTGCTAGTTGGCTTTACTGATGCAGACATGGCAGGAGATATTGATTCTCGAAAGTCTACTTCAGGTTATTTGGTCAAGTTTGCAGGGAGAGCTATTTCATGGCAGTCAAGGCTACAAAAGTATGTTGCACTTTCTACCACAGAGGTAGAGTTTATTGCAGCAACTGAAGTATGTAAAGAGTTGTTGTGGATGAAGAAGTTTCTTGCAGCACTTGGTTTTAAGCAAGACCGTTATGTGTTGTTGTGTGATAGCCAAAGTGCTATTCATCTTGCCAAGAATTCTATTTTTCATGCAAGATCTAAACATATTGATGTTAGGTATCACTGGATACGGGATATGTTAGATTCCAAGTTGTTGGAACTTGAGAAAGTTCACACTGATGACAATGGTGCTGATACGATGAGTTTGAAAAGTTTGAAACATGTTGTTTGATCGCTGGAATGGCGAGAGCCTCCACCTAGTCGAGAAGGGGGAGATTTGTTGGGTTTTTTTTCTCTCCTTTGTGAGGCCCAAGCCCAACATTTTGAGGGTGTCTCTTTGCACCCATTGTTCCACAACCCTATTCAAATTTTGGAGGTCATTTGAGAGAAAGAGAGTAGCCACCAAAGAGAGAAAGAGAAGGGGAAAAACAGAATTCCCGTTTTTGCCCAAAATAGTAAATTTCAAATGGCATTTTCTCAGTTGTTCACCGTTGGATCGGTTTGAAATTTAAACTGCGTGTTTCTATCATCTTGTTCTTCATTCTGGTCGGTGGAGATTTTGATTGGTGATTTTCGGTGAGATAAATTGGCTTCTCAAGAAAGAAATTAGGTTTCCCATTTTTACACAGAGCAGCAATCTTGGAACGGCATTTTCTCATTTTTTCACCGTTGGATCGACGTGAAATTTGGACTGTAGATTCTTCACATCTTTTTCTTCATTTAGAACGGTGAAGATTTAAATTAGAGGTTTGCAGAGGGAGAAATTGGCTTCGACAGAAGCTCTGTTTTTTTGGGTATATTTTCATCTTCTTGCTTCTAATTTGTAAGCTTTGGTGTTTTGATGTTTTGCCTAGTTATATGCACGTTTTTGTGCTTTGTTTGAGACTCTCTTATACCTCATTTGATTATAGTGGAGCTATTTCATTAGTTTGGATGACCCGTGGTTTTTACCTCTCACATTAAGAGGGTTTTCCACGTTAAAATCTCGGTATGTTTTTGTTATTGCTTTACTTGCTATATTTGCTTGTTATAGTTGCTACCATATTGTGTTGTGAGTGCTTCCATATTGTTTTTATGTTGGACATTTGTATCGTTTTCGCTGCTAGGCTCTTTCAAAATTATATATAAGCATTTTGTTCCTTGATATTGTTAGTGTCACAAATTAAAGAATACAAAGATTTAATTATATAACATGAGCATTAGGTCAGAATAGGATGTTGAAGTATCATGAGTAGTGAAAGCAGGAGAAGGACCACTAATAATATAATTAAGATAGCAAATAAAATAACACATATAATGGATTACATGAATTAGAGTTCAAAATTATTATTATTCTTATTGCCATATAAATTCTTTGCCAGCCACATGGCTTGAAACTTCGCACTGGTTGCTCAATAAGACTTCCATTTATGTCACTTTTGTTTTGGTGCCATTTATATCTTCACCTTTTCTTTTAAAATTTTCTGTAACTATTTATGTCACTTTACATCCATTTCCATAATTTTTCGTCTAATCCACGAGTACAATTAAGCTTCATAATCAAATCTACAACATTTAATAATGAATCAACCTTTTCTTTGATTAATTAGAAAAAGAGAAAAAATGCAAGGTAACTATATAAATTATTCATCAAGCTAATAAGAGGGATATAGTAATAAAATAGTACAGCTGTGAGAGGTTTATATTTGACTAAGTGATAAATATATATATATATATCGTTATACAAATAATTATATCATTTGTTAAAAGAAAATGTTTCGACATTGAATATTTTTTTAAGAAAAATGTTTTTTCTTAAAAACATATTTTCATAAATTGTTTATATATATATATATATATATATATATATATATATATATAAAATGATTTTAAAAAAAAATCAAATAAGTTTAATCGATATAATCGGATTTTTAATTTAAATTAAATCGATTAAATGACCAATTTTTTTATTAAATTGATTAGTTCCGTCTAATTTTTAAAACTATATATGTATAAAATAGGCTGAAATTTTTCAATGTAGAGATTAATTATACTAAGCTAATTAATGTAAGCCTCTCTCTCTCTCTCTCTCTCTCTCTCTCTATATATATATGCTCAGAATTTTAATTTAATGTATGATTGATTGGATGGTGTTATCAGAGCACGCATGCTATTGAATTGCAAAGAGATTCACATTTTCTGGGGCAGCATCTGAAAAAGTTTGAAAAAAAAAAAAAAAAAAGAAGAAAGGTCCTCATCCTTGTTACTTATGGTGGTGACTTTTACACCAAGCAATGCAAAAGGAAAAACACTATTCGCCTAATTAATTTTTATTCAAAAAAAAAAAAAAAAAAACTGTCGGTGTGGGAAGCTATAGTTCCAGCAGCTTCAATGTATATTATGATGATAGTGGAAAAAGAAAATCATCATGTGCTTGTTATTGGAATATGAAATTATATCCTCTTTCTGTAGAGCAAATAAAGAAGTTTCAAATTAAAATAATTATTTTAAGTTAAATATGATCATTTTTATTTTATGATAATAATATTAATAGTAGTTTCTAAAACTAAAAAAAAAAGAGAGAGAGAAATTATAATTATGAATAAATTTAAACCGGGTGTTGTAATTTAAATTTAATCATTATAACGTAATAATTCTAGTGTATGTAAAACAATTTATGCACATGTATAAGACATTAGAATTATAATCTTCTAACTAAGGTGCACGAACTGGGGTAGGTTAATGATGATTATTGTGGGTCACCTTGTTCTTCATAATATTAGTACTAATATAATATAATAATAGTTTAATTATTCTGTTAGTTTTCGTAATTTTATTAAATTTATAATTAAATTTATATTTTTTAATTAAATTTTTATATTATTTTTAATTTTATAATTAAATTTTGTCAATATAAAAAATATTAAAATTAATAAAATATTTTTTATAAATTAAAAATATTTATAATAAAAAATTTAATTAGATCTTTAATTAAATATTTTTTTAAAAATATATTTTATTAATTTTAATATTTTTTATATAATAAAAATTTAATTATAAAATTAAAAATACGCTAAAATTTAATTATAAAATATATAAAACTTTAATTATAAATTTAATAAAATTAAAAAGACTAACAAAATAATCGTACCTATAATAATCAAAACAGGTAACAGTTTGGAACTTGGAACAATTATAGTGTTGGCAGATGATGAAAAATGGTATGGAATGGAAAAGGAAAACACTATGATGCAGCATTGAAGCTGAGTGATGATACCGGTTTCCTACAATATATTTGTTTAATTAGGAAAATAAAAATAATAATAATAAATTATTTGGCAAAATAAATTTGTGATATTCTGTCTCCCTCCCTTTTCCACGTTCCCGAGTCCCGACCAGTATGGATTAGGGAGGTTACGTTTATTTAAACCACAAATA
The DNA here is from genome assembly GCF_003086295.3 of Arachis hypogaea. Lineage (NCBI taxonomy): Eukaryota > Viridiplantae > Streptophyta > Magnoliopsida > Fabales > Fabaceae > Arachis > Arachis hypogaea. The sequence continues at coordinate 149,207,748 of NC_092054.1, read as the reverse complement.
CAAATATTGTTCATTTAATTATCAATCTTTTTTTATTTATTTATTTTTGGTGTACAATTATCAATCTTTATTGAATGCATGCTTCTTATGATTTGCTCCTTTATATTATATTGCACGAAGCCCATGCCATTTATATAATTCTGTATGAATTTTATTAGGCAAGCTAGATATATTTTTTTTAAAAAAAAGGAAAAAAACTTTATAAGGACATAAATATATTTTATTTATATAAGTAAAGAACTAATATATTTGACGGCCTATCCAACTCAACTGTGAAGATATCTATATTCTTATAAAATATATTTTTTGGTGAATAACCAAGAGAAAAAATAAAAGAGTAGAAAAAAAAAAGAAAAAAAAATCATGTTCTTAATAGTAAGAGAGGACAAACCACTTCTGATAGCTGGTGCCAAAGGTAAACATCATCAGTTCCGCTACCTCTAGATCCCATCTATACCAACCGATCTGCTACGATATTAGCTTCTCTCGGGATAAGCTCAAAACGAATATCCCAATCCTTTCTTAACTTCAAGTCAAAGATCAGTTGTATCACTTCTTTTTCAAGATGTCAGAGTAGAACTTGCCAACCAGTCACTAGCTCAAAAGTTACTGCGCAATCTGTCTCACAGACAACAAGCTTAAGACCCGCCTCCAAAGCCCAAGCCAAACCTTTCCATATACTCCACAACTCCATCTTGATGACACTAGATCCAAATGAATTTCCTGAGCATCCCATTACCCATTGACTGGAGCTATTGCGAATTACCCACCCAAAACCAGCACAATTATCCCCCAAGTTCACACTCCCATCACAATTTAACTTCCAAGCACCAGGTTCTGGCAGGGACCAAGACAGAGGTTTTAATCCCTGGATGCAACACACTCGATTCTGAGTTGTATATTCAAAATCCATCATGCACCTGCGAGCCTTGTGTGCAATTGACCCAGCAGATCTAAAAACTCCCTGAAAATTATCCATATTTCTGTCTTGCCAAATTGACCATATTATAGCTGCAAATTTTGAACAACCTTCATTGAGGAGGCCATGCTTGAACCAATCATGCACCTCGTGAGAGCCAAAGAAACACACATCAGAAAAACCTAGAGAAACCCAAACTGATCGCACCACTTCACAATCCCGAAAACAATGAAAAATTGTCTCCGGAAGTTGATTGCAACGTGTACATAAGGATGAGGAGGAGAGATATCGCCAAAAACGTAGATATTGAGTTGGTACAGCATCATGAAGGCAAAGCCACACTAGGAGCCTCAACTTTTCAGGGACCCGCGCCTTCCAAAGCCAAAGCCAATTGATATTCCTATCCCAATTCAACTTATTCTGAATTAACCATAAATATCCTTGTTTAGCAGAGTAAAGAGTGTGCTCCCAGCTCCAACCCAAATCACGACCAGAAGCCGAAATATATACTAAACTAAGAATGTCTTCCCTTAAGTCCCTAGGAATAAAAGAGTAAATCCTCTCCAAATGCCAAACTCCATCACGGTAAACATCTTCAATGGTCAAAGCAGCCTCACAGATATCAAGAAATTCAACCCTCGCTCTTACTGGCCCAGAGTGCAACCAAGAGTCAAACCAGAAATTCTTAGAAAGAGCTCCCACTTCCCAAACAAACCCTTCCTTTAATACGGAAGCTGAGTGCACAATAGACTTCCATATATACGATGAAGAACCATTGCTTTAATTTCAAATAGGTTTCTATTCTGGAGGTATTTCTAAAGCATAATCTTGACCCACAGTTTCTCTTGATTCATCAAAATTTGCCAAACTAGCTTTCCTAATAAAGAAAAATTGACCAACCGTGACTCCCGCAAAGCAAGACCTCCAAACTTTTTCGGAGTCGTCAAAACTCTCCAAGATGCTAAATGAAGACCACGGTGATTATGACTACCACACCAAATAAAACTTCTAGTAAACTTATCAATGTTAGAGCACACACCTGATGGAAAAAGGCTTACTTGCATCCTATAAATAGGTATAGAAGATAAAACTGATTTAGCAAGGCAAATCCGACCAGCTTTATTAAGGAAGTGACCTTTCCAAGATGCTAGCCTATTAGTAAGCTTATCAACCACATCATTAAAATCAGCTTTAGTAACTCTGCCATGCTTGAGGGGGACACCAAGGTATTTTCCCAGAGAATTAGCAAATCGGATAGAAGAAATACCAGTGAAGAGATCCTTGCGTTGTCTAGAAACATTCATAGAACAGATAGCACGAGATTTGTCAAAATTCACCTTCATACCAGATGCTCTGCAAAAGGTGGCCATAGTGTCCAAAATATGAAGCACTTGAGATTTCTTCGCTTTGCAAAAAAAGATAAGATCGTCTGCAAAAAGGAGATGGGAGATTACAGGACCTCCCCTAAACACAGTCACTGGTTTCTATCTACCAACCTCCACTTGCCTAGCAATGAGGCAACTCAACCTCTCCATACAAATAACAAATAAATAAGGAGACATCGGGTCTCCTTGCCTCAAACCCCTCTTTGGCTGAAAACCATCCAACCGGTTACCATTCCACATTAGAGAAAGGGAGGAAGACTTTACACATTTCATAATAAGAGAAACAATAGTACCCGAAAAGTCAAACATTAGGAGAGATTGCTCCAAAAACTCCCAGCTCACCCTGTCATAAGCCTTTTCTAAGTCAATTTTAAAAGCAAGAACACCTTTCTTTGATTTGGTTTTCTTCATAAAATGGAGAACTTCCTGGGCTACAATGATATTGTTTGGGGCACCCCTTCCAGGAATAAATCCTCCCTGTAGAGGGCCAATGATATCTTGTAAAAAAGGTCGTAACCTCTCCACAACCACCTTAGTTATAATCTTGTAGATGACATTACAGAGGCTGATAGGACAAAACTCTTTCATACGAGACGGGTTATCAACTTTAGGAATTAGCACCACCAAAGTGTCAAACAGAGCACTATCTAGATCAAACCCAACGAAAGCCTTCTTAACAAGTTCCCATACCTCTGTACCAACTACTTCCCAATATTCTTTGAAGAAAAAAGCCTGAAAACCATCGGCACCTGGGGCCTTAAAAGAGTTCATGCCCATAACCACCTTCCTAACCTCTTCTTTAGAAACATTTCTTGTGAGACTTTCAATAGCTTCACGAGATAAAGAAGGTAATTCCTGATCCCCCATCACATCAAGTTCTACCTGTTCCACATTACAAAAAAGATCTCTATAAAATCCAATTGCACATTCTTCTAGTTCTTGCGGATCAGTACTCCATCTTCCATCCTCCAAAAACAACCCCTAAACCTTGTTACGCTTCCTCCGCATAATGGTTTGCATATGAAAGAACTTAGTATTCCTATCTCCAAATCTGACCCAGTGCTCTCGGGATTTTTGATACCAAAACAACTCCTCTTGCATAAGCAGATTACTATATTCAACCTGTAACTCCCTTTCTTCCTGTATAAGGGATAAAGCATTAACTCTCTCCACTCTGTTGGATACTGGTCACACGCCTCTCCAATTTCCTCTTTCTTTTAAAAATATTTCCAAAGACATATCGGTTAAAGGCCAAAGCATCATCTCTGACCTGAGAAAGGCAACGAATAGGATTGGGTCCCTTGTCCCAAGCACCCCTGACCACCGACAAAAAACTTGGGTGATAAGACCAAGCTACTTGAAAACGAAAAGGTTTTACCCCGACTCTTCTATCATTACCTTGACATCGCACCATAATGGGACAGTGGTCAGAATGCATCCTCGCCAAATTCTCCACATAGCTTTCCGAAAAACAAAAACACCAAGCATCAGTAGCCACAACCTTATCCAGCCTCTTCGAGATGAACCGATTACCCTGCATATGTCTGAACCAAGTGTACAAGGATCCATGAGCTCCCAAATCAATCAAACCACACTCATCTAGGAGAGCTCCAAACCGCTCTGCCCTTTGAGAGACAAAGTTCCCACCTTTAACCTCAGATGAAAGAAGGATCTCATTAAAATCCCCAATAGCTAATAAAGGACCTGAATAATTTCTGGAAAAATCTGTCAAAACCCTCCAAACTTCTTCCCTTATGCTAGGAACGGGACTTGCATAAATTGATGCACAGACCCAAGAGAAACTGTTATTCGAAAACTCAACACACACCACTTGTGAACTCGCTGCCACGACATTGCAAGATACTCCGAGCCATGCAGATCGAGAGCACCCAAATACATCCACTATGCCCCTGAGCTTCTTCAATATGAATAGGAGTATAACCTAATCTGTTCCAAAAGACAGCCACCTTTTGGAAAGCACAATGAGTCTCTAAAATGATAAAAATGTACGGATAAAAATTCTTTACCAATTGTTTTAGATGCACCCAAGCCAGCTTATTTCTAGCTCCTCTCACATTCCAAGCTATAATGTTTGCACAATCCATATTAATATTACTTGGAGTGAAACCCACACCTCAGATTATTTGAGGGTAGTGAGTGGGGTCTCCACTGTAACCACACTGTGCCCATTCTCAACCGGGGAATTCTGAAGAGAATTAGGCCTTAATCTCTTTAAATTGCTTCTGAATGGCATTTTAGAAGTCTCCGCGCCTTGCGAATAAGCCCCTGCCCATTCTGAACCAGGTCCTTGCTTGCCACCCGTCACACCTTGAGCAGAGGTAAAACCTGACGAAGCTAATTTAAAGTTCCTCGCTTGTTTTAGCACTTGATTGCCCTTACTTAAGTGTAAAGATGATTCAACCCCATTGATGCCTTTCATAGCAGGTTCTCCTTTAGCAACATAATTAGAAGATTTATCCACATAAACTTTTTTGGACTTATCCTAGTCATGCCTACCCAAAAAGACCTTCTTGCCCTTTGCCTTTCTTTCCACCTTGGTCCACGTTGTATCCCCTGCATGTGCCCCTTCTATTACATGCACTTCCTTATCCTTATTCTTCTCTATCCCAATTGTAGCACTACCGAAAACAAAAGGCTTCTCAATATTAGAAGAAAATGGCACCTGATCCATCTTCTCATGATCTTGTTCCTTGTCTTCATTCACCCTTGTTTCATCAATGTTCGCCGAAATTGAACTAATCAATTTACAGTCCACACCAACATGCCCATAACAACCACACATATTGCAGACCAACTCAAGGCTTTCATATTCAACATCCAAAACCCTCCCATCCACCTCAACACTGCGAGTAATGGGAACGCCTAAATCAATCTCCACACAAGTCCTCGCATACTTCCCTCTTGCTGCCATCTTAGTTGCTACATCGACTTTCACTGGCTTTCCCATCGCAGCGGCAATCCTCAACATAGCCTTCTCATGGTAGTAACGAATCCCTAAGCCGTAAAAGCGTACCCATACCATGGTGGATCCAAAAACCTCCTCCTCTGAATAGAACTCAGGTGACCATGGCTTTACAGCAAGATAGAACCCAGATATCATCTAAGGACCACCAAGTAATACCCTCTCTCGATCTTCGAAAGCATCAAACTTCACCAGAAAATAACCATTTCCTATGTCCAGAACTTGAAACCCACCCTTCAATCTCCACACCATACCCAACTTATGCACCATCGCCGTGTAACTCATATGCTTGCCCAAGACTTTGACGACGATCGCTTCCTTATATGGTACAGATAACGCCGCCAGCCCTCTTCTGAGAAGAGGAGGATGCGAATCCCCGTGGTTCCCTTTGATCACCTTGGCTAGCCTTTCTCCATCTAAAGCCTCATTCCAAAGTATAGGAGACGGAGATTTCTGTCCAGTCACCATGTCGCGGAAAGAAACCTTTTGAAAGCCATGTTTTTCTTTAGAAACTCTAGTTCCCTCCTCCTTCTCACCAGATACAAACCCCCGATGCTCTCCCCCTTAGTTCTACTGCCGGCATTACCGGTTACCTCACTATGTGTCACCCTCTTCGTGAACCCCCGCTCACTCCGTCACTCATATCTAAACCCTAGCAGAAAAAGTACAAAAAGAGTACAAAAAGAGTCTTATAAAATATATTTGATTCGGAAAAATAAATATCACTAAAAAAATATTCACATTTTTATATGACATATTTTGTTTTTCACTCTTACCTACTTAAGACTTTACATTTATCTTGATTATATTATGATGAATAGTTTAATTTTCTAAAATATTTAGTAGTACGAAGACATACATCGACATTTTCGATTAATAACAATGCATATAGACAGAATTATTAATTATAGTAATTATTGCGTGTACTTGTATATAAAACAACGCGAAGCTTTTATCATTATTATTTAAACAATTTTTACCTTCGCTGCGGGGAAGGTTTTAGAGTTTCTAGGATATTTAACATTTTTTATATGATACCATTTATAATTTTTATTAATTAATTAAGCCTTGTATATATTATTGGCACATTTTAGTGATTTAAATTTTAAAATATATAAAATAATTTTTAATATTTATTTCGATTGGATAATATAATTTTTTTTAATTTAATCCAAAAAATAAAATACAATATTATTCTTAAATTTAAAAAAATTTAAAATAATTTTTGAAAAACATTAAAAATTTTAAAATAATTATTTCGATTAAACAGATTAAATTAAAAAAATTATATTATCTAATAAAAATAAATATTAAAAATCTGATAAATTGATTTGGATAATTATTCGAACGATAATAATATTCATTCATAACAACACAAACACATGTATTATTGTTAGTGACAAGGCAGCCGCCTTTTCATAACTTCGTTAGGTGTTACAAAAGAGGTCATCGGTTTGATTTTAATTATTCTAAGTATACGTTAAAATTAATTATTAAAATTAATTATTACGAGTAATAACTCAAATTGGATAGATTTTCTATACTCAATTAAGAGGTTTCTGGTTCGAGTCTCTTATCTTTCTAAATTTTGTCAATGAGTAATAGCTCAAATGGCATAGACTCTCCATACTTAATTAAGAAGTTGCGGGTTCGAGTCTTCTATCTTTCCAAATTTAATGCGTAATAGCTCAAATGGCATAGACTCCTCATACTCAATTAAGAGGTTGCTCAAATGACATAGTCTTTCCATACTCAATTAAGAGGTTGCGGGTTCGAGTCTTTTATCTTTAGTAAAAAAAAAAAAAGAATAAAATATAAAATATACATAAAAATAAATTAAATTATACTTATATCTATATACAAATATAATAACTAATTTTAGTAATTAATTTTGATCTATATAAATAATATTTTTTGTTTTCTTTATAGGATTATTAGTTCATCTAAATCATTTTGCCGCTGACTTACCTTCTTCTCTTAATAAGTAATAACTCATTAAGCGTGAGTAGTTTTTTGGTCCTACCACGGAATCTGTTTTATGCAAATAACATTGGCATATGTGATGATTTTGAAGAATAAATTACTTTAATTTAATTTTTGAAAAGTCACTCGGATCTGTCTAAGGATGAGGAAATTAAGTAGTATTCGTACGATTTTAAGTTTAAACTCGATTATTATCGCGCGCGCGTATATATATAATTATTAATTAAGACTCTTAAGTTAATGAACGATTGATTCAAGGATTTTTTGTTAATGGGTTATCTAATTGATAATTTATAAATAAATGTAGGTGTAAAAAAATGTTTTTATATACCAATTATATATATTAATTTAATTTTAATGCATTAATATAATCATGTAAAAATTTTTTACACAATTATCTGTTCAGATATATTTTTTGAAGTTTTTCAAATAATAAATTTAAATATTAATGTAATAATATATAATTGGATGCTTCTACAATTTTTTTTACACGGTAATAACATGAAAACTAAGTTTATATATCTCCGATGAAATTGCATGTAGAGACAAAAATCAACATACCTACTTTTTCGATGGAAACAAAAAACAACTTCAAATTGTATTCTTATATATTTGAATTGTTTGATAATTTTTTTTATGGATTCAATTTATATGGTCTTGTTATGATTCCCATGGAGCATATATAGGGTATGATGATAACCCTCAGAGAGGGCACTAATAAATATAGAAAATGCAATGTCACTAAGTAGTAGATGGGCCTCTACTCATTATTATAAAGTCTATATATGCTTTTATTAGGACATCCCACCACCGTAAAATGTGACACAAATATATGTGCACTCGTTGCTTTCATCATATGCAATACATCTAAAGTGGACAAAGATATATATAAAGAGGATTTTCTTATTATTTGTTTTCTTTTTTCTTTTTATTTTGTGCTTTTTGACCTTTAATTTACACGAGTTATAAAGACTTAGAACATTATTATATGTGATGAATGAAGATTTTTTCTAGTCTATCGCCTTGGATTTAATTAATAGTGGGTGGTAGATTGGTCATTTAGAAACGAATTGAATGTGTTGAAACCATGTGAGGGGAAATCATGGACCCATTTCCAGAACTTGGGTTCCAAGATTGTCTAAATCAATTATGAGGATAGTTAGATGCTTCCATACTTGTCGTTTTATGGTATCTTTCAATTTTTTTTTTTTTTTTTTTACAAAAATAGAAAAAGAGAACTATTATGATGTTACTAATTAATAAGGAGATAGATGTGAAAACGTTTGATTACTTTAATATATTCCATGCACCAATTAAGAAGGTTTTAAAAGATTATATTTGTTTTTCTAATTTTTTTTTTCAAATTTTCAACCAACAAAACATGTATGTATATATATGTTGACATAATTCACATTTTACCTTGGATATAAACATCTGACTCATACGTGAAGTTTAGGCATTAAATGTACTTTACAAGTACCAATTATAATCTTCCAAATGGCTGGGAAAATATGATATTCATGTGTGTGATCCATCATGTTCATGGAATAAATTAATGTTATAAATGCAATACACAAATTATAAGAATACCTAAATTAAATTATTTTGAGGATATTGCATTTTGGCGTGCTTAGTAACATACATGAATGCCATTATTTTTTTTGAAACTGTATTTTTCTTAGGGAGAAGAAGTTGCATGATGTTACCTTGTTAAAATTTTTATTCTAATTGTGGTCCAATTTGTTAATATAGAAATTAGTTTGGATGGTGTTGTAATTATTTATTAATTATATTGGCAGTTGGTCTATTTTTTATGGAAAGAATACGACTATTTATTTTACAAAATATCCTGGTAATCCTTTAATTTTCTTGCGGCTTAATTTACAGAACTATACGAATTGGTCGCGATCGATTTCGCTAATTCTGAAATCCACAAATAAAATTGCATTTGTTGATAGCTCATTACCTAAACCTGATATCGTTGACCCCTCATACGTCGCTTGAGATCGTTGCAATACTTACGTTCTGTCTTGGCTTTATCTTTCACTTTCTCAAGATATTTTTCAGAGTGTAATTTGGTGGAACGTTGCATCCGATTTATGGAATGACTTGCGCAAGAGGTATTATCAAGGGGATCTGCATCATGTGTCTAAATTATATGAGGAATTGTATGCTGTACGACAGGGTGCTTTAAGCATCACTTTCTATTTCACAAAATGAGAGCCATTTGGGAAGACATTGATAATTTTCGACCTATCCCTATCTGTGTCACATGTTCTAGCCGGTATCACTGTGGTTTAGCTACTAGGCATGCTTATAGAGATGAGGATTATATTGCTTGATTCCTTCGCGACCTTAATGATCAGTTTGCCACTATCAAATCCCAAATAATTCTACTCAAACCTCTTTCGGACATTAACATTGTCTTTGTCATGCTCATTCAGCAAGAACGCCAACTCAATCCCTCTGTTGATTCTCACGAGTCTAAGATTTTGTACGCTGCAAGCAATGCTAGCCCTTCCAAAGGCAGAAGCAAGGGTCGAGGGGGCATATCTAGATGAGGCAGGTCCCTAGAGAGAGACTATAGTACTAAGCACTGCTCATATTATGGTCGAACATGCCACATGCTACAAAAAGCATGGTCTGCCACCACACTTGCAAAGAACAGGCCACACAAACAAACTTGTCACTGATGAAACTGCTGAATACAGTGATCAGCCCAGTGCCATGAGTGTTAAAGAGAATGAGGTCCAAGTTGCAGCTTGACCAATGACCAACAGAATGCTTTGTTGTCTCTTCTCCAACAAGCACCTCAATCCTACATCAACTAACTCGTCGCCTCATCCAAACTGAAAGATCTGAAAATATATAAAGGTACTCTCTTAGCTGTCTCTTTGTCAATAAATCAAAGATTTCTAAGATCTGATGCCTAGGTAGTGGACACAGGCGTCGCAAATCACGTTTGTTTTTATCTAATAACCGTTTTCAAAACTTTTAATTACATCTCTCTAATAGTAGTGCACATGCCTGATGGCTCAATAGCTTCTACAAACATAGTTGGTACAGTACACTTCTCTAAAGATTTTTACCTTGAAAATGTGTTGTATATTTCATCTTTCAAATTCAACTTACTTTCTGTCTCTAAGGTGACTAAGACACTGAATTGTTTGTTTGTATTCTCATATGCATAGTGCCAGAGGGATCACCACATATTGAAGATGATTGTTTGTATGTCTTAAAACAAATCACTACTGCTTCACCTACACCTACTACTAGTTGCATTTCACACAACTCTGATCTTACACAATCATCCACACAACAATATAACTGCTTCAAACACTGCATTTGTACAAACTGCTCAGCTTTGGCACAACAGACTGGGACATTTAAATAATTCTATCTTACACACAATACAAAAAGTTTTTTCTTTCATTGTTTGTAATAATGATAGAGTGCTCTGTGAACCTTGTCACTTAGCAAAACAAAAGAAATTTCCTTTTCCATTAGGTACTTCAGTAGTTGAGGCTGTATTGACCTTATTCATGTTGATATTTGGAGACCTCTTTCTATTGTATCTTCATATGAATATAGATATTTTCTTACAATTGTGGACGTTTTTACTTGGATAAAGTTCATGAAAAATAAATCTGAAGTGTCTTTTTTATTGCCTAACTTCATTGTGATGGTTGAAACTCAATTTTCAAAGAAAGTAAAATGCATAAGGTCGGATAACAGTCTTGAGTTCCATTTACAAAATTTTTACACCTCACGAGATATTTTGCATAAAAAATCATGTGTGGAGACCCCTCAGTAAAATGGTATTGCCGAGCGCAAACAGCAATACATACTTGCTGTTACAAGAGCTCTTATTTTTCAATCAAATATTCCAAAGGGATTCTGGAATTTGGCTGTGGCACAAGTTCAAGTCTCTCTTTGAAGAATGCTTCACATTTTCAAAAACTATATGGCACACTGCTTAATTTATATTCTCTCAAAGTTTTCGGGTGTCTTACGTTTGCATATACTCTCACACAAAATAGAAAGAAATTGGATGCTCATGCCAAAATGCTATTTTACGGGGTTCAAAGAAGGAGTTAAAGGCTATCTTTTCTATGACTTAAAATTCAGACAATTTTTACTTTCAAGAAATGTACTTTTCTATGAGTTTGACTTTTCTTTTGTGTCAAAAGTTGATCAGCATAATATTACATCTGTACCGGATCATTTGTATCATTTCACTCCATTAGTAGATCCGCTTGTATATCACATTCCTTCATTACAGCATCCCAGCGTTCATTTAGAACCCATGCATCATAATTCAGAACATCAGGGCCCTCAGCAACCTAGTTCGCCTAACATCGTCACTAGGAGTAGACATTCTGAGTCAATATCAGCATCTCCACAACATGTTCCTGCATCTTATGAGAATCCACACGAGACATAATTCCTCATAATCATTCTGAGCCCATTAGAAAGTCCAATAGAATTAGGAGAGCACCAGTCTACTTGAAGGATTTTCATTGTGCATATAACATCACCATTCTGTCACAATAATCACATTCTAATTGTAAATATCCTATATCCAATTTAGTGTCTTATGCATCTTTATCCGTTAACCATTTAAAATCTTCTCTTGCTCTTTCCACCAACACCGAGCCCACCACATTTGCATAAGCCACGACACATGATTGCTGGAAAGCAACGGTTAATGCGGAACTTTTAGCACTTGAGCAGACTAAAACCTGGACCTCACTCCTTTACCAACTGGCAAGAAGGCCATAGGTTGTCGTTGGATTTTCAAAACAAAATTTCATCCTGATGGTTCGATTGAAAGACACAAGGCTAGATTAGTTGCCAAGGGCTATACTCAGAGATATGGGCTGGACTACCACCTGTGGTCAAAATTACCACTGTGAGACTCGTACTTGCTTTGATAACCATCAAGGGATAGCATTGCCACCAACTTGATGTCAACACAACATTTCTTCATGACGATCTAAAAGAAATAGCTTACATGCATCCACCACCAGGAGTCCCAATTTCTTCTCTTCATTTGGTATGCAAGCTTGACAAGTCCCTTTATGGACTTAAACAAGCTAATTGACAATGGAACCTCAAACTTTGTTCTGTCCTTCTCAACCACGGTTACAAGCAATCAAAGCATGATTATTCTTTCTTCACAAAATTCAATTCAGATTCTTCTTTCACTGTGATTTTGGCCTATGTGGATGACTTGGTCCTAGCTGGAAATGATTCCTTGGAGATTCAGTCAATCAAAGTTGTCCTCTATGACAAATTCAAGATCAAAGATTTGGAAATCTTGAAGTATTTTCTTGGATTTGAAGTGGCACGGACAGAGCAAGAGATATCTCTGTATCAACGCAAGTACGCGTTAGATCTCCTTGAAGAATGTGGCCTCTTAGGGGCAAAGCCAGCAAGCACCCCTATGGAGTATACATTGAAGCTCTCCAAAGATTCTGGATCTCCCTTGACTGAAGTTTTAATGTACAGATAATTGGTTGAGAGATTAGTGTATCTCACCAACACTAGATCAGATATTATTAGCTTTGTCGTGAGCAAGCTGAGTGAATTCTTGAGTAAACCAACTAATATTCATTTACAAGCCACATATAGGGTGCTCAAATACATCAAATCAGCTCCAACCTCAGGATTGTTCTTTGCTGCCAGCTCTAAGCTCCGAGTTTCTGGATTTTTCGACTCTGATTGAGCTCAATGTCCGAATATTCGACGCTCCATCACCGGTTTCTACTTCTTCTTGGGCTCCTCCCAGAAGCAATCGACAGTGTCACGTTCTTCGACTGAAGCCGAATATATAGCTCTTGCCATCGCAACATGTGAGGCTCAATGGTTGAGCTACTTGCTGCATGACCTTCATGTTGAGCATCAAACACCCGATCTCTCTCTATTGCGACAGCCAATCAACAAGATATATCGCAACCAATCCCGTCTTCTATGAGCGCACCAATCACATCAAGATCGACTATCACATCATTCGAGACAAATTGCTAAGTGGTCTCTTCATCTACTTCCAATCAGTTCAAGTGAGCAAGTGGTTGACTTGTTCACAAAATCCTTGTCTCCTGCTCCATTTGATTCTTGTATGTCCAAGCTTAACATGTTTAATTTTTACAAGTTAAACGTTGTCAGCTTGAAGAGACATGTTATTTAGTATAGATGATTTTTCATCTTCAATTTTTTTTTAATTAGTAAATATTTTTAGATATATAGCAGTAAGTTGTTAGAAATTTAGAATTGAACTCCAATTAATAACATTAACTTAACGCTATGGGTTTATCATAAAAGTATACCCCCTTTATAATAACCATATGAGGTTTATTGGGGATGCTGCAATCCCTATCAATTTATGATATTAAGATAGTATTAATAGAGTTAGAACAAACAAAAATGCGTTGTATTTGTCAGAACTTTTACTTGTAAGCTAAAATCTAATAATTTTAATAATTTCTGAGAGAAGACGTACGTATCATTTATCATATTAATTATAACATTTGAGGATTGGACATAGACTTTCAATTCGTGTCTAATGCTCTAATTAACTCATCAAAAGAATGTATTATTAAGGTATTGTTATAAATCTATATTTATATATACATTTATACATAAAAATGAAGTATAAAAAATTAATTTTTAATTAATTAATATTAATTCCTTTATTGTAATTTTTTAATTCTCTTTTCTTTTTGAAAATTTAGAATTTAAATTTAGAATTTAAGATTTAAAATTTAAAATTTAAGATTTATAGTTTAAAATTTAGAATTTAAAATTTATAATAAAAAATAATTTAAAAAATAATTAATATTAATTAAAAAATAGTTAACTTTCTAATTGAACTTATATATGATACATACTATTTTTTATTTAGTTTTAGAGTTTAAAAATGGCTACTTATTTTTTATTTAGAAGCATAGAGTTGATTTTAGGTTTAATTATTTTGTTGGTCCCTATAATTTTTTAAATTTTTAATTAGATTCCTATACTTTTTTTTTCTTTTTAATTGGATCCTTTTATACCATATCAGATTTTGTAAATAAGTTCTTATCGTAACAAAAACGTTAGAATTAACAAAATATTATATTAAACTATACAAACTATTTAGTCAAGTGTTATATACATTTGTTTTGTTTATTAATGAAATATTCTATTAATTTCAACGTTACTTAATTACAAGTAAATCTAATTAAAAAAAAGACTAAATCGAACCCAAAAAAAATCTAATTAAAAATTCAGTAAAAATATTATAAAAATCGACATCGACAGAATAATTAAACCTTAATTTTACGTGGGATATATGAGAACATATATAAGTACCATTTCACTTATATCTAGAAAAATTTGGACTAAAATCGCACAAAAGTTTACAAATACTAATAAAATCATAATTTTCTAATCTTGCATATATAGCTCAATCTTATTTGAAGCTAATTTAATTGTGGTTATTAAATATCATTATTGAAAGGATGAAGTATGTTTTCAGGGTTATTTTTTATACTTTTAAAAAACTTTAAAGACAAAAAAATAGTGAATTACTTATTGAAAATAGTATTATCGATCTAAATCCAAACCGTAAATTGAAGATAATGCATTTGACAATTAGAGGATCAAGTATAAATTGAACCGAGATATATTTGGGAGACCAAAAATAAAAATTGATAATTAAACCTCATTTTACTTTTGATATATTCTGATTTGCAAATTCAAAAACTCTTTTTAGTATAATTTGGGTTGCCTAGCTAGCATGTGCATGGAAAATAATAAATACATTAAACAATATTCATTTTCAAAACTTGATTTATAAGATTGCCTAAGATAATCATGGATGATATATATATAGTTGGGTGCAAGCTCAAGGTTTTTTGGTGTATGAGCATAACGTAATATACATTTTTTTTTTCAAAGATAAAAATAGGGTATATTTCATTCAATTTAGTAAATGAAATACAGAATTTATGTCAGGACAAAAACAATGAATGATGGAATTTTCCAAATAAATTATATTTAAAAAGAAATCTAATAGTAAAAAATAGAAAAAAATTGTAAAAAGTGAAAGTAGACTTCTTTTCAGAGAATAGGACTTATAAACTAATTCAATAAGAAGCTATATAGAGGCTTGAATCTCTCGAAAGAGTATACTAGAAGTATTGAGAATAGAAGTTGGGGCAGTGTTGGTTCCTTCAAAGACAAAGAGATTCCTAACTTTCCAACAGTTCCAACATAGAATAGCAAGCAGTTGTTGGTTCCGATTGTCACCACCCATTAAACAAATCTGCTCTGTCGTGGTGTTTCACTAAGACCAAAATTCAGTAATTGGATGGGTGGGGAGGCATAAACTCAGAGAACTATTTGACCAAGCATCTCTTATAACTGGACATTGCATAAGACAGTGAGGGATTGTTTCGTCCTCTTCTTGGTAACGGGGACACAGTGCCGATGTTGCAGGAAATCTCTGGTGAATCTGAGTTAGAACCGAAAGCCAACCATGGAGGCACTTCCAAATAAACAGTTTGATTTTGTGAGGGAATTTCATCTTCCAAAGGTTGATCCAGGGGGCTTTTTGCTGCATATGAGTTGGACAGAGTTCAAGCGGAGGGTGTAAGAATAGGTACGCCAATCTATAGTCTGATATTGTATCATACTTCTTTTGTTTGTTCAATGCCCATTGGAGTGTGTCATCTCTACCTTTAATTTTCAAAGATAGAATTCTAGTTGAAATATCACTTGAAAAGATCTCTGTAATTAACGGCTGATTCCAAATTCTTTCTTTAATAATTAGGTCTTTTACTCTGGGAGCAACAATAGCCGAGTGTTGAACATTTATTGGCACAATGAATGGATATGGAGGAAGCAGCCATGAGTCATCAAACGTACGAATGTTTATACCGTTACCTATTCTCCAGGTAAGTCCCTTCTCCACCACATTTCTATTTTGCAAAACACTTATACATCCTTAAGAAGGGAGTGTTCCAGGTTCTGCATTTAGAATATTTCCGTTTCTAAAATATTTACCTTTGTAAATTTTGGCCAATAGAGAATTAAAATGTGTTGCTATTCTCCAATACTGTTTGTCTAACAGAGCAAGGTTTTGAGCCTTAAGGTCTTTAAAACCAAGACCTCCTTCTTTTCTTAAGTGAATCACAGTGTCCTAACTGATCCAGACCAATCGCCTTTCATTTTCTTTTTGACCCCACCAAAACTGAGTCAGTAAGGAGTGGGTATCGGAGATTAGACTGTTTGATAATTTGAAGTAGGAGAGAGTGTAAATCGAGATGGCCTCCCCAATTACCTTTAATAAAACTAATCTTTTCCAGCAGATAATAAGTTACGCTTCCAACTTTAAATTTTTTTTGTACCTTCTTCTTAACCATGTTAAAAGTGATGACTCTTTTTGATCTATTGACAACAAATGGCAGCCCAAGATATTTATTCTATGTGAAACATAATATACATCATAATAATAAATTTCATCTATAATATAATTGAACCGTTTTTTAGGGTGTGAATAATTTAACTAACGGTTGCAGTAAGAAACTAACTAGAAATAAAGCCAACTTAGTCAACTAATTGAAAAACTTATTTGTTACAAAATAAAATAAAAAATAATTTTTACTATAATTTTTTAAATTTTAAAATTAAAATTTTTTTTTGACTTAGTTGACTTATACTATAATTGACCCACTAGTCACCAAAAGAATACTATAATTAGCTCACTAAACTTTTTTAATGACCAGTAATTAATTAATAGTGACTTATTAACCCAACTAAAATATACGTTTAGAGCTTAATGATATTTGTAGTCCCCTAAAATATCATGTTTTTGGTTAGTTAATTCCCTTTTAATTAAAAACCTTTTTTTCCCTAAAAATATAAATAAAATTTAAATTTCGCGACCTCTAGGTGAATATAGACAAATTATGCCATTTGAGTTATAGCTCATTAGCACAAATCTCACGTAAATAAAATTTTTAGATAATTTATAGATGTTCATGAACTAGTTTTTGAGATTAAATTATGTCCGCTCAATTTTAATTTTAATAATATAGTATTAAAATTTATACGATCTAATGTCCTTATTATTATTATTATTATTATTATTATTATTATTATTTAATAAAGACATAATAATTTTAATTTTTTTTAATTTCCAGATTAGTTAACTCCTATTGATTTCCAATGTTTTATATGTTAACTATTAGAATGCTTTATATATATAGTATTGAAGACTAAATGATGGGGAACAACAACACCACACAAAAAATAACTAAAATAAAAAATATTTATTTAAAAATTACTACCTTGATATAAAAAATTAATCATCTTATTGTATGCTAATATTTCTTTTTTATTGGAAAAGAACAAACAAAAATAATGAGAGTTTAAAATACTTATTAGCAACAGAAAAAATCATAATTTTTTTTTTCAAAAACTTAATATCTGAATTTTACACAATGATATGTTTATATTTATATATACACATGGGAGCCACATGTGCAATTTAGGTATTAAAAGTACTTTAGAGGTACCAAATATAATCATCCAAATAGAAAATCAGTTACAAATTCACTGAGTGAGGTGTATCATATCATGTACTAAATGGAAATGTCACTAAATGCAGCAGCAGGCACAGCATGTGGATCATAATATGTTTGAGACAAACTTATATAAGTGAATCCTTTATTCTCTAATTCAGATTTTCAGCATAACATAAAGGTGTAAAAGTAAAAGCTCATCATATCCATATCTTACAATATAATTTCTAAGGTCAAATGTTGTAAAGTTACTCCAACTTTTAAGCACCTCAAAATAAAATAAAAAATAAAAAATAAATATTTATTATAGCCCACGCTGTAGGACCAGAAACTTGAAGTTTCACTCAGGACAGTGATATCAGAACTAATGTTTTCTGGAAGCATAAAAATAGGTTCATATTGTCTGATGAGTCTATTGTGTTTTGATTTTATGCTAAGTTTTAATGCCATTTCATCAACAAATAAAATATGTGAAAAATTTCAGGTATTTTAAGAATACTGGTATTTGAATGATATGATTTCAATGTGATTAGTAATCCAAGAAAATGAAATAGTGTCTAATTGAAAGTCTCATTGTTGAAGACTGGAAGTTTTAATTTGTTTGGTAATTGGTATATACTCTGTCTTATTTATTTGTTTATTATTAATATGATTTTATTTTGTGAAGGGGATGTATGCAATACAATGACATACTAAATTATTAATATTTGTAATAATTTTTGAAGTTTGTGGGGTTGAAAGAGAGAGCAGGGTAGCTCAACAACTTGTCATGGGCATCAGCATCAGCATGGACACAAATATGCACATCACTATACTTATACTCTATATATAATTCATAATCTTAGGGGAATCACATTCACTTGCAAATACAGATCATAACATGTTGTTAATATTATTATACATTGAAACTAGAAAAGTCAAAATCAATTATATGACTTCTGTGGTCCTCTGCATTTCTTTTTCTTCTTCCTCTCTCCCACATGGGATCATGTAAATTTCACTCACTATATCATCACATCAAATACAACCATCACTTTAATCTCCCTAAATTTACTTACTTTAAGAATTAAAAATACTTTTAAATATTTGTCGAATTACCCTAATTAGAATTAACAGAAATAAAAAAATTGAGCATAATGAAATCTGTGTAGATCTCTGAAGAGAAGATGCCAAGCATACACTGGTTCCTATACTTATAATTTTGTATTAACAAATTATTACAATAACTTAGTTTTCCAAAGACATACCACATTGTAATAAGAAACTAATTAATTAGTAGTAACAAAGATGAAATAAAGTTTAATTTTTTCTTACAATGATGAAGAGAATTATTAAGAAGGGAATGCAGAATCAGAGGGTTCTGCGGCGGCTTGAAGAAGAAGACGAAGAAGATGAAGAGCTTGGAAGGTAAACAATGGATTCAGAAACAGCACAAGTTCTCTTACAAGAACCATAAATGTCTGTGAATCCGAAACGATCACTGATACTCCTTGAAACCTTGGGTCCACTCCACAGATTCCTGTTTCTTCCTCTTGTTTCTTGATCTTGATCTTCTTTGGAACACTCTACAAGTGCTGCTAAGAATGGATCTTTCTGGAAGCTGGAGTTCTTCTTTCGAATTCTAGAAGCTTCTTGGTCATGGCTACCGTGCTTGGTTGGCGGTGGCATCAATGGAAGAAGCTTCATTGACGAAGGTGATGAGGGGATTCTCTTTGAACTCTGCTTCTTCGGGATGCCGGGGAGATGCTCCCAGGAGAACGGAACGCCGCCGGAGAATCTAAGAGGAGAAGCAGGGCTGAGGAGAATCTTGTTGTGGTCGTCATGGAAGTAGTAGAATGATGAAGATTCAACGGAGGATGAAGATGATGAGGAGAATGAAGGTGTTCTTCTAGATGAACATTGTTGTTTTGGAACAACCTTGTTGCCATGGTTCTGCTTCTGTTGCTGAAAACTATTAGCTGCCATTGTTGATGAGCTTCTTCTTGTTTGTGGATTCTTAATTTTAAGGTTTTATTTGTATATAGAGTTTAGGTCTATTTCCACATTTTAATTATATAATAACCATTTAGGAGAAGGACAACATGCAACTCCTTCTTTCTTACTTTTTATATTTATATTATTTATTATTATTATTCTTGTTATTATTATGTAGATACATATATTCTTTGATTAAGTTCTTGAATACGAAATTTTTAGGTAATAAATATAGAAACTTATTTCATTGTGTAAATAGAAATAAAGATGTAATTATCTATCTCAAGTACAAAAAAATTATGTGTTTCAGTTCTTTTTATAAATAACAAAGAGACAATTAATTAGTAAATACTAGTGATTTTTATTGTAAATTAATTTTTTAATTTATATTTTTGAAGAATTCAAGATTTTAGAGTTTAAAATTTTAAAATTAAAAAATGTTAGTTAATTAGCTGAAAAAAATTGACTCTTTAATTGAATTATGAAAAAGGAAAAGTTTATGGACCAGCAAATTTTGTGTTTTTTGACCAGCACTTAACTATCAAAACAAAAGTGAGTGATCTCTCACTATTAAATGTAATCTCACATCATTAAAAATACTATTGATGATCAATTGCTGCCACTTAGCATTCCTCTTATGAAAACATGAAATATCTTTTTTTTTTTTATTTCTTAATAAAGACTTACAAATATTTGTAAGACTATTCGTTATGCTATAAAAATCCACCAACTAGGTCTTGGATTATTATTATTATGATTTAATATAGTTTGATTGGGGCAATAAAGGGAGGTGAAAAGGAGGGGGGGGGGGGGGGAGGATTTAAGATATTATTATTGAGTAAGAATAAATGACCCCATTGCATTCATGAACGAAGAGTAGGGGGACAAAATGGGAAATGAAAGTGTATCATATATGTGTATATATAAATTGGGAGGGGTTGCTCTAAGGAGTGGTTAAGAAGCAATCACATGAATGGTCGCTGGCCAAACAAGGCATAAGGAATTGCACCTCCTAACAATAATACGAAAATGTTGAATGACAAAAAACTAAAAAATAAAAAAAATTAAAATTTATCTTATTTAATATTTATTAATTATTAATAGAATTAATAAATATTTGGTTTTTTTTTTTATCACCTCATCATAACCGATAATAATAATACCCTCGACACTAAGCAGATAAAGGTTTTAATCAAATTGGCTTTATGAGATGAAGGTGATCGAGGAAGTTTTGGAACTATAGCCTATATAATTAATTCCATCGAGAAATACACGTCTAACCATAAATGCTGGATATTATTATTGATTATTATTACTATTGAATAGCCTTGAATATTTCAAGCCTCATCAATTTTGTGTTTGCTTTAGTTAATTTTTTCAGCTTCACAACAGTTTGGGGGGCATTTTCGGGATTTGAAGTTATAGTACATTATTACTATTATACTATCTATCTATCTATCTATCTTCTAATAACCTTTCCTTTTCTAAGTATTTATTGATTGCACAAAGTTACAGTTTTGGAATGTGAAGTGAAATATGAACCAGAGAATTAAGTCTACTAACTTTAAACACATGTTTGGCTTTGGTCGGTCACTCTTGTCTCAAAATTATTTAATTTATTCTCAATTTATTTTCTTATATTTTAACATGTATTTTTTGTAAATAATAACTGATTTATTTTTAGTAACAGTTATAAAAACTTTTAGTTATAAACGAGTAGTTTAATACTTTGCTTTTTAAAATATTATTTTCATGTGTAAGTATATTCAAGAAATTGGAAGTTAGTATTTTATTTCGGAATTTGATTGAATTAAGAATATAATTTTTAAAGATTTAAACAGTTAAAGATAAAATTCAAAATGAAAATGAACAGTCACACTTTATAAATAGATTAAATAAGAAGGAAAATATTTTGATGAAGAAATATATAAAATTTTGATCTAGTGATAAGCAATAAACAATCCAACCATTGTAAACATGTCCTATAAATGTTTCCTTAATGGAGTATGCCTTAAATTTATTGATAAAAGAGAGTGTGATTTGGAGCCACATCCTAAGGAAAATAGAATTTGGTAGAAGTAATGACCCAACAAATTCAATTTTAATGAACCAAAGATTATTATCAATTACAATTAGGATGCGGACAATGGATTAGAGAGGCACGTGCTAACTCCAAAATCTTCAACCATTGTCACAAATTATTGAGTTTTGCCTCTCTTTTTTTATTGTTTGATGACTTGCCTTTGAAATTTTACTTAAAAAATAGATAATCCCATTGAAGAAACATGATATGATTCTGCCAGAAAGAGAGAATCTTATAACATTAAATTCCAAAAAGACTTCAAAAGCTCACGATTTTTCCAAATTTTTATTTATCTCTTTTTATCCAAATGGACCCAAAACTCCATATGAGTTTGAAGTACACTACCCCATATTTCTTCAAGTACAATACCCCACGCTTTCTATAATAATAATAATAATAATAATATAAATTTAATTTTGATGCACTCATAATAAATAAAAAATTTTACACAGTTATCTAATTGATTTATGTATTTAGATAAATTTTCAAACTAAAAATACTATATGTATTCAAAAATTCAGTTATTATATATTTATGTATAAAAATATGTGTTATTTAATTTAGTATATATTTTATATAAATGACTAATTTAATAAATAATATTTTGTATATACACAGTATAATTATTTTTAAATAGTGGCTTAGAATTAATTATTTTTATTAATTTGATAATATATGATTAATTATTTATGTAAAAATTTTTATACTAATAAAATATGAAAATTAAAATCATATAATATACGGCTAAATACTAAATAGGCTCAATAAAGAGGCTTAGGGATGGGAACTGGAGCAACCGATTTAAAAACTTAATGAAAGGAGTTGAGGAATTTAATGCCTTTGTATTTCATTCTTTAAGTGTACAAAGATTAGAGGAACTCAAATTAAAATTGCCAGGGAAAGAACAAGGAGATTTTATGTGTCAATGTAAAGTTACTCATTAGCTTATTAAATAAGGGTTTGGTTTATCAAATTCAAATATCATCATGTCCAAACAAGTAAACCAACGTTGCCTCACCCAATGTGAATCAATTGAGCCAACTCCAACATTTTGTATTCCGTTTTTACATTTTTCAATATTCAAATTCGGTAATGCTAGGTTAAGAAAAAAAAAACCTTCCAAAACTTATTTAATTTAACATTCATTAATTATTACAATAATTAATATTAAATAAAATAAATTCTGACTATTTTTTTACTAATTTATTTTAGTTATCAAATATTTTCTATTCAAATTATATATATATAATTAACAGATTTAGATACTTATCATTTTAACGATTTCTATATTGGTGGAATGGCCTCGAGTTTTACTAAATACCAAGCTTATCACATTATGTGATTTTATTTTATTTTATTTTATTTTTTTTGGTGATGGGTGATTTTAATTTTAGAACTTTCTTCTTTTTCTTATTTGTTTTTTTCCTCAAGGCCTCGAGTATGAAGCCACCCTATCAAATGTTTTCAAATTCTGAGAGAGGCCCAGATTTGTATGAAAGATTGACTTGGAAGTCCACTTGATTGTTTGGTTTTAAGCCCATTTTTAAAAGTAAAAGTACTTTAAAAAACTATAAAAGGGCCACTATTTTTTCACAATTGTGTACTTTTATTTCTTTTTGGTAAGACACAATTATATAACTGTTTAATTTGTGATAGGATCAAATTGAAAATATTTGGCTCATTATCTATCAATCTAGTTCGGGAATTGTACATGCCCAAAAATATGGAAAAAAAAAAAAGTGGTACCAGGACTAAGACGCATTGTCGATGATGATTGTAGAAGGGTCTCCTTAAGCACCCAAAACAAAACAGAACCAAAAGTCCAAAACCTGTTCAACTTTGCTATGGGGTTGAACCCTCACATACAAGTTATACTTGTGTCCAAAAATAAAGTCCAAAACTAGTGTTAAACTATCTAAACATGGCAACGATTTCTTTGACAATCCCACCCTATATAGATCTATAGTTGGTTCCCTCCAATATGCTACTTTAACTCGCCCAGAGATTTCATTTTCTGTTTTCTGTTAATAAAGTATGTCAATATATGCAACAACTTCTAACATTTCACTGGAAATGTGTTAAAACGTATATAGAGATACTTGGCTAGTACATTGGATCAAAGACTGATATTTCATTCTAGCATTGATTGAACTCTTTTTGCTTTCTCAGACTCTGATTGGGGGTTCAGACTTGGACAATCAAAGATCCACCTGTGGCTTTGTTGTGTATCTTGAAGCTAACTTGGTGACTTGATCTAGCCGCAAGCAAGCAAGCATCTGTGAGTTGAAATAGCACAGAAGCGGAATATAGAAGCTTGGCCGAGGCAGATTCCCAACTAATATGGATTCAAAATCTGCTACAGGAGTTACATGTTCAATTGCCATCAATTCCAACTCTATATTGTTACAACATGAGTGCTATTTTTATTAGAGCGAACCCAAAGACTTTGAATGTTGTTCATATTGATTCGGTTGATCAAATAGCAAATATTTTTGCCAAAGTCCTTTCCATTGACCCCTTTAATAGATGCAAGTTCAAACTTAAAGTAACTTGAAAGGGAAGTTAGCTAATAAATAGAAATTCTGTTATTCTGTTGGAAATAGAATTTGTTAGAGTAGGTTAATTCTCTCTCACTCTCTATTCATCAATTGATAATCATTCAGTAAATTCTTCATACTCATTTCATCATCACTGTACTGCATCTGCATAATGCTGCTGCATTAGCTCAATCATATCACGATTCTTTCAGCTACAATTGTTAATGCTCGTCCAATCAATCGAATATGGTCTTTCAAAACTAAGCAGCAGACATACAATTAAAACCATTTTACAAAAGAAGATGCATACAGTAATACAAATCAGAGACATAATCATACAACTATGCCATACAAACCATATACCTTCAGATAGACTCGAAGCTCAATCCTTACACCTCGAGGACAAAAATGACACTACACTGATTCAACTCTGATCACTTTTTCCTTCCCCTTTTATCACAGAACTCCAGACATTAATCAACCTAGAAATTTTCCACACAACTTGCAAAATGCGTAATGTGATAATAATCTTTGGATAATCAAATATCAAATTGATGTTCTAGAAATCCTTTTAAATAACCTTGAAATAGGTTCTACTCCAACAAACACTTATCAGATATAAGGATTTAGACATAATTGCAAAATCCAATATCCTAAATAAACTTTGATATGATAATTCTTGATCACCACACAAGCTTCAGATTAGTTCCAAGTGTAATAATCTTTGGAAGATCAAACTGGTGATCCTAAAATCTTTAAGAGGAACAAAGATGAGGGTACTCTAAGAACTCCTATTGCATTCAACATTATCACATATTCTCACACACACAAATACTAAGCCTTAACTCAAAGAACAACCACATCAAGTGACTTGGAAAGAAAATATAAACACCGAACAATTGCAAGCATACCAACATGTGAATACTATTATAGCAAACATAATAATAAATAGCTCTTCTAATGCGTCTCCGAAAATATCCTAAATAAAAAAAGCTACATAATCTGATCCACTTAATTCAGAAAGTTACATAAGAAAAATTAAGAATCAACTAAAAGAAAAAGAAGAGGAAGGCCTGGTCGATTCGATTCAATTCGCTGAGATGAAGAATCAAACAGGGCTGAGAAGCTGAGAGAGCTGGGGTTTTGGTTCGGAGTTCATACCGATGATGATGACGAGAGGGATGAATCCGTAGTGGGTAATAACCTTGGCCTTCCTCATCGCCCATGTCGACCACTCCTTCACGCTCTGGCTTAAGAAACGATTCTCCGATCCCTTCGATCCCTTCGAGCTCTTTCCCTTTGCCTTCAGAGACACACCCCTTGACGCCATTGATCTTTTCTTGCTTCTTGATTCTCTCTCTCAATGAGTGCGATTAATTGCTTGCTCGCTCGCAGCGTGCGGTGGAGGAGACCTTAAACCCTAATTATACTATACATGTCGTGTTGTGTAGGTTTCATTGTGACCTGAATTTCTAATACCCGTTTTAGCAAACGACACCAATTCCCTGCCGTTTAAATGTTATATTCCTATTTGCGCTTAATAACAATTGTTCTGATCTATTATTAATATACCAGTGTAGAGCCCGCGTCAACATAATCAACTTTAGTGTATTTATAAATTATTTACTTACAAAAAGATTAATACATATTTATAAAAAAAATTAATTTATTTAGTATATGAATAAATTAATTAATTAATTTCTTTTTGTTATATCAATGTTCAATCTGATTAAAAAGGTCAATATATAAAATTTGACATAATTATATTTTTAATATTTTAGTTAATATTAATTTACATATTTTTTAAATTTTTTATTTTAATAATTTTAAAAATATATTTTAACTAAATATATAAAAAAAATAATTAAATAAAATTACTATTACGTATAATTAAAATTAACTATTAAAATTATTTTTTTTATATATTAATACACTATTATGTAAAAGTGTCAACTATTGATAATTTAAAAATTAAAAAAATATTTTTTAATTATTACAAATTTAAATTGCATCTAATTAAAAAAAGTATTCTAATTTATTAATAAAATAATGTAGTTATACTTTTTTTTTATAACAACAATCAGACATATCTTAGCTTTTTACTGCGTGTGAATAATATTTATGAATATTTCATAAAGAGTTATGTTATACATACAAATTTTTTTGGCTTACAAATCTTATAAGTTGGATCAAATCTAACAAAAACTATATTCACTCAATGGAGTGTGAGGCGTCACTCAACCATTTCCAAAGCGCGCTCTGACTCACCGTTACAAAAGACACTTCTTCTTCTTCTTCACGTCCCTCCTTCTCCTCCTCCTCTTCTTTCTTCTTCTCCTTTTTCTTTGCGTTTCTCCTCTTTTTTCTTCGCGTGTTTCATCTTTATCATTTTTTTTATTACCGTTGTTGTTGTTGCATTTTTTTCCTCCTCCTCTTTCTATTGATTTTGCAATATTATGTTTTTTTCTTTGTTTGATTTTTTTCTCCCAAGAAGAATTATAAAAAAACGAAATAAGAATATGAGGAAGAAGAAGCAGTAGAAGATGAAGAGGCAATAGAAGATGAAGAGGAGGAAGAGGAAGAATTTTGAATTATGCAGGACTTATCAGAATAAAAATACACCCAAAAATTCTTAAAATACACCCAAATATCTTTGTATTACACCCAAATATCTTCGTTTTACACCAAAATTTGCTGCAAATACAAAAAAATATTTTCTCTAATGCAGCGTTTTTTTCCTTCTTCTTTTTTTCCTTATTTCTTTCTTTCTTTTAGTTAAATGAATGTAAGTTCATCCTCTTTCAAGTAATTTTGCAGCATTATGTGTTTTTTCTTCTTTTTTTTTGATTTTTTTGTTTTTATTCTTGTTAAGAGAGTAAAACAAGAAGAAACTTGAGAAGGTAAAATAAAAAAGAAAAGATGAATAAGAAAAAAAAAGAAGAAAAAGATTGTGATGATGATAAAAAAAAAAGAAGAAACAGTAGAAGATGAGAAGGAAGAAGAGGAAGAGTTTTGAATTATATGCAAAACTTATCAAAATAAAAATACACTCAAAAATTCTTAAAATACACCCAAATATCTTCATATTACACCCAAATATCTTCGTTTTACACCCAAATTTGCTGCAAATACAGAAAAATATTTTTTCTAATGCTACGTTTTTTTCTTCTTCTTTTTTTCTTATTTCTTTCTTTCTTTTAGTTAAATGAATGTAAGTTCATCCTCTTTCAAATAATTTTGCAGCATTATGTGTTTCTTCTTCTTCTTTGTTTGATTTTTTGTTTTTATTCTTGTTAAAAAGAGTAAAACAAGAAGAAAGTTGATAAGGTAATATAAAAAAAAAGATGAATAAGAAAAAAAAGAAGAAGAAGATGGTGATGATGATAATAATAACAAAAAAAGAAGAAACAGTAGAAGATGAGAAGGAGGAAGAGAAAGAATTTTGAATTATGCAGAACTTATCATCAGAATAAAAATACACCCAAAAATTCTTAAAATACACCCAAATATCTTCGTGTTACACCCAAATATCTTCGTACTACACCCAAATTTGCTGCAGAAAAATCTTTCCTCTAATACTATATTTTTTCTTCTAAATTGAACCACACCTTAGTCTTGCATTCAAAACAATAATCAATTTTGTTCTGGTTCAATTGATAATCTAACCCTGAATTATTTATTATTTTCAACAAACGACATAACCGATGATGAAGGAGAAAGAGAAAACAAAAAGAGGAGAAGAAATTTTAATGAAAAAAGAAGGAGGAAGAGGTGGCGTTAATGACGACGATAACGAGAGAGAAAAATTACGAAAAAGAAGAAGAAGAGGTACAAAGAAAGAAGAAGAGGAGGAGGAGGCATGGAGAAGAAGAAGAAGGGGAAGAAAAAAAAGAGGCACGGAGAAAGAAAAAGAAGAAAAAGAAAAAGAAGCACAGAAAAAAACGTGAAAAATGCGTGAATATATATAACTTGTATGACTTGTATGGAAAATATTTGTACGTGGAGAATAACTCTTTCATAAATACATTTATATTTATGTTTAGATGATGACAAATATGAGATTATTAGTTTAGGAAAAAAAATATTTTCTATCACTTTTAATTTGAAGTAATTTTTTTTTAGTAACTTCTAAGTTAAGCTAGATAATACATGTTTAATTAATAATTTTTTTAAAAAAAAGTAATATATTTTAACAAATATTATTATTTAAATTTAAATTATCCTTTCTTACAAAGTAATTACCTAAAATGCTTCACAACTTTCATATACAAAATTTACAAATTTGATAGATATTAATATTTATACATAAAGATATATTAATTAAACGCATAATAGTAATAAAATCTTTCTTAAAAATTTGAGACAATTTTATTGTCAATTTTTTACTATACGTTATTTAGGTTAATTTACTTCATACAGATATATCAAAATATAAAATGCACTGAATGACTTTTTGTATATATTTATAGGAGATTGAAAATTATAAATGTCCAATCTTTATAACAAAAAAATTATAAAAATTAATATTTCACACTATATTTATGTTATTTGACTTATTTCAAAAACCGTCATAACCAATCCATATATATATATAAAACACCAATATTTAATATTTGATACAAAATGAATTAGATTTAAAAAAAAAGAACTTAAAAAGATTTGAGTTTAAACACAAATCATTGTATATTTTAATTTGTTCAATTATTTCTTCTATTACATAAAAGACAACACTATAAACACAATAATTAACTTGAGTTGTATTTAAATAAGAAAATGTGAAAGTTTAGAAGGCTAGTATTTTTGTTAAAATTTGGCCAGCACTTAACCATAAAAAAAATGATTCATTCTATATTATTAGATGTCATTTCACACTATTAAAAATATTGATAATAATTAATTAATGACTAAACATAACAAATTTTACTGACCCCTAACACTTCTTTAAAAAAATATAACACTTAACTACTTATGTAAGAACCTCGGCGTCTTTTACATTATAAATAATAAATAATAAAAATTATTCACGAAATGAAGGCAACAAACATTACACTAAGTACGACTTTAAAGTTAAATTCAAACTAAATATAACAATGTAGTCACAATAAATTGATAGCTTAAATTAAGTGTATATTTACCAATATCCTTAAAACTTGCATCGAGACTAAAAGCATATTAAACTCTTAAGTGTTGGTTTAGATTGGTTTTTTGAGTTAAAAAAATATGTTTTTAAGAAATAAAATACTTTTATTTAATTTTAAATTTTTTTAAAAAAATATTTTTATTTAAAAAAATAAATTATTTTTTTTTAAAATTAATAATACCTTGTTTTTCAAAAAAGTATAAGCAAAAAACGTATTAAAAACTTGAAATTTTTTTTTTTAAAAGCATGTTAAAATGTGAAATAATTTTTGTCTATTAAAAATTTTTTTAAAAAAAATAAAAAATAAATATTTTTTTAAAAGTCAATCCAAACTAACTCTAATTTTAAAACTGACACAAAATTATTAAACATCAAAATCACACACATAGATATACAAATACCTAATTTTCCATTATTATCATTATTATAGTATCATTCTCAACTAATGGTGCAGCAAATACACATAATTAACTACAGTACAAATAAACTTATTTTTTTTTTTAAATTTGATTAGAAGTCTTACTTCTTTCTTGCTAATCCAACAAAAACAACAAAAAAGTAAACTCATAAATTAATAAAGAACTCAGAAAGACAAAAATACTTTTATTTATTTTAAACTTTGATTTAAGTTTAATCCAAATGCACATCGGCAATTGAACATGAATCTGAGGCCTCACTCTCTAATCCAACCTTACTTCATTCTTTCAATTTCATCATTTGCTCCAAATCTCACATCTTTTTAAACAATAAATAAAACTAATGTTAAAAAAAGATAAGTACTTTTTTCGTCCCCAAGGTCTGGGGTCGAAATCAAAATCGTTCCCAACCTTTTTTTATTATTAAAATCATCATCAACGTTACAAAACGTTATAAAATCGTCCTTTTCTACTTTAATAAGGGATATTTTCGTCCCTGCCCATTTTTTTCGCGGACATTTTCGTCCTCAAGAAATGGAAAATACATTCAAGCCCCTGACCCCTGAAAAACGTAGACATTTATGTCCTTCCGTTGAATTCAGCCGTTTGCACTGGACGGAAAAGGATGAGCTGGCAGAGGTGGCGCTGAGGTGGCCGTAACGGAGGCCAGGTGGCATGGAGCATTTCGTAACAGGACATATAAGTCCCTGGAGACAAAAACGACGCCATTTTTGTAACCTCCCCCAATCCTGTTTTGAATTTCTCTGCCTTTTCTTCTTCCTTCGTCCTTTTTCCCTTCCATTCTTCTTCCTTAGCCCCTGCCTTCATCACTGCCGCACAGCGGCGCCTCCATCAGCCACCATCAACGCTGGCGACCTCCTCCTTCCTCTCTTTCCGCGTCTTCTTCCCTTTCTCACTCCCTTACTCCCATTAGTCTCTCTCTCTTCTCACTTTTCCTCATCTCTCTCTCTGCTACGCTGACCCTAGAGCACGATTTTTCTTCAATCAAGAAGAAAATGTATACCTTATTTGGAAACTACTAATAAATCAATGGGGAAAAATGTATCAAAATCGTACATAGATGATTTGTTCTATTTGGAATAATCAACAATGAATATATGTGGAATAGCTTTGTAATATACAAATAAATTGAATGTTACAACTAAGTTAGATGATGCACTTGACTTACCCAACTTTTCGGGATCGCGCATCTCATGCCTAGTATCAACCAAAAAATGCTTCCAACATTCATCACTTTCTGAACTCTTTAAGTAACAAGTGAGTGATACTAGGCACTTAAAATCTTCCTATATTTCTGAAATGACAAACAGGATTTCATGTTGTATGACTTCACTTCTGCTATTTGTGGGATCAAAGCAAAACATGTGTTCCATTTCATGTTTATGCATACCCTCCCATTTTGTTTCAAGCATGTAGCAGGTGCTTGTCACACACCAATACTCTATAACTAGCATGAGGCCCCTCAGATGTATCTCTCAATGTGACTTGTCACCCCATTGCCTTGGCAATGTCTTGAATTTCATCCATGATGGCAATAGAATCGCGGATGTATACCCGTCCTCCTGGTCTTAGTATTCGGTCCATCTCAAGCATAATAGATGACACATTGCATCTGATAAGAGAGAAATCCAACACATAGACATTATCAATACTGGACTTTGCAGTCGAGCAGAGCGATCATAAAATAGTTATTTCCTAAGCTACTATTACGAAAGATGAATATCGGATTGGATATTCAAACCACAATTCTCATTTTTCTCATTATTAACAGAAATAGTGTAATGATTATAAGCCAGGAGGAAAGATACAAACTTGATAAGAAAAGAAAAAGGTACCTTTTGCGCTCTGCAGAAAGAAGGTTGGCAGCATGCAGAAAATCATAGATTCTTGGGTAGGTGTCAAATGCTTCACACCTAAATTATAAAAATTGCAGAATATTACAAAACACTAACAAGATCGCAAAAGTAATTTGGGGGAATTGATATAGAGGCTCTTTCAGTACATGGAATTGGAAAACCTCAGTACCACAAGGTGAACATTGTATTTAATATATCTTAAGTAAGTTTTGTTAAATACCAGTCATGCATAACTCCCATCAATCCACAGTCGTAGATAACTGGCAAGGCATTTGTGCTACTAACAGGAACAACATTCATAACCCAGCAGTCAAATTTCTGACTAATCAATGCTGCTGCAAACCTGAGAAAGCACTCAAATATATTGAAAATAAAATTTAGGAACTATCAAATATTAGAGCAATTAGGAATAACTAAATGTCTATTTATAAAAAGAAAATAAAACGATAGAAAAATTACCCTCCAAATCCAGCTCGCATGTCCATAACATTTCTCATTCTCGTCTCTTTCCAGCCTAAAGTATCAACATATTGTCCTATTATCTCATTCCAATATTTCGATTCTGCCTTAAAAAGCTCTGCTCTGGATGCGAAGGCATCAAATTTTATGCTTTGAAGCCTATCAGGCGGAGTTTGCAAACGAGCATCATTGAATCATTGAATCAAAGGAATTAGCTCATTTTAAAACAGAGATGTGGCATCAGACAGCAAAATGAGCACATAAGAGTTTATTATTAACCAAAACAGGCAATGAGAATTTACACAGCATCAATGTAAAACATCAGTCTCAGCAATTTCTATTAACCAACCCTAATCCTAACAATTCAAGAACAATTGAACAAACTAAATATAATGAACTACAAACAGTGATTGCACAGACAACAACATTAAGCAAGCAAGACCTAATCCACTATCCACGTCAGATTCTCTAACAACCTAATGTAACTAACTAATCTAACTAAATTGAAATTAGCTAAACAAAACTAACTAAACAATATTAATTAACTAATTACAATAACAGAGTGAATTAAACACAGAGAAAGAAGATCTGCAAAGCACAGGGGTGGTAATGAGAGAGAGAGGAAATGATGGTTGGGCCCTAGTAGCGATGGTGGTGCGTTGGTAGAGAGGCGGCGGCGCGGCAACAGTGGGTCGCCGAGAAGGTTGTCGCGGACGAACGGTGGGTGGAAGGAGGGTGAGAAGAGAGAGAGACTAATGGGAGTAAGGAAGTGAAAAAGGGAAGAAGACGCAAAAAGAGAGGAAGGAGGAGGTCGCCGGCATTGATGGTGACTGACGGAGGCGCCGCTGTGCGGCGGTGATGAAGGCAGGGGCCAAGGAAGAAGAATGAAAGGGAAAAAGGACGAAGGAAGAAGAAAAGGCAGAAAAATTCGAAACAGGATTGGGGCAGGTTACAAAAATGGCGTCGTTTTTGTCTCTAGGGACTTATATGTCCTGTTATGAAATACTCCATGCCACCTAGCCTCCGTTACGGCCACCTCAGCGCCACCTCATCTTTTTTCGTCCAGTGCAAACGGCTGAATTCAACGGAAGGACATAAATGTCCACGTTTTTCAGGGGTCAGGGGCTTGAATGTATTTTCCATTCCTTAAGGACGAAAATGTCTGCGAAAAAAAAGGTCAGGGACGAAAATGTCCTTTACTCATAATTTTATTTTTTTTCATATTACCTTTCATTATTAATAAAAATAATTAAAATTAAAAATATTATTAAACCCCCCTCCCCTCCTCTCCCTCCGTAACTCACCCCCTCACCCCACTCCCTCACTCATCCCCACTCCCTCACCCCACACCCGATTCCTGACTCTCGACTCCCGTACCTCCCTTACCCCTCAGCCCCTCATCCCACTCCCGTCACCCCACTCCCGTAACTCCCATCCCCTTCCTCATGCCCCTCTCTTCAAAACCCCAACCCCAATTTCAACTTCAATTTTTCTCTTAACCACCGCCGCCGCTCTACTTATTCGTTTTTAGGGTTCGCCGCCGCTGCCGCCGCCGTGTGGTCATCGGGAGGGGGATCTCGCCGGCGCTGCTTCTTCTTCTGTGATTGTCCTGCTTCTTCTTCTGTGACTGCTTGAACTTCTGCTTCTGCTTGTTTTGCTGCTTCTTCTTCTGCTTTTGGCCTACTTCTGCTTGAACTTTTGTGGTCATTTGTGACTGCTTCTGTTGTTTTGCTGTTTTTGGATCTGAAAACTGAAATTGTAATTGATGATTATTGAGTTATTGTTTATTGAAATTGTTATGGTTCTTCTGCTTCTGATTTTTTTGTTGATTTATTTTGTTTTGTAAATGTTGCTGTTAATTTGTTTTATTTTGTTATGAGTAATGAATGGCTATGGTGGCAGTAGTGATGGTGGTGAAGAAAGGAAGAGTGAGAAGAGGAAGGAGATTGGGGTGAGGGGGTGGGGGTTTGCGATGAGGGGTTAAGGGAGTGGGGTGAGGGGTGGGGGGTGGGGGGTTACGGTGAGGGGCTTGATGCTGGTGGTGGTGGTGGTGGTGTTGGTGTTGATGGTGGTTTTAGTGGCATGGTGTTGTTGCTGTTGATGGTGGTTGTGGTGGTATGGTGTTGTTGCTGTTTGGTGGTCTTGGTGTTGATGTTGGTTGGTGTTGGTGGTGGTGGTGGTGGTGGTGGTGTTGGTGTTGATGGTGGTTGTGGTGGTAATGTTGGTGGTGGGGTGAAGAAGGTGAAGAGGAGAATGATGATGATGAGGGTATTTTGGTCCAAAAATTCGGAAAATGATGATTTTAAAGCGTTTTTGAACGTTGAGGATGATTTTAATAAAAAAAAGATCGGAGACGATTTTGATTTCGACCCCAGACCTTGGGGACGAAAAAAGTACTTATCCCTTAAAAAAAATATGCAAATATTTTTTTAATGCCACATTCCCCTGATCCAAATTGAACGTGAGCACTTATGCCTTGAATATTACTAACACATACATTAAACATTGAACTGCAGTCTTTGTCTTTTACTGTGATCGTATATAATCTAGAGTGCAGCCCATTCTTCCTGTCAACTACAGTTCAAATTTTAAAAATAAAATTTTTAAATCAAAACAAATACAACTGTTCTCATTTTTCACAGTAATTAAAATTTACAAAAGGCAGATACAAATCAAAGTAAAACAAATAGTGAAAAAAATAAATAATTAACATAATTATTTTTCAATTACGCTTTATTGATATAGACGAACAACGCAATGCAACAAAATTCAGATACTCATGAATGCTAACAGCACACTTTGCATTTCAAGAAAACCTAATAATGCATCAAACCTAATCACAAAAATTAGAAAAAGAAAATTGCAGAGAACACACCACAAAAATATTTCAATCTCATCTTTAATTTCATTTTCAGATCAACAAATATACACAATATAGTATTACATTTTGGATATGTTCAAGTCAACTATCACTTTTAGTCTAATATCAGTAAAGTAATAATTTCTCCAAATTCAAGTTCGTAACTAAATCTGATGTAGTAAAGTAGCAAATCTGATGAAGAAAAGCACGTCAAGTTGTAAGTTGTGATAACCAAACTTTTTTAGGACGACATCAATGGTATATTATCAAAAGCCAAAATAATGAATAAAAAACAAAAAACTAAAGGGTAATAAGTAATAACTACTCACCCCAACCCCCAAACACTTATTGCTTTGGAAAAACCCATAAATATAAAATATTTTAAAAAATTGCTAAATAAACAAAAGAGTTTTATAATCACAATACTTTATCAATAAAGAGTAAATTCAACATGCCTCACATCGATTATAAATGCACGGCAAACAATTAAAAACCAAAAGAAGAAAATATCAAAGCAAATAATAATTTTTTTTTTTATCAAAAATAAGGAGACTCGAATTTGTAACTTCTTAGATGAGCATAAAAAAACTATAACATTTGAATTATAACTCATTAACAAAGCAAATAATAACTTTAAACAAATAGAATTGATGGTCCCTCGAATTAAGCAATGTCAACAGTCTACTATAAAATGTCACTAGAATTAAGCAATGTCAACAAAATCCTAGAATTGGCGTCAAAGTTATAATTTTGAGATGCTATTTAGAGTAGACCAAAAAGAAAGAAAAAAGAAAGAGAGAAAGTCGGCTTAGCGAGCCTAAATTCATGATTAAAGAGATTCGGGGCTTGTTCCTAAGATTTTCTGTTCAAGTTTTACAGTAGGACAAGATTCAAGTTAGATTAGTTAAATTGAATAGATTTTATATATGAGTAGCACTTTAACAGTATCTTAGAGTGTTTGTAACGTGAGAGATTAAACTCCCTTTCCGCAATGCTTTTTTATCCACGTAAACAAAATTCCATACGGAAGAAATTCCTTTTTTTTCCCTCTTCCTTGAATATTCATTCTTAGTACACAAATGAAACATAAGAGATCAACTTGAAATCCAAAATATACAAATGACTCTTGTTTCTTTGCCTCAATCAATAATTCGATTTGCTAATTTCTCTAACTTTACAGCTTAGATTATGTCATCATTTTCATCAATTCAATTACACTTGTTCGAATCAACTAGTTAGTGAATAGCTAGCCTAATGTAAACTTTGTGGCTGTTGCATTGCACTACTATCCAACCAATTGATCCATCCTTTTCTCTTCAAAACATGATCATCTTTGTAACTTTTAATTAATTAATTAATTAATTAATTAATTAAAAAGGTTTTAGTTTAATTTTCCTTAGGAAAAAAAAGAAAGAGAGAAAAACACTATGCAATTCTTCATGAGAGAATTTCAATAATTGTAGATTCTTCTTCCTAAATCTTGATGCGCCTCAATGCAAGGTAGGCCAATAATCTGTACCCTACAAACATGAGAAACAAGACACCAATGCTTCCCACAGTGCCAATTTGGCCCATCACATCCTCTTCAAGAAACTTGCAATTAGCCCTGTCTCCACCACCATGATTGCAACCCAACATGTATGAGATTTTCCTTCCATCACCATACTGAATCCTAGTCAGAAGCCTATAACAGTAAAAAGTTGTGGATATGTATTT
This sequence comes from Arachis hypogaea, assembly GCF_003086295.3. Classification (NCBI taxonomy): domain Eukaryota; kingdom Viridiplantae; phylum Streptophyta; class Magnoliopsida; order Fabales; family Fabaceae; genus Arachis; species Arachis hypogaea. The sequence continues at coordinate 149,170,851 of NC_092054.1, read as the reverse complement.
GATCCAAGCCATACATGCTGGAACCTTATGGACATAGTATCCACCTGTTAGCACAAATGCTAGCATTGTCACTGCTGCAACAGTTGAAGCTTGTTTGGCATCCATTATCGCGGCGCCTAAGGCGAGTCCAAGACCCTGCGAGACAAGGACATATCCAAGGATGACCAACCATGTCAATAGAAATGCCACCAGATCAGGCTTTAGGCCTCCCATCCAATATGTCACAATGAGGAAAATTGTGGGCAGGATAAGCTCCATTGGAAGATCGCCAACGATTCGAGACATGAAGTAGGATGACAATGTGTACATTCCAGAGGCCCTTTCTTTCATGAAGATGGCGCGCTCTTGGGGGAAGGCGAAAACAGAGTTGAAGGATGGGAATACACCCCAGAAGATTGAAATGAAGAAGAGTAGGCCAAGCCTGTCCTGAACATTTCTGTAGTCAGAGTGCCACCACATTAGGCCTGCTAATAGTGCAGCTGCAATGACTTGGAACACTCTCAGAGTGTTGAAAGATTCATGCTTTCTCTCTTTGAGGCTTCTTTGGAAGAGTGTGCTGAATTGGTTGAACCAATCTAAGAAGCTAACCCTGTCACTATATCTGCTTCTTCCCATTGGGTGTGTGTTCTTTGTAGGATTAACAATGTTGGGAGTGTCCATGCATAAAGCTTTTACCTTTGGAGCTAGTGCTGTGTTGTATGAATGAATTAGGTTCTGCCTTATGTTTGGCTTATCTCTTTCACTTACACCATCAACATGGCTAACACCTGCAGAATTCAAAGCCAAGTTTCATTAATAAAAGGTGCATCCTCTTATTGTTATTGTTAATTTGTTATTGTACTTGTATTTAATATCTAAATAAACTTGGTAATCCAACAATTTCTAGGTGTTTCAAAAGATCCCATAATAATATCTGAAAAGCAAGAGGGCTTCATAATTCTTAGTTATGCTTTATTTCGCTTTCAGTTGGCAAGTATAGCCAATTCAGATTTCATCTTTGGATAAAAGAATAAGGGACCACAACAGAAAGAGAAAGCATATCAGATCAACCATATACAAGAGAGATCAGATAGAAACTTATTTTCTATGAGAGACCTTATCTGAAAACCAATAATATACTCTGGAATAAACTATAGGAAACTATGGCTGTAGCATCATGGCCATTCGCCATGGCAATGGCCATATGGGACCGTGTATTATAAAATCTAGCATTTAAAAATGATCAAATCTATTTACTTAAAGATACTGAAGCAGAAGAAAGTATAGGACAAGATAAAGAGGATCATAAAGTAAATCAAAGTATGTGCTTAATTAAATTAATTAAACACGCAATTGATTAATCCAAAGGAGTCAGATTAAGAGGCATAAACATGGTTAAGTAGGATAGTGGAACTTGTAAAAGCTGACTTATGTGCTAGTGTTATGGTGAGTCTCCACTAATATGGTGCTGGCACTGTTGATAGGGCCACCAGCTCCCACTTTCATATGTTTGATCAACATAAATCTATTCAATTTTATTTTTATTCAACCTTTCAGCCATCAAAGTTCACTTTTGTGGGACAAAATGTTTTTAATCTTGTAAATCAGACCCAACACGTGTAGCTCTTTAACAGATCCTAAGAATAGAGAGATACTTAAAAAAGGTAGAGAGGAAAAGGAGAGAAATTAAGAAAACAAAATGAATAAGAAAACTGAAAAGGGGAACCATATGCACGATTGGCCAGATCATTGTCAAAGAAGTGAAGGTCAAGCTTTTTCCCATATGTGTAAAGATGAATAAGGAACACCCCCAAGACCATGTTCTAGCTTGTATTGATCAAAAACACTATTTTTCTAGGAAAACGGCTTTAGATGCAGTGCCACAAACCCAAATAATTATTGTTTTTTAGCAGAATAATAACATGTATATTCTATTAGTAAGGGATATGACTCTCTAAGGAAAGAGATATATACTTAATATTATTGTAATTCTATTAGAAAAGATAAGATATGTTGATTATGACTCAACCCCATCATTACTATAAACCTCTTTTATACAGCTAACTAAAATTAGGTATAAATGCTATGATATATGATTTTATCAGCATTTAATTTAAGGGCAGACAGTGATTCAGTGTGCCACTTTATTTTTCCCTGGGTGTCCTCTTTGCTAATTCTTTTTTTTTTTTTTCCTTCTTCCTCTCTTTTACAAGATTGATGGTTTCTCACGCTATGAGTGTCGTCATCACCTCCTCCACCTCAATATCCACATTATAATCATGGCCCCAAGGATCAATGAAAAAAGGTTTAGAGAGGCACATATATCCTTCATAATCGTCTAGTGCCACCTATATATAAGATTAAAATACCTAGTCAAAGAGCACTACTTACCTTAGCAGTTATTTCACGGATTAAATTAATTCTAGACTATGCTCGGTGACATCAGCCACCAGTCTAGTCTAAAAGAAGCAATACTATTGGTCCAACACTAACTTAAATACAAAGACCACTTATCTACAACTTAAGTCTCAGCCCACTACTTAAGCATTTCCAACTTTATGAAATATGTCACGTTCTTCTCTTTTGACCATAAATAACCTTGGTCCACATGGAGGACATTTGCAATTATAATTACTCTAATCTGATTACATCAGGTTGTAAATTGTTCATAGTGTGTTTCTGTTAAAACTCTTGCATCCTTTTCAGTGTAATAACAACTAGCATACTTTGCTATGTAACACCACTTCTTTTTTATTTTTGAAGAGAATGTAAAATCTAAAACACATTTGACACTAAATTAAAAAGTGGGAGAAATACATAACTGAATATTCGTAATAAAATAAGTATAATACCATATGTTAGAATAAACAGAGAGTGGTTTATATATATACACGTCACAAAGGTTACATGCCAATATCAGCATCAAGAGGTTACTTTAAAGTGTTTTCTCGGTTGGTATATGCTCGAAAGACAAGTTATTACTTATCCTACAACAAAAGCAAGTTAATTGAAATGCCAATTTTAGACACCACAACAAAAGCGTAATTGATTCTGATGTTATTATGTTATCCTTTGCAAAATAAAAGATAGTAGATTAAGTTGTTCAATTCCTGTTGAAAAGGATATGGTTGATAGCTCTTTAATATAAGGGTCCATGTCTCTATATATAATAACTCCTCCTTCGTATGATATATGTATCTCTATTATTTACCTTCTAGTTTTGGGAATATTTCCGGACCCCACATATATATGACATTGGCACCTAACCTCACCTGACAGGGATCGAAAAAATCCCTGTGTCTCCCAAAAAATAGTCTTATAATTAACAAGCTTAGTCTTGGATTATTCTCTAAGAATGAAAATTAAAATCAACTCCAATACTATACATATGTATAAATATTAAATAATGCTCTAGTACAATCAACTATTTTATTGATACTTCCAGAATCCAGCTTAAGTCCAAAATATTTATTTGGTAATTGTGGGCTTGAATTAGAGGGGAAAAAACACATGCCTCGGTTGAGGAGGCAGTGGCTCTATGCTTTAGGTTTGGCCAAGATGAAACAGTGTGAACTGTGAAGAAACAAAATAAGGGAAAGGGGAAAATCAAGGAGTATAAAGGAGTCAGAGTCACATCAGTGGTTGGCCCCAGAAAAAGAAAAACCAACTGGATATATAAGAAGCAAGGAAAAGAAGGAAATGATAGAGGCAATAACAAATTAAACACTTCCGAAAAAAGAGGACACGTGGTAAGCATCAAGGGATTTGTTTAAATAAAATTAATTAAAGCATTCCCAGGCCAACAGAAAATCAAAACCCATTACGTATCTAATCGATTTGTTCCACTCAAAGCTGAGACGCTTCCTTTATCTTTCTCTCCTCTCACTCATACGCTACATATATTTATAAAGTATGTAAATAAATAAAATTCTTTACGCACAACAATAATCATCATCACACCACTATGGCAATATAGGTGAGGGCAACCCCATTGCCCTGAAAGACTTCATGAACTACAGTTAAATTAAACAGACAAAGGGTGTAGTAGTAATAGTACAATAACCTAGTTTCATCATATGGGATGCTGAATTCGTAGCCAGCAAAGTGTATCAACAAAATAGTAGCATGATGTTTGTCACAGCATGTTGCCTAAACTTGATGCTCCTTATTAATGACGTCCCATTATTAATTCATTGAACCAAAAACTCACCCACCAATCCACCATGCTTATATATATATATATATATTCTTAGATACTATTCTCCCAACAAAATCACAATCAAAATGTCACATCTACAACACACCATAACACTAATAATTCGGTAAATCCACATTCTTTTCATTACCCCCGTCTACAAAAAAAATTCTTCATAACTAAACACCAAGTCTATTTAGTCAAATATTCCCTTCCTAACCTAATTAATCTTACTTAATTAACATCAATAATTAACCAACTTATCACCAACAAATAGCAATTTTGACAGTGCAAACTTTACTTTAACTGCCAAAAAAGTTTGTAATCACTGTATCCTTGTCATACTCTTTTCCTCCATTGTGTCAAAACTACCATCATTTGTAGACAAAAAGAATAATATAATATTACTTTCTCAATTTCACCTTAGTTATTTTAAGAATGAATTTATAAAAGATAAAAATGACTTATCATAAATATTATAGAAATTAAGTCTTAACTGCCACCAAAAGTTTGTTACAACAGAATAACATCAAGCTGAGTTACCGTTGTGATAACAGAAAATGAAAAAAATAAAAATAAAAATAAACGAAGAGAAAGTTGACGTACCGTTAGCGAGATCGAGAAGGAAATCGGCGGGGTTCATCGGAAAAGATGGCACAAAACCAACGGACTCAAAGTACCGCATGGCGTCGCATCCTTTACCGAAATAGAGGCAATTCCCTTCGGAGAGCACGAGAACCTTATCGAACATCTGGAACACGCGGCTCGACGGTTGGTGCACCGACGTAACCACCGTCTTCCCCTTCTTCGCTAGCGAACCGAGCACCGAAATGAGGCGGTGCGCCGACGTGGAGTCCAGCCCCGACGTCGGCTCGTCCAGCAGCAGCAGGCTCGGATCCACAAGCATCTCATGCGCAATGCTCACGCGCTTCCTCTCCCCGCCGGAGACACCGCGGATGAAGCTGTTCCCGATTATGGTGTCCTCGCACTTGCCTAGTCCAAGCTCCGCAATCGCCGACTCCGCCGCCGCAATCTTCGCCTCACGCGGCAGCGAACGAGGGAGGCGGAGCATGGAGCAGAAGACTAGGGTTTCCCGGACGGTGAGGTGCGGGTAGAGCACGTCGTCCTGCGTAACGAATCCGGTTCGGCGGAGAATCGGTTTGGTGAGCTTGGATGAGTTTGCGAGAATTGTTCCGGTGAGGCCGTGACCATGGAGTCTCCCTGCAAGCGCGTTTAGGAGCGTTGATTTGCCGCTTCCTGATGGACCAAGGATGGCTAGGATCTCTCCCGGGTACGCTATCCCTGTTACTCCGTTTAGAATTGTTCTTTCTTGCAGCACCGTTGATCTTGTTGGATCGGACGGTGTTGGTGACTCGCGATCAGTTGCGAAAAGTTTCTTAATGCACCTTCCTTTAGCTTGCTTGTTCTCTATCTTTATCCGGTACCCCACGTCCATGAACTGCGTTAATTATTTGCATGAACACATAGTTAAAGCATAATAGTATGGGGTCAACGATGTTATGACTAGTTATGACTTGTTAGTGGTTAATTAATTAAATGAATAAACATTGTGATTAATTAGTATTAGTAATAATAATACCTTGAGAGTGATTGGGTAAGAAGGGGACATTAAAGGAGGGATGTCACGGGATTCTCGAGGGGGTTGTTTGGGTGAGTCTCCATTTGGAGTTTCTACGCCACCAAACGCTGCCCTTTGTGTTGTTGTAGACATTGTTATTGTATGTTTTTGAGGGAGAGATGGAAACTAAAAAGAAACAAGTGTTGTTAGTTGATAGTGAATGAATTAGTGAGTGGAAGAAGGAAGACGGAAGAAGAAGGGGGTATTTATGGAGGAGGTGAGGAGGGTGGACCCCATGGGTGTGCCACGTCAACGTGGAACAACCAAATGGGGAATGGTTACGTGTCAACATTTTGGTGTGCTGTTGTCATCTGTCCCCAGAAATGGTTCATTATGTAAAATAACGAGTAACAAAAGTTTAGGTTCCATTCATTATTATTATTATTATTATTTTTATTAATTATAATGGAGGGCACATAACTGCGTGTAAATAATAATAAGTAATAACTTGAGCAGTACTCCAACATTGATCTGCAAATGGTAAGAATTATTTTAATTTAATTTGGTATGTATAAAGTAGGTAGCTAAGCTAGGTGTAATTGTGAGAAATACTATTGGGTACACTTGTTTATACTTTATCACCGAAGGAAACTGTATCGCAAGTTAGAGCCAATTAAAGTGAACTGAGATGCAAAGGATATAGATGAAGGAGTGGAGCAGTAGAGCAATAATAATTAGAAGTAGAGAGTAGAGTAGAGAGAGAGAGAGATCAGAATCTTTAAATAGTATTAATAGAGGTTGAAAAGGGAGAGTGGCATGTGGTAGGCAGATACTGTAGCCTATTGCCACCGTTGCTTTGATCACTCATCAATTTCTTATTTCTTACCACCAACGAAGGTAAGGGATATTTTTGGATATAGTATTCTTTTGCTCTTTTATTCCTGGGATATTTATTAAATTAGGTTCAGACTATATCAAACCTCTAGTAAATAAATTAATTTTCGTTTTTTTTTCCATGAGAATAGTGTGTCATGAAACTATTAATTACAAAAGCTTAATCTGATAAAGAAAATATTTAAGTAACTATAACTTTTATATAGAATAAAAAAAACTTAACCTAATTTATTTTTCATCATTAAATTTAGGTGTTATTAAAAGACTAGAAAAGTAACCGATAATAAATCAATAAAAAATAAGAAAGGTTATATATATGTACTATTTTTTACACTTTTTACTATTTTTTAATTTTAATATTAAAAGTGATATAATGAAAAACGAGAAAAAAATTCATCTTTTATATCATATAAAAATATAATAAATTATATACACAAATATTATTTCTATAATTTGTACGATGGCGCCATCCAAGCTTAAATGATTGTTAGATGTAGTTATAAAGTTTATAACATGTTACATCTAAAGCTTATAAATGTATATATGATAATATAAACATGATGATTATTGATGAGAATTCATCAATTAGATAGAACGAGGACACATACATTCTCTCTCTCTCTCTCTCTCTCTCTCTCTCTCTCTCTCTCTCTCTCTCTCTCTCTCTCTCTCTCTCTCTCTCTCTCTCTCTCTCTCTCTCTCTCTCTCTCTCTCTCTCTCTCAACCCATATATATATATGGGTTGTGATAGTGACTTGAACCTTGGAATGAATGTCCTACCACAATGAACTCTTACTGTTCTTCTTCTCTTGGCTAGTTTGTAGGAACATGACTTCATGGCCGCATTGGTCACCTTTCATTTCAAATTAATTTTTGTAGGTGCTCGTATATATTCTCACATTTCTTTTTGCTTTTTGAGTCACGTTCTAAAGAATTGTCATCATGTTATTCTTGAATAAAATCTTAATTAAACCTTGCTTTATTCTCATATTTAATTCTTCATCCTTAGCATTAAAGTTAAGTTTTTCTTCTAAGGGACCAAAATATACATAACTTATTAGTTATATCGTTTTCTTCTTCTCATCATCACTATATATGCGTTATCTTTAAAACTTTCAATTCATAGGTGTTTTATGCTTATATTTGAAAATCTATGTGTCATAAACATTATTTCAAAAAGTTTAATGATTAATTTAACAAATAAATTTTTAGATTAAAATTAAAGGTTCATGAAAAATCCCTACTTATTAAAACGATTTAATTATATGAATCTCGATGTTACGGTGATGCTAGGTATATTATTGTCATACAAAAAGCTTTACTAACGTATTACTAAGATATATATTTTGCAAACAACAGGAAACATATATGAAAGTTTTCATAGATCAAAATTAAAATCTGGTTTGCTTATAAATGCTACAAGAAATCAAAAGTGAAATTTTTGTATATATATATATATATATATATATATATATTATAATTTTAATTTCTTTTATTTTGTGTTTAACAATATTTTTAAGATATTTATTCACTAAACTCCTTAAAATATATAATAATATTAAGAAATCCAGAAAATCATGTAATGCCCCGTACAATTACAAGCACATATATTTTTATATGCTTGTGTAACTCCCAAAAATTGTTCAGTGCCAGGCCACTTTTTCCCAAGAAGATAATCCATTGACGTAACTAAATTAAATGTTTGCCATACATAGTGTTTGTTTAAAGCCTTAATTTCTTTTTAGATAGAACCTTTTTTTTAATCTTTAATTCGGATAATAACAACCTTTTCTTTATTCTTATATCACTATGAGATCAGAGTAGTAAAAAAATACTAAAAATTCATACATTATTATAAGAAATAAGTTAAAAAAGTACTCTACGAATATTATTTGTTAATAAAATGTGATAATAAATTCTTTTATATATTTAATAATTAAAATATAAAAACTTCATCTCATCAATAATTTTAACTAAACTTTTTTATAATATTCTTAAAAAAATATTTAAACACTTGTCAACATTATTATTAATTTATATAAAAAATTTTTACACAAACAATATATATAAAAGTGACTAAATTTTAAATTTATTATTATTATTATTATTATTATTATTATTATTATTATTATTATTATTATATTTTAATTTCTTTTTAGATAGAAATTTTTTTTAATGTCTTCAATTCGAATAATAACAATCTTTTTTTTAGCTCTGAAATCAGAATAGCAGGAGAATACTAAAAGTTCATGCATTATTATTAGAAATGAGTTAAAAAGTACTCTACGAATATTATTTATTAATAAAATATAATAATAAACTCTTTTATGTATTTAATAATTAAAATATAAAAAATTAATCCCATCAATAATTTTAACTAAACTTTTTTATAATATTCTTCAAAAAATATTTAAACACTTGTCAACATTATTATTAATTTATATAAAAAAAATTTACACAAACAAATAATAAATTATTTATTAACTTAAGAAGTCATTCTTTGATTATTATATTAAAATTTTTCTGATTAGAATATAAGAATTTTTACATTCTTAATTATATTATATATTATATATTATATAATATATACAACGGAAAAAATATAAAAAATAAAACAAAAAATTTTTACAATCTAAAATTTTATTGATATAGAGTTAATCGTTTTTTTTCTCTCACAGATGGTCAGAATAATAATAATAATAATAATAATAATAATAATAATAATAATAATAATAATAATATATTATTATTATTATTATTATTATTATTATTATTATTATTATTATTATTATTATTATTATATGAGAGCATTACTAATAATAAATTATTATTATCATTATTATATTTTAATTTCTTTTTGGATAGAACTTTTTTTTAATGTTTTTCATTCGGATAATAACAACCTTTTCTTTACTCCTGTATCGCTCTGAAATCAGAACAGCAAAAAATTACTAAAAATCCATGTATTATTATTAGAAATGAGTTAAAAAGTACTCTGCGAATATTATTTGTTAATAAAATGTGATAATAAACTCTTTTATGTATTTAATAATTAAAATATAAAAAATTCATCTCATCAATAATTTTAACTAAACTTTTTTATAATATTCTTAAAAAAATATTTAAACACTTGTCAACATTATTATTAATTTATATAAAAAAATTACACAAACAATATAATAAATTATTTATTAACTTAAGAAATCATTCTTTGATTATTATATTAAAATTTTTTTAATTAGAATATAAGAATTTTTATATTTTTAGTTATATTATATAATATATATACAACTGAAAAAATATAGAAAATAAGACAAAGATTCTTTACAATGTAAAATTTTATTAATACAGAATTAATCGTTTTTTTCTTTGACAGATGGTTAAAATTATTATTATTATTATTATTATTATTATTATTATTATTATTATTATTATTATTATTATTATTATTATATATGAGAGCACTACTAATAATAAATTTTTATTATTATCGTTATTATTATATTTTAATTTCTTTTTGGATAGAATTTTTTTTTAATGTCTTTGATTCTGATAAGAACAACTTTTTTTTTTCTACTCCTGTATTGCTCTGAAATCAGAGTAGCAGGAGAATAATGAAAATTCATGCATTATTGTTAGAAATGAATTAAAAAAGTACCTTACCAATATTATTTGTTAATAAAATGTGATAATAAACTCTTTGATGTATTTAATAATTAAAATATAAAAAAGTCATCTCATCAATAATTTTAACTAAATTTTTCTATAATATTCTTAAAAAAATATTTAAACACTTGTTAACATTATTATTATTATTTTATATAAAAAAATTTTACACAAATAATATATATAAAGGTGACTAAATTTTAAATTTATTATTATTATTATTATTATATTTTGATTTCTTTTTAGTTAGAACTTTTTTTAATGTCTTTAATTCGGATAATAACAACCTTTTCTTTACTCTTGTATCACTTTAAAATCAGAGTAGCAGAAAAATATTAAAAATCCATGCATTGTTATTAAAAATAAATTAAAAAATACTCTACAAATATTATTTTTTAATAAAATGTGATAATAAACTCTTTTATGTATTTAATAATTAAAATGTAAAAAATTCATCTCATCAATAGTTTGAACTAAACTTTTCTTTAATATTCTTAAAAAAAATATTTAAACACTTGTCAACATTATTATTAATTTATATAAAAAAATTTTACACAAACCATATAATAAATTATTTATTAATTTAAGAAATCGTTCTTTGATTATTATATTAAAATTTTTCTGATTAGAATATAAGAATTTTTATATTTTTAATTATATAATATATTATTATATATTATATAATATATATACAATAGAGAAAATGTGAAAAAATAAGACAAAAAAATTTTTACAATGTAAGATTTCATTGATACAGAATTAATCGTTTTTTCTCTGACAGATAGTCATAATATTATTATTATTATTATTATTATTATTATTATTATTATTTAATTTCTTTTTAGATAAAATTTTTTTAATGTCTTTAATTTGGATAATAACAACTTTTTTTTACCCTGCATCGCTATGAAATCAAAATAGTATGAGAATACTAAATATCCATGCATTATTATTAGAAATGAGTTAAAAAAGTACTCTACAAATATTATTTGTTAATAAAATGTGAAAATAAACTCTTTTATGTATTTAATAATTAAAATATAAAAAATTCATGTCATCAATAATTTTAACTATATTTTTCTATAATATTATTTAAAAAATATTTAAACACTTGTTAACATTATTATTAATTTATATAAAAAAATTTTACACAAATATATATAAAAATGACTAGATTTTAAATTTTTTATTATTATTATTATTATTATTATTATTATTATTATTATTATTATTATTATTGTATTTCTTTTTAGATAGAATTTTTTTTATGTTTATAATTCGGATAATAACAACCTTTTCTTTACTCCTGTATCGCTCTGAAATCAGCCTTTTCTTTACTCCTGTATCGCTCTGAAATCAGAGGAACAGGAGAATACTAAAAATCCATGCATTATTATTAAAGATGAGTTAAAAAATACTCTGCAAATATTAATTGTTAATAAAATGTGATAATAAACTCTTTTATGTATTTAATAATTAAAATATAAAAAATTCATTTCATCAATAATTTTAACTAAATTTTTCTATAATATTCTTAAAAAAATATTTAAACACTTGTCAACATTATTATTAATTTATATAAAAAAATTTACACAAACAATATATATAAAAATGATTAAATTTTAAATTTATTATTATTATTATTATTATTATTATTATTATTATTATTATATAAAATCACTACTAATAATAATTAAATTATAAAATATTATATATACATTAAAATTAATTATTAAAATTAATCATTATATATTATATATAAATATATATTATTTAATCTATTTTTAATATATATTTTATATTATTAGGTGATTTTGATAATTAATTTAATATACACTTGGTGTACGGTTGATTTAACATGTTGATAATGGTGACTTGATATTTTTATTTTTGATTTAGTTTCTTCTGTTGTGGGTTTGTGTTAAAGACGGTGAGAGGGCAGTAGGAAGCGGTGCGAGAGAGAGACATGATGAACAGAAAGCCAGAAATTGCTGCATGCATGTTTCTCGTAACAAAGTCAAACTCAGCTTCATTGACTCAACAGCAGCATTATGATGAATAATATCTTTTTCGTCACTTATTGCTGCTTTCACCATTCATTAACATTATTATTTCATGCTGCAAAACTGGAAGGTTTCTTCATCACACCCTCTCTATATATAGTATATATCATTGTCATTAATTATTTCATGCTTTCCTACCTATGATTCTAAATTGCTAGTTTGTGTTTTGTGGATTCCTTCCACTTTATTTAGTTTGTGAGATTGAGTTAATTAATTAAGATCATTTAACTATAAATATTATATAATACAGTAATAAGTGCAAATATATTTTTTTCATTTTATAGTATTTATTATTTTCAAAATAATTAAGTATATTGTAAAAGTGAGAGAAATATTATTTATGGCGCCAATTATTATTATTATTATTTTGGAACATTTAATTTAATTTTATTATAAAACCCTATATATAATATAACCAATTAAAATTAAACATGTCTACGTATTTCTGATAAGTATATATATAACTGTGAGATAAAAATTAAGAGATTAAAATTAAATTAAATTTTTGTATTATATTTAGTGTAAAATATATAAAATTGAATTATATTTTAACATTTTATTTAGTTTAAAATAATTAAATATAAATATAAAATAAAAAAATTATTAAAATATCTTTACTTAAAAAAAATTAAAATTTCAATCTATATTTTTAGAAATTTTAATTTTTTGTATTTTTATTTTTTAAAAATACTAAAATTTTGTGTTACAAAACTAAAATTTTAATTTTAATTTTTGACTATCAAACACAATAATATTAAATTTTAATTTTACGGATTATTAATGTCCAGAAACAAACACTGCACTATCCTAAACTACCTTATCAAGTAGTAGTCAAAGTTCATATTATATTTTACATTCATACTTTAATTACTTTATCAAGTTCAGAGCCCCCGCGTTAGGTGGGTGCATGTTTTTAGGAGTATATATATATATAAAATATAATTTTTTCTTCGATATATATCTCAATTTGATTATGGAAGCAATTCAATTCTTCATATCATGTTATATCTTTTATAAATAATAAGTTTGTGGACAAGATAATTCAGTAGCGAGTGACAACAATGCAAGAACCGAAAAGAAAGAAAGCAAGCAAGAAATGGAAGAAGAATATAATTAATGAAACATAGAAGATAGGTGGCATCTGGCATGGTGCAATATATAGAAGAGAGAACACGTGGAATGTGAAAGGTGAATTGTGTGTAAGCAGAAAATGAAACTTTGTTAAAAGTATGCGGAATTTGATGGGTTATAAGGCAGCAGATAGAAGATGAGATGCAATACATTCCAGAGGTATGAGTTATAAGCCATGTCATGCATCACCCTTCAAACAAACAATTCTTATGTCACTTTTCTAAACTTTGCTTGCTTTAGTATGCACTATTCCATACATGCACCCACACCCTACCTTTCATTTTACCCTTTTTCTTATTCCTACACACACTTCATTTTCCTTTTGCTAACGTAACACAAATCCTCTTCAACAACAGAAATTATTGCATATTTCTAAATAAAGATTTAACAATATAATTTTATTATGCCATTATGTCAGCAATTTTACTATAAACATGATATATGATAGAATATTATGATGTACGGACACTGATATAGACGCGCGGAACACGATACAACACAAGACACGCCACATGCGAATTTTAAAATTTTATAAGACACGGAGATATGCATACATATAAAATATAAATTCTTTTAAATAAATTGTAATGATATTTTGATATTTTATTGATATTAAAATATAAATTAATTTTTATAATTATTTTTAATGTCTTATTTTAATTATATCAAGTATTTAAAATATTTTTTATTTTAATAAATAATAATATATACTATATCTAAATTTATTTTAAAAATATATTTTAAGAATAAGATTGAACATGCTGACACGTGATAGTATTTAAAATATATTTTTTGAGAAATGTTAGGGGTCAGCAATTTTGGTATTTTGTAACCATCAATTGGCCATCAATGATATTTTTAATGGTGTAAGATTACATCTAATAGTGAGAAATCACTCACTTTTCTTTTGATGGTTAAGTGCTGACCAGAAAACACAAAAGTTGCTGACCCTCTAGACTTTTCCTATATTTTTTACTTTTTATTAAGACACAATTGGACACAGCAGACACGCATGTCGGATGAGTGTTGTGTCCAAAATATGTCCGACACGCAGACACTCCATGCTTCGTAAATAGAATACGTGGATCATTTAATTTATATAGATATATAATTGATTCCATTTAATAGGATAAAATTTTGTTGTTTGATTTATGATATAATTTGTTATGTCATTATATATGTTAGTATATTACATACGATTGATAGATGACAGTTTTAAACTGCCGCTAAATAGTTTACATGGTAAAATATTATTTTTGAAGTATTTAATGTATTAATAGTATTTTATTGTATTTTATTTATTAGAATAAAAACTTAGAGCTTTTTGGTTTAATTATTGTTATTAACTTTATAAATAGATAAAACATAATCAACTTAAAAATTGTGTCCATATTATCATCATCATATCATCATTGAATAGTATATCATTCCATTATTTTTCACTTTCACTATTGAAAAAGAGTTGTCAATATGATATACTTACACACCACTTATATGAGGCCACATTCCATATATAAATTTTATAACATCCATGGCATTCTATATACAAATGAAGGCTCAAAAACAACGCTTCCATCATGGAAGGAGCAAAAGGTAGTAAAAGCAAAGACAAATTGATGCAGCATCAGAGCACCACAAACCAGAACATTAAAATGATTCAGAATACTCTAGAGTACTTTAGCATCAACTTGCATGTCATGAAAACTTTAATATCATATTATAAAATTATTTGTTATAAAAATTTAAACTAACAAATAATGATATAAATACTTATATCTTTAACAATGCAAAATATATTTTGTTTGATTCCATTTCTACACACATCTTGAAATCTATAAATCGAGATCAAAATAAAATGGTACAAACTATTATAAAAAAGAGGGAGGAGGGAGGGGGGGGGGACAATTTTCTTAATTAATATCATAAAAGCATTATTAGTAAATTAAAGTTTCTTTTGAAAACCTTTCAACTTTATTTTTTCTATATAAATGTTATTATTTTTTAAATCTTAAAAAGTACCCTTTGCTTATAACTCGTTTGAAAAAAAAAATTATGGATTGACATTTTTAATGAAAAATATTGACTAATAATAATTCAAATTCAAGACAACTATAAAAAATATCAGTCATCTAATATATAACTCAATAAATTTAAAATCACATGTTACATGCATTTATTATAGTGCAACTGTGCCACAAATTTAGTGTGCATGCATGTACAATTGACACAATTAGATTCAATTCATAGATCTGTTATAAGAATATCTATGTTATTAAGTTGCATGTGACATTGACTCTTTTTACAAGTATAATGTATATATTAACCTTTTCATAAAAAAACCCGTATAAATTAAACATGAAATTTAAGAGATATTGTATTTAATATCACTTATTGATTACAAAGAATATAACATTGGAATGTAATCAGGGTTAAATCCTTAACCCTAATGAAAATAATAAATATGTAAGTTAATAAATTATTTTTTTTTGGATGGATTAGACCGCCTCCAATCCTGAATATTATATCAACACTTAGTATACATATTTAAAAATTTTATCTATTATTTAACTATATGGTCATAATTCAAAACTCAAATGCAACATATTAAAAAGCAATCTATTTATTATTAATCTTAGTTGCCAGATAAATGTAGGTTCACTACAGTGTTTGGTGATGCGCATTGGGCTGTCACGGACCAACAAAATGTTAGTGTGATGAGTGAAAATAAATTGGAAGAAGAAAAAGACATTTAAATTTCTATTACGACTTGAGTAGCAAAGAGAAGAAGACACGTGTTGAGTAGCACGTGCTATCCAATGAGTATGACTTCTTTTTCTTTCTTTTATTTTTTTTTTCTTTTAAATGTAGAAATGTTAATGCACACAAAGCACAAAATCTTGATCTTCTGTTCCCTCCACTCTATTGTGTTTATTAATTTTCTCTTTGATAAGCTGGTACCTTCCCATTGGACCATATTGTCCACCCACACATACACTATACCTTTTCTCCATTCATTCCTTACTTTTATTTTTTTTTTCAAATAAATTAAAATATTTTTTCAATTTCTCTATTTGGTAGGCACATCAACAACACAACGGCAATGTTTTCTTTAACAAGATTTTCTTTCTTTCATCTTTTTCCAGAATTGCAAAAGAGAGGTACCTTTTTTTTTTCTTTTCCTTCTTCTTTTCTTTTTCATTATAGATTTATATATAGGTGTATGTGTATTCCTTTCTGCCTTAATTTGTCGATGAGTCATTTAATCATTTGAAAGTGATTGAATTTTATCTGTACTATTTCAAACATTTAAAATTTATGTATGAAAATTAATTAATTTATCTCTTAATAAAGAAAAAAGTTCACACTATTTTATACAAATAAGTATGAAATGGAATAAGTTGAAATTAAACTACTAGCTCCCACATGCCAAGTGTAAACAAATGAATATTATTCTTAATTATTTTAAGAAATTATCTCTATGATATATGTGTGTATATATTATTATACTTAACATATACATGCATAAATAAAAACAGTACATATTGTGTGACAAACTTATAAAATTGATAACAAAAGTAATAATAGTAATTATTCTAGCTAACATGCATACAGTTATATACCACACATTTGCATAACTAGATTATTAGACCAAAAAGAAAAAAGAAAACAATGAAACCCTTTATTCTTGGTCGTATTAGTAAATTAATTATAGATTAGAATGCATCTAACTTTAATTAATCTTGCCATGCAAAAGATAAATGTATATAGTAAGGTTACAATTCTAAGTGTAAATATCATGCATGCATGTTATCAATGGCTGCCATAATTTGATGTGTGATAAAATTGTGAAAGAATAAAAAAAGAAGAGAGGAAGAATATTATACTTTGTATTTTTTGATTGATTAAAATTAATTGTATTATGAAGATAAAATTAAATATATATAGAGTATTGGCTTAAGAAAAAATAAATAAAGATAAAATAAGAACAATTAAAGATAAGATAAGATAAAATAATAAAGACTAAAATTGTAACTGAATTTATGTATTTTGTTGGGTTGAATTTGTGGACCACGAGATTTCTTTATTGTTGTCACGAGCTTAGATGAAAGAGTAGTTTAATAATGTGTATTATAATTTCTTCCTTTTAGGAGTAGCTAGGGTTAGCTTCTTACTACAGTAGTATAGACATATTTTTGGAGCGTGGGGTGAAGAAGATGCTTTGCTATTATCTATCTTTAATAGAAAAGTCAAATATATTGTTTTTCTTTTACTTTTTATGACAAAAGTCAAACATATTTGTAATCTTTCTTACTGTAGGATGATCAAAGAATTTCCCACTTAATTGCAAAAGTACATGCAATGATTTGCCATTGAAGTTTTCTTTATGAAATTTCGTGGTGCACTTGTGTTACCATGGGTATCGTCACTATTGTGAAATAAATTCTCTTAATTATTTTTCTTGTTAGATATAATTTTTTATTATATAATATAATTTATCTTTTAGTTTCTACTTAAAAGTATATAGTAAATACCACATTTTTAGTATAATATTATTTAAAAAAATTTTAAAAAATTTATTTTTATATTAAATATATATTAAAATTAACTTTTAAATATAAAATATATATTCAAATATAAAATATATAATAAAAATAAATTAAATTATACATATACTTTAACAAAAATATATGGTGAACTAATTTTAGTATATAAATAATATTTTTAATTTTTATAAAATATATTAATTGGACATATAGGGGCGCTACATTCATTGTTTAATTTCGTTTTCTTTTTTAAGTTACCACAACGATATTTTTAGGATTAATTTTTACATCAATAATCACGATTCTAGCTTTTAAGTGGTCAAATTTCAAAGGAGTACGTGTGCACTTTTAACACACCCTTTTTCTATATTAAAAGAATCCACAATATCGTTTTGAAGTCATAAGTAGTGGCCATTGCAAATTGCGTCCAACTAATTAATTAAGATAATTAAGTGCGAAATTTGTTAATTCCTTCAAATATAGAAGGACATATAGTAAGGTTCTTTTGACATTTTGCACTCCCGAAACTCAGACTTATGTCTACTTTACTGATGCGCTAATATTTATAGGGGAATAAAGAGAGATATAGGCATAGTAGTGATTGTCAAAATAAAAAGTCTCGTAAGAGTTCTTTTAAGATAGAGTTAAATTTTGAAGCATTAATTATGATATTGTTAGAGATATAATTATTTATATTATTTTTTATTAATTTTTAAGATGAATAGTTTCATAATATAATATGAGAGTTCTATTTTTGAAAAAATATAGAGTTTGATTGTTAGTAAATAAAAAATGTTAGAAATATTAAAAATGTTATTTGTACACTAAAATTAGTTATTAAAATCAGCCACTAATATATTTATGTATAAATATATGTGTTGTTTAATTTATTTTTAATGTGTATTTATATTCTAGTATGTATTTTATACTGGTGACTGATTTTGGTATACACGTAGCATAACTCTAAAAATATAATAATTTATGTTGTCTTCTCCTATAGTTTAAGTTTTAGAATTAGTGATTTCATCATAGATATATTGTATAATTTTCTGGCATGTAATAATGGTTAACAAAATAATTTTTTTACTAATGTCACTACAAGAAAATAAGCTTTTTGCCACGCTTTTAAAACATGCCAAAAAGTACTAAAAAGGGTGCCGACAACTTTACGCCACGTTTTTTTAGATATCGGCACGCTTTTGAAAGGGTCACATCCGCTAGTGTACCGGTTGCTCTATTGCCACGCTTTTGTAGATCTATCAGTACTACTTGAGACATTTAAAGGAGAATTTTGGGCTGCTTGCACTAAGGCTGCTACCTCTTTGTCACTCATTCCAGGATTGAGTTGGTGCAACATCACCTTTAATAGAGCACAAACACCGTCCATCTTTTTTTTCTAATGATAAGACCTTATCGTTGTATTCAACTTTGAATTGGCGAATCTCCTCATTCTTTCTAAGAGAGCTTCTTGTAACTGAAGCCCCATAACAACAAACTCGACCTGGTTGGTCCTTTCCTAGCACTGCTACAAATGCATCCTCATGATTTTCCCCTACCTCTATGCGGCTTTGAAGTTCATTCTACCAAAAGTAACAACAATAAAAAAAATACAAAGTCACATTAACTTAATATAAAGAAAAATCTATCTAGCATTTATATTGAACAAATCCAAATACAGATACAAAACAACTCACAATTGTTGTTTGTGTTTTAGCATCAATTTTTTTTTTTATTTTTACTTATGCGAGTTGCTGTAAAAACATCAGTCCTTGATGGCTCTTCATTGTTCTCTTTAGAGTCACGTTAGAGTATGAAAAAAAAATTTACACGAAGCATACTAACTAGACAATATAACATGAATATAAAGGAGAAATCACAAAAAAGTAAGTTATGTTACCAGCTGCTTGCACACTGTTACAAAATTTGTGGATCTCATTCGGTGAGGACATGTTTGCTTTGACCTATTTTTAGTATTCTTAACAGACATAGCCTAAATATAAACATGAAAAAGAGATATTATTATTCTTAACGGACACATTTTCTTTCTCTTTAAAAATCACATCACCTTTTTTTGAAATACCAAGTCTAATCACATAAAAAAATCAAGGATAGCTAGAAGAAATAGAAGACGTATAACATTACCTTGATAGTTGGAAGACTCCAATACTGAATTAGTTTGCGAATTTGAACCTCAGGAATCTCTAATGGTCGGTTCTTTATCATTTCTTTCTTTGTGTTGTACTTTAAAAAATATTCTTTTTTTATTTCACCCTTGTATTTTTTTCATGCACGACAAAATTTTCACATGACCCACGACTTTGAATTTATTGGAAGAATGAACTTTTGCTATGCAACCAATACATTAGAATGTCAAAGGTTAGCACACACAACATAACAAATAAATAAATTAAAAAATTGTCCATAAAGGTATATTTACATACGTTGGCGTACTCCCATATGTCCTCCTTGATATTATCAGGCACACCATGCCAACTAGTGTATAGCAAAGTCACAGAATAAGGATTTCTAACTGTTGAATCCAAAAATTGGCCTAGATTAGCTACGACCTCCTTGGTTGGACCAATAGGCTGCTCTTGTAAAAATTCCACCTCCCGTCGATCATTAAAATTAGTGGCATGAAATTTTTTGCATAAGGTCTTGCCACGAATTTTCTTTTTAGTGCCTAAGTCTAATTAGAATAACAGAATTTTAACTCTACCTAATTGAAAAGTAATATAAGCTATAATTAGACAATAAGGGAGATAAAAAAAAAAAGTACCTTCATACTAGTTTGTCCTCCACTACCTTCAAGATTTGCAGCATCTTGCTCATCTTGCTCATCTTGCTCATCTTCCTCGTTTTCGAAATTAATCTCATGCACCTTAAAATACATGTCAATACTCATTCCTTTTTTGTTTGATTCTATACTCAGCTCACTTGTGTCTTCTCCCTCTTCATTAGAACTTACATCATCTTGATCCACATCATCTTAATTAAATAAACATAATCAGTACAAGCAAGTAACTAAATAAGCAAAACA
Source organism: Arachis hypogaea (assembly GCF_003086295.3). NCBI lineage: Eukaryota > Viridiplantae > Streptophyta > Magnoliopsida > Fabales > Fabaceae > Arachis > Arachis hypogaea. The sequence goes on along the minus strand of NC_092054.1, from coordinate 149,149,760 downwards.
ACCAACAAAAGTAAATCATTTAGAATACTACTAAAAAAATGCAAAGATAAACACATGTCAAGATGTTTCATAATCAACATCTTCCATGTATTCGTCATATTCGCTTTTCTCGTCTTCTTCAAAACGTTGCTTGACAAACATGTTTGGAGCCATATATATGATAGTAACTCGTATATCATTTATCACTAGATCAATTTTACCATTATCATTTGGAACACTTGAAATCATTTCAGGTTCACATGGCTCCCTTAAATATATTGTGGGGGAATCAGACTCAAGGTCGTTACTTATTCTAAATAAATCTCTCAGAATTATTTTCATAACATAGTGTTTGTCACTCACATATGGGTCTTGCACATAAAAGCATTAGTTTACTTGAGATGCTAACACAAATAGTTCTTCTTAGTAGCATTTTTTACTGAAATACATATATGAGAGACTAAAGTGGTCTTTTGCAACTGTATACCACTCACACTTAAATAGGACTACTTTAAATTGGCCATAATAATCTAACTCAATCATATCAACTATTCTACCATAGTAGGTTACTTTTGCTTCAATTGGATTCTTATCTTTCACACTAACAAAACTAGGAGTCAATGCCTCTAATGTGACACCACTATTTTGGGTTTTACGTCTCGCATCACGGTGTCTTGTATGAAACCTATATCCATTGATAACAAAATCTGAAAATCTTTTTGCAACTCTACTTGGACCTCTAGCCAACCCTTTTGCCCAACTAGGCACATCTTTTTTCATGGCACGAACTTTAAACCATTCTGAGAATTATTGACTATGATATTTGGCTTTCTCCCACTTCGTTCTGTGTAGATTGTTATCATTAACTTCACGCTCTCTGAAGATATCAAATATTCTTATTTATTAGTAAGGTACGATGTTATAATTGCAAACAAAAAAATGATAATAAAGCAAACAAAATACCTCATGTAGAGTTCGATCTTATCACAGTTATTCAGGATGTATGCATGCCCTTGTGTTTCTAACTTTTCATCTAAGATGAACACATTTTTCATTTTTTCACCCAAGGAACATCCTTTCTTTGGAAACAAACTAGGAGTTCGCATATCATCTGAAACACACTCATCATTATTTTGAGGGATTCTATTAAATCTTGTCTAAACATCCTCATACAAATATCTTGAGCAAAAGTTTATACACTCATTAGCCAAATATCCTTCAACAATGGACCCCTCTGAACGACTTCTATTACGAACATACGATTTTAGTGTGCACATATACCGTTCAACTGGGTACATCCAACGATATTGAACCGGACCACCTAACCTCACTTCATTTGCCACATGAATAGGCAAGTATATCATTATGTCAAAAATGCTTGGAGGAAAAATTCTCTCAAGTTGGCATAATGTCTCAGCAATTTCTACTTCTAAGTTTGCCACCTCAGCTAGGCTAATTACCTTCTGACATATCCGGCAAAAAAATGAGCATAATCGAAATAGAGCGATGGCAACATGGTCAGGAAGTATGCTCTTGATTGGTACTTGCAACAAGTGATGTAACATGAAATGAGCATTATGGGTCTTGTAACCAGAAATTTTTTTTCTATTTGCTGCACACATCGAGAGATGTTGGAAGCACTGCCGTCTGGTAATTTTGTCCCCTTCATTACACCACAAAAGATTGTTTTATCTGCTGGAGTCACTGAGAAGCATGCCTTTGTAACTTAGTTTTTTTTTCCATCTTTCGGCTGAAGGTTTTTCCTGATACCCATGTCTTTAAGGACAAAACGAACAGCTGCATGATCTTTTGTGTTTCCAGGAATATCCAAAAGAGTTCCTATTATGCTATCAACTATGTTCTTCTCTATGTGCATGACATCAAGGTTATGTCTAAACATGTGGTACTTCCAATATGGTAATTCAAAAAATATTGACCGCTTTTTTTTAATTTGATAGTCCATTCTTTGATCTCCTTTACTTCTTTCCGAAAGAGTTATCTGCCTCTTGCAATATTTCAAATACAGTTGTTCCCTCTAACAACTGGGGTGGAGACCTAAATTCATCTTTTCTATTGAAAGATCTTTTGTTATGCCTCCACGGATGATTCATGGGTAAAAATCTTCGATAATCCATATAAACAGTCTTGTGACTTTCAAATAGATAGAAGAAGTCTCATCATTACAACACGGACAAGCCAATTTTTCCTTTATACTCCAACCAGATACCATAGCATATGCAGGGAAGTCATTAATTGTCCATAAAAGACACATTCTCATGTTGAATGTTTTGTTTTTTGAAGAGTCATATGTCTCTACACCTGACTCCCACAGTTCTTTTAATTCTTCAATTAGCAATTGAAGAAGGACATCAATATCATTTTCCGGTGATTGTGGTCCAGAAATGAGTAAAGAAAGCATAAAATAATCAGGCTTCATGCTCATCCAAGGGAGTAGATTATACACCATCAGAACAACAGACCATGTACTATGTGTACTGTTCAAAGTTCGAAACGGATTGAACCCGTCGCTTGCTAAGCCTAGTCTCACATTACGAGGCTCCTTCGCAAAATCTTCATATCGACTGTCAAATGCTTTCCATGATTCACCATCGGCAGGATGCCTTAACGAGCCATCTTTCATTGCATGAGGAAATGTACGGATTCCTATCCTATCCTACATTATTGACCGTGTCTTGATGCTCTTGATGATTGGACTCGATCGGATGCAATGTGTCCGTCTTCATGTTGATCGTTCGCCATTGTGCGTTGATCTCCAGGTCCCTGTTAATGGCACCAATGTTCCGAAATTTACCTGAAACCGGATGGTTGAGCTCAAATGCAAGGCCCAAACGTTGAAGGATGGTGGTCTCCGAATTGTTTGCGTCCGAAAGCCGCCGTCCGAGTTGTATGCATACGTTTGAATAGGTGGGGGTGGTACCTGCAAGACACTCCGATACCTAAGTTAGCAAAGGGTTAAACAGGTTTTGAGTATTGGAACTTAAAAGTACTTGAGTGTGTCAAGGTATTTATAGGAGATGAGCCAATAACCACCGTTGAAGTTGTTCCCCTTTTAATGATGGATAACCGTGCCTTTATCTTAGGGTTATTGGGATCTCCCTTCTAGAAATAGATGAGAAATTCTGGAAGGCAGTTACTCATTTAGTTAATTATGAGCTGCCTGTTTCGAATTATTCCGACCTCTTAGAAGAGGTCGGATGCGTGGACGAGACCATTCGCTTTGGTTGGGCCTTTTAATTTTATTGGGCATAGCTTATATTTTGGAGAAGAGTATGAACAGATTCTAATACTACACAAAAATTAAATTCTACTTTTAATTGTTGCCACGCATGGTAAACAAAATATTAAAAAAAAAAATTAGCGAATTGGTTTTTCTTCAAAGTATGTCATTTCAATATTTGAAGCAAAAAATATCTATTTCAATATAAAAGTAAATACAATAAGAACTTAAAAAAATAAAAGAGTAAAAAGAACACGTTGAAGGGGAATAGAAAGTAACAGCTTTGTCCTTAGGGTTTATTTATTTTCAATTTGATTAAAATGTTTTGATATGTACCTACAACTAAAACAGATAGTATATGTGTAAATGGGCTTTATAAAGAGGTCATAGACAGTGATAAAAACTTTGAAGTGGCTTCACGTCAGTTTTTGAGATGACGAATTAAAGGTACTTGCAGAAAATTCTGATGTCTAAATAAGTAAGAATATAAGTAAGATGAATATAGAATGGATTGAAAAATATCTAAAGTATTGAGATATGCATAAAGTAAGATGATGACTTAATTCTCTATAAAAGTAATCCCATATGAAGATAGTAGGTGATTACTTTTCAAATTGTGTGAAAGGTTAACTCATGCTGAGAGGGTTATTTCTCTTAACATATTACAAAAAATCTAATAAATAGCAGCAAAAATTTAGCGATAGATTGTATAAAAAGTTAACCCATGTGCATGATAACCGAAGTAATGGGGAGAGTAACTATTACTTGCTCCTCAAGTCAGATTGGATTTGAGTGATTTTTTTTTAGATGTGTTTGGATAGAAAAAAAATAAAAAAAAATATTATAAAAAGATAATTTAATTTTTATATTATAAAATATATTAAAAAAAGTGAAAGGATATTATTGAAAGTAGAGAGAAAAAATCTTTTCATTTTTTTTCAATGTTGGAGAGAAAAAAATTAGTGAGTTTTACCAATTTTTTTCTATTTTTTTTTTTTTAGTTTCTCTCTTCAACCAAATAATAAAAAATAATCATTTTCATTCTCATTTTTTTTTTCTTTCTTTTCTTTTTTTTCATTTTCTTTCAAACAAACATAACCTTTAGATTTTGGTGGTGGTTATTTGAGTTGAAATATTTTATTAGTTTTTATAATTTTAAAAAATTTATAATTAAATTCTTATATTTTAAAAATTTTTAATTAAATTACTACACTAATTTTAAACTTGTAATTTGATAAATTTTAACAGTAAATATTAACAAAATATTTATATCCTTCTTACAGTAATAGTGAATATATATTTCAATATATTTTGTTAAGTTAAATATATATTTTTAAAATGTTAAAATGTGATTATAAATTTAAAATTGATATAAAAATTAATTAAAAATTTTTAAAATATAAAGACTTAGTTAATAATTCGAAAAAACTATACGAATTAACGACAGTAATTTAACCTTTCAAATATTAACTAATTAACAATAAAATATATTTTTTTGTATCTGTTTTTAAATTTGTTGATTAAAATAATAAAATCCAAAAGTCATTTGTTCCGCTTTCCATAGTTAGGTATAGTGGAAATATTTTATCTGCTTCCTTTCTTGACTTTTGATAAATAGTAGTACGTGCTATGTGAGTATGTGGTATGTTATTCTTAACAGAAATTATTATATAGTATATTTTTAGTAATGTGTCAACATATCAGTGCGTACCTTTCTATCAATTGTTTCAGTTGCTTGCATTGAGAATATAATGTGGCGAACTCACGATCAAAGCGGATACTACTAAATCAATAACGTTGTCTAATATGATATGCTTTTAATTTGTCACTAAATATATAATAAACACATTTCTTGTAATATATATAAACCGGCGGTGAAATGATTCAATGAACTAGGGGTAGGTGTTCATAAATCGAGTGAAATCGAATTTATTCTGACTCAGATTCAATTTTAAATATACATTAAATTTATTTTTTAAATCTTAATTCAGCCTTAAACTCAATAAAACTTAAATATTTTTGGCTTACAATTATACTGAGTCCAAATCGAATGAAAATTGGGTATTTAAAATTTTAACAATAATTTATAAAAAATTTATTTATAAAAAAAAATTTATTTATGATGCACTTATTTATAAGGAAGAAATTTATTACCGAAAAATTGATATCCGTATTTGAACTTGAATTGGTCCATAAATTTTAATTTGATGTTTTTTTGATCTATTTTATAATTCAACAAAGGTAATTAAAAATAAAACAATAAGCTTATAATTAATATAATATAATATTAAAATTAATTTAAAACATATATATCTTTTTTAGTTTTCTTAAGGTGTACATGGATCGGATGAAGCTAAATTCGCATTGATCCGAAACTCGATCCAAAATAATGACTAGATCTATTTTTGAGATTCTTATCCATCTCTAGTCCCGATAAAATCACACCAAATTAATCCCTAAAATATTCAGAGTCGGACCAAATCTTCGAACCAAACCGGACCATGTGCACCTGCAATAAACACGTCCCATATATAGATGTATACCATTCCATATTCAAGTTTGATGATTGATTTATTTTTCTCTCATTTCATTCTTTCTTTTTAATTAAATGGTGACATTTGTTGTGCATCTATCTTTTTTCTTTATATATCATTTATAGTTATATGCTAGGTATCTTATTCAATTCAATAATGATAAACAATTTGTTTAATTTACATGTGGCAGGAACCATTTATTTTTCCTTTTAAAATACAAGAAACTTTTTACAGAAAGAAAATACATTAAAAAGTAGCATGAAAAAAAAGACGTGTGTATATCTGTTCAACTGTAATGACATAAGACCTAAAGCATTTATAGATCTATAAGAAAAATTTTAAACATAAGCAATAAGAAATTTTTAATTCAATGGCGGAATTTTGTAAAACAAAAAACACTAAATATTATTAGCTATCAATTTAGTCATCATTTACCAATTAGAAATAAATATATCATAAATAAATTAAAAAAAAAAAAAACTGACTTCAAATATTTTCCTTTTGCAACAAAGTTTTGGTAAGTGGAACTCATAATTGTTAAAGCTTTATGGATAGTAACAATGGCTTGTTTGTGAAATTGAAGACAAAGCAAGTGCTTAATGTAGGTGGATATGAGTGGTTGTCTCTATATGGGACAGTTTAATTTTATTCATGTTTAGTTCATTGAATATATGTAATGTCTATGAACCCTTAATTGTGCTTGTTTGCATCATTGTCTTTCCAAGCTTTCACATGTTAATTGTTCCCAACCTAATAAGTTTCTCATCTCCGAAAATTCTCTAAAATTTATTTATTTCTTTGCATAACTTTGAAATTTGCTTTTTGTCCAACCCATTTACATGAAATAATAATATTTGAGTTGAGAGAACATTAAATCATAATGATGTTAACTTTTAGCGAAAACTTTTTCTATTCACAAAAACTCGAAGCAGAACCTTGCTTAAGGAGCAACCTAATGTACCAAAATCATTTCCATTTTTTTTTTCAAAATCATATTTAAATATATGTTTCATACTAAATTAAGTTTTGATGACTAACAATGTAATATTGAAAAGAATTTAATTTTCATAGAGTCTTACACAACTAATGATGTATTATCACATCAATAAACATAAATAATTTTTAAACTACTACTTAGGTCAATTTGGGTAAACAACTTAATTAAACTCTTTTTAAAAAAATAGTTTAAATAATAAATGACTATATTAAAAGTAACTTATAAATAAGTTATTTTATGTTTAGATTTTTAGTTCTAAAAATGTTTATTTTATAGAAATGTGATAGGAAAAATCTAGGGAGCCAGCAATTTTATTAAATTCTGGCCAGCATGTAACCATCAAAGAAGAGTGAGCCATTGGATGAAATCTCACATTAATCTCACACCATTAAAAACCTCATTGATGGCTATTTGATGGTTATAAATTTCAAATGTTGCTGGCCCCCTAGCATTCCTCAATGTGATAAAAAGTAGTAGTATTATGAGAGAAGTCATTTTTTTTAACTTCTCTATAAGCTCTTTAGCTTCTTAGAAAGCCACAATTTGATTTTAAAAATTACACCAGACACTACTACTTTTCATAAATCAAAAGCTAAAAAAAAAGTTACTTTTGAAGCTTCCTAAATGGGTCCTTAAAATGTCATCTAAACCCTAATAATAGGAATGTATGGGCGAAAAATGTAGGGACATTATGTGGGTAAATGACCCATATAAACCATGCATTGCATAAATTTACATAATTCTACCAAACCAAAAAAATGTTACAACGTTCCACCAAGAGCACATTTCTATATAGTTCGAATTAGTCTAATTCGAATTACACACGCACTCAAGCACTACTTCGAATCAAGCTGATTCGAATTACACACACTAACTCACACTAATTCGAATGGACTAGCTTCGAATTAGTCTAGCTTTCGTGCCCATAGTAATTTGAAACAGGCGGTTTCAAATTACTCCCAGTTTTGCCTAGATAAGTAGTTCGAATTAACCTCATTTGAATAACTTTTTCAAATTCATATCCCACCAAATTTTTTTTTGTGGTATAATTTAAATAAATTTATTAAAAATTATATTTACTCAAATTTTAAATATAATAATAATCTTTTACATAATTAATAATTTAAAAATTAAAAAATTATTTCATTTCATGCGAAATAATTAAAAAAATATTAAATTTAAATACAAATATTTATGTATGTATTCAAATTTTAAATAAAATACTCTACATAATCAATAATAATTTAAAAATTTAAAAGAATTGTTTTATTTCATACAAAACTGTTTAAAAAGAAAAAATGAGCTAACAAATTATTTAATTATGAGACTTTTTTTTTAAATACTCATAAGCTATCAAGAATGGGCTGAAGAGTATTGTATAGAATTCGAATTGATAGCTTATCAATATTTTGAAAAAGTCTCGTAATTAAATATTTTGTTAGTTTTTTTTAATGCATGGAATAAAATATATTTTGTTTTATTTCTAAATTATTAATTTTTTTAATAAATTTATTTAAATTATATCACAAAAAAATATTTTATTCCATACAAAATAATTTAAAAAAATGGATTAAAAGATGTTAGGAGTACTATCAAAATTTCTAATGTCTTAGTAACTTAGGTAAATATATGCATATACTCAAAATCTAAATAAAATACTCTATACAGTCTATAATAATTTAAAAATTAAAAAATATATTTTTATTATTTTCTTACCTAAATCACTGTGACATTACAAATATTTACAGTACTCTTAACATCTTTTAAGGTATTTTCTTTTAAATTGCTTTACATGGAATAAAATATTTTTTAATTTTTAAATTATTATTAATTATGTAGAGTATTTTATTTAAAATTTGAATACATACATGAATATTTGCATTTAAATTTAATCTTTTTTTTAATTGTTTCGCATGAAATGAATTTTTTTTTATTTTTAAATTATTAATTATGTAAAAGAGTATTATTATATTTGAAATTTGAGCAAATATAATTTTTAATAAAATTTTTTAATAAATTTATTTAAATTATATCACAAAAAAATTTGGTGGGATATGGATTTGGAAAAATGATTCGAATGAGATTAGTTCGAACTACTTATTATATAGGCAAAACTAGGAGTAATTCGAAGCAGTCTGTTTCGAATTACTATGGGCACGAAAATTAGACTAATTCAAAACTAGCCCATTCAAATTAGTGTAAATTAGTGTGTAATTCGAATAAGCTTAATTCGACTTAGTACTTGAGTATATGTATATGTAATTTGAATCAGTATAATTCGAATTACTATAAATATATAGTTTAAATTAGACTAATTCAAATTATATAAAAATGTGGTCTTGATGGACCTCGTAACATTTTTTAGTTTGGCGAAATCATATAAATTTATGCAATACATAATTTATATGGGTCATTTATCCACATTATATGCCAATGCTTGATACCAATTTGTTTACTTTATTTTTTTTATCAAAAGCTTCATTGCAATCTACAAACATAACTAAGAATCAGTTTGGATTCGGTGTTAACTGCAAGAAAATTGACAAAAGCACCGTCAGAAATCTAGAATCGTCAAGAAATTGGTTTTAACTTCCTTTTTACTCAATAATTTCTCGCTGTTTCGTAGTTATTTAAGTGGAAAAATAGACAAAAGTACACCCGAATTTTCACACAGTGGACAGATGTACTCCTGAATTTTTTAATGAGTCATTTGTACACATGAATATAAAATTCCGTTGTCAATTCTACTCCTCCGTGACCGGAGTAAATTTTTCAGCGGTGGTGGAAGCCAGGTGACACGGTATTGTGTGATGTGACCAATTTGAGGTGACACTATGGAAAATAGAAATATTCATTATGAAATTTGTTGAAATAAATACAAGGAAAGAAAATAATGAAATCACTGTTCATCTTCTTCCTTCTCTAATTTCTTTGAACCATATGAACCCTAACACAGGGTATAGACCTTTCATTGGCCTTGATGGCACATTCTTAAAAGGCTTCTATGGAGGACTTCTACTCACTCCAATAGATCAAGATGCCAACAACCAGATTTTTCCAATTGTTTATGCCGTGGTGGATTCAGAAACTAGAAAAAACTAGAAATGGTTCTTGGAGCATTTACACAATGACTTGGACAACTACAAGGTTCATGGTTGAAACTTCATTAGTGACCAACAAAAGGTATGCATTTACACATATTAATTGAACAGGGTCTAATTCCGGCTATGCAACAAGTTATGCCTGGAGTTCATTATCGCTTCTGTGATATGCATATTTGGAATAATTTCACAAAGAGATGGAAGGACAAACAACTCAAAGGGGCTGTGTGGGAGTGTTGTCGAGCCACCACAACTCAAGAATTTGATGCTGCAATGTTGAGACTGCAACGGATCAATACTGGAGCATGGGAGTATCTGAACAAGCTTGATCGGAAGGCAAGTAGAACTAGCACAAAGATTAGAGAAGGAAGAGGATGAACAGTGATTTCATTATTCCTTTTTCTTATATTTATTTCATCTCATCAAATTTCATAATGAATATTTCTATTTTTCACAGTGTCACCTCAAATTGGCCACATCATACAATACCGTGCCATTTGGCCTCCACCACCGCCAGCAAAATTTACTCAGGTCACGGAAGGGTAGAATTGACAACGGAGTTTTATATTCATGTGTGCAAATGACTCGTTAAAAAATTCAGGAGTACATCTGTCCACCATGTAAAAATTTGGGTGTACTTTTGTCTATTTTTCCTATTTAGGTTTTGTCAATTAAGTACTAAATTAAGGGTTAATCTATAATAAATATAAAATAAAAAAGTACTAAATTAAGTTTCAATTTGAAACTGAAAAGTTAAAGAGGGTTAATCTATGTAAAGAAAATTCATATAATAGAATCTATTATAATATATATAATAAGGAAGAGTTCAAAATAGTATTATAGTAGAAGAATGATATATAAACATTTATGTTTCGTATAAAATGATCATATCATTTATAATAATAAAATAAAAAAATATCTATCTTAAATCTATATTTATGCTACTATAGAGAATAATATTTGTATAATCAATTTAGTATTAATCTAAATTCTAATATTATATATTCTATTTGGCGAATAAATTTTATTTTATGAAAATTTATTTATCTATTTATTTATATATCAAATTATTTATAATGTATAAAAAAAATCAAATAATAACACAACAAACACTTGACATGTTAGATCATTTCTAATACTGTTACATAAATATTTTAATGAAATCGTCATTTTTATAATTTTTTTTATTATTGTATTACTTTTTAATCTTTTTAAGTAGTGTTTTGTCTTACCTTTTAATTTTTAATTTTTATGTAAATTACTCTATACCTTTAATAGTAATATCATTTTTTTATAGATATAAATTGGTTAACAAAACTTAATTTATTCTCTCTTCTTATTTTTACTTATATTCATGTTTATGGTATAAATCAACATTCAATTTATATTTTTTTTATTTCCTCTCGCATAATCTTATGCCTTTCACTATTTTTTCTTTATTATTACTAATGTTTTGCACAATTACTTAAAAATTTTGGTTTTTAATCACGATTCTTTATTTTAATTTACTAAACAATTTGCTCACTATATATTTGGGTGATAAACTCCTAAAACACTATAATATATGAAATTCTTACGATGTTATTAAGTTTTATTTTGCTATTTTTGATTTAATTGTGTTTATCGATTTTATATTGTCTAATTTGTCACATATATATCACTTTTATTTTCAACAATTTATATCTTTTAATATTATTTAAATTATAATAATAATGTTAAAAAAGCATGATGTCATGATTCATAGATGTTATTTTTAATTATTAAAACATTATATTTATATTTGCATTACATCTAATAGCTTCATTCTTGTACTATAATATTAAGTTTGTTAAACATATGTATTAGGTAATAAACTCTTTTGCCAATGAGTAATAGCTCAAATGACATAGTCTCCCCATACTCAATTAAGAAGTTGCGGGTTCAAGTCTCATATCTTTGGTAAAAAAAAAAAAGGTAATAAACTCTTTTAAATACTAGAATTAGGGGTGTTTAAGATCCGACACAACCCAAAATCCGGTCCAGACCCAAAGCATACTTTGCCGTGTTCGGATTTGTTATTTTACGCGATGTTATTTTCGAGTCGGCTTTGGTTTACGTTTTGGGTCACCCAATCCGGTTCGAAGTCGCTTTTTATAATAAAAATTATATATTTTAAAGTACTTTAATTAATATTTTTATATTATACGGTATTATTTTGTTTAAAATAATTTATTTGATATAATATTTGTTAAATTTAATTTTTAAAATAAAATTTTATTATTTTAGTATATAAAATTATAAATTTATATATACTAATTTTATATCAAGTCAACCTGATTTATTTTGGATCACTTTCAGATAAGATCAAAATAGACCCAATGATCTTTTAGAACTAAAATCAAATCTAATCAATCCTAGTTCACGAACACCGCTAACTAGAATGTATAATATCTTTATAATTTTATTTAAATTTAATATATATATATATATATATTTATTTATTAAATAATTTCTTACGTATAAAATTAAATTAATTTTAGTTCCACAGAACCTGCGAATTTAAATCTAGTTATGCAATTATTTGGTGTTTAATGCAAAGCGTAATATCGTGGTAAACAAGCCACTCAAGAATTTCACTTTGAATCGACTCACTTGATCTACTGTGTACACATCCCAAGGCTCCATTAATGTCTAATTACATTGATTTTCAAAAAACCACTTACATTTTGAAATAGGAGTACAAATAACGTGAACTTAAATATAAACTCATTCAGCTGGTAAATTGGTATCGTCGTCAACCTTGAAGACCAAAGAAAAAGAAGAATGGAAAAAAATGCAATTTCTCATTAACCATATGAACAAAGTTACACACTGAATACAATAGGCAAACAAACAAAAGAATATGGGTTCTAATATATGTTCATCAATGTCTATCTATGCCGCGAGAAACTCGGGGATCCAGTATTATGGCTACCCATGTATGCTCTGCTAGGAGAATCCATCGAGCTCTTGAAGGCAGCTTTTGCTGGTTCCGGCACCGAGTCCAAAGGGATGGATTATTGAAAGCATGCTGTGTTAATGCGTGTCCGCTCAAGCTCTGGTTGAAGAAACTCAGAGCTACATTGCTGCGCAAGAGCCTGAAATACATGATACGAGCCTTCAGACAATAAATTTAGCCAGAAAAAGAAAATTCAAACCAAATGGTACAAGAGCCACGAAAATTTGCACCTCATTTTCAACCCCAAGTCCCACCCAAACATTTCTTTAGACTTCAGTAGGCTACTTACCCTCAAAGATAAGTTCATAGGAAAAGGGTTGGTCAAACATTTAAAAAGATTGGGCCATTTAAAGCATTAAGTTTGCAAGACTAAACAGTTTCAAGTGATCCAAGAACTATAGAATAGACTCTAATATCATCTTAGTTCTTAGAATTGAGTAACCTGACTCAAGCTTAAAAGCTTAATGGAAAGCAAATTGCTCAGGTGGTTATAAAGATTATCCAAGCTTTATTTCTTGGCGACGTGAGACTTTTAAAACAAATAGCAAACAACATAAACAAGTTCCTTACAATGAGTTCATCTGGTGATACATTTGTTCCTTGTGGTTTATCGTCTGCAACTGCATCTTCACTTCCCCGAGTGGGCCGACGAGTATGCCCTGGATTATCAACATCAGACGCACTCTCGGTGGCTTTCTCTAAAAGCAAACCTTGTAGCGACCTCAAAGAATCTCTTGCATCAGACGTAAAATATGGGTTTAATATGGACTCAAAGTAGTCAAGCTGCATAGATACAAGTCAATTAATTAGAACTATGCTAGAAGTTAATTTATCATGTCTAAGAATATGCAACCACCACCAAGTCGTCGTCTTATTAGATGGAATAGGCTATTTGAACCAAACAATTTCATCGTAAATACTGCACCCACCAAATTATTTTCTTACTAGGTGAAACAGACTATATGAACCAAACAATGATATGCAGTCATATATACAAATAGTAAAGATCCTATAATAATGTCAAAAACTCTAAATAAACACTGCAGGTGAACGCCATGTAAGCATGTACAAGATTACCACCTCTTTCTTTACATGTAACTCAGAATTACTGTCATAAAAATCATGTTTCCTTGTTACTTCAAACTTCGAAGATTCACAGCAGAAAAGAGTTTCTGATTCTTCCGACTATAGAAGAAAGCTCATGTTACCAAGACAAAGGATTTTTAAAGTAAATTACCGCCACAGAACCTCATTATAAGTCACTTTGCAGTGCAAAATGAAAATAAGTGGAGAGGAACCATATAGTATGCTCTTTAGAAGGTTATCATTCTAACGTGATAGGAAATGGAAAAACTATCATATAGTATGCTCTTCAGAAGGTTATCATTATATAGTATGCTCTTTGGAAGGTTACCATATGAATAGTTAGAAAATGGAAAGACTATTAAGCACCAGCGGTAAAAAGAAGGTTTAAGTCCTCCAAATGGACACTTCGCTTACGATTTCTCAACAATAAAAGGGTGTTCTGGGTACGAGAAGATGAAAAGAAAAGTTAAATCATAAGGAGTGCTTTATGTCATTATCTGCGGAAACCTAAACCTAATGTATTTTCTAGATTAAGGTATCCAAAATATCATATCTTTTCTTGACAGGAGCCTTCTAAACTAAATGTTTTCTCTAGATTGGAGAAACGAAATGTCTTTTCGAGATCGGCGAGGGACCGGGGCCTCCCACATCAGGAAATCAAGCTAATCTTTTTCCCGTCTCCGAAACCAACCAACCCAGCAAGAAGACCAAACAAGTGTAGGTGCAATGGAAGATTGAAGGCTATTTTTGGAAATATCATTCACCGCCAGTTCAACAGCAAGAAGTGTCAACCTCCTAATATTGATCTTGATCCTCCCAATTCAGAACCTCTGAGTGCAGAAGATCGAAAAGGAAAGAAAGTAGTAAGAGATAATGATGAATAGGAAGATGATGATAAGACGGTCTCTACAGATACTTTTGACTCCATAAATCTGCAGGAAGATGATATGGATGAATGCTTGCTTATAAAGCATCCCTCTTTATTTCCTATCTTTGTTTCGCATAGCAAAGGGAATGGCTAAAACAATTGAGAAGATTATGAGGGATTTCCTTTTGTCTGTTTTGGTGAGTTGGGAGATTTGCAATCTACATGTAAAAAATAAAAAATAAAAATAAAGCAATTGGGTCTTGGAAATCCAGTATCAAAAAACATTAGTTTGACAACAAAATGGCTATGGTGTTTTCCTTTAGAACCACATTTCCTTTGGCATAAGGTTATTATTAGTAAGCATGGCTTGAATAGAAATTGATGGGATGCAAATTTTGCTTCACATGCAACTCACTCTAGCCTTGGAAATTTATTTCTAGTGGTTACACTATTTTCAAACCATTGGTTTTATTGAAAGTCAGGGATGCTTCTCGATTTTTATTTTGAAGATCATTGGTTAGGGGATGCTCCTTTTAACTTCGTTTTTCCCCATCTTTATCACCTATCCTCCTTCCATAACATCCCTATTAGAGATTTCTATTCAATTCAGGAATGTTCCTACTCTTGGAACTCTCATTTTTTAGAAATATTAGTGATAATGAATCCATTGAGTTAGGTAACTTTCAGGTCTGCTTTGATAATGACCCTCTGTCCACTAACCCTGACAAAAGATTGTCATCTCTTGATTCTTCGGGTATACTTGTAAGTCTTTTTTTCTGTCTCTATCTCAGTCTCCAATATTGCACCTTTTTTTCTCGATAACCCACTTGGAAGTCTTTGCTTTCTCTAAAGTCAAATCTTTTGTTTGGAATGCTATGCTTAACAGAATTAACACCAATGACAAGTTATAAGTCCGAAGACCAAATAAGGCTAATTCCCAAATGTGTGTTATGTGTTCGAGAGACTCAGAAAGGATCTCACATTTGTTTTTACACTGCTTTATGGCTGTTTCTTTGTGGAATTCTATGTTCGGCAGTTTTGGAGAATCATGGTGTACCCCACATCACTAGATCAATTTCTTTTGATGAGGTTAGTGGGTTTTGGGAGAAAGAAAGAGGCATAGTTTTTGTGGCAAGGTGCAATATCAAAAGAAAGAATTTTATTTATGTATAGATAAAACAGTACACAGGAGTGGATGAAAAGGTATCCCAAAAAAAAGGAGAGACAGCTACATGGAACAAAGATAATACACTAATGCTACATCATTTTTTCTCTCCCAATTCATCAAAGTGAACTGTGGTTGCCCAATTCAAGGTCAAGGCCTGCCACAAGTTTCAGCTAGGCTCAATATACCATATTTATTATCATTTTAAGGCTTAAAACAATAACACTAAAACTTACCTCAAGCATGAGCTGACAAAATCCATTTGCATCAAGTGCTCCGAGATCCTTATCTTCGTTTTCATGAAAAATGCTGATGAATGTATCAATCAAACCTTCCACAAGGATGCCAAGTGTTCTATCCAACAGGGGTTTAGCACCAGCAAAAACCTACAAAAAAGAATTCAGCTCAGCATGGTACTTTGAAGAAAATAAAGCAAAAACAATTATTTATACACATAGCTACTCATCACTCATCAGGTACCGCTTAAAACCCCAAAAAGGAAACAGACCTTAATAACCAAGTTTCTAAACAAGGATGTGGTTGTCACTAGAATGTTGAAAACACCAGGTTATCAACTCAATCTTTCTAAATGTGTGGCCAAAAACTAACGTGAACAAGCTAAGTTTAGCAATTCAACTTATATAGAAGAAAGGACAGCAAAGTATCATAAGGTTAGTATGAGGTACACAAAAGTGTGACAAGTCAAATTACCATAAACTTTATGAAAGAAAAACAGTAAAAATTCTTTGAAAAGTGTAAACCTCTTTGATATAGAGAAGCCCCTTCTAAGGTCAAGTGCTTCATATGGACAGTAGTCGTGGAATGTTTATTCATCTTAATAGAAAACAGCGACGTATTTGTTTAAACTTTCGGAACACTAAAAACTCCTTGAAAAGTGAAAACCTCTTTGATATAGAAAAGCCCCTTATAAGGTCAAATGCTTCATATAGACAGTAGTCCTGGAGTGTTAATTCAATAATATAAATACAGCAACATATTTGCTTCTTCATTAAACAGCATCCTTGCAGATAAGCTTGTGCACTCAAGTTGGAGCATTTACTTTTCAGCAATTCCAACAGGTTTTGACCAAGTAAGAAGCTTAGTATGGGAGAGTTATTCTATTCCTTGTGTCCTTCGTTGGAAAAAAGAATGTTCAGACACTTGAAGGAAATTTTTCATCTCTAGATTCACTTTAAAATACCATAGTTTCATGGCTCTTGTGGTTTTCACCATGTGGAGTATGCTTTAAAGTAGCCTCCTTGGATACATGTAGATACTAAGCTTGACTTATTGCATTCTTAAGTAATTTTGTATTTCTTTTTCCATCAATAGAACTCATTTTTACCATTTTAAAGAAAAAAGAACTGAATTTAGGATTTATACATCCCATATAAAATGCAATAATTACCTCTGCATGAACAGCTACCAATGTGTGCAATAACTCTACTGCAGCATCACGAACGCCCTGAAAGAAACCAGCATAAAATGAAACATCATATCCAAGCACCATAAGGTAAAACAAACAACCACATAATGAGAACTATAACATTTACAATAACCACTGTTGTCACTAGTTCCTCACTTTAACTGCAGGTGCAGCTCCCCAATTAATGCCAGAGTTCAACAGATAATTCATGGCAGCAGACCTGATCAAGTTTGCCTGATGAAAATAGAAGAAAGCGTCAATGTATTTGATGGTTAAGGCTGGACTATATTGTGTACATTTTTTCTAACAAGAAAGTGTGTATCCAGTATTAGTAAACGCACCCCCCCCCCTCTCGTTCATATATTAAAATGTGCAGTCTTTTTCATTCTGGACCAAACTGAATACAAATGCAAATCACTGTACAATACATCATATCTATTATTCCATCATGCCATACAAAGGTGTAAACATCAACAAGCCTGTACATTCATTCATTAAAAAAACCTGGTTGTCCAGCATTTTATAACAACTAATCATTGATCATCTTTTGTTGGCTGATCTGATTTTAGAACTTTGCGGTAACATAAGCAGAAGCAACTATTAATTTCTCAATTTCAGTTTCTTCCATTATCCCACCTCAATGACTGAAACTTAGGCTATACAGAATACAGGCTAGCATTCTTTGGGGTAATAGTAGCTGCTGACTAATGCAATGTGAACCCTTTTTTTTTGTGTGTGTGTGTGGGGGGGGGGGGGGGGGGGGTCTGGGAGTTTGTTCAGAAAATGATCACTATTTGAATAATTTATATTTGTGAAAGATGAGGCAACATCTATTATTCTAACATAATTTTATTATCTTCAACTATGTCAACAAGAGGAGGTAATACATTGCCAAGAAATGTTCCTTCCACAAAATCAACAAGTCAAACAATATCCAATATCAACTTAAGTAATTTAATGCTCCTTAACTTTGATTAGACTGCTAAATTTCATACGTTTTCCTCCCACTTATTTCCTTGCAGAAGATGGAAACAATACTTTCTCCATTACCTTTGCAAAAGTATATTGTTCAAGGACCTTCTCTTCAAGCCCTGAGAAACAAATCATAAGATCTTGTACATCATCACCGTTTGCCTCATCCTTCCCTCTGAATCATAGGAAAATCAAGGACCAGAATGTCAGCAAATACAAAGTAGGATACAATATTTCAAGAAAGCACCACATAGCACAAAGTAAAGTATTCAACCATGGGATTCTGAAAGAGAAAACATTTGATCATTTGAAATGATTTATAGCCAAATTGGAATCCCAGTCCCATCTCTTTTGTCTATATAGCTTAGGAAATTAACTATATACAAATCAACGTATTAAATGAATTCTCACACAATCCAACTGGATCATCAAATCAAATTGAACTGAAATAGTACCATTCCTGATAAATGCATCAATATTTTACAAGAACTCAAAAACGTACATAAATTAAGAAGGAACAACTATGATAAAGTACCTGGAATGCTGCCAGATATGTTTATATTTCTCATACAATTCATACGAAAGTTCATCTTTGCAATATCCAATATTACTTAGAACAATCAATAATTGTTGATGTGGATCGGTAACACCATCAGCTGCATTTTGTTCTAGTTCATGGGAATATCCGTTTGTTAACTGGGAACCTTCTATGTCTGATCTATTTTGGCCAATCTCAATTCCAATACGCTCTAAATTACCTAAAAATCAACCAAAATAGCCAACTTTTTAACTAAAAATCCAAGTGCACCACCATTTTATACTTACACTGGGTTTCTTTCATTCTGCTGTTACTTTTACCGGGAAGAAATAAGCTATTGGACAATAGAGACAAGATCAGACAACTAATCCAACATACCAGCAAAATCAAGGAAGCAGTTTAAAAATGCCAATCTGACAGATTCTTGAATTTCTTGAAGTTGTATAAATGTATCCTCTGACTTTGTTGCCTCGTTCCTCAAGGACAGAAGCATCCTGAAGAGATGATTATTGAAAAATTAAGACAGGTTTTTAGAACTTAGATAAAGTAAATATCATGAGTCCATGACAACTGAAAAACAAAAAAGTATGTTGCCTGCAGTATGCCGTGTCATCGTTTAAAAATAACTAGAACCAACCAGGAAGAGGTTTATCTGTTCTATAGTCTGTACCTATTCTAATATTGCATTAACATCATTTATTTTAATATTCAATAATATTGAGCTAATTCTAGTTATAGATACAAAATTATCCTTGGGACTCTACCTAAAGGTCGTAAGTGCCCTTGTGTGGCAGGCAGCTAGTTAGAACCATTATGGGTCCTCCATGGCTCCACCTGAAAAGTTAGACTTGACCACTAACAAATCTAAACCTAAGATTTTTCCTCTGCAATCATGATTTTCTAAAGTATGAGCTAAGAAAACTACGCATTTCCCTATTTCCCCCAAAACACTAAACTGTGTTTGACAGTAAGACTAAGACATATGAAGAACTTAAAAGTTTTTTTTTTTTTAAAGGTATAAAAAAAAGGTATCATGGTGCAAAGCTTTATTGTACATACACAACTATACATATTTTGAACTTTAAATTTGTGTGTCTTTTATTGAAATATAACCATACCAGATCCTATAAGATAATCATTTAGACTTACGTATTTATCTGATCCAACGCTGAAGCTATAATTGAACGGAATGTTAAAGGCAAGTATGAGATTGCGTAAGGTGATTTGTTCCGTTCAAGAATAGAAACAATAACCCATGTCACATTCTTTGAGATCTCTTCAACTGATGCTCGCGTCCAAGAGCAAAGCCTCAGAACATAAATCTTTGTAATCTCTGATTGCAGTGATCGCAGAGCACCAACTGAAACAAAAAGAAAGACATACACTCAAAAACTTAACAAGGACAACAACTCTAGACCCCAAAAATTAATACCAGCAATCTGAGGAGCAGCTTCCTTCATTTCAAAAGCTACACATGCTTTAGATATATCTTCTATGGCATCACTCATGTAGGACCGGAGGACATTTGATTCCTCTAGATCACTAAAGATGGTAATAACCTGCGCTAATGAGAAACTATCAGAATATGGAAGCGTAAGTAGGAAAGAAAGGGGGGGGGGGGTGTTAAAAGAAAGGTAAAAAGAAGAAAACCTGCAGCCTACATTCTAAACCAACCATAATTAATGAATGCTTCTCCAAATTACTGCATTAGGTGTTGGCATGCATGTAGCCTGATGATCTTATGTATGTCTATTTAAAATAGTTTCCATATAATAACAACTAGGACAATAATGCTTCTACAAATTACTGAATTAGGTTTTGGCATGCATGTAGCCTGATGATCTTATGTATATCTATTTAAAATAGGTTTCCATATATAGCAACTAGGACAACAGAAAAGGAAGAGGGCCCACATGTAAGCGTGTTAAAAAAGAAAAACGAAACATAGAAGAGACTACTTCAGAAGCAAGATACCATTAGCATCTAATGATGAATGCATTTATTTTATAAACCACTTAGCTTTCTTGGATACATCCCACACACTTTAAGATAAATTTAAAAAGGAACAAAAGAAAACATACACGGACACTTTCACACTCAACTCACAGAAAAATACATATTCTAAAAACACAAGTTCTTGTTCTGAAAATAGGTCCATCTAAATGGCTCTTCCTTCCAGCACAGGATCATGGAAAAAATAATCAAAGACCAGAAGCATCAAGGACACTACCACCAAGTATATCCAGATCGAACACAGGGCTCAAACGTCATGATAATCCTTTTACCTTTTTGGTAAGAAAATAGCACCATCCATTCAAAGCAAACATTTCTCTAATTGAGTACAAACAAAATGGATGAAAAATTGAGTTTTGA
Organism: Arachis hypogaea; assembly: GCF_003086295.3. Taxonomy (NCBI): domain Eukaryota; kingdom Viridiplantae; phylum Streptophyta; class Magnoliopsida; order Fabales; family Fabaceae; genus Arachis; species Arachis hypogaea. Next base: position 149,128,506 of record NC_092054.1, on the reverse strand, counting down.
GATAATGAACACGTTTTTAAATGAAGAAAAAAATGAATAGAGCGCAATTACCTTGTCTCCATAAACTGAAATTGTGCTGCATATCATTGCAGAAACTTCATCCATAGAATGACTTGAGTATTTTGTGTCTCCAGCTTTTTCTTCAACTCTATTAGCAGAACTGTTGGTATTTGAATCTGTTGGAACTTGTGAAGACTGGAAAGAAAAAAAGATGCAAAAATATAGCAGATGTGATTCCTTATGACATCTTGAAGAAAATAAACAGCATTAAAATAGAGTATATACAATGGTAACAACAACAACAACAAAGCCTTGTCCCACTAGGTGGGGTCGGTTACATGAATCAAACGACGCCATTGAGCTCTGTCATGTATCATGATATACAATGGTAAAAGCAAAAAAACAATAAAGCAGTAAACCCAGTTAAAAAGGCAATGGCAATCAAGGACGGCAGCTAGATTACAACGAGAAGTGGAAGAGTTTTTTAAGCATGATGATTCAGACATGCCTAAATTAAGACTCAAAATAAAAATGTCACAAATAACTCATGTATACATAGATTAAGTCAAAAATAAATTAATAAACTCATAGTACCTTAGCAAATTTTCCACTGAAAACAGAGAGTGCAACCTTCCAGAAGGCTGGTATGTGGCGGATGATTACAGCAGTTAATCTACGGATATACTTTCCTCTTAGAGCATCAACCTCTTCACCAGTTAGATCTACCAGATGAGATTGGGTATTACCAACAATAGGAGAGCTGTTGATATCTGACTGACAATAGTTGTAAAAAGAATATTAAAAAGGAAAAACTTAATGCCATTTTCTTAAGTCAACTAAAGAACAACCCAACAATCAACTTAATGCAGTTTGCACCTACAGATTCACCCAATTCATCTTGAATCTTCCTCCACCTAGCATCAGAAAGAGCCCTTTCATGCAATTCCTTCTTCAGATGTTCCATTCTGACCTCATGATCTGATGTACACTTCTCAAGCAAACCTCGGATTCTCTGATTCTGTAAAGGAAACAAACCCAATGGACTCCACATTCAGCCATCTCAAAGTAAAAACTAAAGGCTTGTTTTTGTGAAAACATTTTCTATTTTCAGGATTTTGTGAGTGAAAAGAAAATAGAAAACACGATTTTATTCTTTTCATTTTCTTCACAATCTTAAAAACAAAAAATATTGGAAATGAAAAAAGAAAATGTTTTCACAATCCAAACAAGCCTTAAGGTTCTTAAGGAATAAGTGAAGCTTAAAAGAGAGAATATTAAAAGTAAAAGGGACATTGGACAGGGGAGCTATAAAGCTACACAATATATATGCAAAGTTACAACAACTCTAGCAGCAAAATATGAAAATACATGACAAATATTTCAAACAATGGGTACGAAGAAAATTTCCAAACCTGTATATTCAAATAATGCCAGACTGGATCGGACTCTGGTTCCAAATCCAACAGCAACCTCACAGTATTCTCAAGCTACATGGAGAATAAACATGTGTAAAAATCACCCTGCAAGCAGAATACAGATAGAAGACCAAAAACAAAAAAACAAGAAGGCAATACTACTTAATAGATTCATACAATTCAGCAACTTCCAGAATGTATAATGTTTATCAGGGTAGACTCAGTCTTTTAGTCTTTTCTCACATAACAATTTGAATAGTCATGTTTTATTCTAAATTTACCGAGGCAATGCAATTTTTGTAAATAAATGGTTACACAAAGGGTCAACCCAAAATCTCCTGCAGAGTACCCCAAATTCCTCATCAAACACCACTAATCCACTACCAGGGACATGACTCAATTAACAGTTTGAAATACCACACCAAATGCGAATGAAACGGTTAAGCTTCAAGTAGATACCAATCTTTAAGAAAACATCAAACCTGCTATCCTTGATGCTCCATTGTATTTAACCCATTAACCAAAATTCATTCTAAATATAGCTTGATGCAGCATTATGCATTAATTACCACGGAGAAAGTTGTAGGAGCAACCATAAAATCAGTCATCACAAACAAGGATACTGCCTGAAATGCTACCTCCCTTCTAGGTTGATGATTCTGTCAATTAATTCGAGTCTGAAATGGCTGTTAAAGTGAAGAAATTAAAAACTTACACTTGTTAGATCTATTTCCGGATCTTCCATAGATTTGAAAAGCATTGCCTTGAACTCATTCATCACTTTTTCAACTTCTTCGAGAACACGTTTTAGGATCCCCACCTGAATCTGAATCAAGATCATATGAAAAGCTAACTTCAATAAGAAAAGAGCATGACAAGTTGTTCAGGAAAAGAAGAGAAAATCCATAAATATTATATCACATGGTAAATGCTGGAACGAATGGCAACTCTTCAATGGAAAAAACCTCAGTGACATAAATATTGAAATTTCAATAAACCTCTAAAATAATATAGCTTACCACCACCAATCAAACAAGAGTAACCAATAAAAAGATTTAAATCAATATAATAGTCTCGTACATGAGAAGGAAGAGCAATTGACTTGGCCTTCTTGTACTCCCTGACTGCCAAATCAAATTCCCCCTTGCTAATGCTACCACGGATAGTACTTGGTAAGTTGAAAAGGGTTCGGAATCTCTGCAGCATTCCTTGGACAGTCCTAATTTTTTCGGCTTGAGCCTACACAATCCAAATAATTCATGGAAAAAACTAATTCTGAAATATTCAAAAAGACACCACAAGAAAATGTAAAATTTAGACTTCACTCACTTGTCTCTCAAACAAAGGCTTCAAAGCACGATTAGCTTGCAAATTAACTCCTTGAATAATACTATGCAAATGGGAGGTCCCAGATCCTTCAGGGTCATCCTCAATTCTTCTTAACTTTGATTCAATATCTGTATAGTGGTTGGGGAGAGGGAAAAAAAAAAAAAAGGCCAGCATGTTTCAGTTCACCAAATAAAACTGAGGGGGAAAAAAAAGAGTGCTTCTTATAAAATTGAATGACATGTTCCAAAAGTGTAGGGCTCTAACCACTTTGTATCTAACTGTGTATAGTGTGTAGTCTAGATTTCGATTAAGTGGTTCATATCTTTATCCATCAGCGTGAATCAAGATCTCTTGAGACAGTTCTGAGTTTGCTTCTCATAAAGAATCAAAGCGTATATAATAAACCTCGATTTTTGCAGTCCTCTGGTGTATTTGTTGGAAGAAAATCTAAAGTTTTTAATTATTCCCTTCCGATTATTGATATTATTTCAAGAGATTACTTTTCTGGCATCTGTTTGGTACTTTGTAAATGGCCAGTTTGAGTTCCTTTAGCGAATATATAGAAGGATTGGCATGCACTGCACGCTTTATCAATTATAGCACTTAGCATAGCATTCCAATCTCTCAACACACCAAAGAGGGAAATACTCTAAACCCTAAACAGATCATGCACTTTACACCAAATAGAGGCCAAAAATCAATCCTATCACATAAATTTGTTTGTCTCAAAAGTCTGTCATTGAAAGTATGTGAATTGGGCATGTTTAGCCTGCAAAGGCTTCAATGCATGATTGTGTTACAAACCAACTTCTTGAATAATATTAAACATATGGGAAGTCCCAAATTCTTAAAGGTCATCCTCAATTCGTCTTAACTTTGACTTGATATCTAAATAATGAATAAAAACTAAAAAAGGTGTGTTTGAATTTACCCGAGGAGAAAAAGGTGTGTATGGTGTATATTGCATATATATTAAAAGATTTTGCCTCTTTTGAACTCCTAAAACCAGCAAAGTAATCAAGAGAAATTGATCTAAGGTTGTAGAGCACACTCAACATTCAATAAACAAAATATTCCATTAAAAGCTAGCCACAGGATAGTGCAAAAATAGCTGTGATTTTTTAAAAATAAATAAATAAAAGAGGAACATCAAGACAGATAAGGAGGATAAAAAAGTGATATTAAACCTAACATTTTACAGATATAACGGACAACAAATGGAAATAGAGTAAGAACATGAGCAATGAGCATGATAGGAGTACCAGTCATCAAGAATAAATGATTGATTCTCAATGGTTAAAATTGCAGTTTGAAAACCATACAATAATAATAATAATAATAACAATAATAATAAATCAACCACATACCATCAATTGTGGTTTTGCAAGAGACAAAGCAGTCAAAGTTATCCTTAACCAGCTGCTTTTTCTGCTCGGTACGACTTTGGAAATCAGCTTTTAAAGCACGTGCACCAGCTACCAGATCTTCAGTTTTTGTTTTAGCATGTACTCGTGATAAGAACAGCTTTGGATCGAAGTTCTCGGAAAAATAAAGCAATTTCTCTGCATAAAGGCATCAAGTACACTATCAACCTAAGTAACACTCAATAATAATCATATGAACAAAGACCACAAGGAGAGGAAGTAACAAGGTTTCCAATCTAAACAACACATGCTAGTTATTTGCACATACTTGTGTAAAGCAGAACACATTTGCTAAGAGTTTATGCAATACTAGATATCCCAGTATACCTATATCTGCACACTGTAATTTGTGATTATAAATTCTCTGTATAAATTAAGAGTTTCAATATGATTTCAATGGACATTAGCCATAAATTTTGAGTGTTCGATACAGAAGCAAGAAGTTATAACATCCATGCTTATTGCATTTTTCCACACAACCAACCTGCTGTACCCGTAAAGGAATATATATAATAGCAACTACCTTCAATAATTGATCAAAATGGAAATGGAGAATCCACAAGCCAAGTACTGGAAAGACAAAGCCCCCTCAACCCACAAACATACTTATTCCTTCCCTCCAAAAATTGATGGAATTTCCTTTCCCTCCATTTTATATTATACTATCAAATTATGACCCTTAATTAAACCAGAGAAAGATAAACAATACAGACAGACTTACACTCACAGACACTCAAAGACAAACACACATACATGGGGAGACATAGACATAATATTCTTCTCCCCAAACCAAAAGGCCGATACTGGCCAAACTATTTCAAACCCATCACATTTACTTTTTTATATTAAATGATAAAAGCATCCCTTGCCATATAAAATGTGTGCAAGTGTGTGTCTACATAAATTTCTGCTTTTTTGTCTCAAGGAAATGAATAAGATAAGCAGATTTGTGGCTTAACCATGGCCACCTCCTTGAGAAATTTAAATGCATCGTGAGAGTGGGGGAAATCAAATACAATTACTTTTAGTGGTATAATTACCAAAAGAACAAATAATATGATTTTTTTTTTCCATAATATCCTCCAAACCGACAGGCCAAAGACTAATCTGTCACGGATCGGAACTCCATTTAAAGGTTTGTCACTAGCCAATGGGTTGATGCATGCACAAGGCGGGATTCAAACCCCTGACTATGATTTAACGGTGTGTAAATAGGTGACTGTCAATGTATGGGGAAAAGTGACATTTCATCTCAAAACTCAAAAGTACTTTATATTTCTCACAAAATGAAAGGCAAATTAAGGTTTAATTCTCCCAAAATTAATTATGGCTACCTCAAAAGTAATACTAGGGAAACAAATACAATCCAAACAAGTTAATATATAACCAAAAATATCTCTTTTCCAGAATTTCATTTGGTTCTTAGCCAAACAAGCACTAAGTGTCTGAAGTAAATCACTAAATTGAACCAAAAATTACTTCCACAATCCAAGTAATACTATCTGCAGCTGCAGATACTGGGATTTGGATCCTCTAAAGAGAATGTAATTACAAAGTGAGAGTGAGGAACCAATCACCTCTACACTAATAACAGTCATTGCATGTGGATTCAACAAAACTATTCCAAGGGATGTTACTAGCTTACTATTTAAATTTGCAACTATCCTCACTTTAGAGAATACTATCCCAATAATAAATGCAGAACAACACCTCATATGTCAGGGTTGATTTTAAAAAGTGCTTCCTAGGGATAACATAATCTAATAACAGAAAACAATTACCTCGAAGGTTGGGATCCTGCTCTTCATTGTCAACATTGTGAGAACTCTCTGAATACTCGGTGATCAACCTTAGTGTTCTGTTGTCTATGATCCTACAAACAATCACCAAGATTAGGTCCGCAGAAAACTAAATGAACTAAAGCAATGACAGATTGTAAAAAAACACAATAAAAAAAGTCGCAACAAAAGGAAGATAAGCATCAAAATGAACTTTACCCCAAACCCAGTGGATCGACACATTCCATGCCGCGAGGAAAAGACTGCGTGTAATTGAGCCCCTTTCTAGGACCTCCTGCCGCAGTGGCTTTATTCTCGTATTTCTGAGCCACTGGTGCTATCCTTGATTCCCTCATCGCTCGAACCCTGCGAGCAAGCTGCCCAACAAGCCCAACAATACCAAATTAAACACAAGTTCCACAACAACTACTTCTTCCACCATACAAACATAAACACCACTTCCACCAAAACTACTTGCATCAATATCACTTTCTAATTCCCTAGCACAACGAACACACAACACAATAATAATAATTAAAAAAGAAAAAAGTTCAATTAAATTCAGCATTCATTAATGCTTCTTCAACCAAGCAAACACAAAATCAACTTGTCATTCAGAAAATCTAAACAAATTGAGCTAGCTCTAGATGAACGCAAATCTAAAATCATCGAATTATAGCATACGTCAGCTTCATTGACGTGCTTCCAGCAACTAGGCTCTTCGCCGTCCCAAGCGCGTTCGTTGTCTCGAGCTCCCGGCCTTCCGCGACCCTTGGCAGCGGCAGCCGGAGCTCTGGCGTTGTCCTCTTCGCCGCTGGATATGCTGAGCATCTCGACTTCGGAGTCGTCATCGTCCTCGGCCACACGACCTTTGCTCTGCGCCTGCTTGGCGGCGGCCGGAGCTCCGCCGCGCTTAGGAGCCTGGACGTAATTGGCGACGGGCTTACGGGAATTGGAGGAGGGTTTGCCGTAGTTAACATCGCGCTTTTCTTGCTCCTGCAGCGCTTTCAAGATGAGAGCATCCTCGTCGCTATCGCTCGACATTTCCGCCGCTTCTTCTTCTTTTGCTGAATTGAGATTATGAGTGTGATTTTCTCGATTTTAGATCTGAGACTCTCTAAAGAGAAAGAACAGGAAAAGAAGAAAGTTCAAAGCATAATCTTCAATCTTCAAAAGAGTTGTGAATTATTTGTGAAGTTGAAGTTAAAAAAATTACCATTTTTTAAATCAAAATTATTTTTTAAAGATTATTATATTAGTCTTTGGTGACTTTTTAATAAATTAAAATGATTAATACAATTAACTTAAAAAAATTTTAAAAAATTAATTTTAATTTAAAAATTTTACAGAAATCGATTTTAAAAAAATAACTTTTTAGAGATAAATTTAATAATTTATTTTAACATTTTTCTTCTAAACATTGATTGGAAAAATATTTTAGAATAATTTTCAATGTTGTTATTAATTTTTTTATTTTTCTCATTGTTAATTTAGTAAATGTTTACGAAATAATAATATAATATAGGAGGTGTAATAAAAATATATGATAAATTCCTGATAATATAACTATTGCAAGTAAAATTAAAAAAAATTAATAAATAATAATATTTATTAAAAAAGATAAAATTGAGAACTTGTGTAAATATTAAGTATGAAATTCAAAATTTTCAAATATTGTAAATAAAGTTAAAACTAATGATAAATATTGAGGTTGTCAAAATTCCTAACACCTTAAAGGCAGAGGAAATAATTTAGGTGAATGCAATGGTTTTCTAACTATTAGTTTGTGTTTTATTATATATTCAATTTAAAATTTATCAACTTCAATTACTTTACTTCTCTTTATTCAACTTGAACCGAAAATTTATTTAGACACCAGATTATATTACTTCAAATAAATTACCCACTAAAACTAAAGTGATGTTTGCTACCTTCTATTCTTGCCCCCTCTGCCTTTTGTTGTGTGCCACAATGCCATGATGAATGGAAGAAGAAGAAGATTTTTGGTGAAGATTCTAAAGTTCATTTGGAATTAATTACTCACTAATCTTACTTCTTTTTGTCAATTAATTACTCACTATATAATCACCCAAAGAGGAAAGTAAGGGAAAACATAATAGAATATTAAGTTCAGAACTAAAAGTATTATAGGTAAACCAATACAAGACATTATTAAACCAAATCCAACTCGTGAAATAGATAAAACAGAACAAAGCAAAGCAAAATTCTTCAACTGAGAATGTAATTTCTTATTGGCATTAATCATAGACCAAGATATTAACCTGTCACTGCCAAAAGCAAAATTCCAAGCATAGTTGTAACACTTCTAATTAGTTAGTTTACTCAATATTAAATACAAAAATCTTTTACGACATATCTATAAATCTTTTTTGGTATAGTCATCAAAGACAAGACATGCAAGAAAATAAACAATGCGACAAAAAAATATCATATTTAATTCCTTATCAACAAATAATATCTTGTACCAAACCAACAAAACCAATAATAAACACTCAAAATAGCTAGAAAATTAAATCATCAATTGCACATCTTTTAGTTTTCAAAATTGGCCATATGATATCTCTATCCTCCCACACCTCCTCTTGTTCTTGAATTCAATCTTGATAATAATAATTGTAATTCCTCTCCAAAACACATGCTTCAGAGGTCAATCTTGCTTGCCTTTTCTCCATGTTTCTTCCCTTTGGATACAGTAGGCGTTCTTTTTTCCGGCGAGATCTTTGAAGCATTTTGAAATTTTTAGTACTCTCTCGCCTTTGCCTTCTTCTATTTTTCATAGTGACCCATATCATATCGATATCCTCCCAAACCTCCTCGTCTTCATATTTTACTACTAATTCAAGTTTGGCTATTTTTTCATCTTGAAACCTGTGCCATTGCTCTACTAAATAGTTGAAATCCGAATTCTTGAGTGCCTTTTCACAAGGTAGTAAAGAACAAAACTCATAGTCAATTGTTGATGCACTTAAAATTGGAAGTCTAAAATCCTTGATTCTTCCTTGCAACATTTCTATTATTATTTTTCTTTTCAAATCAAGGTTGATACAGTGACGTAAATCTAGAGATTTCAGATGTGGACAACCGTTAAGAATAGCATGCAAACCATCATAATCCAAATTGCTTTCAACAAGTTGGAGATGGCGTAATTGTGGCATGCTTCGTGCAATAGCATATGCATATTCATTACCGGCGAGGAGGTGACAAGAAGAAATGTCATCATAACAATACTGTCGGTGGTGGCTGAATTTGAAGGTTTTTAGAAGAGGGCAAGCTTGACCAAAAGATTCTAAAGAAATCGGGAGAATACAGTGGCAATTGGTAATTTCAAGCTCCTCAAGCAAAGGAAACTTCTTAGCCGAGTCACACAACACTCTTTTTGATATGCGTGCGTAGTCGCACTTGTAAAGTCGTAAACGCCGAAGACGACTTCCACAACTGTATATAAAATCACCAATACAATCATAACATTATTATCAAAAGGAATTTTATCATGCATTGTTAAATAGGGATATTTTTGGATCTAATCTCCATATCCGCGGTATTTATTCGAATTCAATCCGTAAGTTTATTGGATCGGATTCGATCACACTTATAGAATCGAATTATAAATTTTATGTAGGTATTCACATATTCCGGATTAGTTAAAAAAAAATTTTCTTTTGTTTTATTTCAACTAATAATTATCATATATATTATATTATTTTAATATTATTATTTAAGAAAATTATGTTTAATATTTTTTAAAAATAAATATATTTAAAAAGTAGAAAAAAATTTATTAATATTTTTTAATAAAAATAAGATTTTAAAAATATTTTTATGTTTTGCGAATATATCCGATATCCAATCCAATCAAATCAGCAAATGTGCGGATGGGATCGGATCCAAAATAAAAAATTGCGGATATTAGATCTGATCCGATAATTTTAGTGCAGATCAAATCGAAATTTTGGTCATATCTGATCCGATCCGCCTATGTTACACTTGTGGTACATAGCCGGTCCCAAACCCGGATAAAGGAGGAGGGTTGTGTTAGGTCTTCGGCAACCAACATAAAAATATAGCCGAACCCCCATGACATGAATCAAAGACATTATTGCACTAAAGCTAGGTCGTTGCCCGGAAGCAACGCGCCGTATGGCTCGAGTACGGTGTCAAAGCAAGAGCCGCTGCATCGGTGCTCGGATGTAGTGTTAAATGAGCAAGGGTTCTCGCGTTTTCGTGAACGGACAAGGGTAAATAAGCTAGTTCACAAAGTAAAAGGTAAAGGTCGAAGCGACAGAAGATTGAGATTTGGGACATGGAACACAGGCACTCTAACAGGAAAGTCCATGGGGTGGTGGACACCATGACAAGGAGGAAGATTAACATTATGTGCCTACAAGAAATGAAATGGGTTGGTGCAAAGGCTAGGGAGTTGGATACTTCTGGTTTCAAACTTTGGTATACAGGAAAGGTGAAGAATAGGAATGGGGTTGGAATAATTGTGGATAAGCAGTGGAAGAAGGACGTAGTGGATGTCAAGAGGGTGGGAGATCGGATCATCTCTATCAAACTTGTGGTGGAAGGAGGTGCTTTCCATGTGATTAGCGCCTATGCACCACAAGTGGGTTCAGACGACAACACAAGATAAGGTTTTGGGAGGACCTAGAGAGTTTGGTTCAAGGCATACCTTTGGGAGATAAGATTTTCTTAGGAGGAGATTTAAATGGCCATGTTGGGAGAGAAGTGACTGGATATGGGAGTATTCACGGAGGCCATGGTTTTGGGGTGATCAATGTCGAGGGTAAAACTATTTTGGACTTTTCTTCAACCTTTGATCTTCTCATCGCAAATACATGTTTTAAAAAGAGAGACGAACATCTTATAACCTATAAGAGTAGCATGACAAGCTCTCAAATCGACTTCTTCTTGTTGAGGAGAGTCGACCGAAAATTTTGTATTAACTGTAAAATTATCCCGGGAGAGAGTTTGACAACACAACATAGGGTGCTCGTCATGGATTTTTGCGTTGAGCAAAAGTTGAGAAAAAGACATCATACAAAGAACCCAAGGACGAGGTGGTGGCAGATGAAAGGTGAGGAACAAAGAAGCTTCCTAAGACTGGTAGGAGAAGAGGCAAAGTGGGATGGGAATGGAAGTGCGGAAGAGATGTGAAGGGAGATGGCAGAAGTTATTAGAAGAACAACAAAAGAAAATTTTGGTGAATCTAAAGGAATAGGACCAAGAGACAAGGAGTCCTGGTGGTGGAATGCGAGTATACAAGAAAAGATAAAGATAAAAAGGGAATGCTTTAAAGAGTGGTCTTTATGCCGCAATGCAGATAACTGGGAAAAATATAGGGCAGCTAAGAAAGAGACAAAAGTGGCTGTAAGTGAAGCAAAAACAAGAGCATATGAGGGTCTCTACCAGTCTTTGGGCACAAAAGAAGGAGAAAAAGGTATATATAGAATCGCAAAGAGCCGGGAAAGAAGAACGAGAGATTTGGATCAGGTTAAGTGCATAAAGGATAAGGATGGAGAGGTATTGGCTCAAGAGGAGAAGATTAATGAAAGGTGGAAGAGCTACTTCTACGAGTTATTTAATGAGGGACAGAAGACTCTTCCGAGCCTTGGTCGATTATGCACAAGGGAAGAAGATCAAAACTTTGACTACTATCAAAGGTTTCGAGACTTCGAGGTAAAAGAGGCTCTAAAGCAGATGAAAAATGGCAGGGCAGTAGGACCTGATAATATCCCGATTGAGGTTTGGAAGGGTCTTGGAGAAAAAGGCATCAACTGGTTAACCAAGCTTTTTAATGAGATTTTAAGGTCAAAGAAGATTCATGATGAGTGGAGAAAGAGCACATTGGTACCTATCTACAAGAATAAGGGGGATATACAAAGTTGCGGAAACTATAGAGGGATTAAGCTTATGAGTCATACTATGAAGTTATGGGAAAGAGTGATAGAACGGAGGTTGAGAAAAGTGACACAAGTAACAGAGAACCAATTTGGATTTATGCCAGGAAGATCTACCACTGAAGCGATAAACCTATTAAGAAGGATGATGGAGAGGTATCGTAGTAATAAAAGGGATCTACATATGGTGTTTATTGATTTGAAAAAAGTGTATGATAGGGTACCAAGGGAGGTCTTATGGAAGGTTTTAGAAAAGAGGAGAGTAAGGATCGCATATATTCGGGCAATTAAAGACATGTATGATGGGGCCACAACTAGTGTGAAGACTCAAGGTGGTGTGACGAAGAAATTCCCTATTGGTATATGATTACACCAGGGATCATCCTTAAGTCTATACCTTTTCACATTAGTCTTGGAAGTACTCACAGAGCACATCCAAGAGCCTCTGCCATGGTGCATACTTTTTGCCGATGATATCGTCCTTATGGGAGAGTCAAGGGAAGACCTAAATAAGAAGTTGGAGTTATGGAGAGAAGCTTTAGAAGTATATGGTCTGCGCATAAGCCGTAGCAAGATGGAATATATGGAATGTAAGTTCAGTCTGAGAAGGGAAAACCCCAATATAGAGGTGAAGATTGGAGAAAACATCCTAAGAAAAGTTAAAAGTTTTAAGTATCTTGGGTGCATCATACAGGATAATGGAGAGATTGAACAGGATGTAAATCATAGGATCCAAGCAGGTTGGTCAAAATGGCGGAGTGCATCTGGTTTTATATGCGACAAAAAAGTGCCTTTAAAACTTAAAGGTAAATTCTATCGCACCACTATAAGACCGGCTATGCTGTATGGTACGGAGTGTTGGGCGGCTAAAGGGGAGCACGAACATAAGCTGAGTATGGCAGAGATGAAAATGTTGAGATGGATGAGTGGTCATACGCGATTGGATAAAATAAGGAATGAAGATATAAGGGAGAGAGTTGGAGTAGCACCCATTGTGGAAAAGATGGTTGAATCGCGTCTCAGGTGGTTTAGACATGTGAGAAGAAGACCGATAGAACATCCAGTCAGGAGGGTGGATGAGATGGAAGATGGACAAAGGGCGAAAGGCAGAGGAAGACCTAAGAAGACCATCCATGAGGTGGTCAAACGAGATCTACATGTAAACGGTCTCTCTGTAGACATGATACATGACAGAACACAATGGCGTCGTTTGATTCATGTAGCCGACCCCACTTAGTGGGACAAGGCTTTGTTGTTGTTGTATCTGATCCGATTCGCGTTCATCCCTTGTTGTATGATTAATAAAATTTATTATTTTTTATCAATATTTAGATAATATTTTAAATTTAAAATTTTAGTAGTATAAAATTAAAATATTGACTCTCTAATATAGTGTTTTTACTAAACATATAATTGATAGGAATTAAAATTCGAGGAGTGCTAGGAATCAACAAATTTTGTAATTTGTAGCCATCATTAATATTTGTAATGGTATGAAATTACATCTAATGGTATAAAATTGTTCACTTTTTTCTTGCTGATAAAATGTTGGTCAAATTTTAATAAAACTGCTGACAGCCTTAGACTTTCTCTTAAAATTAATTGATAAAAACAGAAATAAAATAAATAAATTTGACTTTTATAAGTATAAGAAAAATATACAGAAAAATTTTTACAAATATTCTTTTTCTATTATTAGAACTGTCTTTTGAAATATAGTTTACTTAAAATTGTAAACCTATATTTGAAAAAAAAACTTTTAATAAATACAAATAATAATATTATATTTAATAAAATAATTTTTATAATTAAGATTTTTTTTATTATATCAGACTTTTTAATTTTAATAAGAGTATATACCCATTTTGGTTCTCAAAGAATTTTGGACCAGACACTTTAGTCTCCAACTAAAATTAATTATTCGAATGGTCCCTAACAATTAATTCCGTTAGTCACTTAGGTCCTTGGCTCCGTCAACTCTAACAGAAGACAAAATGGTCCCTGACAACTCTAACAAGGAACAAAATGATCACTGACAACTCTAACAAGAGACGAAATGATCCCTTACCCCTTTATTCGAAAAGGACGCTATTCTTCTCCAATTTTTATCATATCTCACATAACCCTAACATTCATACTCTCCTTCTTCACCTTCACAGTTTTTTGTTCCATCTTTTCCTTCCTTTTCTTTACCTCCAAGATTAAGCCATGGTGTAATTGCCACACGTGTCTCACATACCTCAACATTTTATGGACCACACACTTCCTAAAACTCTATAACTGGTACATCCACCTCCTCTGTGATGAGCGGATAATTTATACACTTTTTGGCATTGTTTTTAGGTAGTTTCTAGTAGGATCTAGCTACTTTTAGGGATGTTTTCATTAGTTTTTATGCAAAATTCATATTTCTGGACTTTACTATATGTTTGTGTATTTTTCTGTGATTTCAGGTATTTTCTGGCTGAAATTGAGGGACCTGAGCAAAAATCTGATTCAGGCTGACAAAGGACTGTTAATGTTGTTGGATTCTGACCTCCCTGTACTCGAAATGGATTTTCTAGAGTTATAGAACTCCAAATGGCGCACTCTCAACTGTCTAGTATAAATAGGACATTTTACTATTGTATTAGACATCTTGGTATCTATCTTTGGACGTTTAGTTCTTAGACTTTGGAGGCTGGCCATTCGGCTATGCCTGAACCTTGATCACTTATGTATTTTCAACGGTGGAGTTTCTAGACACCATAGATTAAGGTGTGGAGCTCTGCTGTACCTCGAGAATTAATGCAATTACTATTGTTCTTCTATTCGATTCAAGCTTATTCTTATTCTAAGATATTCGCTGCACTTCAACCTGATGGATGTGATTATCCGTGACACTCATCATCATCCATCCTTATGAACGCGTGCTTGACAACCACTTCCGTTTTACCTTAGACCGAGCGTGTATCTCTTGGATTCCTTAATCAGAATCTTCGTGGTATAAGCTAGAACCCTTTGGCGGCCATTCTTGAGAATCCGGAAAGTCTAAACCTTGTCTGTGGTATTCCGAGTAGGATTTAGGGATTGAATGACTGTGACGAGCTTCAAACTCGCGATTGTTGGGCGTAATGACAGACGCAAAAGAATCAATGGATTCTATTCCGACATGATCGAGAACCGACAGATGATTAGTCGTGCTGTGATAGAGCATTTGGACCATTTTCACTGAGAGGATGGGAAGTAGCCATTGACAATGGTGATGCCCTACATACAGCTTGCCATAGAAAGGAGTAAGAATGATTGGACGAAGACAGTAGGAAAGCAGAGATTCAGAAGGGACAAAGGATCTCCATACACTTACTGAAATTTCCACCAAGGATTTACATAAGTATCTCTTTCATCTATTTTATGCTTTATTTATTATTATTTTCGATAACCATTATAACCATTTGAATCCGCTTAACTGAGATTTACAAGATGACCATAGCTTGCTTCATACCAACAATCTCCGTGGGATCGACCCTTACTCACGTAAGGTATTACTTGGACGATCTAGTGCATTTGCTGGTTAGTTGTGCGGAGTTGTGACAAAGTGTGATTCACGTTTGAGAGCACCAAGTTTTTGGCGCCGTTGTCGGGGATTGTTTGAGTTTGGACAACTGACGGTTCATCTTGTTTCTCAGATTAGGTAATTTTCTTTTCAAAAAGTTTTCAAAATTCTTTCAAGATTTTTTTTCTTTGTTTTCGTTTTTCCAAAAAGTAATTTTCGAAAAATCCAAAAAAATTATAAAATCTTAAAATAAAAAATATTTTGTGTTTCTTGTTTGAATCTTGAGTCAATTTTTAAGTTTGGTGTCAATTGCATATTTTTAAAATTCATGCATGGTGTTCTTCATGATCTTCAAGTTGTTCTTGATAAGTCTTCTTGTTTGATCTTTATATTTTCTTTTTTTGTGTCTTTTGTTATTTTTTCATATGCATTTTTGCATTCATAGTGTCTAAACATGAAAAATTTCTAAGTTTGGTGTCTTGCATGTTTTTCTTTTCTTGAAAATTTTTCAAAAATAAGTCTTAATATTCATCTTGATCTTCAAAGTGTTCTTGGTGTTCATCTTGATATTCATAGTGTTCTTGCATGTTTTCTTTGTTTTGATCTTAATTCTTCATGTTGTGAGTCATATTTGTGTTTTTCTCTCTCATCATTAAAAATTCAAAAAAAAAAAATCTTTTCCTTATTTCTCTCATAAATTTCGAAATCTTTGGGTTGACTTTGTTAAAAATTTTTAAAATAAGTTGTTTATTGTTAGTCAAGTCAAGATTTCAATTTTAAAAATCTTATCTTTCCAAAATCTTTTTCAAAAATCAAATCTTTTTCATTTTTCTTTTATGATTTTCGAAAATTTGAAAATATTTTTCAAAATCTTTTTTTTATCTTTATTTCATGATTTTCAAAAACTTTACTAACAATTAATGTGATTGATTCAAAAATTTGAAGTTTGTTACTTTCTTGTTAAGAAAGGTTCAATCTTTAAATTCTAGAATCATATCTTTTAGTTTCTTGTTAGTCAAGTAATCAATTTTAATT
Source organism: Arachis hypogaea (assembly GCF_003086295.3). Lineage (NCBI taxonomy): Eukaryota > Viridiplantae > Streptophyta > Magnoliopsida > Fabales > Fabaceae > Arachis > Arachis hypogaea. The sequence goes on along the minus strand of NC_092054.1, from coordinate 149,112,069 downwards.
TTAAAAATCAAATCTTTTTCAATCATATCTTTTTCAAAATTGATTTCAAAATCTTTTCTAACTTCTTATCTTTTCAAAATTGACTTTCAAATCTTTTTCAACTAACTAATTGACTTTTTGTTGTTTCTTATCTTTTTTCAAAATCACCTAACTACTTTTCTCTCTCTAATTCTCGAAAATCACCTCCCTCTTTTTCAAAATTCTTTTAATTAACTAATTGTTGCAAACTTTAATTTTAATTTTATTCCTTCTCTTAATTTTCGAAAATCACTTATTATTTTTCAAAAATAATTTTTGAAATTCTCTCCCTCTCATCTCTTTCTATTTATTTTATTTATTTACTAACACTTCTCTTCATCTTAAAATTCGAACCCTCTCTTCCTCTCTGTGTTCGAATTTTTCTGTTCTCCTTCTTCTATTCTTTTCTTTCTTCTACTAATATAAAGGAATATCTATACTGTGACATAGAGGATTCCTCTTTCTTTTCTGTTCTCTTCTTTTTTATATGAGCAGGAGCAAGGACAAGGACATTCTTATTGAAGCAGATCCTGAACCTAAAAGGACTCTGAAGAAGAAGCTAAAGCACAACAATCCAGAGAAAACCTTATAGAGAATCTCGAAAAAGAGAGAAATATAGCCGAACCCAATAACAATGGTGGAGGCACAAGGAGGATGCTTGGTGATTATACTACACCTACTTCCAATTTTTATGGAAGAAGCATCTCAATCCCTGCCATTGGAGCAAACAATTTTGAGCTGAAGCCTCAACTAGTTGCTCTAATGCAACAGAACTGCAAGTTTCATGGACTTCCATTAGAAGATCCCTATCAGTTTTTAACTGAGTTCTTGCAGATCTGTGAGACTGTTAAGACTAATGGAGTAGATCCTGAAGTCTACGGGCTCATGCTTTTTCCTTTTGCTGTAAGAGACAGAGCTAAAACATGGTTAGACTCACAACCTAAAGATAGCCTGGACTCTTGGGATAAGCTGGTCACGGCCTTCTTGGCTAAGTTCTTTCCTCCTCAAAAGCTGAGCAAGCTTAGAGTGGATGTTCAGACCTTCAAGCAAAAAGATGGTGAATCCCTCTATGAAGCTTGGGAAAGATACAAACAGTTGACCGAAAAGTGTCCTGCTGACATGCTTTCAGAGTGGACCATTTTGGATATATTCTATTATGGTCTATCTGAGTTCTCTAAGATGTCACTGGACCATTCTGTAGGTGGATCCATTCACCTAAAGAAAATGCCTATAGAAGCTCAAGAACTCATTGACATGGTTGCAAATAACCAATTCATGTACACCTCTGAGAAGAATCCTGTGAGTAATGGGACGCCTCAGAAGAGGGGAGTTCTTGAAATTGATGCTCTAAATGCCATATTGGCTCAGAACAAAATGTTGACTTAGCAAGTCAACATGATTTCTCAGAGTCTGAATGGATGGCAAAATGCATCCAACAGTACTAAAGAGGCATCTTCTGAAGAAGAAGCTTATGATCCTGAGAACCCTGCAATGGCAGGGGTTAATTACATGGGTGAACCCTATGGGAACACCTATAACTCCTCATGGAGAAATCATCCAAATTTCTCATGGAAGGATCAACAAAAGCCTCAACAAGGCTTTAATAATGGTGAAAGAAACAGGCTTAGCAATAGCAAGCCTTTTCCATCATCTTCTTAGCAACAGATAGAGAATTCTGAGCAGAACCCCTCTAGCTTAGTAAACATAGTCTCTGATTTATCTAAGGCCACTTTAAGTTTCATGAGTGAAACAAGGTACTCCATCAGAAATTTGGAGGCACAAGTGGGCCAGCTGAGTAAGAAAATCACTGAAACTCCTCCTAGTACTCTTCCAAGCAATACAGAAGAGAATCCAAAAAGAGAGTGCAAGGCCATTGATATTGTCAATATGGCCGAATGCACAAAGGAGGAGAAGGACGTGAATCCCAGTGAGGAAGACCTCCTGAGACGTCCTTTGAACAAAAAGGAGTTCCAAATTGAGGAACCTAAGGAATCTGAGACTCACCTAGAGACCATAGAGATTCCATTGAACCTCCTTTTACCATTCATGAGCTCTGAGAACTATTCTTCTTCTGAAGAGGATGAAGGTGTAACTGAAGAGCAAGTTGCTCAATATCTAGGAGCCATCATGAAGCTGAATGCCAAGTTATTTAGTAATGAGACTTGGAAAAGTGAACATCCCTTGCTCATTAGTGAACTAGATACATGGGTTCAGCAAACTCTACCTCAAAAGAAACAAGATCCTGGTAAATTCTTAATATCCTGTACTATAGGCACCATGACCTTTGAGAAGGCTCTATGTGACCTGAGGTCAGGTATAAATCTTATGCCACTCTCTGTAATGGAGAAGTTGGGGATCTTTGAGGTACAGGCCGCCACATTCTCATTAGAGATGGCAGACAAGTCAATAAGACAAGCTTATGGATTGGTAGAGGACGTGTTAGTGAAGGTTAAAGGCCTTTACATCCCTGCTGATTTCATAATCTTAGACACTGAGAAGGATGAGAATGAATCCATTATTCTTGGAAGACCCTTCCTAGCCACAGCAGGAGTTGTGATTGATGTTGACAGAGGAGAGTTAGTTCTTCAATTGAATGGGGACTACCTTGTGTTTAAAGCTCAATGATCTTCCTCTGCAACCATGGAGAGGAAGCATGAAAAGCTTCTCTCAATACAGAGTTAAACAAAGTCCCCACAATTGAACTCTAAGTTTGGTGTTGGGAGGCCACAACCAAACTTTAAGTTTGGTGTTGAACCCCCACATTCAAACTCTAAGTTTGGTGTTGGGAGGTCCCAACAATGCTATGATGATATGTGAGCTTCATGAGAGCTCACTGTCAAGCTATTGACATTAAAGAAGCGCTTATTGGGAGGCAACCCAATTTTTATTTATCTATATTTCTATTGTTCTTTTATGTTTTATTAGGTTTATGATCATGTGAAGTCACAAAACAATTGCTAAAATTAAAAACAGAATAAAAAACAGTAGAAGAAACAGCACACCCTGGAGGAAGAGCTTACTGGCGTTTAAACGCCAGTAAGGAGCATCTGGCTGGCGTTCAACGCCAGAAACAAGCAGCAGTCTGGCGTTTAAACGCCAGGATTGCACCCTGAGGAAAGCTGGCGTTTAACGCCAGCAACAAGCATCAGGCTGGCATTAAACGCCAGAAACATGCTACATTTGGGCGTTTAATGCCAGAAACAAGCTTCAGTCTGGCGTTAAACGCCAGGATTGCATGCAGAGGGCGTTTTACATGCCTAATTGGTGCAGGGAAGATAAATCCTTGACATCTCAGGATCTGTGGACCCCACAGGATTCCCACCTACCTTCTCCCTCTCTCTCACACCTTTTCATAACACTCTTTCCCAAACATAATTCACCAATCACCTCAATCACTCTTCCCCATCACCTATTCACCACTCACATCCATCTACTCTTCCTCATAAACCCCACCTACCTTCAAATTCAAAATCTCTTTCCCACTCAATCCCACCCTACATGACCGAACCATAAACCTCCCTCCATCTCCTCCATTTTCTTCCTCTTCTTCTCATATTCTTTCTTCTTTTGCTCAAGGATGAGCAATATTTTAAGTTTGGTGTGGTAAAAGCATAGCTTTTTTGTTTTTCCATAACCATTTATGGCACCTAAGGCCGGAAAAACCTATAAAAAGAGAAAAGGGAAGACAATTGCTTCCACCTCCGAGTCATAGGAGATGGAGAGATTCATCTCAAGGGTCCAAAGCTCAGTAGTAGAGCATTTGACTGCACATCAAGAGAGCACACTCATGGACCTCAACAAGAGCATGAGGAATTCCCTCATCAAGAAATCCCTGAGATACCTCAGGGGATACATTTTCCTCCACACAATTATTGGGAGCAACTAAGGATAGGAGCACCAAAATCACTAGGGATCAAGCAACAAAGGCAAGGAAGAGACATAGAGGAGCTCAAGAACACCATTGGTCCTTCAAGAAGAAGGCGCCACCATCACTAAGGTGGACTCATTCCTTAACCCCTTGTTCTTATCTCTCTGTTTTTCGGTTTATGAACTTCATGTTTGTCTATGTTTGTGCCTTTACTACATGATCATTAGTATTTAGTAATTGTCTTAAGGCTATGAATAATTCTATGAATCCTTCACCTTTCTTAAATGAAACATGTTTTTAATACAAAAGAACAAGAAGTACATGAGTTTCGAATTCATCCTTGAAATTAGTTTAATTATATTGATGTGGTGACAATACTTTTTGTTTTCTGAATGAATGCTTGAACAGTGCATTTTTTTATCTTGTTGTTTATGAATGTTAAAATTGTTGGCTCTTGAAAGAATGATGAACAAGAGATGTTATTGATGATCTGAAAAATCATAAAATTGATTCTTGAAGCAAGAAAAAGCAATGAATAACAAAAGCTTGCGAAAAAAAAGTGGCGAAAAAAATATAAAAGAAAAAGAAAAAGCAAGCAGAAAAAGCCAATAGCCCTTAAAACCAAAAGGCAAGGGTAAAAAGGATCCAAGGCTTTGAGCATCAATGGATAGGAGGGCCCAAGGAAATAAATTCCAGGCCTAAGCGGCTAAAATCAAGTTGTCCCTAACCATGTGCTTGTGGCATGCAGGTCCAAGTGAAAAGCTTGAGACTGAGTGGTTAAAGTCGTGATTCAAAGCAAAAAGAGTGTGCTTAAGAGCTCTGAACACCTCTAATTGGGGACTTTAGCAAAGCTGAGTCACAATCTGAAAAGGTTCACCCAGTCATGTGTCTGTGGCATTTATGTATCCGGTGGTAATACTGGAAAACAAAGTGCTTAGGGCCACGGCCAAGACTCATAAAAGTAGCTGTGTTCAAGAATCAACATACTTAACTAGGAGAATTAATAACACTATCTGAATTCTGGGTTCCTATAGATGCCAATCATTCTAAACTTCAAAGGATAAAGTGAGATGCCAAAACTGTTCAGAAGCAAAAAGCTACAAGTCCCGCTCATCTAGTTAGAACTAATATTCATTGATGTTTTGAGATTTATAGTATATTCTCTTTTTTTTATTCTAATTGATTTTCAGTTGCTTGGGGACAAGCAACAATTTAAGTTTGGTGTTGTGATGAGCGGATAATTTATACGCTTTTTGGCATTGTTTTTAGGTAGTTTCTAGTAGGATCTAGCTACTTTTAGGGATGTTTTCATTAGTTTTTATGAAAAATTCACATTTCTGGACTTTACTATATGTTTGTGTATTTTTCTGTGATTTCAGGTATTTTCTGGCTAAAATTGAGGGACCTGAGCAAAAATCTGATTCAAGCTGACAAAGGACTGCTAATGTTGTTGGATTCTGACCTCCCTGCACTCAAAATGGATTTTCTGGAGCTACATAACTCCAAATGGTGCGCTCTCACCTGCGTTGGAAAGTGGACATTTAGGGCTTTCCAGCAATATATAATGGTACGTACTTTGTTCGAGCTTAAACGACGCAAACTAGCGTTCAATGCCAGTTCCATGTTGCATTCTGGAGTAAAACGCCAGAAACACGTCACAAACCAGAGTTAAACGCCAAAAACACGTTACAACTTGGTGTTTAACTCCAAAAGAAGCCTCTGCACGTGTAAAGCTCAAGTTCAGCCCAAGCACACACCAAAGTGGGTCCCGGAAGTGGATTTCTGCATTTAGACTTATTTCTGTAAACCCTAGTAACTAGTCTAGTATAAATAGGACAATTTACTATTGTATTAGACATCTTGGTATCTATCTTTGGACGTTTAGTTCTTAGACTTTGGGGGCTGGCCATTCGGCCATGCCTGAACCTTGATCACTTATGTATTTTCAACGGTGGAGTTTCTACACACCATAGATTAAGGTGTGGAGCTCTGCTGTACCTCGAGAATTAATGCAATTACTATTATTCTTTTATTCGATTCAAGCTTATTCTTATTCTAAGATATTTGCTGCACTTCAACCTGATGGATGTGATGATCCGTGACACTCATCATCATCCATCCTTATGAACGCGTGCTTGACAACCACTTCCATTTTACCTTAAACCGAGTGTGTATCTCTTGGATTCCTTAATCAGAATCTTCGTGGTATAAGCTAGAACCTTTTGGCGGCCATTCTTGAGAATCCGGAGAGTCTAAACCTTGTCTGTGGTATTTCAAGTAGGATTCAGGGATTGAATGACTGTGACGAGCTTCAAACTTGCGATTGTTGGGCATAGTGACAGACGGAAAAGAATCAATGGATTCTATTCCGACATGATCGAAAACCGACAGATGATTAGCCGTGCTGTGACAGAGCATTTGGACCATTTTCACTGAGAGGGTAGGAAGTAGCCATTGACAATGGTGATGCCCTACATACAGCTTGCCATAGAAAGGAGTAAAAATAATTGGAGGAAGACAGTAGCAAAGTAGAGATTCAGAAAGGACAAAAGATCTCCATACACTTATCTGAAATTTCCACCAAGGATTTACATAAGTATCTCTTTCATCTATTTTATGCTTTATTTATTATTATTTTCGATAACCATTATAACCAGTTGAATCCGCCTAACTGAGATTTACAAGATGACCATAGCTTGCTTCATACCAACAATCTTCGTGGGATCGACCCTTACTCACGTAAGGTATTACTTGGACGACCCAGTGCACTTGCTGGTTAGTTGTGTGGAGTTGTGACAAAGTGTGATTCACATTTGAGAGCTCCAAGTCTATTGGCGCCATTGTTGATGATCACAATTTACGCGCACCACTCTGCACTTCACCCACCAGAAGCATCTACTTCCACGTCGTCGATAACATCATCTCAAACCCCGACAACGTCCATGACATCCTCAAGACCAAGTTCCACAACTATCCCAAGGGCACGCCTTTCTCCACTCTCTGGCAAGCAATATAGATTGTTGGACATTAGGACATCATGAGAAGATTATCCTTAGACATCATATACAAATTCTCATTTGAAATAGACATTGAGTGCTTCATTCCTTCTTTCCCGAAGTCCAAGTTGGCAGACAGTTTCGACCTCGCATCCAAGCTATCGGTACAATGAGCAATGTCACCGTTACCGCTCATATGAAAACTGAAGTGATTACTGAACATTGGTTCGGAGAAGAAGCTGAAGGAAGTGATCGAAATGGTGGACAATGTGGTCATAGAGTTGATAGGGCAGAGGAGGAGGGAGATGGCAACGACGACGACGGGTCTTGACAAAACAGACTTGCTGTATAGATTCATGGGATCCATCGAAGACGACAAGTAGTTGAGAGACATTGTCATTAGTTTTCTGAGTATGAATTGGTTGAGAACAAGTTGAGGATTTTTTTTCCTGTGAACATTGAAGTTGTAGAGTGTGCATTGTGTAGCTTGAAGTTACAGTGTTAGACTATTAGTGTTATGCGAGATATGATGGAAATTGGGAGAGAACAGTGTCATTTTCGAACAGAGGAGATGAGGGACTATTTTGTCCCATGTTAAAGTTGTCAGGGACTATTTTGTCCTCCGTTAGAGTTGACGTTGTAAAGGACCTAAGTGACTGACGAAATTTATTGTTAGGGACCAATCGAGTAATTAATTTTAGTTGGGGACTAAAGTGTCTGGTCTGAAATTCTTTGAGGACCAAAATGGGTATATACTCTTTTAATAAATATAATTAACTTTAAAAAATAATTTTTTAAGTATTTTTAAGAACATCTTAACTTTAAAAGCTGTAACTATAAACATATAATTTTTTATTTACCGAATATAACACAAATAAAGTGCTAATAATATCTTGATAACTCTCTAATAATTAGAATTATATTTTCATATCTTTTATGATAGTTTATGATTTTATTTTATTAAAATTTAACAAAAAAATGTCTAGTTTAGATTATTGTTAACTAATATTATTAGACAAATAAAGAGTGATATTTGTATAAATTTTAGATTATGATAAAGGTAAAATCAATCAAAGAGACACAAGCATGCATAAAATCAAATGACAACTCGTAAATAATGCAACTTATTTGGACTAGAAAAGAAAAACAAAATGCAGAAAAGTAACAAAAGCACATGATTTCTATCAAATTAAAACTGCAGTGTCATGAAAGTTAAGAAAATCAAATTGCCAAATGAGAATTACATTAAAATTTTATGAAAATTCAAAGATTTTCAACTGCCACGCACAATCACATTTTCTTCAAATATACATGTATATGTTGAGTTGAAAATACTACATTTTTTCCTCTATAAAAAGAAAACTCACTCAAAATTTAAGACATAGAGTTTTTAGTGAAAAATACACTCATAAACGAAAATACATTATAGAAAAAAGATAGTTATTAGAGAAAATTAGAGTTTATAATCAACAATCCAACTTCACTTTTCAATAATATACAAATTTTTTTATTACTTGAACTTAGTAGTGCACTTATTAAAAGGTGTGGGCGTCTATCTCACTACATGCTTTTCTAAAATTGTTTACCAAACCAAGCATAAATATAACTATAATTTGATTTCACTTCCAATAAATTATGAGAATTTTTTTTTGAGAATCCTTAATCTACAATTTTCCACAATAGAATATATATGTATATGTATGTATGTATAGATGCACTTACGAATTAGCGATGTGGTTGAGGAGATCTTTGGTAGCAAAATAGTCAATACTTATGTCCACCAAGAGACCGCAGCTGCGTTCGATGGTACGGCGGCACAGCGAACTCAATTGGTAGTCCATGAATTTGGGAACCCCGACGACGCGCATGTTGATCACGCGCCACGTGTACGGATCCTTGCAGATGGTTCGCCAGAGCATACACACTCGCTGGGCAGTGGTGAGAACCTCTATGGCTCCCAGTTTCTCGAAGATGATAAGAATGAGTTCCACCGGAAGATGGAGCCAGTTCCTACTACTCCTCTCTTCTTGGCGTTCTTGGTGGGGGCGGCGCAATAATGGATTCGTATACCAAATGAATGATGGAGGTGTAAACAAGCGGCGTTGGAATTCCGCTTCTATCGCATAACTCGGACAATGAAGATGCATTTCTCTTTTTGCCGTTTCGCGAGACTCGAGAGAACAATGCTTATTTATATACACGTGTTTGCTACTTGAGGCGCAAGCTAGAAAGAACAAAAGAAGGAATAGGGTTTGAGTTGGATGAAATTTTGAGGTAAGTCATGGTACTGGTGTCATGAAAATTAGGGGTGTTTATTAGGGGTGTTTATGATCCGGCTCGATCCGAAGATCCAGCCTGGTTTCGAACTTTTTAAGAGTTAATTTGGTGTGATTTTATTAATTTAGGGTCGGGTAAAAGTCTCAAAACTAGATTTGATAGATTTGGTCATTATTTTGGGTCGAATCCGGGTCATGGTTTGGGTCATCCGAATTCGGTCTGGTGGCCCGGTCATTATTGATCATATATAATTAATATTTTGTGTTATTAGTGATGGATAGATGATGACTATTCTTACGTGGAATTTAAGTATTGTAAACCTTAATATTTTGTGTTATTAGTCATTATAAGACTATAAGTTAATATTTTATATTTAAAATGCGTAAGACTTTAGACTAATGCATAATATTATATTATTTGTATTGATTTTAATATTTAATGTTATTAGACAATATTAGTATTGATTGTGGTTATGCTTTAATTTTAGGGAAGGTTTGGTTCTTGTTATATTTTAAATTTTTTTTTCTTGAAAATAAAAAACTCAACACAATACAGTGGAGCAGTCAAACAGAAACAAAAGCCAAAATAAAGAAACGCAACAACATTAAAAAAAATCTCTTGTCATCTCCGACATTGTCATCAATAGTTAAAGGGGTCTACACCTCTCCATTTATAGTGGCTCAACATAGTCATATGAGTGATTTCTTCAACACCTTTGTTTATATTCTAAAATATCCTTCTATTCATTTCCAGTCAGATATTCCAAACGATCATACAGAAGCATCTCAATCGTTGCTCTCTATCCTTCCTCTTCCTCGGCCCCTCTGTCTAACACAGAAAATGTTCTCTCAGTGAATTTTATCATGTCAAATAATGGTTGGAGTCTTAAAAATTTGGATATTTTCACGTGCTAACTTACAAGAAGATAATATTAATGGCCCAATTTTATCTGATTTTTACTCAGCATAATCATAGCTCGAAAATATGTAAGTTTTATCGGATTTAGGGCCGAATTCGAGTCTAATAAATAGACTTAATATATATTTCGAACAAAATTTAAATCACATCAAATCTAATTTTACTCCACCTATATGATCACCCCTAATGAAAACTTTCTTAGCTAAGAGGTTATATATGTGGCCCTGAGAGTAACCATACAAAATCCTGCCATTACAATGGAGTTGCGCCTCAAGGCAGACAAAATAAAAATTTTAAAAAATTAAATACATAAAATAAAAGATTGTAACTTGACCATTTAAATGTTTACCTCACAGAAATCAACTTAGATATATATTAAAAATTAGTTATAAAATAATTATTTATATAAAATATATATTAAAATATAAAATAAATATATATAAATATATAATGACTAATTTAAAATGAATGCTTTTTTTCTTCTCTAAGTTTTTTCTCTATACATTTATAGTTTTTAGGATTCGTTACTTCTCTAAGTTTTCTCTCTATACATTTATAGTTTTTAGGATTCATTATTTTTCATTGTTTTTGCATTGGGATATTGAGAAGAGTTATTGCCTCATCAAGACTTCGACATTCTAGTTCGTTCTCTTTACTTGTCTCTTACTCTTCCATGTTCCTTAATGTACTTAATTTTACTATTGGATTGTTTTAGCATTTATTAATATAAGAATTACTTCTATTTTTAATTAATCTTTTGACCATTATTTATCATGTCTTTCTTTAATTCTCTTTTTTATATTATAAATTTTACAATTACAATGAGCGAGTAGTTCTCTAACTTGATGGGGAGTTGAGTGAAAGGAACCCTTGAGTTGGAATGCTCAAGAGAAAAATTGTAATTGAGTTTATTGTTGGATTGCTCTCTAGTCACTAACACCAATTCTCCCAAGAGTGGTTTGGAACTTGTGGATAGAACAGCGTTCTAACTTGTTTAACTTTTCCTTACTTAGTAAGGGACAACTAAACTTAATAATCCTCAATTGTCAATTAATCTTGAGAGTACTCCAATAAGAATAGGACTTTCAGCTAATCAAAGGACACTTTTTAGCCAAGTCACACAACACTTTATTTGATATACGGTCGTAGCACTTGGTAAGTTGTAAATGTCCAAGACCACTTCCACAACTGTATATAAAATTATTATCAAAAGGAATGTTACTATGCGTTTTGTCACTAATAAAATTTATTATTCATTATTAATATTTAGATAATATTTTAAATTTAAAGTATTAAATTTTAGATTCTAAATTTAAAATTAAGATATTGACTAATATTAATAAAAAATATTTACTTTCTAACTTTTTTTTATTAAAAGCAATAATTGATAAGTATTAAAATTAATTAATAAGAATAGAAATAAAATAAATAAATTTGTCTTTTTATAAGTATATAACAAAAATATACGGAAAAAATTGTACAAACATTCTTTATCTATTATTAGAAGTGTTTTGAAAATGAGAAAGAACAGGAAAACAACTTTTTTTTAACAATATAAATAATAGATTAAAAAATAAAAATTAATTTTAAAAATTAAATTTTGAATTAATTAAGTTTAATCATCATTTTAAATTTTTTTATTTTTGTTGCAACCGCTCTTTCGCAATCCTGTATCACTACCGCTGCTGCTGTATCGCGACCTCAGTGTCTCATAGCTACTCTCTCATTACTTGTTTCTTATTAACTAAGTCAAACGACGTTCATTTTAATGTGTATGCGCGCGGATAGTTCTTTTCATTCTAAAGTTGATTTTTTTTATTTTTCTCATTGTTAATTTAGTAAATGTTTGCTAAATAATAATATAATATAGGAGGTGTAATAAAAATACATGATAAATTCCTGATAATATAACTATTGTAAGTAAAGTTAAAAAAAATAATAAATAATAAATAATAATATTTATTAAAAAAGATAAAATTGAAAACTTGTGTAAATATTAAGTATGAAATTCAAAATTTTCAAATATTGTGAATAAAGTTAAAACTAATGATAAATATTGAGGTTGTCAAAATTCCTAACACCTTAAAGGCAGAGGAAATAATTTAGGTGAATGCTATGGTTTTTTAACTATTAGTTTGTGTTTTATTATATATTCAATTTAAAATTGATTCATCATTGAGAATTTTTATATCAATTTCAATTACTTTACTTCTCTTTATTCAACTTGAACCGAGAATTTTTTTTAGACACCAGATTATATTACTTCAAATAAATTACCCACTAAAACTAAAGTGATGTTTGCTACCTTCTATTCTTGCCCCCTCTGCCTTTTGTTGTGTGCCACAATGCCATGATGAATGGAAGAAGAAGATTTTTGGTGAAGATTCTAAAGTTCATTTGGAATTAATTACTCAGTAATCCTACTTCTTTTTGTCAATTAATTACTCACTATATAATCACCCAAGGAGGAAAGTAAGGGAAAACATAATAGAATATTAATAGAGTCCAGAACTAAAAGTATCAGAGGTGATCCAATACAAGACATTATTAAACCAAATCCAACTCGTGAAATAGATACAACAGAACAAAGCAAAGCAAAATTCTTCAACTGAGAATGTAATTTCTTGTTGGCATTAATCATAGACCAAGATATTAACCTGTCACTGCCAAAAGCAAAATTCTAAGCATAGTTGTAACACTTCTTAGTTAGTTTACTCAATATTAAATACAAAAATCTTTTACGACATATCTATAAAACTTGTTTGGTATAGTCATCAAAGACAAGACAAGAAAATAAACAATGCGACAAAAAAATATCATATTTAATTTCTTATATCAACAAATAATATCTTGTACCAAACCAACAAAACCAATAATAAACACTCAAAATAGCTAGAAAATTAAATCATCAATTGCACATCTTATAGTTTTCAAAATTTGGCCATATGATATCTCTATCCTCCCACACTCGTCTTGTTCTTGAATTCAATCTTCAGAATAATAATTGTAATTCCTCTCCAAAACACATGCTTCTGAGGTTAATGTTTCTTTCCTTTTCTTCTCCGTGTTTCTTTCCTTTTCTGGCGTGATCTTTGAAGCGCTTTGAAATTATTACTACTCTCTCGTCTATGCCTTCTTCTCATTTTCATAGTGACCCATATCATATGGATATCCTCCCAAACCTCCTCGTCTTCATATTTTACTACTAAGCCAAGTTTGACTATGTTTTTATTCTTCATGCTAGCTTGATGAAACCGGTGCCATTCCCATGCTAAAGAGTTGAAATCCTGATTCTGGATTGCCTTTTCATAAGGTAGTAACGAACAAAACTCATAGTCAATTGTTGATGCACCTAGAATTGGAAGTCTAAAATTCATGATTCTTCCTTGCAACATTTCTATTATTATTTCTCTTTTCGTATCAAGGTTGATACAGTGACATAGATCTAGAGATTCCAGATGTGGACAACCGTTAAGAATAGCATGCAAACCATCATAATCCAACGTGCTTCCAAGAAGTTGGAGATGGCGTAACTGTGGCATGCTTCGTGCAATAGCATATGCATATGCATTATCTTCGCGGACGTAACAAGAAGAAATGCGATCATAATAAAAATGTTGGCGGTGGTGGTTGAATTTCAAGGTTTTTAGAAGAGGGCAAGCTTGACCAAAAGATTCTAAAGAAATAGGGTAAAACCACCAGTAGCAATGGGTAATATCAAGCTCCTCAAGCAAAGGAAACTTTTTAGCTAAGTCATACATCAGTCTATTTGATTCGTGTGTGAAGCACTTCTTAAGTCGTAAACGTCGAAGACGACTTCCACAACTGTATATAAAATCACCAATACAATCACACATTATTATTAAAATGAATTTTATAATGCATTGTATATGGCTAATAAAATTTATTATTTTTTATTATTATTTAGATAAGATTTTAAATTTTAAATTTAAAAATATTAAATTAAATTTTTAAGAAAAATAACTTTTAATAAGTACAATTAATAATAATTTTTTTTTGCCAAATAGAAAAACTCTAAACCCACGAGCTCTTAATTATAAACATATAATTTTTTATTATTTGAAATTAGTAGTGCACTTATTAAAAAGTGTGGGCGTCTAGCAGCTCACTACATTATGCTTTTCTAAAATTGTTTACCAAACCAAGCATAAATATAACACTAACTAATTTGATACTAAATTAAAATATTTGTTTATCAAGTGTACGTTAGTCACTTCCAAGTTATGAGAATTTTTTGTTGAGAATCCATAATCTACAATTTTCCACAATAGAATATGTACATGTATACGTATATATGTATGTATAGATGCACTTACGAATTAGCGATGTCGTTGAGGAGATCCTCGGTAGCAAAATAGTCAATACTTATCTCCACCAAGAGACCGCAGCTGCGTTCGATGGTACGGCGGCACAGCGAACTCAATTGGTAGTCCATGAATTTGGGAAACCCCAAGACGCGCATGTTGATCACGCGCCACGTGTACGGATCCTTGCAGATGGTCCGCCAGAGCATGCACACTCGCTGGACACTGGTGAGAACCTCTATGGCTCCGAGCTTCTCGAAGATGATAAGAATGAGTTCCACCGGAAGATGGAGCCAGTTTCTACTACTCCTCTGTTCTTGGCGTTCTTGGTGGGGGCGGCGCAATAATGGATTCGTATACCGAATGAATGGTGAAGGCGATTCTGGTGCAAACAAGCGGCGTTGGAATTCCGCTTCCATCTCATAACTCGTACAATGAAGATGCATTTCTCTTTTCCGTGTATCGAGATCATAGGGCTTTTCCATTTATTATTCTTCTTTTTATTCTTTGTTTCGCGAGACTCGAGAGAACAATGCATTTTCAGGCCTCTACTTTTCTGCAGCGTCAAAATGCGGATTATTTGCAGGAGCCTAGGGATACACGTCTTTGCTACTTGATGCGCAAGATAGAACAAATCTAAATTTTTATCTTTACAGAATTACAGTAACTAGCGGCTCAACACGCAGGCGTTTTTTTATTGTTTTTTAAGAATTTATTTTTATTTTTTTATTAATATATTATTTATTTTTAAAATTAAAATTATTATAAAAATTTTTTAAAATATTAAATTATAAAAGTACATAATAAAAAAAAATATATATATATTATCAGAAAAAACATACTTCAACAAATAATGATAATAATATTATTCTGATTCAAAAAAATTATATATAAATCAAAATACATATTAGTTATTTACAAAAGATTAATTTTATTTAAATTTTATAAATATTTATATTTGTTTTCATCTTTTTTAAGTGATGGGCTAAAATATGGATCTAAATTTAAAGAGGTCTTCACTTTCTTATAAATAATAAAAAAACTGAAGAAATAAAAATACTTATTTTTTTCGTTTTTAAATATCAAATTATAAGGATAATTAATAAACAAAATAGAAGAATATAAAAATTATGTACCTGAGAAAAATTTTCGTAATTTATCATACATATTCTTATCAATAACTTTTTGAGTTTTGAAAAACTGTCAGATTTATTAACCATAAAAATAACTATATAAACGCTTCAAGATTATTCAATTAAATTGATTTCTTATTATAGGGATGAATTCAATTAATTATAGATTTGATAAAATAATTTAAAAATTAAAAATAAAAAATATTTAAAAATAAATATAAAAATTGTTGAGTTAAGAAATTAACTAAATTAATTAGTGATGACAAACATTATTTTTGGACAAAATAAATAATTAGTGTTGATTAATTATATTTACTTATTACTAATTGTTTATTGTTGCAGGCCAAAATTCAATAGCCCAAATGGAATGAAAAGCAATCAGCAAGGATGGTGGGCTGAAAGCAAAATTAAGAGCCCAAGGAAAAGCAAAGAAAGAAGCCAAAGGAACCAATGAGCCAAGCTAATCAAATCCGATTCAAGCCCGTGTCCATCAATTCAATTTGATCCCACCAAGCTTCTCATACAACATTGAAGCCTTCATTCTCTCTCACTTGCTTTTACCAAAGCAACGTTCTTTTCCCTCTGACCATGTCAAATCACAGAAGCAAGAGAAAGTGCTTAGCTCCCTGAACTAATCACCAAAGAAGCAATAGAGAGAAGGATTAAGCTTGAAAGGCAGATGTCAAATCACCAAGTTCAAACCAAATCAAGCTTAGGTTAAAGGTAACCCATTTCCTCTTGCATGCATCAAACCTTCTTCTTTTCTTCCCAACTCTCTGCTTTATTCGAAATGGGATTCAAAGGAAATATGGTTTCTGTTCTTCTCTGCTGTGTATCTACGGTCACAAGTGATACTTTGGGACTAAGTAGTTTCTCAATGACTAAGATCAAGTTGTCCATGAGAAGATTTCTATGGTTACTGCTTTATGGCTTTCGGTCAAGATGAGGAAGTCAGAAGGAGAGTTTCTACTCTGGGGATTAAAGTGAAAAAGTGAATCAGTGGGTTGGTGAAGCTCAAGGCTCAAGATGTTGACCTTGGAAGAAGAACCAAGCAACATGCAAGGAGATAAAAGAGGTTTGCTGTTCATTCAGAAACTAAGGAGAGAAAACCAGAGTTTGAGAGTTGTGTTCTAAAAAGAGGTTCCTCTACTTGGATAATGCTTTCTTTCAAAGAAGCATTCGGCCAATACTGAAGAACTCAATCGGAGGTTTGCAAATCTGGTTTTGCACATAGCGAAGAGGCTGTTGATGAAGTCAATCTCCTTCATGTTTTACTGATTGTAATGAACTTTTCAATGTTTATCTTTCTGTAATTTCTTGTGAGAAAAGGCATTGTGAGAAAGCTCAAGTAAAAGCCATGAGTGGAAAAAGGCTGAGTGATACACTTGAGAGAAAAGCCTAGAGTTATTTCAGATTTCTTTAGGTATGTTCATGTCTTGTATCTTGTACCTGTGAGGTATCCCTTTCTTAGTTGGGTTAGCACTAAGAGTGAATAGTTAGGTATTAGCATAGCCAATGTCAAGTTAGGTTAGAACTTGAGTATGAAAGGATTGGGTCAATCCTGTGAAATTGGTGTATGTAATACTGTTAACTATAGCGAAATTCTTCCATAGTTGTGGAGGAGACTGGACGTAGGTTGCAAAGCACAAGGCAACTGAACCAGAATACATGTTGGTGTTAGCTTTTCTCTTCTCTGCTGTGTTCTATTTTCTGATATTCATGAGACAAAAATAAATTGTCTCATAAGTTTCCGTTGCTGAGTACAAACAGAATCAGAATTGAAAGCTTGTTTTAAAACGATAATAACAGCAACTTAAAAGGAAGGCATAGATTCAACCCCCTTTCTCTAAGCCTACCACAACTTTCAAAAATTTTATAAGTTATTTAACTTTTAGGATGTTAAAATTTAAAATTTTAAACTAAATAAGATATTAAAAAATTTATCATGTTATTATTATGTGTAATAAAATCAAAATAAATATTTATAAAGTAATTATTTATAAATATTATAAAATTTATTTATTTATTTTTCTAACAGTGTTTAATTTGAAGCAAAGATAAAAATTTATATTCTGTTACGGCCTGGCCCAAGCAGTCCACGGGCCGGCCCGACCCGAGCAACACCCGACCCGAACAGTCGGGGGCAAAACGCTTAGACTCCGACCCGGACACGCCCCCTGACACGCGTCCCTAATAGCTTCGCCACAACTATGCAAGGGAGGCCTCGAAGAAGGTGGGCCTGTCCTTGCAGGGCCCGCCTCTGACATAGTATAAATGGGGAAGGATCTACCCTTCCCCCAAGGTACGTCACATACCAACCACCCCCTTTTTCGCCTGCGCACTTGACTGACTAGAGCGTCGGAGTGTCTTTGCAGGTGACACCCCCCTTTTTCACATCCGAAGAGTTCGGGACCTCGCCTACTCCAACCCTGAGACGTACGACCAGACGACTTCCCCTTTGTTGATTAGGATATTCACCCGATCCGTCCGATACTCGACCAACCGAACATTGGCGCCGTCTGTGGGGACCGTCCATGGACTTCGTACTGGTCCAAAGTGGAACAGGACGCGAGGCTGAGCCCGGAGGGGACGCTGTCGTGACTACTTCCCAGCAGCGCACAAGATCCCCTCCAAGACACCCAACACAATCTCGCGAAGGACGCCCCATCGGGGGAACTGGCGATAACCACGCCAGAATAATGCAAGAACTGCGCCATAGGATGCAAGACTTGGAACGCTGGCTGGCAGACAGGGAACACGAACAACACACCCCAGAACAAAGCCACTCCCGCTTTCACTCTAGGAGCCACTCCAGACGCACGCCCAGCCCCCAGGCTGAATCCGAGAGCGCTGGGGAAAGAAGACGTCATGACCCCATCATCTATGCCAGACAAGAAAGGCGGCACACTACAGGTCGAGAAACCGAAAACGCTCGTCGGGAGGACGACGAAGGAAGAATAAGGAGAACACGGGAATCCGTGATAATGAGGGCGACCCCATTTTATCGTTCCATACTCGAGGTCCGGCTGCCAAAACACTTTGACAAGCCAACGGACATGAGGTACGACGGAGCGCAAGACCCGCTGGAACATCTCACGGCCTTTGAGGCCAGAATGAACCTTGAGGGAGTGGGAGACGAGGTAAGGTGCCGCGCCTTCCCGGTCACCCTGGCGGGGCCTGCAATACGGTAGTTCAATAACCTCCCACAGGGCTCGGTGACCGGCTGAACAGACATCAGACATGCCTTCTTAGCCCAATTCACGTCTAGGATTGCAAAGGCGAAGCACCCAATCAACCTGTTCGGGGTGACCCAATGACCCGACGAGTCGACCAGAAAATACCTAGACAGATTCAACGATGAGTGCCTGGAAATCGACGGGCTGACGGACTCAGTCGCGAGTTTGTTCCTGACGAACGGACTCCTGAACGAGGACTTCAGAAAGCACCTTACCACGAAACCGATGTGGAGTATGCAGGAAATCCAATGTGTGGCCAAGGAGTACATCAACGACGAAGAAGTGAGCCGAGTCGTGGCTGCCAACAAATGGCAGCCCTCTCAAAACCAAGACCGGCACCGCAGAAGCGGAGAAGGACAAACGGAACACGCTAGAGACGGCGGCTCGAGCAAGGCTCCCAGACCATTTCCTCATGTCGGAAAGTTCACCAACTACACTCCCCTCACCGCGCCGATCATGGAAGTTTATCAACAAATTGCCAAAAAGGGGATCTTGTCGAAGCCCCGACCACTGAAGGAGCGAACAGGGGAAAATCGAAGCCTCTACTGTGACTATCACAAGGGCTATGAGCATAAAACCCAAGACTGCTTCGATCTAAAGGACGCACTGGAGCAGGCCATCAGGGATGGAAAGCTAGCCGCATTTTCCCACCTCATAAGGGAGCCGAGGCGACGGAATCGCAACCACGACAGTGAGGATAGGACTCGTGTACCGAAGCGACGCCAAGAACCGGAGGACGACGACCGGGGCCTCACCATAGTGAACGTGGTAACAGCTAGGAATGCAGCACCTAGGTCAAAGTCGACACACAGGAAAGACGCCAAAGTCCTGGCGGTCTCCTCATCCTCTACGCGAAGCACTAGGAAGCTCCCACCCATTTCGTTCGGCCCGGAAGATCAGTGGTTCGACGAGATCGGAGAGAGTCCTCCCATGGTCATAACGGCCAGAGTAGGAACCGGTCTCGTCAAACGAATCCTTGTAGATACGGGGGCGGACTCGAACATCATGTTCCGCAATGTGTTCGATGCTTTGGGCCTAAGGGACGCCGACCTACTGACGCACCAGCACGGTGTCGTAGGGCTTGGCGACCATTTCATCAAGCCGGATGGCATAATCACCCTGCCGATCTCACTGGGACAAGGACAGGGGAGAAGAACGGTAATGGCCGAATTTGTGATCCTACGGGACTCCACCGCCTACAACATCATCTTGGGGAGAAAAACAATCAACGACCTAGGAGGAGTCATCAGCACGAGGATGTTAGTAATGAAGTTCATAACTGAAGAAGGGTCAGGAGGATCTGTGAGAGGAGACCTGGAAACGGCGGTTGCTTACGACAACGCCAGTCTCTCGTTAAGAAAAAAGTCTAAAGAGGCATCGAGAATATTTCTCGCCGACCTGGACGCCAGAGTCGATGACAAACCGAGACCCAAACCTGAAGGGGACCTGGAGAAGTTTAGGGTCGGGAACTCAGAGGAAAAATTCACGTTCGTGAATAGGAACCTCTCCCATGAGTTAAAAGAATCTTTGATGGAAATAATCAGAGCCAATGGCGATTTGTTTGCTTGGACACCCGCCGACATGCCGGGCATAAACTCTAGTCTCATGTCGCACCACCTAGCCATCAGACCGGAAGCCAAACCAGTGGCCCAAAGGAGGAGAAAAATGTCTCAGAAAAGAGCAAAGGAAGTGGCCAGACAGACGGTCGGCCTCCTCGAAGCGGGGTTCATCCGGGAGCTGGACTATTCGACCTGGCTATCAAACGTGGTTCTGGTAAAAAAGCACAATGGGAAACGGAGAATGTGTGTGGACTACTCCGATCTCAATAAAGCGTGCCCTAAGGACTGCTACCCCCTTCCCAACATCGACGCACTCGTCGACACAGCTGCGGGATACCGGTATCTGAATTTCATGGATGTCTTCTCTGGCTACAACCAGATACCGATGCACCGGCCAGACGAGGATAAAACGGCGTTCATAACGCCAGGAGAGACCTACTGCTACAAAGTGATGCCGTTTGTCCTAAAGAACGCGGGGGCAACGTACCAGAGACTGATGAACAAAATATTCAGCAATCTCACCGGCAAGACGGTGGAAGTTTACGTGGATGATATCCTCGCAAAAACCACCTGCCTTGACGATCTCATAAGCGACCTGGAGAACGTGTTCGCGTCCCTCCGACAACATGGCATGAGGCTCAACCCGCTTAAGTGCGCCTTTGCCATGGAGGCCGGAAAATTTCTGGGATTCATGATAACCCAGAGGGGAATGGAGGCCAACCCTGAAAAGTGCCAAGCAATACTCCAGATGAAGAGTCTGGGCTGCATCAAAGACGTTCAGCGGCTGACGGGAAGGCTCACAGCGTTGTCCCGTTTCCTCGGTGCATCGGCAGCAAAGGCCCTCCGCTTTCTCGCTTTGATGAAGAAGGGAATAGCATTTGAGTGGACCCCTGCGTACGAAGAAGCCTTCAACCACCTCAAAGAGATTCTAGCAGCACCCCCAGTGTTCGGGAAGCCGAAAGCCAGAGAGCTACTCTATCTATACCTAGCCATCACAGAGGGGGCACTCACAGCAGTGTTGGTATGGGAAGAAGGGAAGGCCCAACAATCGATCTACTTTGTGAGTAGAGCACTGCAAGGGGCAGAACTCAGATACAGCAAGCTAGAGAAGCTGGCACTGGCACTTCTGGTCTTCTCCCGCTGATTGCGACAGTACTTCTAGAGTCACCAGGTGGTTGTGAGAACGGACCAGGAGATACGCCAGGTGCTCCAAAAGCCTGATATGGCGGGGAGAATGATGACCTGGGCCATCGAACTATCCCAATACGACCTAGGCTACGGGCCCCAACATGCGATTAAGGCGCAAGCAATGGCAGACTTCCTGGTGGAAGTAACTGGGAATCCAACCGAGGACACGGACACATGGTGGAAGCTCCATGTAGACGGAGCATCCAACCAGACGTTCGGGGGTGCCGGGATCATTTTAGAAAGTCCAGCCGGAGTCATCTATGAACAATCGGTTAAGTTTGAGTTTCCCGTGTCGAACAACCAAGCAGAATACGAAGCCCTTCTAGGGGGTTTGGTCCTAGCCCAGGAAGTCGGGGCCAAGAGGCTGGAAGTATGCAGTGACTCGCAAGTCGTCACTTCGCAAGTGAATGGAAGCTACCAAGCCAGAGACTCACTGCTACAAAAATACTTAGAGAGGGTCAAAGAGCTGAGCAAACAATTTGAAGAGGTCACGATCCAACACGTTCCAAGGGAGAGGAACACACGGGCAGACCTCCTATCCAAGCTGGCGAGCACAAAACCCGGAATCAGCAACCGCTCCCTCATCCAAGGCATCACAAAAGAGCCAGCAGTCGCCCTCCACTGACCAAAATAGGCCCTTCTTGGATGGACTCCATCACCGACTTCTTGGAAAACGGCAAACTCCCCCAGGACGAAAAGGAAGCTAAAGTGGTAAGAAGGGAGGCTGCCAAATATACGATCATACAGGATCAGCTATTCAAAAAGGGACTCAGCCAACCTTTGCTGAAGTGCATGCACCCCGACCAGACGAACTACGTACTCAGAGAAGTCCATGAGGGGTGCTGCGGCCACCATATCGGGGGCAAAGCCCTAGCAAGGAAGCTCATCCGAGCTGGATACTACTGGCCGACAATGATGAATGAGTCCAAGGAGTTCGTAAAGAAATGCGCGAAGTGTCAACAAAACACCAACTTCCACAAAGCGCCAGCATCCGAGCTGAGTTTACTAACGTCCACTCGACCTTTCGCGCAGTGGGGAGTCGACCTCTTGGGACCCTTCCCAGTTGGTCCGGGGCAGGTCAAGTACCTCATAGTCGCCATCGACTACTACACTAAATGGATAGAGGCTGAGTCGCTCGCTAGCATATCCTCATCCAATTGTAGGAAGTTCATGTGGAGGCAGGTGATAACCCGTTTTGGCATCCCGGAGACCGTCATTTCGGATAACGGGACGCAATTCACCGACAAGAAGTTCACAGAGTTTCTCACCGGCTTGGGGATAAAACATAAGTTCTCCTCAGTTGAACACCCCCAAACAAACGGGCAAGTGGAGTCTGCAAATAGGATCATCTTACTTGGTCTTAAAAAGCGTTTAGATAGCAAAAAAGGTGCGTGGGCCGACGTGCTTACCTCAGTTCTCTGGTCCTACCGAACAACCGAGCAAAGCTCCACAGGGGAAACCCCCTTCCGCTTAACGTACAGGGTCGAGGTAGTGATACCCGTGGAGATCGGCGAATCGAGTCCGCGGTTACTCCTCGCAGGAATAGAAGAAGCAGTGGACAAAGACCTGGTAGACGAGGTCAGAGAGATGGCCCACTTGTCAGAGGTAGCGCTGAAACAGAGGATAACCCTACGATACAACACCAAGGTCCTCAGAAGGGAATTTGAAGAAAGAGACCTCGTCCTGCGACGAAACGACGTCGGGCCACCGACCCCAGGAGAAGGAAAGTTGGCGGCAAATTGGGAAGGCCCCTACAGAGTCAAAGAAGTGCTTGGCAAAGGGGCCTACAAGCTGGAAAGACTCGACGGCAAAGAAATCCCGAGAGCATGGAATACAGGTAACCTGAGAAGGTTCTATTCATAGCTTGGGCACACCGGCCAAGCGGCCTAACGAGCTAGATAGATGTTTACTTCTATCATATGATAATTTCCAATGATTTACTTTTATCAAATGCCTACCACGTTTACGGATTTTTTTAGCTAACGACTAATTTTTACTTGTCTGAATTCTTCCATCTACTATTCCCCAATACGTGTCCCAAACAATTGCATTCTTCAACGGCAACCCGGGACTGATCACCCCGGGAGCCAGTCGGATCACAGCCACAATTAACGGCCGTGATAATATGACCAAGACGGTCTTAACCACGTTACCAACGAAAACGGCAAAACGGACACAAGCAATAAGTCCACACCAGAAAAATGATAACGAAAAACAAAATACCGTTAAATGAGCAAAAGACGATAATTACTAGCTGACCAAGCGACCCAAAGTATAAGTGAGTTTCAAAAGATCTACACCAAAAATCCATAAAGCTACATAAAATCACAAGGCATAAGAGTTCACTTTCGAGGCATATCGACAATCTTGCCGTCCTGAATCGTCTTAAAAACCCCAATCGCCGAGATGTCAAAGTTGGGAGCTACGATCTTCACCTGAGCCTTGAGAGCCTCCTCAGTCATGAAGATCACATTCTTCCCCTGTTCCTTGGTCGCCTTATGTTTCCTCTTGAGCTCTTCGACCTTAGCTTGAGCAGCTCTAGCCGATGAAACGGCCTGGTCACGCTCCTTCTCCAAGGCCGCCACCCGACCCTGCGGGACATTTAACTGGCTCTCTAGAGTCATCTCCCGCTCGACCAAATGGGACACGGTCTCATCGGAAGCTTTCAACTTCTCCTCAGCAGAGGCAGCTTTCTCCTCAGCAGCCTTGAGCTTCTCCCCCGCCTCGGACAGCTGCCCCTGGAGCAACTCGACTTGAACCTTGAAATCATTATTCACCTTGGCAGAAGACTCAAGTTTCCTCCGAAGCGCCTGCATCTTCGACAACTCGAACTCGGCCTTTCGGGCTATCACAGCTCCACGGAGCAAAGTACGATACATCCACCTCACCTGGCCCACCATTCGGTGCCATGGAAGTGATCCTCCGTGCCAGGGATCAGCTGGGAGTCGAGGAAAGCGGTAGCATCAAAATTCCTCTCCATGACGGTAAGAGTTCCTTCCGGGCTGGAGGAGGCCCTCTGCCTCTTGGGAGTAGGGACAAGCTTGAAATCATCATACTCCCGCTGGGTGGAGGACGACTACCCAATACTGGCCGCCTCCTCGAGAATAGGAGAGGCCTGCATCCCAGCGGAATTCTTGTCGAACATCGCGGTGTCTTGAGGAGAGGGCACAGCTTGGCCCCCTTCTCCTCGGCAGGGCCTTCCGACTTCCCGTTGACCTTCTCTTCCGTCTTCTCCTCGTCGCTGTCCTCTAAAAAGGTCTTGACCAAACCTTCAAGCCCAGTTACCGAGGCAGACATCTCCACTGCAGCAAATAAGCAAACGCGTCAGTCGTGAAGTCGGGAATAACAAACAATGATAAACAACACAAAGTATAAGACAAAACTACTCACAAATATAACTCCTGGCGGCCTCCCGTTCACCCATAAGGAGGTGGGGGTTCACGGGGTTCCTTTCAAAAAGTGCAAACAACACGTTGGTAATCCTCTTATTTACAGGGGACATCTCCTTGTAGGTCACCTTTATGAAGGAGTTAGACCCCGCCCCGAAACTCCAATACGTCGGGATGAGGCGTTCTCCCTCTAGCGACAACCAAAAGGGACGGCGACCTTTGACAGGGCAAACTTTGAAATATTTGTCCTTGAACCCATGATAGGAGTCCTCGAACAAACCAAATATCTTCCGACCTTGGGCAGATCGGAAAGACAGGAACCCTTTCCTCGCTTTCCCTTGTTTGGAAGGGTTAGTAAGGCTGAAGAAGAAAAGAAAGACATCCACCGATGCCGACAGCTCGAGATATTCACAGACCATCTCGAATCAGCGGATAGAAGCCCAGCTATTCGGATGAAGCTGCGACGGGGACACGGATATCCGATTAAGAAGCGACATCTGAAAGTCGAAAAACGGTATGCGAATGCCCACCTGGGTGAACATGGCTTTGTAAAACCATATCCAGTCGGGAACCCAGGGGGAATGAAAATTAATCTCGTACAGCCGCTCATTGGGGCAGGAACGAAGACCTCGTAATTGGCCTCCTCGTCTGTCCCCCCACAGAGATACTCGGCTTGACAAAATTCTGTCAACTCCTCCAGATCCATCCGGTTCGGCGAATCCTTCACATCGGAGGTCACCCAGGCGTAAGGGTCGTAGCTCGCGGCGGATGGAAAAGCCCGGGAAACGACGCGAGGCATACCTACAGTGGGGGTACCACTCCGTTAGTCTATGAGGTCGGGTGCCCAGGAAAAACCCAGAAACTATGTCCACCCTATTCAACAGTTAAGATCAGGCATAACTAAAGTTATCTATCATGCAAGCTACCTAAAAGCCTAACCTGGAATGGTACCCTTTCCCTAACACATCTACTTGGCACCAAAAAGTTATCCACCAACAAAAATCAAACAGGACAGCAAGAACACAAAGCAGAATACAAACAACAAACGTACAACAACGAAGCAGAAAAGAGAAGGAATAGAGATTACCTGAATCGGTTGTGAAAACTAAGAAGGAAGAACGAAAGATGCACAGAGATGCTAGGACGAAGCTCTGGGATGCTCTGGATTTTCTGGGTGAAAGAGAATGAGATAGTAGAAGCAAGAGTGTAAAGGAAAAAGATCAAGGCAAAACTGTTTAAAACTGCCACCCAGGAAGCGCGAAAGACCTGGGGGCAAAATAGTCTTTGCATACGGGGTTTTCCAACCCATTATGAGCATTAAATACCCTGTGCGAAGAACAAGGCGACAAATGGTCGCTCCAACAACGAACAGACACGCGCACAAGAGGCACGTCCACCCCACAGACGGCCGGCCTGACGACTCCACACGAGAAAGGAGATGACACGCCATCAACTACCCTCTCGATCGTTGCTGGCGCGTTGGGGGCACTGTTACGGCCTGACCCAAGCAGTCCACGGGCCGGCCCGACCAGAGCAACACCCGACCCGAACAGTCGGGGGGCAAGACGCTTAGACTCCGACCCGGACACGCCCCCTGACACGCGTCCCTAATAGCTTCGCCACAGCTATGCAAGGGAGGCCTCGAAGAAGGTGGGCCTGTCCCTGCAGGGCCCACCTCTGACATGGTATAAATGGGGAAGGATCTACCATTCCCCCAAGGTACGTCACATACCAACCACCCCCTTTTTCGCCTGCGCACTTGACTGACTAGAGCGTCGGAGTGTCTTTGCAGGTGACACCCCCCTTTTTCACATCCGAAGAGTTCGGGACCTCGCCTACTCCAACCCTGAGATGTACGACCAGACGACTTCCCCTTTGTTGATTAGGATATTCACCCGATCCGTCCGGTACCCGACTAACCGAACATATTCAAAGTATTTTTTAAATTTTATATTCATAATTCTAATAGGTAAAAAATATTTTATTTTTAAATTTTATTTTTAATTTATTAAATTATCTTTAATTTTATTACTTTTTTAAATTATTAATTTATACTTTTATTATATCTTCTTATTGTATCACACACTATTATTTTCTATATCACACACTATTATTGCCTTGTTCTCCTTCTCATTTTCTTCTTCTCCTCCCACCTTCTCTTCACCCGATCGTAATTAATAATCATCAAGTACCATTATCGCAACTTTCAATCTTGTCTATCACTTTGATCTATAATCTTTTATTGTGTTAACTTTTATGAGTCATTAAAGTGTTGTTAAAAGAATTAGTTTTTGTGTCTTTTGAATATCTAGATGTATAAAAATAATAGTTTTTACTTGATGTGCATTTTAACTTGTCTTATTATTCTATTAAAAAAGATGTACGATATAAAACATTCAAAATTTTTACTCAAATTATCAAAATTTGATGTCAATAATCCATAAAAATAATATCAAAATATATTATTTTTAACTAATTTAATAAAAATAGTACATTATTGTAAGTTTTTAACTAATAATTATAAATTTAAGCTGCAATTTAATATAGGCCCTTAGAATAAAAGACTATCATTGTTTCTTATATTTGACTACTTTTATATAAGTTGTACGTTTGTTTAAACTATATTAATTAAACTATATTTTATTATAATATTTTGCATATTTTGAAATAATGCGATCCTACTATAAGGATGACATTAGTTTTCATAATCTAATACGAACCTTCTTATTATTTTATTTATCACTTAAATACTATCTATAAAAAAATAATTACTTAAGGTGAAACACTGTAAAAAGAGAGACATTTTTTTGAATCTAGAGTTTTAATTTATTTCTTAACTTGTTCTATAATAAATTTTTTAAATTATCTAATGTATAAAAGGTCACATCTTTGCATTTATGTATCGGAATATTACAATTTATTATATTATTATTTTATCTTTGCACCATATAACAAAAAGTAAAATTTTATATCTTCTTATTTTTATTTATTTTACTTTATTTTTATTACCGTTTATTATATTATTATATCATCTTTGTACCACATAACAAAAAATAAAATTCTATATCTTCTTATTACTTATTTTACTGTGTTTTGACTATTTAAATTAGGCGGTATAATATCGTGAAAGTTGAAACGTTAAAAAATATATAATAGAAAATTTAGATATTTATTGTGTTATCAGGTTATTTGAAAAAATTAATTAATAAATATTTCTATCCTACCACATCTTCAATGTTATATGTTATCTAATATTCAATAAAAAAAATAATATTAATCAACATAAAATTGATTAAAAATTCAAAAAAAAAATTAGCAAAATATCCATGAGAATTTTTTTATTTTACCATTGATAGGTGCATATTTTTTTGCGTCTTTTTATATGCCAATCTAATAATTAGTACCATATGTCAAATGAATAACATTAAGTTAATAAATTTTTTTGCAATATAAGTTATTTATTTTAATTTAAATATGAACGAATTTGCATGTACTTAAATATCAGTACTCTACATCATTAATTGTTTAGAAAATAAACATATTAATATTTTAACAAATCATTGGTAGGTGTAAATTTTTTTTTTGCGTCTTTTCTATGTTAATCAAATAAGAATTTAATTTTGATGTTCTATTAGTGTAAAATAGTTTCACATGCATCTAATTACACAATGCTATCAAAATTAAACTCATCAAATAATCAGGGTTATATACCAAACAATATTGTGGAATACAAAATTATTAAATTTTTTGTTATATAATTTATTTAATTTAATTTAAAAATAAATATTTGTGCACTCAAATTTTAATTACAATGCTTTACATAATCAATAATTTTAAAAAATAAAAAAATAATATCATTCAATACAAAACAATTTAAAAAAAATGAGATTTAACTAAAAGGCAATAATTTGTAATTATAGTGAATGGAGACGAGACAATCACTATGTTGAAAGAAGGAGAAAGATGGCAATAGTAAAAATATAGAAAAGTGCATCTAGTGGTGAGAGTAAAAGCACTATGAATCTAATAATAAGATAAAAAAAATTAATAACAGATGAATGAGATCAAACTCTTGGTATAAAGTATTTTTATATTGAGTTAAAAAAATATTTTTATATTTTTATTTTTAAAATTATAAATTTAATATCAATAATTAATAAATAAATTATAAAAATATAATATTTTAAGTACTTTAATATATGTAAAAAGTATAAAATAAATAAATTTAAATTAAAAAAAGTAAATTATGAAGTCATTTTCATTTTTTATAGGAATACATATATTATGTCATAAAACCACAAAAACTCATCCAAATAATTGTTATATACAGAGAAGCACATCCAGAATGGAGAAGAGAATTAAGAAAAATTGAAAAGGATAAATGATTGAAATGAAGAATTGAAGAAGAGGTTACGCGTTTTTACGGTTTATTAGTGAAAACACAGGTATCAACTTCACGTGAAGTCGATTTCACCTGAATTTTTACCTGTTGTTGTTAACGGTGGAAGTTTTTTTTATTTAAAGTAACTGACGCATGCATGTACGGAGAACTTTTATCATTAAAGGCAATATTGGAACATAAAGTTGGACACCAAAAACTCTGTTTTGGCATTATATATTGTTATAGATACAAATAAAAAGCTCTTATGTTGACGTGGCTCATACTTTGGGTTTGAAAATTTATTTGTTTAGGACTTTAGGTATAATCATTAAAAAATTTTAGAATTTTATTTATAAATTATAAATTATTATTTGCTTAAGTTGTTACTTTTTAAATTTTAAATTAGGTTGTTTTATTTAGGGATAAGTCGTATTGTTTGGTTCCTAACGTTGAGGGTCAGAGTCGAAACTGTTCCTGATAAAATTTTTGATTTAAAATCGTCCTTAATGTTACATTTTATTTTAAAATCGTCCTTTTTAATAAATTTTTTTTCTAAATGACAAAAATACCTTTTTTTACCATTTCATTCTTCTTGTTCTTCTTCTTCTGGTTCTTCTTCCAGAAGAACAAATTCTTCTTCCATTAACAAATTAAAAATACATATTCAACAAAAAAAAGAACATACAACTCAAAATCAGAAATTTAAGAAATCCAAAAACAAATTCTTCTTCTTCCAAAAGAACAAATTCTTCTTCCATTAACAAATTAAAAATACAGATTCAACAAAAAAATACACAACTCAAAATAAAAAATTCAAGAAATCCAAAAACAAATCAACAATGAATCCAAAAACAAGAAAAAAGTAACAGC
The DNA here is from genome assembly GCF_003086295.3 of Arachis hypogaea. NCBI lineage: Eukaryota > Viridiplantae > Streptophyta > Magnoliopsida > Fabales > Fabaceae > Arachis > Arachis hypogaea. The sequence goes on along the minus strand of NC_092054.1, from coordinate 149,081,911 downwards.
AATTCACAAATCAAAACAAAAACAAAACCAACAATAAAAATTAGGGATTATGATGAACAAATCCATTATTCCAATCCAGATTCAACAAATTAATATCAAATTCAATAAATCAAATTCAGATTTAACAAATCAACATACAACAATGATAAAATCAGTAAATAACAAATTAAAACTAAATTAGAAGTAGAAGCAGAAGCACTCAAGCAGAAGCAGAAGCAAAAAGTAAAAGACGAAGCAGAAGCACAGAAGCAGAAAGTAGAAGATGAAGTAGAAGATGCAGAAGATGCAGAAACATAGATCGAGGCAAGAAGCAGAAGCTACGAGGAGCAGCGGCGAGGCGGCAAGGAGCAGCGGCTGGGTAGATCGGCGGTGGCAGGAGCATGCATGAACGGTGGCGACTCACTCCACGGCTGGGTAGATCGGCAGCTCGAGCTCCCCTTCTCGGCGACGCACTCCACGGCGACGGCAGATGTAGAGGCCAAAGTAGGACCACCGGTGGGCTGGGTAGATCGGCGGTGGCCTCCTCCCCTCCCTCCTTCTCGTTTCCTTTCCCCCACCCCCAGCACCCCCTCCCCCAACAAATAAAAACGCGTTTCCTCTACCCCTTCCCCCAAATTGCGTTCTTTTTTATATTTTAATTTTATATTTTTTATTAAAAGAAGGGTAGTTTAGTAATAAAATAAATAATTTTATTAAAAAGAACGATTTAAATACGAAAAAACGTTAAGGATAATTTTAAATCCAAAATTACGATGGGGACGGTTTCGATTCTGACCCTCAACGTTAGAGACCAAAACAATACTTATCCCTTTTACTTAGGTTGTTATTTTTTTAAATTTTAAGTTATTTTACTTGGTAGTTATTTTTTTAATTTTAAGTTATTTGTTTAGGTTGTTATTTTTTAAATTTTAAGTTATTTGCTTAAGTTGTTACTTTTATTTATAAATTATAAATTATTATTTTCTTAAGTGGTTATTTTTAAATTTAAGTTGTTTTATTTAGGTGGTTATTTTTGAAAATTTAAGTTGTTTTGCTTAGGTAGTTACTTACTCTTTTAAATTATAAATTATTATTATTTGTTTAAGTTGTATTTTTTAATTTTAAGTTATTTGTTCGTAAATTAAAATTTTTAAAAAAACTAATTTAAATTTATTGTAATTCAAATTTATTACTCAACTAATAAGTTCACGTAATTATTGTATGAGTCAACTCGAATTAATTCAAATTTATTCCTAAGCTAATAACGATAATAATTAAAAATTATTCAATTAGTTTTCATGTAAAAATAATAATTTTGTTTACATTATATCATCTTTTAGTTAGTTGCTAGGATTTTATTTTAAATTCAAATCAAAGTCAATTAGATTTCAAAAAATTTTAGCTATGAGCCAATTATAAAAGTACGAATTAGAGATACATAGCACCACACCTTCCTTACTTAGTACAAGTAATTACTCCTTTTAAAATTTTGTGTGTACGTATACGAGTGATAAAGTTATAGAGATGAAAATTCTCCATTATCATACTCAATTGAGATGGTTTGGCTCGATAAAGACATGAGTATGTGGTGAATTTAAACCAACGTACTACAAGAAAACAAACTTTTTGCTACGCTTTTAAAGTGTGGCGAAAAGTCCGAAAAAGTGTAGCGATAGCTTTTTGCCACGCTTTTTGAGCTACTGGCACGCTTTTGAAATGGTCACAACTGCAAGGGTGCCGGTTGCTCTATCGCCACGCTTTTGGTGACTTATCGCCACGCTTTTTTTCTTGCCACGCTTTTAAAGATCGCCACGCTTTAAAAGCGTGGCCATATGTGTGAAATATGGCTATGCTTTAAAAGCGTGCCAATATCAAGATATGGCTACGCTTTTAAAGCGTGCCAATAGCAAGAGATATGGCTACGCTTTAAAAGCGTGCTAGTAGCTAGAGATATGGCTACGCTTTAAAGGGTAGCGAAAAATGACTCTGTACGGAATAGCTACGCTTTTAAAGCGTGGCTATAGGTTTGTTCAAGTTTAATTGTTTTTTTTTTTAATCTTCATAATAAAATCTAACAGAATTAATAGATAATTTAAAATTTAGACAATATAAAACTTTCATAACAATTTTAATTACTATTAACAATATAAAACCTTCATAAACTTGTACACTAAATATAGTGGTTGATCACATGACAAGCTCTAACAAAAAGTCAAAGTGAGAACAGCTACCCCTGAATTTGTAATACATGCATTACAATTCCAACAACTATTACATTATCTACTTCCTTTAAAAACTACAAAATACACATTAAAAACTACAAAATACCCTTCCCTCTTGTGATATCTTGCTGGTCATTTGAGATATCATAGGCCAACCCTTTTCATCTGTCCTTATCTGTCTGCTTGTCCTCATTGATCGCCACAATCTTGAAGCTTCCGGTGGAAACCTTGCTGCTGCTGGGAATTCTCGATGAACCTTCTTCAAGCTGCTTCCAAAGAAAGTTGATGAACTGGGAACTGATGTAGCCACAGCTCCAGAACCATTCAAACTCGCCTGCAATGTAAAATTACATTATTCTCTTGTTATTTAAGAGTTACTTTTCCACCTAACAATCAAGTAACACAAGGAGAAGAGTGTGTTGATCTGCCAGAGAGACAAGATACTTCAGTTCAACGTATTGAATAAGAAACGAGGACCACCATTTAAATGAGTTACATGATGAAAAATACTAACCAGAATTATCATAGCAACGACGAGAAGGGGCCCAGACTAAAGAACTGACATGAATAATCCATTTGGATCAAAATAGTTTTGACTAGAGAAGTTTTTCCAGTTCATCCTCAGAATAGTGTTAAGCCTCTCAACGAGATATACACCGGCCACTGCATCAGAACATTCTCAGTAAGAAATGATACATGAAGAGAAATTCAAGAATATCAAGACTGCCATTCAACCACACAAGGAGATGTCTCAATGAATATAATAAAGATGTTTAAATGGAATTACAAATTACGGAGAGATTCATTGATATCTTCAAGATTTAGTGACTTCCACACAGATGGTTATGAATATTACATAACTAGACATCTCAATTTTTTAAGCTCAAATATCAATGATTCACCTACTTAATAACTTGTTACAATACTGTCATACTCCCAAGTCCTAAACATATTGCTGCATTGTTGCTACATTGATTTAGTAGATCAAACAATCAAAATGATATTTCATATCAAAATCACTCACCACCGGTTACTGGTTAAGATCATCCTAAACAAATATATCTAGTTTGGTAGGCCCTCTCCCTTAATGACAAGTTTAGAAATGTTCACAATGATCAAAGCAAATATGACAAGAAAGAAAAAGGATTTGCACACATGAAATCAAAAATCAAATCATAATGAAAAACAGTAATCTGATTTCACATAAAAATTGCACACTATGAATAGGAAAGAAGCTATAGCTAACTACATGAAAGGTAACAGATCATATTCATACTTGATTAGAGTTCCTTTGACAGCTCCTATAGTTGAAACTGAAGCTGCCATGGCTGTGTTATTGTCCTTGTAGCAGCAGAGAGTAATTGTACTTACTACAGAGGAAATAATGAACACTATAAAGACTTATTATAGTGGCTAAGTTGAGTTTAAAGAAAGGAATATAAGGGAATATCTTTCAAGATTGGTTGTAGAATCCTTAACATCCACACAGTGAAGATTAGTTTTTAAGCCACGTGGCAGACATATGTTGCTTCCAAGATATAATAAGTTACCCTTACGAGACAGATATTAGAATTGCTAGCCATTTAAAAGAATTCAGAAACAACAATGATAATAGAAAGACCCATTTTGCAGGTACTAGTATCTAGAACTTACAAGAATATCTTGGCCAATCCATGAATATGATTGCTGTAGTAGCAGCTCAGAAAATCGCAAATGCCATAAAAAATAGTAACACTACAAGTGAGACAATAGAGGCCTCCCCGAACAGAGGTAAATTCACTGTCTTCTGACCGCAACTTTGACATTTTCTGCTCATAGTTTAAGAGAGAGAGAGAGAGAGAGAGAGAGAGAGAGAGAGAGAGAGAGAGAGAGAGAGAGAGAGAGAAATTAACAGAACATACATCAAACAGAAAGAAAATTGATTTACCTTTCTAACTGGAAAAGGAGGGAAAAATACATTGATTGTACCTTAAAGTGAGGCTTACAATACAACTGTGCATCCCCTGAAAAATAAACCAAACTTTAATTAATGCACAGAGGAAATTCAAACCTTTTTGTGTGAATTAATTGGTTAAAAGTATTCCATAAAACTAGTTTCGAATCACAGTCAGCTCATACATCAATTACCATTTACCAACATGCCATGCCATGTGATCCAATCCAACAACTGTGCGAAGCAAAGAAAGTGACAGTGAAATCATTAGAGTGCTTGAGCATTACCCTTCCTTTAGTAATAGCTATTACCAATAGAAAAAATGCTAGATTTTAATTAATAACATCAAATACATGAATAATTTTGTATTTTAAAAGAATTTCTTTAGAGCACTAATTGGATTGAATTTTCTTTTTAAAACTTTTAATGTGAGAAACTGAGAATTATAGCAAAGAAATGAAAATAGCAAAGAAGCAGCAAAACAAAAAGTAAAAAGAAACTATAGAAATGACTGTCAATAGTTGAAAAATGAAATGAATATTCCATATGAAACGGTAACAAGATTGTTACCTTTCTTGTTGACTTCGAAGAGAATCAACTACTTGAAGATGGTGATGGCTGCAATGGAGAACTACCTGCATTATTGCTAACTACTGAAACTGGATTTTCAAGACGAAAGAAGGAATATAGAAACCAAAGGAATACAAATGCCCATATTCAGTAATAGTGGGAATAAATTACCATTTGAATTAACTTTTTCTTTATACCTTTTCTTCTGGATAAACAAAACTAAATAGTAAGCACTTTTTCTAAATAAACATTAAGATATCAATTACCACAATAACACTAAAAGTTAGAAAATACTTACAGCCATCATGAAGTCTTCAACTACTAAAAAAAATATATTCAAACCAAACAACAGTAAACAAATCTAGAAGTACAAAAACTCACCACCACTAGAAAGAAGATCTTGTGTTATTGGTTGGCCGGATTGTGCCAAAGAAATTAGCTACATTTCAAAACACATAAACACGTAGGCACTCTACTTTTTCAACTCCTTCGTCATCAAATTCATCTTTAAGAGGTTTTTGTGGCCTTCCTCTTCTCTTTTGTGTGGGAAGCTTTTCATCCTCACCACTTCCAGCATCTTCATGATTAACATTTAGCTTTTTACCCTTTCCTCAACCTCTACCCATAATCTTAAAATTCTCAGCAAAGATATGATCATACAAACATGGAAATATGCAAGCAAATCAAGCCAAGTTACAAGACTTTCATTAGAGAACTAGAGATATCAAAGGATTATAAACTCTAACTTCAAACTAAACAGGGTGCACTAGCATATTCTTCCCACCAGCACCTGTTTATAATCAAGCATATGTGATATGTATGTAGTCACAAAAACAAACACAATCCATAAGCCGTAGCAACATAGTGAAATAAAAATCTAAAAGGTTAACGATATTAAAGCTATGACTGAATTTGTGCCTAGGCAAAATAAGCCATAAGAAATATCACTCCATCCCAAGTCCCAACTATTTCTATAGATAAACAAAGGACTTCTCATTGTTCCTGCACCATTTTATTATTCCATTCATTCACAATAAACAAGTTCTTTGAAACCCTAATTTTTCAGTGACAGAATAGTAAAACCCAAAAGATATTGCAACCACAGATTGGTTTCACATGTAGCAACTGATAGCTAGGTAACAGAAAGGTATATTCCCAAAAATTGAATCTGGTACTCTTTTAGTAAATAACAGTCAGATTAGGGCACATAAGAACACAGTAAGAGGATTAGGCGATTCAACAAAAAAAGAGAAAATCAAGTGAGAAATAATACACAACTAAGCTTCTAATCTAAACAAAGTATTTTTTGGAAGATCCACAATAAACCATACAAAGTATTAAATCCAATAACAACAAAACGAGACAAATAACTTGCATAACCCAACGAAAACACTGACAAAAAATGTGGATAACTTGGTTGACATCTCCGCATAAGACTGAATGAATGGAATCTGCTGCAGCAGAAGAAAATTCTACAACAAGCAACATCAAAAAAGGAGTTAATTTATATATCTCAATCCAGAAAAAGCAGGTGGATTCAAACAGCAAAAACCGAAAAGCTGAATAAACAGAGTTAAACTTGAAAATAATAAACAAATGAATCAGAGAATAAACAACATAAACAAAGAAGCACAAATGAATTTTGTTCAGATGAGAAGCTAAACCTTGCGAGTAACCTTGTTCTTCGGGAACTTGACGGTACTTGCGGTTCTCTCCTTCCATCGGTTCCTTTCAATTGGAGAAGAGTAATAATAATTAAAAGCACAGATTTATTGTAATATTCAAAATAAATGATTAAATAATGAAAGAAGATTTACTGAAAAAGCATGAACATGTACTCAACAGCGACAATGGCGACCACCGTTACGGCTCCCTCACGCGTGTCCCCCTCTTCCGCGACGGCAACGGTTCTCGCGGCTCCCTCATCAGCAACCAGGAAGCACGATAGTGACTGACGCGTGGCCAAATCTCAAATCAATTGCCACCCTCATAAAAGCGTAGCTATAGACCCCTTCGGCTACGCTTTTTAACCGTAGCAAGAAAAAACGTGGCCAAATCTCTAATCAATCGCAACCCACATAAAAGCGTGGCCATAGATGTGAAAGTAATGTGCACAGACTTAGATGTAAAATTATAAATTTTTTTATATTTTTATATTAACTTATAACTTTAAGTGTAAAATTATAAAAAATAAATTTATTTATAATGAAAGTAATGTGATTAAGTGTAATTTACTTAGATGTGATTAAAAAATAATTGAATACTATGTACAGTAGAAAATTGATATTATTGGAGGATAAAACTAAAATTTATTTCTATGTATTGTTTTTGTCCCCAACGTTTTTGTCCTATTTAAGTCCCTAATATTTCAAAATCGTCTCAATTTTGTCCTGCTGTCAATTCTGTTAACGGATTCCTAACGGCAGGACAACATTGAGTCAATTTTGAAACGTTAGGGACTTAAATAGGACGATTGAAATGTTAGGGACAACTTTGGGACTTACCCCAAACGTTGGGGACAAAAACGATATTTTACTCTTAGATTTATTTGTTTTATCTATAAATTTAAGTCAAATTCAAATCAAACTCAATTACATTTCAGAAAATTCTATCTATGAGTCAACTATAAAAGTACGAGTTAGAAATACATAATACAATATCTTTATTGTTTAGTACAATCAATTACTTTCAGTTAATATGCTTAACTGAAAAACAAATAAGAAAAAGATAATTTTAATTCGTTGTACATAGATTATTTTTAGTTATTCATCTTATTTATTTATTTTTATTAGATTTAAAAACTCACTGAATTAAGAAGTTTGTTTGTTTTTTATATTCAAGTCAAACTTAAATTTGTTTTTTTAAATTTAAATTTTACTTAAATTAAATATTGATAAGTTAATAAAATTTAAATATAAGTTATTTGTTTAGGTGGTTATCTTTTAAATTTTAAGTTATTTGTTTAAATTGTTTTACTTAGGTTGTTATTTTTTAAAATTTAAGTTATTTACTTAGATTGTTAGTTTTAAATTTTTAAATATGCTTTCTTAAATTGTTATTTTTAGATATTTACATAATTTATAAGGTTATTAATTTTTAAATTGTAATTAATTTTTTGTTTTTATTGATAAATAATAGGATAGATACAATTTATGATAAAACTAAAATAATTATTTTTAATTTCTATTTTCTGATTAGATTAAAAGAGTTTTATATTTTAAAATAATATTGAATTTTAAAATTTCGATGTATAAGTCGGACCAAGAAAAGACTTCTTTTATCACTCCTAAGGCTAACTATTTTTATGTAGTAATGCCTTTTGGTCTAAAAAGTGCCGGAGCCACGTACCAACGACTGATGAACAAAGTCTTTTTCCCCCACTTAGGAAAACTCATGGAAGTATATGTGGACGACATGCTCGTCAAAACTCAAGATGACTCGGCACTCCTGTCCAACCTCTCCGAGGTATTCTCTACAATAAGAAAGCATGAGATGAGATTAAACCCATCAAAATACACCTTTACAGTAGAAGCCGGTAAGTTCCAGAGCTTCATGCTTACTCAAAGAGGCATAGAAGCAAACTCTGACAAATGCAGAGTTGTGCTAGAGATGAAAAGTCTGACTTGTCTTAAAGAAGCCTAGTAACTAAACGAAAGGTTGGCTGCACTATCCAGATTCTTAGCAGGGTCAGCATTAAAGTCCCTACCCTTGTATTCAATCCTTAGAAAAGGACAACAATTTGAGTGGACCCAGGAGTGTGAACAGGCCTTTCAAGACTTATTTCTGGGCCAACCACCCATACTTACCCGACCTGCGATAGGAGAAGAGCTCGTTCTCTACTTAGTAGTAGCAAGCCGAGCTATAGTCTCAGCCTTGATGCGAGAAGATGAAAACGGGCAGCAACCTATCTACTTTGATAGTAAAGACTTACAAGGAGCTGAGTTGAACTATCAAAAAATAGAAAAGTTCGCATATGCTTTTATCTTTACCTCACGAAGGCTCCGACCTTATTTCCAAACTCACACCATAAAGGTTCGTATTAATCAATCAATGAAGCACATTATGCAAAAAATGGACCTGACGGGAAGGATGCTGCAATGGGCTGTAGAGTTGTTCGAGTTCGATCTGAAATGCAAAACTTGGATAGTAATCAAGTCACAGTACTTTGCCGACTTCATAGCCGAATACACTGACACAGGGAAGCCCGACAACCTGGAGCTTGTGCGTAGATAGATCGTCTAATAAAATCGGGAGTGGAACAAGGGTCATTCTGAAAAGCGACCAAGAAACTCGAATAAAATTTTTCCTAAGATTCGAGTTTCTTGCTTCCAACAATCAAGCAGAATACAAAACCTTGCTTGTTGGTTTGAAACTGGCTAAAAAAGTAGGGACACAAAGATTGATAGTATTTAGTGACTCTCAAGTTATGACTTCACAAATTAATGACACTTATCAAGCCAAAGATCCCGATCCCACTACGAAGAAATACTTGAATGAAGCACAGAAGCAGCTAGCGAAATTCTCGGAAGGTACGGCAGCATAGCGAATTCAATTGGTAGTCCATGAATTTGGGAACCTCAACGATGCGCCTGTTGATCACGTGCCACATGTACGGATCCTTGCAGATGGTTTGCAAGAGCATGCACACTCGCTGGCTCTGAGTTTCTCGAAGATGATAAGAGTGAGTTCCACCGAAAGATGAAGCCAGCTCCTACTACTCCTCTGTTCTTGGCGGGGGCCGCACAATAATGGTTCCGTATACCAACTAAATGATCGAGGTGACGATTCTGGTGCAAATAAGCAATGTTGGAATTTTGCTTCCATCGCATAACTCGGACAATGAAAATGCAATTCTCTTTTTCGTGTATCTAAATAATAGGGATTTATTATTCTTCTTTTTCTTCATTTTGTTTGGCGAGAGTCGAGAGATCAGAACAATGCATTTTGACGACTCTACTTTTCTACAGCGTCAAAATGCGGATATTGATGGTAGGGTTGTGAAAAGGCCAATGCACAAACACAAGATGCTATTATTGATGGTGGATCTGAGGATCATGTTGAGAATTACAAATGCAACTATAAGATAGCGTTTGTTTTCGGAGGCAGGACACGGAGATATGGACAACACTTATTTAAAAAGTGTTTGGAAGCAGAGACATGGACAATTGACATATTGTTTCTGAGACAGTTTTTTATACTTTTGTGTCCACTCTTTCACGAAGGACAATGATGGACACGGGATTTGGAAGAGTGGAAACAGACAATTTTATAAATTTTGTTTTCCTTTTTTTCCACTATTACCCCTTCTTATTTTTCCTATTGCGCTGTTCAGAGATACTTTTTTCTTCAGGTAGATAATTCTTTTCTTTTTATCGTTTTACTTCAATACCATTTTAACCTTATATTATATTATTTGATTTGTAATAAAAATAATAACAAAAATAATTAATCTTAAAACTTTTGAAAGATAAATATTAGCAAAAGTAAAATTGATCTTTTAAAATGCTAAAAAATAATTTATAAATTGTAATTGATTTTATATAATTTAAAGAAAAATCAATTTTTTATAAAGAAAAATCAGTTTTTAGATAAAAAAAAATAGTTTTTTTAAATAAAAATAGATTTTTATATGCAAAAACTAATTATTTTTTCATGTAAAAATGGATTTTTTTAAAATTAATTTTTTATTTAAAATTAATTTGGCTTATTAACTTAAACAAAATTTTTTATTAATCAAACTCAAATTTATTTTTTTTGTTAATCTTAACCATATGTATTCCTACATATTAATAATAAATTTTAAAATAAAATAATTATATTTATAAATTTTATTTTAATATAAATACTAATATATTTTTTTATTAAAATTTTTTGCCTCTTCAAATATTTTTTTCAAGTTCCATCTGTACTCCTACGTACTCTCATTTTTTATTAAATTAATTTGTATTGATGTAGAAAATTTGGAATTACAGGACTATTTTAGTTATTTTATATAATATTTTAGTCTTATCCATGTGTATCCAAACATAATACTAGACATTACATTAGTGTCTTGTCCATCGTATCCAAACACAATACACAAAAGATAATTTTTAGTTTCTCGGTCCTATTGTCTCCATTTCAGTGTCATGTTCTGTCCTATCTCTAAAAACAAACAAAGCCTAATAGCTCAAGCAGCTCTTAGAGACTATTAGGTATTCAACATTTCATGCAATTTTTCCATGAAAATTATAATTATTGTAGAACTTCTGTTTTTACCATTATTTTTTTGGTCATTCATGTGTATTTGTTTCTCTGTGTTAGAGTATATATTAGATTCTCTCATGTGAAAACTTCTAATGATTTTAAATATAACTCTAACTCTGTCAAATGTTAATTATTATTATGAATTCATCACAAAATTTTCTCAATAACTTATTTGATACTTTTCTCCCTCTTTATAAACTTACAAGTTCATTACGAAATTCTTCTAAAATCTATTTATCTTATTACATGACCTAATCTTCACACGAGATGATAGATTCCATGGTGGCTATAAGGTTGGTGTGGTTAGACAACAACTTAATTTTTTTGGTGACTAGACAACAACTTAATTTGAAGAATCATAAATGATGCCACTATTTTTGCTGCATTTTTTTAATAAATTGGATTTTTTTTTCATTTTCGTTCTTAGTATCCATTTTGATTTCTGAATTGCTTTTTTTTAAAGAAAAAAATTCTGTAGTGAATTTTATTTTTTTCAAAGATATTTTAGTATTAGGTGAATGATTCCAAATGAATTTAAATCATTAACCCTTAAAAGTTTCATGCTCATAAATTCTTTTTTTCAAAGATATTTTAGTATTAGGTGAATGATTCCAAATGAATTTAAATCATTAACCCTTAAAAGTTTCATGCTCATAAATTCTTTTCCGAAGTTGATGTTATTCTATTCTGTTTGTGTATTCTGTTTCAGAATTTTTTTACTCATTCTATCATTATTTTAATATCTTATTAAATTTGATTTTTTTTCGTTCTTTTTTTCTCTTGGTTTTAGAGTGGAAAGAAAAATAAAAATAATATTTTTTAGATTAGTATATTTTAATTTTATTCTACTTATTCTCATCATATTTATGTTGCATTGAATTCTTAGTGATGGACTACTTAAAGTAAAAATATATAGGCATGATAAACATAAGATGTTGAATTACGATATTTTATTTCTTTGTCGATAGTAAGGGTGCACAGACCCGGCCCGGCTCGGTCCCGAATACTTTAGGGACTAATTTGGTGTGATTTCATCGGGTCTAAGGTCGGGTACGGGTCTCAAAAATAAATCCGGTCATTATTTCGGGTCGGGTCCGGGCCATAGCTCGGGTCACCCGAAGTCGGCCCGGTGGCCCGGTCATCATACACAATTAATATTTTGTGTTATTAGTGATAGATCATGACTATTCTTATGTGGAATTTAAGTATTGTAAACCTTAATATTTTGTGTTATTAGTCATTATAAGACTATAAATTAATATTTTATGTTTAGAATGCATAAGACTTTAGACTAATACATAAGATTGTGTTATTTGTATTGATTTAAATATTTGGTATTATTAGACAATATTAGTATTGATTGTGGTTATGCTTTAGTATTGATTGTGATTATGCTTTAATTTTGAAGAATGGTTGGTTCTTGTTATATTTTTCTAAGTGAATTTTACCATGTTAACTAATAGTTGGAGTCTTGGAAATTTGAATTTTTTTACATGCTAGCTTACAAGAAGGTATCAACGTAATGTAATGTTAACGGCCCGGTTTTTACCCGGTTTTCACCCGGTATAATTGTGGCCCGAAAGAGTATTGGTTTCATCGGGTCTAGGGCCGGGTTCGGATCTAATAAATAGATCTGGTGTATATTTCGGGTCGGGTCTGGGTCACATAAAACCCGGCTTCACCCGGCCCATGTGCACCCCTAGTCGATAGCATGTTTTGGGTAGAATTTGTGTTAGTTAATAGAAGCAGAAAGAGAAAACCTTCAAACTTTGAGAATAGATTGAATGAGAATAGATTTGTAATTAGTAAAGTAGCAAGTAAATTTAAAGGCTGACATGATGAGTTGCTAAATGAAACTGAGGTGTTAGCAGCTGCTGTAGAGAAAGAAACTTATAGATGATGATCATGACGATTGCTTTTAATGGTTAATTACAAATAGTCAATGTTGGTTTAGCTAATCAGTTTAATTTATTTCATCTGTTTATGCTTAACTCTATACAGGTTTTTATGATTGGTTCTGGTTTGTATTGCTCAATTAGTGTTGGACACAAAAACAAGTATTTACGATACACATATAGTAAGTATTCATATTTTTATGTTTTCTCTTGCTTAAGAAATGTGTATTTAAAGACCATCCCCAAAAAGGAATATATGCTTTTAAGAGAATTTTAGTTAGTTGTGAGCTGTGATTGTTGATCTTAGCAAATTCATTTCGTTAAAAGCACAATAATAGGTAATTAAAAGGTTGCTGAAATGTAAATGATAAACTGTTTATTATTTCTCTATTTTTCAATGAAAGCATGGCTTCTGACTATTTAAGATTGATTAAGATACAATTTTTAAACACAAACTTAACTGTTAAGGTTGATTAAGTGAGTATATGAATCTAAATGTGATTCAAAGAGAAGCAATGAAATATTATTATAATGAAGCATCAGTATGTTTTTTATGGTATTTTTATGCCAAATTATCATAAATCATTAGTATACAGTTAAATAGACGACGCGAGATAAATTGTTAGAAGTTTTGAATGGTCCATATACTTAGTCAGAATTACTATTTGCATTATTTTTATGACTTAATTATTTTCTCATAACTAACATATCAGTACATTGCTAACAAAACTATTTCTTCAATCATAATATCATATTAAAGAATGCTATTCTTTTACAATTATTTTTATTCTTTTTAAATGTAAATTGCTTCTTTTATATATTTGAATAAATCCTTCTATTGATTGCCACCAAGCAACCATACTTTGTTTTCTTAGTTCTTATCTTGAATTCTCTTTTTGTTTTTTTTTTTGGTAGAGTTCATGGTTGGAGCTGTCATTATTATTGCACTGCAATAGCTTAAAGGTTTGCTTCGTATAAAGAATTTCACCAAGAATACTGATATTGTTTTTTTAATGATCTCGGATTGGAGTAATGTGCACCATAAGATGAATCTTCATCTTTCTTTATATTTTAATATTTATGTGGGACTCACTATATTTAGATGATGAACAAGCTCACAAATAATTATTACTTTTTTAATTTCTACTTATAGTAGAATTGACAAACTATTCTCATTGGACTACTCATTCTTGATCTTCCTTCTTATAATCAAGTATATTGTAAGAATTCCAATAGAGAAATTCCGAGAGCTCTCTTCTCTCCTAGTCTAGGCCTTTCTCCAAATCTTTTTCTACTTCTTACCTAATGAGCTCCTCCTTTATTGCCTTCTCTCAAATTAATTATCATAATTAGCATTCAATTCTTATGATTACGCCTCTTTTATTCTCTCATTTGACTAATCCAATCATCAATTATTGTCACTTATGATTACACATTTCTCCTACTCTATTATTCCTCTCTTTTCTTTATTGCTTTTTCTAAAATAATGATAATAAGGTAAAGGGATAATTTTGACTAAGTATATGGACCATATACTTAGTCAGAATTATTGCTGAGTCATCATTCTCTCTTTCTCTCTCTCTCCAGGGTATGTAACAATACCTTCCCCCTTGAAGCATGAAAGGCTTCTTGAATTGCAGTTGTTGCTTCCCACAAGTTCTCGAATTCTAGAAGGTTCCTCCACTTGATCAACATCTTCATTTTACCAACCGCATTTTGCCTAACAGCTAGAATTTCTTGGGGTTCAGTTTGTAGTTCATACTCTTCTGTTAGAGTCGTAGGAAGTGGCTGAATCTGAGCAGTGAGCTTGACACACTTCTTCAATAAAAAAACATGGGAAACCGGATGCACCCGAGCTCCTTCCGATAATTTAAGCTTGTAGGCAACCTGCCCAATCTTCGCAAGAATCTCATAAGGGCCATAGAATCTTGCACTCAGTTTTTGGTTGACCTTTCTTGCCAAGGTTTTCATTCGATAAGGCTGCAGTTTGAGGTACACAAACTCTCCTGACTCAAAAGTGACATCCCTCCTCTTCTTATCAGCATATGTCCTCATTCAATTTTGGGCCCTTTCTAGTTGAAACCTTAATTCATCCAATATTAGATTTCTTTCCTCCATAAGATTTCTTACTTCTTCAACCGCAGCTTCGTCCTGATCCCGCAACAGAACTGGGGGTTCCCTTCCATAAAGGGCCTTGAAGGGAGTCATTTTGATCGACCTATGATAATTGGTGTTATACCAATATTCTGTCCAACTCAGCCATCGGGGCCATTGCTTTGGCGTAGACCCCACGAAGCACCTGAGGTAAGTTTTCACACACTTGTTGACCGTCTCGCTTTGCCCATCCGTTTGCGAATGATGGGCTGAGCTCATCTTTAATGATGTGCATGCTGCCTTGAAGATTTTGGACTAGAAACCACTCATGAACAGCCGGTCACGATCGGAAACAATCGATGTAGGGAACCCATGAAGTCTCACCACTTATTTTGCTGAATAAGGGTGAGATAAGGGAAAGAGATGGGCGTACTTCGTCATCCTATCAACCACAACGAAGATTGTGTCCTTCCCTTGTGCCTTTGGTAGTCCTCCAATGAATTCCATAGCTATATCCGATCAAATATTTGTTGGAATAGGGAGTGGTTGTAGCAGCCCAGCTGGAGTCAAGGTGGAGTGTTTGTTCTTTTGGCATACTTCACATTATCTCACATAATTCATGGTGGCCTTCTTCATTCCCTCCCAATACAGTACTCCAGCTATCTTCTTATAAGTTCGGAAAAACCAGAATATCCTCCAAACTTTGTGTCATGGAATTCCTCCAATATCTTGGAAATCAACTTCAAATGCTTTGGAATAACCAAACGCCCTTGGTGCAGCAACCTTCCATTTTTCAATGCATATCCAGCAGTAACCTCCTTTCCAAAAATCAGATCCTGCATGATGCTCGAGTTTTTGGTCATGTTGCACCTCCTCTTCTAAGTTTGTCCATTCAGCAGCTGAAACCATGGAAACAGCAGCAAATTGGAATTTTCTGGAGAGGGCATCATCTCCTCCATTTGCTTCTCCAAGACTTCTAACCTCGACTCCATGGCAGCTCGCGTGGAAACCATGCACAGAACACCTAAGATCGGTGCTTTGATACCAGTTGTTACACTGGTATTTATTTTAATGGAAATACAGAAATACAATAGAACAGTAAAAGATAATAGAGGAATTTTGAGAGTCTTCTTCTCTCCTAACCTAGGCCTTTCCAAATCTTTTCCTACCTCTCACCTAATCAGCTCCTCTTTTTATTGCCTTCCCTCAAATTAATTATCATAATTAGCATTCAACTCCTACGATTACGCCTCCCTGATTCTCTGATCTGACTAATCTAATCATTAATTATTGTCACTTATGATTACACATTTCTCCTGCCATTATTTTCTTCCTCCCTTTTCTTTATTACTTCTTCTAGAATAATGATAAAGTAAAGGGATTATTTTTTTTCTCCTTTTTCTTTATTACTTCTTCTAGAATAATGATAAAGTAAAGGGATTATTTTCTTCCCTTTTTTGGTTGCCTTTGTTGCTGAGTCAGCATTCTCTCTCTCTCCGAGGTATGTAACAGAATCTCACTTTGATCAAAGTTAATAGGCCATGGGGACTATATTAAACAGCTCCTCTTAGCACTTAAAATTTATTCTCTTTTAGAACTTGCATTGCTATTCTATTGTGATAGCAGGCGAAAAAGAACAAAAAATTCTTCTATAAATCTGTAATTTCTCCTATGATCTCTGTTGTGGTGTCTACATTACTTTGTTAAACCAAAATAAATAAAAAAGGCGTATCAATTGTAAGTACCATGATAATAATATTAATTAGGTACACATATATTTCCTCTAAAGTTAAAAATAAAACTTAATCAAAGTATTTATACAATACTTCATCAGGTAAAAATATATTAGAAGTGGTGCGAACCCATCATCTGCTAATGAAATTCTTTTCAATGAAAAATATGTAGCTCCTGGTATTAGAGTTGGTGTTGCATCTGCCATGGTTGTCGTTATGGTAAGAAAATTATAAAGCTGATTCCTCAATCCACATAATATTTATTTTATGTGTAGCATAAGACATTTTTAGAGCAGACATTAAATTTGCTACGAACTTATGTTGCATTATTTAAACTATTTTAGGAAATTGTAGTAATTGGTAGAACTTTTGCTATAATAACAGACTATTCGCTGGATGATAACAAAAAAATGGTAGCAATGGGAAACAATGAACATTGTTTTGGTTCCGATTGATTGTTTTATGGTGCTTTTTAACCACTGGTTACTATTAACTAACTCTTTCTCTCTTTTCTATCATAAATTATTTTATCTTTATGTTTATTTAATTTTCTCATTATTTTTTATTTGTAACTTTTTTTCTAAAATTAGTTACAAAATAAAATACTTTAGGTAATAAATAAAGTGGTAAGCTACAACATATTCTGAAATTTTTTAAGCAAATCTATTGTTTATAGTGACAAAAATAGTTTGAAAGAATATAAAAAAAAATCTAAATAATTCTATTGATGAATAATTTAGACGAAAGATATTAATTAGATGTGCTAATTATTTATCTATCATATATGATTTACAATAATGTTTAATAAAAAAATAATAAAAAATAATCCAAATTTGTCTTAATTAACATTATAAAAATTGCATCATTAAATTCATTTTATTCGTTCCCGTGCATTGCACGGGTTTATTAACTAGTTATTATTGCAGAGGCTAGCTAAGGTTGCTTATTTATATACACGCGTTTCTTGCTTGATGCGCAAGATCGAACAAATAATTAAATAATTACTAATTTGTTGAGTTAATACTCAAAATTATTCTTAAAATTTGACCCGACTTAATTTAGTCTTCGAATTATCAATTGATTCAAATTGTATCCTAAAATTTTAAGATGTAGCTCAAGTTAGTCCTTCTATCTATTTCTATCACTGAAAAGCTGACGTGGCACATGTAATTGATACCTGGCAGCTTCAACAGTTGTTTGACGTGACAAAATTCTTGTATGCATCAATTTAACCTCCAATAATTTGAAAAAAAAACTCCTGCATAAGTCTTCTTATCAGGCTTCACCTCTTCTTTCATCATTTGCAGAAACAAACTTAGAACATGACAATTAAATTTTTCCACAATAAATCTGTGAATAATCTTATTCCAACAAGATAGAGGTCTAACACGCATATCTTTAAAAACCTTGACTACACCTTTCAAATCACCAAATTTGATATACAAAGCGATCAGCCGATCACACAACTCCTGCTCTGAATAAAAACCCATCTTTAGAATCTTCCCGTGAAGCTTCAAACCATCAGAAAATGATCCATAATTAATACATCCTTTTAATAACCACAGAAAGGTCTGAGAATTTGCACGAAGGCTACGTTCTTCCATGAAATACAAGAAGTCAAATCCCTCTGAACTAGCTTCTTCACCTTTCCTCTCAGGAAGTTCATCATAGCCATTCACATAGCTCACTGCAGTGTTGTTGAAGGCAACTAAACTTACTGCTCCGCTTAGTAGCTAGAAACTTAAAAGACTTCAACTTTTCAACATAAAAGAGCATGATTATAACCAAGTGTAGAACTTTTGGGTTGAAATAGCATTATCTTACAGTTCTTTGAAATGGAGTTGGGACAAAATTGATGCATACATTTCCTCGAAAAAGAATAGAATTTGGGGGCATGTGAAGAAGAACCCACGGAGAGAGAGAAGGAGGAAGATGAGAAGAACCTTATCTTTAATTATTCTGGGACCCAAATTTGCTTCTTTTTTTTAAAGAAAATTTTGGTAATCGGCAACTCCTTTTGGTAACCGGCGACGTTGTGTGCACATGGTATGTAAACCAAGTTGAAAACTTTCACACTTGTTTACCTAGCACTACGCAGATCAGGGTCACTTAAAGCATCCTAGCACAAGCAGCGGAAGATTCAGAGAGGAGTGGAGGTAGACGGCCAACTCGAGCACCGCGACCGCGACGACGAAGAAGAACCAGAATACACAGAGCCAGAGTAGAGGCAGATGCTGACCCATAACCGTGACAGCGATGATGACTCAGAGGCCGAACCAGAGGATGGCGAAGGCAAACGGAATAAGGAAGCACAAGAAGAGGTAGAAGACGACGACACACAAACAAAGGGCGGGTAGATCCAGATGACACGATAGGAGGCCGGAAACAGGGGCCAAAAGCCACGATGAAATACCGACAACGGAATTACTGGCTTGTGTGTGGCAGTCAGTGTGTGAGTGTGTTGGCCGTTGTGACCGGGTCGTGTGAGTGCGAGACGAGAGAGTTGAGAGACTGAGGTGAGATTGTAGAGAGCCTGATGCTTAGCTGTTGGAGTTACCTGGGGCTTGGTTGCTGCTCCCTAACTCACCAGAAACGACTATGATTTGGAAGAAATGGGGGGTTGCTAGGGTTTTTTCCTTCAAATTATTGGGGGCTAAATTGATGCATGCAAGAATTTCGTCACGTCAGACAACCGTTGAGGCTGCCATGTGTCAACTACATGTGTCACGTCATATTTTGTGACGGAAATAGACGGAAGGGCCAACTTGTGCCACGTCTTAAAATTTTAAAGTACAATTTGAGTCATTTGGTAATTCGAGGACTAAATTGAGTCCGGAATCAAATTTCAGGATCATTTTGAGTATTAACTCCTAATTTGTTATACACAATTTTTAAAATATAAAGTATAAAAATTTAGTTTCTAGTTTGTCTATATTAATTAATTTTTTAATTTTAAAATTCTTATTTTTTAAAAAATAAAAAATTTATGATTAATTATTTAGAATTAAATATTAAAAATTTATAATTTAAGATTTAGAATTTAAAATAAAATTATTTTAAAAAATTATTAATATTAATTAAAATAATTAACTTTCTAATATTACCCTTTAAAAAATTGTGTAGTTATATTCAGTAAAGTAAACTAAATGTTTGTTTAATCGATTTGATGATAACAAAATAGAATAGCAAATACAATTTACACATAAAATTAAAGAAAAAAAAATTACTAATGTACAAGAATTAAGTTATAAAGTGATTTTTTAGATTGGACGGCCAGAATAGAGTGTCGTCCGTGTGGAACTGGAACAATAACAAATCAATGACCAGCCAGGGGCATGTTTATTTTCCTAAAGAAATAGATCCTCTCAATTGTTGAAAAAAATTAAGGGGGTAAAATGTGATCTATAACTTTTTAATACACTCTTTTTCATATTTTTTCTTAGTCCCATTTATAATAATTAATAGTAAGAGATCACACTTTACTCCTTCAATTGTTAAAAAAAATTAAAAATATCCATTTCCATTTTCCTAATCGATCAGGGATACATTTTGATTTGTGTGGGTACGCGCCGTACATAATTGCATGTAAAACAACTGAAATGATGGGTATGTCATGCCATTGCTGTTGAGAGCTATATGTTTTGACGCATGCCCATGAGGCCCTGAATGCATAGTTTGTTATTGTTGATCGAAAAATATTTTCAAATGAAAATAGGTTGGTTCAAAAGAATAAAGAGGTCGAAGACTTAAGCAGTTTTCGAAAGATTACACGTGCAAGTATTAGGTGAAGGTGCTAGATAAGGGTTCGGTCTTGAGGTCCTTTATTAAATCAAATAAGTCCAATCGAACGAGATATTCAAAACGGGTAATCGAACAAAGACATTCGAATAAGTAGATCTTATAGTAGTGGAGAAGTTAAAGGCTCCGGTTACGCGAGAAAATTATGGAAAACGTTTGTAGCCAAAAGGCGGGAACGGTTACTAAAGAGTATGCATTCAATGCTGTGATTTTGTAATTAATTGTAATTAATTATTGTCAGTTACCAAGAGTAGATTATAAATACTAGAAAGTCTTACGGAATAAAGGTTGAAACTTTAACTCAGAAAAACATATTTTCATTCTTTCAATTTATCTTCTTGTAAATTTTATCTTTCAAGTATCCTTTATCTTTATTGTCTAATTTACATTTCTGCATTTTAAATTTTCATGTCAAAGCCCTTTGACCCAGTCGAAGACGTTTTACTGCTTTCTTTCAATTTCAACGCAAACCTTTTCGTTTTCAGTACATTTTCTTTTCGAAAACTTTATCTTTTCGTTTCTTTTACTAATTTATAAATTTTAATTTATCTCTATTCTCAATACCCGTCTAATCGAAGACATTTTGATACACTTTTAGAAAATTAGTACCTACAAAGAGGAGTAGGTTTCGCTCCCAGACCACTAGATATCGAACCACCATCGATTTGCTAAAAATCGACAAAACAGTTATTATATTGGGTAATGTATTATTTTGGTCTCCAACATTTGAGTCAAATCTTAATTTAGTTCTTAGTATTTCAAACGTTCTATTTTTGTTCAAAAAAAAATTTAAATGCGTTCAATATTATCTTATTGTTGAATTTGACGCAAATGATAATGACTGATGTGGACGTTAACAACGTTATTGTTAAGTCATATCTTCTTCAGTGTGTTAAAAAAAATTTCAAATCCTATCCATCAATCATCAACGTACTAGAATCAACGGAAAAAAATTTAAATTAGTAATTATTGGTAGATCAATTTTATTTATGTACCAAAATCAAACATTATTGTCTCTTTAATATGCTAATTATTCGTGTCAAATTGACAAATTCAATTATTGTGGACAACATTAAATACGTTTAAAATTTTTTAAGACTGAAATAGAAAATTTAAAAGTTTTTAGAATTAAAATAGAATATTTGAAACATTAAGTACCTAATTAAAACTTGATCTAAACATTATAAACTAAAATGATATTTTATATTTATTATATTTATATAAATATAAAAATACAGTGACTAATTTTAATATACAAAAAATATTTTATTATATCAATATCATTTTATCTTTATTATATTTATATAAATATAAAAATACAGTGACTAATTTTAGTATATAAATAATATTTTATTATATCAATTACGCCAATAAAATTAACAAAAATACACCATAATTACATTCCATTTTTTAATTTACATATGGAACCTCAGCTGGTGAAGTGCGTTGATATGGGGAGGAGAGTGCTACACAAAATGGTGGTGTCAGGGGGAACAACTCGGACCCTCCGAGTACTAAACCAAACTCGCACCGTCCGAGTGCCATGCAATCCCCTGTAGCAGGTTACGAACTCGGACCCTCCGAGTTGAAGAAGCTCACGGACCGTCCGATTTCTGAAGAAGCCAATCGCACGGTTGGAGTTCCTACTTGCACTTAACACGTGTCGCTCTCTGGTTTTTCCCCGAACGGTGCCCCTCTTTGAATAAAGAAACCTATTTGCTCTTCTCTCACCATCCGAAAACGAAAGCTACACACAGTTCACTCTCAAACATTCTTCTTCATTTCTGAAGTTCATCCTTGCATGGTGGAGGAGAAGCAATCATGTCCAAAAAATATAAAATTAAAGATGTTGATCGATGTGAGCTTCATATTATTCATTATCTCAGTGATCCTGATTATGTAAGTATTTTTTAATTATTTTTAATTTTTAGAAATTTAGTTATATTTATAATTATTAATATTAAGAATTTAATTATTATGATGGTGATTGTTGGTAAAAAATGCAGTTGATAAATAAAAAAATAGATGGATTATGACTAATATTTCTATATTTCTTAAATATTTAAAATTTTTTTTTGCAGATTTTTAATAAGAAATATTATTATTAATAAGAAAACATTATCATTATTAATGATGAAAAGATTTCGGTACGTATAAAAGAAGAAGTAAATAGATCTCTTATTCAGTAGAGAATGTTAATTTTTTTTTTAAATTTTATTAATTTTTAGTATAATTATATGTTTTAGTTAATTAATCATATTTAAATATTTATTTAAAAAAGTAAGTATAACTGTTAGAGAAGAATTTAAATGTTAATGTTATTGTTATTGGTATTGTGACTGAGAAAAACGTTAATGTTTAATGATTAATAGGATTATTTTAATTAAGCCATGCTATTTTTTTAATTATGACAATGTTTATAGTTTTTAGAATATGAATGTTAATATTTTGTAGAATTGTTGATGATGGCATATACTGAATGTTAATATTTTTTATTATTGAGGAAAAAATGTGTTTCACGAATGAGTAATTAGTATTAGATAATATTTAAATTATTGTAATATTGTTGAGAATATTCGTTAAGAATAAATAAATGTATAGGTCATGACTTTTATTTTTAATTATTAATAATTTTAAGGATTAATTAAATAATTTTAGAAGTTAAAAGAATTAGTTATATAAGGATTTACTGAAATGATTGATGATGGTAAGTTAGTAACTGTTAATTATATGACTAGTTATTTGTTATGTTTTTTTGTAGAAATTAAGAATGTTGACATGTAACCACCCACTTCCTCCGGATCGGTACAACGATAGGGTGGAGGAGCATTTACGAATTACTAGGTTCTATCATGTGTCTCAGATTGGGATAGTTCAGTGTCGGAAAGCATTGGTAAATGCTCTAATCGAACGTTGGCACCCTGACACCCATACGTTTCACCTTCCCATTGGTGAATGTTCCGTGACTCTTGAAGATGTGGCTCTAATACTTGGTCTTCCCACAGATGGTCTTCCAGTCACAGGGATGACAATGAGTAGTTTTGAAGCCATGGAGGCGGAGTGTCTGCTTCAATTTGGGGTTGCACCTCGTAGAGAGGACTGTAGATCAAGCTGCATAAAACTGACATGGCTCCGGAATCTAAAAGAGAATTTAGAATTGAATGATGAGATCAGTATACAGAGGTATGTGAGGTGTCATATTATGTTGCTGAAGTTATTTATGTTTTAGCCATGTGGACTATGTAATATTGTCTCATAATAGCCTAATATGCTACATTAGATATTTTTCTATTAATGTATTAACCATCGTTTTATATAATGCTACAGAAATGTTATAATATTAGATTGTCATTAATTACTAGGTATGTGAGGTGTCACATTATGCTGCTGATTGGGACGATACTGTTTGGGGATAAGTCTGGGGCAGGTGTGCACTGGAAATTTCTACCATTGCTTCGTGATTTTGTCAATATTGGACAGTATAGTTGGGGTTCGGCATGCCTAGCACACCTTTACAGGGCGTTATGCAGGGCATCTCGTTATAACTGTAAGGAAATAGATGGTCCACTAACACTGCTGCTGGGTTGGGCTTGGATCCGATTGCCATATCTATCGCCGCTTCCTAGAGAACCCCGCAGTTTTCCACTTGCAAACAGGTAATATTATGTTACAACTTATCCATTTCTTGATATTTAACATTCAGTTGAGCTAATTGAGGACATCGTATTAGGTGGCGTAACTGGGAGCGTGGTGATCGACGATATAGATATCTGAAGCTAGCTCACTTTAGGAAGGCCTTTGATAAACTTCAGGAAGGCCAGGTGTGTTTTAATTAAAGAAGCATTACTTTTGGGAATATTGGGCTTCGACAAAACCAGCAGTCATTGTGTTAGAGTTATGTATTGTGGGTTGTAATCATGAGTTTTCTTTAATTTTTCAGTTTGTTTGGGTTGCCTATGCTGTGGATCGTGTGGATCCGAATATAATTCCTGCTGAAATATACATGCAATCGATTGTCTGGAGCGCTACAATTCCATTGGTGTCGTTTGAATGTATCGAGTGGCATGCCACGGATAGGTTCAGGTGACAGTTCGGTTTCGTTCAGGGAGTACCTTCTCAGGAACAGAAATTGGATAAGGCTCATGGAGAGACTCTGACTGGACCTAAAAATCTTAACTGGGCCACGACATCGACTCATTCAAATTGGGTAATGCATTGGACCAATCGGTATCACTACGTTCTTTCTGAACTTCCCATGCCTTCACAGCATCCGTTGGATACCTACCTGAACTGGTATCGATCAAAATATGGGGACCGCTTAGCCTTGTCGAATCTTGCGGGTGAAGAGAATGATGAAGGTAACCAGGATCTGGATGTGGGCAATGAGGATATGGATGTCGGTAATGAAGATACGGATGAGGGTAGTCAGGATATGGATGAGGACAATGAAGAGCAGGAGCAACATATATCACCTCCAATTCCGCCTCCACAAGAACAACCTCAAGCCTCAACCCAGTATCTACCTCAGCCACAGTTCACCCCATCATTTCCAGTACAGCAACAATATTGGGGTATGTCATAGTTTGAAATAGGTGATGGAACTTCTTTTAGCCAGTTTCTTGGGTTCATGTCCGCAGAAGGAGCACATTCACAACATGGCGATCAGCCTGATTTCATGCCTGGCAGGTATTCGTTGGATGCAAGGTATCCAGGCCATACCTCATCCGTTGCTTCTGGAGGCTTTGTATCTGTTGACTCTAGTAGGAGTGAGGGTGGACGAGGTGTTCTGAACAGTCAAAATCCTAACCGATGTAACATGGGACTCGTTGAGGAAGATACTAACGCACTCGAACAAGAAACCGATGCGTATCTAGTAGATGACCCGGATGAAGAGGGCGATGACGACGAGGATGAAATTGAAGAGTTCGATGAGGATGAAGAATCTCACAACGATGGTATTATGTTTACTATTTTGCATTACATATTCCATGACTTATTTACTTTCTTTGCATAAATGGCATATCTTATTGGATTTTGCTTCTTGATTTGTGGTATTTATGTTGGTATTTGAATATGTAATGTGCTGCACATACTTGTTTATTCAAAATTGTTTATAGGTCAGGCACGCAGTCCAGATGACAACGTCAAAGGTTACAATCTGAGGATTGATCCGCCACGTCGGAGTGCTAATCGTTTCACCCCTTCTGTCTTCAAAAAAGCGGCCAAGAAATGCAAGAACTTTGTGAAGGATGTAAAGTGGAAAATGGAAAATGCTAATACTCGGTAGTCTACGCTTCGTCGTATGGTATACTCCTTAACCGCCTTAATAACAGCTTCCCTGGAACTGAACTCCATCCCAACGACGAATTCACCATCTGCGACCATAGGAATTTCTGCTGGGACAAATGCCATAAGATCAATTTCATTAATACGCAGCAAATGTAAAAAACCAGTATGCTTTACATAAAAAACGTTCAACATTTTATGATATCACACTAAACAACATAAGCACATCAGCAGCAAATGTAAAAAACCGGACCGGACCGGCCAGTTCGACCGGAAAACCAAACGAACCGTGCCGGTCCAGTCCGGTTCATGCCATTTGAACCGTACAATAGCTTGAAGCTGTGCCGATAATTGATACAAACTCATGCAATTTGCTACAACCATATCTTATACAACATAAATATTATTTCCTAATAAGCACATGAAGCATATAAAAGAAAAAAATAAATTCCTTAACGGGTCGAGGACCGGTTAGATCTTGACAACTACGACACAGAACACATGATTAAATAATGCTAAAAAAAGGGTAAAATCTTCATAACTCAATCAATGTGTAACTACAAAAACACTTATACCACGATTACGTACCTGCAGTCATATATTCCGGAAATTCAGGAACATGCATGGCTTCCAAGTCTAAAACTCGCATGAATGATGGCTCCTCAAATGGCACTTCGTTTGCAAGTGTATTTGCCACTTCTGTCACATCTGGGCACATGGTTCTCTCACCTTGATCTTCATCACCATCTGGAACAGCAAATTCATAGTTGCTTTCGAACTCTTCTTCACTGTCACTATTATAATCTTCCTGTAGAATATTCCGGTCAACCTAAGATTGTTCAAACTCAACATACAACTCGATGAACGAGATCTGAGACCGGTTTTCATATACATTGAAAACATCTCCTGCATGCTTGCATCGTCCGTCACATATTTGGATTGATACTGTACGAATCCACCAAACACCTGTATGGGATATCTGTATAGAATACATGATATATTTCTTGCCCTCTCAGAACCAATTTTTTCACAGATTACTCCTTTTAGCTCCTCAAATGAGATAACAAAAGGAATAACAATATCTACTGGGCTTTCACAAATAAATTTTACTCCTTCAGCCGTTTCTAACAAAATCTGACCAAAATAAAATAGTTTTACCTGAACTCGGTCACTCATTTTTTTCACTCACCATAAAAGAAACATAAGCTTAGTCTTAGATACTACATTATCAAAATCAAAACTGAAAAAAAGAGAGAGTGTTGAAGAAGAAGGAAGACGCAGCCGTTGAAGAAGAAGGAAGACCCAGCTATTGTCCCACCTACCAGTTCACTTCACCCTTTTATATCACAACCTTTGAGGAACTCGAACCCTACGACTAGGTTAACTTGAACCAAAAAAAAAAAATTTCTAAGACCGAACTCGGACCATTCGATTTCTATGTTTCCTTGCCACACGGAGGGTCCGAGTTCATTGATCACCAATTCATACTCTCACCTAAGAACTCGGACCGTGCGATTTCATACCCATTCCTAAGATGTCAACTCGTTGGGTCCGATTCCTTGTACTTGAAGTTCTATCCGGTTGCCAAACAAATCGGACCGTGCGATTTGTTTATAAAATTTTCAAATCCAAAGAACTCGCACGGTCCGAGTTCTTTCATCTCAAACTGACAAAAATTATGTCCCATATATATGTGTAGTCCCCCCTAACTCCATATCCAAGCATAGCACACACATGCCCTCCATAATGATAAAATTGAGCCAATTACATTCACCTTCACCTTTATCTGGCAAAAGCAAAATTCTTCAACTGAGAATGTAACTTGTTATTGGCATTAACCCATAGACTAGTAGGATTTTAACCTACTATCACTGCCAAAAGCAAAATCTTAGACATAGTTGTAATTGTTTATAATTTCCACCATACTTGAGTATTGATTGTTGAATACTCTGTTATTCTGTTCGAGTCAAATTGCTCAGATAACAGCAAAGAATCCAATTAACCACCGTTTCTTCTCATTCTTTTTTTGTGAAGCATTTGTTCAACTTTCAAAGTGTTGCTTTAGGTTACTTGGCATAGTCCATGTTCTTCCAAGAGCAAAAAATCAAACACACCACACCTGCCAAGTGAGCTCACAGCCACTAAACAGATGAAAAATAGACGCAGACTCAAAACTGACACCATAAAACACACATATTAAATCTCCTCTTGTTCTTGAATTCAATCTTCAGAATAATAATTGTAACTCCTCTCCAAAACACATGCTTCTGAGGTCAATCTTGCTTGCCTTTTCTCCATGTTTCCTCCTCTTTTTGGATACAGTGTGGTGTTTTTTTCTCCGGCGAGATCTTTGAAGCGCTTTGAAATTATTAGTACTCTCTCGCCTATGTCTTCTTTTATTTTTCACAGTGACCCATATCATATCTATA
Source organism: Arachis hypogaea (assembly GCF_003086295.3). Taxonomy (NCBI): domain Eukaryota; kingdom Viridiplantae; phylum Streptophyta; class Magnoliopsida; order Fabales; family Fabaceae; genus Arachis; species Arachis hypogaea. The sequence continues at coordinate 149,053,726 of NC_092054.1, read as the reverse complement.
TCCTCCCAAACCTCCTCGTCTTCATATTTAGTACCAAGGCTAGTTTGGATATTTTTTCATTCTTGATCCTAGCTTGAAACATGTGCCATTCCTCTACTAAAGCGTTGAAATCCCAATCTCTCATTGCCTCTTCATATCTTAGTAAAGAACCAAACTCATAGTCACATGTTGATGCACCTGGAACTGGAAGTCTAAAATCCATGATTCTTTCTTGCAATATTTTTATTATTATTTCTCTTCTCGTATCAAGGTTGAAACAATATCGTAGATCTAGAGATTCCAGATGTGGACAACCGTTAAGAACAGCATGGAAACCATCATAATCCAACTTGTTTTCAAGAAGTTAGAGATGACGTAGCTGTGGCATGCTTCGTGCAATAGCATATGCATATTCATTATCGGCGTCACGGAACAAATAAGAACTATAATGATTATGCCATCCAGGGTAATTGAATTTGAAGGTTTTTAGAAGAGGGCAAGCTTGACCAAAAGATTCCAGAGTAATGGTGGTAATACGACAGCAATAGGTAATATCAAGTTCCTCAAGCAAAGGAAACTTTTTAGCCAAGTCACACCATACTTTATCTGATATGTCGCTGTAGCACTGGTCAATTCGTAAACGTCGCAGACGACTTCCACAACTATATAGAAAACCACCACAAAATTATATATATTAATTGGAGAGAATAAATTTTTTTATTTACTGTGAGAATATTAGATAATGACTTAGAAATCTTATGTTGAACTATATGACTAATAAAATTTATTATTTTTATTTAATAATATAAAATTGTTGATTAAGTATTGATTAATATTTGATAAAAAAAAGTATTGATGACATTTTTATTTTCATTAAAAGTGATAATTAATAAAAATAAAAAATTAACTTATAAGAATAGAAATATGATAAAAAAATTTGTTTTTTATAAGTATAAGAAATATATAAAGAAAAAGTTGTACAAATATTGTTTCTCTATTATTAAAACTGTCTTTTGAAATATAGCTTATTCAAAATCGTAACACCTATATTTGGTCATTAAAAAATTAATTTTTAATAAACACAAAAATTAATAATTATGTTTGGTAAATAGTTTTTAAAATTAAAAAAATATTATAAATAATATATAAAATTATATTAAATTTTTTAATTTTAATAAGTATAAATTAATTTTAAAAAATATATTTTTAAGTATTTTTAAAAGTATTCTAACTTTTAAAAAGTGTAAGTATACACAAGCATGCATATGATTTTTTTTAATGCTAATAATACCTTAGATAACTCTCTAGGGTTATATTTTCATGTCTTTTTTTACCGTTTATGAATTATTTTTATTAAAATTTAATAAAAATATCTAATTTAGTTTATTATTATCAACTAATATTGTTAGACAAATAAAGAGTGATATTTTGTATAAATTTTATATTACACTGGAAGTAAAATCAATTAAAGAGGCTTTATCATAATTCATAGGTAAATTCAAATGTAAATTCATAAAATGCAACTTATTTAGACTAGAAAGAGAAGAAAATATACAAAAAGTTAATAAAAACACATAATTTAATATCATGAAAGTGAGATAATTAAGTTGCTAAATGAGAATTACAATCAGATTTTGCAAAAATTTAAAGATTTTCAATTGTCTCCATTACATCTTCAAACATAAGAATATTAGGAGTTGAAAATAATGCATTTTTTATTCTATAAAAAAAATTACTCACTTAGAGATTGAGATATAAATTTTCAGTGAAAATTACGTTCATAAACACAAATACATAAAAAAAAGTAATTATTCAAATTAATCTCTGAAATTTGTAAGGTTGGATATTTTAGTTCCTGAACTTTTAAAATACACAAAAAATTCTCCTAAGTTTAATTCCAGCACACAAATCAGTTTCTCATCTTATTTTTCCATCAATGACAAATAGAAAATAATAATTTGGAAGCACATGGACTAACACACGTGACACTCAATTGTCCACACGTACAAACAAGACAAATTAATCTCTGAGCTTTGATATTTAAAATTATCGTTTTGGAGAATACCCAAAACGCAACGCAACATTTGATTGCCCTCTCCCCTCCATCTCTGGACTCCATCCCCTCTCTGGTTGCCACCCCTTGAGTTTCTTGTTGCTTTTGAATCTTTTTTTTTCTCGTGATTTTTTCATCCAATCGGATTCTGATTCAGTTTTGATCAGCTTACGTTATACTTATCAGGTTAGAAGGAAGTAGTTATAGTAGAAAGCACTAAACTCTAAGACCATAGCCAACATGCTTTTCATTGGCGCTCTCTACTTTCTTTTTCTTTAGTTTTCAACTCCGCCTACATCTATCTTTTCATTTTTTTCATCTAGATGTTGAAGGCTCTCATGCTCATCACCGTCTACTCTATTGGTGTTCTCTTCAAAAAGAAGAATTTCAAGAACGAGACGATGACCAATAATATGCTCTCCATTTCATTCGATGTTGGCTTTGACCACGAACGTTGCTAGAATGGTGAAAGACTGGCTCCTGATTGCATTTTCGTGGTTGATGATTAAAGATATCGTTATGTAGGTGAATCTAATTGGATATGGGTTGGTGTTCTTGGGCGAAAGGAGAATCAAATGCAATTTTGGAACCTTATATTCGAAACTAATTTATCTTATTTGCACAGGTGGACAATTGACTGTCATATGTGTTAGTCCATGTTTTTATGTAAGTATATTGAGGAAAAAATAAGGTAAAGGACTTATTTGTTTGGCAGAATTAAATTTGAGAGTATTTTTTGTGTATTTTAAAAGTTGAGGAACTAAAATATCCAATTTTAAAAATTTCAATGACAAATTTAAATAATTACTCTAAAAAAAATAGTTAAAAAAGACTAGAGTCTGGCAATTCAGATTCATTCTTCAATAATATACACTACTTTTCTTCTCTTAAATTTTTTACCAAACCAAACATAAATATAACTAATTTGATACTAAAATAAAATATTTGTTTTTAAGAGTTAGTCACTTCCAAATTATGAAATTATTTTTGGAGAATCAACCTACAATTTTACACAAGAGAATATATATGTATATACATGCACTTACGAATTAGCGATGTGGTTGAGGAGATCATCGTCAGCAAAATGGTCGATGCTTATATCCACCAAGAGACCACAGCTGCGTTCGATGGTACGGCGGCACAGCGAACGATACTGGTAATCCATGAATTTGGGAACCCCGACGCGCATGTTGATCACGCGCCACGTGTAGGGATCCTTGCAGATGGTCCGCCAAAGCATGCACACCCGCTGGGCGGTGGTGAGAACCTCTATGGCTCCGAGTTTCTCGAAGATGATAAGAGTCAGTTCCATCGGAAGATGAAGCCAGTTCCTACTACTCCTGGGTTCTTGGATTCGCAATAATGGATTCGTATACCAACTGAATGGTGGAGGCGATGATACTGCTGTAAACAAGAGGCGTTGGAATTCCCCTTCCATCGCATCACTCAGACAACTATAATGCATTTTTCTTTTTCTTGTATGCAAATAATAGGGATTGATTATTCTTTTTCTTCTTTGTTTTTGGTGAGAAAACAATGCATTTTGAGGATTCTAATTTTATGCCGTCAAGATGCAGGTTATTATTGCAGGACGTTAGGGTTGATTCTGCTGCTTGATGCGATAGAACAAATAATTAAATTTCAGGTTTGTTAGATAGACAATAACTTTTGTAAATAATGTGAATAATGTGCTTTAAAATTGATCTAATAAAATAAAAAAACACTCTATCCCAAGTTATATCTTAAACCCTAACATTAGGATAATCATCCGCATACCTAATGAATTCAACATCCAACCATATAAGTAAAAATAATCAACATAATCATATGCATACCTATTTAATTGAACATCCAACATATCCATTGTTTACATTATTTAGTATTTTCATTGTCTACCTATACTTTTCCATTAAATTTTGGTGAAAACTTGCAAGCAATTGAGTTCATGTGAAACTGATATTTGAGAACTCTTAATTGATATAATAAATTTGATTAAATTATTATCGAATAATTTTTAACTATCAACTTTACATAAAATAACTACACGTGAGTATTTACCTTAAATAACTGTTAATTTAAAAAATTTCATAAATATTAACAATTTTTAGAGAGAGAGGAGAGAAAGAGAGAGAGGGGGAGGGGGGAACACCGAGTGGGGTAGAACTAGGATTTTTCAGAAAAGAGATCCAAGGATTTGGAATCGAGAAGAGTACCAACGCTTGAAAAACGTGTCTTTTTTAGTTTTTGTTAACAATCTGCCGAATGATATCTCGAAAAATGAATTATTTCACTTATTCCATTGGACAGGACGAATCAACGACATTTATCTGACTCAAAAGGTGAAGAATGGAACTGTGTATGTATTTGCGTTTATACGGTATACAACAAAAGGAGGAGCGCTGAAGGCCATAACTGAGATGCACCATACGAGAATAAGAGGTAAGATTATCTCCGTCGGTGAAGCCAAGTACAGAAGGGCTACGGGAGAGGAGAACACTGGGATACATAAAGGAGATTGTGTAAGAACAGCGGATGCGGAAAGTAAGGAACTTCAGAAGGGTGAAAGTTCTACAAGAATAGAAGAAGTAAAAAAGATAAAACCCGCCAAGGACAGTCAAGGTAATGGGTGGGCGAGGAAGGTTGAAGTGCCGATAGCAAGAGAGAATTTCGAGTGGCTGATGAGGAGTCTAGTAGGCGGAACCACAAGTCCCATTAACTTCAAATCATTACGGAGAGCTATCGTTAAGAACTTTCCTCAGGTTGCTGAAGTCAGGGAGCTTGGAGCCTACAAAGCCCTACCAGTGTTTGATTCTGTGAAGAATGCGGAGGAAGTGTTTACTTTCAAAACGAATAGCCTCTTACAATTCTTCGACAGTATACGGAGATAGGAGGAATCTGAACGTAGTGAGACTAGGAGAGTATGGTTAGAATGTCACGGAGTGCCTTTACATGTTTGGTCAGTAGAGACGTTCAATACGATAGGCGGTTTATGGGGAGAAGTACTCAAGTGTGATGATATGACAAAATCTGCTTTATCCTTCAGTGTTGGCCGCGTGTTAATCGATTCCTGTGTCTTTGATGTGATCAATGAATGGATCCATATCACGGTTGGGACTAGTGAATTCGATGTATTTGTAAAGGAAATAGGACATGAAATATATGGAGACGACTGTGTTTTGGAAAACGCAAGCGTGAAGTTAATAGGTACAAACGAAAGTACACCGACCGGCAAAATGGTGTCGATGATGGCGGCCTAGGATCCGGCGGCTAACCTAATCAGGACACGAGCTAATGATGGTGGTGAGAACAAGGATACAACGGTCATAACTGATATTCTTTTGATCGAGTGCAATCAACATAATTCAATGGCATTGATGAGGCAACGGATGTTGGATCCAATCAAAATTAATGCATGCAATGAAATGGCTGATTTTGGGGAATCTGATGATTGCATAGAAGCTGAATCAGAGAACACGGTTACACAGATATGCTTGGGAAAAAGGAGTGGGGCCAAACACGTGGAGACAAGCTTCCACGGTGGGAATATGATGCATGTGAGTCCACAAAGGAAGGAGGCCCACAAGGCTTCAAACAAAGCAAGTCATCAATTGGGAAATCTGAACATTGAGCCTGTAGAAGATATTGGGCTTGGGAGGCTGCTGGTTGGAGTCCATAGGAAACAAAGACACGGTCTTGAAGGAAAGCCGGATGGGAGGAACCTGCAAAGCGGAAGGGAGTTTGGGCCGGGTCGGTTGCAACGCAAGACCGGGTCTGGGGAGGAGATCGGTGGTCCAGTAATGGAGGAGGACCGCGATGATTGCTGCGCGGCGTATCCTTCAGCAGAGGGCGTGAACACTTGTGGAGCGCATGATGAAGGATGCCCGCTTCCCATTGCGTGGAGAAGAGGCGATGTTAGTGGGCCAGGCAAAGAAGCGGAGGAACGCAGCCATGGCCCGAAGCAACACAACCGCGAAGGAATGAGCACGGTGGAACAACAAAAGAGGGGTGGTTTTGAGGACGAACTGGAAGTAGAGGAGGTTGGTTACGATCCAGGAAGGCGAGCCGTAGATGGAGAACAACGCCTGCTGGTTCAAGGAAGGGATGGGAAGGGGAGCGGGTTGGAAGAGATAGAAGGGAATGATGAAGGTGTGGGAAGACGACGTGACTGGCCGGTTTACAGAGGATGCTGGCTCTGAAGCAGAAATTGGAAGCGTAAGACCAGAATCTGATCAGCGGGATACCCAGGCAGGATAGATATTAGAAAACAAGGAAACATGGAAGCTAGCAGTGGAGTCAGGTGCGGTCTATGACGATGAAGAAGATATCATGGCGATTCTACAGAGTCAAAATGAAGCCATCGCAGCAAAAAGAAAGATGGCAAAACAAAAGGAGAAAGCTAGGAGGAGTAGGCCCAAACAACATAACAAGGTGTGTAGCAATTCGTTTAAATGATTTATAGTTGTTGGAATGTTAGAGGCTTAGGAGGGTGTGGAAAGGTGAGTATGGTGAAAGAGTTGAAGAAGAAATTTAGGTTGAATATGCTAGGTATAATAGAAACAAGAGGGAGGTGGTGACCAAGTTTGATGTTGCACGCTTGTGGGGGAGTGATACGGTGGGTTGGGACTCTGTGGAATCAGTTGGCGCCTCTGGCGGTTTGTTGTTAATGTGGGATAATTTTTTATTTAAACGTACGAAGTGCTATAAAGGAGATGTTGGCTGTGTGTTGAAGGTGTGCTGACAAAAAATAATTTTAATTGTGCTTTCTGCTTGGTATATGGTGCACATATTCGGAGTGAGAAACAGGTGATGTGGGAGGAGTTAAGTTACATTGCGGGTCTATGTCAGGTTCCGTTTTGCTTCATGGGAGACTTTAACGAGGTACTACAGTTGGAAGAAAGAAAAGGCGCTGTTAGTTTACCGGCATCTGCGGAGGATTTCAAGGAATGGGTACAGGACTTACAGTTAGTAGATTTACCGTTATCTGATCGGAAGTTCACATGGTTTAGAGGTTAGTCTTGTAGCCGTATTGATAGAATACTCGTCAGTGTGGAGTGGCTTGAGGAGTTCCTAGATACTCGTTTGAAAGGAGGACCGAGAGGCCTGTCAAATCATTGCCCATTGATTTTAGAAGATTCTAGACTTTGTGTGGGTCCGAGACCTTTTCGCAGCTTGGATTCTTGGTTTACGCATGACGGGTTTCTGAAGTTGGTAAAGGATGAGTGGAGGCACTTGGGAGATGATATATTCACCAACAAGCTTAAGGCGTTGACAGTACCACTGAGAAGATGGCATAAGGATAAGTTTGGAGACATGGACAGCAGGATAAAGAAGTTTGAGGAAGAGATTAAGAAAATTGATGATTTGGTTGGTGCTGGTAGCTATGATGGAACAATGGAGGCTAGACGAAAGGCTCTGGTGACTTGCTGTGCGAAGTGGTATGTCAGAAAGGAGATTCATTGGAAGCAAATGTCCCGCTCCCAACATGCTCGAGATATGGACAAGAACACTAGGTACTTCCATAACTTGGCATCGGCAAGAAGGAGGAATAACAGAATTGATTCTCTAGTGATTAATGGAAGGCTAGTGCGAAATAAGGCTAGAATAAAGACTGCGATTCTGGTCTGAGCATCAATTTTGAGAAGTCGAGCCTAATCCCGGTTAACTACGAGCAGGAATGGGTGATAAATATGTGTGGTTTGTTGGGATGTGCAGAAGCGGCGTTACCTGTACGGTACTTAGGAATCTCCCTTGGTGCTAACCCTCGGTTGGTGAAGACCTGGAAACCAATCATAGACAAGGTGGAAGACAAGCTGAGCCTATGAAAAGCTAGAACTCTCAACAAAGCGGGTAAGTTGGTCCTCATAAAATCTGTTCTCAATAGCCTGCCGATTTACTACTTAAGCTTGTATAAGATGCCAAAGGAGGTTGCAGAAAAGATAATTGGACTACAAAGAAGGTTCTTATGGAGTAAAGAAGATGGGAATAGCGGGATACCAATGGTGAGATGGGAGGTAGTTCAAGCTCCGAAAAAGCTAGGTGGTTTGGGGATGGGAGATGCTTTAATTAGAAATGCGTCGCTTTTTTTCAAGTGGTGCTGGCGCTTCTCGAAGGAGGAATGCCCGCTTTGGAAGAAGGTTGTTTGCTCCTGTAATCAGTTGGACCCAATTGTAATGTTGTCAAGGCAACCTTTGCCATCAAAAGGGAGTCCGTAGAAAGATATCTGTCAGCTCAATATTAAGGAGCAGCATATAAGAAATATGATTATCAGTGGCTTGTCCATGGAGGTGGGAAACGGCAGAAGCACTCGTTTTTGGGAGGATGCTTGGTTACAAGGTGGATCGTTGGAAGTTTGTTTTTCGCGACTCTTCTCGGTTTCAAATCAACAAGGATCTGTAATAGGGGACTGTGGGTTTTGGGATGGGTTAGAGTGGGTGTGGAACTTCCAGTGGAGGAGAGAATTCTTCCAATGGGAGTTGGAGATACTCAATCAACTCTACGAGCAGTTACGGGCTGTAAGTTTGTCGGTTGATAGAGAGGATTCAATGGTCTGGAAAGGTATTTTTTCCACTAAATCGTTTGTGCAGGTGTTGCAGAAAGAGACCCTCCCAATGGACATCACGAGTTACAGCTTCACTAGTTCCATCTGGAGAGGCTTGGTTCCTCCAAGGGTTGAACTATTTGCATGGTTTGTCTTAGTAGGCAGGGTTAACACGAAGGAGAGACTGACTAGACTAGGCATTATTAATCATAATGACAATATATGTGTGTTATGTTACAATGACATAGAATCAGTGCATCATTTATTTTTTGCTTGTGAGTTTACTTGGCAGGTTTGGTGTGCTTGGTTGATGGGTGATGCTAGAGCATGGGTCATTCCGGGGACTGGAAAAGAGTTCTTTGAGAGCTGGACTGGAGTACCAGGTGGCAAGTATGAGCAAAGGAAATGGCTGACAGGATTCTGTGCGGTTGTCTGGAACATTTGGTTGGAGCGTAATAGTAGAGTTTTTCAGAGCGTACAGACAAGTGTTGAAGGAGTAAAGATTAGGTCTTTCTTGAGCTACAGGGAATGGTGTGGAGTTGATCCGTTTGGTTGTTGATGGCAATGCTGGAGATGACAACGGATGCAACCATTTTATCTATGCTTGTCTTATGTTTTGTTATACTGTGTTTCTTTATGCTCCACTTTATTGTGTTGAGCTCCCTTTGTTAAAAAAAAAACTGTTAATTTGTTAAACAATTTTAGAAACAAGTATGCTACACATACAAGCCTTTTCGGCTTACAAGTCTTACAAGTTGGCACAAGCCTAACAAAACACACGCGCATTACACTCCCACATTAAAGAGTAAATACACGCACGTTACTCAACCACTTCCCATTTCCAAAGCGCGCTACTCACCATTATGAACGACTCTTCTTCTTCTTCCTCGATGAAAACCACAACTGTCATTTTTCTTCGCGTTTTTCCTCCTCCTCCTCTTCTTCCTTCTTCTTCTCCTCCTTCTTTGTGTTTCTCCTCCTTTTTCTTCGCGTGTTTCATCTTCATCATCGTGTTTCTCCTCCTTCTTCTTTTGATTTTGTAACATTATGTATTTTTTTTCTTTGTTTGATTTTTTCCTCCCAAAAAGAAGAAGATGAAGAGGAGGAAGAGGAAGAGTTCTGAATTATGCAGAACTCATCAGAATAAAAATACACCCAAATTTGCTGCAGATACAGAAATAAGTTATGTTACGTGTACACTAAAATCAGCCACCAAAGTAAGCAAAGACCACTACAAGAAAATAAGCTTTTTGCCACGCTTTTAAAGCGTGCCGAAAAGTACTAAAAAGCGTGCCGATAGCTTTTCGCCACGCTTTTTGAGCTATCGGCACGCTTTTGAAAGGGTCACATCTGCCAGCGTGCCGGTTGCTCTATCGCCACGCTTTTATAGATCTATCGGCACGCTTTTCTTTTGGCCACGCTTTCAACTCATGCCACGCTTAAAAGCGTGGCCATAGATGTTAATCTATCGGTACGCTTTTAAAGCGTACCGAAAAGTTCACATATCGCCACGCTTTTGAAGCGTACCAAGAAAGTTGGTTTTGGCTACGCTTTGAAAGCGTGCCAATAGAACACATACAGCCATGCTTTTAAAAGCGTGGCTTTCCCACTAAAGCCTTTTGCCACGCTTTCAAAGCGTGGCCTATTCCTTTGTCAAATTAAAAAAAAAAAGAAAATTAGAATGCATAATAATAATTAAAAAATTACAATTCTATAATAATTATTAAAAAGAGAAAATTAGAATGCATAAGAATTGATTTTTTATTGATTTACATGAATTATGTACATGCTATAATAATAATTTAAATTAAAACTGTAATATTCCCAAAGATATGAAGGATGAAAAACCAAAAAGTGATATACATCAGAACTATGATTAACAAAAAGTTGATGTGGGAAAAACTCTTGCTACCATTTGCTTTAAAACTCTGTGTGTGATTGTGGCTCTCATCATCCTGCAGATATCATCAAAAATTGTTTAGAACATAAGTTGACACTATATGTAGTAATTATAGACCTATTCTATTAATTTCAGCATAAGCAAAAGCAACACAAAAAAGTGAAGAATATACAAGTTAAAATAAAGTTCACTGGTATAATCCAAAAGACATTAATCCCTCTCTAGTATCTAGAAAGAAGAAAATTGATTTGTAAATCTACCACCCCCTCTCAATAATGAACTATGCACAGAACAGTAACGATATGAAAGAACTTCATCTAAAGTAAATTTGCATAATTTCAAACCCTAATCTCAAGTAACAGTAAGAAAGCACAAAACCAACCACATTCTGAATACAATAAAACAACATTACAATTTCCCCCTTTTAAACTCCTTATTCATAGTTTCATAGCAAATTGCTGCACCACACTCAAACAACACATCAAGCTAAGCTATAAACACAAATGGAAGTATTTACCCAGTATCAATTTCAATCATCAACTGGTAAAATGAAAGAACTGTTAAAGAGTAAAGACATAAGTGAGTTTCAATTCAAAGCATGCTAGTACACCACAAAAATACAAAACTAACAAGCGGACCAAAAAATGAAAATAACCCGAATAATCCCATGAATCTGAACTATTTAAATATAATTACTGCAACCAACTACTAATAGATATCTGTCCAAAAAAATTTAGCCAAAGTTGAAATGAGATGTTTGGGTTCAAGGTTCCATTAAAGGAGACTAGAAGTCAAAACAAAAGGCATATATCTTAAAATAGAAACAAGGAGACAAACATAGAAGCCACACCAGCAAAACCACAATCAAACTCGTTAAAAAAGTGATTAGGAGCCGTAGCATCATCCATCAACCCCAAAATAAATCAAATCAAATCAGAAAATTAAAAAGTTGAAAAAGAAAACAAGCTTATCATCGTAGAAGAAAATATACTCCATCAAGCAAACAATACAAAAAATTAATATGAATAAAAAATAAAAAATAAAAAATAAAAAAACATTAGTTATAACAATTAACAAAAGAATAAACAGAGAAATTAGGTTTGAAAAACTGAAAGCGGTGGTGGTGAAGAGTGGCACCTGAAGCAAATTTTGAAGATATGAATCACCACATTTACCAAACTTCAAGGCTGGTCAATCATCAACTCCTTTGCACAAACTCCTTTGAAGATATGAATCTAAGAAGAACAGATTAAGAAGTTTCATCCACCTAAAATATTAATATTATGCAGAACAAATCAAGAAGCAAAACTGCAGTAGTCTAAGCTCGATTTTTTTCTGCAGTCTACAAACAGTACTGAATAGTAGTAATACCTCAATGCTATTGGCAAATATCATCAAAAATTCAAGAGAGAAAAAAAATAAAAGAAACTCATTTGAGTCATGTAAGGTGACTTCTTCTATATGGAACAAATCTATATGGGATTTAAGATTGTCACTCTGTGTCTCCCTCCACTTTGAAGGAGCACCTCCTTAGAGTTTTCCAACTTTAGTATTTTGCAGTTAGAGTTTTCCAATGTTGTTGTAAGACTGAACACTCAAAATGGATTTTCATATTAATATCACATCATATATATCTCGGCTCTTTGTAAGTATTTGATAAGTTTGTATATTTGATATAATGATTGACAAATTGAACTAAGTATTTGCTTAATTATCATTAAGGCTTAATCCATTCATAGTAACTCCAGAACTTTAACAATATGGACAAAATGGATTTTTCAAAAAAAAAAAAAGGAAAAAACCTTGAAAACGGGTGTTTCGTATTAGCATTTAGCAAGAATGCATAATAAAAGAACAGTGCATTTTAATTCATTTTTATACATCAGCATTTTGATTTTTGAGAACGTATAAAATTCGAAAAACACATTGTTATCTAAACAAAATTTGAAAACACTGATTAAGTTCTTTTCAAGAGTAGGAACATGTAATAAGTTTTTCAAAATAAAAATCATGTTAGCAGTAAAACAGCACAACTGAGCACTAACCTTCGAGCAGCACGGCGAGCAGAACCTCGAGACAGAGGCGAGCAGAACCACGAGACAGAGGCGAGCAGCTGGTTGCGGAGGAGTTTTGTGATTTATTTGTAATGGAACTCCCTGGAGAGAATACAAAAGAAAGAAATCACAATCAACTTCGAAAAACCTGAACGAGGCATAATTTGAAGCTGAAAAGAAACTTGAATACCTAGCAATCTGCATTGCTATTGGCATTTTTTATTCTCTGCCTCAGTGCCTATTGGCATTTCATATTATTTGCTCTTTTCTATCACCTTTCAGATCCAGAGAACCAGGACCTTCCCCCTTGTACCTATAATTTAGTACACAAAACCTAACCAAACCATATCTATCCCTTAGGTGAATTGAATTTTCTTTCTCTTTTTCATCAAAATCCATTTTGTCTATATATGAAGCATTAAATGTCAAACATTACTTCTATAAACCAAAATAAGATTCTTTAGGCGGCAAGAATAAGTTCAGAGCCAAAAAGGGTGCATGAATATAATAAAGTACAGAAATCGGAGTTAATCACATGTTATAATTAATCATGAAAAAAATTATATCCTAAATAATGCATGTTAGGTATAAATAATGCATTCGACTCAACATCTTATTCACACCTTCTCAAGGCTCAAATGTAATTTATGAAATGCCCAACCGTGATTATTCAATGTGACTTTCTTCTAGGTCTATTTTACTTCAACAATATTATTTAAACAACCAAAACTCAGCATAATAAACTTAAATCAAGAGAAAGGCACACAAGGAGTCGAAAAAGCTTATAGTCATTTCTTTCCAAATTTATGAGGAGAAGACAAAACCTATGCTCTCGTAGTCTTGTGGCAACATACAGCAAAAGTAGTGTGTATGTGATCAATGATTATTGGTTAAAAGGAAAGAAAGAAAACACATATTCATCACAGGTAATACAAGGTCATATTACACCTGCAGCATTGTTTTAGCCAACAGTGAGCACTAACGAAATGCATTAATACTCCTAGCACTGAGAAACTATGCAATTAAACAAATACAGATTCATAAAAATTAATTAGAGCTACATTCAAGCCAGAAATAACATCAACAAAGAAAAGTAACAAGTTAACTTTCCTTCCACCAGTGGCTTTGCAAGCAGTTTACAACTTGGCTTTAAGGCCATCCATCAGCTTGTCAATTCTGTCAACACCAACAAAAATAAGGCACATAGTTATGCTGAAGGGGATTAGTTTCCTTCCTTGATAATTGAAAGGTGGAATACCATTGGAAAACCACTAAACAAATAAATAAATCACTGATTAAACTTGATATTATGCTGAAGGGGCCGAGCAATTTACCTATTGCTTTGCCTGAAGTCATAACCATAACCAAGCAATGTGGTTCCTTTCTTGTAGCCACACCCAACAAGCATGTCAATCATATCATGGAAATGATACACCTCGGTCAAATGTATACATTTCGTAAGCTACAACAACATTTCACATAATAGCAGAAAATCAAGTCAAATCACTTAATTAAAATTTCCAAAAAATAACAAAAAATAAAACAGGCTATGTTGAACTGTTGATTATTGGTTTAATCAATTAACAATTGAATAAATTACCAAGGATGGGTCTAGAATATCAATTGCATAGAGGCCATGATCATCTTCAAGGACCACAATATCAGATTTCTGGTCAAGTGTTTCAGTGTAACCCGAAAAGTTGAACACAATCTGACTCGGAATCAAAACTAATCAAGTTTATCAGAACATAACATGTATCGTTTTGAGTACAAATTTGAAAATTTTACTCTAAAAACAAGCTGATAGAATCACGAATTGAAAAAGCACATGAATTTCACCAATTGAAACCACAAACAGAAATTACTAAAAAGCAGCATTCATCAGAGATACACGCATTCAAATAATAATAGCAAGAAGTGAGATTAGGATGAAGAAAAGAATACCTAACAATATTCCTGTGCTGCGTTTCCATGAGGAGAGAATCTCGCGAAATGCGTGCTAGGAACGCCTTCATCCTCCTGCTCAAGGCGAATCTTCCTGAGAGCGATGGTCTCGTTGGTAACGCGGTCGGGAGCCTTGTAAACGACGCCGTAGGTTCCTTCCCCAATCTTCTCAACCTTCTCGTACTGCAATGAATGAAGTAAGCAAAAAGTGATAATCGGAATATGAGGAAAAAGAGAGAATCGGTGAATGAAGTGAGGATTAAAACTAAAATGCGTAGAATCAGAAATCGTGAATGAAAATGGAAGAAATTAGGGTTTACATTTCATCTTGCGTGCAGTGGGGGAAGCGCAGGCGGAGCAGCGACTCTTCTGGAGGTGAAAGCTGCGGTGGCCGCACCTCACACAGAGGGTGTGAGTCTTGTTTCTCCTCTTCAATTGACTCGTGGTACTTCCTCTTCTTCTCCGAAGCTTCGATTGCGGAATCGGCGGAGGGCTTCTCCTCTAAGGTTTTCCTCTTCCTCTTCTCCTCGCCGATGGAGGTTCCGAATCTAACGAGGGTGCGTGGACGGAGCAGAGCCGATTCCTAGGTGTGTGACGGAGCAGCGTTGATGGTGTGAGAGACCGTTGAGAAACAACTAGGGTGCGACACAAAGAGGGCTGGGTGTGAGGGTTAGACGAAGGCGAGCTGGGTGGTGCGACGGTTATCGCAATCGGCAGTGATGAACAGTGCCGCTGGGTGCGACGGCTTCTAGCTAGGGTTAAAAGTAGAGATGTGGTGAAGTGTATGTATGAGCTTATCACTTCTGCTAGGTTAAACAAAAAGTTTAAGTGTGAGAAAAAAAAGGTGGAAAATTAAAATTTTGGGGGAGACTTCTATTGGTACGTTTTTGCAGGGTGCTTAAATAAGTATGGAAATTAAATTTTGGGGAGAAAATTTTATCGGTACGCTTTTGTAGGGTGCCAAAATAAACACAGCATATGGGCACGCTTTAAAAATGTGACTATTAGAAGACAAACTAGCCACGCTTTTTAAGCGTGCCGGTTACTCTCTATGGCCACGCTTTTCAAGCGTAGCAAAAAAAAAGCGTGGCCAAATTTCAAATCAATGGCCACCCTTAAAAAAGCGTGCCGATTTATTTCTATGGCCACGCTTTTCAAGCGTGACAAAAAAAGCGTGGCCAAATCTCAAATCAGTGGCCACCCTCGCAAAAGCGTGCCCATAGACCACTTTTGGGCACGCTTTAAAAGCGTGGCAAGAAAAAAGGGTGCCGACAGGCCTTTTTTCTTGTAGTGGACTGCAAAATACACCATATTAAAACAAGCATAAACTATAGAATGCAAATACAACTATAAAACCATCATAAAAAATAACAAAACCAGATTCATGAATCATAACTAAACAGAAACTAAAACAATTCAACTAAAAGAATAAGACAATTCACCCTCCGTCAGATGAAAAGTAATAAACTGTAAATACACCCAAACTTTTATAAAAATACACCCAAATATTCTTGATCTACACCCGAACGTCTGATATAAAATGGACAAGATTATATTAATTCTAATCAGAACTAGTACATTAGATTCAATTCAAATAAGGAAGAATTAACAGCAAATTTCACAGGCAAGATTCACGCACTGGTTCATCTGATAATCTGAAGTTAAATTATCCATTATCTTCAAAAACGATTTCAAAGCTTGATGTCAAAAAACAATGGAAATCAAGAATAACGAAGAAAGAGAACAGAGAGAGAAAAGCACGTAAATGAAGAAGGAGAAAGAGAAGGCAAGAAATTCGAAAAAGGAAACGGAATCCTTTCAAAAATTAAAAATCTGTTAGAGGCGTGTGAAACATATGTGCATAACAAGCGCATTTGAGTGTAATATCAATTAAAGAACTTGTAAGACTTGTATAGCAAAATTACTTGTATGTAGAGATTAATCCTTTTAGGGAAAAAAAAAACAAAGTATAGAAAATTAATTGTTAGTTTGTCTATATTAGTTAATTTTTTAACTTTAAAATTTTCATTTAAAAAAATTTAAATTTAAAATTTAAAATTTAATACCTAAAATCTAAGATAAATAAAATAATTTTTAAAAAATTAATTAATATTAGTTGAAAAAATTAACCTTCTAGCATTACTCTTTAAAAAAATTGTATAGTTATATTCAGTAAAGTAAAATAAATGTTTGTTTAATAGATTTGATGATAATAAAATAGAAAATTCAATTTACACAAAATTAAAAAAATACTAATTTACAAGACTTAAGTTATAAAATAATCTTTTAAATTAATTGCGTACACTAAAATAATTTTAATTATATTAATTATATCCATAAAATCAACATAAATGCACCATAATCACATTTACTTTCACCTTTATCTGAAAAAAGGAATATATAATCACAAATTAGTATACAAAATTTCACTGTCATTTAATATTCAAGTCAAATTAAAATTAAAACAATTTCACATTCAAATCAAATTAAAAACATACGGCAGAAGAAATTTGACAAACAACGAAAAAAAAGTTAGACGAATTAGGGGTGTCCATGGATCGGATCGTATCTGCAGATCCACGGTAAATATTCGCATCCGATCCAAAAAAATGCGGATACGATCCGATCCGCACCCTTTGCGGATCGGATCGCGGATATCTGCTCTACATCCGCGCATCCGATCCACAGATCCGCACTATAATAATTAAAAAATAAATAAATATATATATGTTTGGTATTATATTTACTTGTTTGTATGTTTTAGTTAGTAATTATTATTCATATATTGTATTATTTTATTTTTGTTATTTAGAGAGAGTTTGATTAAAAATATTTTAGGAATAAATAAGTTTAAAAGTATGAAAGAAATATTTTTATCGAATTCTTTTACATAGAAATATGATTAAAAAGAGAAAGTTTAATTATGCGGATATATCCGATATCCGATCCGATCCGATCCGCAAATGTGCGGATCAGATCGGATCGGATCCGGCACTAAAAAGTGCGGATATCATATCCGATCCGATCAGATGAAACTTGTGCGGATCGGATCGAATTTTCGGCCATATCCGATCCGATCCGATCCGCGGACACCCCTAAGACGAATACACTCCCACTACACACTCACACTCAATACTAAAGGATTTTCACTGTTTAGGTTCCGTTTAGGTAAACATCTTAATTAAATTTCTTTTGAAAAAATAGTTTAAATAATAAATGACTATATTAAAAGTATTTTATAAATAAGTTATTTTGTATTTGAATTTTTAGTTCTAAAATTACTTATTTTATAAAAATGTGATAAAAAGTAGTAGTATTATGATAGAAATTATTTTTTTAAATTTTTTTATAAATTCTTAAATAACTTCTTAAAAAGTTACAATTTAATTTTAAAAGTTACACCAAATATTAATACTACTCCTTTTTATAAATAAAAAATTTAAAAAAGCTACTTTTAAAACTTCCCAAAAAAAATCTTAAAAAATCTCAGCGGCAAACAATATTCACGGCAAAAATGTATGAGAAGCTAATGGCAAATAAATAAAAAATAGCTGTATTTTAAAATTAAAATATGTTAAAAATAAAAAATATCAGTTTTAATTTTGTGCTACTTTTTAAATTATTTTTATTAAAAAAATTATTAAAATATTCATCAAAATATATTTTGATATTTTATTTTTATTAATATTTTTTTATAATAACATCACAAGAATATAAATTTTTAAAAGTTATATCAGTTTTATCTGAATATTAATTATATCCATAAAATTAACATAAATGCACCATAATCACATTCACTTTTACCTTTATCTGAAAAAAGAATCTAATAATCACAAATTAGTATACAAAATCTCACTGTCATTTAATATTCAAATCAAATTAAAAATAAAATAATTTCACATTCAAATCTTTATAATTTCACAACTATAAACCATTAAATATTAAACGATAATTATTTCAATAAATTTATAATTTCTAATAATACAAAAAAATTATAATTTTTAAATTTATAAATTTTAAAGATTTTATAATTATAAATTTATAATAAACATAATCATAAATTAAATTTTTAAAAACAAAATAATAAAACTAATATTATCTAAAACAAAATAAACATTATCCAAAACATATAATTAAACATCTTTAAATTTTTAATCAATCAAATATAGAACATAATCCAAAATATAATTTAGAATATTTTCAATTATCATCTTTATTTTTTTATAAATCAATAATATCATAAAAATTTATAAAAAAATAACCTTGACAAAAAAACACTTTGTCCCGCTGAAAATTCAGATTTGGCCATATGATATCTCTATCCGCCCCTACCTCCTCTTGTTCTTTTTTTTTTTTTTTTTGAAGAAAGAAAAAGCTCAACACGCGAGGATGGAGCAACAACTGGAAGTCAAGTAACAAAAATCTCAAAGAACAACACGTCAATGAACAACTCAAAAGTAAATCAATCTCTAGTCATCTTCGACATTGCCATCAACAACCAAAAGGTTCGCCACCACTCCACTCGTCGGAAAGTACCAAGGATCTATTTAAAATTTCCACCATACTTGAGCCTTGATTATTGAATACTCTGTCATTCTGTTCAAGCCAAATTTCTCAGATAACAGCAAAGAATCCAATCAACCACCGCTTCCTCTTATTCTTTCTTTGTGAAGCATTCGTCCAACTCTCAAATTATTGCTTTAGGTTATCTGGCATAGTCCATGTCCTTCCAAGAGTAAAAAGCCAAGCACACTACACCTGCCAAATGAGCTCAGCCAATAAACAGATAAAAAACAGACTTAACAGAGTGACACCATAAAACACACATATTAAATCTCCTCTTGTTCTTGAATTCAATCTTCAGAATAATAATTGTAACTCCTCTCCAAAACACATGCTTCTGAGGTCAATCTTGCTTGCCTTTTCTCCATGTTTTCTCCTCTTTTTGGATACAGTGTGGTGTTTTTTTCTCCGGCGAGATCTTTGAAGCGCTTTGAAATTATTAGTACTCTCTCACCTATGTCTTCTTTTATTTTTCACAGTGACCCATATCATATCTATATCCTCCCAAACCTCCTCGTCTTCATATTTTACTAAGGCAAGTTTGGATATTTTTTCATTCTTGATCCTAGCTTGAAACATGTGCCATTCCTCTACTAAAGCGTTGAAACCCCAATCTCTCATTGCCTCTTCGTAAGGTAGTAACGAACAAAACTCATAGTCAATTGTTGATGCACCTAGAATTGAAAGTCTAAAATTCATGATTCTTCCTTGCACCATTTCTATTATTATTTCTCTTTTCGTATCACAGTTGATACAGTGACGTAGATCTAGAGATTCCAGATGTGGACAACCGTTAAGAATAGCATGCAAACCATCATAATCCAACGTGCTTCCAAGAAGTTGGAGACGGCGTAACTGTGGCATGCTTCGTGCAATAGCATATGCATATTCATTATTGGTGCGGCGCAGCCTAGAAGAAATGTAATAATGATCAAGTGGGCGGTCGTAGTTGAATTTGAAGGTTTTTAGAAGAGGGCAAGCTTGACCAAAAGATTCCAAAAAACTTGGGGTAATACAATAGCAATGGGTAATATCAAGCTCCTTAAGCCAAGGACACTTTTTTGCCAAGTCACACAACACTTTTGGTGATATGCGGTAGTAGCACCGGTTAAGTCGTAAACGTCGAAGACGACTTCCACAACTGTATATAAAATCATCAATACAATCATAATTCATAACATTATTATCAAAAGGAATTTTATTATGCGTTATGATTAATAAAATTTATTATTTTTTATTAATGTTTAGATAATATTTTAAATTTAAAGTATTAAATTTTGGATTCTAAATCTATAATTTTAATAGTATAAAATTAAGATATTGATAAAGTGTTGATTAATATTAATAAAAAATATTTATTTTGTAACCATTTTTTATTAAAAGAAATAATTGATAAGAATTAAAATTAATTAATAAGAATAGAAATAAGACAAATAAATTTATCTTTTATAAGTATAAGAGAAATATACAAGCATTCTTTTTCTATTATTAGAAGTGTTTTGAAATGTGGTTTATTTAATTTTTTTTTTAATTTAGACAACTCACATTTATTTTAACATTGAAAAATAACAATTTGTTTCTTATTTTTTCTTTTTGTTAGACACATAAATTCTTCTATAAGAATTTCTGATAAAAAATAGCAAAAAATATTTATATATGAGTGATGTAACGTTAGTTTTTATGATCTGCCTTTCACATGTCTTACATGAATAATAACCATAATAGAAACTATTTTCGTTTATACAGTCATTCAAACCATTTTGCAAATAGATGATAATTATATAGGAGTATCTCAATAAAATGGTTATTAAAACTAATAAAGGGCAGGTCATATATATATATATATATATATATATATATATATATATATATATATATATATATATATATAAGTTATGTCATACATAAGTATTTTTCGTCATTTTTTATGAAAAATTTTTACAAAAAAACGCATGCAACAAATTATCATTTTTCAATCGTTAAATATAAGTTGTCTAAATCGTAAAAGAATAGAAAGTCAAAAGGGGTTTTTCCTTTTATTTAATACTATAGTACATATATTTGGTAAAAAAATTATTTTTAATAAATATAAATAATAATAATTATATTCAGTAAAATAATTTTTATAATTAAAAAAAATATTATATTAGATCTTTTAATTTTGATAAATATAATAAAAATAATTTTTTAAATATTTTTAAAAGTATCTTAATTTTTAAAAATTGTAAACACAAATATATATTTTTTATTTACTAAATATAATACAAAACAAAGTGTTAATAATACCTTGATAACTCTCTAATTAGAGTTATATTTTCATATCTTTTATGATGGTTTATGAATTTATTTTGTTAAAATTTAATAAAAATGTATAATTTAGTTTATCGTTTAACTAATATTATTATACAAATAAGGAGTGATATTTGTATAAATTTCAAATTATATTAAAGGTAAAATCAATCAAAAGAGACACAAATATGCATAAATTCAAATGCAAACTCGTAAATAATACAATTTATTTGGACTTAAACAAAAGAAAACATGCAGAAAATCAACAAAAACACACGATTTCTATCAAATTAAAACTGCAGTGTCATGAAAGTTAAGATAATCCAATTGCCAAATTGAGAATTACAATTAAATTTTATGAAAATTCAAAGATTTTCAACGGTCACAGTCACATTTTAATTTCATCAAACACATGCATGTTAAGAGTTGAAAATAATATATTTTTTATTCTATAGAAAGAAAACTCACTCAGAGTTTGAGGAGTTAATATTCAAATTGGCCCCTAAAATTTGACTCCCGACTCAATTTAGCCCTCAAGATTTCAATTGACTCTAATTGTACCCTGAAATTTTGACTCGCGCCTCAAATTGGCCCTTATATGGTTTTTCGTCACCGGAGAGCTGACCTGGCAATTTTAGATGACACCTGGCAGTCTCAAAACGACGCCATTTTACTGTTGGCGCCGAAATCCTTAGAAACGACGTCGTTGACATGAAAAAAGGGGTTAAATGAAATCTAAACATTAACCACTTCAAAAGTGAAACCCAATTGACCCTTTCTCTTCCTTCTCTTCCCGTCGTATACGTTTCCGTTAGAGAAGCGCCATGGGTGTCGCAGTAATAGAGGTTTGAAACTTTTCTTACTTGTTTCGCTCCCATTGTGAAGATTAATTACCTGGGAGTAATCTTTTGAAAAACAGGTTAGTAACAAAAACGCTGCTCTCAACTACCATGCTCTGTTTTTCTCAAAATATTGGTTGTGGGTTGTTTTTCATTTTTTCCACTCTACTTCATCAGTGAAACTTTGGGAGAATATGGTTAATTATGGTTGTTGATGATGATAGAGTTTTTGTTTGTTAGGGTTTAATTTTTTTGCATGTGTGTGACTGTGATCAACTGAATCGTTCAGTTCTTTGTCAGTTTGAGCAGTCTTTGATTCTTCGTATTCCATTTTGCTTTCATGTGTTTCCTGACTAATGAACACACCTGACAATTTTGCTTTCATGTGTTTCCTTGTTCTTTCTTGTACTATTATTTATAAGAGTACTGATATAGTAGAAACGGAGTACTGCATTATGTAATGATCATAATAAGAAATTAAGAATATAATTTTGATAAAAAAAAATCCTACTTTTATACATGAACTTTAAGGGTGTGATTACTAGTTGGAATATAATTTTGTTTAATGAACACACTTGACAATTTTGCTTTCATGTGTTTCCTTGTTCCTTCTTGTACTATTATTTACAAGAGTACTGATATAGTGGAAAGGGAGTACTGCATTATGTAATAATCATAACAAGAATATAATTTTGATAAAAAAAATCCTACTTTTATACATAAACTTTAAGGGTGTGATTACTAGTTGGAATATAATTTTGCTTAATGAACACACTTGACAATTTTGCTTTCATGTGTTTCCTTGTTCCTTCTTGTACTATTATTTACAAGAGTACTGATATAGTGAAAAGGGAGTACTACATTATGTAATGATCATAACTTAATAATTTTGATAAAAAAAATCTTACTTTTATACATGAACTTTGAGGATGTGATTACTAGTTGAAATCTTTGAGGGAAAGAATGACTTAATGATTAACGTGGAGTCTATTTTATTTCTCAAGAACCCTTCCCTTAAATTTTCCAATGAGTATTTTAACACGGCACTTGTTAAAAAGCAAAAAAGGCATATTCTTAAATGCTTAATATTTTTGATAATGCATGTGATAGTTTACTTTTTCGTACTTTCTTAATAAGTTTTTACGAGATTCATTACAAATTACTTATTTTTGTTGAGATGTGAACATTATATTGTTGTTCCATGCATAATTATTGTGCAGATTATTGCATTAAGTGGTACAGCAAATAAGCTGTTAAATGAGAAGTGAAATGAATTTTTTTTGTTTCTGGTGTCTGAATTACTCTGCTATTAATTATCCTTGTAAAAAGCATATAATCCTTTATGTTTAAGTATTTCAGATACTTGTGACTGTTAGTTATGTAATTGATTGTGTGAAGATTATAACTTTTTTGTTCTACTTTGGCAATCAGTTGTGACAAATCTTTGCCCTTTTATTCTCTTTTCTTTTTTTAGATAGGACAATGAGTTTCTCTTATTTTCTTTTCCACTTATAGATTAAAAATAATACTCATTGGTTTTAACAATAATTAAAATGCAGATCAAGCTGGTATGTTTTGTTGAAGGTTTCCCTGTTTATTATTATTATTATGGTTAAAGATACCTAGTGTCCTAGTCCCTATTCATTCTGGCCATTCATAAAGTAAAAGGAATTGTACTTGTTTTATTATATTTTGTGAAGTATTGGCAATGTTGGTAGTGTTGTATGGCATAATAGTTTGATACTTGAGCCAGAGTTGAATTTACTTTGATTAGCAAAGTTGTAATTGTATCCAAATATTGTTGATTTTACTTGATTTATTCTTTCATGTTTCATGATTAAGGATTGCATGAGACAGATTGAAATTAAACCAAATACCTTTAACAAAATATTCATGTTTTTTAATGGTAGTCAAAACAC
Organism: Arachis hypogaea; assembly: GCF_003086295.3. Classification (NCBI taxonomy): domain Eukaryota; kingdom Viridiplantae; phylum Streptophyta; class Magnoliopsida; order Fabales; family Fabaceae; genus Arachis; species Arachis hypogaea. The sequence continues at coordinate 149,029,648 of NC_092054.1, read as the reverse complement.
TTTTAATTGATTAAGTTGTTTAATATATTAGAACTAATCCCCAACTGAATTGTCTGTAATCTAAATTATTATTTTCAATTTATTGTAGTGTTATTTTTAATCATTGTGTCTCCTGAATCTTATTTATAGATGGATGAAGGTATAACGATTGTGTATCATCATGGAGGCAGTTTTGTCACCAAATCAAATGGCAGTTTGGTTTATGACAATAATCACACTGATGAGTTGACTGGGCTGCATGAGGACGTATTAGATGTATTTTCACTAAGAAACTACTACAAGATCCTAGGTTATGATACATGGTTGAGTGTTGGTGGCTTGTTCCTGGTAGATCTATGAAGAGTGGACTGCGAGCACTAAGTCATGACAAAGAGCTAGTAGAGATGTGCTTCTATGCAAAGAACAATGGGACAGTGCACATATACTATGAGCATGGAGTTTCTCAACCCATGGTAGAGGAAGAAGCATCTGAATTGATAGAGCTAACACCCAATGCCACTGAAAACGTTGTCAAGGGGACCACACCTAGCCCAAAGAATGATACACCAACCATTCTATCCCATATCAAATCACCCATCAACAGCACAAGTGAAGGCCCTTCTAAAGAGGCATCCAAGTCCCTACTAGCATCTGCTTCCATCCCCCTGGTGAAGGAGATACCCCAACCAAAACCAACACCTAAACCCACACTAAGCCCAGGCTAGCAACTAAGGAGAAAACTTAGCCTACACCTAAGCCCAAACATGCACCTAATGAGACACCTAAGCCCATACCCAAACCTACACCTAAGCCCAAGTCCACATCCAAACCAGCACCTTAACCCAATCCCACATCAAATACAATTAAGTCCATACCCAAGTCCGGGTCCAAACCCAATCCAACACCCAAATCAGCCCTCAAATCTAAAGACACTTCATCCAAATCAATTCATAGTGCAACAAGATCCTCTGCTAGACTAAAAGGAAGAGTAGTGGGACAAAAATAAGATACTGGCAGCAAGAAAACCTATATACGCCTCGATGACAATAATGGCAGTGACAGTGATTCACATGACTCGTACGAATCTGCAGAAGACAGCCTATACAAGCCTGGACCACAAGACAGTTCTACTGAATCAGATATTGAAGATGGTCTTTCGGCAGCTAGGTTGAGGGAATTTAAGTTAAAGCATGCTCCAGGTGCTGCATGGAAGAAGGGCAAGGAGAAAATAGTAGAAGAAGATGACGGTCTGGTTGTGGATCTGATGAAGAAGTAGATTGGGCGCAAGTGCTGGACAACAGAGAAAACAACCAAGAATCTTATGATACATATGATCCAATTCATGATGATTCTGATGGAAACGACTCTTGAAAGTCCGAAGAATTGAAAACCCCCCAAACTCAGATGACGAGTGGAGTGATGACGATGATGCTGATGATGTGCACCCAATCTTCTCTGAGGGTGGCCGATTTGGTGAACTAAAGCTACAAGTTGGAATGAAGTTCAGTAACAAGAATGAATTTATGGATGCTGTGAGAGAATTCACCATTCAAGAGGGTAGGGAGATTAAATTTAGAAGGAATGAGAGCTACAGAATCAGAGCTATTTGCAAGTGGACAACTGGAGAAGATGAGGATATGGTTAGATGTCCATGGGTTGCTTATGCATCCAGGGATTCTGAGGAGACATGCTGGCAATTAAAAACATTTAAGAATGAACACATATGTCCTAGGATGAGCAAAAACAGGGCAGCCAACAGGAGATGGCTTGCTGGAAAGTTGGTAAAGAAATTGAGGAGGTATCCGAGCTTAAAGCACAGTGAAGCTAAAGCATATTTCAGGAGAAGGTGTGACCTGGATCTAAACAAATCATCACTAACCAGAGCTTTAATGGATGCAAGAAATATTGTTTACGGTGATGCAGTTGCCCAGTATGGTTTGGTTAGAGATTATGCAGAAACTCTACTTAAGAGTAATCATGGTTCAATAGTAAAGATTGGTACATATCTTCAAGGGGATGATCCTATATTTAAAAAAATGTATGTATGCCTGGATGGATGTAAGAAAGGTTTTAAGGCTGGCTGCCGCCCACTGATCGGACTCGACGGAGCCTTCTTGAAGACTTGGTTTGGTGGACAAATACTCTCAGCAGTGGCTCAGGACGCCAATAACCATATATATCCAATTACGTGGGCAATTGTTGATGTTGAGAATAAAGAGAATTGGAGGTGGTTTTTGGACCTGCTGCTTGATGAGTTGGGTGACTACATGGCTAACAAATAACTTTTGTGTTAGACATGTAAAAGGTAAATGAGTAAATGTATTTGTATAATTAACATCATATATGCTGTGACGACTGTGATTAAAAAGATTTATTTGTATAATCAATTCATACTTGCTGTGAGGACTGTGATTAGTAAATGTATTTGTATAATCAATTCATACTTGCTGTGAGGACTGTGATTAGTAAATGTATTCGTTGCGAGGGTCTGTTTGACGTCACTTAATATATTTGGGGGGTCTGTTTGAGGTCACTTAATATTTTTTGGGGGTCTGTTTGAGGCACGATAATTGAAATTTCATGTGTTACTGGTTCATGGTTTGGCTTCAGCAGTAAAGGAGCTCATGCCCAATGTACACCATCGATTCTGTGTCTGGCATCTATGAAAGAATTTTAACAAACAATGAAAAGAGCAGGAGTACAGAGGACTATTAATGCAGCAACAGCTGTTGTTGCAAAAGAAAAAGGTTCTAAGGCTGGAGAGACTAGAGATCCAGCAAATGCTGCTACTACTAACACCCAAGCTGCTGAGATTAATGAAAATACTCCATTAACACCAGGGCAAGCTGTTGATGATGCAAATGCTTCAGAGATTGATCTCACCCAACCCACTTACTCACAGCCAAAAAATCAGGAACATGTAGTGATTGGTTTCTAATATTTGATTAACTGTTAACTAGTTTGTATTGGTTTATAATACATGAGTAAATATTAGGTAGATCCAATTGATTGATACTATTTGATAATATATTGCTTGGTTTTTATTGGGTTGTATTGGTCACTAATTCTGTTAACAATTTCACTAGGTCCCTCCATTAGACCCACCTCCACCTCCACAACAGGTCACAAGGCCTGACAAGCTGCAATCTAAGAGGAAAAAAACTTTCAATGTGGACCCAATGCAAGGAGCAAGTTCTAGGACAGCTTCACTCTTGGCAGAGTTTATGACATTCGTCCCCATCCCGGGCTTGAAATCACCAACAACAAAATAGAAAACGATTTGCAATGTTGATTGAAAGTTGTGTACAACATATTTTGTAGAGAGTATTTGATCAAACTATGCTCTTTTGATATTTTGTTACTATGTTATGTAGAGTAATCTGTTTTGGTTTAGGATATTTGAAACTATGTTATCTAGGGTATTTGAAGTATGATACAGATACTGCTATTGCTAATGCTATGATATTGACAATGATTAATGACTATGAATTACTTTATGAATTACTTATTTGTGGGTCCTCTGTCAATTGCAAGAACCACAAAAGGTTCTATTAGATTTTCTTTTGTCACTAATGGAAGTGCATACTACATATATAATTATCAGAGCTAGCTCTTGATCTTGTCTTCATATACAGACTCATAACAGCTTGACCGATTTGATCAAACTATGCTCTTCTGATACTTATTTGGTCATAAGTTATACCTCATCTTTTGTATAATCTCAGTTTTAAAGAATTTTTACAGGATATATCATTACCAAGAGAACATAAAATTCCATTTCTATTTTGTCATTAAATACATAACAATGCTTCATTCACATAACTGACATCACAGTTACATATATTTCATCCAAACTAATCCATAAGCTACAATCACAATTCCAAAAATAATAACAAACACAGACAACATAATATTTCACATTTTTAATATTCTAATTTCAGCTTCAACTGCACTAATTTTCCATCCCAGAAATATTTTCCAATGGTTTTCACTAACTGAACTTTTATTTCTGCCAACTATGGCTTATTCTTCTTCAACATCTGCCCATTTAAAAAAGCCGCACCATTTCTTACCGGTAGTCTACAACACCAAAACTCCAAAAAAAAAAATTGAGAGGGAGAACAACTACAAAACCAACAAGCATTTGAGAAATAAGACACACAATCAACTTGCAACAATTCAACCAACTCACATTATAGTTAGAGCATCCATAAAATGGTCTTTCTGAATTGGAATCCGTCCCAGACCACCGAAGAATAGGACGCAACCCACAACCGCACCAATGCGGAACCTTTCCACCTCTGTCACGGTGTGCGTTCTTCACCCAGCTACCATGCGAACGAGCTCTACTAGAGCTACCTGAGCCTTAGCTGCTGCTTCCCAACATTCTTCTCAACTCTTAGAGACACTCTTACGATTTGGGAAAATTGGGACTTCTAGGTTTTATTTAAAATTTTTAGGGGTTAAATTGATGCCTTCAAACATTTTGCCATGTCATCTAACTGCAAGGGTGTCAGGTGTCAACCAAAATCGACAGGTCAGCTTTCCGGTGACGAAAAACGTCGGAAGGGCCAATTTGAGGCCCAGGTCAAAATTTCAGAGTACAATTAGAGTCAATTGAAACTTTGAGAGCTAAATTGAGTTGGGGATCAAATTTCAGGGGCCAATTTGAGTATTAACTCGAGTTTGAGACATAAAGTTTTTGTCTTCTTGATGAGAAATACATTCATAAACTGAAATACATTCTAACAAAATAAAAATAAAAAATGTGCGTGTTTAATTCACTCGGCACAGAGAATCAATTAAGAGAGTAGCCAACTAAAATTAATTAATTAAAAAATAAGATATTTGTTATAAAAAAAAACACAACTCCCTACAACCCTAGTTTTTAAAATTTTAAATTTAAAAATACAAAAAATTAGCTTAAATTCACTTATATTATAGTTGGCTCCTTATATTTTTTATTAAAATATTTATTTATTTCCAAATTATGAGAATTTCTTTTCTAGAATCAATCTACAATTTTACACAATATATATTATAAACAAGCACTTACAAATTAGCGATGTCGTTGAGGAGATCCTCGGTAGCAAAATAGTCAATACTTATGTCCACCAAGAGACCGCAGCTGCGTTCGATGGTACGGCGACACAGCGAACTCAATTGGTAGTCCATGAATTTGGGAAACCCCACGACGCGCATGTTGATCACGCGCCACGTGTACGGATCCTTGCAGATGGTCCGCCAGAGCATGCACACTCGCTGTACACTGGTGAGAACCTCTATGGCTCCGAGCTTCTCGAAGATGATAAGAATGAGTTCCACCGGAAGATGGAGCCAGTTTCTACTACTCCTCTGTTCTTGGCGTTCTTGGTGGGGGCGGCGCAATAATGGATTCGTATACCAACTGAATGATGGAGGCGATGATTCTGGTGCAAACAAGCGGCGTTGGAATTCCGCTTCCATCGCATGACTCGGACAATGAAAATAAATTTCTCTTTTTCGTGTATGGAAATGGAAATTATGGGGATTTATTCTTCTTTTTCTTCTGTGTTTGATGAGAGAACGATGCATTTTGAGGACTCTAATTTTCTTCCGTCAAAATAAAGGTTATTATTGCAGGAGGTTAGGGTTGCTTCTGCTGCTTGATGCGCAAGACAGAACAAATAATTAAATAAGAAAAATGCTATATGGCCTTCAGCATCACAATTTATTGTTTTTGCTGATTTATTAGTCATTAATCTAATTTTTTTATTCTAATAATTTAATAATATATTTTATTAAATAATTGTTAATTTATTATACACAAATTAAAAAAAATAAAGTATAAAAATAAATTTTTAGATAGTCTATATTAATTAATATTTTAATTTTAAAAATTTGTATATTTTGAAAGATTTAAATTTGTGATTTATAATTTAGAATTTAATATTAAAAATTTATGATTTAAAATTTAAAATAAATAAAATAATTCAAAAAGTAACTGATATGGACTAAAAATATTAACTAATTGTATAATTATATCCAATAAAGTAAAATAAATTTTGATTAATAGAATTGATGAAATGGCTCCGCTAAGTAGACAATGGAGAATTGAATGTGAACAATGAATTGGAAATTTGGCCCATAAAATTAAAAAAAAAAAGAAAAACACTTCGTCTAAATTACCCATAAAAAAATCTCATTCAATAATTTAAAAATTTTAACCATTCAAAAATTTTAATAAGGACCTTCATTGGCGTTGCTCTTTTCCATACCAGAAACGAACGTCGCCGTTAGGCTCCACCTCGCCGTCGCTGCTTGGACACCCTAGTGAAAATAACCATCCACTTAAGGATAAAAATAATCATCCGCATATCTAGTGAATTGAACATCTAGCATATTTTAATTGTATATAACTAAATCCAATCCAATCAAATAACCATCCACATAAGAATTAAAATAATCATCCACATATATACTAAAATGACCATCTGAACTAGCCATAATTGAATACCAGTACTTGTTTTTTTGAAAGAAAAGTTAAACATAAGTGGAGCACAGGGGACAACAACATAAGCAAAACAAGCACAAAAATGAACAACAAAAACAAACATAAATATCTCCTTGTCATCTTCGGTATTGCCATCAACAACAAAAGGGATCCGCACCTAACTACTCCTTATAGCTCAGAAAAGACAAATTGATAATCTCTTCAACCCCTTTTCCTTTATTCTGAAAAATTCTCCGGTTTCGTTCCAACCATATGTTCCAAATGATCGCACAAAAACACACCATTTATCTCTTGCATTCCTCCTTCCTATTTGATATCTCAGTCCAACTTTGAAAGTGCTCCTTCACTGTACCCAGACAGACTCATTGCATTCCAACATATGATATCCAAGTACACCATATCTGCCAAAAAAAAAAACTACAGCCAAGAAACAGATGGTGACCATATTCTACCTCTATTACATAAAACACATAAAGTATCTTCTTGGTAAATAACGCCAAACCAATTTAGTCTCTCTTTCGTATTGACCCTGCCAGTCAATACAAACCAAACAAATAACTCCACTCTAGGTGGAACAAGCCTTTTCCAAATTGTTCTAGTAAAGCTGTAGCTTGATATATCCTCCGGAACCATTTCTATTTGCAACACCTGCACAAGTGGTTTGTGGGTATGGCTTCTAGTATAACCATGGAGCATGTAGAGTCTCAAAGGAGAAGAAATGCTATTCCTTCTCAATGGGAAGGCAAGAAGGCTCAATCTTCAAGTGAACCTAGAGGTAAGGACTCTAACTTCTTAGAAGAGAGAATTTCTGTGTTGGAGAATATTCTATCCTCTATAGATGAGCACTTCCAAAGGATAGAATATGACAAGGAGACCCTCAAGGCTCACGTGTTAGGAGAACTAGATGCTTTCAAAGAAAGCATACTCCAAATCGAAGAGAAGCTTGAGAATTTCTTGAAACTATTTGAGGAAGTTCGAGTTTGGTTCAAGGAGGCAAAATTACGACCAACCATTATAAAGGAGACGATAAAGATTGATCTCCCAAAGGCAAAGGAGTTCAAGGGCGTGAGGAACGCTCGAGAGTTGGAGAACTTCCTATGACAAATGGAGAGACAAACGAAGAGATGGAACTCATCGGAGCCCCGGATAGACAGAGTGAGACCATCGTAGAAGCCTTGGATCAAGTAAATAATTATTTGGTGCACATGCTAAAAACATAACATAACAGAGTGGGATGTGAAACAATGCAGGCAATGGGCCCCACAACGGCACAAGGACCTTCATCATTGGGTTGTAGTGTAGGTGTAGGTTCTAGCTCAAAGAAGTGGTGCATGCCGAAAACAAATGCGAGCGAGAAATAGTTACAGTCAGTGAAGGTGAAAGAGATCGACGCTGGTGAGGGGTGCAAAACGGTGTTATTATCTGGGTTGGAAGAGAATTTGCAGTTGCGGGAGAGACCGACGCGATTGAGGGATTGGTGGGGGTGCAAAACGTATAATATATAAATGTGTAATCGTACGTAGTAGCTTAGGTGCTAATCCTAATGTTTTTAAATTTTAAAATCTGATAATAATTATTTAATTAATTAAAAATTTAATTTTTAATTTTAAAATTATCTTTCTTTTTTAAATCATTATTCACATTGTTCACTACATACATTGTTTCTTTATACTTTTCTTTGATGATGATAGAAAATTACTAATTTACAAGAGCAAGTTATAAAGTGTTTAATTTAAATGATCATATACTAAAATAGTATTTAAGATATTTTAATTATATTAATTACATCTTTAAGATTAGTAAAATTACACCATAATTACATTCACTTTCACCTTTACAATGCAAAAGTAATTCAAAATTGATAAAACTATGAAAGAATAAGAAAAGAAAAGATGAAAGATGTGTTTTATATTTCTTGATTGATTGTTGATTGATTGAATTGTAAATTATGAAGGTAAAATTAAATATATATAGAGTATTGACCTATGAAAGATAAAAGCAAATAAAGATAAGATAAGAACAAATAAAGATAAGATAAAATAATAAAGGTTAAAATTGTAACTGAATTTATGTATTCTGTTGGGGTGAATTTGTGGGTCGCGAATCTTCTTTATTGTTGTCATGGGCTAAGGTGGAAGAGTGGTTTAATACGCCCCCGCAAGCTGGAGGATAAAAGATATCAAGAACATCAAGCTTATTGAGATAAAGATGGAAGAGTTGAGAAGACAAAGGTTTAGTGAAGATGTCAGCTAGTTGCCCAAAAGAGGGAATGGAGAGAAGTTTTATCACTCCAGCTTGAGCTTTTTATTGAACCAAGTGAAAATTAACCTCTAAATATTTGGTCCGTTCATGAAAAATCGAGTTAGCAGCAATATGAAGAGCATTCTGATTATCACAATATAAAACTGGTGGGTGGATAGGAGAGTTGCGTAAAAATTGTAACACATTTAGTATCCATTGAAGTTCACAAATTGTGTTAGCAAGTGAACGTTATTCTGCTTCAGTGAATGAGCGGGCAACGGTAGTTTGTTTCTTGGTCTTCCAAGAGACTAAAGAGCTGCCTAAGAAGAAACAATAGCCTGTTAAAGATCGTCGAGTGTCAGGACATCTGGCCCAATCAGTCACTGAAGCTGACAAGCTGAATTTTTGATTCTCTTAGAAAGAAAAGACCTTTGTCGGGGCTAGTCTTCAGATATCGTAACACATGAATGGCAGCTTGAAGATGAGATTCAGTAGGAGATGCTAGAAATTGACTTAATTGTTGAGTGGCATACATGATGTCTGGTCGAGTAGTGGTGAGATCATGGTTCTGAAAATCGAACCGGACCGGCCAGTCGAACTGGTTCAACAGAGAACCAGCAGTAATAACGGTCCGGTCTGCTGCCTATAACTACTGGGAAGAGAACTGCTTGAAAACTGCTGAACTGGCCAGGAACTGGTCGGTTGGACCGGACCGATAATCGGCCGGTTCATAGAAAATGACGCCGTTTTTGTTTATTTGTAAAAAAAAAAAAATAAAACCCAGAACCATTCGCGAACAACCCCCCTTTCTTCCCCCAATCATTCATGCAAGCCTTGGCCTCTCTGAAGCAAAGGAAAACCCTAGCCCTTCATTGTGCCGCCGTCCCCAGATCCTCAGCGCTGCCGCTTCTTCCTCTTCCCCCTATCCCTGTCCGGAACGCAGGTAGCTCGGCACGTCGTCCCCATCTTCGCTGGCTTCTCTGTTCGTGGCTTGGAGCAGCTCACCATTGGGTCGCCGCTTGGCAGTTGTCTCCGCAGCCTCCTCCTTCTCCTTCTCCGCAGCGTCTCCCCCTTCTAGCTCGACACGTCGTCCATTCCCAGGTGAAATAGCTGGTCGAGGCCTCCAGCTGGTGCGCAGTGGTGTCGCCGTCATGTCTTCGTCTTCCTGCTGTCAGTGGAAGGTTAGTGAAACTGTGATTTACTTATTTCTGTTGAGTCTGTTACTCTGTTTCAGGGTTTTGAGGTTGAATTTGTGATTTGTGATTTCTTGGGTCTTTTTGTAATGCTGCTGATTTATGATTTATGATTTCTGTTACTTGTTATGGCACTGTGATTCTGTGATCACTGATCAATATTTTGAATTTGGAATTTGTGATTACTGATTAGTGACAGACTTCTGGCATACCCCCATAAAGAATATATGATTGCATTTGCTTGTCACTGCATAACAAAGAAGCCTCCCTCAGCCGATCTTGCTGCTCTCTGTTCCTACTAAATGGATTTGTTTGACCAAAAGTCATGACTATTTGAGAGAATCGCTGAGCTGCTTCTTGTGCTCCTTTTCTCGTTGAACAAAATATAAGCGCAGATTTTCCTCTTGAGTATTGCATTAAAATATTTAAATTAGATTATAAAAAGAATGATAATTCTTTACCTTGTACAGAGATGTCAACAGCAAAAAACAAGTTACAAACCAAAACAAATTTGTTAAGCAGTAAGCCGAATTATCCTTACCAAAAATATAGTTTTGAAGGCGCTGCATGGAAGTATAAACAATAAATTTGTAATTCTATGATCATTGATCAGTGTTTTAAATTTGGCATTTGTGATTAGTGATTTGTGATTTTGATTAGTAATTTTGTTATGTTGTTATTTTGAATTAATTTAGGGGTAATTATTTGTAATGCTGCTGTTTTGAATTAATTTAAGGGTGATTATTTGTTATGCTGCTGTTTGAATTAATTTTGCTGTTTGAATTAATTTAGGAGTGATTAATGATTATTTCTAGTTGTACAGCTGCTGTTTGATAAGATCATATGATTTTTATGATATTTATTTATAATTTATTTATTATTTTATTCTAAAACGATTTTTTGGTTGAACCACCAGTTGAACCGGTTGAACCAGTAAACCAATGAATCAGTAGCTAGAGCGGTTTGATGACCAGTCCGGTATTTCGAACCTTGGGTGAGATAGATAAGATGCCCAACCAAATGGCGATATACAAAAGGGTAAGATAGCAGGAGACTTTTGTCTTAATATAGTCTTGTGGTACTATCCATTGGAACAGAGGTAAGTTTAGCACCTAATAAACCAGAATCCTCCAAAAGATTAAGACAATATTTTCTCTGAGATAAGCAAATTTCTTTCATTGATTGAGCAACCTCAATACCCAAAAATTATTTTAATAAACCAAAGTCTTTAATTCGGAAGTGTTGGTGCAAAATAGACTTAATGGCAGCAAGTTTAGAAATGGAACTACTAGTGAGAACAATGTCGTCAACATAGACTAGAAGGATAGAAATTTGAGTGCCAGTGAATTTAACAAATAGACTATAATCAGATAATAAGGTCTGCTGATATCCATGCGATAGCGAAAGATGAGAAAGTTTGTCATACCACATACGACTAGATTATTATTAAAATATAATAATTTCCTAACAATCTTCCACTTATGCTATACATATATATTTTCCTGAGATAATCATATCTTATAAATTTTATGTTCACATCTGAATATTATTTCCCTTATTACTTTAATAATCTGGTCTATTTCATATATTGGTTATGAAATTACCGTAACTTTTATCACATTAGTGTCGCAACAAAATTACGATGATCGTCATACTAAAATACTCAACCACATAAATCAAATTTGGATGAGAAAATTCAAAAATTACATACAAAAATGACTCATGCATGCCTATTTTCAACTGGTCCAACTTAAATAAAAATTATTTTATTCGGTGACAGACTTAGATGAAACTGCAATGGCAACGCCCGGGTTCATAACGACGGCGACTAAGTGATGAGTCTGTGGAAGAAAAAGAGAAGAACTTAACAGACTCACAATAAGAGAGAGAGAGAGAGAGAGAGAGAGAGAGAGAGAGAGAGAGAGAGAGAGAGAGAGAGAGAGAGAGAGAGAGAGAGAGAGGAATTTACCTATAGAAAAGGGACTCAGCATGAGAAAGGTGGCGACGGGCTCAATAATGACAGTAACGGGATAAGCTGCGATGGTGACATGAGCTTTGAAGGAAGATGGGAGCTGTGAAGGAGTAGGCAGCGATGGGTTCAGCAACAACTATGACAGGAGCTATGAGGTTTTTTGTGAAGAAGCCGAGAAGAAGAAGACTTTGGGTGAGGATGAATGGGTTTCTCTTGCATGGCTGTAGAGTATGGACTGAAGTTTGTGATGTAAGGCAAATCCTAATTCCTAAAAGGTGTTTATATGTATATATCCAGAGCGGGTACACCCTAAACCCGACCATGCCATGTCCTAAGCAAAATCTGCCCCGACTAGAGTCAAGTTATTACCCTCTCCAATCTGGTATTGACGGGTTGGGTACCCGCGTATTCGAGTACTCCTGCCAAGTCTAACCACGTATTGTATTGATGCTCCATTTATTAAGGGTTTACTGCTAGCTAATAGATTGCTACACACACAAGGCGTGATTCTAACTCCTAATAGTTGTTTAAACGGACGAGTGAAAAGATCATTCAACAACTCAAATTAATTAAGACAAATACTAATTATTTTTAATATTTTAATATTAAAAAATCTGAGAATTTAATTTTAATTTAATTTTATAAAATATTTATAATAATTATTATATATATTTTATTTAATTTTTTAATAATTCTTTTTATAATTTTATGTAGAGGAATGTTAGGGGGTCAGTAATTTTGGTGTTTTGTAACTATCAATTGGCCATCAATAGTATTTTTAATAGTGTGAGATTACATCTAATGGTAGAAAATCACTCACTTTTATTTTGATGGTTAAGTACTGACCAAAAAATACAAAAGTTACTGGCCTTAGACTTTTTCTTTTATGTATTATTCTGTAGAGTGTACGAAACATACATTAGTTGTTTGTATAAAAGAAAGAATTTGTTGGCGTGTTATTTTTTTAATTCACGAGTTTTGAAAGACTTTAGCAATAATGGTCTCGAAAGTGTAAAAAATTGTTTTGTGAAAAACAATTAATTACAACCAATTCATGTATTATGCTGATGTATGTTCTGCCTGTCACGGGTTATCTATTCTTTCTTTCCATATTTGCTTGATCTGCTATGCTTTCTATCAAGACTTTGCAATAATATTAATTTTGCTTAGTTTTGGGCATGCAACACTTGTTAACTCTCAGATTATAATGGGCTATTAACTTAACCAATGTATGTCTTCATCTATAATTGATTATATTAAATTTAAACTCAACATCAAAGTAAAAGAAAAAAATTAAAAGTGAAACAAAATAAAATTTATTTAGGGTACGTATAGAATTTTTTATTTAAAATTTAGAATTTATAATTTAAAATTTAGAGTTTAAAATTTAGGATCGTTGTGGTTAGCTAGTGAAGAGTGAATGAGATTGTAGTGTTTTGAAAAAAGAGAAGAAGTGAGAAGAAATATATAATAGGATAACTTAAAAATAAAAAAAGATTGTGACTTCCCATGTGTACCTAAATCGGGTTGCATGTGAATTGGGCTTTGAAAGAGAGATCGGAGATACTTGCATTGTACGGGACTCCTATTAGCCAAGAAGTTAGTTAAATTAGTTATAACTAAAGTCTGGAATCTTGTTTCTAATCTTGAGTTCTATACATCTATATACGGAACTATCTTCTGTATTTGTTAAAACAATGAAGCAATAATATTTTACAGAGTACTCAATGCTTCTTTCTCAAGCTATACATTACTCTTCTACATTTCTCTGCTTCTTTCCTCCTTCTCTTAGTTCTCCGATTCAATTCTTGAAGTGTTCTTGAACACTAATATGGTATTTAGAGCTGCTACTCCTGCTACAACCCAAACAATGGAGTTCATACTTTATCATTTTACAACAAAGAAAAGATTCTCTCCCATCGCAGACAAGCTTAATGAAGTTAACTATTCTATATGGAGGCACCTTGCGCTCCTTAAACTGTTCAAACTTCAACGTCTTGTTAACTTCAGCTACAAGCAATAACATGGATTAACATGGATTCGGATCAACTATTTGTAGGTAATGGTGAAGGTATTCCTATTACTCATTCTGGTTCTCTTTTATATGACAATCATGCTAATATGGTTTTCAGGTTAAAGAATCTAATTCTTGTTCCCCAAATTACGCTGAGTGTATCAAAATTTGCCTCAGATAATAACATTTACTTTGAATTCTAGCCTCATTGTTGTTCAATTCATGATCAGCTTCTCCTCAGGGGCGAAGCTAGAAATAGAATTTTTGCTTTTGAGAATCTCAAGGGTATCTAAGTCTTTGCCCATGAACAATCTTGCTGCGTGTAATTTTGTTAATAGTAATCTTGATAAATCTGATAATGCTACCTCTTGTAATTTAATTTCCTTTTTCTTTACTGTCCTTTGATTCTATACTCAATAAAAATAATGTTGCTTCTTTGCACTCAACAGCCTACCAATGTAACAAAGTAAACAATATTGATCTTTGGCACAAATGATTGGGCCATAGAAATTTAAAAACAGTTGCTTCAGTCATGAATATGTGTTCTATTCCTATTAGCTCTATTACTACATCTCAACATAACTGTGAAATTTGTTCTTTGGCAAAAATGCATTTTCTGCCATTTACTGTGACTGATTCTAACTATACACACCTTTTAGAATTAGTTTTTAGTGATATTTGGGGACAGCTTCAGTTACTTCAAGAAGTACCTTTAAGTACTATATATGCTTTGTTGACGCTTACTCAAAATTCACTTGCATTTTCCTTCTTGAAAACAAATCTCAAACATTGCTTACATTTTAAAATTATAAAAAATATATAGAGAAGCAAACAGGAATGCTTAAATTAATAAGAATTTTAGCAGGTTTTAAAAAATTTGAAATTAAAAAATACTTGAGGTTAATGAGATATTTAAAGAAAAAGTGATGACTTGATTATTACAGCAGAATCTTCTCTCTCGTCGTGATGACCTTTTTCTAATGTCCTAAGAGTTTCTCCATTCTTTGTCAGTTGTCACACAAGTTAGGTCGGTTAGACGGTTACATATATAGAACTCGTACGTGTATATTATTTTATTTTATTTTTCAAATATTTTATTTTATTATATAGGACTCTTAATTCAAAAAAAAATTATTCATACTAACTATAATTTGGATTGAGTAATTATATGACTATTATTTCATGCATTAAAAATATTTAAAATAAACATATTATATATACAATAATATGAGAACGAGGTAGCAAGTTATCCTTTAATTTCAAAAAGACATTAGAACAATTATTACTTATTTTTTATTTTATATATGAATTTTTTTGCATAATTGAAGATATAAATTGTTAAAGATGCTACAAGAGACATGTCGAATGGCGGCGGTTTTTAACGGCCGCAAAACGCAATTCCAGCGGTTCCACAAGCGTCGCCTGTTAGGGGGTGGAGATTTGATTTTGCGGCGGTTTTGAGAAACTGCTGGCACAACCGCCACAAATCAGGTTGATGATTTTGCGGCGGTTGCAAAACCGCCGCTATTTTGGTTAGTTGATTTAAAAAAAATCTGCAGCGGTTTTAAAACCGCCGCAAATTTATGTGGGTTTTTAAAAAAAAATTGCAATGGTTTTGAACCGCCGCAATTTCATGCACGAGCTTAACAAAAAAACTGACCAACTACAATAGTTTATACCATTTTTCTTTACCATAACCTATTTTCTTTACATTATATTTATTAAACTTTAAATATTAACATAGAAAAACACTAAATAAACAATATCATGATTAACAAAGCATAAGGTTAATCAATTTGAGAAGTGAAATAGCACAAAGAATTTTTAAGTAGAAAATCATTATTAACAGATGAGCATCAGCCAATTGCATGAGATGTTTTTGCAAGCAAGCAATTAACTAGACAAAAATAAGGAGATTACAATAGACAATATATAAATGATGGGAGAACACCTGAGGACAGCTTCATTTCCTTTCCTCACAGTAGTCTCATCAATTGCTCCATTTGCAACCTAAAAGAAAACCCAACCCCATTCAAACATATAAAAGCATGCAGTTATATAAGGAGATTGATCTATTGGAAAGAACTTACATCAATAAAATAAGGCAACATCTGTCCATCATCACATAGAGCAAAATATTTCTGATGCTTTTGCATAACCTGCAGGGATGGCACACAATAGCTAGTCACTGTTTCAACTTTCAATAACGATTAATGATTAGTATCTCGTTTTTTATAATCAAGACGCATTAAGTATTCCATCCAATCTAGTCTTTCAGCCAGAGACCAAACACATAAATAATGATTGCCATTTCATCCACAAAAGGATTCTCTTTGTAAACATCATTACATCTTTTGTATTATTAGAGCCCCACTTTGCCTAAAGATAAGGTCTAGCAGGTATTGGATAACAAACTTAAAGGGAAAACAAATCTTTCTCTCAAGTGATAAATTGATGGTAAAGGGAAAAATTGTTCATTTTCCCCTAAAACTATATTATTGAATATTGAAGATGGAAACAAACTTAAACAACAAGCAGTTACACATTTAAGAATTACAATCAGAAACTGTATGTTACATTCAAAATTCAACAAAGAATGCATAAATCACCCTTTGAACTAATTCAGCTAGACATGTCCATACACATATCATGTGAGGCAGAATTATCATTTTAACTAGTTTAAAGAAGAACAGGATATGAATGCCAACGAAATGCTCACCATGGTCAAAAGTTCTTTTGGAAGGGCCAAGAAGGTTTCTTTAAACTTTCCAAGCACTGTAATAGGTGCCTCAACAAGATTTACAACCTAAATGTAAACAGAAGTAAAAATTCTTAGAAATGCACATATGCAAAAATATTACACAAACAGAAGATAAAAATCCTACCTCATCAAGCAAGCCTGTTGGAATAGTGAAATTAATGTATGATAAAACTACTCAACCAAAATCTCAGATCAAGAAGAGATTATTTCAACCTGTAAACAATTTTCACAATAAAAAATTTGCAATAAATATTGTTACTCTCAATAGTTGTAGCTTTAAACACTCAGAAAGCAAAACTTCAAACATGATATCAAATCTAGTGTTTTCACAGTAAAAATAAGATTAACTTATATGAACACTAGATTATTTTCTAGTAACCCTCACTATTAATTACAGGTTACATGATAAATGACAATTCACACCCCTGCTGTGAACTCGGCAGATATTTTTCTTTTTTTTTTACCAATATGTCTGTTTTAATAAGATTTTGCTTTATTAAGATTCGCGTATTAAGATAAAACTGTATCTTGGGTTGAGTCAAAAGTTTATATTCATGAGATATGTTTATAGGTATAAATTAGAATTTATTATCTAATGCACAAAATAATGGACAAGGACTGAATGAGAAATTGAGGATTACTCAACACTCAAGAGTAAACACCTTATCTTTTATATTTAATTATGAAAAGTAGGTTAATAATAATAAAAAAAACTAAATACATATATATTTGGATAAGACAAGCATTTCTATAATTGATAGTTAAGCTACGAAAGCTATGAACAATTGAAATTTTTACATAAATCCCAATAAGTATTTTCAAACAAGAACAGTAACAATTCAACATTAAATTATAATAACTTCAGTTCATCACAAGACATAATAAAAGTTGAAACAGATATTTACCAAGAGAAGGCAGCTGTTGTTTCTTCCCAGACCCTGTGGGGTGACTTCTACCCCGTTTCTGGCCTTGTTGTGGAGCTGACTTATAGTGACTCATATGTTCTATACAAATCACACTAATACAAAAATTAAAAATGTAGAATTTATCAGATAAACAAGTAACTGTAGTATACCTGAATCTAACTCTCTTGAAAATTTTGACACCATTAGGCTTTATTATTAGTGTCACATAAACACCAGGCTAATGTTGTTTAATAACTTGTGTTTCTCTATTTCTCAAATAGTTCAGGATGATGTACTTGAAATTCTAATCAAGGGATTTGTTCTATTTCTCATATATTCTCTTTGAAATATTTTATGCCATTAATTTGGATGACTAAGCATTTTTTATAAAGAAACATGATGCTCAAATACTAAAGCAGTTTGTAGTAAGAAGTGTGGAATTGAAAGTTGAGCAATCGAGACATTTATATATATAAGTCAATGATTTCAACTATATCCTTGGTAAATAGAATGAAGATACCTGAATAATAGTGGACTCAAAAATTTCTAGCATTGCTTTATGCTTAGAAGACTCATCTGCTGCCAATGTTGTAGCTTCCTTAATATTTTTGCGAAGCTTTTGATTTCCCACATCTTTCATTTCACTTTTCTGTTTCAAACTTTGAATCTACATAAAAATAATATTCATTAACTTAATATTGGTGATCCTTGAGGTTTTTCAGAGAATATGGAAAGTGAATCAACAGGAAATTTACTTGTTTCTGCAATTTTGACACTTCTTGATTCAGAAGATCATTTGTTTTCCTCAAACTATCAATAAAATATATAATACCTATGTCATTGCCAGTCAGGCAGCAAAATTAAATTTGAAAAACAAACAAGACATATCATCGATGAAACAAAGCAATTAATGGGTAAAAAAAATGAGCAAAACCAATTTCAAAGTACATAGAAAGAAAGTTAGGAGAATAGTTTAACAAAATAGAAGCAGAACAGTTTCAAAAAAAGGAAGAAGCAGAGTCACCAGTGAATCTGTCCTGGTTTCAGCGACGGTTGTAACTGGTGGCGGCGTGTGCGATGGCGACTTCCTCTCCCTATTCGGCTCCTCCCAGCGGCAACTCTATCAATGGCAGCAGCAGCAAACCCTAATGGCGACGGGAACAGGGTGCGACGGCGACGGCCTTGACCCCAATCGACGGCAGCGGCGGCAGCAGAGAAGGACGGTGCGAGAACGGACCTCCTTCTTCTCCCCTGCGTTCATCGTCTTCTGCTTCTCCTTCACTCTTCGTCGTTCTTCTCCTTCGTGAGCGCGTGCACTCCCTCTCTTTGCGAACTCTCTCTCTCTCTCTCTTCAGCTTCAGTGGCGACGACGGCAAGCTTAGTGGTGGCGACGGTGGCAAGACGCAATGGTGAAGAGTGAAGACCCGCGATGAGGACGACGACTACACTGGCTTCGCGGTGAGCTGATGCGATCTCCCTCTCTCTTCGCGGTTCTTTCTCTTGCGGTTCTGGCTTTCCGACGGCACGGCTACGCGATGGCGGCGGAGAACCCAGCAGCGGCGGAAAACCCAGCAACGCCGGCCCGGCTCCTTCCTCTCTTCCCTCTTCTTCTCTGTTTTTTCCTCTTTTCTCTTTAGGTTTCTTTGTTTTTTTTTATGCAGTTGCTGAGTGTTGTTGTGTTTTTGGGAAGGGGGAGATTGAAATATCGCAAAAAAAAAAGGTGGATTAGCTTCGGTTCTTTAAAATTCGTGGCAAAATCAAATTGAATCGCTGCTCTTCCAATTTTCACCATTAAAACTGCTGGAAAACCATCAGATAGCTGCGGTTATGAAAACAGTTGCTAGTTGTCCGCCACTATCTTCCGTTTTTGTGGTAGTGTCGACCGACAATTCTAATATATATATATATATATATATATATATATATATATATATATATATATATATATATATATATATATATGAAAAAAAGTTGACTAATGTTGGTTTAAATTTAGACAAAAATAAAAAATGCTCATTGACAATATTTTGAAATAAATAATTTAGACGTGATTTATCATAATTTAAAAGTGCATAAAAAAATGATACAAATATTTTTTTTTATAAAATTTTATGTTGTAATTTAGACCGTAGTAAAAAAAGTAAAATGATAAATAAATTCATAAAAATTTATACTTTGAAAATATAAACAAGTAGATTATCTTTAAATTAGTTGTTATAATTAAGATAAAAAGTTTTAACTTATTTTTTAAAAAAACTAATCTGTTGACTGTAGCAATTTATTTGTCACTTAAAAAAAAAAAAATCCTTAAACAGCAGACTTGATCCATGAACCATACTCATGAAACTATTCTGCATCTTCCATGTCAAAACATAACATATATGCTTTTGTGGTTACTAATGACACTTCCTTTCTTTCGTGTTTCTTTTTCTTTAATTTCGATCTGTCATTCTTCTTATTTTTCTTTTTTTTTTTTTTCCTTTTTTTTCTAAGATATATTTGAAATCCATCATGTGATCTTTGACTTTTTGTATATTCCTATATATCATACATTTCATCCCAATCTTTTTCTTCGTTGGTGTCTTCTGATAACTCACCATTACCTTGTGATTCATTATAATAGTCCTTTCCATGACTATTATAATCCATAGTAAAGTCATAGTACCAACTTTCGTAACAACATCGTTCAATATATTTGTAGTCACGAAAATCATCGGGTGTATTTGGTTCTATAAAATCTTTTAACTGTTTATCACACATTTTTCTTAATCTCCCCTCCAAATTAGCATTGTAACACCAATATAGGTCTAGAGATTCAAGACAACGACAACTGTCAAGAATGGCGCTTACACCATCGTTATCCAAACGGTTTTTAACAAGTTGGAGATGGCGCAAGTTAGGCATATTTTGTGCAATAGCAAATGCTTCATCGTTATTACCGCCAATAAAGCTATAAACAATGTCGTTAAACTTGAATGATTTTAGAAGAGGACAACCTCGGCCAATAGCTTCTAAAGTAACACTAGATACACGGGAACAAAGAGTAATATCGAGTTCCTCCAACAACGAAAGCTTTTGAGCAATCTCACATAATCCTTCTTCTGTAATATTATAGAAGTAGCATTGAACAAGTCGTAACCGTCGCAACTGACACTGCCTGTACAAAATCACCATTCGATCACATATATGACAAAATTTAATAATAATAAATGAAGGTGAAAATTCAGGTGAAGTCAACTTTACCTAAAGTTGATATATGAGAGTTATTAGATAAAAATTTAGTCAAATCAATCAAATCATCTAACAGCTCTCAGATATATAAAGTCGACTTCACCTGAATTTTCACCTTCATTTATGACGAAAACTCATAAATGAAACAAATTTTGTTTAAAGAGAAGAGCTACACACTAAAATAAATATGAAACATAATTCAAACAAACAAACAAAAAAAAGCAAAATAAGCTATATTCAAAAAACACCAATACTAGATAGTCAATAAATATTATATCATTTTAAGTTAACTTAATACTTAGCTAACAATAATTTACATTTATATTTATAAAAATTTGTATATAAAATATACATATTTTATATTTATATTTATCAGAATTTACACACTTAAATTGATATAACTTATATCCATATTTATTAAAAATAATTTGATATTTGTACGGAGACTAAATACTAACTAAAATGACTAAAGACTAGTCATTCCAAAGAATTTCCGTTGAAGAAATACAAATATCCGATTTCAATAAACATAAACCAAATAAAATAAATCTCATAAGCTATAAAATTAAAGGTTTTCGAGGGTCATCGTTAGCATTCTCATCACAACAATGTTAAAAATATAATTATTTATGTTATTTTTTATTAATTTAAATTAAAAATAATAATAATATAATATCAAAATTTTTATATTAAAAAATCTAAAATTTAATTCTTTTTAAATTTTAAAAAAAAATTTTAAACATAAAATAAAATAATAAGATAAAAAAAATCTTACAAAAAAATTAAACAAACTCAAAAAAACTCTTACTTAACACAAAAATATTAAAAATATAATTATTCTATGATATTATATATATAGTAATAATAATAATGAAGGGAGGGACCTTCGTCAACAGGAAATGCCAACGGGATGAGTAAAATTTTAATAAAATAATATTAATAGTGGAGCTCACATAATTATAATAATATTATATTATTAATAATTATAATAAATAAAAATATATAAAATTTATATCAAATATTTTATTAATTTTTTCCCTCTCCTATTTGCACCTCCCCCTCCTTTATATAAACCTTCTTCTTCTTGCTCTTATTTCTTCGTACCACAAACACACACATATATACATATGTGTTATTTTTTCTCTTAATATTATTCTTTTATTTTTTTTTTAATTTTTGTTAAAAGAAAAAAATATCCTCACCTTTATTAAACTCCTATCATTGCAAAAATTATATTGATAAAAAAATAAGTGATACGTCAAACGACTGTCCGAATTAATTTGTGAGTAAATAATATATCTATTATTATTTTTTATCAATACTAATATTTTGCCAAATTATTGTCTTTCGTATGTTACTATATCATATTTTATTATTTACGAATATTATATTTTATTATTTATAGATATTATATTTTACGATTTACAGATACCATATATTATTATTTACTTATACATATCCTTGTTAGTTGTTACTGTTTATTCATACTATTTCATTATTTTTAAAATATCATACAAGTATTGTTTGAAGTTAAGATTTGTTTATTTATTATTAGATTTGATATTTTATAAATATAGAATAATGCTCTATGTTTTGAATAATTTTGAGAGGTTGTAAATTAGAAAAACCTATACTTCGATCCAGCAAAGTTATAACTTGGTTTATAACTCAAAAATATGATAATATTCAGTACAACGGTATAACGACTCTATAATACTGATTCTATTTGCGTTGTTAGGTCGTTCGGAAGATCCAGCCAGTTTCTCACGGCGGTTTTGCGTTTGAGGCGGCGCAATAATGGCTTGGTAGTCCCTCTAGCCATTGGATGAGTAAGGAATTGAATTTGGGGGTTGATAGTGTTGGAGTGAAAACAAAAGCCTTTTAAATAAAATGTGAGTGAGTAGAATCCCTAATGTAATTGAGTGGGATGCAAGTCATTAATATTTATTTTCCTATTCAAAATTCAAATACATATAGTAAGATGATTTAATTCGTTCCAAATTTAAAGAAATAAAAGAAATTGTTGATGTGTTATTTTGTTTAACTATTTTTTTATAAGTTCAATTTTGATGCACTGATATTCTATAAAAAAATTTACGGTTCAATTATATTCGTTTCTTTAAATGATTATATATAATTAGATATATATAAAAAAATTTTACACGATTAATATATTAAAATTAAATTTATTTTTTATACTTTATCGTGTGTTCAGAAGTTTTGAAATATTTTGAAAGAAAAAAGGATTTCGAAGGTGTAAAACTAGTTCATGAATTTTATTATTTGAAAATAAATATCTTAATTTTTAGTTTTTCAAATTCCTTTGAAACTCCTTATTTCTAGGTTCTCAAAATTGGAGATTTTAATATTTTAATTAAATTTATTATTTTATCTTTAACTTAAATCTAATATGTTATTATAAGTAATTAAGGAATAAATTATAAAAATATATAATAAATATTGTATATTTTTAACTTATTTTAAACCCATAAACAAGATAGATTTTAAAATTAAGTTCTCCAATTATCTTTAATTTCTAAATTTATAATTAAATTACAAAATCAACATCAAATTTGTTGAATAATGGGCAAACTCATCTGAGCTTTTTACTGATTTCAAATTTAATTTTTTGAGATGAAAATAAATTTGTTTAGTGAAAAACACTTGCAATCCTTATTTTATTTGTTGTCCTTGCTCTTTATATAAAAGTCAAATATGGCAATATGCAATTCTAATTTCATTGTTGTCCTTTATAAATTATAATGATTGTATACCATAATTTGATTCCAATAATTTCTTTCCAACAATCAAATTAGAAATGGCCAATGAGTAATAGCTCAAATGACATAGTCTTCCCATACTCAATTAAGAGGTTGCGGGTTCGAGTCTCCTATCTTTGGTAAAAAAAAAAAAAAATCAAATCAGAAATGATTCTTTCCTCCTTTGCCTCTAACAGAAATTTGTAGCACATGAAATATAGATATATCATTTTTCTTATAGAGTGAGTAGTATTTATGAAAAGATTTTTTAATTATTTTTTAAAAGATATTTTAAAAAAATAAAAATAATTTTATATTTAGTCTCACATAAAAATATTTTTTTATCTAAATAATTATATTTACTTATTATAATATAAAAATAATTATTTATTTATTATATTAAAAATATCTTTTTTTTTAGTAAAAAAGATTATTTTTAAAAAAGATGTAATTATAGTTTTTAAATTTTTTATTTTTATTATTAAAATTTTGTCAAACATATTAAAAAATATTTTTTTAATAAATTAATAGTATCCAAACAAGCTTATAATAAGATGATTTAATTTGTTTAAAATTTAAATAAGGTAAAAATTTATATATAATTATTTTAATGTAAATTTAATACTTACAAATTTTTAAATAATTTAATAAATTTAATAAAATTATTATTTAACAATTTTTAATTATAAACTTTTCATGAAGACAATTATTTGTATAAAAGAAAGAATTTGTTGGCTTGTTAATTTTTTTAATTCACGAGTTTTGAAAGACCTATGAAGCACGGACACTTTACTGAGTTGTCGTGTCTCCGTGTCGGACACATTTCGGACACGACACTCACTGATACTCGTCCGACACGCGTGTCTGCTGTATCCAAACCGTGTCTCAATAAAAAATAAAAAATTCTTCTCCAGACACACTTGGACACACCTAAATACCATCACGTGTCAGCGTGTCCGGTCTTATTCTTAATATATATTTTTAAAATAAATTTAGATATAGTATATATTATTATTTATTAAAACAAAAAATATTTTAAATACTTGATATAATTAAAATAAGACATTAAAAATAATTTAAAAAATTAATTTATATTTTAATATCCATAAAATATTAAAATATCATTACGATTTATCTAAAAAATACTTTATATTTTATATATATGCGTATCTCCGTGTCATGTAAGATTTTAAAATTTGCGTGTCAACGTGTCCTGTATCGTATCGTGTCCCGTGTCCATGTCAGTGTCCGTGCATCATAGTGAAAGACTTTAGCAATAATAGTTTCGAAAGTGTAAAAAATTGTTTTGTGAAAAACAATTAATTACAACATTGTTGTCCTTGTTTCTTCTATAAATACCAAATGTGTAATCCTGATTTTATTGTTGTCTTTTATGATGGTTGGGTCATGATTTGATTCCAATAATTTTTTTCCAATAAGTTAGGCATGATTTGTCAATGAGTAATAGTTCAAATGGCATAGTTTTTCATACTCAATTAAGAGGTTGCGGGTTCAAATCTCCTATATTTGGTTAAAAAAAAAAAAGTTAGGCATGATTTTTTCTTCCTTTGCCTCCAAGCAGCAATTCACATATGATTCATGATAGATATAGCAAAAGATTAATTATAATATAGAAATATCACGTAAATTTTTTTTTTTTTTTTTTACAAGTAAGTGACATATATTTTTTTATTATTCATCTTTTTCATTACTCATTATTTTTCTGCGTATTTAATGTTATTAATATTCTTTTTAAAATTAATTTTCGTTTCATCCAAATCAAATCCTTAACATCTTTTAATCATATTATTATCCATTAAAATGTAATTTTTCATAGAAATTATAGAAGTGAGTTAAATCTCAATTTGGCCCTTGAAATTTAGTCTAATACTCAGAATGATCTCCACAATTTCGTTGGCTTCAATTAGAACCCTCAAATTTGCAATTGTGGCTCTGACTTGCTCCTACGATCATCTTCGTCAGCAGAATGCTGATCTGATGCAATTATATGACATGGTGGACACTACTACTTAAACGACGGCGCATTGGTTTCGCGCCCAAACCCTTTGAAAACCACATCGTTTCAGTTTTTTGTGGGTTAAAACTCTCTTTCTTTTTACTAGGATGATCATAAGTTGCAAAATATCAAGAAAACCCTTACACTACGTGGTTTCCAAAGGGTTTGGGCGCGAAACCAATGCGTCGTCGTTTAAGTAGTGTCCACCATGTCATGCAATTGCGCTAGATTAGCATTTCGGTGACAGAGATGATCGCAGGGGTAAGTTTGAGCCACAATTACAAATTTGAGGGTTCTAATTGAGACCAACAAAATTGTGGGGGTCATTTTGAGTATCAGACCAAAATTTTAGGGGCCAAATTGAGATTTAACTCTATAGAAGTTGAATTAAAAATTTTTAATGATTTCTACTATACAACTCATATTTTACATATAGACTATTAAAAAATAAAAAATAAAAATAAAATATAAACAAAAATTTAAAAATAAAATTTTAAAAATAATTATTAATTCGTCATATTAAAATCAATAAATAAGTATATATATAAATATTAAATAAAAAATATTAAAATAATGACCTATTAATACACATAAAATAATTTGAAGAATACAATAGATGTATAGTTTAAAATTTGGTAATATTAATTATAAAAATTTATTAATTATAAACATCATATGTATGAAATTATGAATATTATGAGTACAAAATTATGGATGTTATGTGTATGAATTTATGAATATTATGAGTAAATTTATTAAATTCAATTATGATAAAATTTAAAAATATTTGTGTTAATTTGATAGTTACTTATGCAATTAATAACTAAAAAATGATGTGTATGGATGTAATATCTAATAAATATGAATTTAATTTTTAGATGTTAGTTGTATGTAATTATGGATGTTATATATTTGAACTTATGAATGTTATGTTATAAACTTAGTTAGTACAGTATAATTATAAATGCACATAAAAACACAAAAAAAAAATCAGTTTATTACCATACCTCATCAAAGTTAGTGTGGTTTTTCATATTCTCAAAAAGTAATTGACTGACAACAATCTCAGCCAGTGAGTTCGTCTAGAGTTCAAATTATTCTTCAACTCATTCTTGTAAATTTTCTTGATCTATCCTAATTGTGCTTGTAATTGAAATAAAATTGTGATTTTTGGCCTGAGAGAGTAAACGACCTTTATGATCCAGATTAAAAATAAAAAACTTATTATACCAAGCTTTTACATTTACCAACGCATGTAATGATAATAAATGAATTAAAGAAAATAAAAATCAATTATAATTAAAATCATTTAATGAATATTATTATTACTGTTTTTAATTGTTATTAATCTTTATTGTATTCTTAAATTTAGTATTCAAATTATAAAAAAGAATATTAAATAGTGATTACAAGAATGTTTAATAATTAAAAATATAATATTATAATTAATATTATTAATAAATAAAATTAATAAAAATATGACAAATGAATTGATAAAAGAATAAAATAAAAAATTAAAATATTATTAAATTATATAAATAAAATAAATTATAAAAAATTTTGACTAATTATGTTATCAAACTTTTTTCTTCACATATATATTAAGCTGATGCATGTTCTGCCTGTCATGGGTTAGCTACTCTTTCTTTCCATATTTGCTTGATCTGATCTGCTATGCTTTCTATTAATAAGACTTGCAATGATATTAATTTTGCTTAGTTTAACATAAAAAAAAAATTAAAAGTAAAGCAAAATAAAATCTATTTAGGGTACGTATAGAATTTTCAGAGTTTCTCCACATAAGAGTGGTTAATAAGCTTGTAAATATTTTCAAAATTAGTGGAGTAACAAATCTTTGTTTATCACGCAAATCGGGTTGGTTGCAGGTCCGAAACCCATGCTCCAAACAAGTCGAGCAAATGGATCTATGGTTCTATTGGATAGGATCAACAAGCTTATTACACTTTTTTAAAATGACCCAATCTCTTCTTAATATACATTATTAAATTATTTGGGTTAAGATATGAATAATGACTAATTGAAATTTGGATTTTTTTTTTTTTTTTTCCAATCAAGGCACTACAGTAACATTTGGGGATTATAAATTACAAATAAACGCCGGTAAGACTAATGTGTGCTGCTTGTATATTGATTCCAAATTCAACTTTTGATAACCGGAAAAATAATTGTTATCTGAGAGACACTTACGGATTTACAGTCCTTCAAAGTCTAATTATTTTGTTGAAAATCTAGATAACAGACATCAAAATAAAATTAATAACAATTAGTAGTATTTTGTGGGATACCAGCTTAAATGTTTAAATTATTTTTTTTTAATATAGTCTCCCCACTAAATTTAAAATAAACCTAGGATGTATGTTATACAATACACTTCATAATTGAAAAAAATATCAAATATAAAATATTTAAAATGGAGAGCCTAGGCATCAAAAAACAATGATATGTAAAGAAAAAAAATATTATGTGCACATAAAAATTAATATTAAATATCTCAATACAAATATATATGTTATTTAATTTATTTTTGATGTATATTTTATATTTAACATATATTTTGTATAAGTGATTTGATAATTGATTTTTTATGTATATCTAATATCGTTGTTGTTCAGGCCTATATATCACTAGTTATGTTTCAATAATCAATTTAAATATAATTATAGAAGAAAATATTATAATCACTATAAGAAACATCGTTAAAATCGATGGTCAAACTGTCGATAATATTAAAAATCGACGGCGAAAGTGGTCCCTATTGTAACACCCTACCACACTAAGTTTTACGCTTAAGTCGTAAACCGAAGGTGGTGTGGTATTAGTGTATTACGACCTCTCAAATAAAATGAGTACATATAATAGCAGAAGAATTATAATATATTAGGAGCCTTGAAGGAAAGGGGGAAGTAAAAAAAAAATCGCACAATAAAGGCGCAACGCTCAAGGAACGAGTTAACTCACGTGATAAGAAAATCATAACTATCAAACATAAGATAATAGAAGTAGGAGTAGAATACCAAAGATACAAAATAACAAGCTCCTAACTCAGCCTACGAAGTCAAGACTGGCCGGAGAATATTTACACATATATACATACATATCCAAAACCCAAAAGTACATATACACAATCCTGCCTCTCCATAAACCTCTAAGAGGATCAAAAAGAATAAGTCATGCGGAGAGAAAGCTAAGTACATATATATACATCATAGCATAACAAAATATCCCAGTAACCACTCCGCTTCAAGAGTCCAGACGCCTAACGAGATGCCTCTCGACCTGCATCTGAAAAACAACATAGTATGGAATGAGAATCGGAGGTTCTCAGTATGGTAAAGGTGCCACACACATAATATATAAGGTCCTGGGAATGCCAGAGGCAATCCTAGAACACCGACACTCAGATTATAGAGCTTAAAGTATTAAACAAAAGTCATAAAAGGTGGTTTCCTAAAAATATTTAATCCTAACTTAACTTAACCTTAAATCTAAGTCCTATACTGCCATTCTTCCATACCTCCAACTCCATCATGCATTTTCACAGACAAATAGACAGATAAAGGTAAACACAAGAAGGTTACAACTACTGCAGGTAACAAATACACATTTAGCATGGCAAATACAGATAGGCACTCCCAATTAGAGCACAAGCAAGTAATTCAAGTAATATGCATATGATGCATGCCTGTCCTATGGCTGATGAGGCTCATCTGTCGGTTATCCAGCCAACCCGACAAGTCTGAATTGTACTTAGACTGTCCCCCGACGTGCATCCCCAAGAGTCTATGCATAGTTTTTTCTCAAATAATTAATAATACTCAATGGGGGTAACATTCCCGGGAATTTATATAGTGTCCGGTCACACACTTACGTCGTGGGGTCAACAGAGTATCGAGTTTTCAACCTGGTACACGTGGTGGCAAGCCACGACACTTAATCCAGGGAATCTCGTATCTCAGATTATTCAAATTCATAAGCCATATAAATAATTCAATTATAATTCATCAACATCAACATCATTCTCAATCGCATTTCATTCATCATCATACATCAATCATGTTCAATCCTTATCTTTCATTATAATCATGTTCACCTCCCATTCCGTCCATCAATAGTTCCAATTCAAAACATAACTCATTCTTTTCTAAATGAATCAAACTTAAAACATGCTCATTTTCTTAATAACTCTAAATCAAACCATATAACCTTTGAATCTAAATCTTTTTAAATAATCATATAAACAAAATCTCTAATCTCTAATTTTTATAAAATTTCGGCAGCATCTCCTCTAAAACTCGGACTTTGCCACCCTGTTCGGGTCCAAACCTGCATTCTTTTCAATTCAACATTCCCTTCCTCATTATCATAACAATCTCCACAAAAAAATCTACCTCAGATCAACAATTAAACTCATACAATATTCAAATCCAACAACCAAAATTCAACTAAGAGTCATAGTTCACAAATCCTAGGCTTTTAACACAAAATACCTCAAATCAATAATTCACCGAATCATTAATTAATCAACAAGCACCAAACCAACCATGTTCATCAACAATAACATTCAACTATAATTCTCTCCAAATTAACATAACAACATTCACCATCCAAAATTAATAACTAATTATCCAATAAACTTCAACCAATTATATTCATCGACAAATTACTAAATATTAAACGTACACCTGCATTCCAATTTATCCTATGGTCATCTAGCCTAAGTTTTCACAGAACATTATATATTAAATGCAAGAAACCTAAACCATACCTTAGCCAATTTCCAAGTATTATTCCAAGAAAAATTTCCTAAAAGAACACAGCCCTCAAAACCTCAACTAATTCGCTTCCTCCAAGTTCCAGTATTCACAATTTCAAGCTCCAATTATTTATTTTCAACCTAATACACATTCATAACACATATATACCCAATTTAATACTCAAAGCTCAAATTTAATGAAATTAAAATAAAATTATCGTATCCTCACCTTACCCAAGCTTCACATAAGCAAGAGTGAACGTTTTTCTCAAACTAATTGGATCCTAAAACATCAAAAATCAAAGAAACTCAACCTTCCCATTCAAAAATCCGAAAATTGGGGGAAAAGAGGGCTGAGAGTGATTAAACAAGTTACCAGTGAAATTATTCCGGTAAAAATGTAGAGCTCGACGCGGTGGACGCGTGGCCGCAAACGGTGCAGCAATCGAAGCTCGGATGGAGAAGTTACGGGGGTTGGAAGGTTACCGTAAGGGTTCGGGAGTATTTTCTTCTCCCTGTGGCTTTTCACGCTGCAGCTGATGAAATGAAGAAGAAGGGGCTTTTGGGCTCATTTAAAGTGTGGGTCCGGTTGGACCGACAGCCCGGTTCGGGCTCGGTTCAACCGGTTCGGCTCGTTCGGTCCAATTTTGGACCGTTTTCTTCGAAATTGGTGTCAAAATTCTCGTTTCAATGAGCTCTATCCTAATTTAATATAATATTCACATTTCTAATCCTCCTTATTAAAAACTAATTTTATTAACTAATTATCTACTAATTTAATCGGGGTTTACATCCTACCCTCCTAATAAAGAATTTTGCCCTCAAAATTCAAATCTAGTTACCTGAAAAGAGATGTGGATAGTCCTTTCGCATATCTGATTCGAGTTCCCAGGTATGTTCCTCGATACCAGCTCGACTCCAAGCTACTTTTACCAATGATACTTCCCTTCCTCGTAATCGTTTAACACTGGTGTCATCAATCCTCACCGGAATTACTGGGAGTGTTAGATCTTCTCTTACTTGGATTGGTTCTGGTTCTAGAACATGACTTGCATCAGGGGTATACTTTCGAAGCTGTGATACATGAAATACATCGTGCAAATTCGAAAGGTACGGCGGTAAGGCAATTCTATAAGCCACTGGTCCAATTCTCTTCAGAATCTCAAACGGTCCAATATAACGGGGATTCAGTTTCTTGGTCTTAATAGCTCTTCCCACGCCAGTGGTTGGTGTAACTTTCAGAAAGACATGTTCTCCTTCTTCGAATTCCAAAAGCTTTCACCTCTGATCAGCATAGCTCTTCTGGCGGCTTTGGGCTATAAGAATTCGACTACGAATCTTCTTTATCTACTCAGTCGTTTCAGCTATCATTTCAGGCCCTAATAAACTCATTTCTCCAGTTTCATACCAACATAGTAGAGACTGACATTTTCTGCCATACAGAGCCTCATATGGAGCCATTCCGATGCTCGCATGATAGCTATTATTATAAGCAAATTCAATTAATGGAATATACCGATCCTAGCTCGCAGGCTGGTCCAAAACACAAGCCCTTAGCATATCCTCCAAGGTCTGAATAGTTCTTTCTGACTGACCATCTGTCTGAGGGTGATACGCAGTACTCAAGCTTAATTGAGTCCCAAATGCACGCTGAAAAGCTCCCCAGAATCTTGATGTGAAACGAGGATCTCTGTCAGATATGATAGTAGAAGGCACACCATGCAACCTGACAATCTCTTTGATATACATTCGAGCCAATTCCTCCATTGTGCAACTTATTCGGATAGGAAGAAAATGAGCTGATTTTGTTAGTCGATCCACAACCACCCAAATAGCGTCACAACCAGATCGGGTTCTAGGCAAACCTATCACAAAATCCATTGCGATACTCTCCCATTTCCATTGTGGAATCTCCAAAGGCTGAAGGGTCCCTGATGGTCTCTGATGCTCAATCTTAACCTTCTGACACGTTAAATATTTAGATACATGCAATGCCACATCATTCTTCATACCTGGCCACCAGAACATCGCTTTCAGATCCTGATACATTTTAGTGCTCCCTGGGTGAATTGAAAACCCGCTCTTATGAGCTTCCTTCAAGATACTTTGTCACAGGTCTCCAACATCAGGCACAATAATCCGGTTCTTGAACCTCCATAAATCATCCTGACCTTCTGACACTCTCCACTGTTTTCCCTGTTCAACTGCTGGTAATATCTTATGTAATGCTTCACTATCTCGATGAGCCTTCAGAAGTTCTGATTTAAAATCACTTGAAATCTGCAACTGAATTAAACACAGGATTCCAGATTCTTCTCTAATTCCCAAATTCAAACCTTGAAATGCCTTTAGTAATTCTTCTTCCCGTAGCATCATCCAAGCTGTATATAAAGATTTTCGACTCAAGGCGTCCGCCACAACGTTCGCTTTTCCTGGATGATAATTCAATTCAAAATCATAATCTTTCAGAAGCTCCATCCATCTCCTCTGACGCATATTCAATTCTTTCTGCTCAAAAAAATACTTCAAACTCTTATGGTCTGAGAAAACATGAAACTTAACACCATAGAGATAGTGCCTCCAAATCTTTAAAGCAAACACAACAACAGCAAGTTCCAAATCATGTGTCGGATAGTTCATTTCATGCGGCCTTAATTGCCGTGAGGCGTATGCTACAACATTCTGGTGCTGCATCAGAACGCACCCCAAACCTTTCAAAGATGCATCACAATACACTTCAAACGGTTCACTTGGTTCAGGTAATACCAATACAGGTGCAGTAGTCAACTTGTGCTTCAATGCCTGGAAACTCTCTTCACATTCCGGAGTCCAGATAAAAGGTGTATCCTTCCTAGTCAATTTAGTTAAAGGTAAGGCAAGCTGTGAAAATCCCTTAATGAATCTGCGATAATACCCCGCCAAACCTAAGAAACTCCTGATCTCTGTCACTGAAGTTGGTCGCTCCCAATTCATCACTGCTTCCACCTTAGCAAGATCCACAGCTATTCCCTGCTTACTCACCACGTGGCCGAGAAACTTCACTTCACTCTTCCAGAACTCACATTTAGATAACTTAGCATATAACTTCCTGTCTCTCAGAATTTGCAGCACAGTTCGCAAGTGTTCAGCATGTTCCTCTTCAGACTTAGAATAAACAAGAATGTCATCAATGAAGACAATAACAAACTTGTCCAGATACGGTCGGAAAATCCTGTTCATATAATCCATAAATACTGCCGGGACATTAGTTAACCCAAAAGACATCACTGTATACTCATAATGACCATAACGTGTTCTGAAAGCAGTTTTCGAAATATCCTCTTCTCTAACCCTTATCTGATGATACCCGGATCGCAGGTCGATCTTAGAAAACACACCGGCACCCTGTAACTGATCCATTAGATCATCGATTCTAGGCAACGGATATTTATTCTTCACAGTGATCTTATTCAATTGCCGATAATCGACACACAGCCGCATACTCCCATCCTTCTTCTTCACCAGTAACACTGGCGCTCCCCACGGAGAAACACTTGGTCGGATAAAATGCTCACCCAACAGATCTTCCAGCTGAGCCTTCAGTTCAGCCATTTCTAAAGGCGACATCCTATAAGGAGTAATTGAAATTGGACCGGATCCAGGTACCAACTCAATTGTAAATTCAACCTCTCGGTTAGGTGGGAATTCATTAATATCATCCGGAAACACATCTGGAAATTCACATACAACCGAAATCTGCTCTAAACTCTGATCATCACCTGATACTCCTGTAGTTAATAACATAATACCCTGACATTCAGTTCCAGAACAGTTTACTATCATAGAATTCAAATAGTAACTATTCACCACAACCGGTGCTTCTGACCCTTCCAGCATAAACTGTACTGACTTTTCAGAACAATCAAGTAAAACATGATTCTTGGATAACCAATCCAATCCCAAAATGAGATCAAGATCAGTCATAGGCAAACAAATCAAATCATGCACAAATTCACGATGTTGTACTCGAAAGGGAACTTGTGGACATCCTATCCTGATCACCATAGCTTCATGAGTAGCATTATATACTTTCAAATCATAACCTAAAACCACCATTCTCAATCCTAATACATGGGCCTTTTCAAATGCAATAAATGAATGACTTGCTCCTGAATCAAATAAAGCATTTAAGATTTTACCAGCCATTTCACAATTACCTCTAATCAGTGTCTCAGATCCCTCAGCACCTATGGTAGAAGTGGTGTATACTCTCCCTGGCTGCTGCACCCTACCAGTCTCATACTTCTTCTTCTCCGGGCAATTGGTGGCCATATGCCCGGGCTGTCCACAAGAATAGCATACTCCAAGTCCGAATCTGCACAGAACTCCAGGGTGATACCTTCCGCACTTCTGACAATTCAGATCTTGCTGTGGCTGCTTTCCAAACATTTTCCCTTGACTAGCATTGGTATTCGGCCTTCTGTAATTACCTTGACCCTGAGTCTGCTGCGGAACAAAACCTCCACGCTTGAAATTCCTACCTCTCGGAGCAAAATTCCTCCCTGAAGGCCTCTGAAAAGGCACCCTCAAACTCCCTTTCTCTGCTGCCGCCTTCCTCACACAATCCTCAGCCACCCTACTCTTATTTACCAATTCAGAAAATACCCTGATCTCCATTGGGGCAACGAAGCTCAGAATATCGCTTCGAAGACCTCCCTCATATTTAATACACTTCCATTCAGTAAAATCTTCAGGCGCACCTTGACAGATACGAGAAAAGCAATATAACTCCTCAAATTTGCTGGTATACTCAGCAACAGTCATCTGTGCTTGCTTTAACTGCATTAATTCAAGTTCCTTGGCATTTCTAGCTGAATTAGGAAAGTACTTCTTATAGAACTCTGTCTGGAAAACCTCCCAAGGAATCGTAGCACCATCAGGCTGCAGGATACGTCGTGTTCCCTGCCACCAATACTGAGCTTCACCTTGCAACTGATAAGTTCCAAATTCAACCCATTGGTCTTCAGGAACTTGTTGTGCCTGTAACGCCCTTTCCATAGCCTGAATCCAATTATCTGCATCAGTGGGATTTGAGGTTCCCCTGAAGGTCGGAGGGTGAACTTTCAGAAATGTAGCAAGTGTCATAGGACCATCCTCATCATTATTATTCCCATGATTACCCTGATTTATTTGATTACCCAATGCCTCAGCTGTTGCCTGCATAGCTACAGCCATATTTCCCAAAGCAGCCATAAAGTCTACTGGATCAGTCCCTATGGGGACAGGAGTAACGGTGCTTGTCCTACCTCTACCTCGCCCGCGACCGCGTCCGCGAGTCGACATCCGGTCCCTATACATACCAAACAAGTGATATTAAGTTGATCAGTCTCAATATCGCAGGTCTAATGCTTTAAGTTCCAAATGCATGCTCACAAACGTTTATGCCATATATATCAATCAGATATCCTAATAGCACATAAACACATATACAGAGAATGCACAGAAGCACAATCAGTCCATCTTTCAGGCTCTATAGGAACGAACTGCTCTGATACCATAATGTAACACCCTACCACACTAAGCTTTATGCTTAAGTCGTAAACCGAAGGTGGTGTGGTATTACGACCTCTAAAATAAAATGAGTACATATAATAGCAGAAGAATTATAATATGCTAGGAGCCTTGAAGGAAAGGGGGAAGTAAAAAAAATCGCACAATAAAG
The DNA here is from genome assembly GCF_003086295.3 of Arachis hypogaea. Taxonomy (NCBI): domain Eukaryota; kingdom Viridiplantae; phylum Streptophyta; class Magnoliopsida; order Fabales; family Fabaceae; genus Arachis; species Arachis hypogaea. The sequence continues at coordinate 148,993,608 of NC_092054.1, read as the reverse complement.
GCGCAACGCTCAAGGAACGAGTTAACTCACGTGATAAGAAAATCATAACTATCAAACATAAGATAATAGAAGTAGGAGTAGAATACCAAAGATACAAAATAACAAGCTCCTAACTCAGCCTGCGAAGTCAAGACTGGCCGGAGAATATTTACACATATATACATACATATCCAAAACCCAAAAGTACATATACACAATCCTGCCTCTCCATAAACCTCTAAGAGGATCAAAAAGAATAAGTCATGCGGAGAGAAAGCTAAGTACATATATACATCATAGCATAACAAAATATCCCAGTAACCACTCCGCTTCAAGAGTCCAGACGCCTAACGAGATGCCTCTCGACCTGCATCTGAAAAATAACAACATAGTATGGAATGAGAACCGGAGGTTCTCAATATAGTAAAGGTGCCACACACATAATATATAAGGTCCTGGGAATGCCAGAGGCAATCCTAGAACGCCGACACTCAGATTATAGAGCTTAAAGTATTAAACAAAAGCCATAAAAGGTGGTTTCCTAAAAATATTTAATCCTAACTTAACTTAACCTTAAATCTAAGTCATATACTGCCATTCTTCCATACCTCCAACTCCATCATGCATTTTCACAGACAAATAGACAGATAAAGACAAACACAAGAAGGTTACAACTACTGCAGGTAACAAATACACATTTAGCATGGCAAATACAGATAGGCACTCTCAATTAGAGCACAAGCAAGTAATTCAAGTAATATGCATATGATGCATGCCTGTCCTATGGCTGATGAGGCTCATATATCATATATTTCATTATTCTTCTTATTCTTCTTCTTATTCTTCTTCTTCTCCTTCTCTTTATCTCTAAGATATCTTTAAAATCTTTTGTGCGATCTTTGATTCTTTGTACATTCTCATATATCATATATTTCATTCAAATCTGTTGTCACTTCTTCTGTTGTCACTTTTTCTTTTTCTTCTTCTTCTGAAGACTTACCATTATCTTGTGATTCATTCTCAGCAATAAGATGACCGAACCTTTCCTTGCGAGGTGCAAAGGTATATTTTAAGTCATCGTACCAATATGCACTATATCGTTTACTAAATTTGTAGCCAAGAAAATTCTCGGGTGTATTTGGTTCTATAAAATATTTTAATTGTTCATAACACATTTTTCTTAATCTCCCCTCCAAATTAACGTTGTCACACCAACGTATGTCCAGAGATTCAAGAAAATGACAGCCGTCAAGAATGACGCTTACACCATCATTATCCATACAATCGTTTCTAACAAGTTGGAGATGGCGCAAGTTCGACATATTTTGTGCAATAACAAATGCATCTTCGTTACCTCTACTGCAATCATTGTGGTTAAACTTTAATGATTTCAGAAGAGGACAATCTCGACCAATAGCTTCTAAAGCAACATAAGATACGTGTTTACAAAGAGTAATTTCGAGTTCTTCCAACAACGGAAGCTTTTGAGCGATCTCACATAATCCTTTGTCAAAAATGGCATAAAAGCATTGAACAAGTCGTAGCCGTCGAAAATTACACTGCCTGTACAAAATCACCATTCCATCATATACATCACATAATTTAATAATAATTAAATAAATTTTGTTTAAAGAAAAGAGCTAAACACAAAAATAAGGGTAAAGTATACTTTTTGTCCCTGAAGTTTGACAAAAGTTTTAAAAATACTCCTAAGTTTTATTTTCTTTCAATTTTGTCCCAAAAGTTTTCGATTTGCATCAAATACCACTGATGGCTAATTTTTCAAAAAAATTAAGATCAATTCAACAACAATTTCATAAGAATAACCCTCAACACAAGCAAATTAAGCATAATTTTTATGTATTATTATTAGATTGGTCTTAAATTTTTTGAAAATTTAGCCATCGAAGGTATATTTGATGCAAATTAAAAGCTTTTAGGACAAAATTGAAACAAAATAAAACTTAGGGATATTTTTAAAACTTTTACCAAACTTCAGGAACAAAAAATATACTTTACCCAAAAATAAATATGAAACATAATTCAAAAAAAAAAAAGCATATAGTACAATAACAAACACCAACAACAATAAAAGCTTTAAACTTACGAGTTAATTATGTATTTAAGAAGACAATCGTTACCAAAATACTGAATACTTATGTCTTCCAACTGGCCACAACTTCGATCAATTGCATGGCAGCACATATGCCACAATTTATAGTCCAATAAATTGTAGATCCCACAATGTTGATGGTGCGCCACATGAGCGTATTCTTGCAGATGCTCCTCCATTGACGGCAAACCTGATGGACGCTATTCAAGATGTCAAACGTGCCAAGCCTCGAGAAGATCCTCAAAGTTAGGTCGTTTGGAAGATCCAGCCAGTTTATCACGGCGGTTTTGCGTTTGCGGCGGCGCAATAATGGGTTGGTAGTCCATCTAGCCATTGGATGAGTAAGGAATTGAATTTGCGGGTTGTTAGTGTGGGAGTGAAAACAAAAGCCTTTTAAATAACATGTGAGTGATTAAAATTCCTAATGTAATTCCGTGAGATGCAAGTCATTAATATTTATTTTCCTATTCCTGTTTTTGAAACCGTCCTCTCCTATGATGAAGCCTCAACATTCTCATATCTCATCTCTTGAAACATGGGGCCAGTTATTAGGTATTAATGGAGTACTTCAAATACATATAGTAATAATAGTCGTAATTTGTTCAAAATAAATGAAAAAAATTGTTGATGTGTTATTTTTTTTAATTATTCTAAATTTAATTTTGCTGTACCAATATTTTACCTTATTTTTTTGGTGACTGAACATAACATAAAGAAAAAAGACTTAAGAAAAAGAGTAGTACTTCTCTCTAATAATAATGTCTAAATTATTAGGAGGCAGTAACCACTCTAAATACACTTGCTTGTTTAAAACAGCAGTCTTAGCCATTAAATCAGCCGCTCTGTTTGCTAGATAAGCACTAAAGTAGCTGTCTAATTGCGCTGGAGCATCTCTTTAATTTTGTCAAGCAGATCAGAGTCATTCCTAATCATGCTGGTTGTGCCTCGCGAAACAAGAAGAAACGCATCAAGATTATCAGTTTCATATATGACCTCTTTGCACTCGCAATTCCAAGCCATAACAAGCCCTCTCCAAATAGCATGAAGCTCACAACAGAGAACACTAGAAAGAGGTATACTGGCAGAACAACCTTTTATCCAAATTCCCATGCTGTCTCTAATAATACATCCAAAGCCAGCTAATTGCTCATTTTCAAAAATGCTTGCATCGCAGTTCACTTTACAAACATTCATTGGAGGTGGTTCCCAGTTATATTTCAAAGAAGAAGGAATAATATGTTTTTGGTTGATAATAACATTAGAGAAATCTCGAGCAGCATGTTTAACTAAGTGAACAATTTTCTCCTTACTCCATGGATCATCTTGGTGGAAGATGTCATTGTTCCTATCTCTCCAAATCCACCAAAAGGCCGCTGCAAAGAGAAACTCATTTTTGTTGAGGTTAGAACGAATCCAAGACACAAAATCCAAACTAGAGTCCTCAGCGGTCATTCCCAAATTTAAGCTAATCCAAATCTGACGAGCTTTTTGGCAAGTCCTAAAACAGTGGTTAATATCCTCTAGAGCAAGATAACATCTCTGACAAAAATCAGAAGTAGAAATACCTCTTTGAAACCAGTAACTAGCTGTGGGAACTCCGTTGTTGAGGCAAAGCCAGAGCAGACACTTTATCTTCTCCGGTATTCTCAAGCGCCAAAGCCAAAGCCAATTTTCATTATCATTCCAGCCAAATTTCTTCTTCAATAGCCATTCATACCCGCTTTTAGTCGAGTAGGTGAGAGTATTTGAGTTTGTCCAAAACCAACCAGTTTTATCTCCTGCCTGCTTGATAGGATCAAAGAATATCCCACCGCCAATGCCCATGGTGCCAGACATCTTCTAACTTCAAGTGAGAATCAGAAATGTGCACAAAAGGAACCAAAGGAGCTAGCGTTCCACATGGTCGCCAAGCATGATACCAAAAGGATTGAGACATCCTGCCTGTACACCAATCAAAACCATCACGAAGCTTTTCTATTGTCTTATAAATCGCTCGCCAAGTGCTTGAAACATTATTAGAAAATTTGGGTGAAAAGCAAGAACTCCCAGATAAATATTTTGCCAACATAATTCTTACCCAAAGCTTATCTTTATTATGCAATAATTGCCAAACAAGCTTTTCGAGTAAAGCAAAATTTACACATTGAGTATCTCTAATTCCCAAGCCTCCATATTTTCCTGGAGTGACAACTTTGCTCCACTTGACCAAATTTAAGCAACGCTCCCCCACCTTTCCCTTTCACAAGAATTGTCTAAGCACAGAATCAATCTTTCGACAAACCGAAATAGGAAAAAGAGTCACTTGCATCTGATAAATAGGAAGAGAAGAAGCAACATATTTAATTAAGCAAAGCCTGCCTGCTCTGTTAAGGAGCCGACCTTTCCAACTAGCCAGCCTATTCTTGATCTTCTCTAAAGAGTCCGAAAAAATAGATCTAGCAGCTCGAGGATGATTAAGGTTCACCCCCAAGTATTTGCCTAGGTCACTAGTAAAAGGAATATGAGAAACACCAGACAACATTTTCTTCCTTCTATTAGAGATATTTCTAGAACAAATAGCTTTAGATTTTTCAATGTTAACCTTCATACCTAAAGCTTTACAGAACAACTCCAAGGTGTGCACAACATTCTGAACTTGACTTTTCTTCGCTTTACAAAAAAGGAGGAGGTCATCTGCAAACATCAAGTGAGAAACTCTAGGTCCCCCTCTAGAAACAGCCACACCATCCCAAATACCCTCGTCAACTTATTTGAAAATGAAGCACGCCAATCTCTCCATGCACAAAATAAATAAATACGGAGAAATTTGATCTCCTTGCTTGAGCCCTCTGCGAGGTTGGAAGCTGTCCAATCTATTCCCATTCCAAAGGATGGAAAGATTTGAGGTCTGAACACAATTCATTACAAGCCGAATAATTAGAGAAGGAAAGCCAAAAGATTCAAGAGTGTGCTCAAGAAAATTCCAATAAACTCTATCATAAGCCTTTTCTAAATCAATCTTAAAAGTCATAGCTCCTTTTCTAGACTTTGTCCGCTTAAGAAAGTGAAGAACTTCTTGGGCGATAATAATATTATCAAGTGCTCCTCTACCATGAATAAACCCTCCCTGAGTTGGGCTAACAATCTCATCCAAAAATGGTCGTAATCTATTAATCAGCACTTTAGTCACTAGCTTATAAATTACATTACAAAGGCTTATTGGCCGAAAATCCTTCAATCTAGTTGGAGGGTCGCACTTAGGGATCAGAACAATCAAAGTTTCCAACAAAGAATGGCTTAACGTCTCCCCTAAGAATGCTTTTTGAACATTACGCCATACCTCATGACCCACCACATCCCAATATTCCTTGAAGAAAAAAACTTGAAAACCATCCGGCCCAGGAGCTTTAAACGAGCTCATATTATCCAAAGCTTCTTTAACCTCCAACATTGTTACTGGTTTAGACAAATTATCATAAGCATCATGGCTAAGAGATGGTATAGAAATTTCTCCCATGCAATTAACCTCAACAGGCTCAGTAGAACAAAAAATATTTTTGAAGAAATGAACAACCTCCCTTTGCAAAACTTCCGGATCATCAGACCAAGACCCATCACTGACTAGCAATCCATGAACCTTGTTAGATTTTCTTCTAAGGATGGTTTGCATATGGAAAAAGCTAGTATTTCTATCACCATACCGAACCCATTGATCTCTTGACTTCTGGTACCAAAGCAATTCTTCCTGGGCCAAAACTATATTATACTCAGCTCTCAATTCTTCCTTTTTGTGCTTCAGAATCGGATCATCGTCAGCTTCCATTTTCCGTTGAATACGATTCAAATAACTCTCCAATTCCCTCTTTTTAATAAAAATATTGCCGAAGACCGTAGAGTTGAATTCCAACGAAGCTTCTTGGACCCCCAGCAACTTCCTATGGATGCCAAAGTCTGTACTATCCCAAGATTTCTGAACAATGGCCTTGTAATCAGGATGCGTTGCCCATGCCACTTGGAATCTAAAAGGCCGGTTTCCTTTCTTGATAGGAACTCTTTGACATCGGATAAGTAGGGGACAGTGATCAGAGTGGGAACGACTGAGAACTTCAACAAAAGCTTCTGGAAAAAGAAGGCGCCATTCTGTAGTACAGCAAACTCTATCCAATCTCTTTGCAATTTCTTTGTTTCCTTGAATTTTACGGAACCAAATAAACCGTCTTCCAGAGGTTGTTAGATCAAAAAGACCACAAGAATCTAGAGTACTTGCAAAGATACTACTGCGATTTGAATAGAAATTACCCCCCCTTCACCTCATGAACACTCAAAATATCATTAAAATCCCCAACCACCACCCACGGGTCCTGAATGCACAAACCAATATCAAGCAGATGACTCCATAATTCTACTCTATTAGTGGCTTGAGGGCTGCCATAAACCGCACTGCAGATCCATCTTCGCCCACCACCATCAATTTCCAAAGTTACACATTGATTCATAGCCCAAAGAATTTTACAAGAAAATTTTAAATTAGCAGAGAGGAACCAAATTCCTCCCTTGTGTCCAACAGCATCTACAATCCCTACAGGATAATAGCCTAATCTCCCCCAAAATTCTTTCATAGTTTCAAACCCAATATGAGTTTCCACCAAAATAAAAAAAGTTGGTTGAAATTTTCGTACCAACTCCTTACAGTGCACCCGAGACATCTTATTTGACGCCCCCTAACATTCCAACTACTAATATTTAAATGGTCACAATCCATAAAAAATAAATTAAATAATTAGAATGTTTAATCATTCTACCTCATGTTGATGGACCCCTGTCTCCAAGTGTCTCCTTGTGGACTTGCACCGCAGAACTATCATTCTTCTGTTGAGGTTGGGTCTTCAAGTTTGTTGTTGCACTAACTTTATCAAGCTCTTTTCGTACTCGAGAATCCATTGACAATGCTTCAGTAGGTGAGTTTTGAAGCGAAATAGGTCGCTGCCTTTTATGCCCTGCTTTAAGAAAGGGAGTACTCTGATCCTTGAAAGCCACCTGAGTTGTTCCCAAAGAGCCAAGCGTTGATGGAGGATCTTTCTTTTCCTTAGGCCCCACCTTTGCATTTGATAAGGACTTCACCTTTGCATTTGATGAGGATCCAGCATGCATGTTATTAGACCCAAAAGAAAATTTCTTACTCACCAAATTAGAGCATATTGCTACATTGGCTTTTTTTGGCACTACATTGTGGCCTTTACCCACTTTTTCCTTGCCTTTTCTACTAACTGTAACCCATTCACCCTCTTTTGCACTAGTACTCCTTTCCATACGTGAATCTTGCAAATTATCATGCACAAGATCTGCTGCACCATGCTTCTCCATAATTGGAATTGATTTGGCATTAATTCCAAATTCAAAAGTTAAATTTTGATTTTTTACTGGGATTTGACTACCTTCCACCGTTTTCTCGTTGTTATCTACAGGAAAAAGTGACGGCAAATTTTTCTCCTTCACCGTGCTTTCCTTCCTAATGCCATTGTTGTGATCTCTTTCGCACAGTCTCTTGTGACATGCCCAAAGCAGCTACATTTTTCACAAATTAAATTCAAGTGCTCATATTCTATGTCATACATATGACCATCAACTTGAATTTTTTTTATAACTGGAAGTCCCAAGTTAATTTGCACACATGCTCTTGCATACTTTCCTCTCTCTGCAAATTTGGTGGCTAAGTCGATGCGGATCGGTTTGCCAACAGCTGACGCAATCATTTTCATGGCTCTCTCTTGATAATAGTTAATGTTTAAACATATTATTCTTATCCAAACCATGGTAGACCCAAAAGTGTTTTCACAAGGTCTGAATGAAGAACTCCAAGGTTTAACCGCAACATAGCTTCCAGTAATCATCCACGGTCCTCCAAGGAGAACTTTCTCTCTATCCTCCAAGAGATCAAATTTGACTAAGAAATAGCCAAAACCGACATCTAGTACCTCATATCCTCCTTTGGTTCTCCAGACGCCTTTAAACCTGTGCATGATCGCTGTATAGCTAAAATTTTTTCCAAGAACTTTGATCACGATGGCATCTTTGTAGGGCTCTGCCAATATCTCTTTTGCTTCCTCAGTGAACGTCACAATTGGTATCTCCGAATCGCCTTGCTTACTAACTACGGTAGCCATCTTATCCCCATCAAGAGAATCAGCAACTTCCAAAGCTCTCCTTGCTGAGGCACCAACAACTTTATCTCTGAACGATAGCCGCTGACTTTGAGTCTTGTTACCATCTCCTTTAATCCTCTCCTTTTCACCTGATGCATGCCCCCTCCGCTCTCCCCCTTATTGCTTCCGCCAACATGACCGGCTGCCTCGTTATGTGCCACCCTCGAAGACTCTCCCCCGCTCTCCCCACTCTCCATTTCATGTACTCTCGTGTACTCTCTCGTACTAGGGTTTAGGGAACAACCATTTTGTAGCATCATAAAATGGACTTCAAAAAAGGCTCTCTAATATTTTATCTTATAGTTCAATCATATTCATTTATTTAAATAATTATTTAAGTGTTGATTGTTAAAAGTTATTATTTTTATTGACATAATAATACATAATTAGATATACGTATAAAATTTCTTTGTCCAGATAAATATATTAAAATTGAATTTATTTTTTATACTTTAAAGTGTGTTCACGAGTTTTAAAATATTTTAAAGGAAAAAAAAATTTCAAAAGTGTAAAACCAGTTCATGAATTTTATTATTTGAAAAGTAAATAACTAAATATGTTAAAACTTTTTTTAGTTTTTCAAATTCCTTCAAAACTCCTTATTTCTAGGTTCTCAAAATTAGAGATTTTATTTAAATTTTAATTAAATTTATTATTTTATCTTTAACTTAAATCTAATATGTTATTATATGTAATTAAAGAATAAAATTATAAAAATATATAATAAATATTTTATATTTTTGAAACTATTTTAAACCCATAAGACAGATTTTAAAATGATTAAGTTCTTCAATTATCTTTAATTTCTATATTCTTTATTTATAATTAAATTACAAAATCAGCATCAAATTTGTTGAATAATGGGCAAACTCATCTGAGCTTTCTACTGATTTCAAATTTAATTTTTTGAGATGAAAAAAAAAATTGTTTAGTGAAAAAACACTTGCAATCCTTATTTTATTTGTTGTCCTTGCTCTTTATATAAATGTCAAATATGCAATTCTAATTTCATTGTTGTCCTTTATAAATTATAATGATTGTAGCATAATTTGATTCCAAAAATTTCATTCCAAAACAATCAAATCAGATATGATTATTTCCTCCTTTGCCTCCAATAGCAATTCACATATTATGCCTATGCTAATCCACTTTTTGTTTTCCATGTATTTGCTTGATCTGATCTGCTATGCCTTCTATATAGATTCCAAATAAATATAGTAACATCATTTAATTTGTTTGAAATTTCATGAAAGGAACGAATTTTGCTGGCATGTTTTTTTTTAACCAAATTTTTTATACTTTAAGGGTTTGTTCACGGGTTCTGAAACAGAAATTTGTGGCACATGAACTTATCTATAAATATATCATTTTTCTTATTTTTTGTAACTCTTGGACATGATTATTTAATTTTTTTTTTTGCAAGAAAACTACAACAGAAAAAGACTCATAAACAACATAAAAAGTAGAGTGGTTATGTCTCAACTTAGAGGTGCTGAAAAATAAAAATCACTAATACCATTGTAATTGAAGTTCAAAACAGTTTTTTAATTTATTTCAAAGTGAACTTTATTAAGTCCACAATCATAAGTCAAATAGGAGTATAAAAAAGAAACGGGTTTGAGTCTCACTTCTATAATAATAATAATAGAGAATAGGATTTGAGTTGGATGTAAATTTTGAGGTAGGTTTTGGTGTTGGTGTCACAAACCTTTTTGGATAAGAGGTTAAATATGTGACAGTGATAGTAACCAAATGAAACCCTACTATTACAATAGAGTTGCGGCTTGCAGCTTGCGCCTCAAGGCAGACAAAATAAAAATTTGAAGTAAAAATTAAAAAATAAATTAAATATATAAAACATGAAATTGTGACGTGATAATTTAAATTGTTCATCTAATAGAAATTAATTATACTATGTAAAATATAAAATTGTAAGATATAGTGTTGTATTCCTTGTTAAATAAATAAATTTTAATTTTTTATTTATTATATTTTATATCAATGATTTAGATTTAGAATTTATAATTTAGAGTTTAAGATTCATAATTTGATGGTTTAGAGTTCACGATTCAAAAATTAAAATTTAGCATTTAAAATTTAGATTTTAGAATTTAAAGAGTATTGCACTCTTTATTTTCTTTTGGAGCACATTAACATTAATCTCAAATTAGTCCTTATATATTTATATATTTATGTATGTCTATTTTGTATTGCGACATATATTTTATACAAGTGGTTGATTTAATAGATAATTTTTAATATATATCTAGATTGATTTCTATTACGCGAACAATTTAAATCGTCACATTAAAATTTTATATTTTACATATTTAATTTATTTTTAAAGACTTGGAACTCTTTGAAAGAAAATTATGAAGACCCTATAATATTGTCTCAACAAACTTATATTATCCAAAAACTTCAAACAATTCTTTATTTTCCACAAGAGATAAAAACAAACCAATAAAATAAACATGACCTATATAAAAAATTATAATTTAAAAAAAGAAAATACTAGATTTCAATAGTTCATCTGCATCTTCCATTTCATAATATATGTTTTTTTGTTTATTAATTTTGCATTCCTTTCTTTTATGTTTCTTCTTCCCTTTGGATTTAGCACTATACTTCATTCCATTACTTGATCTTGGAATTAATCCTTTATACAGTATTTTTTGACTTTTGATACTTTTTCATATAGCATCTATATCCTCCCAATTTGCTACATCCAAATTTTCTGCCTCTCTATCTTTTTTCTTTCTCGTCCCGCTTCTCGCATTGATACTTATATACTGCAACACTGTATTCGGTTTCATAACTTAGTCCCCAAAGTTGAAAGCCATCAAGGAGTCCCCAAAGTTGAAAGCCATCAAGGAGTGCATCTGAATCTCTAAAATCTTTTAATTGTTCATCACATCTTATCCTTAATATCCTCTCCAACTCAAGTTCTGAACACATGCGTAAATCCAAAGATTCAAGATGAGGACAACCATTAAGAGTGGCACTCAAGCTACTATTGTCGAGATTGTTACCAACAAGTTGGAGATGGCGTAAGTTGGACATATTTTGTACAATAACAAATGCTTCTTTCTTACTGCCATCATTATTAAATTTGAATGATTTCAGAAGAGGACAACTTCGGCCTATTGCTTCTAAAGCAATACTAGATACATAGTGACAAAGGCTAATATCAAGTTCCTCCAACAATGGAAGCTTTTCATCCATCTCACAGAATCCTTCGTCTGACATTTGATGGAAGCATTGAACAAGTCGCAGGCGTCGCAATTTATGACATCCCCTGTTAGAAATCACCATACAAATTAAACTGTTAGTTTTTAAATCCACAAATAATTTATCCAAGTCACTTAGTGTTTGTTTGAGTGCCATTATCTTGATAAAAAAAATTATTTTTTTAATGAAAAAGATCTTTTTTATATTTTTTAGCGCGTCTGTCAAATTTCTAGTAATAAAAGTAGAATCACTAGAACAAAAACATCTTTTTTGAGAAGCTGTAATTTACATTTTTTTTTAAAAGATCTTATTTTTCATATAATAAATGTTAAAAATGCAATATAAATTATTGTTGAATATATATCTTGATAAAAAAAATCTTTATTTTCAATATATATCTTGTTCTTCATCCATGCAGTAGTTAATAATAAATGTTGAATTCATAAAGCTTCTAACAATTTTTAACAATTATAATTCAACTTCAATTCTTCAACTCGATTATAAATTATTGATGAGCTTAGTATAATTACCAATACTATACAAACATCACAGTAAAAATCATATGCCAATAAATGTTAAAAAGTAATTTTATACAATAAAAAATGAAAAACTTTGAACTTACGAGTCAATTATGTATTTGAAGAGATCATCGGTGCCAAAATACTCGATACTTATGTCTTCCAACTGGCCACAGCTACGATCAATTGCATTGCGGCACATCTTCTCCAATTTATAGTCCACCGAATTGCGAATCCCAAGATCGCACATGTTGATGGTGCGCCACATGAGCGGATCCATGCAGATGCTCCACCATTGACGGCACACCTGCTGGATGCTAGCCAAGATGTCAACCGTGGAAAGCCTCGAGAATATCATCAAAGTTAGGTCGTTCGGAAGACCAAGCCAGTTTCTCCCGGCGGTTTTGCGTTTGTGGCTGCGCTTGATAGTCCATCTAGCCATTGGATGAGTAAGGAATTGAATTTGTGGGTTGTTAGTGTTGGAGTGAAAACAAAAGCCTTTTAAATAACATGTGAGTGATTAGAATCCCTAATTTAATTGCGTGGGATGCAAGTCATTAATATTTATTTTCCTATTCCTTTCTTTGAAACCGTCCTCTCCTATGATGAAGCCTCAACTTTCTTATATCTCATCTCTTGAAATATGTGGCCAGTTATTAGGTATTAATTGAGTACTTCAAATGCATATAGATATAGTAAGATGATTTAATTTGTTCCAAATTTAAAGAAATTGTTGATATGTTATTTTTTTTAACTATTCTTTTATAAATTTAATTTTGATGTTATGATATTTAATATTTTATATTGTCGTTCAATCATCTGTTTTTTTAAATAACCATTTACGTGTTAATTATTCAAAGTTATTATTTTTATTGACATAGTGATACATAATTAAATATTTGTGTAAAATTATATATTAAAATTAAATTTATTTTTTATGCTTTAACGTGTGTTCACGAGTTTTGAAATATTTTGAAGGAAAAAAAAAAAGATTTCAAAAATGTAAAACCAGTTCATAAATTTTATTATTTAAAAAGTAAATATGTTAAAACTTTTTTTTTTAGTTTTTCAAATCCCTTCAAAACTAGTCACCAAAAAAAAAAAAATCCCTTCAAAACTCCTTATTTTTTAGGTTCTTAAAATTGGAGATTTTATTTAATTTTTAATTAAATTTATTTTTTTATCTTTAACTTAAATCTAATATGTTATTATAAGTAATTAAAGAATGAAATTATAAAAATTATATATAATAAATATTTTATATTTTTAACCTATTTTAAACTAATAAGACAAAGACAGATTTTAAAATTATTAAGTTCTTCAATTATCTTTAATTTCTATATTCTATATTTATAATTAAATTACAAAATCAACATCAAATTTGTTGAATAATGGGCAAACTCATCTGAGCTTTCTACCGATTTCAAATTTAATTTTTTGAGATGAAAAAAAATTTAGTGAAAAACACTTGAAATCCTTATTTTATTTGTTGTCCTTGCTCTTTCTATAAATGTCAAATATGCAATTCTAATTCCATTGTTGTCCTTTATCAATTATAATGATTGTACCATAATTTGATTCCAAAAATTTCTTTCCAACAATCAAATCAGATATGATTATTTCCTCCTTTGCCTCTAATAGCAATTCACATATTATGCTAATGCTAATCCACTTTTTCTTTTCCATATATTTGCTTGATCTGATCTGCTATGCTTTCTATGTAGACTCCAAATAAATATAGTAACATCATTTAATTTGTTTGAAATTTCATTAAAGGAACGAATTTTGCTGGCGTGTTTTACTTTTTAACCAATTTGTTCACGGGTTCTGAAACAGAAAATTTGTGGCACATGAACTTATTTATGAATATATCATTTTTCTTTATTGTTTGTAACTCTTGGACATGATTATTTAATTTTTTTTGTGCAAGAAACTACAACAGGAATAGACACATAAACAACATAAAGAGTAGAGTGGCTATGTCTCAACTTAGAGGTGCTGAAAAATAAAAATCACTAATACTATTGTAATAGAGGTCTAAAACAACTAAATCTTATTAAGTCCACAATCAGAAGTCAAATAAGAATATAGACTTGATTAAACCTATATTTTACAGAAACTTAAAACTTGAATAAAAAACAATCAAGGTGGAAATTCAGGTGCAATCGACTTCACGTAAAGTTATACCTGAGAGTCGTTAGATGATCTGACTGATTTGACTAAATTTTCATCTAACGGCTCTAAAGTATCAACTTCATGTGAAGTCGAATTCACCTGAGTTTTCACCTAATAATAATAAGAATAATAATAAGAATAAGAATAATAAAGTAGAAAGAATAGAGTTTGAGTTGGATGTAAATTTTGAAGTAGGTTTTGGAATTGGTGTCACTAATTGTGCATCACTTCTTGTCTTCAATATCCCCTCCACCTCGACTATGTCAGATTCGTGTAAATCCAGAGATTCAAGATGAGGACAACCATCAAGAATGGCTCTCGAGCTACTATTATTGAAGTTGGTTGGAACAAGTTGGAGATGGCGCAAGTTGGACATATTTTTCGCAATAACAAATTCTTCCCCATTATTGTTACGATTGTAGTTAAACTTCAATGATTTTAGAAGAGGACAACCTCGGCCAATTGCCTCTAAAGCAATACTAGATACATTGAGACAAAGGGTAATATCAAGTTCCTCCAATAACGGAAGCTTTTCAGCCATCTTACATAATCCTTTGTCTGAAATTTGATTCAAGCATTGAATAAGTCGCAGACGTCGCAATTTATGACATCCCCTGTTAGAAATCACCATACAAACTTAATGGTTAAGCAACATATAATAAGTGTGGTGTAAAATTGACACTGCAACAAAAATAAGGTGTCTTCTTCATGAGATTAAAACTTGTTTATAATAATTATGACACTTCTTCAATCATGTGTGAAAATCCTTTAATTTCAATATATATCTTGTTCTTCATCCATGCAGTTACTCGGTTATGTTTAATCATACGTACATACACTTGTCTAATTAATAATAAATGTTGAATTCATAAAGCTTCTAACAATTTTTAACAATTATAATTCAACTTCAATTCTTCAACTCGATTATAAATTATTGATGAGCTTAGCATAATTACCAATACAAACATCAGAGTAAAAATTATATGCCAATAAATGTTAAAAGAAATTTTATACAATGAAAAATGAAAAACCTTGAACTTACGAGTCAATTATGTATTTGAGGAGATCATCGGTACCAAAATACTTGATACTTATGTCTTCTAACTGGCCACAGCTACGATCAATTGCATGGCGGCACATCTTCTCCACCAATTTATATTCCACCGCATTGCGAATCCGAATGTCGCACATATTGATGGTGCGCCACATGAGCGGATCCTTGCAGATTCTCCGCCATCTACGGCACACGAACTGAGCACTGGTTAAGATCTCGAATGCGGTAAGTTTCCCAATGATCATTACAGTGAGGTCGTCCGGAAGATGCAACAAGTTTAATTTCTTCGCAGCCTTGCAATATTGGATCTGACGTCCATTGCGATTTACAAAGTTCATAGGTAGGCAAATGAGGAATTAGGGTTTGAGTTAGTTGTGATTTTTAGGAATAGATTTTGGTGTTGGTATTGATATTGCCTCCAAGCCCCAATTATATATCTACGCGATTAGTATTTTGCTAATTAATTTTTTTTTTTTTAATACTGAAGCTCTTTGCGTTTGACTCAAGCCTAAATATAGATAACAGATAGACGAGTGCATAAATTACCGTGTTCTTTTTTTTTTTGGTGACTATAAATTACCGTGTTCTAAATCTAGATAACAGACGCCAAAATAAAACTAATAACAATTAATAGTATCTTGTGGGATACTAGCTTAAATGTTTAAATTGATTTTTTTATTTTAAATATAATCTCACCACTAAATTTAAAATAAACCTAGGTTGTTATACAATATAGTTCATAATTGAAGAAAATCTCAAATAAAATATTTGAAATGGATTTAGTTCAACTTAGAGGGCAAAAATCCAGAGACTAGGGATCAAAAAGCAATGATATGTAAAAAAAAAAAAAAACACTAGGAAGTCAACGGAATATTTGTACAATGTATATGATGGACTGCTTATTTGACCCAATATAAGTTAAAAATAAAAATTACCCACGAATAATAAATTTAAAAATTCTCATTCAGTTATTTCACATCAAATTTATAATTTTCAACACGTAAGAGAAAAGACGAAAGGAAGGTATAATAATAATAATAATAATAATAATAATAATAATAATTCTCTTTTACTAAAAATATATTGATTTTTGATTTACTTGCTTTTGACTTTGTCACTTAGATTATTTTTTTATTAGTTTGATATTGATGATAATTAATTATAATAAAAATATATAAAAAGTACAAAAAGTTATTCACAAAATATTTTTTTCAGATTTATATTTTCAAAATGAATGAAAACATATGCGAAAAATTATTAACAAAATTTTGAGAGATTTATGCGAAAATTAAAAGAATGAAGCCACACAGGATAATTCGCATCTGAGGTATTTTATACTTCAACTCGTACGTGTATATTATTTCTCAGATATTCTACTTTATTATTAGACTCTTAATTCAAAAAAATAATATATTTTTATCCAAATTTACTATAATTTGGATTGAGTAATTATATAATTATTTAATTTCATGCATGAAAAATAATTCAAATAAACACATTATATGTACAATAATATATGAGAGGTATCAATTTATCCTTTACTTTCAAAAGTTTTATTTTAATACATTGATTGACAATATAAAATATAAAAATTATTGTTTATTTTTTAATTTTATATATAAAATTTTTTGAATAATTGAAGATACAAATTGTTATTTTTAAATAATTAAAGTTACAAATTGTTAAAGACTGACAATTTTAGTATAGAAAAAAGAATTGACTAATGTTAGTTTAAATTTAGGCATAAATAACAAATTTTTTATCACGTAAAATTTCTCATTGACAATAATTTGAAATAAATAATTTAAAAGTATAAAAAAAAAAAATGATACAAATATTCTTCTTATAAAGAACTTTATGTTGTAACTTAGACAGCAGAAGAAGAAGAAAAAAAAAAACCCTTAGCCTGCAGACTTATTCCATGAACCATTACTCATGAAACTATTCTGCATCTTCTATGTTAAAACATAAAACATATGCTTTTGTGGTTACTAATGTCGCTTCCTTTCTTCCGTGTTTTTTTTTTTTTTGGTTTTGATTTATCATTCTTCTTATTCTTCTTCTTCTCCTCCTCTTTATCTCTAAGATTTCTTTGAAATCCTTTGCGCGATCTTTGATTCTTTGTACATTCCCATATATCGTATATTTCATCCCAATTTGTTGCCATTTTTTCTTCTTCTTCTTCTTTTTCTTCTTCTGAAAACTCACCGTTATCTTGTGATTCATTCTCAGCAATATGATGACCGAACATTTTCTTGCGAGGTCTATAGGTATATTCTAAGTCTTCGTACCAATTTGCATTACATAATTTACCAAATTTGTAACCAGAAAAACCCTCGAGTGTATTTGGTTCTATAAAATCTTTTAACTGTTCATCACACATTTTTCTTAATCTCCCCTCCAAATTAACATTGTAACACCAACGTAAGTCCAGAGATTCAAAAAAACGACAGCCGTCAAGAATGGCGCTTACACCATCGTTATCCAAACAACCGTAAATAAGTTGGAGATGGCGTAAATTGGGCATATTTTGTGCAATCGCAACTGCGTCTTCGTTATCACCTTTACTGTGACCATTGTGGTTAAACTTTAATGATTTCAGAAGAGGACAACCTCGGCCAATAGCTTCTAAGGCAACACAAGTTATATGTTTACAAAGAATAATTTCGAATTCCTTTAACAACGGAAGCTTTTGAGCGATCTCACATAATCCTTCGTCGAAAATGGTATAAAAGCATTGAACAAGTTGTAACCGTCGCAACTTACCCTGCCTGTACAAAATCAACATTCCATCATATACATCACATAATTCAAAAAAAAATAAGTAAATTTTGTTTAAAGAAAAGAGCTAATAAACACAAAAATAAATATGAAACATAATTCAAACCAAAAAAAAAAAAAACAAGCAAAATTAAATCAAGCTATATTCAAGAAACAACAATGTTAAATGACTAATAAATATTATTGTTTTAAGTTAGTACTTAGTTAATAATAATTTACATCTATATTTAAAAAAATTTGTATATAAAAATATATAATTTATATTTATATTTATTAAAATTTATACATATAATTAATATAACTTATATGTTATCTATCAGAATTTGCTCATATAAATTAATAAAATTTATTTATTAAAAATAATTTGATATTTGTTCCAATAAAAAACTAATTAAAATTATCTAAAACTACTAGTTCCTAAAAATTTCTGATGAAGAAATACAAAATCCTATTTCAACAAAAATAAATACAAATCAAATAAAAAAGCATCATAAGCCATTAAATTAAAGGTTTTCGACTCTCATCTTAAGCACCGCCATCATGCCTAACAACAATGTTACAGATATAATTATTTAATCTTTTATCAATTTAATTTTTTTTTAAATATAATATTGTATCAGAATTTTTATTATTAAAAAATTTAGGATTCGATTTTTGTTAAACTAAAAAAAATTAAATATAAATAAAATAAAAAAGCAAGTCCATGTAAAATCATACAATAAAAACTTTAAACTTACGAGTCAATTATATATTTGAGGAGATTATCGGTACCAAAATACTCAATACTTATGTCTACCAATTGGCCACAACTTCGATCAATTGTATGGTGGCACATCTGCCACAATTTATAGTCCAATGAATTGAACATCCCAATATCGCACATATTGATGGTGCTCCACATGAGCGGATCCATGCAGATCCTCCACCATTGACGGCACACCTGCTGGACGCTAGTTAAGATGTCAAATGTGGTAAGCCTCGAGAAGATCATGAAAGTTAGGTCGTTCGGAAGATCCAGCCAGTTTCTCACGGCGGTTTTGCGTTTGTGCCGGCGCAATAATGGCTTGGTAGTTCCTCTAGCCATTTGATGAGTAAGGAATTGAATTTGTGGGTTGTTAGTGTTGGAGTGAAAACAAAAACCTTTTAAATAACATGTGAGTGATTAGAATCCCTATTTTAATTTCGTGGGATGCAAGTCATTAATATTTCTTTTCCTATTCCTTTTTTTTGAAACCGTCATCTCCTATGATAAAGCCTTTATCTCATCTCTTGAAGCATGTGTCGTTATTAGGTAGTAATGAAGTACTCCAAATACATATAGTATGATTTAATTTGTTCCAATTTTAAAGAAATGAATGAATTTGCTGGTGTGCTATTTTCTTTTAACCAATTTTTTTATAAATTTAATTTTGATGCACCAATATTTTATAAAAAAATTTCCCGTTGAATGATTATACATAATTAAAAACATATAAAAATTTTGTATACCGGTAACATATTAAAATTACATTTATTTTTTAGACTTTAACGTGTGTTCAAGAATTTTGAAATATTTTGAAGGGAAAAAAAAGATTTCAAAGATGTAAAAACAGTTCATGAATTTTATTATTTGAAAAGTAAATATCTTTTTTTTTTTTTAGTTTTTCAAATTCCTTCGAAACTCCCTATTTCTAGGTTTTCAAAATTGGAGATTTTAATCTTTTTAATTAAATTTATTATTTTATCTTTAACTTAAATCTAATATGTTATTATAAGTAATTAAGGAATAAATTATAAAAATATATAATAAATATTGTATATTTTTAACTTATTTTAAACCCATAAACAAGACGGATTTTAAAATTAAGTTATCCAATTATCTTTAATTTCTAAATTTATAATTAAATTACAAAATCAACCTCAAATTTATTGAATAATGGGCAAACTCATCTGAGCTTTCTACTGATTTCAAATTTAATTTTTTGAGATGAAAATAAATTGTTTAGTGAAAAACACTTGCAATCCTTATTTTATTTGTTGTCCTTGCTCTTTCTATAAATGTCAAATATGCAATTTTAATTCCATTGTTGTCCTTTATCAATTATAATGATTGTACCATAATTTGATTCCAAAAATTTCTTTCCAACAATCAAATCAGATATGATTCTTTCCTCCTTTGCCTCTAATAGCAATTCACGTATTATGCTAATGCTAATCCACTTTTTCTTTTTCATATATTTGCTTGATCTGATCTGCTATGCTTTCTATGTAGACTCCAAATAAATATAGTAACATCATTTAATTTGTTTGAAATTTCATGAAAGAAACGAATTTGCTGGCGTGTTTTTCTTTTTAACCAAATTTTTTTATACTTTTAAGGGTTTGTTCACGAGTTTTGAAACAGAAATTTGTGGCACATGAATTCAATTTATTAAAATCAATGTTCTGAAAACCGGTTCGAACCGGCCGGTCGAACCGGTCGAACCGTGAACTGGACACTAACACAGTTCGAACAATAAGGAAAACTGTAAAATTTGGAAACCGGAGTAGAACCGGTGAATCGGTCGGTAACCGGTCGGTCGAACCGAACCGTGATCCGGCCGGTTTTTTGAGCTGTGTAGCAAAACGCTGCCGTTTGGAGCTCTGAAACCCTAAATGATGAACGCTGAGTCTGAATCCCTAATCCCTTCGCCCTTCGCACTTTCACTTTCACAGTTCAGCTTCACCATTCTCATCAAGGTTCAGAGAGAAGTAGAGAACGCCATCACGATCTCACTGGCTCAGACGGCCACACGGGTTCGCCGTCGCGCAGTCAGCTCCTTCGACCAGTCACCTCCGTCGAGCAATCACTTCCTTCGACCAGTCACCACTCATCGTTGCTGTCTGTCTCCCACTTCCTTCGGTTGAAGCGTTGAAGCCTGAAGCCTCAAGGTGCCTTCGAGCTCTGAGAGAAAGCCTTTGAGTTCCAGGTAATTTTTATTTTAGTTATGAACTTATAATTGTTTGATTCAATCACTGAATAACTGTTGTATGATGAACTCTGAGTCTCTGATACTGTGAACTCTGTTCATTGAGTAGCTCTTTGATTTTGTGACATGATGAACTCTGAATTCTGAAACTGTGAACTCTGATTTTGTGACATGATTCTGTGAACTCTGATTTTGTGAAATCTGATTTTGTGACATGATTTTGTGAACAAAGAATTTTTTGAACTCTGATGTTGTGACATGATTTTGTGAACTCTGATTTTGTGAAATCTGATTTTGTGAACTCCGATTTTGTGACATGATTTTGTGAACTCTGATTTTGTCAACTCTGATTTTGAGACATGATGAACTGCTAAAGTTTGAATTTTGGATGTTGTTTGTTCATTTGTTGTGAACTTGAGAGTTGAGATTATTGGGTTGGATTGCTGGTAATGTTTAGGTATGGATGAAAGTATCAACCAAGAACTACCTAGGAATAATAATGCTGAAAATAATTCTGCTTCGAATGAACGTTCTCTTCCTCCCGCGAGTAACGAAAGTCAGTCACAAACTTCTAGTGTTCGGGGAAAAACTGATCCTGCTTGGAGATATGTTGCTTTACAAAATATAAATGGAAAATCGCATTACCAATGCTTATTTTGTCTGAGTTCTTTTGGGGGCGGAGGAATTAATAGAATGAAAAAGCATTTGGCGAAGATAGGTGGAGACATTAAGAAGTGTTCTAAAGTCCCGTATGATGTAGAAAAACAAATGGAAGGTTTATTGAAAGAGATTCAGAAAAGTAAAACTAGTAAAAGGAAAGTAAGTTTCAACGAAGAGGGTACCGATGAGTGTAAGGATGCAATTGATGAAGCAATAGCGCAAGAAGAACAACAAACTCCGAGTCAGTTACCAACTAAGGAGGTTATTGGAGGCGATCCAAAAAAGAAAGCAAAAACCATTATTCCTCCTATGTTTGCACCAAGAACAACTCCGGGAAGTCAACCAAGTCTGAAAAGCGTGTTTCAAAACAAAGAGGCGCTTCATGAAGTTGATAAGCGAGTGGCTAGATGGCTTTTGGATTGTAGGATTCCTTTCAATGCGGTTATGTCACCCTTTTTTCAAGATATGTTGGATGGTGTAGCTGGTTTTGGGCCTGATTATAAAGGTCCTTCTTATGACTCTGTGAGGGTTAACTTATTAGCCGATCTCAAAAGGGAGTGTCAAATGGTTGTTGATAGTTATAGGTCTACTTGGAAAGAAACTAGATGTACTCTCATGGCTGATGGTTGGACAGATCAAAGGCAAAGAACGTTGATTAATTTTTTGGTTTATTGTTCGAAAGGATTGTGCTTTGTGAAATCTGTAGATGCCTCAAGTATGGTTAAAAATGCTTCAAGCTTGTGTGACTTGTTTTCAGAGGTGATTGAATGGATTGGACCTGATAATATTGTTCATGTAGTGACCGATAATGCTGCGAATTATATTGCTGCTGGTAGGCTTATTAATAAGAAATTTGAAAATATTCACCAGTCACCTTGTGCTGCTCATTGCTTGAATCTTATTCTAAAAGATATAAGCAGCATGCCACATATTTCTAGCCTTGCAACACGTGCTTCGAAGATTACCGTGTTTGTATATAATCATACGGTGTTCTTGTCCTGGCTAAGACAAAGAACTGATTGGAGGGAGATTGTTCGTCCAGGTGCAACTCGTTTTGCCACTGTCTTCCTCACATTGATGAGTATCTTTGAGCGCAAATCGGAATTACAACAATTGGTTGTTGATACACACTTTACTGGATACAAATTAGGAAGTGATGGTTTCAGTGGCTAAGAGAAGGGGGGGTTGAATCTTAGCCCCCTTTTTTGCTTGCTAATACTTGCTGGATTCAGAGGAGACTTTTCTGTTTTTAGCTCGTCCCTAGCCACGAGACATTTTCATTTTGTCTCGTCACTTGGCACGAGACATTTTTGGTTTTTGCTCCTGTGCAGTAGAAAACAGAGATGGAGTAGGAAAGGAAGAAAATTACACCAAGATATATCCTGGTTCGGCTGCTAAGTGCAGTGCAGCCTACATCCAGTCTCCATCACAACAATGATGGAATTTCACTATAATCAAACAGATTACAACCTGTAAAGTGCTAACCCAACTTACAAGGGGATTCCCACAGAATCATGAAACACAACATAGATGAACAAAGGAACTCTAAGACATCTATGGCTTTTTCTTTTAATTTTGCACTCTCTGCCTTTTTCCGCTCTATGGCTTTTTCATTACAAACCTCACTGTTTGCCTTTTTCCATGAGACTCAAGACATGACAAAATTAAACAGAAAAATACAAAACTGAATACATTGAAGGAGAAGAGAAAACTGTTAGCTCAGGTAGCTCTGAGAACACTGTGCCTTGCACTCTCAAATTTTCTCCTTACTTCAAACAGTGGTTGTCCACCCTTAATATAGAAGAGGGGAGCCTCCACTTATTGAAGCCAAAACCGAACCAACTTCTTCCTCCTTCAACAAAACCGGTTCGGCCACAAAGAGAGAGAAGAGATAACCATGCATTAACCAACATGCAATTACCTCTAGTCCTTTCTTGATCATCACCCTTCATCAATCCGAGCTCTCCATCCTTGGCTTGCTCTCCAAGATGGAATACTGGCCCTTGATGCTTCATGATGATGATGACTTCATCTGCTTTAATCTCTGCCTTCAACCATCACTTCGCCACTCTAGCTACTCCCTGTGGTGGTTGAGCAGAATCAAAGACAAGCCATGCTTCAAGAATCTCCCTTGCTGGCCGAGATCTTCTTCTTCCTTTTTGAGCATGGAGAAGCCAAGATTACCTCACCAAATCTGTCCATAAATGGTGACAATCTCAGCCACAACTCATTTTTATTTTAGTATGTTTTCTTGCCATCATTGTGATGGTCTTTAGGCTTGCTTTCTCTTCCTTTCGGTAGCTCATTTTTGCTTCCATGGCTACCAATGTTTCCTGTGTAATAACCGAAGAGAGAAAGAAGTGAGAGAGAAGAAAGAGTCTGAAGAAAAGCAATAGTGGTTAAACTAATTAATTGAAGAATATCTTGCTTTTGCTTCCCTTAGTTGGCGTGTAGCAATGATGCCCTTTAGTCAAATCAATCTTCTCTCTCTTGCTTATATTCCCAATGTTTAAATTGGCTTTGAAATCCTTTCAGGAAGAGTAATGGAATCCGTTGGAAGCATTTGAGGATTTGTTATTCTTTGCTTCATGGATTCGGACAAAGCATGAGTAACACTCATGGAATTGGGCTTGGTTGCTATAATCAATTAAGTTTCTTGACCCATTGATAACATTTGCTTTCTTGATAAAATTTGGAACATGCATAAAGCTAATGGAAAGCATGTAACACACTTGGGCTTAGAGCAATAAAAATCATTTTGGCCCAAGTAACATAAAAATTAAATCAGCCATATTCAACATATATTTTTAAAACCAAAGGCTGAGAGTAGTTGGGCTTGCTCCAGAAATTTGTTTTCGGCCCAAACTGAACCTGCATTGCAAAAATTAATTTAATCAATTTAAATTTAATATCAATAATTTTTGCAACTGGTTTTATTAATAATGTTTGATCATCACTTAATTGGAGGTAGAGTTTTCCAAACTCATCAGGAAGGAGTGCTAATGGTAGAGCTGTGAGTGCAATTATCCTAGACAATAAATTTTGGGATGATTGTTTTACTGCATGCCAAATTGTGAGTCCGTTGATTAAATTGCTGAGGTTGGTAGATGCCGATGATAAACCATCATTGGGAATTGTTTATGAAGGTATGCTGAGGTCAGAAAATGGAATCAAAGAAATGTTCAAGCATAGGAAGACTGCATATCAACCTTACACAGAGATTATCAACTCAAAATGGGACAAACATTTGAAAAAAAATCTTCACGCAGCAGCCTATTTCTTGAATCCTGATTGCTTTTTTTCTGAAAATTATAGAGAATCACCTGATGTCATGCGAGCTTTACTTAATCTTGTTACATTGCATTGCAAGGTTAATAATTTAGATTCAGTTGAGGCAATGAAAGAAATACACTTATATAGAGATCGAAAGGAAAGATTTGATAGGCCTGAAGCTGTTCCAGCTGCAAAAAAATTTCAACCTGGTAATAATATCTGTTTGATAATAAGCTTTAGTTATTTACTTATTTTATGTTTTGGTTTCCTTAATTTGATAACTAATACTTGAGATATGGGATTGTAATTTATAGATGAATGGTGGAGGTTGTTTGGTAGTTCTGCTCCATGTTTACAAAAAATGGCAGTTCGCATTCTTAGCCAAGCATCTGCTTCTTCAGGGTGTGAAAGGAATTGGAGTCTTTTTGATCAAATTCATACAACAAGAAGGAATAGATTGGAGCATGATAGGCTAAGTGATATTATGTATGTTACATATAATTTGCGTCTTAAATCCAGGTAATATATATTTCATCCTTTCATTTCATATCATTAGATTTTGTATAGTTAATATACTAGGCTTATCATATATTGTATTTAATTTGTTAGGAAGGAAAGAAAAAAAAAGAAAGCAAAAGTTGCAATATGATCCAATCGATATTGAAACTATTGATAAGGTTGATTTTTGGGTGACGGAAGAGGTTGTTGAAAAAGAGCCTAATCTTCCAAGTAATATTGAAGACTTGCTTGGTGAGTATTATAGTTTATTGATCAGACAATAAATTACAATAGCTTTGATCTTTAATTTATTGATAATGTGTTATATTTTCTTAGATGAGATTGATGCTAATTTAGATCAAGGTGGTGGTGGTGGTAGTACTAGTACATTTTATGCTGCACCACTTGCTTTTTCTGGTCCAAGTAGTGAAAATGAAGGTGATGAAATCAATGACGCAAATCTGCAGCAAGTTATGGAGGATTTTGATGATTGATGACAAACTTTGATCATTTTGATGCTGCTATGTTATGTTTGATTGGTTGTTTTGTTTGTTGACTTTTGATTTTTGAATTTGTATTCGAATGAGATTATAACATTTTGGTTTATGTAGTACTTTTAATTTGAATGATATTTTAAAATTTAGATTAGACTATACTTATATCTTCATGTGCTTATTTATATTTTATTTATTATTTTATTATAAAACGGTTTTTTTCGGTTCAACCACGGTCGAACCGATTGAACCTATAAACCAATAAACCAGTACCTAGAGCGGTTCGATGACCGATTCGGTTTTCAGAACCCTGATTAAAATGTTACAAAAAAAAATAGAATATATTTACAAATACTAATATATATAATATATAGATATAGGCTATGGATTCCTTCCTCCTACATTTTTGTAGGAGTATCATTAACCTTCATAAAAATAATTACAAAATATATTCCGTTTTTTTTTTTTAAAAGTTACTAATTACATTTTGATCCCTCCAATTATTGGTTTTTTAACTTTGTTCCCTTTCCTTTTTTGGGTACGAGAAATTGAGAGAGATTAGAGTTCTTGGAGAGCATCAACGAGATTGAAGCAATTTTCTTCCGAAATAGAGTGCAGATTGGAAAACCCTAACTCTGCCCTCCTATTTCTTTTTTATTTCAGATATAAAGGCATTCAGAGAAGAGAAGCAGCTAGGGTTTTCATCCAAATTCAATCCCTACCATTCTCATCCTCTTCCTCTGCTGCAAGTTTCGTATGCTTTCGCCGCCGCCGCCGCCGCGCCCTGCTTCCGCCACCGCGCCCTGCTTCTGCCGCCACGCGCTGCTTCTTTTCATTCTCACATTAGAAGCATTCAGAGAAGAAAAGGTCCGCTAGGATTTTCATACAATTTCAATTTCTGCATTTCTCTCTTCCTCTTCCTCTGCTGCACATCTCACTAGCATATTCTCGCCACTGCAATACGCCGCAACCTGCGACTACCGCCGCGCTACCTACTGCCGACACGCAACCTACCGCCGCCGCGCAAGACGCCGCCGTCGCACAAGACGCCACCGCCGCGCAAGATGCTGCCCCCGCCGCGCAAGACGGCTGACAGACATTCTCAAGGATGACAACAATTCTAACTCTGTATGTTCTCCAGTTTTTTGGCTGCATAGCAAATGCTTTGCTGATAATCTATTTCCCTGTCTGCTTACTTTTGCAGCCTTCCCCAATTAAATCTTGGTGGTTAATTTGCTATTATCGTTGTGATTTTATTGGTGTTGTGGTTTGATGCTTGATGTGCTTTCTCTGCTTTTTGGCGTTCGATTAGGAATTCGTGCGATCTTTTCATGGGAACCTGTGCAATGATGATGCCTTGAAAGTCATCAAGTTGGGGATTCCTGGTTGATTTTGTTGAAGCCATTATGGAGGTAGTTCCATCCAACTTGATCACATCTCAGGGTAAAGACTGCAATTTTGTAACTTTTAATTTGATTCCATATTCCAGTCAGCTTATTATACTGTCTAAAGTCTTAGATATTTCTTTATGCCTATGCAGATCTTGCATTTTTTTATATTAAAAGCAAAGTTTTTGAAAGAAGTTAGTTGATATTTAAAAACATTGCAACTTTTTCATGTGAGCTTGTTAGAAAATACTACGTGATTTCACATAATTTTGTGCCCAACAGACTCAAGGTTACCATGTGAAATTCTTAGTGTTTGTTTGGCTTTTGTTCTTGTTTTCTGTTTCTGCTTTCAGTTTTTAGGACTCTAGGAAGAAGTGGTAAAACATGAAACAAAAATAGAAAATACCATCTTGATAAATAGTGTATAGTTTATGCTGAGTGAGTGGTGAAAATATTGCTTGACAAATGGTTTTTATCCCAAATGAAAAGCTACTTGTTCATCATGCATGATCTTGTTAACTAAAATAAATATTGCTAATTGTGTTCTCTCCGTTCTCCTACTTATAACTACAGGATAAGCCAGCTTTCATATTCTGTGTCGAAGACAGAGCACTCTTCTGTAAGGATTGTGACGAACTAATTCATTTAGCTGGCAGCCTTTCTGCGAACCACCAGCGGTTTCTCGCTACTGGAATCCGGGTGGCTTTGGGTACTAATGACTGCTCCAAAAGTGATGAGAAAAGCCACTTGGAACCATCTATTCCAGCTGCGCAACAAGTTCCAAGGAAAGTTCCTTCTCAGCAATCGCCTAGCTTCACTCCCCCTAGCTTTTGAGCAGTTGATCAACTATTGGATTTACCAGAGTTTGGATCACCAGAGAAAGTAAGGCAGCTTTATTTTGAAATTCTAGTTGCATAGAAGAGATAGGATGATAAGAGTGATTTTGCTATATATATTAGGACATAACATTTCTTTTCATGTCCTCATAAGTTTACCTCATTTAACTTTTCATCTAGGACAATACCATGCAGTAGCCAATCATCATAATTCATGTTAACTCAACAAAAAAAAACGTTCTTTTAAAAGTCTTCAGTGATTGAAAATTTTTAAATTTGAGAATTGTACCTAAACAGTGAAGTATAAATGTTTACTTCATCTGTAGTACTAACATGCATTGTCTTCATTCCAATTTGGTTTTTATGTTTTAAAATAAGATCGTCTTTGAAATCTAAAGTTTGAACCATATACCTGCACAACATCTATCTAGCTGACGGCAATGGTAAGGAAAAACAAAGTCGAATAGCCACTTAATTTTGACATTCCTACAATGCTATTATTTCATGATATCAATGTTTTTATTTTTGGTAATTTACTGTTATTCTTTTTTTATATATGTTCAGAAACAAGCAGACGAATTTGGAGAGTTGGAATGGCTAGCAGATGTTGGTATCTTTGGTGAACAGTTTCCTCTGGAAACATTAGCTGCAGTTGAAGTTCCTCAGCTTCCTATGTCACACACTAGCACTCTTGCACCATACACTTTTAAAGCCACTAATAAATCTTACATGTCTAGCAAAAAGCCTAGGATCGAAGTCGTAGGTGAAATAGATGATGAGCATTTCACTGTGCCTGATCTAGGCTAAGATAAATAAACCACAACAATGGTCAGTAGTAGTGTTTTCATTAATGTGCAGTGTTAGATTTAATGACGAGTTGTATGTTCATAACGGTCATACTTCTCCGAGGAAAATAAGAGGAGTTGGGTTATATGTAAGGGATGACGAGCGGATTCACTCTTATGGTAGAGGAGAATAAGTTGGCTTGGTGTATAGGAAAAAGTTGAGTACAGAGAACATTTCTCTAGTAAGAACAGAAGTATGTGTTCTCATGCTTTGTGGACTATTGGATTTTGATGAAATGCTATAATTTTAGTGTCTTAAAGTTCATAGTAGCATAGAATTGAATTAAATTTTTTCCTGTTCATTATGATCATTGTCCATACTGTAGAGGTTCTTACCCCCGTACAATACCTATTATGGTGGTTGGTTTGGTTCTGTATGTGTGCATTTGGATTTGGTGCTGTTTATATATTTCTGATAGATATAATTACAGTGCATATGATTCAAATTCAGCTTAGACAGGTATGATTGTGGTAGCATTAGGAATCGACTCACTTAAAAAATTACTTGAATTATTGAAATTTAGATAATAATGATTCGTTCACTAATCATGCTCATTATTCGGTTATATAGTTCTTCTTTTCTGATGACCTAATTATAAAATTAAAAGTAATGTAAGAATTCTATTGGTTACCTAACATAACCCTTAATCAAATTGGAGCGGCTTACTTCAAAAAAGCTAACTTTATTAGTATCAAGTTAATTTACTATAATAGTTATTATAGATTTATTGAAAATTTATCGCTATTGCCTATTTATCATAAGAAAAATTTCCAACTACTACAAATTAAAGTACAAACCCTGCAACAACATATTTCTGTAGGAAATAAAAAAATAAATATAAAATGCCTCTTTTTGTCGGTCAAATTGAGCTAATGGTAACTTTGAAAGTGATGAAACGCTATATGCTGAACTCCATTAGATCAACCAACTTTACTAACAAAACTAGGCAAGAAATAACAAAACTAGTGTTGGCCATCCTACTCCTACATTTGAATATTTGTGTTCATAAATTATAATCAGTTTACACAAGTTACAATAACCAAACAAGAAACAAAAATGATTTATTCAAATTAAAACAGGAAGGTGAACTAACAAGACCAAGAGTCTCTAGTTAGTTCTCCAAACTTTTGAGTTGAATAATTGAAATCACATATTCTAGCTAGCTCTATATAAGAACAAGCACCATATTTTGGCTTCTCATCCAATCTCAAAGCAAATCAATTTACCATATATTCTCTTCTCTTCTCTCATTTCATCAGCCATGGCATCATCAGCAAGAAGATCTTTGATGGCAGCATTGCTTGTTGCTGTGATCACCGTGTCAAGCATGAGCATGAGCCTAGCAGCTCACAATCTTTTGCAAACAAGTGTTCCAAATTTGCCTGGAAACATTCCCAATCTGCCAAAACCAACAGCATTGCCACCATTGCCTACACTTCCAACATTGCCTTCTAAGAGAATAACTAATTTCAATGACTTATTCATATGTGTTAGAATTTAGAGCCGTGACCCACCAAATGATAAGAAAATAACTAATATTATACCAAAAATTGAAGTGTACATTTCAAATGGAAACTATATATCACCATTAATCAGCAACAAAATTGACCAGTCAAGGTTGGAATTTATGGGATTCAAAAGGTGTCATGATAATTCGAGCTTAAATCTATGCTTTCAACCAATAAGAAAGGTACAGTCCATAGATGATAAATCCAACGATTAATTCTTGAGAACAAGACATGAATATCCACCACATACTAATCTCTTTAGCTAAAATGCATTTTAGTACTCTAAACTGCTGATTCATCATTAAGGCCGTCTCTTTAGCTAGTCTAATTTTGGTTAAACTCCAAGTTTTCTAACTTTGGTCCCTAATCTTGATATCCACTATCAGAAGAAGAAAAGCTAAGCAGAACTTCAAACTTTGGTTCATAATAGTAAATAGCAATAGTCTAACATGTAAGAAACATAATATTTGAATAGATCAATTTGACAAAGAACACAACAAATTCACTAACAAATGAAGGATAGCGAATTTTTCTTTTTTCATTTTTATGATGGAATAAAAAAGCAACAGCTTCACATTTCTATGATGCCATAAAAAGGGTACAAACCTCAACCTTTAGTCATAAACACGGACAACAACAACCATCGCAAAAGCTGAATTCCAATAACATTAAATATAACAAAAATAAATTAAAAAAAAAAACACCAATCCCAAATAAAATAAAAATTAGAGAATACCAGAAACTTAAACCATTAACTATATCTTATTACAGCATTTCATTGCTACTGTACAAAGCATTCTCATCATATACCTACAATATCAGCAATATAATATCATTAGTATTAGCTAATAAGCAGCAATTAAAACTGTCATACCTCATTGGTAAAAATACTTACCAATGAGTCATCTTCAATGTTCATGTGATCACCCAAGTCATTATCAAATGTGTCATTTCCACGGCCTTCTAACTATGAAATGCCACGATGAACACGACAAGTTGTTCGATTGTGGTCCTCCATGCCACACTGTCCACATCGATGTTTTCTTTTATTGGACTGTGAAGTCCCCCCTTTTGTCCTACATTTTCTTGGGTCCCTTGGCATGTTATGTCCCAGATTATTGGTTGCAAGCCCAGCTCCAGAAGCATTCGCTTGCATATCATCTCTTACACTATTTACATCATTGACCAATTCTTTTTGTGCAGCATCTTCCTCCTTAAATTGTTTCAACAAATTCATAGCCATTTTCCGTGTAAAGATAAATCTCTCTCAATGATGCGATGCAAAGAGAAGGTGAATTACTTGTAAAGATTGCTATTATCTTGCTTCTTTTTTAATTTTTCTTTACTTAATTTAATTCCATAAAACTACACCCGAATTACTTGTAAAGATTGCAAACCTAAAAGGTAGAGATAGAATAGCAACATGTAATATAAAAGAAGCAGGAGAAAACAAATACAAAATAGTAGTGTCATAAGACAATATTAAACAAATTGAAAAAAGAAATACCAGGCAAATTAACATGATTTAACCAAATATATATATGCTTACAAGTTACAAGAACATAAGAAAAATATCTACTTGTAACATAGGATGGTAGTGAAGTCACAAGATATGGAAGCTGTGATATGTTTAAGAACTAATAACTAGAGCACAAATGAACTAGATATGTCACATATATGGTATACAATAAATTAAGTGCTACTTCATCCTAACCTTTTGATGTTATCAAATAGTGATCTGCTAGAGTGAAGACTCAAAGAATCCAAATGAAGTATGATTGGCCCTGATTCATCACCTTTATCCGGGATACAAATAATGATCAAGCTCCAATGAAGACTGAATACATGAAACATTAGAAGAAAAAGAATCCATAAATGAGAGAATGGACAAGACAGATTAAAATATAACAATAAAAATGACCCTGCTGCCAATATAAAATTGAGCATGAAGTGCATTCATAGGAGCACAAAAAACATAACTATAAAAATTTACAGTTAAATAACCCATTCTTCATTTGTTTTTTCTTACCAGTTTTTCTTCTCCCACTATTTCTTCTAATATGAAAATCTTATAAGGCAGAAGAGACGAAAAATATAACAAAGAAAAACTAACTACAGAGCATATCAGCCCCTTATTTTAGTCGGACAAGCCACAGTTGTAGTTTCAAGTCAATGTAAAATGAGGTGACACTATGGCTCAAGTATTAAATATATTTCTTGACCTTAGAGGGCTTTCCCTATCACAAGAATTGTATTTTCTTCCGATAATAACCTAAAACAATAGAAAGCAAAAAAGAACTTCCTCGCAGTCAAGAATTTAATAACTTACAAAATGAAATTTCACTGCTAAGGAAAAAACTTACTCCTCGTGTACTGGAATCAAAACATAAGCCTTCTGAAATATATTTACACCCTTCCACCACCTTTTGAATTTGACAACGAATGTTGCTCTGTCACTTTGCTATAACATTTAATGGGAAAATGAATTAGAGTACATACTAAAAAATTAACACTCCAAAATGCCTAAGTTGCTAGGTTAAGGCACATGGATGCAATTTGTCTCTTATACAAAAAAGCCTTTAGGCTTGAAATGCAGACAATACCCAAGCCACCTCCCTCATGCTGAAATTTAACTGTTAATTGGCCACAACACAGACACAGAAGTTGATGGCACTTCACGTGCCTCCACAACTTTCTTTTCTTTTCTGTTCATAAAAGTTTGAGTTGATCTACATCTACTACACTAGATTAGATAGTGCTGCTCTATTTAGTATTTACCATAGAGGTAGTGACATACATATACAAATAAAATTATTTTCAATGAAAATACTGAATAGATTTCTAAGTTTTTATTGCAAGCATAATTAAATTTCTTGACTATTGAGAAAAAAAATGATGATTAACTAACCTCCAAGTATTGAGGCAGCGTCTTGCGCAGAGGCGGCAGGTTGCGCGGCGGGGGCAGGTTGCACGGCGGCGGTATGTTGCACGGCGACGGGTGCAGGTTGCGGCAGCGAGGATATGCTTGGTTTGAGGTGTAGTTATATACTAAGAAGGTCAGATCCGAATGCGTGCCTTCACCTCATCGAAGGTTTAGAAATCTTGGACAAAAGCAAGTTCGGAGAGAAAGACTTTCAGGCCTAGTTGCCATCATTCGGCATTAACCAGATGATGGGAAGAAAAATGAAAAGAGCGCTATCGCCAATATGGTTGTAATGTTCCAAATCTATCAGGCTTACTAGAAACTATTGGAATAGATATTGAGATTTGCAGTAGGGGAAGAGGAAGAGAGAAAGACAGGGATTGAAAATCCTAGCAGAAATTGATAAAGAGATGAAAATTCTAGCAGACCTCTCTTCTCTGAATGGCTTTGAATCTGAAAGTGAAAGGAAAAGAAAAAAAAAGTTAAAAACCAATAATTTGAGAGATCAAAATCTAATTAGTAAATTTAAAAAAAAAGGAATATATTTTGTAATTATTTTCATGAAGATTAATGATACTCCTACAAAAATGTAGGAGCAAGGAATCCATGGCCATAGACATATATTGAGAAATATACCATTATATATATATATATATATATCATTCACCAATCAACTTTAAAAAATACTTCTATTGTCATACAATTTTGAAAAATGTTATATTATGTTGTTTTTTTTGTATATTTTTATTTTAAGTATTTAAAAATAAAATTTAAAAAAATACAAAAAGTTATCTTATATATATGAAAAAGTTTAAAAAATTAACTACCATTTAAGTCAACTCAAATCAAATAAATTGTACTTTTTATTTCTGTTGAGACGTTGATGCTTATTTCTGTCGAGACGTTTATGTTCCACCTTGCTGTGTTGAGCTTTTTATTTCAAAAAAAAAATTTGAAAAATTAGAATAGTGGAAAATTATTTTTTTCTATAAAAGATCTATATATATATATATATATAAAACTTGGTCGCAAACTATGATAACCAAGTGAATGGTGATTATAGGTGGCTATTGATAACTTCAAGTTGACTGACAAATATGGGAGTGATGCCTGACAGTTAGAACTTAAAACACTAATTAAAATGTTAAGTTATATCTTAATCGTGTTTATGACTAATCCAAATGTTCAAGATATGGTGGGATAATCATAAGGTTTTGAAGGGTGGCAAACATTGCGAATATTAAGTGAATCAACTACATTGCATGAAGTTTAAGTTGTCTATTACAGTTGGAAACCTTAACCAAAGTTGCAATATGTTACAGGTGAAGGAGAAATGAATATGTGGTGATTTTTGGGGAGAGAGGAGGTTAACAAAGATTGAGAAAGACAGTCCAAAACAGGTTCATTCACTCAGAGGTGGAACCCTAGTTCTTTCTCGAGACTTTACCAGGCCAATCACTCACTATATTTTTCATTTCGATATCCATTTTAACTTTATATTCATTTATTTATTCCTATATTTTTATAGACTTGGAGCTCTGAAATTGTCCTTTTGAAGACTGTATAATATTATCCCAGCAAACTTATTGTTCATATCCGACCTCTTTAAAGAAGTTGGACACGATGAAAGGGGTAGTTTCCCAAGAAAATGGATAGTTTATTCTTATTTAAGAAAGTAATTGTCTTTTTAAATTTCTCCAACTATCTCTATCTTCTCTAAAAGATAAGTCTTAACAAATTTCCAAAATAAAGAGAATGATTATCCTTTAATAAAGATAGAACTACTCTAACAATGGTTATCTACTCTCCTATAAATACACCACACCCATAAAGTATATACACGTTCTACTCTACTAAAAACCGGCTTAAAATCTTTGCTAACTTAAACATCGGAGGCTCTAGCAGGTACCACCCACCTCCTCACGAGAAACTCAGGCAGACGACCTCGACATCAACAAGTTGAACGCTAAATGCATCAGACGTTGCCATACAAAGGAATTCGAACCTCACATTCGGGCTCAAATCAACGTTTTAAGTAACTTTCGAAACACTTATATTATTCAAGAACTTCAAACAATTCTTTATTTCTGACAAGAGATGAAATCAAACAAATAAAATAAACACGACCTATATAGAAAATTATAATTTTAAAATAGAAAACACTAGACTGCAATAATTCATGTGCATCTTCCATTTCATAATATATGTTTTTCGGTCATTAATTCTGCATTTTTTTCTTCAACGTTTCTTCTTGCTTTTGGATTTAGCATTATTCTTCTTTTCCTTACTTGATCCTGAATTAATTCTTCTTGCTTCTCGAACTTGAGCTTTAACCCGCTTCTCGCTTACATAGTCAAGTGTTGCATCATAGTATGCGGTTTCAAAGCAAAGTCCCCAAAATCGAAAGTCATCACAAGGTGCATCTGGATCCCTCAAATCTTTTAATTGTTCATCACATCTTGTCTTCAATTTCCCCTCCAACTTAACATTGTAACACTTTCGTAAATCCAGAGATTCAAGATGAGGACAATCATTAAGAATGGCGTTCAAGCCACTATTGTTGAGGAGGTTTCCAAAAAGTTGGAGATGGCGTAAATTGGACATATTTTGTGCAATAGCAAAAGCTGCTTTTTTACCGCCACCATTGTCGTTAAACTTGAATGATTTCAGAAGAGGACAACTTCGGCCAATTGCTTCTAAAGCAATACTAGATACATTGAGACAAAGGGTAATATCAAGTTCCTCCAACAATGGAAGCTTTTCAACCATCTCACATAATCCTTTGTCTGAAATTCGACGGAAGCATTGAACAAGTCGCAGGCGTTGCAATTTATGACATCCCCTGTTAAAAATCATCATACAAACGGGTAGAAAACTAAGTTACTTATTCAGACAACTCAATAACAATACACCATAATCATAATAACCAGCAAGAGAAACAAAACACAACAATAATTCATGTTCCTACTCTCTATTAATAACATTTGAACTTCACTTAGAGAAGTAACACTAAAAATGTTATTTTTTAACAATCATGTTAGGTGTATAACCAAATTAATTATTAAAATAAAATATATATTAAAATACAAAATATACACTAAAAATAAATTAAACTAATTTTAATTATTGATTTTAATATATAAATAACAATTTTTATCTTTTATATATGCATGAATTCTAATTACTATCTTAATAGTCAAGAAACACAAAAGTGGGGTAATAAGATTGACACTGCAACAAGATAAAAGGATGACCCTCATGAGATTAAGACTCGTGAACAATCTTTAATTATATGCCAATAAATGTTAAAAAGTAATTTTATACAAATAAAAATGAAAAATTTTAAACTTACGAGTCAATTATATATTTGAGGAAATCATCGGTAGCAAAGTACTCGATACTTATGTCTACCAACTGGCCACAACTACGATCAATTGCATGGCGGCACATCTTCTCCAATTTATAGTCCACCGAATTACGAATCCCAATATTGCACATGTTGATGGTGCGCCACATGAGCGGATCCATGCAGATGCGCCACCATTTGCGGCACACAAACTGAACGCTGGTTAAGATCTGAAATGTGGTAAGTTTCCCAATGATCATCAAAGTGAGATCGTCCGGAAGATCCAACCAGTTTAATTTCTTCACAGGCCCTGCATTAATGGATCGGTGGTCCATTGTGATTTGGAAAGTTCACAGGTAGGCAAATGAGGAATTAGGGTTTGAGTTAGTTGTGATTTTTTAGGAATAGATTTTGGTGTTGGTGTTGATGTTGCCCCCCACTTATATATCGCGAGATTTGTATTTGCTAATTAATTCGTTTTTCTTTCTCCCGAACCGTTTTACGTGCGCCTCAAGTTCTAACTGATGCCTTCATCCACTCCAAATGTGTTTGATAAATAATAATATTTAGACTGAATACATAAAAAAATAGTTTGAAATCTGAATAAACAAAAATAATGTTTAATTTTTTTCAGTTTATTTTAATTTTGGAAGTAGATTTTTTACTTTGCCAATGAGTTATAATTCAAATGACATGGTTTCTCCATACTCACCTTGAGATCGCAGATTTAAATTTCACTCCTAACTTTGAAAAAAAAAATAAATTTTTACTATTTTTTTTAGAATTAAGAATATCTGTAATTAAGAATCTAATTAGATTTTTAAATGTATAAGTTGAAAAAAAAAATACTATGTTAACTCTAATATTTTTTACACAAAAATAATTCAATTACAAAATTAACAGTGATCGGCATTGGGCGCGTAAGATGTGTCAGTTACTAGGATGTAAGGAGGAGTCTCTACCAGTCCGATATCTTGGCATTTCTTTTGGAGCAAATCCGAGGCTTGTGAAGACTTGGAAACCGGTGATTGATAAGGTGGAAGACAAGTTAAGTCTGTGGAAAGCAAAGACCCTAAACAAAGCGGGTAAGCTGGTTCTTATTAAGTCTGTTCTGAATAGTTTGCCTATCTACTATCTTAGCCTATACAAAATGCTGAAGGCAGTAGCGGAGAAGTTGATCTCACTCCAAAGGTGCTTCTTGTGGAGTAAAGAGAATGGGAGAAATGGGATACCACTAGAAAAATGGGAAGTGGTAATGGCTCCAAAAAAGGCAGGTGGTATGGGAATTGGAGACGCAGTAATTCGGAATACAGCTTTGCTCTTTAAGTGGTGGTGGAGGTTCTCGAAAGAGGATTGTCCCCTGTGGAAGAAAGTCATCTGCGATCCTGTAATAACTTGAATCCGAATGAGATGCTGTGTGGTCAGCCTGTACCTACAAAGGGGATCCTTGAAAGGATATTTGCCAGTTACAAATCAGTGAGCCACATGTGAGAGAAAAAATGATCAGGGGTTTGTATATGGATGTAGGGAATGGCAGAACAGTACGGTTCTGGGAGGATATCTGGTTACCTCACGGTGTTCTTAAAGAGTTGTTTCCAAGGCTTTTTTCGGTCTCAAACCTCAAAGGTTCTGTTATTGGGGATTGCGGGTTTTAGGATGGGTTAGAGTGGATATGGAATTTTCAATGGAGGAGAAAGCTTTTTCAGTGGGAGTTGGCACTAGTAAACTAACTCCATCAGGTTTTATAGTCTGTTCAGCTAACATCTGAGAGGGAGGACAGAGTGGTCTGGAAATTTGATAGATCTGGTATTTATTTGACTAACTCATTTGTGCAGGTGTTGCAGGAAGCGGTTCTCCCGGAGGAAATAACAAGCTATAGCTTTACAAGTGCAATTTGGAAGGGTTTCGTTCTACCAAAGATCGAGTTATTCTCTTGGTTTGTGTTGGTGGGGATGGTGAATACTAAGGACAGACTGTGTAGACTAGGTGTAATTAACCCCAATGATTGTACATGTGTCTTATGTGGTAAGTTTGTGGAGTCTGCTTTTCATTTGTTTGCTGGTTATGAGATTTTCTGGCAGGTGTGGTGTGCTTGGCTATTCACTTTTGGAAGGAAATGGACCATGCCTGGTACATTCAAACAACACTTTGAAAGTTGGACGAATGCTGCAGCAAGAAGAGGTGAGAGGAAGAAGTGAGTGATTGGCTTCTTTGTTGTTATCTGGATAGTTTGGCTAGAACGAAATGATAGAATTTTCAGGAATCAAAGTTTACGTATGGTGGATATTATTAGTAGATCCTTCTTGCTCTCTGATGAGTGGAGTGGTGGTGAACTCTATGGTTATTGATGGCAATGCCGAAAATAACTAGGGATTGTCATGACTAAAGTTGTCAGGTGTTCTTCATTATTTTATATGCTCCACCTTGTTGTGTTGAGCTTTTTCCTTCAAAA
The DNA here is from genome assembly GCF_003086295.3 of Arachis hypogaea. Classification (NCBI taxonomy): domain Eukaryota; kingdom Viridiplantae; phylum Streptophyta; class Magnoliopsida; order Fabales; family Fabaceae; genus Arachis; species Arachis hypogaea. The sequence continues at coordinate 148,954,403 of NC_092054.1, read as the reverse complement.
AAAAAAACAATAAATATAAACCTTCGTAGAAATGTACCTGTATAATAAAAATATTGTAACCTATGAAATATGTACAATTCGCTAAAGTAGTGGATTCGCATGTCAGACACGACACTCATTAATATTTGTCCGTAATGCGTGAGTGTCTTCTGTGTCAACCATGTCTTAATAAAAACACATTTAGATACTCCTAAACACCGTGACGTATTAGCGTATCTAACATTATTATTAAAATAAATTTAAAAATAGTATATATTATTATTTATTGAAATAAAAAAAATTTTAAATATTTTTTAATAATTAAAAAATTTAAAAATTAATTTATATTTTAATATTAATAAAATATTAAAATATTATAATTATATGTCTACGTATTATGTATCAGTGTTCGTCATATACTTATATTACTGATAATCCTTTTGATCATTACTCTTTTAAAAATCAATTATGACTTTAATGTAATTAGAATTATTTGTTTTTACTCAAATAATTTCCATATTTCTATTATTATTTTACAGCACATTTTTATTATATACAATTTTTTACATTTGAAAACATGACTTATATTTTTTTAAAAAAATATCAACTATAATTTTAATGTAACTAAAAGTATTATTAACAATGTTGACTAAACAATGATAGTGTCTCATCACTAATCAACTGTTTTTATTCTACCAAATTTATAAATATAAATATTTTAGATACTCTTCCTTCTTAAAAAGTAAAAACTCAACCAAAAATCAGATTTTTATAGACTTAGTAGATAGTTTTAGAAGGTTAAAAATTTTAAAAAGAGAATTATATGGAGAGTCTCATCTCAAAACTCGGTTAAAATCCATGAAGATCCTTGACTAAGAAATCAGCCACCGTTCCAACCACCAAACAACGAATACTTAACTGAGCAGCTAAGATATATAGGTACACCAACTAATTGATCACAGAAGGCTTGGGATCAACCATTAGTGACAACCCACTTTAAGTCTTTAACCCTGAAACAGTACAACCAAAAAATTGCATATTTGTTTTAGCAGATATAGTGTTACCGACACACACTTATTTTTGAGAGCCAAAGAAAGTCTCCTGAAAAATTTTTGTCTTAGGCGCTTAAACTTGCTAACGAATATGGTCTCTCAATTTTCATCCTCATTTCTCTTCCTAAGCTTTTTCTTTTTTCTTCTTCTTCCTAAGTTTTTTCTTCTACGTCGGTAAAGAAGCTCTAATTAGTTCTTTTGGGATAATCTCTCAATGTTTCAGACAACATCATTTTATTGTAATTGATTTAATTTCAATTCAATAAAATATTTTTACCTTTAAAAAAAAAAAAAGAAATACTTCCATTGTCACACAATTTTGAAAAATGTTATATTTACGTTGTTCTTTTTGTATATTTTTATTTTAAGAATTTAAAATAAAATTAAAAGTTATTTTTTATATATATATAAGGTGTGAAAAAATGGTTTATATAACAAGGTCACAACTATATATGGTAATTAAGTGAGGGGTGGCTATGAGTGGCTTTAAGATTATGGACAAATATAGAAGTGACACCTAACAATTAAAACACTGATTAAAATGTTGTTATATATATCTTAATTGTGCTAATGATTAATCCAAAGATGCTAATCAGAAGTTATTTACCACCGTGGCAATGTTGGTAATATAACAAAAACCAAATGACATAAGCGTAATTGTCATTTTTTTGTAAGTTGCAACTTGCAACCAGATTGTTCCATATTTGTGACCTGACGAAGGATTTCAAGGTATCAAGAAAAATGGTGGGCGAAGGTTTTGAAGATCGATGAACAATGGCGAAAAGGAATACAAAGTGAATCAACTATATTGCATGACGTTTAAGTTATTTATTGTGGTTGGGAACCTTAATCCAAAGTTGCAACATATTACATAGAAAGAGAAACATGTAAGTGGGGATTTTGGGGATAGAAGAGGTTGAGGAAAATTATGAAGACTGTAAAATAATAATAATAATAATAAATGTCTCAACAAACTTATATTATCCAAGAATTTCAAACAATTCTTTAATTTTGAGAGACGAAATTAAACCAATAAAATAAACATGACCTATATATAAAAAAAATTATAATTTAAGGAAAGAAAATATTAGACTGCAATAATTCATATACATCTTTCATTTCATAATATATGTTTTTTCGGTTATTAATTTTGCATTCCTTTCTTCCATGTTTCTTTTTCCATTTGATTTTAGCATTATTCTTCTTTCTCCTACTTGATCCTAGAATTAATCATTTATACAGTAATCTTGGATTTTTAATACATTTCCATATAGCATATATTTCCTCCCAATTTGCTTTATCCAAATTTTCTGCCTCTGTATATCTATTTTCTTTCTCGGCTCTTTCAGCTTTTTATTTTTTTAACCCTCTTCTCGTGTAGATACTCATGTGTAGATACTCATATAATGCATCATGGTCTGCGGTGTCATAGCATCGTCTCCAAAATTAAAAGTCAAGGGGTGCATCTGGATCTCTCAAATCTTTTAATTGTTCATGACATCTTATCCTTAATATCCCCTCCAACTCAACATTGTAACACTCGCGTAAATCCAGAGATTCAAGATGAGAACAACCATCAAGAATAACACTCAAGCCACTGTTGTCGAGGGGGTTTCCAACAAGTTGGAGATGGCGTAAGTTGGACATATTTTGTGCAATAGCAAATGCTTCTTCGTTACCGTCACAAACATAACCATTGTTAAATTTGAATGATTTCAGAAGAGGACAACCTCGACCTATTGCTTCTAAAGCAATACTAGATACATCGAGACAAGGGGTAGGGGTGAAAAAAGGGCAGACGACTTGTCAAGGGCCTGTAGCCTGGCTTGGCCTGTTATAAAATAGGCACAGGCTCAGGTTCATATAAAAGCCTTATTATATTAATAGGTCAGGCCCAGACTCACTAATTAGTCTTATAGGCCTGTCAGGCCTGCCTGGACTTGTTAATACATAATTACATATATAAATAATTTTTTTGTTATTAAAAAAATTATGAGATATTTTAAATTTATTATATTTAATTATAAATAGTTTTGTATATTTTAAATACTTTAAAATTTAAATTTTTTATAAATATTAAATATCACATATTACATATAAATATGTTTATTAAAAAATAATTTTTTTAAATAATATTTTTATTTTTGTAAAAAAAAATTATCAGACCTTTTAACAAGCTTTAGACCAGGCTGAATAACAGGCCGTGCTTAATACTTTAGAAAAAGTCTATAGCAAGTTGCAGGCCAGACTCAGGCCAATTAACTGTATGCATGACAGGTCAGGCCTGTTAAGAAAGTATGGCCTGGCCTAGCCTGTTTCCACCTGTAACAAGGGGTAATATCAAGTTCCTCCAACAATGGAAGCTTTTGAGCCATCTCACATAATCCTTTGTCTGAAATTCGATAGCATTTAACAAGTCGCAAGTGTCGTAATTTATGACATCCCCTGTTAGAAATCATCATACAAACTGTTACATTGTAAATCCACAATTAATTTGTCCAAATCACTTATTTAGACAACTCAATAACAAAACACCATAATCATAATAATATACTGGGAAGAGAAACAACACACAACAATAATGCATATTCGTACTCTCTAGTAACATTTGAACTTCACTTAGAGAAGTAACAATAAACATACTAAGAATACAAATTTAAAATACAAAATACATATTAAAAATGTATTAAACTACATATATTATTTATGAGTAATGCTACATGTACACTAAAATCAACTACCTATATAAAATATATGTTAAAATATAAATACATATTGAAAATAAATTAAATCATACATGTATTTATATACAAATACATTAGGTAATCCAAGGGTGTGGATATAAGGGTGTGGAGGGAAACGAAGCATACCTTATAAGGGTGTGGATACCTCTCCCTAGCATGACGCGTTTTGACGAGTGAGTGTGGGGGCTTTGGCTATCATCCCTATCGTCAAAGGCAAAACCGTGAGGCCTTGTGTGCCAAAGCGGACAATATCGTGCTAGCGGGTGGTCTGAGCTGTTACAGATGGTATCAGAGCCGGAGCCCGGATCGATGTGCCAGCGAGGGCGCCGGGCTCCCTTAGGGGGGTGGATTGTAAGGTCCCACATCGGTTGGGGAGGAGAACGAAGCATGCCTTATAAGGGTGTGGATACCTCTCCCTAGCATGACGCGTTTTGACGAGTGAGTGTGGGGGGCTTCAGCTATCATCCCTATCGTCAAAGGCAAAACCGTGAGGCCTTGTGTGCCAAAGCGGACAATATCGTGCTAGCGGGTGGTCTGGGCTGTTACAAGTTCCCTGAAGAAGTTCCTCTACTTGGACAGTGCTTTCTTTCAAAGAAGCATTCCGCCAAAAATGAAGAATTGAATCAGAAACATGCAAATCTGGTTTATCACATAGCAAAGAGGCTGTTGAAGAAATCAATCTCCTTCATGTTTTACAGATTGTAATGTACTTTTCAATGTTTATCTTTCTGTAATTTCTTGAGTGAAAAGGCATATTGAGAGAGCTTAAGTAAAAGCCATGAGTGAAAAAAGGCTGAGAGATACACTTGAGAGAAAAGCCTATAGAGTTATTTTTAGATTTCTTTAGGTATGTCTATGTCTTATATCTTGTACCTGTGAGGTATCCCTTTCTTAGTTGGGTTAGCACTAAGAGTTAATAGTTAGGTATTAGCATAGCCAATGTCAAGTTAGATTAAAACTTGAGTGTGAAAGAATTTTGTCAATCCTGTAGAATTGGTGTATGTAATACTTTTAACTATAGTGAAATTCCTCTATTGTTGTGGAGGAGACTGGACGTAGGTTGCATAGCACAAGGCAACCGAACCAGGATACATGCCGGTGTTAGCTTTTTCCTTCTCTGCACTGTTCTGTTTTCTGATATTCATGAGACAAAAATAAATTGTCTCATAAATTTTTGCTGCTGAGTTCAAACAGAATCAGAAGTCAAAGTTTGTTTGAAAGGGTCATTTCAGTAACTGAAAAGAAAGACATAGATTCAACCCCCCTTCTCTAAGCCTACCACAACCTTCAATTGGTATCAGAGCTAAGGTCTCAAGTATCAAGCTTCACTGCTTGGAGCAAAGATCCAATGGCGAACAACTTGGCACTACCACAGTTGTCTACACCCTCATTGAAGGTCAGTCAAACAACCGGCCACCCTTCTTCAATGGGAAGAACTATGCCTACTGGAAAGAGAGGATGAGGATCTTCATCTAATCCATTGACTACAATATATGGAAGATTGTTATGAGCGGTCCCAAGATTCCAACAAAAACAAGTGCTAATGGAGTGGTGACTCCAAAAGAAGAAGCTGAATGGAATGAGGACGACAAGAAGAAGATGGAGCTGAATGCTAAAGCTATCAACCTTCTTCACTGTGCTATCAGCTTTGAAGAGTACCGAAAGGTGTCTAGATACAAGACAGCCAAAGAAATCTGGGAAAAACTCTAGGTTACACACGAAGGCACTAAACAAGTCAAAGAAACGAGGATTGATATGCTGCGAAAAGAGTACGAGATGTTTAACATGAAGGATGGAGAAAGCATTGATGAAGTGTTTGAGAGATTCTCAATCATAATCAACAACCTTGATGCTATGGGTACAAACTACGTAGAACAAACTTTGGTGAGAAAACTCCTTAGAAGCCTCACAAAAGAATGGGAAACTACTGCCACTATCCTAACCGAGAGCAACAACCTAAGCCCCATAACCTATGATGAGCTGAGAGGAAAACTCCTTGCCTATGAAACCACACACACAAACCCGGATTCAAAGAAAAAGGGAATAGCCCTCAAGTCAAAAGTAGAACCCAAAGAGAGTGAGTCTAGTGATGGTATTTCAGATGATGAGCTTATGTTTTTTGCTAGGAGATTTAGAAGGATGATGAAGAACAAGGGCAAATACAAGGGTTCAGACTCAAAGGAACACAAGATGGACTTGAGCAAAGTGACGTGTCATCATTGCAAGGAGGCTGGACACTTCAAGCTAAACTGTCCAAAGCTCAAAAAGGAGGACAAAAGAAAGAAGGAAAGGAAGAGAGTGCTCATGGCAGCTTGGGAGGATCTCGAGAACGACTCCAATGAGGAAGAAGATTTTGAAGGTGAAAACAAAGACTGTTTCATGGCTGGAAACAATAATTTTGATGAGGTAAATTACTTTGACTTTTCTATGGATGATCTACATGCTATTATTGATGATCTCACCTTAAATACCTCAAAACTGCTTGACAAGCACAATGAGTGCAGATCTGAAAGAGATGTGTTGAGAGCTGAAAATGAGTTTTTAAAAGAAAAAGTGAAGGAAACTGAATGTGCTTTGGACATTATTGAAGAAAACAGATTTTTAAAATCTGAACTTGAAAAATTGAAAGAAAAGCACATTGTGGATCCTTCTCATGAGTTAATTGCTGAAAATGAAAGATTAAATGATATAATTAAAAGGCTGAATGGTGACTTAGCAAAATTTACTCAAAGTTCTAGCAACTTGGACAAATTACTTGCAAGTCAAAGACCATTATTTGAAAAAACTGGTTTAGAATATATAGCCAAGGAAGATGCAGCTTTTAATGATTCCTCTATAAGATTTGTGGCTTCTTCATCAAATAGTAAATCCACACCAATCAAATCTGGTATTGGATATGTTCCAACATTTGAAGAAAAATTTGATGAAGTATACACAAGTGAAACTGAACCTTCACCAAGAACCGAACCTAGTTCAAATAGGCCAGATTTGGGATTCAACTCGAAAAATGAGGTAGCTTTCAAGAAACCACCGTTTTACAACAAAACCTCATTTTGGAAAAATCCAAAGGTTTTCAAAAATTCTGGTGAAAATGCTTTTGCAAAGAGGAATAATTATAACAAAAATCAGCTTGTCAAAAGAAATGCACCTCTTCCAAAAACCAGAAAATTTCAATCATTTAATCATTTCCAGCATGGTAGCTCATCTAAACATCAGCAACATGCATAAGAAAATTACTGTTTTAATTGCAAAAAAAATTTGGTCATTCATATGCACAATGTTTCATTGAAAAGAGAGTTATGAGAAACCAAATTTATAATGTTGTTTGTGATTTTAATGCACTTGGGCAACCAAGATGGATTAACTTCAAAGGATCCAAATTAATTTGGATACCTAAGGCTACTTGAAACTCTTCATGCAGCTTTGCCTAGCATCCAAGAACAAAAAGGACATGTGGTACATGGATAGTGGATGCTCAAGGCACATGACTGGAAGGTCGACTTACTTCATCAAACTAAACAAGTATGATGGAGGTTTTGTGACCTTTGGAGATGATGGTAAAGGTAAAATTATTGCTGTTGGAAAAGTAGGTAATGAACAATCAACTTTTATTGATGATGTATTTTTGGTATGTGGTTTGAAGCACAATCTTTTGAGTATAAGCCAACTGTGTGATTTAGGATATTTAGTGACTTTCAATAGACTTGAATGCTGTGTTGTTAATGAGAAGATAAATGAAGTGTTTTTTATTGCCAAGCATTTTAATAATATGTATGGACTTACTCTTGATGAACTAAAGGATCAAAATGTAGCTTGTTTTCATTCTAAAGAATTTGAAAAGTGGTTATGGCACAAGAGATTTGGCCATGCAAGTATGTTTCAAATAAACAAACTTGTAAAGAAAGAATTAGTAAGAGGTCTTCCTTTGATAAAGTTTGACAAAGACATCACTTGCGATGCTTACCAAATGGGAAAACAAACAAAAAGTTCTTTTAAACCAAAGGAAGACATCTCTACTAAAAGACCACTTGAGTTGCTACACATTGATTTATTTGGTCCAACAAGAACTCAAAGCCTAGGTGGAAAATATTATGGTTTAGTGATTGTGGATGACTATACTAGGTTTGGTTGGGTTTTATTTCTTGCACACAAAAATGAAGCATTTTCGGCCTTTGAACCTTTTTGCAAGAAAATTCAAAATGAAAAGGATTTAAAAATCTCTTCTATAAGAAGTGATCATGGAACTGAATTTGAAAATAATTTATTTGAATCATTTTGTGAGGAATTTGGAATATCTCACAACTTCTCTTGTCCAAGAACACCACAACAAAATGGTGTTGTGGAAAGAAGAAATAGAAGCATACAAGAGATGACAAGAGCTATGCTTTGTGAGAGTAATATTCCAAAATTCCTTTAGGCTGAAGCGGTTAACACGACTTGCCACATTTTGAATAGAACAATCATAAGGAAATTTTTGAAGAAAACCCCTTATGAACTTTGGAAAGGCTACCCACCAAACTTAGATTACTTCACATCTTTGGATGCAAATGATTTGTTTTAAATAACAAGGATAATTTGGGTAAATTTGATCCAAAGGTGTATGAGTGTTTGTTTGTAGGATATTCCACAACTAGTAAAGCATATAGGGTTTATCATCAAGATGTTAGGATTAATGAGGAGTCCATATATGTTACATTTTTGTGATACTAACTTGGTACAAAGCATTTTGAAAGATTGTGATACAGGAAATCAAGCTCAAAAGGAAGATAAAACTGCTCAAAATCATGAAAAGGAAAATTCTGGTCAAGCTGAACCAGAAACTACAAACGCTGAAAATTCAAGAGACAATTCTATTTTGTCTTATGAATCTGAAGGAGATCCTGGAATCAACAACACCCAGAATCCATTGGTGACTGAATCTGCCTCCAAGTCCACTAGACCTCGTGAATGGAGATTCTTGAAGAATTATCCAGAGGAATTTGTTATTGGGGACGTCTCTCATGGGGTTAGAACACGGTCCTCAACTAGAAAGGCAAATGAAGAGACAAACATTGTCCTTCTCTCACAATTGGAGCCTCAAAACGTCAAGGAAGCCCTTAGTGATCCTTCTTGGGTTAAAGCAATGGAGGATGAGCTTCTTGAGTTTGAGAAGAACCAATTGTGGACTTTGGTTCCAAGGCCAAGTGGAAAGAAAGTGACCAGCATCAAGTGGATATTTCGGAACAAGTTAGGAGAAGATGGCAGCATTGCAAGAAACAAAGCAAGGCTAGTGGCACAAGGATATGACCAAGAAGAAAGAATAGACTTTGATGAATCCTTTGCCCCTGTAGCCCGAATGGAAGCCATAAGACTTCTCTTAGCTTATGCTGTATTTTGTGGTTTTAAATTACATCAAATGGATGTGAAATGTGTATTTTTAAATGGTGTGATAGATAGAGAAGTGTATGTGGAGCAGCCACCTGGTTTTGAAAATAAAGAGCATTCTAATCATGTTTTCAAATTATCTAAAGCTCTCTATGGTTTAAGACAAGCTCCTAGAGCTTGGTATGAGAGACTTAGCTCTTTTCTTTTGAAAAATGGTTTTCAAAGAGGCACCATAGACACAACTCTATTTATCAAGAATTCTAATGATTCTTTTATTCTAGTCCAAATATATGTTGATGACATTATTTTTGGATTATTCAATGAATCTCGTTGTTCTGAATTTGGAAAACTCATGACAAGTTAATTTGACATGAGTATGATGGGTGAACTTAATTTTTTTCTTGGGCTGCAAATTAAACAAACTGAAAATGGTATTTTCATTCATCAAGAGAAGTATGCCAAGGAATTAGTTAAGAAATTTGGTATGGAAAATGCCAAACCCATGGAAACTCCCATGCACCCTAATTCAAAATTAGATAAGGGAGAAACTGAGAAAGATGTAGATGAGACTAGGTATAGAGGAATGATTGGCTCTCTTATGTACTTAACTTCCTCTAGACCCGATATTGTGCAAAGTGTTGGATTGTGTTCAAGGTTCCAATCCAAACCTAAAGAGTCAAATCTTTCTGCAGTTAAGAGGATTGTTAGATATGTTCATGGCACATCCAATTTTGGTCTTTAGTATCCTAAGATTGATGATTTTTCTACAGTTGGTTATCGTGATGCAGATTTTGCCGGTGATAGAGTTGATAGGAGAAGCACATCAGGCTTATGTTGCTTCCTTGGAAGGTCCTTGAATGTTTGGTCAAGTAAGAAGCAGCCAACAGTGGCTTTATCCACTGCAGAGGCTGAGTATATAGCTGCTTCTTCTTGCTGTTCTCAGCTTATGTGGTTAAAAACACAGCTTGCCGATTACAAATTAAATGCTAAAAATATTCTCTTGCTGTGTGATAACATGAGTGCCATTAATATTTCTAAAAATCCAGTTTTGCACTCTAGGACTAAACATATTGAAGTGAAATTTCACTCAATAAGAGAACATGTTCAAAAGGGGGATATTAGCATTAAATTTGTTAAATCGGAGGAGCAATTAGCAGATATTTTCACAAAACCACTTACTGAGGACAGATTCTGCATGCTTAGGACTAGCCTAGGAATTTTGACATATGATTCATTGTTTGAAAATTACTAATGTGTTTGCTTGAGCTTTTTGTCTTATAAACAGGTATGAGAAAATTCTAGGCAAATGAAGAACCTTCTCTCTAAACTGCGTTCTCTGGCCTTGTTTCACGTGCTAAATCATCTCGGCCTACCTTAAATTTCAGATTCTGGGTGGTCCATACATGTTTCCTTAAAATAAACCACCTCTGGACCCAAATGAGTGTTACATCATACATGTGTTTCATTTTATTTTAATTTGTTCTTTTTGTCCTTTAGTAAAAAGCTTTCATATTTAAAATTACTTTCTGTTTTATTTTTTTTAATGAGATTAAATCACTTTTCTTTGTGATGTCAAGTCTTTTTGGTTGATTTACCAAATCTGAAAAAGAAAGATTTTTCTTTTGTTGAAACTTTGGAATTTCTGGACTGGAATAATCTTTTTAACATCAAAAAGCCAATGCACCCACCTTTGGTCAAAGAGTTTTATGCTAATATGATTTACCATGATGACAGTGTTCTTTCTTATGTCAAGGGGTGACACATTGTGTTAAACTATGAAACAATCAGTGATTCCTTGAAATACATTGATGTTGGGGCTTGTGCATTTACTTCGGGTAAGTGGGATGAAGGAGTTGGTATTTCTTTCAATGATGTTTTGGCTCATGTTTGTGACCATGTTTTCTTGATTGATGGCATTACACCCACTCACAAAGCCCTAGGATATGAACATGCTCAGTTACACCGAATTGTCAACCACATCATTCTTTCTCAAAGCAGTTCATATCAAAGGGTTTCTTATACTAACACTCTTGTTTTGTATGTCCTTCTCACTAAAACAGAAATCTCTTTTGCTTATTTTATGGTAAGATACATGTTTGATTTTGTTATAAGTGAGAAAGATAAAGTTCTTCCTTATGGCATATTCTTAACTTGCATTTTTGAACACTTTGGTGTTGTTTTGTCTAAAGAGTCATATGAGAATAGACACCCTTATCTAAAGGAAGGTGGTTCAGTGAAACAGCAAGAGACCCACTCGTTCTGACAGGGCGGTTCTTGATGATGATGATGATGATTTCATTCCTGAGTAATCTCCTCCTCCATCCTCCACGGGAACTTCGGCCTTCACTGGATACAAAATTGTTCTATATGAAGTTTTTAAGGATGTGGTGCAGGAATTTGTTTCTCAGTCAAACCATTTGATTGCTATGAGTAAGAGCAAAGAAAACTAGTCACCAAGCATGAAAACTTCTTCAAAAAATCTAGAGATAGAGTGGCTGTATGAGTAGGAGTAGCATGATTGTGAATTTTGATTGCTGCTAAATTTTTATTGTGAATCTTGATTACTGCTACTGTGATAATTTTAATTAGCTGCTGTCATGTGAATTTTGAATGTGCTGTCATATGATTTCTGAAAGTGAATTTCAGTTTATGAATCTGCCTTACATGATAAGCTGCTATGTCTTACTTAGTTTTGGGCATTAGAACTTGAATTGATCATTGCTATTTTGTTGTGTCTTTTTATTCCACCGTTGATGACAAAAGGGGGAGTAGTAGCATATGAAGAATTTGAAATTTTGCTGTGAGTTTGAAACTTTGCTGCTGTTTGTTTTGTTTGGCATGAGAATGTGAACTTGCTTTATATGATCTGTTGCTGTTTTGCCTTTGTTAGTCGTGATGCTCTGTATTGCTAAGTTCTTGAGCAGTTTTGGGCTGGATATCTGGTATCATTGCTGATATATTTTGTTCAGTTTTGAGATATATATTTGGTTGTTTGCACAATCCCTTGATTCAGGTTCATGAGAAGTTAAATTGTTTGAAAACCTTGCTGACTGCTTCATCCACAGTTAACATAGTGTATATAGTCTATTATTGTGTTTCCTGTGAGTACATACAAACAGGAAGGAAGAGAATAGCACAAATCCAAGGGGAGCATTTCTTGAAAAGGAAAGGGGGAGTAACCCAAAAGCAAGTAACATCATTCAAAGGGAAGTTTCTTAACCTAAATCAAATTCATTTCTATTTGAGCATTGTTTCAATTATGTTTGTCATCAAGGGGGAGATTGTTGAGTTAAAAAATTAACTAACTTAATTGATAATGACAAACGTTATTTTATTGGGTGATTAATTAGTTTTGAATGTGTTTGGTTAAGTGTTGTAGGTCATAAATCAAAGAATCAGCAGCCCAATTGGAAGGAAAGAAAAACAAGTTTATTGGTGAATATCTAATCAACAAAGCCCAAAGTCACTAAGCAAAGAAACCAAATGGGCTAAGAAGTAAAAGAAGAAAATTCAAGCCCAAGTTGATCCTACCAAGCTTCTCATACAAGATTGATGTCTTCACTCTCTCTTATTGCTGTGGTCAGCAACAAAACACAAGAAAGAGAGCTTCATCCTTCCTACTCATTTCATCAAAGAATAAAGAAAGAGAAAGCCTAATCTCAAAGGCCTCAAAGTTGATGAAGTGAGCCCATATTCATAAGCAAGCCCATTAGGTGATCCAAGTCCATTCCTTATCTAACTTAGTGGCTACCCAAGTAACTAAAGTTCATTTGCATCTGAACTAATCCCTTCTCTATGGAACCAACTCTCTATTCTCATTCTTCTCTTCTCTTACCCACGCATGACAAGATGGCTATGCTAGGGTTCACATCCTAGAAGAAAAAGAGAGTTCCTGGTCGCAAGCTTTGTCTTTCAGACAATACACAAAGAAGAAAAGGGGAAAAAGCTTCTTGAAGAAAAGGTCAAATCAATGAAGCCAAAAGTAAAGGGCTCCTCTAGCTTAATCAGAAGATAAAGGTAGATTGTTTCTATTTACATGCATGTTGATAGCTTGATTGAAACCTACCTTCTTCTACACATACCATTTCGGAAAAAAATGAAGAAAGTAGTGTTTGTTTTTTCCTACTGTGAATCAATGAATAAGATTGTTTCTTGGAGTCAAAGCACAAGATTAATGGCTTGGATTCTGATAAGCTGATTGAGAGAGAAAAATGTTACTGCTGCTGTGTCTGCTACGACGCATAGTTCTAAGTTAAAATCCCTGATTTTTTGGGCTGATGAAAGAAAGAGAGAAAGGCTAATTTCCAGCTAGTTCAAGAACCAAGGAGCTGAACCCTAGCTGTGGCTAAAGCAAGATACAAATAGGAAAATCACTTCAGTTTGAAGGCAAGGAGAGATAACCAGTATTTGGTGAGTTGTGTTCTGAAAAGAGTTCCCTGAAGAAGTTCCTCTACTTGGACAGTGCTTTCTTTCAAAGAAGCATTCCACCAAAAATGAAGAATTGAATCAGAGACATGCAAATCTGGTTTATCACATAGCAAAGAGGCTGTTGAAGAAATCAATCTCTTTCATGTTTTACAGATTGTAATATACTTTTCAATATTTATCTTTCTGTAATTTCTTGAGTGAAAAGGCATATTGAGAGAGCTTAAGTAAAACCCATGAGTGAAAAAACGCTGAGAGATACACTTGAGAGAAAAGCCTAGAATTATTTTCAGATTTCTTTAGGTATGTCTATGTCTTGTATCTTGTACATGTAAGGTATCCCTTTCTTAGTTGGGTTAGCACTAAGAGTTAATAGTTAGGTATTAGCATAGCCAATGTCAAGTTAGGTTAGAACTTGAGTGTGAAAGGATTGTGTCAATCCTGTGGAATTGATGTATGTAATACTTTTAACTATAGTGAAATTCCTCCATTGTTGTGGAGGAGACTGGACGTAGGTTGCATAGCACAAGGCAACCGAACCAGGATACATGCTGGTGTTAGCTTTTCTCTTCTCTACACTGTTATGTTTTCTGATATTCATGAGACAAAAATAAATTATCTCATAAATTTTTGCTGCTGAGTTCAAACAGAATCAGAAGTCAAAGTTTGTTTAAAAGGGTCATTTCAATAACTGAAAAGAAAGACATAAATTCAACCCCCTTCTGTAAGCCTACCACAACCTTCATCTATTTTATTTCATCATCAGACTCTTAATTAAAAAAAAAATTCCAAACTAACTATAATTTGGATTGAATAATTATTTATATGATTATTTCATGCATTAAAAATATTTAAAACATATTATATATATAATAATATATGATAGTAAGGTAGCAATTTACTGTTTAATTTCAAAAAGGTATTGAACAGTTATTGTTTATTTTTTATTTTATATATGAAATTTTTTGCATAATTAAAGATACAAATTCTTAAAGACGGACACTTTTAGTATAACAAAAAGAATTGACTAATGTTTAGACAAAAAAAAATTCTGATGACGTAAAATTTTTCATTGACAATAATTTGAAATAAATAATTTAGACGTGATTTAGCATCATTTAAAAGTACGTAAAAAAAATGATCCATGAACCATTAGTCAGACTTGATCCATGAACCATTACTGATGAAACTATTGTGCATCTTCCATGTCAAAACATAAAACATATACTTTTGTGGTTACTAATGCCCCTTCCTTTCTTTCGTGTTTCTTTTTCTTTGGTTTCAATTTATCATTCTTCTTATTCTTCTTCTTCTTTTCTTTATCTCTAAGATATCTTTAAAATCCTTTGCGTGATCTTTGATTCTTTGTACATTTTTCTATATCATATATTTCATCCCAATTTGTTGTCACTTCTTCTTCTTCATCTTCTTCTGATAACTCACCGTTATCTTGTGATTTATTCTCAGCAATATAATGATCGCACATTTCCTTGCAAGATCTATAGGTATATGTTAAGTCATCGTACCAATCTGCATTACATAGTTTACCAAATTTATAGCCAAGAAAATCCTCGAGTGCATTTGGTTCTATAAAATATTTTAACTGTTTATCACACATTTTTCTTAATCTTCCCTCCAAATTAACGTTGTCACACCAACGTAAGTCCAGAGATTCAAGATAACGACAGCCGTCAAGAATGGCACTTACACCATTGTTATCCAAACAACTGTTTCTAACAAGTTGTAGATGGCGCAAGTTAGACATATTTTGTGCAATAGCAAATGCATCTTCGTTACCTATGGGCATATTTTGTACAATAGCAAATGCATTTTCGTTACCTATACTGTAATCATTGTGGTTAAACTTTAATGATTTTAGAAGAGGACAACATTGGCCAATAGCTTTTAAAACAATACTAGTTACATATTTACAAAGAGTAATTTCGAGTGCCTCCAACAACGAAAGCTTTTGAGCGATCTCATATAATCCGTAGTCGGAAGTAGTATAGAAGCATTGAACAAGTCGTAACCGTCGCAACTTACACTGCCTGTACAAAATTACCATTCCATCATATACATCACATAATTTAATAATAATTAAATAAATTTTGTTTAAAAAAAAAGAGCTAAACACAAAAATAAATATGAAACATAATTCAAACAGAAAAAGCAAAATTAAATCAAGCTATATTCAAACAACAACAATACTAGATGACTAATAAATATTATTATTTTAGATTAGTATTTAGTTAATAATAATTTGTATTCATATTTATAAAAATTTGTATATAAAAAATACATAATTTATATTTATCTATAACAATATCTATAACAATATATAATGGAAAAATTCATTTTTAGTGTCCAATTTTACTTTCCATTTTTATCCTTTTTTAATAACTTACTTACGGTTACAGCATTCTACTACTTCATTTCCATCCACGTTCACCTCAATATAACTTCTCCACGTTAATTCTACTACTTCATTTCCATCCACGTTCACCTCAATATAACTTCTCCACGTTAATTCCCACTACTGCATCAGTTAATTTCTCTCACATCAGTTACTGCGTTAATTGTATTATTCCCAATTTTTTTTCTTAATCTCTCTCACTTCACTGGTTACTCCATATCTCTCCATAATAGAAAAAATTTCCTTCGTTTTTTCTTTATCTTCTCCTGCCTTCTTCTCACTTTGCCTAAATATAATGTAAAATTTACTGTAATTTATTTTTCGTCATTAAATAAAAGTGTAGAACTGTTTTTATATGTTTCTTTGATTAATTATAGTTGACAACATACCAATGGAAGATTCACGTGGAAGTGGTCGACGAACTTGGCAAGACTATGCCAGACAACGAAGACAAAATATGAGTGAAGAACAGAGGCAGCAACACCTTGCCAGAAGGCGTGCCAGTTACCGAGAGAGTATTAAACGAGGAAAACAAATCGATACATCAAGTGGACCAACTAACATGGCAACACCATTACAAGATATCACAAATATACCTCCTAAATAATACTCTATATCAGGTACTCTAAGTTATACTTCTCATTAATAAATTTATATTGTTAGTTTATTATTTAATATGAATTATTTTTTACGATATATACCAATTATGTATAATTTATTTTTTGAATATACCCTTAAATGATCAAATTACATTATTTTTATCTTAATAATGATTTTTTTACATATACAGATACTCACAATAACACCGGAGCTGGTTCAAGTAATATACCGAACGATCCAAATATGGGTAGGAATCCTATATTTATATTTATTTAATTAATAATAATTTATTTTTTCTTAAATTTTGATTCAATAAATCTTTTATTATTGGCCTAAATAATAATATTATATTATCTTAAATGTACGTTACATCATTATAATCTCAATTATTAAATACTTATCTAATAATTTTTTAATATAATATCATACAAATATAAAATTTAGTTAACTGTATTATTATAAGAAAAATATATATATATATTCACTGTTTAATAATATATTTGTTATTAAATATTTTGACTCTGTAACAAAAAAAACTTAATACATAATTCTGGTATTTTTTTAACCTTTTTTCTACAATTTAGTTCGCCATTTAATTTGAATTATTTTTACAATATCTCTATGTTACTGTACTCTACCGAATGTACTCTTAAATTCTCAGTCTACATTATTTTCATGTTAAGAATAAATTTTTTAAATATTTAGATACTCATAATAAAAGCGAAACAGATTCAAGTAATAGACCGAATGATAATAAATATGGGTAGGACTCCTGTATATTTATTTAATTAATAATAATAATAATTTATTTTTCCATAAATTTTGATTCAATAGATCTTTCATTAAATAATATTTTTTCACCATCAGTTACAAAAAAATTCACACGTAACTTCTTTCTCAATCCTCTACTTAAATAATCTATTTTTTTATCATTTCTTTAATTTTCTTTACTTCTCTTACTCAGTTCTAACATTTTTACCTTTTGAATAACTCTTTAGACAACTTCCTAAAATAGACTATGACTATGATAAATGTTGGTTTTAGAAGCATGTACGAAAAAAGCAAAAGAATAATTTATGATGAAAGAAGTGTTCAATTATCATCAAAATAATAGTGATAAGTAATTTTTGAAAAATTTTATTATATTTTGTGATATTTATTTAAATTATATTTTATTTAGTTTTATCTTAGTTTTAGTTTGTACCATGTCTGTAGCTTCACTCTAATTATTTTATTAGAGTTTTTGTTGTAGTTTCTTAAAAAAAATTATCATTTTTGTATTTCTTTTGATATTTTTCTTCTCTTTTCTTTAACATTCTCAATTGAATTGCCTCCATCATCCCCCTTTACCTTCTTTTACTGTGGTTACAATTTTTTTTTTCAATTTACTTATTCAATCTATATTTTTAATCTATTTTTTATATTTTTAATTTGTTACCAATTTTTCATGTAGACAAATAGCGTTATGTCTTTTACTCTCATTAATTTGATTTGACAAAAAAAATAGTTTCTTTATATTTTATATGTACACATTTTATTTATTTTTTTGACATGTTTGTATTTAACTATCTGTCAACGATGGGATGAAAAAATTTTATAAATATTTTTTAATATTTTTCTTTTTAAATTGCTTTTAATGGGATAATTTTTTTTAATTTTCTAAAATACTTTATTACTTAGAATATTGTATTTAAAATTTGAGTATATAAATATTTTTAAATTAAACTAAAATAAATAAATTATACTAAAAAAAGTTTATTAATTTTGTCTTTTATAATATTATTTGTTTGGCATATTGGCTTAGTTATTTAATTGGTATATAATGTATCCAAGAAAATTACACCTATTAAGTATTTCTTAAAATATTAGTATACTAATTTTCTAAATAATTAAT
This sequence comes from Arachis hypogaea, assembly GCF_003086295.3. Lineage (NCBI taxonomy): Eukaryota > Viridiplantae > Streptophyta > Magnoliopsida > Fabales > Fabaceae > Arachis > Arachis hypogaea. Next base: position 148,935,932 of record NC_092054.1, on the reverse strand, counting down.
TATTTAGAGTACTAGATTTTTTTTTTTACCAAAGATATGAGACTCGAACCCGCAACCTCTTAATTGAGTATGGGGAGACTATGGCATTTGAACTATTACTCATTGACTTTAGAGTACTAGATTTGATATTTAATTATGTAAAGTATTGTATTTGTCATATAGAGAATAATAGCAAGAGAGAATAGTGTTTGATATAGGAAGGGATATAATAAAAATATAAATTAATAATTTTGAAAAAATAATAAAATTAAAGATAATTTAAAAAATTAAATATAAAATTAAAAAAATATTTTTTAATGATTAAAATTATGCATGAAGATAGAGAGTGCTTTGAATATAAATTTTTATTTGGGTTTCAAATTAAAACTAATTAAAAATAAATAATTAAACTTAATAATGTTTAAAAATAATTAATTTGTAAATAATGTTTTTAAATTTTTATTTTGATTTTGTTACACATAATTTTTAATCGAATAATCTTGACGGGTTTATATATTTATTTTTATGGTCAGTAAATCTGGCGGTTTTTTAAGACTAAAGAAGCTATTGATAAGAAGATATACGATGAATTACGAAAGATTTTCTTCAGATACACAATTTTTATACTCTCCTATTTTGTTTATTAATTATTCTTATATTTTGATATTTAAAAATAAAAAAATAAGCATTCTCATTTATTCTATTTTTCCACTATTTATAAAAAAATGAAGACCTCTTCGTATTTAGATTCATATTTTGGCCTATCATTTAAAAAAGAAGAAGACAAATATGAGTAACCATGACATTTAAGTAAAAATTATTTTCTGTAAATAACTAACATGTATTTTATTTTATATATACTCTTTTTGAATCAGAATAATGTTATTATTATTTTTTTAATTATATTTTAGTTTATAGTAATTTTAATTTTAATAAAATATGATATAAATAAAGTCACATCAACATTAAAATAAAAAAATACTTATCTAATAAATTTAAAGAGTGAATCATATATTAACAAAAAGTAGAATTAATTTCTTAAAAACAATAGAAAAGCGGCTGAACAGGCACGTTAGTGCCTGTTGAGCCGCTAGTATATATATAAAGAGAGAGAACAGATACAAAAAGATGTATTATCATAATAAAATATCACTCTATGAATAATTATATTTGTTAAGTAAATTTATTTATACACTATATCTATTATATTATTTTATGTAAAATTAAAATATACTCTCCTAACTTAATATCATATAAATATTTTCTTATGACGTTACCCAAAATTAAATTGAGATTATCTCTAAAGTTTTGACACTGTAAATAGGGTATAATTAATATCTAATATTTTAATAATTAAATACCTAAAATAAGTTAATAAATAACAATAATTAATACTTAATATATATATATATATATATATATATATATATATATATATATATTTATTTCGGTATTGTCCAAAATTAAATTGACATCATGTTCAAAGTCTTAATATTGCAATTGGAGTATAATTAATACCTAAAATTTTAATAATTAAATACCAAAAATAAGTTAATTAAATAACAATAATTAATACTTAAAATATTGAAAAGGAATTTTTAATGAATGTGAAAAATAAAAAAAATAATTAATAAATAATAATAGTGTTTAAATAAAAGAATTGATAAAGAATAATAATTATAGGTAAAAATAGTGTATTTATTTTGGAGAAAAAAAAATATATGAGAAATTATTTAATAACTCGTGCCATGCACATGATAATAAATTGTTCAATAACTTGTACCATGCACGTGATAAGGTTGAAATTATAATTTTAAATTATTTTATTAAAATTACTTTGAATTGTAATAATTTGATTAATAAAAAAGTAATATGTTATGCGTTCGTTTTTTCTTAATCTGGTGTTAAGTGTAACAACTCTAATATAATCATTAATCGTTTTTGTTAATCTTCTTTTTTTTTCTAAATTTATGATTAAAATAATAATTATAAATATTAATAATTAAATAAATCATTATATTATAATTATTTACGTTTTATTCCCAAAATAAAAAACGTACTATTTCTTTTTTAAATCATAATTTTTTTATTTATGCTACCGGTATATATTAATCGTTTAGTCAATTGTTTTTTTATTGGTAGGATATATTTATTTATTTTGTTTAAATAATTTTAAATTTTTTATTATTTAAATATACATATATATTAAGTCACCTATGCTAATTATTTTTTGATTTTCTGATTGTGAATATTTTATTTTGAGCCTACAATCATTCAATAATTTTGTTATTCCATTAATACCATCATACGCATAATAATCTTCATAAATAATAATAATTTTTTTATTTATTTATATGTATATATTAATTATTTAGTTAATAATTTTTTTATTCTCAAAATATATTTATTTTATTAAATAATTCTAAATATTTTCTTATTTAGTTTATACATATATATTAATTGTATGTAGATATATTTAAATCGCATATATTAGTTATTTTCTGATCATAATTTTTTTTAGCCTACAATCAGTTGATAAGTTTTTTTATTCTTTATTACTAATGTCATGGTATGTGTAATCTTCATAAATTATAGTAATTTTTTTATAGTAATTTCTTTATTTATGTATACGTATATTTTAATTTTGTTAAATAATTTTAAATATTTTTTTATTTATGTATACATATATATTAATTGTACATAAAAATATTTAAATCACATATATTAATTTTTTTTGTTATGATTATTTTCTTATATATATGATTATTTTTTATTCTACAACTGTGCAATAATTTTTTATTTTTTCTATCCATGCATATTTCTCAATCCCCTTTCATACACATGATGATTAACTATTTTTATTTTAAATGGTGATGTTTTAATTTTTTTTTCTTTCGTGTATTTTTATACATGGGTAAAAAAAGCAAAATTACGTATTGTGACTCTTTTTCTTTTTCCATGCTTTAATCTTAATTAATCAATCTTGTGTCCACACAATATAATTAAATTTTTAATCACTTTAGTATATTGATGAATTACATTTCTCTTAATAATTGCATTCCTAATCTGAAATACAAAAAAATAAAAAAAAGTGATGCATATATCCAAGAAAAAAAATAAACTTAAAAACCGAAAAAAAGAAAGAAATTTCATATTAAAAAAATTAAAAAATAACATATCAAAAAAGAATAGTCATAATATATAAATTGAGACAACAATTTAAATTTCTCTAAAACTAATTTAATCAAATACTAATATTAGAACTAAATTATTTAAATAATATTTAAGCTATTCTAATCCTTAGATACGTATAGATTAGAGTCATTCTAGTAATGATAACCTATTGAAATAACATCATAAGATCGAACATTTAGAATCCATACAAATTCAAACCATTTTTTTGTTAAAATTGTCAAACTAAATTGACCTTTATTTTCCTCAATGACATTGCATTGATGCACCAGAAGGCCGGTAGTTTCTGAAAAAATCACAGTATGTTATAAAATTATTTTAATACAAAAGTTTAAGAGAAGAAAATTTAAATATAGTACCAATCTTTGAAATTGCATCTTCAAATTTGAACGAATTTTCTAAAATTGAACCTAAATTGAGAAAATTCAATCTTATTAGATGCTCCACTTCGAATATTTTCGGACAAACGTAGAAAGCGTTGAGAGAATGAGACTTGAACTTGACCTACAAAACTCCTTGAAAACAATTGCTCAATCAAAGAAAAATAACAAATTAGAAAAAAAGAATGCTTTACCTGTTAGATTTAGACTCACAAATCACAAAAGAAACGCTATATATAACCTAGGTTAGTAGGACAAAAATAATTATAGAAATTAATTATTGATATTAATATCAACTTACCACTATTAACGTTAGTATCATATTTATGGCAATTAGTAGTACAAAAATAATTATAGAAATTAATTATTGATATCAATATCAATTTATCACTATCAACGTTAGTATCATATTTATGGCAATTAGAATTATAGAATTATGTTTATTTTTTATTTTTAATTATTGATATCTTAATCTTTTTAAAAATATGTTTTGCTTTTTTAAAATATAACGTGTGCATGTGCTGTTTAAACCTTTTCTATTATTATTATTATTGTTATTAATTAATTAATTAATTAATTAATATTAATATCAATTTGTCACCATTAATGTATGTATCAATTTGTTACTAATTATGTTTGATTAAAAATAATAATTGAAAAATAATCATTAAAAATATTAATGATCGACAATTAGTATTATACAATTAATATAATAATTAGTATCAACTTATATCAACGTGTATATCAACTTGCATAATGATGGAGAATTAGAATTATATAAATTAATATAATAATTAGAATGATTAAAAATATTTAATGATTGACAATTAGTATAATAATGTATTAAATATTAATTTTTATATAATTATAAAAAAGATATTTTCTTAAAATAGATTGAGAAGATAGTAAATATAAATATATTGAAAGTAGTACTTTTATTTTGGAAAGAAAAAAGTTCATAAGAAATTGACATCTCACTTCTAATATTTCTAAAAATATACTAATATACAAATAATACTAATAGTTGATAAATAATTGTGAAGACTTATTAATAATTAATATCTAAAATAAGTAAATTAAATAATAATAATTAAAAAAAATCTTTAACAAATGTGAGAAATAAAAATAAAAAAATTGATAAATAATAAATGTAAATATATTAAAGAATAATATTTTTATTTTGGAAAAAAAAAAACTTATCTGGGAATGACACCTCATTTTCATTAGTTAAAAAAAAAATTTAATTTTAATAGATTAAGTGGATTATTATTATTATTATATCATTAAAAAGACTTATAAGACATGGAGGATAATGAACCTACCTTATCATCAATGAGAACCATTTTTAGGTAAGCTGTCTTACTCTTGTCAAATTTGGATGAGACTTTTCATAACCATATAATCCTTGCCTTTATTTTTCAGACCTTTTCATTACATAATCTACTATAGACAATAATAATATTGATAGAATCATAGCTTGTAGCCATTAGGTTTGAAAAATAGTAAAGAGAAAAAGAAATATGAATGAGATACGAATTTTCTAGATAATAAATAATTGAAACAATTGAGTATTGACTAATACGACTTTTATATATATATATATATATATATATATATATATATATATATATATATACTAATTGCAAAGGATATGGATTTTTAATGGAGATACTTGCTATTATTAAAAAAAATTATATAAATAGCTAGAGACACCTGCTAAATATATATAGTAGATTATATTGTCCACATTAATTATATGACAAAATTTTGAGAAAAGAGATAAAACAGGAGATATATAAATATGTACAATATTATTGCTATATATGAAGCAGGTTTATATTGCTATAATTATAGAGACTTACTATAATTATATTAATTTTAATTATGACTGTAAATAAATAAAATAAGAAACAATCAGAAATAATTTTTTTCTTTTTATAATCAAAATTTACTGTAAATGTAAAAAATAAAATCACTAATGATTAAAAATTTGATTGAGAAATAAAACTCCATAATCTAAATTTAATTAGTTAACTAATTAATCTTATGTCCATATAATATTATTATTATTATATACTGATTAGAACTATATCAATTATATGAAGTCAAAATTATTATTATTATTATTATTATTATTATTATTATTATTATTATTATTATTATTATTATTATTACTGCATAATAGGTTATTAGTCACGTGAATTATTATTATGAAGTCACGTTAATTATGCTTGAAATCGATATAATTGCTATAATTGCCATATACTCTCAATTACATCGACTATATCAATTTAACTATATTAATTATATTTAAATTATTAGTCAATTATTTTAATAAAAATTCTTGTTATAATTAAGTTATTCCTATATTATTATCTTCTATCAGTTGTTATAATTAATTCAATAAAGATATTTATTCGATATATATGTTATCTATATTAATTATATACCAATATTTATAAGAATGAGTTAAAAAAAGTAATATATAAATATATATAATATAATTTTTATATAAAAAATAAAAATAAATGAATATAAACTGTATTATAAAAAAAATAAAGTCTATATATAGAAATAACGAAAAACTCAAGTAATTATTTATTGGTTTTTATTATGCTTAATGAAAATTGAGTGATCTAAAAAATAAATATGGAGATGACATACACACGTATATTAATACAGAAAGAATATATATTCAAAACACAAATTTATTCTTTATCTTTATTAAATATTTAGATTAATTCAGTTAAATGATAATACATTAATTGATAATTAGTTTAATAATATATTAAATAAAAAATATCATTAATTGATAATTAGTTTAATAATATATTAAATATTAATTTGATATAACTATAATGAGGATATTTTTTCAAAATAATATAATTATACATTATTTATGAGCTAATTATAATGTAATTAAAGATATTATTATGACATAATATTTACTTTATTTTTATTATACTTTGTATATATCATCAAAAGATATTATTTTTTTTAGATAAAATCTATTTTTTTCGGCAAAGAAATTGTGTTTAGGTCCACAATTTACTATATGTTTAGGTAGATATTTTTTTTGAATTTAATGAAAATACAACTAAAAAAATAAAGGATAAAAATAAACTTAAATATATCTTACAATACTTCATTTTATTAAAATATTTAAAAATAGCACATTCATGAAAAATACTCATAATATATAATTTGAGACAATAATTTAAATTTTTTAATACTAATTTAATCAAATACTAAAAAACTAAATTACTTAAACAATATTGATTTTATTTTAGTCCTTAGTCACGTATAGAATATAGTCATTCTCGTAACGACAACCAACTGAAACATCGTAAGTTTGAACATTTAGAATTCGTGCAAATTCAAACCATCCTCGTGTTAAATAAACTTCATCATCCGCTATACATGCAATGCGGCAAGGTATAGAATTGCCACACCAAGAAACCAAACTAACCCTTATTCCCCTCAATGGCATTGCCTGCATGCAAAGAAAGCCAATAATTTCTGAAAAAAAAATCACAATATGTTATAAAATTATTCTAATAACGAAAGGCTTAAAATAAGAAAATTTAAATATATTACCAATCGTTGAAATTTCATATACGAGTTTGTCACGAATTTAGCAAAATTGAACTTAAATTGAGGGAATTCAATCTCATTATGTGCTCCACTTTGAAGATTCTCGGACAGACGTAAAAAGCATGGAGGGGATGAAACTTGAACTTACCGCATAAAGTTCCGTGGAAACAATTCCTCAATCAAAAATCGAGCTCCTCCCAAGAAAGCTAACTTTAACAACATTCCATTAGGTTGGTCATAATAGGTGAGTAGATCCAATCATCCTTCGGTAAAGTAGAGATTATTGCCCCTTCTTTGAACGTTTATATCCATGTAGTTGGAACCCGAATCAGTAAAGACAACTCGATGAGGTATTTCATGGATGTGATGCATTGTAAACGATTGTGGCAAAAGACAATCAAACTGGAACATTAGACGATAAGAATAACTTATAGCAACAACAATTAATAAATTATCAAAAGAATAATATAATAAAATGAGTATATGAAAAATATTATAAAAAATTATAAATTGTACCTTAAAAGGATCAACTTCAATAAAAAAACGAAGAATACATTCTTATTCTATGAAGTAGTAAAAAAAATATAAAATTATGAGTTGACTCTCAAATTTAGATTCATGTACCACAGAAAAACACTATATATAGACTTTAGTAAAACAAAAATAAATATGTAAATTATTTATTATTAAGGTAATTTTTTATTATATACAGTAATTTTGCATCATATATTAATTTTGTTAAAATTATATAATTTTATCATATCATAATTAGAATTATTATATTCTATCATAATTAGAAAAATTTCGGACAATAAATAAGAATATTATACCTAATATACACCGATTGAAATAGAAAGAGGATAGAGATATATTATCATGGACGGGTATAATAACTAAAAATGTTTGAAATAAATATCATAAGAAGATAGAATTATAACGGGTTTAAGTAATAAAAAAATAACTTGTAGAATCATTATATGCTAATGCTAAAAATAATTTTACCTAACCCTATTATAATTTTTTCGATTACCAATGATAAATTATTATAATTTTAAGATGTTACTTTACCCACGTGGCCATGTGATAATAATTTCAATTTTATTATTATAATTTATTATTATTATTATTATTATTGTTATTATTATTATTGAATAATGAATAAAAATTAAAATTATATCAATATTTTTATAATTAATATAATTAAAATAACTAAAAATATTTAAAATTAATGTGTATTATTAATATTATAAGATTTGATCATTTTATGATTAGAATCAAATATTCTTATCATGATTACCACAACCAGTGCCATTATCATATCATTATCATATATTATTATTATTATTATTATTATTATTATTATTATTATTATTATTATTATTATTATTATTATTATTATTATTATTATTAAAATGATTAAAAGTATTTTTAATTGATAATTGAAAAATAGTTTAATAGTGCATTAAATATTGATTTGATATAATAATAATGAAGATATGTTCCTAAATTGGTATAATTATATATTAGTCATTAAATATTAATTATAATATAATTATAATAAAGATATTTTTTATAAAATAATTTAGAATAGATGAAAAATTTCATGCATTTTGGAGGAAAACAGACTCACGAGGGATCGACACGTCACCTTTATTAGTTGGGGAAAAACCCAGTTTTAGTATATTAAGCAGATTATAATGGGTTAAAGTAATAAAAAAATAACTTGTAGAATTATTATATGCTAATGCTAAAAATAATTTTACGTAATCCTATTATAATTTTTTCGATTACCAGTGATAAATTATTATAATTTTAAGATGTTACTTTACCCACCTGATAATTTTAATTTTATTATTACAATTTATTATTATTATTATTATGAATAAGAATTAAAATTATATGAATATTTTTATAATTAATATAATTAAAATAACTAAAAATATTTAAAATTAATGTGCGTTATTAATATTATAAGATTTGATCATTTTATGATTAGAATCAAATATTCTTGTCATGATTACCATGACCAGTGCCATTATTATTATTATTATTATTATTATTATTATTATTATTATTATTATTATTATTATTATTATTATTATTATTATTATTATTATTATTATTATTATTATTATTATTATTAAAAGTATTTTTATTTGATAATTGAAAAGTAGTTTAATAGTGCATTAAATATTGATTTGATATAATAATAATGAAGATATGTTCCTAAATTGGTATAATTATATATTAGTCATTAAATATTAATTATAATATAATTATAATAAAGATATTTTTTATAAAATAATTTAGAATAGATGGAAAATTTCATGCATTTTGGAGAGAAAACGGACTCACGAAGGATCGACACGTCACCTTTATTAGTTGGGAGAAAACTCAATTTTAATATATTAAACCTAGGTTGTTATACAATATAGTTCATAATTGAAGAAAATCTCAAATAAAATATTTTAAATGGATTTAGAACAACTTAGAGGGCAAGAATCCAAAGCCTAGACATCAAAAAGCAATGATATGTAAAAAAAAAAAAATTATGTACACACAAAAAATTAATATTAAATATTTTTATATAAAAATATGTATTGTTTAATTCATTTTTAATGTGTATTTTATATTTAACATATATTTTATATGAGAAAATATTAGAAAATAATGACTTTTGTGAATGTGTACAATACTACAATGGACTTAAAAAGGAAGGTATTTTAAAAATTAAAAATCAGATTCTTAATTAATTATTTAATAATTATTTAAATTCAAATTTTAAAATTTTAAAAATTAGGATTAGTAATTAAATTCATTCCCACTAAACTCTAATCATATCATAATCGTCAGACATTCCCTCCCTTTCATGCCACCGCACCCTCATCTTTGCCATTCTATCCCCTCCACGCCAACCGTGCTGTAGCCGCCGGAGGAGACTGTCGACACCACCAAAACCAGCTCTCGTGCACTTGTTCATCCGTAGCAGAGATGGATCCATCGGCAGCCACACCCATGCCTCCCCTTGCCGCTGCAACATCCCAATATATCAACAGAAAACAAGACAAATTAGAGCAAAACAAAAATCATTTGTATTCAAAAATAGATAGTTAGCAAAAATGGCTTTGGCACGTTTGGCTATGAAGAAGGTTGAAGAAAGGGTGGCTAATTGTTCATCATCACCGAGGTTTGGGAATGATTTATTAAGAAGGTTTGCAAGTTCAACAACAAGTGAGAAATCTGAAGCGGGTCAAGATATTAAGAAGGCGAGTGTTTTGTTTTATGGTGTTGCAGAGATTTTTGGCCAACTTAGTTTTTTTGGATTTCACTCCACTTACGTCTTTAAGGTATATATATTAACGGACAAATTTAGATGCTCGATGTTTAATTCACTAGGTTTGTAGATGGTTATTTTAATTCATTGGTTATTTTAATCCATTGGTTATTTTGTTTGATTTAGTTTAAGTATATACAATTAACAAATGCTGGATGTTTATTTTACTAGATAGTTGGATGATTATTTTAATAACTACGTGGATGGTTGTTTGATGACCGGTGAGGAAGTTTCTAACGCCAGATAGGTGGGATGATTGATGAAGATGGGGTAGCAGACCGTGGGAGAGGAAAAAGAGGATGTTTAGATAAATTCCATTGGTAAATTAAAGTTGATGTTTAATTTTTTGAGATAACTGTTTGGGTTCTTTTTATTTTTCTTGTATTGGGACAAATTTAAAACCTATTGTACACATTGTCAAGATAACTCATTGTCTCTCTAGTGGAGTTCATTTTATATATCAGTTGGGCTACACATCCAAGTATTTTTGTATCCAAGTCCAACCAAGCATATCCAATACTAAAAAAATCCACTTTCATATATTAATAAAATGCGTGTTACACGCACCGAAAACCACCCAAACATTACCAATTCCATTCGCGCTCGAATATGAAAAGATGGTCCTTCTTCCAACTCAAAACTGCAAACAAGAAATTTTAAATTTCTCTCAAAATCTTTCAAAAATCGTTCATATTTTCTGTGAAAACTACTGTAGAATCGGGTGGAGCATTTGAATTCATCAACAAAAAATAAACAAAAACAAAAACAAAGATTCCGCAAGGTACTGAGAAAACTATTTTTATTATGTTCAATTAATTTCTCACAAATCTCGCGTTTCTTCTAGTTTGATTTAAGATTTAGTGGATTGAGTTCGTTCATTTAGTAGATTGAGTTTCTCTGATTCTATTTTTTCTTGTTTTTTCTGTAACTAAGGCATCGAATGAAATAATTTGGTTCATCTCTTAGTTTAATTGAGTTCATTTGCATGCAAAAATGAATTGAAATGTGCTTTTCTTGCTTATTGAATGTTTATAACTTTTTGTTCAAATCTGAACCGAATTCGGCTCATTTGTGAATTGAGTTAGATTCAGTTAATATTACTGTTAAGTATTCACCAAATTTGTTATGTCTTAAGAAATTTGGTTCATCTCTTAGTTTAATTGAGTTCATTTGGATGCAGAAATGAATAGAAATATACTTTTCTTCCTAATTGAATGTTTATTAGTTTTTGTTCAAATCTGAACCGAATTCGGTTCATTTGTGAATTGAGTTAGGTTCACTTGATACTACTGTTTAGTAATCACCAAATCTGAACCAAAATTCGGTTTATTTATGAATTGAGTGAGATTTACCTATTAAGTATTGACCAAATTTTTTGTTCCTTACAGCAAAAATAAAAAAGATGACAATGTCAAAAAAGGAGACGCCGCTAGGGATGCACATGGATCGGATAATATCTGCATATCCGCGGTAATCATCCGCATCCGATCCGAATTTTATGGATATTATCCGATCCGCAGAGTCATCGGATTGGATCGGATCCGATCTGCACTATGGTAGAATCGGATTGCGAATTTGGTCGTGATATTCGCGGATTTGATCCGCATATTCGCACGTTTCATATAAATAGCATAGTTTAAGAAAATAAATCCTAATGTGATATGAATTTTAGTATGTTATTTTATGATATTTTGTTTTGAATTTTTTATGTTGTACTTCAACTTAGAATAATTAAACTTAGATCTTGTGTTATTATTTTTCTTTTGTTATTTAAGAGAACTTTTATTGATAATATTTTAGGAGTAAATGGGATTAAACAGGTGAAAAAATAGATTTTCTAGAGCCAAAAAGAGCCTTAAAACAAATTTTTTGAATTATGCGGATATACCCAATATCCGATCCGATCGGATCGAATCCAACTTGAAAAAATGTGGATATCGTATCCTATCCGATGCGATGAGTGCAGTGCGGATCGGATAGAATTATAGGCTATATCTGATCCGATCCATGTGCAGCCCTAGACGCCGCATTATAATGTAAGCATATACACACAAGGTTCTGAAAACCGGACCGGACCGGCCGGTTCAACCGGTTTAACCGCAAATCGGTGCTACAAACGGTCTGGTCCTCATCTGAAAATCGCAAAAAGAAGAACCGTTCAGAAACCGGCGAACCGGTCAAAAACCGGCCGGTTGGACCGAACCGGTGACCGGCCGGTTACACTAAACGACGCCGTTTTATGTTTTGAAAAATAAAAAAATGAACCCGACCCGACCCGCCCGTGGAGCACCCCACCACCCCCTTTCTTCCGCCGAGCCCCGACCCCATTCATTCATCATCTGAATCATCTCCAATGGAGAAGGAGAACCCTAGCCGCGCTGAACCATAGCAACCTGTTCGCCATCCTTCGTCCCCTGGTGTCGCCATCCTCAGCCCCAGCAACCCTCCAATCTCCATCGTCGCCTGGTTCCTGCCCAGTAGCCCTCCATCTCCATCGTCGTCATCTTCTCAAGTCTCAACACCAGCACGCAGTAGCCTCTCATCGCACGGTCCTCAAGAGTCAACACCGGTAGCCCTCCATCGACCCCAGGTGAGTGACTCGTCCTCTGCTCATCTTGTTTGTCCTTCGCCTCTGCTCATGTTCTTCCATCGACCCCGGTAGAAACATGCATGAAATTGATACTCTGTGAACTGTTCAATGTGAACTGAACTTAGATTTCTGTTTAATTTTCTGTGAACTTCATCTGTGAACTGTTCAATTTCTGTGAACTTGCTCTGTGCATTTTCTGATTTCAGTGCTCATCTTCTTCCTTCTTCGTCGCCGAACCCTAGCCCTAGGAACGCCGAACCATAGCCCTCCATCGCCGCCGCCGTTCAGAGGTCGTCAGCGCCGCCGCCGTCCCCAAGTCCTCAGGAACCCAGTAAGTCAGCAGGTCTCTTCGTCTTCGCTGGCTTCTCGAACCCAGGTGAGTGCTCCTCGTCTTCATCTTCTCTGAGCTTCTTTTTCAATTTTTGATCCATATTGCTTCAATTCTTCTTGGGTCTTGGCTTGAAGTTTGGTTCTTCTTCTTCTTCGGTCTTCAGTCTTTGTTCTTCGGACTTCAGTCTTCGTTCTTCGTTCTTTGTTCTTCGGTCTTCCTTGTATGTATGGTTCTGATTGCTGTGGAAATTCGTTCTTTGTTCTTCAATTCCTTGTATCTATGGTCTTCCTTGTATGTATGTTTGGATTGGTTGCTAATGTTGGAAACTGTCTCTGTTATGTGATTTGTATCCAGAACACCTAATAGGCTAATATTGCTGTTTTAGTGTTTTGCTGTTTTGTAATTCTACTGTTACTCTGGAAACTTGTAATGTTTTGCAATATTGTTGAATGCTGTAGGCAGAATTTAGATATGGTCTTGTTAATTTCATATCTGTTTTTAATGCTGAAAACTTATTCTGTTTTGCTGTTTTGTTAATGCTGAAAACTTACTCTTCTTGGGTCTTGGCTCCTGTTTTTAATTGCTGATGGCTCCTGCTTTAGGTTAGGAACATGGTTAATCATTGTGTTGTAGCTCCTGTTATTTAACTTTTGTTGCTGTTAAGTTCTGTTAAGTTGCTACATTCAAACTTGTGCATTGGCCTATTCATCTTCACTTGCAATAACAAAAAGCTTCTCATTTGATGATCCATTAACTACCTCATTTTCTGGTACCATTTCTTTTGTTATGACTTTAGTTGAGGAAATTGGAGGGGCTGGATGAAGAGACATTGATGCCTCAGAAGACACCACCACCATCAACATATCCTTGTTACTTGAAGGTTTCTTTAGCACAATAGTTGAAATTACAATCATAATTACATAATATGTTTAAATAATTATCCCAAAAAAAAAGAAACTCACAAGAACATCTTGAGGTTTTGATAATTGATAAATCTTTATGTTGACATTTAATATTTGAAATTTCTTTATACTATTTAACTTGAGTTTGTATATTAATAAGATTATATGAATTTGATTGATGACATTTAATGTAGTTTTTAAATTTGAAAACTATTTTAATATTTATATTATACTATAATTATATTTTAGGATTTTTATTTATAATTTATTTATTATTTTATTTTAAAACGGTTTTTCCAGTTGAACCACCGGTTAGACCAGTGAACCTGTGAACCAGTAGCTAGAGCGGTTTGATGACCGGTCCGATTTTCCGAACCTTGTATACACATTAAATCAACTCTATTTTGGTATTATAAATATATCATAACATAGTGTTTCAAATCCTTGCAAAAAACTCACGATCTGAGATGCTCAACAAAATCAATAGCTAGGGTGTTCAAATAATTGAGTGTAGAAAAGAAAATTATTGATGAAGAAATGGGATTCGGTGCACTAGGACATATCCCAAAATTGAACGTCTTTCACAAGCTCTCGAGGGAATTGATTCGTTACTTTGATGTCTATTATGGATGCTTGGACACTCTCTATGGCAAAATCTACATAACCACTGCCAAGATAAGAAATGCGCTGGGCATAAATTTCAGTGGTATTATACTTTCCATCTTTTACATTTGTATTTTTTTTTTTTGATCTTTTTGTAATTCTTTAAGTAATTTCGATTCATTCCTTGGTTTATTTGAGATTCATTTGAATACAGAAAATGAACTGAGCCTTTTTGACTGATTTGTTTATATTAAAATATTCTAGGAGATCATTTTCCTGAAAAAATTTCATACAACAAACTAAATGAGCAACAGAAGAAGATTGTTGACAGCTTCAAAGGTGCTACTTTAATTTGGCATCTTTGACAAAATCTGTGATTGATATGAGTGTTGAAGGGGAGGAGAACTTGCTGAAATTTAAGAGCACTTTCGTCATCTTCGTCGAGAAATGCTTCTTGCTGCCGACGACAGTAAGCACAATCTCCCAAGTCCATAAGCTGTCTGCCCTTCACGTGGAGACAGTCCGACGATAGAATTGAGCATCTCATGTGCTGAGCTTCTTGATCAAGGGGATCAAAATCCAAAAAACAGGAAAGAAACTTTCGGTTGATGGCTGCCTCTTCGTTTTAATGTTAATATATTTCTATGAAACAAAGTTTCCTTAACCAAAAGCAGATGATGCACCCTGCCCACCATGGGTAGTGTACTGGACACGGAGGAGGCTAGTCGAGCAGATTGCTTTGGAAACAACTAATGAAAAGGTAAATAAAAAAAATCATTTCCCTTGAAAATTTGGTTCACATGTCTTCTAAAATATTGTGCTAACTAAATAAGTTTATGCTTTAGGGACTTATGAAAAGAGCATAATTGACGGCAGGAGATTTAGAAGAAAAAAAGGGGGAAAGAAGAAGAAAGAAAAAAAAGAAAATGATCATCTTGCATTCGACTAAACATCTGCGATCACAACTCGGATCTTCAGAGATGGGTCAGCTTCAACTAGAGGTCTTATAGCGTCTGCGATTGTGTCAAAATTTAGATTCGAATGGTCTTGAGAAATTGTGCCCGTAATGCAAGTATGACTTCCATTGTATCGTCTAATTTCTCAATAATAATTTCTCTGAATCAAACTAGCGCTAATCACCCAATCACAACCTCTGCCATACTGCATGCATTTCGCATAAAATGTCAAAGGATCAGACTCAAACACCCTGTATTCGACACCTCTGAAAATGGTATAATTCCTAATTGCCATGACTACAATCTCTTTAGAATTAAACTTCATTCCAATAGCAAATTCACTATCTTGCACAAAAGGTACACCTGTGTATGTGGAATAACAATTTCTAAGTTCTAAAAAATTATATCTAATTGTATTTAAAGGATTTTCAATTTTTAAATATTTATACAGTATTTCATCAAAGCAATCACAATATCTAGCAAAATAATGTAAGTTGGGTTTTTCTTTATCTTTCGTACAAAATAATCTTATTAAAAAATACTCTCAAGCTGAGCAAAATTTATCATTTTTAGATAGTGAACAATTTTTGAAACACTTTAACTGGTAACTTAAAAACAAATATTTTTAAATAATTCAAAAAATAAAATTAGAATGTATAACTGAAATTTGATAAATAAAAGTAAAATTTTCATGACAAAAAAATGATAGGCTGACATACCTGAGTTTGCCAACTCAGAAATTTTGGTGCATTCATAGTTTCAAGATCCAAAACACGCATGAAATATAGAACACCAAATGAATGTTGGCTTCTTACCGTGCTTGTTGCAGCCTGAACTTCCGTGTTGGTAGTCTCTTTCCTCCCAATATGCCATTGTTGGATAAAAACTCCTCTTTGCTGTCACTATCATTTGCTTCCCAATTTGTGTTGCCCCCTTCATTATTTAGGAAGGATTCGTCAACTTGTGACTAATAGCCAACTCCTCAAATTTAACATACAGGTTGATTATCGACACATGAGCTTAATTCTTTTGATAAATCATTAACATTTCTAGCATGGTGGCTTCATCAGACACATTTATTATTTGAAACTGTATTACATCACTGAAAATTAACACGGGTTGCCAATATAAAATACTGCTAACTCTTTTTGACAATTTACCGTATATGTATTAACATAGTCTATTTTATAATTCTACAAATAACATCATGCAAGAAATAACAAAAGATACTGAACTTGCACAAGTAAATTTGTCCAATTCATTTGTATATGGTAAGATTTCACCCTCAAAATATACTAATAAACACACATTAGTTTTCATGGCTTCAAAAAATAAAAACTTTTCAAGAAAACTCTCACATGGTGAAAACTTATACAAAATCACAGTTTTAACTTCTCAACAAAAATAAATGTTACTTCCGAAACACTATCTCTCTTATATAAGAAAAGAAAACTTATTTTTATTATTTTTTAACAACTTTTTCTCATGAAATAGTTAACCTTATTTAAAATAATATTAAATTATTACGCTTTTTGCAGTCTCTGAATTAGTAAAAATATTTTATTATACAAAATTTATTGGATTAAAATATTATTTTTTTAAATATTTTTCGTAAATATATTTTTTTAAGTAAATAAACCAATCTCGCACCTTGAAAGATGGATTCAACAAAAATTAAAAAATGTTTCTCGTAGTTGACAAAAAGCTTTTGCTTTCATTTTACCCATTGTCATCTCGTTAATAGCGAGAAATTAAAGTGGACATCACCACCATGAAGTTTAACACCTCATATCTCATGTTAAAGAGAACTCCAAAAAATTGTCCATATTTAAATTTTTGAACCGCATTTTTTATCCCTAAAGTTAAATTCATGGATCCATTATGCTTTTCTTCAATTAAGTTGTTTTCGTGAATTCAGATTTTTTATTCTAAGTTTCTATCTCGATATTGATATATATATATATGATGACAGGAAATATATATCTTCATGTTCGGTATTGTGATTGCTTAGTGTGCTTTGATCATTCACATTTCTGAAGGCAGAGTTCTGTTAGTTTTATTTTCTGTGTTCTTGGTTAGGTATGCTTATATATGCAAGTACATACTCTCTAACTCTAATTCATGCATAATTTTTGGATTTCATAGTTGTATCCTTGTTGCATTAATCTGGAAAAGTGATGATCACTTTTTAATTTGTATCTTACATCATTTTCTCTTACAATGTTTCAATCATAATTGTTATGAAAGTCTCTATCCAGAATATAGTCAAATGTGATGGAGGAAAAGCATTAAAGTGCTTGCTTGATGTCTTTGATATTGATGCTGATTTATATCAAAATAACAGTGATATATTAGATTATATCTTATCTAGTCATTTTAAGGTTTATATTAGATTATATTTATATTTTAGAGTATTTATTTATAATTTATTTATTATTTTGTTATAAAATAATTTTTTCAGTTAAACTTGAGTTAGTAAATCAATAAAATAATAAACTAGTAGTTTAGGGTGTTCAACAGATATCTATATGGGATAAACTTATTCAACTGTATGAGGAGGAATTCATCAACCCTGCTTTGATTCCTTCTTTAATTAATTACCTTGTTGATTACTTGCAAGTCCAATTTCTATTTTATTATGTCAAATTTGCTTTATCATTCTTAATCTTGCTTCAAAATTTCATATGATAAAAAGTAGATGTCCAAAATAAAATTAGGGTGAGCTTATTATCTAGATTATTTTTTATTAGTTTAATGTTGATGGTAATTAATTATAGTAGGAGTTCATAAGGAGTACATAAGATTAATCACAAAATATTTTGTCAGATTTTTATTTTTAAAATAAATGAAAACAGATTAAATTTAAAATAGAACAATCATGTAATTAATTGTCTGTTTTTATTTCATGTGCTTTTTAGATTCTTGCATGCAACATGCATTAACCGCAGCATGTGAAGCAAAGGTGAATTTGAGAAAGGAGTACGCAAAATTCACAATTTTTTTACTGTACAATTTGATCTATAACTGTGCTAGATTGCTATTCATAAAATTTAAAAGAATTTTTGTCGAGGGCTTAATTTCAAATATGGACTCAAGGCTTGTCACGAATACGGAGTCTATACAATATTAGTCTATACAACACCTAAGGAGAAAGACAAAAGAGAAGTATAATGATAATAATAGTAATCATTCTCTTTTATTAAAAATATATTGGTTTTTGATTTACTTATTTTTGATTTTGTTACTTAGATTATTTTTTTATTAGTTTAATATTGATGATAATTAATTATAATAAAAATACATAAAAAATACATAAGTTAATTACAAAATATTTTTTCAGATTTCTATTTTCAAAATAAATGAAAACATATGCAAAAAATTATTAACAAAATTTTAAGAGATTTATGCCAAAATTAAAAGAACGAAGTCACAAAGGATAATTCTCATCTGAGCTATTTTATAGATGAAAACACATATAGGACTCGTACGTGTATATTATTTTTCAAATATTCTACTTTACTTTATTATTAGACTCTTAATTCAAAAAATATATATTTTTATCCAAATTTACTATAATTTGGATTGAGTAATTATATGATTATTTAATTTCATGTATGAAAAATATTTTAAATAAAGGCATTATATGTACAATAATACATGAGAGGTATCAATTTACCCTTTATTTTCAAAAGTTTAATTTTAATACGTTGATTGACAATATAAAATATAAAAATTATTGCTTATTTTTTTATTTTATATATAAATTTTTTTAAATAATTGAAGATACAAATTGTTATCTATTCTATCTATATAAAAATCGGATGTCTGCACTTAATGATGGAGCTGACGTGGCATGTTCTGGAGAGTGTTTCCCGATTTAATTATTTTAACTCATTCAATACAATTTATTACCATGACTTAATTATATCAGCTAATTGATTTGATTAGATATTTAAATATTAATATAATTTATTATAATATATATTACTTAATTAATTTTACTACATTAATTATAATTTGTTATATCAGTTAATTAATTTATTCATTTATAAAGTCTAAAATAAAATAAATAATTTATTGTATATTCTAATTGAATTCATTAAATTTAATTATACATTATATACGAATTAATAATAATTTGTAAATCACTTTATATTATATATGTATTAACAAAATATTATATATGTCTTAATATGTTAATTAAATATTATATACGTACAGAAAAATAAATACAAAGATGATTTATATAATATTAATAATATTATATTAGCACGGTGATTTTTTTTGTTTTGATATCATATAGTATTAATAATGATAGTATTATTATATAGTATTATATAAACTTTCTAATATTAGTATAGAAAATTGGAAAATTATTCCTTATGGCAATCATTCTTAGTAGAATAGTGTGTCCTTTATATAGTATTGATAATTGTTGCTTAATTTAAAATAATTGTATGTTAGTATCTTAAATTTATTTTCAATAATGACCTAAATAAATAAATCTAATTGAATTGAATGATTATATAAAATATTTTATATTATTAGTATACTAAAATTAAATTCATTTTTTGGTACAGAATTTTATAGGTAAATTTTATACAAGATTAAGTAATTTTTTATTTTTTTTATTTGTTTTATCTATGTTACTTTATTTAATTTTAAGTAGCGTCATATTTACAATTACCACCAGTATGATATTTTATAAAATATGAAAATCAATTTTTTTATAATTTAAATATCAATGTTTGAATAGAAGAACTTAACAGATTCACAATGAGAGAGAGAGAGAGAGAAATTTACCTAGAGAAAAGAAACTCGGCATGAGAATGGTGGTGACGGACTTAACAACGACGGTAACGGGATGAGCAGCGATGATGACATAAGCTGTGAACAGTGACGGACCCAGAAAAATTTAGTAATGGGGACAAAAATATAATAAAATTTAGGTATAGATATTTTTTTTGCTTCCCACGATATTCAATGTAACACCCTAACCTTTAGCACGTCATGATCGTACCAAAGGTAAGGAGTTACTAACATGTTCTCCTTATTTACTATTTAATATTGAGCCTTTAGGTCGATATCGCGTTTCAGTTTATAAGAAAATACCAGAAAATTATTTTGTAGTAATTCAAATCACACAATTATTAATAATAATAAATACTATACAAAAGAATTCAATATAAAACTCAAATACAATACCTATCCCTCTGAATAAAATAAAACCTAAAGCAACAAGGGCGAGTGAACTCTATAAAAATAACAGGAATCACAAGTAAATCTACTAGTCGTCTGCATCTTCTAACTGAATCTTCGAACCTGTGTCACTGAAAGGGTGGAAGATTTTGGGGTGAGAACAAACCACACGTTCTCAGTAGGGAATGGGAATGCCGTAAAAGTAATGAATTTAATGTAAATAATTAACTTTACTCAATAAAACTATTTTGTTAACCCTTTGGAAATACTTTTATTTCTACTTTAGATAAATAATTACTTTTCTTTAAATTTCTAAACTCAAAACAAATTTTAAATATAAAACTAGTCACATTTTCTGCCTCTCAGCCACATAGTTAATCCTCAGTCAAATGTCAACTCGTAATCACTTTAATACACTCACAAATAAATAGTGCAAGCAAGAGATTCAATTCAATGTACAAGCAAGTCACAACAAGACAAACAATACAATCACAAAGTAATAAAACAGGCAAGCGTAATCAAATGTAAATGCGCAATCAATATGATGCATGTCTATCCCTAACGCAGGCCATGAGCTCATGTGTCGGTTGCCTACCCGCTCCCGACATTACCCAGGCACAAGTCCCAGGTATGGCTTTCCAGATGCATACAGTATGCTTATAAGTCGTACGGCCAGGCCGCATACAGTGTGACTTTCCAAATCAATAAGCGTACATCTGGAAAACAGTTCTGAGTGTGTGGGCGTCCCCACTTTACATTTGGCACTAAGGCCCAAACAATGTCACATCTGCTCTCCTGTGGCAGACACTTCATTAATTAATATATTCTTTAAATCCTTGTTCTCTGCTCTCCTGTGGCAGAGATTCCTTTTCTTAATAAACCGAGCTCAAATCTTTACTTAAAACAAAATCTCTCCTTAAAAGATTGGGTTTAAAACATTATATTTTTCTTAATAAATCAAACTTTAAAATAGAATAAATCCTTTCTTAACTAAATATATTTTAAATAATTTAATTTTTTCAAAACCAAATCTTTTAAAATAACTTTTTAAATAAAACCTCAGATTTTATAAAATTTCGGCAGCACTTCCCCTAAAATTCGGGGTTAGCCACCCTTTTTCGGGTCCCAACTGAACCATTTTCAACTTTTTTTCAATCAAGAAATCGAATACATATTCATCAAATTCAGTCACAAACACAACTCAAACTCATCATTCAGTCATTTCAAACAATCATAAATTATTTACAAATACCCACTAGACTTCCATGGCATTCATAACTTAAAACATTTATTTTTAAAATAAATCCCCTACCTTCGTATGAAATCAAAATTATCGAAAGCTCCGGAGAAGCTTTCTGACCGAGCTGCCGAAAGAGAAAGCGTCAGAAATCGTCTGTGCTTCCTAGAACTCCAGTTAACCGAACTCAAGGGTTAGGGGAGCTACGTCACCGTCGACTTCCACCGAACAAAAGTAACGCCAACACGTAGAGGAGAAGAATACGAACACTTTTATCGGATTAGATTTTTAATTGGAATTACAGATCGCAAGAAATTGAGACTGAAAGTTCACGGTGCCATTGTTCTCTCGTTCTCTCTCACTCACGACATTCTCTTCATTTTCCCAAAGAAAATGATTCAGTATTGCTTGGAGAAGGAATGGTTAATGAAAGAAAAATGGATAATTAGTGTTAAGGTGACACATGGAAGACTTATGTGCCATTGATTATATATATATATATATATATATATACACATGCATATAAAGCTTAGCAAGTAACACATTCCATTTTTTTTTTTTATTCTTTCATTTCCTTAAAGGCTTTCGGCCGATGGGAATAATAATAATAATAATAATAATAATAATAATAATAATAATAATAAATGTAATAAAATAAATAATAATTAAATTAAACTTCAATAATCATTAAAATTTTATTTAATTATTTTTGTTAAAAATAATTTTTTCAAAAATTACATCTCAATATAATATATTAGCTCATAAATAGCTAATTGTTTAATTTTCAAAAATCTGGAGTCTTACATTCAACAAGTTAAGGACTAATCCGTCATGAATTTGAATTCTATTTAAGAATTTATAATTGGCCGGCAACGAGTTGCTATACATACGAGACAGAATTCGAACCCTCAATACTTATTTAAGCGGACGACTAAGTTGATCACTTGATCAATCTAAATTGGTTTAGATATATTCAAAATTTAAAATTAGAACTATCTAATACATATTGATAAGAACTAGAAATATACACACAATCATTATTATAATATTTAAAATAATAAAATTTCATACACATAGTATAACTAATTTTTAACCAAAATAATTACAGTATATTATAATTGTCAAATCTACTTATTATAATTTTTATAGTATAAATAAATTTTTTAACCAAAATAATTACAGTATATTAATACATAGATAATATATTTTTTTTTATCTTAAACAATTTTTAAAAAATCACTAATAATTTAAGTTGTATTTAATTAGAAAACTAAGTTTTAATTTAATTATTAATTAATTAACTAATATAATATAATTAATTATCACTAATTTTTGAGTGTATTTGTTTATTTTTCATACTAAATCAAATTTAACAATATAATTATTATTATGTGTTAAGTTTAACAAAATATTTTTTAACATAAAATACAAAAGAACTATTTATATTTTATTTTGAGACAAATATAAAATAATAAGTAGTATATATGTATATAAGTATTAATTTTTTTCAAAAAAATTTGTGGGGCCTAATGCCCCCTCTATATTAAACGTGGGTTCGTCTCTGGCTTTGAAGGGAGATGGGAGTTGTGAATAGGTAAGCGGCGATGGACTCAGCAACAACATGACAGGAGCTATGCGGTTTTTTTGTGAAGAAGTCGAGAAGAAGAAGATTTTAGGTGATTATGATTGAGTTTATCTTGCATGGCTATAGAGTATAGACTGAAGTTATGAATCATGTGATGTGAGGCAAATCCTAATTACTAAAAAGTGTTTATATGTATATATTCGGGGCGGGTACACCCTAAACCCGACGATACCTGTCTTAAGCAAAATCTGTCCCGACTCGAGTCAAGTTATTACCCTTTTCATCCGAGTACAGACGGGTCGGGTACCTGCGTATTCGAAAACTCCTGCCAAGTCTAACCACGTATTGATACTCCTTTTATTAAGGGTTTATCGCTAGCCAATGGATTGCTATATACACAAGGCGAGATTCTAACTCTTAATAGTTGTTTAAGCGGACGAGTGAGATGATCACTTAATAAACTCAAATTGATTAAGATAAATACTAATTATTTTTAATATTTTAATATTAAAAATTTTAAGAGTTTGATTTTAATTATAACTTTATAAAATATTTATAATAATATTTATTATATATATTATTTAATTTTTTAATAAAATTTTTAATATAATTTTATGTATTATCCCGTACAAGGTACGGGAACATACACTAGTTTTTTAAATAATTAAAAATACAAATTGTTAAAGACTGACAATTTTAGTATAGAAAAAAGAATTGATTAATGTTAGTTTACATTTAGGCATAAATAAAAAATTTTTGATCACGTAAAATTTCTCATTCACAATAATTTGAAATAAATAATTTAGACATGATTTACCATAATTTAAAAGTACGTAAAAAAATGATACAAATATTCTTCTTATAAAGAACTTTATGTTGTAACTTAAGAAGAAGAAAAAAAAAACCCTTAGCCTGCAGACTTGATCCAAGAACCATTACTCATGAAACTATTCTGCATCTTCTTTGTCAAAACATAAAACATATGTTTTTGTGGTTACTAATGCCGCTTTCTTTCTTCCGTGTTTCTTTTTTTTTGGTTTCGATTTATCATTCTTCTTATTCTTCTTCTTCTCTTCCTCTTTATCTTTAAGATATTTTTAAAATCCTTTGCGCGTTCCCATATATTATATATTTCATCCCAATCTATTGCTATTTCTTCTTCTTCTTCTTCTTCTTCTTCTTCTGATAACTCACCGTTATCTTATGATTCATTCTCAGAAATATCATGAACAAACCATTCCTTATGAAATCTATAGTCGAATGTTAAGTCTTCGTACCAATTTGCATTACATAGTTTACCAAATTTGTAGCCAAAAAAATCCTCGGGTGTATTTAGTTCTATAAAATCTTTTAACTGTTCATCACACATTTTTCTTAATCTCCCCTCCAAATTAACATTGTCACACCAACGTAAGTCCAGAGATTCAAGAAAACGACAGCCATCAAGAATGGCGCTTACACCATCGTTATCCAAACAACTGTTAACAAGTTGAAGATGGCGCAAATTGGGCATATTTTGTGCAATCGCAAATGCATCTTCCTTACTGCTACAGCAATTATTGTGGTTAAACTTTAATGATTTTAGAAGGGGACAACCTCGGCCAATAACTTCTAAGGCAACACTAGTTACATGTTTACAAAGAGTAATTTCGAGTTCTTCTAACAACGGAAGCTTTTGAGTGATCTCACATAATCCTTCGTTGAAAATGGTATAGAAGCATTGAACAAGTCGTAACCGTCGCAACTGACACTGCCTGTACAAATCACCATTCCATCGTATATTTCACATAATTTAATAATAATTAAATAAATTTTGTTTAAAGAAAAGAGCTAATAAAATAAACACAAAAGTAAATATGAAACATAAAAAAAGACTATATTATTAGGTTAAATATTATTTTAGGTTAATACTTAGTTAATAATAATTTACATCTATATTTAAAGAAATTTGTATATAAAAATATATAATTTATACTTATATTTATAAAAATTTACACATATAAATTAATATAACTTATATTTTATCTATCAGAATTTGCACATATAAATTAATATATTTTATTTATTAAAAATAATTTGATATTTGTACCAATAAAAGACTAGCTAAAATTATCCAAAACTACTAGCTCCTAAAAATTTCTGATGAAGAAATACAAAATCCTATTTCAACAAAAATAAATACAAATCAAATAAAAACCATCATAAGCCATTAAATTAAAGGTTTTCAACGGTCATCTTAAGCACTGTCATTCATGCCTAACAACAACATTATAGATATAATTATTTAATTTTTTATCAACTTAATTTTTGGAGAGAAATAATATTATAATATTGTATCAGAATTTTTATTATTAAAAAATTTAGAATTCGATCTTTGTCGAACTCTAAAAAAAATTAAATATAAATAAAATGAAAAAAAGCAAGACTATGTAAAATCATATAATAAAAATTTTAAACTTACGAGTCAATTATATATTTGAGGAGATAATCGGCACCAAAATACTCAATACTTATGTCTTCCAACTGGCCACAACTTCGATCAATTGCATGGCGGCACATCTGCCACAAGTTATAGTCCAATGAATTGTACATCCCAATATCGCACATGTTGATGGTGCGCCACATGAGCGGATCCATGCAGATGCTCCACCATTGACGGCACACCTGCTGGACGCTAGTCAAGATGTCAAATGTGGTAAGCCTCGAAAAGATCATCAAAGTTAGGTCGTTTGGAAGATCCAGCCAGTTTCTCACGACGGTTTCGTATTTACGGCGGCGAAATAATGGCTTGGTAGTCCCTCTAGCCATTGGATAAGTAAGGAATTGAATTTGGGGGGTTGTTAGTGTTGGAGTGAAAACAAAAGCCTTTTAAATAACATGTGAGTGATTAGAATCCCTAATGTAATTGAGTGGGATGCAAGTAATATTTATTTTCCTATTCCTTTTTTTGAAACCGTCCTCTCCTATGATCAAGCCTCGACATTCTCATATCTCATCTCTTGAAGCATGTGGCCAGTTATTAGGTAGTAATGGGGTACTTCAAATATATAAGATGATTTAATTTGTTCCAATTTTAAAGAAATGAATGAATTTGCTGGTGTGCTATTTTCTTTTAACCAATTTTTTTATAAATTTAATTTTGATCCACCAATATTTTATAAAAAAAATTGTCGTTAAATGATTATACATAATTAAATACATATAAAAATTTTGTTTACTGGTAACATATTAAAATTAAATTTATTTCTTAGACTTTAACGTGTGTTCAAGAATTTTGAAATATTTTAAAGGAAAAAAAAGATTTCGAAGATGTAAAAACAGTTCATGAATTTTATTATTTGAAAAGTAAATATCTTAATTTTTTTTTAGTTTTTCAAATTCCTTCGAAACTCCTTATTTCTAGGTTCTCAAAATTGGAGATTTTAATATTTTTAATTAAATTTATTATTTTATCTTTAACTTAATAATTAAGGAATAAATTATAAAAATATATAATAAATATTGTATATTTTTAACTTATTTTAAACCCACAAATAAGACGGATTTTAAAATTAAGTTCTCCAATTATCTTTAATTTCTAAATCTATAATTAAATTACAAAATCAACATCAAATTTGTTGAATAATGGGCAAACTCACCTGAGCTTTTTACTGATTTTAAATTTAATTTTTTGAGATGAAAAAAAAATTGTCTAGTGAAAAAACTTGCAATCCTTATTTTATTTGTTGTCCTTGCTCTTTCTATAAATGTCAAATATGCAATTCTAATTTCATTGTTGTCCTTTATAAATTATAATAATTGTACCATAATTTGATTCCAATAATTTCTTTCCAACAATCAAATCAGATATGATTATTTCCTCATTTGCCTCTAATAGCAATTCACATATTATGCTAATGCTAATCCACTTTTACTTTTCCATATATTTGCTTGATCTGATCTGCTATGCTTTCTATGTAGGCTCCAAATAAATATAGCAACATCATTTAATTTGTTTGAAATTTCATGAAAGGAACGAATTTGCTGGCACATGAACTTATTTATGAATATATCATTTTTCTTATTGTCTGTGTCTCTTAGACATGATTATTTAATTTTTTTTTTTTGGCAAGAAAACTACAACAGGAAAAGACTCATAAACAACATAAAAAGTAGAGTGACTATGCTCAACTTAGCTAATTCATCAGCACAATTATTTCTTTATCTCGAAACATGACTGTAAATTTAAAACCAATCTTTTTCTTTCAAATTTTGAATGGTAGCAACAAAAGGTGCTGAAAAATAAAAATCACTAGTACCATTGTAATAAAAGTCCAAAACAGTTTTTGAATCAGCTTTAAACTGAATCTTATTAAGTTCACAATCAGAAGTCAAAATATACAAAAAAAACTATCAAGATGGAAGAAGAAAAACAGCGAATTCGAGTCTCACTCTTATTTTTAATAATAATAATAATAATAATAATAATAATAATAATAATAAAAGAAAAAAGAATAGGATTTGAGTTGAATGTAAATTTTGAGGGAGATTTTGGTATTGATAGTGTACGAAAATCTTTTTGGATAAGAGGTTTAAATATGTGACCGTAACAGTAACCAAATGAAACCCTACTATTAAAATAGAGTTGCGGCTTGCACCTTGCGGCTCAAGGTAGAGAAAATAAAAATTTTTAAAGAAAATTAAAAAAATAAATTAAATACATAAAATATAAAATTATTACGTGATAATTTAAATTGTTTACCTAATAAAGATTAATTATACTATATGTAGATAAAAAATTATCTATCAAATTAATCACTTATAATACATGTAGATAAATAAATATATAATGATTAATTTGGGGTGAATGCTAATACGCTCCAACAAAAAATAAAGAGTGTAACATTATTAAAACTCTAAAATCTAAATTATAAATCTCCGAAATCCTAATTTTAATTTCCAAATCCTGAATTTTAAATTATCAAATTATAAATTTTAAATTTTAAATTTTAAATTTTAAATTGTAAATTATAAATTCTAAATTTAAATATATAATAAATAAAAATTAAAATTTATTTAATGAATAAAAAATATAACATTCCTTATTTAATAAGAATTGTCTAAAAATAAACTCTAATTTAATTATTTTTTATATGCAGATCACTTTTTTAAAGAGAAATTTTGCTGGTTTATTAATTTAAAATTTTAATATAAAAAAACTTAAGAGATAGGTCGAAATTTGACACGTTATTCTTTTTTTTAACAATTAAAAGTTTTTACTTTTCTTTTATCTTATAATTACTGAACAGATTATATAATTCACTCTAAGCGTAGGGGTCTAGGAAAGTTTAATCCTGTTATTGATTAGGGTAGCACTGTACGGACTCCCATTATTTTTCTCTCAACAAGAGAACTATTATTGGATCACGTCAATTACCCACCACCATCAAGCTGCATATATAGCATTTTTGGCTGCCCTATATATAGTTGTTAGAGTTGAACATCTATTCTATCTATCTATCTATCTATTCTATTATATAAAAATCGGATATCTGTGCTTAATGATAAAGCTGATGTGACATGTTTCAGAGAGTGTTTCTCGATTTAATTATTTTAACTCATTCAATACAATTTATTGCACTGACTTAATTATATCAACTAATTAATTTGATTAAATATTTAAATATTAATATAATTAATTATACTATATTAATTATAATTCGTTATATTAGTGAATTAGTCTTTTCATTTATAAAGTCTAAAATAAAATAAATAAATTGTTATTTATTCTAATTAAATTTATTTATATACTACATATGAATTAACATTAATTTATAATACATAAAACTTGTAGATTGTGATAAAAATACAAATCAGAAAAAAAATACATACAATTATAGAAGAATTAAATATATCCTCTTTAGTTAATTTATTTTTAACTATTGTTTTAAATTTTAATTTTTTTTTTAAAACCAGTGATAGTGGAATTTTTATTGATGCTAGATAAAATTATAGAAGAATCTACGAAGCAGCATAAATTATTGCTCTTTCAATCAAATCATACCACATGTAAAAATAAATTAATTTAAATAAATCGAATTTGCATATCTATATAGATTAAATTGAATAAATTCGATTTAGGCAAATACATAGTAAATTGAATTCATAAAGTTCGAATTACATGCAACTTCTGAATAATTATAATGATATGGGTATTGTATATAAAAATTAATACAAAAATAATTTAAATTCTGTACAATATTTTTTTGTATTTATGAGCTATTAAAAATGAACAAAAAAATTTTGTATGAAATTTTAATTTTTTTGTATGGGTTGTTATATAAAATACTAATATCATTATAATTATTTATTAAAACAGAATACAACTAATAAGATTTTACTAACAATTTTAAATATTATATTTTTATAAAATTTTAAATTTTTTTATTATAAACAATTTTTGTAATTATTATAAATAATTTTATAAAATTTAAAAATGGCTTAAAAGATGTTATGAGTAAACCGTCTGACAAAAAACTGATTACAAAATTGATCGAATCTGTAATTACTCGATGAACCGTTAGAACTGACCAGTTTTTTTAAAGGGTTTTTGGTTTTTAATAACTCCTCCAAATGGTGCCGTTTTGACTTAAAAAAAAAATTCAATCCCCAACACCTTAAGCCCGTAACCCGTAACCCAGTCCAACTCCCACACTCCTCGCTTCTCCTCTCTGAAACTGACGTAAAATTTTGCTTTTGAAAGAGGAACCCTAACTCTCCAAATCGCGAGCCCGCAGCCACCGCAACGTCAGACTGAGAGAGAGAGCGTGCTGAGATAGAATTATCTACTATTGTAGTTAAAGCAATAGTAGAGGCTGAAGGTCAAGTGCATGAAGCAATTGACTGAGGATCATAAAAGGAGAATGCTTATAGTAATGGATGCAGGGTGAAAGAGATAAATGACTTGCTGCGATCAATACAATCTTTGGTCATATTGAAGGTACTGTTAACAAACTTTTTGGGAATTATATCAGATTAAGAAACATAAAATTGGTGCTATATATCAAATTTTATTCTCATACCCCTTTTATTATGTACCTCTTGAAATGTCAGTATCTATGATATAGAATAATTTGACAACATAAAAAAATAAAATAATTTCATGCCTTTTTGAAACTTTTTGTGATGTACAGTACCTAGTTAATGTATGTAAATATGGTGATTTTCTCTTCAGCATATATTGCTTCTTATTTTGATTTTTCAAAATTAAACTCCAGTTTGCGATGTAAATGGAACACAATAAATGTTGGCCGTTAATTTTTATCCTAATTTTGATAATTATTTTATTGATATGATTCAGATTTTTTAATCCTAAATAGTCCAAAATTTTTCCTTTTTTAGTGGGATTTTAATAAAAACGTAAAGATTCTTGCCATCTTTACCAATACTGAGACTGAACAGTGATGTGACTCTCTATAAGTATAGCATAGGTGATCACCACACTTGGTCTTTATCTATACTGAAATTCATAATATTTGAATAATTTTGTAGTGGCAGGTAGCAATGGCAGCTAAGTGAGTTCATGTGCCATGTGGATTGTTTTACAATAATTTTTTTTCATCTTTCACTAAATATGAGGTCCTTGATTTTTAGGTATGATCTCATCAAGTGTATCAATGCTGGTCCATCGCATAAGGTGTGGAAGCTCAAAGTACGTGTCATTAGACTTTGGACCGTTTCTCACTTTGCAAAATCTAGGATGAAGGCACCTATTGAGATGGTTGTCCTTGATGAAGAAGTAAAATTTTCTCTTTGCATTTGAGATTTATTTTGGTAATGACTGAGCAATAAACCTCATTTATCTATGACTTACTCTATAAAATTAATGCATTCAGGGGCCATACAATTCAATGCACTGTTAAAGACATATTTGTTCCTATCTTTGAGGGCCTACTCGCTGAGGGAAACGTGTACGTGGTCACTAATTTTAGAGTTGCTTTGAATACCATCAAGTTTAAGCCTACTAGACACGAATTTAGAATCCACTTCAAGAGGGACACGATTGTGCGTCCGGTACAAGATTTTTCAGTTCCATTGAACGGATTCAATTTTGTTCCGTTCAAAACAATTCATGCAGAGTCTAAAGAAGATAGTTATTTAGTTGGTAAGTACTTTGTTAGATTAATCTATAATGCATGTGTTATTTAATTCTTTGAGGTCTAATTTTTTAATCCTATATATTATTTTGCACCATTTGCTGTCTTTTTTATTATGAGCATATAGTGGACAGATATGGATTCAAGTAATGGTTGTTGCTATTCCTCTCAAGTCTAAAGTATTATAGATTCATATAGTTTTCGTGAAAATTATTTAAGTAAAAGTTGCTTCTCTTTTTATCTTTTAACCAAATATACACCCTCAAAAGCTTATAGGGTCTAACCCATTGTTTTGTTTGAAGAGCCTCTAGTTGTGACACTGCGGTTCCCACAGATCGTGCCTAACAGAAAGGTAATTTAGAAAAGATGATCATCATTATTATATTCTTTTATTTCCTATAGTGTCTAATGTTTAATTGAATAAAATTGAACTTTTTGTAAAGAAGTTCTACTATAATTGGAGTGCAAAAAAGACAATTTTCCTCTGTTGTTGCTTCGGTGGCTATTAATTTGGCACAACTTTATGAAGATGTAAATTTATCGACTATTAAGACGCACCCACCAACCGGTGACACACAAAGTGGCCAAAATGTTGACCCTTTTGTTGATGATGAAGGTAATTTCTCATTATATCAAGAATTTAAGTTTGTAGTTTGCAAGAGATATGAATTATTAGTAATACATCAACATATATGTTTGCATTTTTTATGATTTTTATTTATTGTAGTTTTGAATGGTTATGATGATTCAATGTTGGATGTGGATATGGAAGATAATTTTATACCATCCTCAGAAACCTTATACGGTATGTAAAAATTTTATCTGTATGTTTATTTGCATCTTTGTGTATATCATGGACTAAATTGTATCGGTATGAGAACTGAGTATCTAAAGAGAGTTCATTTGGCAGATGTCTAAAATATAGAAAATTCTATTTATCAATGTCAACACTGTGAAACATGGATGTGGTCTGGAGAAAGGCTTGCTAAATCCAAACAGTCGCCCCAACCAAAGTTTTCATTATGTTGTATGGAAGGAAAGATCGAGTTTTCTCTACTTTCTGTTTCTCCTGATGAGCTCATTCAGCTTCATACTGGAGGAGATCAAAGAAGTATTCATTTCCTAAAAAATATAAAGATATTTAATTCAATATTTTGTTTTACATCAATGGCCGGAAAAATTGATCGTGGGGTGAACAATGGGACTGCTCCTCCAATTTTTAAGTTTGGGGGTCAAAACTACCATAGCATTGGTAGCTTACTTCCTCCTGATAGTTTGCGGCTAACATTTGCCCAGCTATATATCTATGACACAGAAAATGAGATTGATAATCGAATAGGCACACTTCGATAATTTTCATTCAACCAGTCAAACTTTTTAGTTATTTCTTATCTGTGAGAGAAAATAACATAAAATTTTTTGTTTTTTTTTTTCGCAGTTCCAATGAAGCTATAAATGAGTGGGATAGGAAAATTGTGGCAATATTAAGAAACATGCTAGACAAATATAATAGTTTGGCAAAGAGTTTTCGCTATGCAAGATATAGGTACCAACAGAAAAATTGCACAAACATAAAGCTTAAGTTGATTAGCAAAAGGACTACAGATGGCAGGACATACAACTTGCCATCAGCATCTGAGGTGGCTGCATTGATTGTTGGCGATGTTGAACAACTTAGCAAAGATAGAGATATTATTATAGAGAGTCAATCTAGAAAGCTCCAGCGGATTAATGTTTTTCATCCATCTTATTTAGCCTTGCAATATCCATTGTTGTTTCCATATAGGGAGGATGGATTTCGTTTGGATATTGCAATATCAGATTCTATCTCTGCTAGGCCTACAAAGAAAAACAAAACAATCACTTTGCGACAATTCTTTGCTTTTCAACTACAAAAAAGGACGGGTGAATCTCCGTTAATTCTGAGATCAAAGAGATTATTCCAACAATTTCTGGTAGATGCCTACACAATGGTGGAATAAGAGAGGTTAAAATTCTTTAGGTGTAAACAACCACAGTTGAGGGTTAATAAATACAAATGTCTGCATGAAAGTCTTATAAACGGGGATGTAGATGCTGCAAGGCTTGGCAAAAGAATCATTCTTTTCAGTACTTTTACCGGTGGACCTAGGTATATGATGAATAATTATAAAGATGCATTTGCAATTTGCAGATACGCAGGATATCCTAGTATTTTATCACCATGACCTGTAACCCTGAATGGGATGAGATAAAAAGAGAAGTGACTCCCATTGGATTGAAGGCAGAAGACCGTCCTGATATATTGTGTCGAGTTTTTAAGATCAAGCTTGATGGTTTGATTGATGACCTAAAAGAGGAAAAAATCTTTGGCAAAATTTTGGGATGTAAGTCAGTGTTTATGCAACGCTTTATTAAAATCTTATGTTGTAATACTTTGCTCCTTTGTCTTTTTCAATTTTTAGACGTTTGCGCTGTAGAGTTTCAAAAGAGAGGACTTCCGCATACACATATCCTTTTATTCATGAGTAACGAGTTCAAGCCACAAATACCAGATGACATAGACAAACATATAACAACTGAGATTCCTGATAAAAATGAAAGGCCAAATCTATATGGAGCTGTTCAAAATTACATGGTACATGGTCCATGTGGTCCGTACAACAAGAATTCACCTTGCATGAAGAATAGATCCTGTTCAAAGTTCTATCCTAAAGAGTTTAGACAGCGAACACTCATTGACGAGGCCGAATTTTCCAAATATAGGCGTACTGATAACGGTCGAACAGTGAAGAAAAGAGAATGTGTACTAGACAATAAGTTCATTGTTCCGTATAATCCAGAATTATTACTCAAGTTTGGGTGCCACATAAATGTGAAATACACATGCCAAACAAGTTCTATTAAGTATCTGTTTAAGTATGTACACAAGGGTAATGACCGCGAAATAGCTACTCTATACAATGCTGGTGATCCGTCAGAAGCCACATAAGTTGTTGACAAAATTAAGAATTACTATGATTGTAGGTACATTTCGGCATGTGAGGCAATCTGGCGTCTATTTGGATAGGAAATCCAAGAGAAAGAACTATTTGTGATTAGACTTCCATTCCATTTGGAGGATGAGCAACCTGTGGTTTATGGTGAAACTTCTAATGTGAATGATATCGTCGAAAGAGCAATATCTCATAAGTCCATGTTTTTGGAATGGATGGCGGCAAACATGTCATATCCCTATGCTCGAAGTCTGACTTATGCTGAGTTTCCAACCAAGTTTGTTTGGAAGGACGATTCTTCAAAGTGGTTTCCTCGAAAGAAAGGCTTCGCAATTGGAAGGTTGACTCATGTACTTGCAGGTAACGACGAGTTTATATTCAATTTTGATCTTTCTTATTTAATGATTTAAATTTAAAATCTTAACAGCCTGTACCCCACGTCCATTTTATTCGATTTATCTACACTAGAAAATAAATGTTCAAATAACTTTCAACAGTTATAATATGTAGATTATACAATTTTTTATTTTTCTATATTTTTTAGAAAAATTATTCTTATGCGGATGTGTAGCTACATAATAATTAAAATAGCGTAGCTTAATCCATTTAACAACTTAAAAGTCAGATTTTAACCAAGTTTTTTGCAGCAAATACCGAAGAATATTACCAATGACTTCTCTTGAATACTCAAAGAGGATGTATGAATTTTCGAGATATAAGAACAGTAGGCGGAACAATTTATGCTACGTATAGAGATGCATGCTTCGCCCTTAGACTCTTGCAAGATGACAAAGAATTCATTGATGCAATTAAGGAAGTAAGCTCATGGGCTTCAGGATCATATGTTAGGAGGTTATTTGTCATTCTATTAACATCCAACAATATCTCAAGACCATAACATGTTTGGGATAGATGTTGGCATGAACTCTCAGATAATATTTTGTATCGACAGAGAGCCGTGATGAACATGAGGGGTGAGTTTTTATTAATTACAATGATAAAAGTTCTTCCTTATTGATCATTTTTAGTTTGATTGAATTTTTACAGTATCGTATAATATGCAGAGTTAACAATGTCAGATGATGAGATTAAGCAGTTGTGCTTAATGGATATAGACAAGATCTTACATTCCTATGGTAAAACCTTGAAAGACTATCCTCCTATGCCTTTAGCAACTGAAGTTGATAGTTCTTTGTTAACCAAAAGGGTTATTAGGGAATAGCTAAACTTTAACAGGGATGATTTAAAGAAAAATACCTCAGACATGTTAGCCATCGCAACACCTGAGCAGAGATATGCATTCGATAAAATTGTTATAGCTGTGTATTGTAACGGGGGGTTTTTTCTTTGTGTATGGTCATGGGAGTACTGGAAAAATATTTCTCTGGAACCTTATGTCTGCTGAGATTCGCTCAAGGGGTGATATAGTGTTAAACGTTGCTTCGAGTGGTATTGCATCTTTACTTCTTCCCAATGGAAGAACGGCACACTCAAGGTTCAAAATACCACTGAATATAACTGAGGATTCTGTATGTAACATCAAACCTGGTTCCTCTCAAGCAATATTGCTGTTGAAAGCCAAATTTATAATTTGGGATGAAGCTCCAATGGTTAGTAGGTACTACTATGAAGCGCTTGATAAATGCTTGGGTGATATCATAAGGTGTTCTCCAACATATAAAAAAGATTTGCCCTTTGGAGGAAAAGTGGTTGTACTAGGTGGAGACTTTAGACAAATTCTTCTTGTTATTCACGAGGATCGAGACAAGATATCATTCATTCAACCGTGAATTCGTCTTACCTTTGGAAGTTTTGTCAGGTGCTCAAACTAACAAAAAATATGAGACTCTCTATAGGGACGATTGCTTCAGATCAAGATGAGACAGAGCAATTTGGTGAGTGGTTATTGAAAGTTGGTGATGGTCTAATAGGTGACAATATGGATGGTGAATCTGAGATATGTCTTCCAGGAGATATTGTTATTCCTTCTTCGGACCAGGCATTTGATGAGTTGGTTCATTTTTCTTATCCAAATATTTTAGAAAACATGTCCTCAAAGGTTTTTTCAAAGCAAGAACTATACTGGCTCCCACACTAGACATTGTTGAAGAGGTCAACAACCATCTGATGGCTATCATTCTTGGAGGGAAAAAGTTATATCTTAGTTCGGATTCCATTAGTATGGATGAAGGGAATATGGAGAGTCAACTAGATCTCTATGGTCCTGAATTACTGAATAGCATAAATTGTTCTGGTTTGCTTCCACATAAATTAATACTCAAGGTTGGTGTTCCGATGATGTTACTAAGGAATATTGACCAATCCAGTGGTCTTTGTAATGGTACAAGGCTACAAGTTAGGAAGCTTGGAAATCATGTCATAGAATGTGAAGTCTTAATGGGTAACAATGTTGGTCATATTGCTTTGATTCCAAGAATGAATATAGTACCAACAAATGAAACCGTCCCAGTTAGATTCCAACGAAGACAGTTTCCATAATAGTATCGTTTGCCATGATAATTAATAAGTCTCAAGGACAAACTTTATCTCATGTTGAATTGTACTTGCCCAAACCAGTTTTTACACATGGCCAACTATATGTGGCACTTTCAAGAGTTAAGAGTAAGAGAGGTTTAAAAGTTTTACTTATGAATCACGTAGGAATGTCTGCAAATTTAACCATCAATTTTATTTATAGAGAAGTTTTTGAAAAAATAGTATTCTAATATAAATATTTTAATTTATTTTAAATTTTGTATCAGTGTATAATTATTTTACTTTAAAAAATATAAAATAATTATTACTCACTTTTTTTAAGTTAAACTTTGATTTTGATAATAATTTTATAAATTTCTTATTTTATATTTTTATTTTAAATATCGAAACATATATATTTTTTTTTTTACTTTTATAAATTTTTTCGTGTTGAGTACGGTCTAGCTGTTTAATAAAATCAATCATATCGGCAGTACAAAATGGCCAGATTGATCGAAAAAGAGATAACGATGATTGATGTTGAGTATTCCAAAAGAGAAATTCTAGGGACACTTGTTATTTTGGTCGTTCTTTAATCATTAATTTAATTTTTTAAATTAATTTGTTTAGTTTAATAATTTAATAATATATTTTATTTTATATTTGTTAAATATCGATAATTGATTGATAGCCAAATATAATTTAATATTCTTCATTGAAAAATATAGCTATTTGTAGGATATATGTGAATGAAAATATTATTGTCAAATTAATATTGTTGGACGATACAATTTTTTTTTTTAATTTTATTCAAAATTACAAAATTACATTGTTTTTTAGTTAAGATATATTATAAAAAAAGGGTAATTTCTTGAAATATGAATTTTTTTATTTGAATTAAGTAATTATCAATAAATAATGTTTAATTTGAAAAGAAAATAATTTTAAAAAAAGAAAAAAAAATTTTAAAATACATCTAATTTATTTAATTTTGTCTCGTAGAGTGCACTCTCAGTCTATCACCTTATATGTAATTGGAAGCAGAACATACCGAAAAGGAGAGCATTAGAATAATAGATACAATAATGAGTTAAATTTCAATTTGGCAACTGAAATTTAGCCTGATGCTTATAATGATCTCTGTAATTTTGTTAGTTTTAATTAGTGTAACACTCTACCACACTAAGTTTTACGCTTAAGTCGTAAAATAGAGGTGGTGTGGTATTACGACCTCTGAATAAAATAAGTACATATAATAGCAGAAGAATTATAATATGCTAGGAGCCTTGAAGAATAGAGGAAACAAAAATCGCGAAATAAAAGCGCAACGCTCAAGGAACGAGTTAACCTGCGTGCTAAGAAAACCATAACTATCAAACACAAGATAACAGAAGTGGGAATAGAGTGCCAAAGATACAAAATATCAAGCTCCTAACTCAGCCTGCGAAGTCAAGACTGGCCGGAGAATATTTACACATATATACATACATATCCAAAACCCAAAAGTACATATACACAATCCTGCCTCTCCATAAACCTCTAAGAGGATCAAAAAGAATAAGTCATGCGGAGAGAAAGCTAAGTACATATATATACATCATAGCATAACAAAATATCCCAGTAACCACTCCGCTTCAAGAGTCCAGACGCCTAACGAGATGCCTCTCGACCTGCATCTGAAAAACAACAACATAGTATGGAATGAGAAGCGGAGGTTCTCAGTATGGAAAAGGTGCCACACACATAATATATAAGATCCTGGGAATGCCAGAGGCAATCCTAGAACACCGACACTCAGATTATAGAGCTTAAAGTATTAAACAGAAGCCATAAAAGGTGGTTCTCTAAAAATATTTAATCCTAACTTAACTTAACCTTAAATTTAAATCCCATACTGCCATTCCTCCATACCTCCAACTCCATCATGCATTTTCACAGACAACTAAACAGACAAAGGCAAACACAAGAAGGTTACAAGTACTGCAGATAACAAATATACATTTAACATGGCAAGTACATTTAGGCACACCTAGTTAATACACAAGCAAGTAATTCAAGTAATATGCATATGATGCATGCCTGTCCTATGGCTGATGAGGCTCATCTGTCGGTTATCCAGCCAACCCGACAAGTCTGAATTGTCCTTAGACTGTCCCCCGACGTGCATCCCCAAGAGTCTATGCATAGATTTTTCTCAAATAATCAATATTTCTCAATGGGGGTAACATTCCCGGGAATTTATATAGTGCCCGGTCACACTTACGTCGTAGGGTCAATAGAGTATCGAGTTTTCAACCTGGTACACGTGGTGGCAAGCCATGGCACTTAATCCAGGGAATCTCGTATCTCAGATTATTCAAATTCATAAGCCATATAAATAATTCAATTATAATTCATCAACATCCACATCATTCTCAATCGCATCTCATTCATCATTATACGTCAATCATATTCAATCCTTATCCTTCATTATCACACCTCCCATTCCGTCCATCAATAGTTCCAATTCAAAACATAATTCATTCTTTTCTAAATGAATCAAACTTAAAACATGCTCATTTTCTTAATAACTCTAAATCAAACCATATACCCTTTGAATCTAAATCTTTTTAGATAATCATATAAACAAAATCTCTAATTTTTATAAAATTTCGGCAGCATCTCCTCTAAAACTCGGACTTTGCCACCCTTTTCGGGTCCAAACCTGCATTCTTTTCAATTCAACATACCCTTCCTCATCATCATAACAATCACCACAATAAATCTACCTCAGATCAACAATTAAACT
Source organism: Arachis hypogaea (assembly GCF_003086295.3). Taxonomy (NCBI): domain Eukaryota; kingdom Viridiplantae; phylum Streptophyta; class Magnoliopsida; order Fabales; family Fabaceae; genus Arachis; species Arachis hypogaea. Next base: position 148,895,677 of record NC_092054.1, on the reverse strand, counting down.
CATACAATATTCAAATCCAACAACCAAAATTCAACTAAGAATCATAGTTCACAAATCCTAGGCTTTTAACACAAAATACCTCATTATCACAACAACCTCAACAATAGTTATACCTCAAATCAATAATTCACCAAATCATTAATTAATCAACAAGCACTAAACCAACCATGTTCATCAACAGTAACATTCAACCATAATTCTCTCCAAATTACATAACAACATTCACCATCCAAAATTAATAACTAATTATCCAATAAACTTCAACCAAATATATATTGATCAACAAATTACTAAACATTAAACATACACCTGCATTCCAACTTATCCTATGGTCATCTAGCCTAAGTTTTCACAGAACATTATATATTAAATGCAAGAAACCTAAACCATATCTTGGCCAATTTCCACGTAACGACCAAAGCTATTTATTCAAAACCAAGACAGCCCCTCAAAACTCAACTAATCCGCTTCCTCCAAGTTCCAGTATTTACAATTTCAAGCTCCAATTATTTATTTACAACCTAATACACATTCATAACACATATATATCCAATTTAATACTCAAAGCTCAAATTCAATAAAAATAAAATAGAATTATCGTATCCTCACCTTACCCAAGTTTCACATAAGCAAGAGTGAACGTTTCTCTCAAGCTAATTGGATCCTAAAACATCAAAAATCAAAGAAATTCAACAAACTCGAAAATTGGGGGAAATGAATGCTGAGTATAAAATAATGAGTTACCTATGAAATTGTTTCGGTAGAAACGTAGAGCTCGACGCGGTAAACGCGTGGCCGCAAACGGTGCGGCGATCGGAGCTCGAACGGAGGAGTTACGGGATTTTGAAAGCAACGTGAGGGTTACGGGATTTTTCTCGTTCTTCCCTCCCCTGGAAGCTGAAAGCTTCATTTCTGTTGGAATGAAGGGGATGAAGGGCTTGGGTTCACTTAAAAGGGCCGGTCCGGTTGGACCGATAGCCCGGTTCGGATCCGGTTCAATCGGTTCGATCCGTTTGGTCCAATTTTGGACCGTTTTCTTCGAAATTAGTGTCAAAATTCTCGTTTTGATGAGCTCTACCCTAATTTAATATAATATTCACATTTCCAATCCTCCTTATTAAAAACTAATTTATTGACTAATTATTTACTAATTTAATCGGGGTTTACAATTAGAACTTCTAAATTTGCAATCGTAGCTTTAATTTGTCCCTACGATCATTTTCGTCGCCGGAATGCTGATCTGGCGCAATTGCATGATATGGTGGACATTACTTAAATGACGGCGCATTGGTTTGGCGCCGAAACCCTTTGGAAACTACGTAGTGTAAGGATTTTTTTGATGTTTTGCAACTTATGATCATCGCAGTGAAAAGAAAAAGTTTTAACCCACAAAAAACTGAAACGACGTGGCTTCCAAAATGTTTGGGCGCGAAACCAATGCATCGTTGTTTAAGTAGTGTCCACCGTGTCATGCAATTGCGTCATATCAATATTTCGGTGACGTAGATGATCGCAGGGGCAAGTCGGAACCACGATTGTAAATTTGGAGGTTCTAATTGGGGCCAATGAAATTGTGGAGGTTATTCTGATACATTGGACTAAATTTCAGGGATCAAATTAAAATTTAACTCATACAATAATTATCTAAAGGAGAATGCTAGGGGGACAATGACTTTGTTGAACAATATGAACAACCACCAATCAAATAAAAACACACTACACCTCCAAATTAATTCTCTAAATTTTAATATTAAAATAACCATCCGTACACTAGTAAAATGAACATCCGATATATCTATTGTTTATATTGTTTACCTATACTTTTCCTTATCTAAAATATCTAATAACCATTTTAATAACTAGATAAATACGTGTAACTAACTAACTATATAAAATCAACATATTCTTAAAGCAAAGTCCTTCAACAAATCGATAAGAGAAAATAAAATTAGATAAGAATAACTGAAAACCAGTTAGTTTGTTAGAACTAAATTATTTTTTATAAAAAATTATTTTAAGTTTAAAATAAAATATAAACTACTATGATTTTGTGAATTTTCAAATAAAATATATTTAAAGGTCAAGTTGCATTGGATTTGTTATGATGAAATATTAACGCATGATGTCCTCATCTTTACTTAATCCAACTAATTTCGTTAGCTAGAATCAAATATTTAATGTAACTATATTCTGTTATTTCAGTTATAAACACTCTTTTAAATACTCTATATAACAATAAAAATCACATATCATTATTAGTAAATCAATACAAAATTCCCTCCTTCTACCACCTACTTCTTTCTATTCTTCTGCTTCCTATTTTTCAGGATAACATTGGTAATTAGCAAGTGATAGTTTTTCTCGATAAGCACTTGCTACAGCTTCTTCATCAAGATTGAAGTCTTCTTCAACCTTTCTACTAGCTATTCACAAAGAACCACATTGAGGAAGTGTGAAGATTGAAAAGGTAACATGAAACTTTTTTAAGTTTTAAATTTGAGAATTGTTATTTAGAAATTTGAGGATGGCAACAGTTCTAAATTAGTGATTGAGAAATAAAGTTCTAGATTTTAGATTAAAATGCATATTCAAGACTTGGTAATATAATGTTTGATGAGGTTCAGATTTTGAGGTTAATACTTCTTTTTCTTTTTTCTGAAAAAAAATATCCTTTTAACTTATGATACATTATTTATTTAGTTTTTGTTGGTTTGTAATGATTCTGCGCCACACTTTTTCTTACTTCCAATCCATCCATTCATTCGCATTCCATTTCTTGAAGAATTCAATTACCCTCCCCTTTTCTTCTCATTCTTCCATTCCCAAATCCCTATCTTCCTTATTCTGCTTAATCCAAGGTTGGTTTAGTCTTTTCTTTACCCTTTATCTTTTTTTTTTTTTTACCTCAGGCTCTTTATTTTTATTTTTATTTTTTTTTAAATTCTTCTTTTTTGGGGGGGGAGCGGGTGGTTACGCTTTTGGATGGCTAGGGATTTTCTGTCCGCTGGGATATGGATTTAGGTGTTATATTTAATTTTCAGGGTAAGAAAGGTTGTGAATCAAAGATTTGCATGTTCCAAGGTTAATGCTTTGGGGTTGGATATCATGTTTTTTTTTTTTGTTTTCCAAGGTTCAACAAAACTAGATATTTAATTTCATGTTGAAGAAGCATTGTATTGGTCTAAGTGTATATGATATACTGTTTGGGTAACTCTGTTTGAGTTGAAGGATTGTAGCTTCTGATCCAAGTGTTCATGTAGTGAATATATTGAATTTAGTACTTTATTCCTTGTCTATATTTGCATTCTGAACTGATCTTGTTAGGTAGATTAGGAACCATTTTAATATTTTCCTTCTTCTTTCTTAAGTTTATCGTTTATATGATGTCTGAATGCATTACACCTTGTCTGTTTCAGATATTGAACTCTTGGGATAAGACAGCTAGTCCTTGGATTGGATAGAGAGTTCCTTGTTTTGAAGGATCATGACAGCATATGACATGGTTCTTAGATGTTTGACCACTTTCCAATAATGGTTCTCCTAGTATCATAACTTGATATGATCCGGATTTAAGTAGCAGCGTAGAATATGTTAGAGAAGGCTTCTGTCAGCCTTCGTACCTGGAGAATGATGAAGCTGTTGCTCGTGCTTACCAGGAAGAATTATCACAACTTGACTCCTTGGAAGCTTCTGGGATGTCGAAATTCGGGAACGATCAAGTGCGGGCAGCCGTACTTGCACAGGATTGGCATTGCTATTCTCTATTGTTATCTTTTTTATGTGCTAGATATTTTTCAAACTTGTCATGATAAATTGTCAACAACATGTAGGCAATGAAACTTGCCAGAACTCTAACAGTGAGCCATACAACATTCCAGAAGCAGAGAATTATGATCCAAGTGAAAGGGAAAATGGTGTGCATGACATTGATGTTTATGGTTCCTCTTCTCTTGACGGTGAAGTAGGCAAAATATTAAACCAGATGGTCCCAATCCCTGTAAGTTTAGCCTAATTCTGTTGTATTTAATATCATTGGATTTCTTCTTTCTATGATTTCTTATATATGTAATACTTAGTGATGTATTCTTTATATGTGAGTGTAGCTATAGAATTCCAATTTGGATATTAACACAAATGTCTCTTGTCTGTACTTGCAGCATATTCCTTAAAACCAGTGAAAAAATTCCATCAGGTGATGAAGAAGTATCAGATCACCAAAGGCTACTAGACAGGTCTTGGTTTATTTATGATTTATAAATTTTTTAGTCTAAGTTGTTTTCTAGGTAAAAAGTAAAAGACATATAGACGGATGTGTAAGTATTACTAAGTATATATAAATTTTGTCATTTTTCAAATATATTTTTACTCTATCTCTTTTGTTTTTTATGCTCATATTTTTAAAAATTAATATCTTATTTTATATTTCTATACTCATATTTTTAATATTATATATTCATAAAATTATTATACCTCTTAAATACTTATTAATTTGAGTGTCGGGATCTATTTTGCATTTTTCTCTATTTGACTCTGACCACAACCATAGAAAAGCTTATAGTTTGGAGTCACTGCGTGTTCTACAAGAAAAACTTTGAACAACAAATATAAATTTTCACATATAATTGTCAAATTAATTTTGTTGGACGATACAATTTTCTTTCTCGAGACCTTGCCAAGCCAATCACTCACTGTATTTTTTATTTCGAACCATTTTAACTTTATATTCATTTATTTATTCCTATATTTTTAAAGGCTTGGAACTCTGTGAAAGAAAATTTTGAAGACAGAATAATATTTGTCTCAATAAACTTATATTATTCAAGAACTTGAAACAATTCTTTATTTCCCAAGACAAGAGATAAAATCAAACCAATAAAATAAACACGACCTATATAAAAAATTATAATTTTAAAAAAGAAAACACTAGACTGCAATAATTTATATGCATCTTCCATTTCATAATATATGTTTGTTCGGTCACTAATTCTGCATTTTTTTTTCAACGTTTCTTCTTGCTTTTGGATTTAGCTTTATTCTTCTTTTCCCTACTTGACCCTGAATTAATTCTTCTTGCTTCTCGTTCTTGAACCCACCGCTTCTCTCTTAGATAGTCATATACTGCATCATCGTATATGCTTTCAAAGCAAAGTCCCCAAAATTCAAAGTCATCAAGAGGTGCATCTGGATCCTTCATATCTTTTACTTTTTCATCACATCTTGTCCTCAATATCCCCTCCAACTTGACATTGCAACACCGGCGTAAATCCAAAGATTCAAGATGAGGACATCCATCAAGAATGGCGCTCAAGCCACTATTGTCGAGGTAGCGGTTTTCAACAAGTTGGAGATGGCGTAAGTTGGACATATTTTGTGCAATAGCAAATGTTGCTTTTTTACCGCCATGATTGTACTTGAATGATTTTAGAAGAGGACAACCTCGGCCAATTGCTTCTAAAGCAATACTAGATACTCTGGGACAAAGAGTAATATCAAGTTCCTCCAACAATGGAAGCTTTTCAGCCATCTCACATAATCCTTTGTCTAAAATTTCATAGAAGCATTGAACAAGTCGCAGACGTCGCAATTTATGACATCCCCTATTAAAAATCACCATACAAACTCTTAGTTTTCAAATTCACAAATAATTTGTCCAAGTCACTTATTCAGATAACTCAATAACAATACACCATAATCATAATAATAATATATACCAGCAATAGAAACAAAACACCACAATAATTCATGTTCTTACTCTCTATTAACATTTGAACTTCACTTAGAGAAGTAACAATAAACATGCTATTTTTTATTAATCATATTATATATGCATGAATTCTAATTACTATGTTAATAGTCAAGAAACATAAAAGCGGTGTAATAAGATTGACGCTGCAACTAGATAAAAAGGTGACTCATGAAATTAAGACTTGTGAACAATCTTTTTAATAATAAATTTTGTAATTCATGAAGCTTTTAACAATTTTTAACAATTGTAATTCAACTTGAATTCTTCAACTTAATTATAAATTATCGATGAGCTTATTATAATTATCAATACAAACATCACATTAAAAATTGTATGCCAATAAATGTTAAAAAGTAATTTTATACAAATAAAAATAAAAAATTTTAAACTTACGAGTCAATTATATATTTGAGGAGATCATCGGTACCAAAATACTCGATGCTTATGTCTACCAACTGGCCACAACTTCGATCAATTGCATGGCGGCACATCTTCTCCAATTTATAGTCCACCGAATTGGGAATCCCAATATCGCACATGTTGATGGTGCGCCATATGAGCGGATCCATGCAGATGCGCCACCATTTGCGGCACACAAACTGAGCACTGGTTAAGATATGAAATGTGGTAAGTTTCCCAATGATCATCAAAGTGACGTCGTGCGGAAGATCCAACCAATTTAATTTCTTCGCAGGCTCTGCAATAATGGATCGGGAGTCCATTGCGATTTGGAAAGTTCACATTTAGGCAAATGAGGAATTAGGGTTTGAGTTAGTTGTGATTTTTTAGGAGTAGATTTTGGTGTTGGTGTTGATGTTGCCCCAATTATATATTGCGATTCGTATTTGCTAATTAATTTGTTTTTCTTTCTCCCGAACTGCTTTACGTGCACCTCAAGTTCTGACTGATGCAACTCATCCACTCTAGATGTGTTTAAATATTATTATTTAATATTTACCATGTTCAGATAAATAAATTCTTTGACTGAATACATAAAAAAAATAGTTTGGAATCTGAATAAACAAAAATAATATGTTTAAATATTTTTTTTCAGTTTATTTTAATTTTATAAGTAGATTTTTTTGGTAAGAATATTAGAATTAATAAAATATATATTTTTTTAAATTGAGAGCATTTACAATTAAAGATCTAATTATGTTAACTCTAATATTTTTTACATGAAAATAATTCAATTACAAAATTAAAAATGATGTAACAATAAATATAAGAGAAATTCTCCACATACAAACGTTTTTTATACAAGTATTTACAATTGCACCTTCTTCTTCGATCTTCTTGCGCACGTTCTTGTTCTTTTTCCTCTTCCTCTTCTTCTTCTTCTTTTCTTTCGTTTTTTGCATTCTCTTTCTCCTTCTTCAATCATTACTGCACGTTTTCACTGCACCTTCTTTTTCTTGCTGCACGTTCTTCTTCCACTTCCTCTTCTTCTTCTGTTCTTTCGTTTCTTGCCTTCTCTTTCTCCTTCTTCAACCGTTACTGCACGTTTTCACTGCACCTTCTTCTTCTTCTTGCTGCACGTTCTTCTTCTTCTTCTTCTTCTTCTTCTTCTTCTTCTTCTTCTTCTTCTTCTTCTCTTTCTCCTTCTTCATTTACGTGCTTTCCTCTCTGTTTTCTTTCTTCATTATTCTCGATTTCCATTGTTTTTTGACATCAAGCTCTGAAAATATTTTTGAAGAAGAAGAAGCAGCAGAAGATGAGGAGGAGAAAGAGAAAGAGTTATGAATTATGCATAAGGTGTACTTCAACGAATTTTGGGTGTATTTTTTAAATCCTTTGGGTGTAGTTTTTGTAATCCTTTGGATGTATTTCTGTAATCCTTTGGGTGTATTTCTATAATCGTTTGGGTGAATTTCTGTAACCGTTTTGGTGTATTTCTGTAATTCTTTGGGTATATTTCTGTAATCGTTTGAGTGTATTTCTGTAATCATTTGGGTGTATTTCTGAAGTTCCATTATCTTCAAATTTGACAAGAAACTCGCTTTCATGGAGGAAGAAGAAGAAGAGTCATTTATAATGCATGGTGAGTAGCGCGCTTTGGAAATAGGAAGTGGTTGAATAACGTGCATTTATTTACTCTTGAATGTGGGAGTGTAATGCGTGTTTTTTGTTGGCCTTGTGCCAACTTGTAAGACTTGTAAGCCAAAAAGACTTGTATGTGTAGCAGGCCTCTAAATATAAACCCTTCGTAGAAAATGTATCCGAATAGTAAAAATATTGTAACCTTTGAAACATGTACAATTCGCTAAAGTAGTAGATTCGTGTGTCGGATATATTTTAACCGAGTCTTTGTTACAACATTACAACAAAACAACGTCAGAATAACACTATTAGTGTTTATTTAATGAATGGGGTTAAACAAGGGGCAACATTTCACTCTTCTTTTTTCAAAGTGATACGGTATCTCCTTATTGATATCAGTATTATTTCAAAAATAGTATCTAATGCAAGTTTCAATTTTAAATCAGTTCATTTACTACTGTACATGTCAAAATTGATCCTATTGGAGTTGCTCTAAGAATCATCGTCATTTTTATCGCTCTTACTATTTCAACTCTTCTTTTTTTTTTCATGTATAATTTTTTATATATAAATCCACTCAAAATGAGAATGTATGGATAAATGTTTAATTAATTGTTTGTTTGACGAATACCATAGCCTAGAAATGACTCAATTTATGCATTCTACCGTTGTCGATGGAAATTAGATTGTAGTAACTAATGTGACCAGTGTATTTTTTATAGTATTGGATAGAAGAATATTTGTTAAATGAATATACTCATTGTAATAATTTTTTTCTTTGCCAATTTATTATCTTTTACCTAATAAACACCATTATTCATGTTTAATATATTATTTTCTTCAGAAGTCATACATAATTGATTGATAATTTTGTGTAAAAATACTTCTGTAGTGACTAAACACTATACCATTAACTTGCTAAAGTTAATTCTCCTATGATTATCCCAATGTATAACACTATTAAATAGAAATTTACTAGATTATATTTGTTTCTAATGAGGTGAGCAAGCTTTTAGACCTAATCACAGTTAGAGTTGAGGAACGTCAGGAAAATACTAATACATAAATTAAAACTAATATTGTTTCGTACAAAATAATAAAACATATATTATACTTGATAACGAAAATTTTTTCTTGCAAATCACATTAAATACATTTTAATTTGCTTACATATAATTTTAAGTTCTTATTTGCTATTAACACTTTTCATATTTTTAATTTTAAAATATTATTTTTTATAATGAATATATTATGAATTAGGGCAAAACGCGCATATAAGCCAATGGCATACAAAAATTTCACAATTCAGCCAAAAGAAAAAACGATACATGAATCAACCAGAAGCATGTTTTTATATAGTTCGAATTAGTACAATTCGAATTACACATTCAAAGTAATTCGAATCACACTGATTCGAATTACACACACGCATACAAGCACTAATTCAAATCAAGGTGATTCGAATTACACACACACACACACACACACACTATCCACACTAATTCGAATTGGGTAGCTTCAAACTACTCAATTTTTGGTGCCCATAGTAATTCGAAACAGGGTGTTTCGAATTACTCATGTTTTGCCTATAAAAGGAGTTCGAACCAACCTCATTCGAACCATCATTCCGAAACCATACCCCACCAAATCCCAGAAAGAACGACCTAAAACGACTCCAACAAAGGCTTGATCAGAATATTTATTCGATGGGGGATAATCCGGACAGACTTTATCGTTTGGATAAAGTAGCCTATATAGCTGGTGTCATCAACGAAGAGGTTAGTACGAACTTGTTCTGTTGAAAGTAGGGTCGAATAACTTATTATTTTTTAAATATGTTTTTATGTTAGTTATTTTGATAGTGAATGATGTTGGTGACATTGTTTGTGAATGATTTTAGGGTTTTTATTAGTGGTTTTGATGGTGAATGATGTTAGTGGTTTTGTTAGGGATTTTTTTAGTGGTTTTGGGGGTGAATGATGTTAGTGGTTTTGTCATTGATTTTGTTATTGGCTTTGTTAGTGAATGATGTTAGTGGTTTTGTATGTAGTTTTGTAAGTGGTTTTGTTAGTGGTTTCGTTATCGGTTTTGTTAGTGGTTTTGTTGGTGGTATCATTAGTGGTTTACTTAGTGGTTTTGCTAGTGGTTTTACTAGTGGTATTGTTAGTAATTTTGTTAGTGGTTTTGGTGGTGGTATTATTAGTGGTTTTGTTAGTGTTTTTGTTAGTGGTTCTCTTGGTGGTTTTGTCGGTGGTTTTGTTGTTGGTTTTGTTAGTGGTTTTGTTAGTGAATGATTAAAGTTGTTTTTAATTTTCTGGTACATTATATTTGCAGCCCCAGCGATGCATCTCGAGCATGCGACGATAGCAGGGTATGCGTCTGGACGAGAGGTACGTTCTGTACTTGCAGATGGCCAGCTTATACCATCTTGCGAGGCTGAACGAGAGATGGTTTAGACTGGATGAGCCCCTGGTCAGTGCTTTCGTGGAGCGCTGGCATCCGGAGACGCACACATTTCATATGCCGTTCGGGGAGTGCACTATTATACTATAGGACGTGGTGTACCACTTAGGACTGTCAATCGATGGACGTTATGTTAGTGGTTGCCTGACAGATTTCCAGATGTACATCCAGGGTGGCCGGCCAGCTTGGATGTGGTTCCAGGAGTTGCTTGGTGTGTTACCTCCTGCGAACCAAGTCCAGAAGTTTGCAGTGAACTGCAGCTGGTTCCAGGAGACCTTCGGAGAGTTCCCTGAGGGAGCCGATGAGCCCACAGTTATGAGGTATTCCCGGGTCTATATCATGATGCTGTTAGGAACTCAGCTATTTGCCAATAAGTCCGGCAACCACATTCACATTAGGTGGCTCCCATACGTAGCTAGGCTTGAGGACATGGGTGGCTACAGCTGGGGATCAGCTGTTCTCTCGTGGTTATACCGGTGCATGTGCCAAGTGGCGAACAGACAGAATAAAATAGTATATAACTTAACTACATCAGAATGAACTAGGATAATAAAAAAAACACCAAGTGCAAATACGAAACTAAAACAACTGAACCTATATACTCAAGTGCAAATATGAAATTAGAACAACTGAACCTATATACTCAAGTGCTAATACGAAAGTAAAGTAACTAAACCAACATCTACGCATCGATCCCGGTCTGCGTGGTGACTCCGCCCTGTGGACAGCTCCGACGTGTGTGTCCTGGTTGCCTGCACAGACGACATCTCTTGGGCCTGTTCGGATCGGCCTCGTCCATAGTATTTTGGATTCTGGTAGACCTAGGACGTCCCTCACTCTCACGCCTCTTGGTGGGATCCGGTATGACTGTGGGCCCATCGTACGGTGGCCAAAAACCCTCAGAAATGGGAGGGGTGAATCCCATCCGGTACACACTGAACACCGAGCTAAGATGATACACCTAGTGGACATACGGCTGCCAAGTAAGCTATGAATAGGCACAGCAGGCCAAGGCGTGAGGACAAGGATAATGAAGGGCCTGAAAATATCTGTAGTCATGTGTCTGAGCCTTGAGTGACACTCTGTAACTACCAAGTGAGAATGACCCAGTAGGAGTGGTCTCTGAGACGGTGAACTCCAAATTATCTCTGTCATACAAAGTCACCGTGAAGCACCTCGCCGTCTTCAGATTGGCCTCTATACACTTCGTTAGATGTTGACTGAATTGTTGTCCAGTTCCCAGCTGGACCTCTGCCTCTCTCCCCTTGTGAACGAATAGCTCTGCCAACCTCCCATAAGTGCCAGTGAGCACACCGAAAGATTCCTGACTCCCTTCAGGATGGAATTAAAATACTCGGAGATGTTTGTCGTCATGTGTCCGAATCTCTTACCCTCATCCCGATGCTGAGTCCACAACGAATAGTCAATCCTGTTCGCCTAGTCACACATGGCAGGGTCTTCAGACTGCAGGATATCAAACGAGTAATCGAATTCAACCTCAGTCTTGGCATAAGCTGCATTCACGAGAAGCCTCCTTGCGCCCTTGCTCTTGAATGTGAGGGCAAAATTTGCGGCCATATGTCGAATACAGAATGCACAGTATGCAGCAGGAGGTAGTCATCCTCCATCGGGAGACTCACTACAAAAAAAAGAGTTTAAAATGGCATTGACATTACGGCGGTTTTAAAGAACCGCCGTAATACCCGGTTATTATGGCATTTTTGGTTGCTGCCATAATTAACTTTGTGTTTGGTGGTGGTTCTGGTGATTATGGCGGTTTTGAACTGCCATTTTCACACGTATATAAAACAAAAGAATTGCAACCCTAGCCTCATTAAACGAAACAGAGTAACGGCGCTCTCGATCTCCCTTCTCTCTCCTTCGTCTCCTCCGTGCTCCGATAATGCCGTTCTTCCCTCTCGGGCTTCTCCTCTCTCCGCCGGTTACGATTTCTCTAGGTACCTCTCCCTCTCCACCAGTTACTGATTTGTTTCTCTGCAGCTCCCTCTCAAGTTCTCTAGGTACCTCTCCCTCTCCGCCAGTTACTGATTTCTTCGTTTTTGCTCTGGTTATGGTTTCAAAATTATTTTTGTTGCTGATTTTTGGAGGTTTTTATTTTTCTGCAGCTCCACGATCTGGTCGACACTGCTTGCAAAGCCGGCGAGGTTGTTTTCGTAACCTTACCCCATCCTCTCTCTCTCTCTCTCTCTCTCTCTCTCTCTCTCTCTCTCTCTCTCTCTCTCTCTCTCTCTCTCTCTCTCTCTCTCTCTCTCTCTCTCTCTCTCTCTCTCTCTCCCCGATCTCAGATCTAGTGCCCATGTCTTTAGTAGCTTCTACTTTATGTGATTTGCAGTTGAGGTAATGCCAATGTCTTCTCAGATCTAGTGCCAATTTTGATTCGGAAGAAACTTTTAGGGTTCAGAAGAAATTTTTGAAAGTGACGAGGAGCAATTTGATTGAGAAAGGTGTTGTTCAGGTGAGTGATTACTGCCTAACTCCAATATGCATGTGCTATTGAGAAAACTAGGATGAAGTTTATTCACTATTTTGCTACATTGATCAGGTCTTCGAAGGTACCTCTGGGATTGACAATAAGTTACAACTGTGCAATTTACTGGAGAGGTATAACTTATTTTTATTATTGTCTACTTTAGCTTGATGTCCATGTGAAATTGAGTTTGCAAATTCATTGAGTTTAATGTCTTTGAGTTTTGCTCTCTGCTGTTTACTTCTTAGATGACCCTTTCTTCTGATTGCTCATTTTTGTAAAGAGAATATGTTGTCCTTTGTATTACTTCTAATTTTCACAGGTAATTAGCCTCTAGTTTGGTCGATTTTGGGCTTCACATGCATCATGCCCCAGCTTGTTTCATCTTTGATAAACTCAACCATGATATTTGTTCTTTGAATGCCTTTGAATTTGTAGCCGTTTTATTTCTTTTATTTAAATTGATTTTTTTTTGTCATGAGTTGTTGAAATATGAGTGATTATGTTACAGTTTGTGTAGTATGTTCTGATGGTGAGTTGGTCATGATAGGTCTTGGCATGCCTTCGCTTGCTTATCCGAAAATGCACTTATTAAAACTTTTCCTCTAACTGCACTTTGAATTCTGCACTCAAGGTTCATATCTTCTTCATTATTAGGTAACTTTCTTTTTTCGCTGCTGAATTATTTTGAGTATGCTTCTCTGTCTTGACTCTTGACCTTAAAGGGTAATCAAATATCTTTTCTTTTGGTGCTGTGTTTTACTTCCTGGTGTTGGTGATGGTGGAAATTTAAGAAATTGAGCTCTGATATGAGTCTAGTAATGAAACTTGCAACTAGCTTCCAAATTTTGCTTATTCTATTTTGAGTGTAAACCTGGTATGATGTTATTCTAAGACTATTTCTTATTCTGTTTTATTTTATTTTCACAAACATAACTTCTGTGCTTGCTTGCATCCTGCCTTGAATGAATTCATCTTTTGCTTATCCACCATGGTCAACTGATTGTTCAATTGTTTGGTTAGATCTCAGATTTTGCTTGTGTTGACATTGTTTAACTTCGAACTTGTTTCAGGAAAGACACTCATATACATACATACACACACAGATGGTTAACCCAGAAAATGAATCACATAACATGTTGGGCCCAATCTGAACAATCTGAAAATTCAATCGTGGACTCTCTTCAAAGCATTACTAAATTTCATTCAAATTGGGCTAAGAGAAATAGAGATATTTAGCCAAATACAATACCAAACAATAAAATATCATCCCCTTATTCTTCCATACCTTTCTTTCATGTTTATTCTTCTTCTTTTTCTCTTTGAATTTAACATTCTTTTCTCTAAAAGATCTCAGAAATCTTTTATGTAATCTTTGACTTTTTCTTCTTTCCCATATAGCATACATCTCCCGATCTGCTTCTCCTTTTTCATATCTTGATAACTCACCACTACTCTTGGCAAATCTTTCTTCATTCTCGGCGACCTGAGCTTCTTCCTCTTTAATTTCTCCATAGCTTGTAGGAGCTTCTTGTTGTAAAATCCATTAACTCTATAGTCCCATTGTGCCTCCAAGCATGCTTTTTCATAATCATAGAATGGTAATCCACCAAATCGGAAGCCATCAAGGGATGCATTTGGTTCTCTAAAATCTTTTACCAGTTCATCACATTTTCTCCCTAATTTTTCCAACTTAACATGGTTACACTGTCGTAAATCCAGAGATTCAAGTCAACCATCAAAGAATGGCTCTCAAGCTCACATGACTGAGGCGGTTTCCAGCATGTTTTTTGCAATGGCATGTGCGTCGCTATTATTTATATCTATAACAATATATAATGCCAAAACATAGGATTTGGTGTCCAATTTTCTATTTCTTATTTTAACCCTATTAACATAATTCAAAAATATTTTACACTTATTTATTTTTCTACCATATTTTACTAACAGTTGCAAAAATTCACGCATAACTTCTATTCAATTCTTTACCCCCCACAATCTCTCTTTTTTATTTTTTTATTTTTTTTGGCTATATATAAAATGAAAAAAAATAATTAGAAGCTAACAAGTGTTTAACCAGTAGTGATAAATAGTTTTTTTTATAGATCCTATTATATTCTGTTCATTTAAATTATATTTTGTTTAATTTTATGTTAGTCTTTGTTTGTACTTTGTATAGTGTTATTTTGAGTATGTCTGTGAGTACTGTACTCTGATGGTCTATCCAGCAGTTTAGTCTCATTCTAATTATTTTATTAGAATTTTTTTTGTAATCATAAAAAATATATCTTTTTATTTTTTTTTATAATTTTATCTATTCTACTGTTTTTTTTTTACTTCTTAATACACTTTGTTATATTTCTCTTGCTACTATTATTTTTTTACCTTCAACACTATCGATTTCATCACATCCATTGTTACAAATTTCATTTAGTTTTACTTAGGGGTGGCAACATGTACCCTACCCGCGGGTACCCAACCCGACCCCATCCGGTCGGGTAGGGTTGCCAACCCAATCCGCAGCGGGTAGGGTAGAGTGCGGGTAGGGTTCTCGTGCGGGTCGGGTAGGGTGTGGGTTGAGCCTCAACCCTATCCGACCAACCCGCACTCTATATATGCATATGTTATATACTTATATAAAAATATGTTTTAAGTGGATGTTGAATCAAAGACCTCTCATTAAATGCAAAAAAATCCTTAGTCATTAAAAGAAGATCATTAATTGATAATTAATAAACTTTTTTTTTTACATAAAAGTCAATTCTATTTTAAATTATCATCAAGTTATATAATAATGTTGTTTCTTTTTTTGTAACCCACGGGTAGGGTTGGGTACTCGCGGGTTAAGAGCAGGTAGGGTTAGGGTTGAGATATTCTCAACCCGCAGGTAGGGTTAGGGTTGGCTCCAAACCCTACCCTACCCTACCCATTGCCACCCCTAGTTTTACTGCAGTTACTACATTCACATATAACTTCCACCTATATTTTTTTCTCTTTAATTTACTTACCCAATTAATATTTTCATCATTCTTTTATCTTTTTAATTTGTCTCCAATCTTTCATGTACAAAGATAATGTTCTATCTTTTTCTCTTACTAAGGAAGAATTATTTTTTTCATTTCATATGTATTTTTTATTCTTTTAAGTATGTCTGTACCTATAAATGATGAATTGAAAAGTCTAATATTTTGTTAAATTTTTTTTTTTTTAAATTACTTCATATGGGATAATATTTTTTAATTTTTAAATTATTAATTATATAAAATATTATATTTAAAATTTGAGTACATGAATATTTATTTTTAAATTAAACTAAAATAAATGAATTATATTACAAAATATAATTTATTTTGACTTCTATAATATTATTTGTTTGGCACATGGCACTGGTTATTTGATTAACATATAGAAAGATGTAACATATAAATACTTAGTGAAAATTGATTACGATGAGTGAAGAGAAGGTGGAAGGAGAAGAAAAAACAAGAAAGAACAAAGTGATATAATAACCGTGACTAGACAATGACAGATATGTGTACAAAGAATAATAATAATTAGACAAAGAATAATATTTGATATAGTAAGGGGATATAATAAAAGTTATAAATTAAAAATTTTAAAAAATAATGAAATTAAAAATTTAAAAAATTAAATATAAAATTAAAAAAGAAAAATAAAATATCTTTTATCAAATGAAATTATACATGAAGATAAAGAGTCCTTTGAATATAAATTTTTATTTCGACTTCAAATTAAATACTATTAAAAATAAATAATTAAACTTAATAACATTTATAAATAGTTAATTTGTAAATAATGTTTCTAAATTTTTATTTTAATTTTTTTATGCATAATAACAACATAATAAATTTGTTTAATATCTTATTTAATTTAAATTTATAAATTTTATACATTCTAAAAATTAATTTGATAATTTGGGTAAAAAATTTAAATGCTTTATGTCTTACTTTTTTTTAGCGAAACTTCAACAACTCATAAAAGTTAACAGAATAGATGATTATAAATCAACGTGATAGACAAGATTAAAAGTTGCGAACTTGCGATAATAATACTTGGTAATAATTAATTCGGGTGAAGAGAAAATGAAAAGAGAAGAAAAAAACGAGAAAGGAGAACAAGATAATATAATAATAATAATGGCGATGAGACAATGACATGTATTTGTATAGAGAATAATAGCGAGAGAAAGAATAGTGTTTGATATTGTAAGGGATATAATAAAAATATAAATTAATAATTTTGAAAATTTAATAAAATTAAATATAAAATTAAAAAGAAAAATAAAATATTTTTTAACAATTGAAATTATGCATGAAAATAGAGAGTATTTTGAATATAAATTTTTATCTCGACTTCAAATTAAATACTAATTAAAAATAAATAATTAAATTTAATAACGTTTATAAATAGTTAATTTGTAAATAATGTTTTTAAATTTGTATTTTGATTTTGTTACACATAATTTTTAATTTAATAATTTTGAAGCGCTTATATATTTATTTTTATGGTCAATAAATCTGACAGTTTTTCAAGACTAAAGAAGTTATTGATAAGAAGATGTATGATGAATTACGAAGAGTTTTGTCCAGATACACAATTTTATACTCTCCTATTTTGTTTATTAATTATTCTTATATTTTGATATTTAAAAACGAAAAAAATAAGCATTCTCATTTATTCTATTTTTTCACTATTTATAAAAAAATGAAGACCTCTTCATATTTAGATTCATATTTTGGCCTACCACTTAAAAAAGATAAAGACAAATATGAATATCCATGATATGTAAGTAAAAATTATTTTTTGTAAATAACTAACATGTATTTTGGTTTATATATACTCTTTTTAAATTAGAATAATGTTATTATCATTATTTTTTGAATTATATTTTGGTTTATAATAATTTTAATTTTAATAAAATATGATATAAATAAAGTCACGTCAACATTAAAATAAAAATATACTTATCTAATAAATTTAAAGAGTGAATAATATGTTAATAAAAAAATAAATTAATTTCTTAAAAACAATAGAAAAGCGGCTGAAGAGGCACGTTAGTGCCTGTTGAGCCGCTAGTTTATTATAAAGATAAAAATGTCGTCGGTTAAATTTCAAGGATTTCAAAAGAGGACAACGGTTTCCAATACCATCAAAAATAACATCGGATACATATTTACAAATGGTGATTTCAACTTTTTCCAACAATGGAAGTTTTTCGTAGTCGTCAATAAATCGAAAAAGAAGATGTTTAATTTCGTTAAAGACAAGATTTTACAGAAATTACATTATTAAAAGTGAGCTTTGCTTTCAGTTAGTGGTAGAAAAATTTTAATAAAAACAGTGTTAATTGCAGTGCCTATCTATACATTAAGCTATTTTAGGTTCTTCAATATATTTTTAGAGAATATCTAATATAATTTTTCTGGGACCGAAAAAACAAAAAGAGTTAGATGTCGTGAATTAATTGGTGGATTGTTTGTAGACTAAAGAATCAAAGTAGTTTGTATTTCAAGGATTTCAGAACTTTTAACTTGGCTATGTTAGAAAAATAGGAATAGAAGTTAATTTTTCAGTCTCATTCTCTAATTTACAAGGTCTATCAATGCAAATATTTTAAATTTTTAACCTTCCTACGTGCAGAAATAGGTAATAATTCATCTTAGAGTTGAAAAAATATTCTAGAGAGTAGAAAAATTTTGGAGAAAGGCATTTTTTGAATAATTGGAAGGAAGCATTCAATTAAAATCTTAGAGAACAGTTAGATAAAGCAAATTCAACCAAATGAAATTCAAATTCTCAACGGTTCACACAATCACCCAATTTAAATTTCTGAACTACTCCTACCAAATCAAAATTAGAATCAAGAGCTAATCACTTCAACATTCACACACACAGTAGCGCAGGCAATCATAAATACAAGCGGCAAAGCAGCAGAAGATATGGTTATCTGGCATAAGAAGAATAGTGAATGCTACTCAGTTACCTCTGAATATACTTTGGTCTTTCAGTTCTATTATGCACCAATTGAGTTCTTGCCGGAATAGTGCATAAGAGAAATTTGGAGCTTAATTTAAAAGTTAAAATATCCGTCTAAAATTAAAATTTTTCTCTGAAAAATAATGCATGAAGGCTTATCAGTCAAAGAAAGGTTACACTTTAGAATCTAAATGGTGAACCTAATCTGCAATAGTTGCGATGCTACAGTGGAATCAACTCTCCACTACCTCATCTAGTGCCCAACATCAGAGAATGCTTGAAAAATAGAAAGTCCTTACTGGACAATCTAAGAAACAGAAACATGAAGATGGTGGTTATGGTTTCAAGAACAACTTAAAGAGAGAAAGTGTTGGGAAAAAACTCAACACAGGTTTAAAATAAGAACCTGTCTAACAGAGGAAGCACCAAAAATAATTTTCCCACAACCTGTGCGATTAAATAGGCAATACCAAAGATACTCCAAGCAGCAAATATAATGGCAGAAATTAAATAACCAAACACCAGAATTTTAACGTGGGAAAACCCCTCAAAAGAGGGACAAAAAATCCACGGGACCTAGTCCAGAAAAATCTTCCACTATCAGAATAATGGGTACACAAAGAGTCTTTCTAGTGACACTAGGGCATCTCAACAATCAACAAAATACATCATCAAAACTGATGGAATCAACATAAACCCTCCACAAAGTGGGTATCTCAAATCAGGCAAAAGAGAAGGCAATACAACAAGAAAGTTATATTCTAATGTTCATCTCTACACCAAGAATAACATACTAAAATTTCATAAGAAATGGAGCAAGTTTACCAGGTCAATGTGATCAAGGTTGTCATGTCCTTTTCCCCCAAATTTTCTCTTCTCCTTTGAGGATGTGCTTCGTGTTTCTTTTCATTCAAAAGAATGAAACTCTTCTCTCTATCCCCGTGGCTCTTAGCCACTTCTTGTTTTCTTTATTTATTATTTTTTGTTTTAAAAACTATGGGCCCCACTTAGTTGGGGACCCACCAACAAATCTTTCCCTCACCAACTCAAGTGGGGATAGGCTACTCTACCAAGCCCGCCTTCTCTTTGTAGAAATCAAACTTCACTGCAGGTAAACTCTTAGTCATCATATCTGAACCATTATTATTAGTATGGATCTTCTCAAGTGCATATGACTTGACGTATCCAATGATACCTCACCTCTATGAGATTCGATCTGGAATGAAATGTCAGATTCTTACTGAGATGGATAGCACTCTGACTGTCACAAAATAACACAAACTTCTCTTGATTGATGCCTAACTCTTGTAGAAATTTCTTCATCCACAAGAGTTTCTTAGAAGCTTCAACAACAGCAATGTATTCTGCCTCTGTAGTAGACAAAGCAACACATTTCTGAAGTCGAGATTGCCACGACACAGCTCCCCCTGCAAAAGTCATCATATAACCAGAAGTAGACTTTCTTGAATCAAGATATCCAGCCATATCCGCATCTGTGTAACCATCCAACACAGGTTGGCCACTCCCAAAGCATAAACAAACTCTGGAAGTACCATTAAGGTATCTGAGAATCCATTTCACTGCTTGCCAGTGTTTCTTGCCCGGATTAGAGAGAAATCGACTAACAACTCCAATAGCATGAACAATATCCGGCCTGGTGCAAACCATAGCATACATCAAACTACCAACTGCAGATGCATATGGAATCTTCTTCATTTCTGCTTTCTCTTTCTCACTTGTAGGACATTGCTGCGAACTCAACTTGAAATGACTAGCAAGTGGAGTACTAACAGGTTTGAAATTACTCATGCTAAACCTCTCTAAAACCTTCTCAATGTACTTCTGCTGCGACAACCACAGTTTTTCATTCATCCTGTCACAAATTGTACTCATGCCAATGATTTTCTTTGCAGGACCCAAATCCTTCATAGCAAAGGATCTGTTCAAGTCTTTCATAAGACTTTCAATTTTCTTAGTGTCATGATCAACAATCAACATGTCATCAACATAAAGCAAGAGAATTATAAAATCACCATCAGAGAATTTCTTAACATACATACAATGATAAGAAGAAGTCTTACTATACCCATGACCTTCCATGAAGGAATCAAACTTCGTGTACCACTGCCTTGACGCTTGCTTCAGCCCATATAAGCTCTTCTTCAACTTGCATACAAGGTGCTCCTTTCCTTTAACCTCGAAACCCTCTGGTTGCTCCATATAGATTTCTTTATCTATGTCACCGTGAAGGAATGCAGTCTTCACATCAAGCTGCTCAACCTCTAAATTCAAGCTAGTTTCTAATCCAAGCACAACTCGAACAGAGGACATCTTCACAACTGGAGAGAAGATCTCTTCAAAATCAATACCTTTCCTTTGCTCAAAGCCTTTCACAACCAATCGAGCTTTGTACCTTGGCCGTGAGACATTTTCATCCGCTTTCAACTTGAACACCCATTTATTCTTGAATGCTCTCTTACCCTTCGGTAACTTTACCAATTCAAAAGTATGATTCTCATGCAAGGATTTCATTTCTTCTTGCATGGCTAATGCGTGAGCATCTTTCCTATCTTTTCCTAGTGAATTTGCATCTAAATTGTTGAGTTTAATAAAGAATTAATTATCTTTTAGCCAAAAATAGATGCTACTTTAAGTTTTGTGCAATTTTGTTTATTTTAGGTAGCATTTAGCTGGATTTGATGGAGTTTCTGCAGAAGAAGAGATGAAGGTGAATGATGTTGTCAACCCTGACCTCTCTGCACTCAAACCTGAATAACTCGAGCTATAGAGGTCCAATGGACGTGATTCCAGTGGCGTTGGAAATCTAACTTCCAGAGCTTCCGAACGATATATAATAGTCCATACTTCTTCTCCGAACTCGCTGCCAAGGTTGCGCCTAACTTGAGATTTCTCAAGTTAGGCGCAAGACACAACAATAATACGCGAGATTGGTCCTGCCCACTTCAAGTTAGGCGCACTAAAGCCCAAGCTAGGTGCTGCTTCACTCAACTAAACTCCAATTCATGCTGCCAAGCCTAAGTTAGGCGTGGATCCTAATGAAGCCAAGTGGTCCCCATCCATCAATTGAAGAGTTGCTGATTGCTACAATTAATTATAATTTAAATTCAAATTTTAAAAATAGAAAAAGATATTATTTTTTAGTTTTAGAAGATAGATTTTAAATTTATTAGGATTAGATATAAATAAGGAAATTCTAGCTCAACATTATATCACCCCCGAACACAACATTATTCCATTCCAATTTACAATCCTTATTTTCTACTCTGAACCATGAGCAACTAATCCTCCATTGTTAAGGTTAAGAGCTCTGTCTATTTGTATCGATTGATTTTATTGCTCTTTCTATTTTAATTCATGTATAGATTTATAATTTAAGAATTATTTTTTCTCTTTATTTTATGAATTTGGGTGGAACGGAAGTATGACTCTCTTTCTATTTGAGTTCTTGTAAAACTTGAAAAAACTCTTTACTTGAACAACAGCTTGAAAACATATTCTCCTAAATTTTAATTATTTAGATTTAACGGGATACGTGATATATAATCCTTTTATTTTTAGGTGATTAGAATTTTTGTGGCATATAAACTGGAATTTGATCATGTAGCTTCTAATTGGAATTAATTGACCAAGAAATTGGCAGTTAATGAATTTTAGAGGAGACTAGAAAGGTCTAGGGAATTAGGGTCTAGTCACATATAGTTTGCCATAAATTAAATCCTACATAATTAAAATAGTTAGTAAGAAAAGTTAATCCGGAAAAATAGATAACTCTAAAACCTTAACTGTTTTCTTCATATTTTATTTACTCCCAGTTTATTTACTTTACTATTTTATTTTCTGAATGATTGTTTAATGCTCTTTGAATACTCAAACATACTATTTTGTTTATCTAACTAAGCCAATCAATCAATCATTGTTGGTTGATCCATCAATCTTCGTGGGATCGACCCTTACTCACGTAAGGTATTACTTAGTACGACCCGGTGCAATTACCGGTTAGTCTGTGGTTATAAATACCGCACCAAATTTTTGACGCCGTTACCAGGGATTTACTGTGATTAACAACTATTAGTTGTTTGATTGTTTAGATTAGGCGTTATAATTTTAATTTTATTTAGATATTGTTTTATTATTTTTCAAAAAAAAAATTTTTAAAATTTTCCTTGTTTTTTTCGTTAGCAAACCCCTGCCCCCGTTTTATTTATTTATTTTTTTTACTTCCGTTTTAAATTTTTTTTATAAATCTCGTCGATTTTTTTTATTTTATTTCTCTTTTCATTTTCTTTTTTTTCTTTCGTTTTACTTTGTTTTTTTTTATTATTTTATTTTATATATTTTTTTATTTTTATATTCTATTAGTTTTATTTCATTTTTATCTTTAAAAAAAATAATAATAAAATAAAATAACACTAAAATTTTTTTAATTTCTGAAATTAAGTTTGGTGTTTCCTAGTTAGTTTTATTTTAATTTTTTTTATTTTAATTTTTAGAATTCTGTTCTTTCTTCTTTGCTTTCCTGTTTACCACATGGTGTGTTTAATCCTTTTTTGGTGTTTTGTGCTAAGGAAAAATAATGGAGAGAGATCATATGGGTTACTACTCACACCCGAGTAGTGATTCATATCATTATGAATGGGGAAATTACCCATATTTTAGTTGGCAAAGTCAAAACCAAAGAAACTTCAGTGCTCCATGCTCCAATTATCAAGAACCACCATCTACATATCCATACCAAGAACCACCATCTCTCTATCCATATCAAGAACCATCATCTTATTACCCATATCAAGAGCCACCATCTCCTTATTCATTTCAAATACCATCAGATCTTGAGCTTCTCATGAAAGAATGCATACATGATATAAAGACAAGTGTCAAAAATATAGAGAAACATGTGCAGTCGATTATCAAGTCACAGGAAAAGGAGCAAGCAAATTCCTTCCCAAGAGATATAATACAAGATCCTATAGAAGAAAGTGAGGAAATCAATCAAAGGTGTTCATACACTACAAGAAAAAAGGCCTTTCGGCACACTTTTTTCTTGCCACGCTTTTAAAGCGTGCCGAAAAGTGGTCTATGGCCACGCTTTTACGAGGGTGGCCACTGATTTGTGATTTGGCCACGCTTTTTTTTGCCACGCTTGAAAAGCGTGGCCATAGAGAAAAATCAGCACGCTTTTACGAGGGTGCCCACTTACTTGAAATTTGGCCACACTTTTTTACTGCCACGCTTGAAAAGCGTGGCGATAGAGGGAAATCGGCACGCTTTTACAGTGGGTGGCCACTGATTAAAAATTTGGCCACCAGTTTTTTTGCCACGCTTTTTAAGCGTGGCCATAGAAGGAAATCGGTACGCTTTATAAGCGTGGCCATAGAGAACTTTCCATCCTCACACATGGAAGAAGAGGAAGATGCAAAAACAAATGAGGAAGATGCACCCACAAAGGAGGAAGATGCAGAACCTCTCATGCCCTTGGTAAGCAATGAAGAAGGGATTGAATTAGAAGACAGTTACCAAGAGGAAGAGGTTGAAATTGAGAAAGCTTGCAAAGAAGTGGAAGAATTCAAAGAAGAACACAAGGGAGTAGAGCTTGCAAGACCTCTCCCAAAGCCATCACCATCCAATACAACATTCAAATGGGTAAAATTCCTATCCTTAACCTTTACGTTCCCACTTGAATATCGACTACTGGAGACGGATGGTCAACTTAGAGCTCTTTGTGGCATTAAGAGTAAGAGGAAGATGGTTAGTGGTAAGAGTTGTCAAGCAAGGTTTAATATGGTTGCATGCTCCAAAGTGAAGTGCAAGGATTGGTGTAGAGCTCAATTGAATGGGTCTAGAAGGTTGTTTGGATGTCTCTATGAGAATTCAGATTGCTTGCCATCCGGTGGGAACAATGGTGATCCACAAGAAGACGGGTGTAAAAGCAAGGTTTGAGACCCTGGAATTCATTCTCACAATCAATACTATTGGAGCCTTGTCACTTGTTTCAACTTGTTCGAAGGAGTTATGCACCTAGTTTGGAATTCCAGTGGCCATTAGATTAACAAACATTGGTGGAGATTTCTGGATCAGTACAAGCACAAGTCACCATGACAAGGAGCTCACCACATGTCCAACTTAAGGACTTTAACTAAAAGTGCTAGGTGGGAGACAACCCACCGTGGTATGATCATTCCTTTTCATTCTTAGCTCTATTTTATTTTATTTTTATTAGTAGTGATTTTCTTATTTATTTGATTTTATTGAGTTTTTACTGTTTTTCTTTCATTTTACGTCTATTTTGATCATGCAGCTAATTTAGAACAGGAACCGAACACTTCAAAAAATTTTTGCCTATCTCCAAATTCAACGTGGGAGAGTTAAAAAAAAAAGAGAGAGCAACCCATGCCCCTAATTCTCTTTCCCTCTGCGCGTAACCCCTGCACCCATCCCTTCCAATTCCTGTGACCAACTCCCTCCCCAATTCCCATGACCACCCCACCTACCCCCTCATTACCTTCCCTTCCCATACACTGATACACGTAATATATATATATATATATACACACGTTTCCCCCTCCCCCACCATTTTATTTATATAAAAATAAATACAATAAATAAATAATTATATATATAAAAAAATAAAAAAAATAAAAAAATAAAAAAGTAAAAAAAATAATAAATTTTAATTTTTATCTTTCTTGTCTTTTTTATTTTTGGTTTCTTTTAGATTAATATTTGTTTTTACTCTTCTGTATGTCTTTTTATGTCCCTCTCTGTTTTCAGTTCTTCTTTGCTTGAGGACAAGCAAACCTTTAAGTTTGGTGTTGACGCTTCACTTATGGGTTTTCTTTTTATTTTTATGGCACCAAAGGAAAGCGAATCATCTTCACGGAGGAGCACAACCTGAAGAATAAAACGACCACGAGGATAACTAAGGTGGTTGAGTTCCTTTCATTCTATATTCCTCCCCGCTTTTACTATGATATGTTCCAGTTTCCTGCTATTTTGTTTTGTTTGTTGCATGATCCTTTATTAGTAGATTCATAGGTTCTAGTTTAATTTTTCTGTTAAGTGCTTTAATTCTGAAAGATGTCTCATGTATTGCCCACTAAGTTTGAAATAAAAAAGAAAGAAGAACAGATGTAGTGCATGAGAATTTGAGTTTAATTTTTAGAGTAGTCTCATTTATTCAAATGTGGTGGTATTTTCTGTGACTTTGAATGTATGACATAAACAGTACATATTTTTTTATAGTGAAGTTTATGAATGTTAAAATTGTTGGCTCTTGAAAGAATGATGAAAAAAAGTGAAATATTATTGATAATCTGAAAAATCATAAAATTGATTCTTGAAGCAAGAAAAAGCAGTAAAAAACACGAAGCTTACAAAAAAAAATAATATATAAAATAAAGAAAAAGAAAGAAAAAAAGCAAGCAGAAAAAGCCAATAACCCCTTTAAACTAAAAGGCAAAGGGTAAAAAGGATCTAAGGCTTTGAGCATTAATGGAGAGGAGGGCCCAAAGGAATAAAATTCTGGCCTAAGCGGCTAAATCAAGCTGTCCCTAACCATGTGCTTGTGGCGTGAAGGTGTCAAGTGAAAAGCTTGAGACTGTGCGGTTAAAGTCGAGATCCAAAGCAAAAAGAGTGTGCTTAAGAGCTCTGGGCACCTCTAACTGGGGACTCTAGCAAAGCTGAGTCACAATCTGAAAAGGTTCACCCAGTTAGGTGTCTGTGGCATTTATGTATCCGGTGGTAATACTGGAAAACAAAATGCTTAGGGTCACGACCAAGACTCATAAAGTAGCTGTGTTCAAGAATCAACATACTGAACTAGGAGAATCAATAACACTATCTGAATTCTGAGTTCCTATGGATGCCAATCATTATGATCTTCAAAGGATAAAGTGAGATGTCAAAACTATTCAGGATTGCAGTTGTAAACCCACTATAAGAAGAGACATGAGCTTAGTCGAACTCTCATTCTCATGCAAATTCACATCCTAAGCTTATATTAGTTCTAGTTGCTTGAGGACAAGCAACAGTTCAAGTTTGGTGTTGTGATGCGTGAGCATCTTTCCTATCTTTTCCTAGTGAATTTGCATCTAAATTGCTGAGTTTAATAAAGAATTAATTATCTTTTAGCCAAAATGTATGCTACTTCGAGTCTTGTGCAATTCTATTTATTTTAGGTAGCATTTAGCTGGATTTCATGGAGTTTCTGCAGAAGAAGAGATGAAGGCGAATGATGCTGTCAACCCTGACCTCTCTGCACTCAAACCTGAATAACTCGAGTTACAGAGGTCCAATGGACGTGATTCTAGTGGCGTTGGAAATCTAACTTCCAGAGCTTTCCAACGAAATATAATAGTCCATACTTCATCTCCGAACTCGCTGCCAAGGCTGCGCCTAACTTGAGATTTCTCAAGTTAGGCGCAAGACACAACAACAATACGCGAGATTGGTCCTGCCCATTTCAAGTTAGGCGCACTAAAGCCCAAGCTAGGTGCAGCTTCACTCAACTAAACTCCAATTCATGCTGCCAAGCCCAAGTTAGGCGTGGATCCTAGTGAAGTCAAGTGGTCCCCATCCATCAATTGAAGAGTTGCTGATTGCTATAATTAATTTTAATTTAAATTCAAATTTTAAAAATAGGAAAAGATATTATTTTTTAGTTTTAGAAGATAGATTTTAAATTTATTAGGATTAGATATAAATAAGGAGATTCCAGCTCAACATTATATCACCCTCGAACACAACATTATTCCATTCCAATTTATAATCCTTATTTTCTACTCTGAACCATGAGCAACTAATCCTCCATTGTTAAGGTTAGGAGTTCTGTCTATTTGTATGGATTGATTTTATTGTTCTTTCTATTTTAATTCATGTATGGATTTATAATTTAAGAATTGTTTTCTCTCTTTATTTTATGAATTTGGGTGGAACGGAAGTATGACCCTCTTTCTATTTGAGTTCCTGTAAAACTTGAAAAAGCTCTTTACTTGAACAACAGCTTGAAAACATATTCTCCTAAATTTTAATTATCTAGATTTAACGGGATACGTGACATATAATCCTTTTATTTTTGGGTTATTAGATTTTTGTGGCATATAACTGGAATTTGATCATGTAGCTTCTAATTGGAATTAACTGACCAAAGAATTGGCAGTTAATGAATTTTAGAGGAGACTAAAAAAGTCTAAGAAATTAGGGTCTAGTCACATATAGTTTGCCATAAATTAAATCCTACATAATTAAAATAGTTAGTAAGAAAAGTTAATCCGGAAAAATAGATAACTCTGAAACCTTAACTGTTTTCTTCATATTTTACTCCCAGCTTATTTACTTTACTATTTTATTTTCTGAACGATTGTTTAATGCTCTATGAATACTCAAACATACTATTCTGTTAATCTAACTAAGCCAATCAATCAATCATTGTTGCTTGATCATCAATCCTCGTGGGATCGACCCTTACTCACGTAAGGTATTACTTGGTACGACCCGGTGCAATTGCCGGTTAGTTTGTAGTTATAAATACCGCACCAAGTTTTCGGCGCCGTTACCGGAGATTGACTGTGATTAACAACTATTAGTTATTTGATTGTTTAGATTAAGCGTTTTAATTTTAATTTTATTTAGATATTGTTTTATTATTTTTCAAAAAAAAATTTTAAAAAAATTTCCTTGTTTTTTCCGTTAGCAAACCCCCCTGCCCCGTTTTATTTATTTATTTTTTTTACTTCCGTTTAAAATTTTTTTTTTATAAATCTCGTCGATTTTTTTTATTTTATTTCTCTTTTCATTTTCTTTTTTTTTCTTCCGTTTTACTTTGTTTATTTTTTTATTATTTTATTTTATATATATTTTTTAATTTTTTATATTCTATTAGTTTTATTTTATTTTTATCTTTAAAAAAAATAATAATAATAAAATAAAATAACACTAAAATTTTTTTAATTTCTGAAATTAAGTTTGGTGTTTTCTAATTAGTTTTATTTTAATTTTTTTATTTTAATTTTTAAAATTCTGTTCTTTCTTCTTTACTTTTCTGTTTACCACATGGTGCGTTTAATCCTTTTTAGTATTTTGTGCTAAGGAAAAATAATGGAGAGGGATCATATGGGTTACTACTCTCACCCGAGTAGTGATTCATATCATTATGAATGGGGAAACTACCCATATTTTGGTTGGCAAAGTCAAAACCAAAGAAACTTCAGTGCTCCATGTTTCAATTATCAAGAACCACCA
This sequence comes from Arachis hypogaea, assembly GCF_003086295.3. Lineage (NCBI taxonomy): Eukaryota > Viridiplantae > Streptophyta > Magnoliopsida > Fabales > Fabaceae > Arachis > Arachis hypogaea. Next base: position 148,866,686 of record NC_092054.1, on the reverse strand, counting down.
TCTACATATCCATACCAAGAACCACCATCTCTCTATCCATATCAAGAACCATCATCTTATTACCCATATCAAGAGCCACCATCTCCTTATTCATTTCAAATACCATCAGATCTTGAGCTTCTCATGAAAGAATGCATACATGATATAAAGACAAGTGTCAAAAATATAGAGAAACATGTGCAGTCGATTATCAAGTCACAGGAAAAGGAGCAAGCAAATTCCTTCCCAAGAGATATAATACAAGATCCTATAGAAGAAAGTGAGGAAATCAATCAAAGGTGTTCATACTCCAATGAATTAGAGAACTTTCCATCCTCACACATGGAAGAAGAGGAAGATGCAAAAACAAAGGAGGAAGTGTTGGGCCAACCGTGGGGAGCTCTCGACCACCGGAGAGATTTCGGGGAGGAATCAAGCGAGAGAACATTAGATGAGAAGACACCACATCCAACTCAAAACCTTAAGGTGTCAAGTTAATGGGTCTCTCATCTTATAAACTCCTCACTCTTCTTTGCTTTCTTTGATGTGGAACTAACTTTAACACTCCTCACACTTGAAACACTAACAGGAAGATGCACCCACAAAGGAGGAAGATGCACAACCTCCCATGCTCTTGGTAAGTAATGAAGAAGAGATTGAATTAGAAGACAGCTACCAAGAGGAAGAGGTTAAAATTGAGGAAGCTTGCAAAGAAGTGGAAGAATTCAAAGAAGAACACAAGGGAGTAGAGCTTGCAAGACCTCTCCCAAAGCCATCACCATCCAATACAACATTCAAATGGGTAAAATTCCTATCCTTAACCTTTACGTTCCCACTTGAATATGGGCTATTGGAGACGGATGGTCAACTTAGAGCTCTTTGTGGCATTAAGAGTAAGAGGAAGATGGTTAGTGGTAAGAGTTGTCAAGCAAGGTTTAATATGGTTGCATGCTCCAAAGTGAAGTGCAAGGATTGGTGTAGAGCTCAATTGAATGGGTCTAGAAGATTGTTTGGATGTCTCTATGAGAATTCAGATTGCTTGCCACGCGGTGGGAACAATGGTGATCCACAAAAAGACGGGTGTAAAAGCAAAGTTTGGGACCCTGAAATTCATTCTCACAATCAACACTATTGGGGCCTTGTCACTTGTTTCAACTTGTTCGAAGGAGTTATGCGCCTAGTTTGGAATCCCAGTGGCCATTGGATTAACAAACATTGGTGAAGATTCCTAGATCAGTACAAGCACAAGCCACCATGACAAGGAGCTCACCACATGTCCAACTTAAGGACTTTAACTAAAAGTGCTAGGTGGGAGACAACCCACCGTGGTATGATCATTCCTTTTCATTCTTAGCTCTATTTTGTTTTATTTTTATTAGTAGTGATTTTCTTATTTATTTGATTTTTATTGAGTTTTTACTGTTTTTTTTTTCATTTTACCTGTATTTTGATCATGCAGCTAATGTAGAATAGGAACCGAACACTTCAAAAAATTTTTTGCCTATCTCCAAATTCAACGTGGGAGAGTTAAAAAAAAAAAAAGGAGAACAACCCATGCCCCTGATTCTCTTTCCTTCTGCCCGTAACCCCTGCACCCATCCCTTCCAATTTCCGTGACCAACTCCCTCCCCAATTCCCATGACCACCCCACCTACCCCCTCATTCATATCCTTCCCTTCCCATACACTGATACACGTAAATACCCCACCCCCCAATATATATATATATATATATATATATATATAAACAAAAAAAAATAAAAATAAAAAAAATTAATTTTTATATTTCTTGTCTTTTTTATTTTTGGTTTCTTTTAGATTAATATTTGTTTTTACTCCTCCGTATGTCTTTTTATATCCCTTTCTGTTTTCAGTTCTTCTTTACTTGAGGACAAGCAAACCTTTAAGTTTGGTGTTGACGCTTCACTTATGGGTTTTTTTTTATTTTTATGGCACTAAAGGGAAGCGAATCATCTTCACGGAGGAGCACAACCTGAAGAATAAAACGACCGCGAGGATAACTAAGGTGGTTGAGTTCCTTTCATTCTATATTCCTCCCTACTTTTACTATGATATGTTCCGGTTTCCTGCTATTTTGCTTTATTTGCTGCATGATCCTTTATTAGTAGATTCATAGGTTCTAGTTTAATTTTTCTGTTAAGTGCTTTAATTCTGAAAGATGTCTCATGTATTGCCCACTAAGCTTGAAATAAAAAAGAAATAAGAACAGATGTAGTGCATGAGAATTTGAGTTTAATTTTTAGAGTAGTCTCATTTATTCAAATGTGGTGGTATTTTCTGTGACTCTGAATGCATGACATAAACAGTGCATATTTTTTATAGTGAAGTTTATGAATGTTAAAATTGTTGGCTCTTGAAAGAATGATGAAAAAAAGAGAAATATTATTGATAATCTGAAAAATTATAAAATTGATTCTTGAAGCAAGAAAAAGCAGTGAAAAATATGAAGCTTACGAAAAAAAAATAATAATATATAAAATAAAGAAAAAGAAAGAAAAAAAAAGCAAGCAGAAAAAGCCAATACCCCTTTAAACTAAAAGACAAAGGGTAAAAAGGATCCAAGGCTTTGAGCATTAATGGAGAGGAGGGCCCAAAGGAATAAAATCCTGGCCTAAGCGGCTAAATCAAGCTGTCCCTAACCATGTGCTTGTGGCGTGAAGGTGTCAAATGAAAAGCTTGAGACTGAGCGGTTAAAGTCGAGATCCAAAGCAAAAAGAGTGTGCTTAAGAGCTCTGGGCACCTCTAACTGGGGACTCTAGCAAAGTTGAGTCACAATCTGAAAAGGTTCACCCAGTTAGGTGTCTATAGCATTTATGTATCCGGTGGTAATACTGGAAAATAAAATGCTTAGGGTCACGGCCAAGATTCATAAAGTAGTTGTGTTCAAGAATCAACATACTGAACTAGGAGAATCAATAACACTATCTGAATTCTGAGTTCCTATGGATACCAATCATTCTGAACTTCAAAGGATAAAGTGAGATGCCAAAACTATTCAGGATTGCAGTTGTAAACCCCACTATAAGAAGAGACATGAGCTTAATCGAACTCTCATTCTCATGCAAATTCACATCCTAAGCTTATATTAGTTCTAGTTGCTTGAGGACAAGCAACAGTTCAAGTTTGGTGTTGTGATGCGTGAGCATCTTTCCTATCTTTTCCTAGTGAATTTGCATCTAAATTGTTGAGTTTAATAAAAAATTAATTATCTTTTAGCCAAAATGGATGCTACTTTGAGTTTTGTGCAATTCTATTTATTTTAGGTAGCATTTAGCTGGATTTGATGGAGTTTCTGCAGAAGAAGAGATGAAGGCGAATGATGTTGTCAACCCTGACCTCTCTGCACTCAAACCTGAATAACTCGAGCTACAGAAGTCCAATGGACGTGATTCTAGTGGCATTGGAAATCTAACTTCCAGAGCTTTCCAACGATATATAATAGTCCATACTTCTTCTCTGAACTCGCTGCCAAGGCTGCGCCTAACTTGAGATTTCTCAAGTTAGGTGCAAGACACAACAACAATACGCGAGATTGGTCTTGCCCACTTCAAGTTAGGCGCACTAAAGCCCAAGCTAGGTGTAGCTTCACTCAACTAAACTCCAATTCATGCTACCAATCCCAAGTTAGACATGGATCCTAGTGAAGCCAAGTGGTCTCCATCCATCAATTGAAGAGTTGCTGATTGCTATAATTAATTCTAATTTAAATTCAAATTTTAAAAATAGGAAAAGATATTATTTTTTTAGTTTTAGAAGATAGATTTTAAATTTATTAGGATTAGATATAAATAAGGGGATTCCAGCTCAACATTATATCACCCCTGAACACAATATTATTCCATTCCAATTTACAATCCTTATTTTCTACTCTGAACCATGAGCAACTAATCCTCCATTGTTAAGGTTAGGAGCTCTGTCTATTTGTATGGATTGATTTTATTGCTCTTTCTATTTTAATTCATGTATGGATTTATAATTTAAGAATTGTTTTGGCTCTTTATTTTATGAATTTGGGTGGAACGGAAGTATGACCCTCTTTCTATTTGAGTTCCTGTAAAACTTGAAAAAGCTCTTTACCTGAACAACAGCTTGAAAACATATTCTCCTAAATTTTAATTATCTGGATTTAATGGGATACGTGATATATAATCCTTTTATTTTTGGGTGATTAGAATTTTTGTGGCATATAAACTGGAATTTGATCATGTAGCTTCTAATTGGAATTAATTGACCAAGGAATTGGCAGTTAATAAATTTTAGAGGAGACTAGAACAGTCTAAGGAATTAGGGTCTAGTCACATATAGTTTTCCATAAATTAAATCCTACATAATTAAAATAGTTAGTAAGAAAAGTTAATCCGGAAAAATAGATAACTCTGAAACCTTAACTGTTTTCTTCATATTTTACTCCCAGCTTATTTACTTTACTATTTTAATTTCTGAACGATTGTTTAATGCTCTTTGAATACTCAAACATACTATTCTGTTTATCTAACTAAGCCAATCAATCAATCATTGTTGCTTGATCCATCAATCCTCGTGGGATTGACCCTTACTCACGTAAGGTATTACTTGGTACGACCTGGTGCAATTGCCGGTTAGTCTGTGGTTATAAATACCGCACCAATGGCCTTCAACCAATCTTCCTTATTCTCATCAGACATAGCCTCTTGGTAGCTCTCTGAATCCCTAGTCTCAGTGTTCATCACATACTCATGAGGAGAGTATTTCTGAGAAGGATGATGCTCTCTAGTAGATCTTCTCAATTCAGGCTCAACTGGTGGTTCAAGTGGAACTTCAACATCTGGCACCTCAGGTTGAGGTGTAGGTTCATCATGCAAATCATCACCAACATTATTAACTTGTACATCTCCCCCATCAACAGGAGGTCTAATGGAAAGACCAGGTTCATCATTAGCAGAACGTCTAACAGTTATTGACTTGTCTGTCTTCTCAAGATCTTCAATAGTTTGGTCTTCAAGAAAAATCACATCTCGGTTTCTAATTATCGTCTTGCTCACCGGATCCCATAATCTGTAACCAAAGTCTTCATGACTATAACCCACGAAGATACACTGCTTTGACTTTCCATCAAGTTTAGACATTTCATCTCTTGGAATGTGAATAAAAGTCCTGCAGCCAAACACTCGCAAGTGAGTATAGGAGACAACTTTCCCTCTCCAAACTTTCTCTGGAACATCACCATTTAGTGAAACTGAAGGAGAAAGGTTGATCAGATCTACTACAGTCCTCATTGCTTCACACCAAAAGGATTTAGGCAACTTTGCATGAGAGAGCATACACCTGACTCTATCATTGATAGTACGATTCATTCTCTCAGCAACTCTATTGTGTTGAGGAGTCTTAGGAACCGTCTTCTCAAGCTTGATCCCATATCCTTTACAATACTCTTCAAACAGACCCCTATATTCACCACCATTATCTGCTCGAACACATTTCAATTTCCTTCCTGTTTCTCTTTCAACACTTGCATGAAAGTATTTGAAGATACCGAGCACATGGTCTTTAGATTTCAAAACAAAAGGCCACACTTTCGAGAATAATCACCAATAAAAGTAACAAAATATGATGCACCACCTAGTGTCTTAGCATCCATAGTGCAAACATCAGAGTTAACTAAATCTAGAACATGTGATCTCCTATGAAGTCCAGAATTATGAAATGATACTCTAGCATGCTTTTCAACAATACAATGAGTGCAAGTATTTAAAGTTGTACCTTTCACTGGAAGTGAGTGCTTCTTGGCCAAGACGCTTAGTCCTTTCTCGCTCAAGTGACCAAGACGTATATGCTACAAATCAGAAGAGGAATCATCAGCTACATTCACATCTTCTTTGCACAACTTTGCTTGCAACCGGTAGAGAGTAGTGAGACTATTATCTTCTCTAGTAACAATGAGAGCCCCTTTGATAATCTTGTATTTGTCACTACCAAAGGAAGTGCAATACCCCTCTTGATCCAATGCCTTCATTGAAATGAGATTGAACCGCATATCTGGCACATACCTAACGTTCTTCAACTGCAACTTGCATCCCATGTTAGTTTCAAGCCACATATCACCCATACCAATGATATCACACACTCCTTTATCTCCCAATTTGATCTTTTCAAAATTTCTATCAATATAAGAAGTGAAAAATTCACGCCTTGGAGTGACATGACATGAGGCACCAGAGTCCATAATCCAAGTGGAATCATCACAGACAAGATTCACATAATTTTTATCATATGTGATAAGAACATCTTCATAAATAATAGCAACAGTTTCTTTATCACTATCTTTACCTTTGTCTTCGTTTCTTCTCCTTGATTGTTCTCTTTTCAAGAACCTACAATACCTCTTGATATGCCCCGACTTGCCACAATGGTGACAAATAAACTCTTTTCTTGGTTTGTACTTTCCTCTTGACTTGCTTCGACTCTCTGACCTGTCAGAACTGTGAGGTTTTCTACTTTGACTTCTCCCCCGTGACTTTGAAACAAGTGCTTCTGACTGGGAGGAGGCATTAGTCAAATCTCGCTCTCTTCTTCTGGCTTCTTCATTCAACATGCTCTCTTTAACCATTGCTAACGTCAACTTTCCATTTGGAGCTGAGTTAGTCAGTGTCACAACCAGAACTTCCCAACTATCAGGTAAAGAGCTCAACAACAATAAGGCTTGTAACTCATCATTCAAAGTGATTTCATTATTTGTCAGTTGGTTCATTGTCTCCTGAAAAATGCTCAAGTGCTCCGGCATTGATTTACCTTCAGTATACTTCATATTAACAAGCTTCTTAATCAATAATGCTTTGTTTTGCACATTCTTCCTCTCATATAACTCCTTTAATTTGTTCCACATCTTCTCATCATTCGTTTCGGTGTCAACATATGGATACACACTAAGATCAAGCCATTGCCTAATCAAAGCCACTACCTTCCGATTCAGCTTCTTCCATTCAGCATCGGATTTAGTACCTTTGGATTTATCCCCCTCCACAGGATTATACAAGTCCTTGCTATACAACATATCTTCCATGAGAGTCTTCCAAATTGAATAATTTTGAGAATTCAATTTGACCATATTCGGTCCATGAATATTTTCCTCCATTTAATCAGCACAGAGATAAACAACCAAAACTCTAGATACCACTTTGTTGGGAAAAAAATCAACACAGGTTTAAAACAAGAACCTGTCTAACAGCGGAAGCACCAAAAATAATTTTTTCACAACCTGTGCAATTAAATAGGCAATATCAAAGATACTCCAAACAGCAAATATAATGGCAGAAATTAAATAACTAGACACCAGAATTTTAACGTGAAAAAACCCCAAAAGACGGACAAAAAATCCACAAGACCTAGTCCAGAAAAATCTTCCACTATCAGAATAATGAGTACACAAACAGTCTTTCTAGTGACACTAGGACATCTCAACAATCAACAAAATACATCATCAAAATTGATGGAATCAACATAAATCCTCCACAAAGTGGGTATCTCAAATCAGGCAAAAGAAAAGGCAATACAACAAGCAAGTTATATTCTAATGTTCATCTCTACACCAAAAATAACATACTAAAATTTCATAAAAAAATAGAGCAAGTTTACCATCTCAATGTGATCAAAGTTGGCATGCCCTTTTCTCCCAAATTTTCTCTTCTCCTTTGAGGCTGTGCTTCGTGTTTCTTTTCATTCAAAAGAATGAAACTCTTCTCTCTCCCCCTGGCTCTTAGCCACTTCTTATTTTCTTTATTTATTTATTTATTTATTTGTTTTAAAAACTGTAGGCTCCATTTAGTTTGGGACCCACCAACAGAAAGTAAGTGAAAAAAAAAAACTCATTTGATAGTAATACTAAGCTGACAGATTTAAAAAATGAGAAACTTGAGAATTTCTAAAATCAAAGTCATTTTTTTTTAAAAAGTGGTAACTATTGCAAGGTCTAAAACTTTTAAAGTAGTGACTAATCTCCATTAATAAAGCTCCCCAGTACGACGCTTCCTTATTCAATAACTTTTTTCCTTACTTCACTTTACTCTTTTTCATATTCTTCAGTAATGTTTCTTTTTTTTGCTCAGTAGTTAATCTTTAGATTTTTTATTTGATTGAGTAATATTCATTTTTATCCTTGCTGTAAGTTTAAGATGGACATTTTATTTTATTGCATCAATAAAATTTGACTTTGCATAAAAAAATGAAACCCTACTATTAATAAAATAGAGTTGTGGCTTGCACCTTGCACTTCCAGGCAGACAAAATAAAAAATTTAAGTAAAAATTAAAAAATAAATAAAAATATAAAATATAAAATTTTGACATGATAATTTAAATTTTCACTTGATAGAAATTAATTATACTATATGTACATAAAAAATTAGTTATCAAATTAATTACTCATAATATACATAAATAAATATATAATGTTTGATTTAGGGTGAATGTTAATATGTTTCAAAAAAATAAAAATAATAACGTTATTGAAATTCAAAAATCTAAATTATAAATCTCCTAAACCTTAATTTTAATTTTTAAATTCTAAATCTTAAACTATCAAATTATAAATCTTAAATTTTAAAATTTAAATTTTAAATTCTAAATTTGCATATATAATAAATAAAAAACTAAAATTTATTTAATGGTTAAGAAATACAACGTTCCTTATTTAATAAGAAACATCTAAAAATAAAATCTAATTTAATAACAAGTGTAATGACCCGTGCCATGCACGTGATAAAACTGAAATTATAATTTTAAATTATTCTATTAAAATTAATTTGAATTGTAATAATTTAATTAATAAATAAATAATATGATGTGCATTGTTAGTATTTTTTTAAATATAGTATTAAATGTATTAACTCAAATGTAGCTATTAAGTGTATAAAAATTATGTTTGAATTATGAATTCTCTATATGAAATTATTCCGTTTAAAATATTTAAATTATGATTTCAATCATAAATTACAATTATGATTTAAAATTTTTTTAATATAATATTACATTTTTTCTTCATTTTACTATTAATATGTTGATATTGCAAGTCTAAATTACAGTATTTTACTTAATTTTGACTGAAAAAAAAGTTACGTATTTCTATCATTTAATTTATTTAATACACAATGTGCTAAGACTAACGATATTTTAAAAAAATATATTCATAAAAATAGATATAATATCATTACAAATATAACATAAATAAATAAAATATATAAATAAATGCGAAACCAATATGTTTACTAATGTCTTTGTTAAATTTTATAAATTAGAGAATAAATTATGTATTCGGTTGCTTGGTGATCACATAGATGATCAAGAAATTAGATTGTAAATTGATCTCATAGTGTACATTAAATTTTTTTTCTCATTTTTGAATGAAAGCGAGAATTAAGGGAGTAAGTAGTAATATATAAAGAAAAAAATTTGCACCACAACACATAATTATAACCTAAAGAAATATTCATATTAAAATTTTACATACCTGCAAATCATGAAGATCAATCACAATGTACTGGTCACTTCTCTCTATTTTTGACCATGATATGAGTTTTTCTTTTCTAGTCAATAATCTAATAACATCTAATTGAACAAAAAAATTGAATTAAAAGTACCAAATTAAGTACAAATGAGTGAATAATATAAGAAATTATAACTTCGAACGTGTATAAAATAAAAAGAATTTACTTATTTATTTTATATTAAACGATAAAACTAACAATAGTATATTAATAAAAGGATATACCTTTAAAAAAAGTCACAATACAATTTCAAATATTTTCATAAATAAACTGTTAAAATTTTTGTTATCGATAAAATGATGCTATTATACAATTTTTTGGCAAAACTTAAAATCAAAAGGAAAATAATTTTGTGTGGGTTAATATAAATTAATTACGTACCAAATAAGTAGAATCGTTCATTTGTTTGTTTCAATATATCAGCATGAGCAAGCAAATTAAAATGATTATCCAGAATTTTACGATCATCGACCAAATATACTACACCTAACTCCATCTTAAAATATATTTTGCACGTATGTACAGTCAGAAGATATATTCCGCTTGATTTCTCAATCTCAAAATTTGAGAAGACATAGACTTTCCTTTCTACCAATTCATTCTCAAATATTTTTGTCAAATAATTCTTGATTGAACAATGAATTTTATCGTATTGCAAAACAAATTAAATATAAAAGCTATTAGCATTTACAAAGCTATTAAAAAGAATTGTCTTTTACTTGATTGAACAATGAATTTTATCGTATTACAAAATAAATTAAATATAAAAGCTATTAGCATTTACAAAGCTATTAAAAAGAATTATCTTTGACTTGTGAAATGGTGTACTTATAAAATTAACTTAAAATATGAACTACAAATATTTATAAGAATTTAATTTTGATGCACTGACAGTGTAAAGTAGTTTTACATGTGTATCCAATTATGTAATGACACATCAATAAAAATAAATACATTTCACATTGACCGCGTGAATGGTCATCCAAAAGAATGAATGTGATTGCACGACTATGTAAAACGCTTTACACTGTCAGTGCATCAAAATTAAACTCTATTTATAAATTGAACTTAGCATTACTTGAAAAAAATTAGTAAACGGATCAATTAATCTTATCATCTATCAGAACTATTTCTCTGTAAATCGTCTTACCTTGTCAAACTTGAATGGAACTTTTTATAGCCTTATAATTCTTGTCTTTATTTTTCATACTTTTTCTTTGTATAATCTACTATAGGTGATACTATTAATAGGATCGTAGTCAATAGTCATTAGATATAAAAAAAAATAGAATAAAGACTATGTGAAAATTATAAATTTTTTAAATAATAAACATGAAAGAAAATTTACTGCTTATTATATATACTAATAATATGTCAATAATTTTAAAAATTTACTAATAATACTAATAGTTTAAAGATAATTTTACTATAGTTATAATAATTTTGTTATTACTCTAAATAAATAAAATAAATAATATATTTGAAAACTAAAGAAAAAAAGATTAGCGATAATCATGTTTAGAATGTTTCCATTTTTTTTTCATTTTTTTTTTGCTATTCTTTCACTGCAATGTTAGATCAAAGAAACTCTAAATTTAAAATATAATAATAAATATGTCATGTAATAGAAAAATAATATATATATATATATGTTAGTATGAATGCAGTATGATAAATGCAAGAACAAGGAAGTAAATATGAAGTTAGATGCGGCGGTAGTCCGCACGCATATGCAGGTTAGTATGAAGATAGATGTGGCGGTAGTCCGCACACATATGCAAATACAGAAGCAGGAAATGTAAAATGAAGAACACGAAATTGAAGAACTTGATAAAACTTTTATTAAATGATTAAGATTGGAAAAGAAAGAAGAGGGAAGAAGAAGAACTGGAGAGCTTACAAGGGATCTTTCAGAGCTTCTCTAACTAACTTCTCTCTATGTTTCTAAAACTGAAGTGTGCCTTACAATGAGAACGAGGCCTCCTTTTATAATGGAAGATTCTACTGTTTCTATAGTACAGGTGAACATAACCGGTACTATTTCTACAGTACAAGTTGATATGATTTTGGTTTTGTGATTACATAAATAAAGACTAATCTTCTGCTAGGTTGATTCCGAAACAGTCGTCTTCATTTTGGTTATAACCGCTTGATGATTCTGCTGATGAAGTGGGATCATCTTTGTGTTTTTTGTCTTCTTCGATCATCTGCATGATTTGCTGAAGATGTTTTGTGAGGGTTTCCTTTGATTGAGCTCCTGCGAGGGCAGCAGTAATTTGGGCCTTTTGATTGAGAAACAAGGCCGTTTCTGGGTCCAAAATCTTTTGACTATTGGGATTGGATTTGAACCACTCTCTGACCTTTTCTGGATAGGTCATTGATGAATCAAACTGAGACCACCATTTGACGTAACCATGCCTTTGCAGGATTGGAAGTGATTTGGGGTGGTCTGGTTTTGCATATTTGTATTGCCATGTGAATACCCATGCCAATGAAAAAGTTGAGAAAAATTTTAACATAACAGGAACACATGTTTCCTGACTGTTAAATTTTGATTGAAAAAGTTTACCCTTCATCCGTAGGTGAGGGTAGAATTTCTGGGATTGGGCCAAAAAAGTCCCACCATTGGTAGAACCAATTTGAAAAAACATAATTGATTTTTCTTTTAAAATAGATTAACCATGAATGTCTGTGTTGAGTATTTTGAAACCAAAATACTTTAGTCCATGCTTCCATGTAGTCCCAATAGTTAAAACCTATTGGGTCATAATTTTGAGAAAATTTCTGAGTTTTATTTAGATTGTTTCCAAATTGCTTTGGGGACAAGATTCTGAGGATTTGGATAGTTGAATGGGTTATGAAATCAGGATTGGTTGTCTTTGTAATGTTTAATAGATACTGAGTCAGTATCTATTAAGATCAACTCGTAAAATTGGCGGGTTTTGTTGGGTGCCAATGGCCTGAAGTGGAATCCAGTAGAAAAAATTTTTGGGATGACTTTGTTTGGTGAGCTATCCCAAAATTCAAGCTCCATATAGATAATGTTAGAGGTCTTGTTTGTGGATATGTAATTGGTTTGGGCTTTTTGTTTTTTGATGGTGCTTGAGGATGTTTGGGGTGATTGGGTAATAGTTTTTTCTTTTGGATTTTGTATCACTGTTTTTTGGCTGGCCATTTAGGATATCAGTTAAGTTATGTCGATTTCTTCATCTGACTCACTGCAAATGCCAGCCCAAGATTTTTTGTTGAGTTTTGTGAGACCTTGGTCCTGTAGGGCCAGGATGGTTTCGATTGGGAAGGCGTAGTCTGCCTTAGTTTGTTTGGATTGAGTGATTGCTAGTTCAATAGCTTGTTGAGCTGAGCCTTTGGAGGATTGTTGGGTAGAAGACCCAGTTGGGGTGCTAGACCCTGATTTTCTGATTGGCCCAGATAGGGCTAGGCGAACGCCTCTGCCTCTGGCAGAGGCTAAAGTTGCCTTTTTAGGCATTGTCGTCACCGTGCTTGTCTCCCTGCAGATATTCACGTGTGAGAAAGTCAGGGAGAGAATTTGAGTTACCCTTGATGTGCTCAATATTAAAATCAAAGACACTTAAAATGGCTTGCCATCTGGCAAAAATTTATTTTGATGCGAGGTTTTTAACATTATTTTGTAAAATATCTTTGGCCGATTTGCAATCAACTCGGACTAAAAATTTTTGATTGAGTAAATCAGATTGAAATTTTGCAATACACAAAACGATGGCTAATATTTCTTTTTTGATGGTGGAATAGTTTTGTTGAGTACTATTACAATATTTAGATGTAAATGCAATGATACATTCTTTATCATGCAATTTTTGTTTTAGGATACCCCCATATCCTAAATCTGATGCATCTATTTTTACAATCTTGAAAGCATGAGGAACAGGTAGGTAAAGACAAAAAAGAATGCGGACTTTCGTTTTAAGAAATCTGATAATATCAGAATGTTTGTCTGTCCATGGTGGAGGATTTTTCTTAAGCCTATAATGGAGAGGCTTAATTAGATTGTTAAAATTTGGGATGAAATCTGAGACATAATTGAGACATCCTAGGAACCTCTAGAGTTGAGGTTTATCAAGAATATAATCTGAAAATTTTTCTGCAAACAAAATCGATCTTTCAATTGGAGTTATAGTTCCTTGGAAAATCATGTGACCAAGAAAACGGATTTTTGTTTGGAAGAGAACAATTTTTGACTTAGAGACAGCAAGACCATTTTTTTGGATGACGTACATAAAAGTTTTAACATGCTTGAAATACTCATCTAAAGTTTGGGAAAAGATTAAAACATCATCAATATAAACGATTGCAAAATTTGAATATGGGTTAAAAATGTCGTTCATGATTTTTTGGAATTCAGATGGGGCATTTTTCAAACCAAAAGACATTCCATTCCATTCATATTGACCAAATAGAACTGTAAATGCTGTTTTATATCGGTCTGATTCTGTGATTTGGATCTGTCAAAATCCGAATTTCATATCAAATTTTGAAAAAATGTTTGTTGAGTTTAATCTATTAAGCAAATCCCTTTTGTTTGGGATAGGATAACGGATCCATTGCAAAGCTTGGTTCAAATGTTTGTAATTGATGACAAGTCTAGGAGTTTCTCGTTCTATTTCAGCTTGCTTATTAACATAAAACGCAGAACAGGACCAGGGACTCTTGCTAGGACGAATTAATCCTTTATCTAAAAGATTTTTAATTTCCTTTTGACAATGCTGCAAAAGCTGCTCATTCATTTGAATAGGGCAGGCTTTTGTAGGGATTTTTGATTCCTTGAAATCTTTTTCATAGGGAAGATCAACAATGTGTTCTTTCCTATTCCAGAAGGCGTGAGGCAAATCTGAACAGATAGACTTTTCAATTTGATTTGAAAGATTTTTTTATCTTATCTTGAGTCTTTGGTTGGAAAAGTTGTGACTCAAGGGTTTTGAAAGAGATTTCTTCTTTTAAAAAGCAAATCTGTTTGGTTTTTGATTCAATAAGATTTAGAGATTTCTGCTTTGGCGAGTCTAGGAACTCAAAGAAAGTTACCTGTCCTTCCACAAAAGAGGTTAGTCCAGGAAAATCTGCCAGATATGAAAACAAAAGGATTATGAAAAGTGTCCCCAAGACTATATCATTTTTGATATTCTTTGCTATAATAAATTCGGTGGGAATTCTAAGATTACCCTTTTCAACAAAAACATTAGTTAGTTTAAAATTGATACTTAGCATTTCGCCCGTTATTGAGCTAAGGTGTTCAGTAGAATTTTTGAAATATTTTGTGAGGATTAGACCTTCCTTAATACATTTTGAAACTGCACCTGATTCAAAGAGTGCAATGGTGTCGAAAACAAAATCTTTAACGACAATTCGGACATGAACACGATGCATCATAAAAGAGAATACATTTATTATTCTCAAAATTTCTTTTCCCTCGTTGTCGCTAGAAATTTTGTTTTCTTGTTTCTTAGAATACTCAGTTTGGTTTAAAAGAGAATCAAGTTCTTCATCATCAGACTCTTCTTGTTGCATTATCTACAAGAGAATGATTTGATGATTGTCTTGATTTCTTTTGATTTTCTGGATTTCTCTCTTAAGGTTGTTAACCTCTATTTAGAGATCCTGGATGGTTATGGGACGAATAACTTATTTTTCTAATTTTTTTAAAAATAGGCTTGACGTCATATTTATTGCTAAGGACCAAATTTTTGGGTTTTTTCTCCTTTTGTAAAGATCTTTTCAGTTTCAAAAGGAAGTCTTTCTTTTGTTCTGGATTGTTAATAGCCTCGATAGCATCGAATAAAAGATCTTGATCTTTAGATAAAACACTAATTTGCTTGACATCTGAATCTAAGGATGATTCAATGTCATCGACTTGGATGTTATTGATATCATCAGAAGATTCTGGGTCAGAATCATTTTTTGAGCTTTCTAACAAAAGATTATTATCTGTTCCTCAATCAGAGGATCAAGGTTTAGATTATTAATCTTTCCTTTTAACCGACAGTATTTGCTAATATTTCCTGGTTTCTTACATGTATAGCAAATAATGGGGTTCTTTTGTGGGTAGTTTTGGAAATTCTTTTGGAAACTTTTCTCATTTTTAGGTTTTTGAAAACCTTTTCTGGTCTCCTGAAATTCTTTTCAAGATTAGGTTTAAAAAATTTTCGATTGGATGGTCTTTTAGATTTTCTTGGATGACAAGCAGGAAGACCAAATTGTTCACAGAAAGTTCTCAAATCAATACGATTTTGGGTTTTCTCACGAGCAAGTTGCCTTTGAATTTTATCATCTTGACAAATCTTCAGAGCAACCTTTTAGATAAAAGAAATGAGTTGACCATAACTTAATTCGTCATAGGGTATTATCCCGTCTAGGGTCAAGCTACGAATTTTGTCCCTTACTTTATCTTCCAGGAATTTGGGGAGTCCAGCAAGAAATTTTTCTTTCCAGAAAGGTTGTTGACTGTCTTCTCTAGTATAGACTCTAGTAAGAAAGGTGTCCTTATACCATCGAAAGTCAGACAAAGTTTTGCATCTGAGATTGGAAAGCAGTTCAGTAGATCGGTCTTTCCAAAGAGATGGATCACCTATGAAGTGGCTTGCTACGGTAAAGATTAAGGTGTTGACCGCATCAGGGATAGGTTCCCCGTCTTCTCTAATGATGGGTTCGTTCTGATCATTGACTTTTATGGCAGAAAAGATTGAGTATTTTTGGTTATCAGAAAGGTAGTTATCCCACCATCCTTTGAGTTGACCACTGAATCCGGAAATAATAACATTTGCTATTGCTTCTTCAAAAGTTTTATGGGCTGCTTGATAGGCTGTGCCAACCATTGTCATATGCTGAAGCATACTCATGATATTATATTTAGTTTTGCCGTCTATGTTCCATTCATAGACATTATTGGCATTGAAGCTGACAAAACCTAGTTCTCTTTCTTCAAGAGCTAGATCCGGAGCGGATACTCGATTATAACCATACGCGGAGGGTTTGGTTAAACCCTTCCACTTGGTTAGAGAGTTGGTCATAATAGGGCTGACCTTGAGGGATGACTTGCCAGAATCATCACTTTGCTCGGAGGAAGATTCATTGGACTCATGGCCAAGGACATTAATGGCTTTGGATGAGCGAGTTTGAACACGAGAAGTAGATTTACCAGAGTTTATAGGAGTTTCAGGGACAGTGGTGAAACGATTTAAAAGTTGGTCAATCTTTTGAATGACTTCTGAATCACTAGATTGTTGTTTTAAAATAGAGGTTTTAAGACTTTGCTTTGCCCTGCTACTCATTTTGAAAGGTTTAAAAAGTGGTTTCTCAATACTTTTAGAGGCAGAGGCAAAGGCTTCGGAAACATTTTTCAAAGAGAAAGTAGATCCTGAAGATGAAAGGTTATCACCCAAGCATTGTAAAAATCTATTGGTATAATTTGATTGCTCAATAAGATTTTTAATATCTTTTAGGGTGACAGCTTCATCTACATTCTTTGATTTAAAAGGAGAGGCCATAACAGAGTTATGTCCTTCCGTATTTGAAATAATAAAAGCTCCTTTTAGAGAAAACTCAGATCTGACTAAGTTCCCGTCTTTGACTTTCCAAGTTGAAATAACATTGCTGAAAGCGAAGTTTGTTTGGTTTTGAAAGGATAATCAATATCATTTTTGATGGAATAAGCATGAAACCATTCAAAGAAAGGAATATGCATTTTAACCTCATTTAGAAAATTGTAGTACTTTTCTTTGAATGATGAGATTTGAGCAGTTGTATAAGTACGTAAATACCATTTTCTGTGGAGGTCATACTCTTTAGAGTAAAGGTTTTTACGTAAAGCTTCTCTATTTATAACAAATTCTGTGCTACTCATGGGTACCATCATTCATAGAAGAATATGTTGAAGATTGAATGGAAGATTGTACTTCAATTTCAATATCATCATCCGAGTGCCTACTCTCGGTTTGATAAACTGCTTGAGAAATGTTTGAATTATTTTGTAATCCCGAAATATTAATTTCAGAATGTACGGGTTTTGAGATTTTTGAAAACTGGGATTGAGAAGTCACGAAAAAAGACCTTCTTACTGAAGCAAAATCATTGGATGTTCCTGCTTCAGACCTGGAGGAAAAAGAGTTTCGTCTGTCAAAGAAAATCTCTACTTTCCCTGATTCATCCTGTTTTATTTCTCGTAAGAGAGGTGCTTGTCTAGGTTGTGTGGGGATAGCTGTGTCAATAGACCATGACTGGGAGAGATCAATTTCATCCCACCTTATGAGCCTTGAGATCATGACGTTGGCCTTTGTCATGTCAGTGACAAATAAAGTAGTTTCACGATCTTGGGATTTAAGAAGGACTCTAGAGTTACAAGTATTCATGACCTTGTATTGAATTCTATAGATTAAAGCAGCTGGAATGGATCATTCCTTTATGTTAAGACCATGAATTTGGATATTTAGGAAAAGAGAGTCAAGAATGTTAGCGTCTAACAGGCTGGCCGTTTTATTTGGGAAACAGTTGAAGTAAACTGAACCGGGTCCAAGACTTGTTTCAACTGTTCCGATAAGAGAGTCTTGGAAGTCATTGTGTCTAATATCTCTAAGACACATAAAAATGGAAGCATTCAAACTTTCTCGGATAAGAGGTTTGACGGCAACTTGGACACACCCTATGTGAAGATATCTGTAGTGACGAGCATGTTCTCTGACAGATTGTTTGGTCAAAAGATGGAATTCCTCACCGGACTCTGGTCCCAGAGGGATGTTGTTTTCAGTGGTTTTGATGATATAGTCTGATTTTCTTTTGTTATCGTCAGGGACATATAATTCATCTTGGGGGATTTTGGGTATTTCCCAATTGTCAATGGCTTGATTGATATCTTTGAAGCAGACTTCTTCTTCAAAGATGTTATGTTTGGGTGAGAGTTTCTCAGGACGAGCAACTTTCTTAGTAAGGGGATTGGAGGAAGAATGGATTGGAGAGGTGGAGGAGGAAGATGGAGAAGAGAAGGAAAGACGTCTGGAAAGAGAGCGGAAGAGTTTAGATATATTTTAATAAAATCTGATATCATTGCCCTCCTTTAGTTCAGTAAGAACATGTATATTATCACTAAACTATCACTTTAATTTTTGAATCTGGGAATTATGACTTTTTTTTATGAAAACTTTAAATCTATAGCCACCAGGAATTCTTACGTTTGGATCTTATCACTTTCAAGAACATTGTTAAATTAGTCTTACTGCTCAACAAGGGTCTTACTGCTACAGTTCCTTTAAGTGATAAGATCAAACAGCCTGTACTTCCAGATTTAAAGAATATGTAAGAACATGAACAGTAAATAAGAACATGAACAGTAAATATTATTTTCAGATCCATGAATTTCAGAGATAGTCTAATGATAATAATAATAATATTCCTACTTCCCCATCAGGCTCTGATACTATATATATATATATATATATATATATATATATATATATATATATATATATATATATATATGGAGTCAATGCACATAGATATGCTATCGTAATAAAATATCACACTATGAATAATTATATTTGTCAAGTAAATTTATTTATACTCTATATTTATTATATTATTTTATGTAAAATTAAAATCTACTCTTCTAATTTAATATTATATATATATTTGCTTCTTACATTATCTAAAATTAAATTGGGATTATTTCTAAAGGCTTAACATGGTAAACAGAATATAATTAATATCTAATATTTTAATAATTAAAAACCTAAAATAAGTTAATAAATAATAATAATTAATACCTAAAATATCATATATATATATATATATATATATATATATATATATATATATATTTTGATATTGTCCAAAATTAAATTGAAATTATGTTCAAAGTCTTAATACCGTAATTGAGGTATAATTAATACCTAAAATTTTAATAAGTAAATACCTAAAATAAGTTAATTAAATAACAACAATTAATACCTAAATTATTGAAAAGAAATTTTTAATAAATGTGAGGAATAAAAATAAAAAATTAATAAATAATATTAGTGTTTAAATGAAAGAGTTGATAAAGAATAATAATTATAAGTAAAAATAGTATTTTTATTTTGGAAAAAAAACACATGAGAAATTGTTTAATAATTCGTGCCATGTACATGATAATAGATTGTTCAATAATTCGTACTATGCACGTGATAAGTTTGAAATTATAATTTAAAATTATTTTATTAAAATTAATTTAAATTGTAGTAATTGCGTTTATTTTTTCTTAATCTAGCTAGTATTATGTGTATTAACTCTAATATAGTTATTAATCGTTTTTGTTAATCTATTTTTTCTCTAAATTTATGATTTAAAATAACAATTATAAATATTAATAATTAAACAAATTATTATATTATAATTATTTACGTTTTATTTCTAAAATTGAAAACATACTTTTTTTTATTTAATGGTTTTTTATTTATACTACCAGTATATATTAATCGATTAGTCAATAATTTTTTTATTCGTAGGATATATTTATTTATTTTGTTTAAATAATATTAAATCTTTCCTTATTTAAGTACACATATATTAATTATTTTTTGATTTTTTTATTATAAATAATTTTTTTAGCCTACAATAATTATACTGATTTTGTTATTCCATTAATACCATCATATGCGTAATAATATTCATAAATCATACTAATTTTGGTATATATATATATCAATTGTTTAATTAATAATTTTTTTTATTTTTAGAATATATTTATTGTTTTAAATAATTCTAAATACTTTATGTAGTTTATATATATATATATATATATATATATATATATATATATTTAAATCGTATATATTAATTAATTTTTTTATCATAATTAATTTTTTTTGAATCTACAATCATTCAATAATTTTGTTATTCTTTATTATTAATGTCATCATATGTGTAACTTTTATAAATTATAATAATTTTTTATTTATCTATACATATATTAATTTTGTTAAATAATTATAAATATTTGTTTATATATATATATATATATATATATATATATATATATATATTAATTATACATATAAAAATTTAAGTGGCATATGCTAATTATTTTTTATTCTACAATCGAGTAATAATTTTTTATTTTTTATACTATGCATATTCTCCAATCCCTTTTCATATGTATGATTAACAATTTTTTTTAAATGGTGATATTTTAATTTTTTTTTCACGTATTTTTATATATTAGCAAGAAAGTAAAATCACGTATTGTGGCTCTTTTTCCTTTTTCACGCCTTAATCTTAATTAATCAATCTTGTGTCCAAAACAGATGTTAGTTAATCTTAATTAAACTTTTAATCATTCTAATTTATTGATGAATTACATTTCTCTTAATAATTGCATTACTAATCTGAAATACAAAAAAAAGTGATACATATATCAAAAAAGAAAACAAACTTTAAAAAAAAATCACATTAAAAAGTTTAAAAATAACATATCCATAAAGAATAGTCATAATATATAAATTGAGACAATAATTTAAATTTTTCTAAAACTAATTTAATCAACTACCAATATTAGAACTAAATTATTTAAATAATAGTTAATCTATTCTAATCCTTAGATACGTATAGATTAGAGTCATTCTCGTAACAACCAACCGAAATAACATCATAAGATCGAATACTTAGAATCGGTACAAATTCAGACTATCTTCTTGTTAAAATTATTAAATTAAATTGACTTTTATTCTCTTCAATGGCATTGCATTAATGCACCAAAAGACCGATAATTTCTGAAAAAAATACAATATGTTATAAAATTATTTTTAATATAAAAAGCTTAAGAGAAAAAAATTTAAATATAGTACCAATCTTTGAATTTCATCTTCAAGGTGGCACGAATTTTTCAAAATTGAACCTAAATTGAGGAAATTTGATCTCATTATATGCTCCACTTCGAATATTTTTGGACAAACGTAGAAAATATAGAGGGGATGTGACTTGAACTTGACCTACAAAGCTCCTTAGAAACAATTGCCCAATCAAAAAAGAATAACAAATTAGAAAAAAAATGCTTTGATTCTTATATTTAGACTCACTAACCACAAAGAAACACTAATATAGCCTTTAGTAGTACAAAAATAATTATAAAAATTAATTTTTGCAATATCAATTTACCACTATGAACGTTAGTATCATATTTATAGCAATTAGAATTATAAATTTATGTTTAACTTTTTATATTATTATAATTAAGATATTTTTTAAATTAGTATAATTATGCATTATTCATTAAATTCTAATTGTAATATAATTTTAATAAAGATATTTTTAAAATAAATTTAGAAGAGAGAATAGTGCCTTTATTTTGAAAAGAAAATAAATTCATGAGAAATTGATACCTTACTTTCATTAGTTGGGGAAAATCTAATTTTAGTATATTAAGTAGATTATTTTATATAATTATAATAAGATATTTTTTTAAATTGGTATAATCATGCATTATTCATTAAATGCTAATTATAATATAATTATAATAAAGATAATTTCTAAAAATAATTTTAGAAGAGAGAATAGTGCTTTTATTACATGAGAATAGTACTTTCTAAAAATAAAGATATTTTTCTAAATTAGTATAATCAGGCATTATTCATTAAATACTAATTGTAATATAATTATAATAAAGATATTTTTTTAAAAATAATTTTAGAAGAGAGAAGAGTACTTTAATTACATGAAAATAGTACTTTCTAAAAATAAAGATATGTTCCTAAATTAGTATAATTATGTATTATTTATTAAATATTAATTATAATATAATTATAATAAAAATATTTTTTATAAAATAATTTAGAATAGAGAATAGGAAAGTTCATTTTGGAGGGAAAACGGAGTCATGAGAGATTGACACGTTACCTTCATTAGTTGGGGGAAAATCAGTTTTAGTATATTAAGTAGAAGTAGATTTTTTTTTATATGCATATAATTTTTCTAAAAAAGATTTGCTGGTTTATTAATTTAAAAAAAATTTAAGAGATAGATCGAATTTTGACACGTTATTCTTATGTTTATATTTTTTTAACAATTAAAAGTTTTTACTTTTCTTTTACCTTATAATTACTGAACAGATTATATAATTCACTTTAGGGGTCTAGGAAAGTTTAATCCTATTATTGATTAGGGTAGCACTGTATGGACTCCCATTATTTTTCTCTCAACAAGAGAACAATTATTGGATCACATCAATTACCCACTACGAACCAAGCTGCATATATAGCATTTTTGGCTACCCTATATATAGTTGTTAGACACTTAGACTTGAACATTTTTTAATAAAATCAATCATATCGGCCGTATGAAAATTGAAATGGCCAGATTGATCGAAAAAGAGATAACGATGATTGATATTGAGTATTCAAAAAGAGAAATGCTAGGGATTCTTTTTTGTTATTTTATTTATTATTTAGTTATTAATTTAATTTTTTTAATTTAATAATTTAATAATATATTTTATTTTATATTTTTTAAATATTAATAATTAATTAATAGTCAAATATAATAAAATTTAATAATATTCTAATATTTTTATAAATTAATTATATTTGATGTTTTATATTTATATTAATTCTTAAAAGATAAATAGTTTTTGTTTAATTCAAATCATTTATTTTTTATTTTTAATTTTTAAAAATATAGAAATTCTATTTTATTTAGAGTTATATTTATATATAATATATAAATATAAAATACATAATGCAAATTATTTACGTCCAACAAGCTTTTCTGGCTTACTAATGTTCCAATTGTTTCAGAAACTAAAGCGCTACAGATCTGAAATAATTAAATGACAAGTTTCGGGGGTAGAAAATTCTAGAAAAGAAATGGAGAAGATTGCGACTAAACTATCGGCGTTAAAGGAAGACCCAGCTTTGCTAATAAAATAGAGATCTTACAGCTGGAGGAAGAGGTGAGTAATGCATGTATTATGGAGGAAAGGTTCTGGAGGAAGAAAGCTAGAATTGATTGACTTAAATGAGGAGATCAAAACACAAAATTTTTTCACTCCAAGAGTCAAGTTAGAAACAGGAGAAATAATATATGGAAGTTAGAGGATGAGAATGGAGAGTGGTGTACTACTCCAGAAACAATTGGGGTGAGAGAGCAAAGATACTTTGAAGAGTTGTTTACAACCGGGAATCCTCAAGATCCTTCTCATGTGCTGGCTGGGTTGAGAAAGAAGGTCTCCTCTGAGACTAATCGGCACCTTACTAAACCGATTAGTGAAGGGGAAATTAAGAGGGCAGTTTTTTCTATTAACCCGGGGGCTGCCCCGGGAGATGATGGATTCACAACAAAATTTTTTCAATTTTATTGGAGAATCATCGGAGGGGATGTATGCAGGGCAGTTAAGAGCTTCTTTGGTGGAGGAAGAATACTAAAGAGCTTCAACCATACTCAAATTTGTCTAACTCCAAAAACTCCAAATGCAGAAAATATGTCACAGATCCGACCCATCAGCCTAAGCACCGTATTTTATAAAATTATTTCCAAGGTACTTGTCCATCGCTTGCAGCCTCTTATAAATAAAATAATTAGTGACAATCAGAGTTCATTTATTAGAGGAAGACTTATTAGTGATAATATTCTTGTGGCTCATGAATGCATGCATTTCTTAAAGAATAAATCATTTGGGGGCACTGATCTAGCTCTAAAGGTGGATATGAGCGAAGCCTATGATCGAGTGGAATGGAGTTTTGTGTGGTTCGTAATGAAGAAACTTGGTTTTTGTCAGAGGTGGATAGAATGGGTAAAGGAATGTGTCACTACTATTTCTTATTCTGTTATTGTGGAAAATTCTCCTATTGGTTTCTTTAAACCAAGTAGAAGGCTCCGGCAAGGAGATCCCCTCTCACCCTACCTTTTTCTATTATGCACAGAAGGTCTATCATTTCTGCTCCACAAAGGAGAACAGGATAACCTATTTCAGGGGTTTCGGCTGAACAGTAGATGTCCATCCATCAACCACCTTTTATTCGCGGATGACTCTTTACTATTCTGTAAAGTAACTTCACATAATTGCGCTAATTTGATTAATGTTATTCAACAGTATGGCTCCCTAAGCGGTCAGATTATCAATTTCAGTAAGTCTGCAGTATTTTTTAGTAAGAATACACCTCATGCTATTAAGGAAGAAATCGCTACTTTTATTAGAGTCCCTAATATTGGTGCACAAGACAAATATTTGGGTCTCCCATCTAACAGATTTAAAAGTCATACATTTGCTTATGTAAATGATAAGGTGTCGAAGAAGCTACAAGGTTGGAAGCGTCAACTATTGTCAGCAAGTGGAAAAGAAATCTTAATCAAAGCTGTGGGGTGTGCTATACCTATCTATACTTTAAGTTGTTTCAAACTGTCCGAATCACTATTAGATGATATTCACAAAATGATGATGCAATTTTGGTGGGGTCAAAAACAGAATGAAAAAAAACTCCAATGGATCAGCTGGGATACAATGAGCAGAATTAAAGAGGAAGGCGATATGGGGTTTAAAGATCTCAAAGCATTTAATCTGGCGATGCTGGCAAAACAGGGATGGAGACTAATGACTAAACCAAATTCTCTGTTTTATAAAGTCTTTAAAAGCAAATATTTTAGACTTACCTCTTTTTTAGGAACGAAACCAGGCCTGAGACCATCTTGGGCTTGGCAGAGCTTATTGGAAGGCAGAAAAGTACTGGAACAGGGTACCAAATGGAAAGTCACGACACAGGGTATAGTAAAATTCAAAGAAGAACCATGGTGTGGTAACTTACCTCCCTTTCGAGTACAAGAAGAAGACTGTAGTGATAGAAATCTGATCTGGCTAAGACAACTATTCAATGAGATAGGGAGTTGGAATACACAGCTCATTCATAGTAAGTTCAGTCCCAACATAGCACAACAAATCTGCCAAATAGACATTGAAGAAGGTGAAGATTCAGTCAGCTAGATAAAGCATGATTCAGGTCAGTACAATGTTAGAACGGAATATGAAGTAGCTTACAAGTTTTTTCATAAGCATAGCCTATGGAAGATTTTCATGTCAGATTTCAAAGTAAACAACTATGGAGGAGCATCTGGGAGGTTCGATGCCAACCCAAAATCAAGGCATTTCTATGGAAATTTGCTCACGAAGGGCTAGCAGTGAAGACAAATCTTCATAAGAGATACCTCATATCCCCAATTTATGCCCGCGATGTTCTTCACTGCCAGAAACGCACCTCCATGCTCTGATTTTTTGTCCGGGAGTTGTGCAAGTCTAGAATCAATCACCAGTAACAAGTGTTATTCCCAGAGATCTGACTATGGAACCATGGGAGTGGTGGTGTCAATTGATGGAAGCAGTGAGAAGAAGAAGAGAATCAAAAGAAAAAATCAGTCAAGTAAGTTACCTTCTATGGCAAATCTGGTTGTCCAGGAACGCTCTCATTTTTGAAAATTGCAGAGTTGATTGGGGAAATTCTGTCCCAAACTCTGACATTTGCGGAAGAATTTGGGCGACTTGGGATGCATAGCAACTGAAACTAAAGAGGAGAGAATAGCTTGTCCTTTTTGTTTTAATCCCTACTGCTTTAGCTTGGTATTATTGTTTCTGAGAGTTCTCCAAATTTTTATTATTGTATATGCTTATCCCTGTTTGTGTGGGTATTGTAATTGAATCATTTAATTGCAATAAAAGTATTATCTTTAGGAAAAAAAAAACAAGATTTAAATCTAGCCAATGAGTTATAACTCAAATGGTATAGTCTCCACATACTCATTTAAGAGGTTGCGGGTTCGAGTCTCCTATCTTTAATAAAAAAAAAAGATTTGATTCTATACCGAAAATTTAGAAGACTTTTGTCCTATTCATTAGATAATACATACTTTTCTTTTTTCTTCTAACTTTTCACTAAATTTAATTTAGTAAAATGTTACAAGAAAAAATAGAATATATCTACAAATACTAATATATATATATATATATATATATATATTTCATTCACCAATCAACTTTAAAAATACTTCCATTGTCATACAATTTTGAAAAATGTTATATTTACGTTTTTTTTTTTTGTATATTTCTATTTTAAGTATTTAAAGTAAAATTAAAAAAATACAAAAAATTATCTTCTATATATGAAAAAGTCTAAAAAATTAACTACAATTTAAGTCAATTCAAATCAATCTATTTTTAATTTTAAAATTCAAAAAATAAAAATAGTGGAGAGTTATTTTTTTAATAAAAGATATATATATAGGTGGCAAACTATGATAACCAAGTGAATGGTGATTATAGGTGGCTATTGATAACTTCAAGTTGACTGACAAATATGAGAGTGATGCCTGACAGTTAGAAACTTAAAACACTAATTAAAATGTTAAGTTATATCTTAATCGTGTTATGACTAATCCAAATGTTCAAGATATGGTGGGGTAATCATAAGGTTTTGAAGGGTGGCAAACATTGCGAATATGAAGTGAATCAACTACATTGCATGGAGTTTAAGTTGTTTATTACAGTTGGAAACCTTAACCAAAGTTGCAATATGTTACAGGTGAAGGAGAAATGTGTAAGTGGTGATTTTTGGGGAGAAAAGAGGTTAACAAAGATTGAGAAAGACAGTCCAAAGCAGGTTCTTTCACCCAGAGGTGGAACCCTAGTTCTTTCTCGAGACTTTGCCAAGCCAATCACTCACTCTATTTTTCATTTCGATCCATTTTAACTTTATATTCATTTATTTATTCCTATATTTTTATAGACTTGGAACTCTGAAATTGTCATTTTGAAGACCGTGTAATGTTGTCTCAGCAAACTTATTGTTTATATCTGGCATTTACCGCATATCTGACCTCTTTAAAGAGGTCGGATACTATGAAAATGAGTAGTTTTCAATGAAAAGGGACAGCTTAGGCTTATTTAAGTAAGTAATTGTTTTTTCAAATTTCTCCAACTATCTTTATTTTTTTTGAAAGATAAATCCTAACAAACTTCTAAAATAAAGAGAATGGTTATACTTCAATAAAGATGGAACTATTTCAACAATAGTTATCTCCTCTACTATACATACACTGACACCCCTCAAATATATACACGTTCTATTCTACTAAAAACCTCCCTAAAACCTTGCTAACTTAAGCATAGGAGGCTCTAGCAGATACCACCCCCCACCTCCTCACGAGGACCTTAACATCAACATGAGACCAAGGTTGCGAGAACCGGACCGGTCAATAAACCGGTGAGGTCACTGGTTCAATGGTTCACTGATTCGACCGGAGTTCAACCGGGATTGAACCGATTTAATAAAATATTAAATAAAATTATTAAAAAACCTAAATAATTTTAAATATATAAATTCAATAATTTCTAACTTAATAAAATTTAAAATTTCACATAATAAATTATTTATAACTTAATATTAGAGGTTCCTAAACAACTTCAAACATCAAAGTTTATTATTAGAGGTTCACAAACAACTTCATAATTTTCTGCCTTATTTTTTTTGTTTTCCTCCAAAAGCCTTTTGAATTGAAGTTCAACATCTTCAGTTACTTTGTTACAAACTTTAATTTGTCCAGAAATTTTTGCAAGATGATATTTCATTCTATATATCCCCCTCCATTGTAAGTATTCAAGTAGAAAATACATGTATATTAAGCCTTGTTATTTTTGTCATACTTCACTGTAAAATATTGCTAAGTTGGGTCAGATTTACCTCTGGATGAACCAGTTTGAGAATCTTGAACAGCATTATCTTGTGGCTGTGGGTTACTTTGTGATTGTTCCATCTGTAACAATTAGAAAATCAAAGACCAGAAAATAACTTCAGAAAATCATGTAATCCAGATAAACATGAAGCAGCAACCAAAATCATGAAGCAGCAACCAAAATCATGTAATCCAGCATGAACAAATAAATAATTCAGCAACCAAAATCATGAAGCAGCAACTCATTTCATCATGAACAAATCATGAACAGATACCAAATCATGAATAGCAACTCAAACAAAATTTTTCTGATGACCTCATCATGAATCCAGATAACAAATCATGAACAGATACCAAATCATGAATTCAGATAACAAAACATGAACACAGATAACAAATCATGAACAGAAAAATTATAAAATCAAGCACAGATAACAAATCATGAACAAATCGCAAGCTAATAAATCATAAAATCAAGCACAGAAAATCAGAAGGCAGCGAGGTGGAAGGAGGAGGCGACGATTAAACAAGAGGTGAGGTGGAAGGCACAAACGAATAAGAACAAAATATTACCGGCGGCGAGTAACGGCAACGAAGGAAGAGGCGAGCTCGGCGACGACGATGGAGGAGGCGAGCTCGACGACGACCAACGAGGAGGGGAGCTCGACGACGACGAAGAGGGGCTGTGGGACGGCGAAGAGGGGCTGTGGGATGTGGGATGTGGTGGCGATGGTGGTGGGATGCGGTGGCGATGGTGGCCGTGGCTATGCGACGACAAAGAGGGGCTGCTCGATCGTGGCCCGTGGGTGCTTTCTCTTCTACCCGTGGTGGCTATGCTGTGCTTTCTCTTGTGAGAGTGTGAGACTGAGATTAGGATTAGGGTTCGTTGTGTTTAGCTTCTCTTTTTTTTTTTCCTTTTCCTTCAAAACGACGCCGTTTAGTAGTTTAATATCCAAACCAAAAACCGCTAAAAAACCGAACAGTTCTCCCGATTCACCGGTTAACCGCCGGTTCGATCAGTTTTCTCACCAGTTTTTTGTCAAGCAGTTTATGACCTTACTCAGACCGGCTAAGTGACCGGTTCCCAGTTTTTTCGATTGAACCGGCCGGTCCGGTTCGATTTTCAGAACCATGCGTGAGACGCTGCCATATACAAAGGGATCCGAACCTCACATCAGACGCTGCCATACAAAGGGATCCAGACCTCACATTTGGACTCAAATCAACGTTTCAAATAACCTTTGAAACACTTATATTATTCAAGAACTTCAAACAATTCTTTATTTCTCACGAGAGATGAAATCAAACCAATAAAATAAACACGACCTATATAGAAAATTATAATTTTAAAAAAGAAAACACTGGACTGCAACAATTTATGTGCATCTTCCATTTCATAATATATGTTTTTTCGGTCATTAATTCTGTATTTTTTTCTTCAACGTTTCTTCTTGCTTTTGGATTTAGCAGTATTCTTCTTTCTCGTACTTGATCCTGATCCTGAATTAATTCTTCTTACTTATTGTTTTTGAGCTTCTCGTTTTTGAACCCGCTTCTCGCTTACATAGTATATTACTGCATCATCGTATGCGGTTTCAAAGCAAATTCCGCAAAATTCAAAGTCATCACGAGGTGCATCTGGATCCTTCAAATCTTTTAATTGTTCATCACATCTTGTCCTCAATTTCCCCTTCAACTCGACATCGCCACATAGGCGTAAATCCAAAGATTCAAGATGAGGACAACCATCAAGAATGGCGCTCAAGCCACTATTGTCGAAGTAGTTTTTAACAAGTTGGAGATGACGTAAGTTGGACATATTTTGTGCAATAGCAAATGCTTCTTTATTACCTCTAGAATTATTGTTAAACTTGAATGATTTTAGAAGAGGACAACTTCGGCCAATTGCTTCTAAAGCAATACTAGATACTTCGGGACAAAGAGTAATATCAAGTTCCTCCAACAATAGAAGCTTTTCAGCCATCTCACATAATCCTTTGTCTAAAATTTGACGGAAGCATTGAACAAGTCGTAGGCATTGCAATTTATGACATCCCCGGTTAGAAATCACCATACAAACTGTTAGTTTTTAAATCCATAAATAATTTGTCTAAGTTACTTATTCAGACAACTCAACAACAATACACCATAATCATAACGACCAGCAAGGGAAACAAAACACAACAATAATTCATGTTGGTACTCTATTAACATTTGAACTTCACTTAGAGAAGTAACACTAAAGATGCTATTTTTTAACAACCATATTATGTGTATAACCAAATTAATTATTAGAATAAAATATATATTAAAATACAAATTACACGCTAAAAATAAATTACACTGATTTTAATTGTTAATTTTAATTTACAAATAATAATTTTTATCTTTTATATATGCATGAATTCTAATTAATATCTTACTAGTCAAGAAACATAAAAGTGGGGGTAATAAGACTGACACTGCAACAAGATAAAAAGGTGACCCTCATGAGATTAAGACTCGTGAACAATCTTTAATAATAAAGTTTGTAATTCATGAAACTTTTAACAATTTTTAACAATTGTAATTCAAGTTGAATTCTTCAACTTAATTATAAATTATCGATGATCTTATTATAATTATCAATACAAACATCACATTAAAAATCATATGCCAATAAATGTTAAAAAGTAATTTTATACAAATAAAAATGAAAAATTTTGAACTTACGAGTCAATTATATATTTGAGGAGATCATTGGTAACAAAGTACTCGATACTTATGTCTACCAACTGGCCACAACTACGATCAATTGCATGGCAGCACATCTTCTCCAATTTATAGTCCACCGAATTGCTAATCCCAATATCACACATGTTGATGGTGCGCCACATGAGCGGATCCATGCAGATGCGCCACCATTTGCGGCACACAAACTGAACGCTGGTTAAGATCTGAAATGCGGTAAGTTTCCCAATGATCATCAAAGTGAGATCGTGCGGAAGATTCAACCAGTTTAATTTCTTCACAGGCCGTGCATTAATGGATCGGTGGTCCATTGTGATTTGGAAAGTTCACAGGTAGGCGAATGAGGAATTAGGGTTTGAGTTAGTGGTGATTTTTTAGGAATAGATTTTGGTGTTGGTGTCGATGTTGATGTTGCCCCACTTATATATCGCGATTTGTATTTGCTAATTAATTTGTTTTTATTTCTCCTGAACCGTTTTTACGTGCGCCTCAAGTTCTAACTGATGCCTTCATCCACTCTAAATGTGTTTAAATATTATTATTTACCATGTTCTGATAAATAAATTCTTTGACTGAATACATAAAAAATTAGTTTAAAATCTGAATAAACAAAAACAATATGTTTAATTGTTTTTCAGTTTATTTTAATTTTGTAAATAGATTTTATACTGTGCCAACTAGTTATAGTTTAAATGGTATTTTTTTATATTCACTTTAAAGTTACGAATTTAAATTTTACTCCTAATTTTAAAAAAAATTAATTATTACGATAAAAAATATTAAAGTTAACAAAATATTTTTTTTTAAAATTGAGAATATATACCATTAAAGACCTAATTAAATTTTTAAATGTATTATTTAAAAAAATACTATGTTAACTTTAATATTTTTTATACAAACATAATTCAATTACAAAATTAAAAATAATGTAACAATAAATATAAACCCTTCATAGAAATATACCCGTATAGTAAAAATATTGCATTGTATCCTATGAAACATGTACAATTCCCTAAAGAAGTGGGTTTAGATATATTTCAAACACTACACTTATTAACACTTATGTCAACTTTTTTTTGGTGACTATTAACACTTATGTCAAGTGTGTCTTAATAAAAATATATTTAAATACTCCTAAATATTGACAGGTGTTAATGTGTCTAGCCTTATTATTAGAATGAGTTTAAAAATAATATATATTATTATTTATTAAAATAAAAAATATTTTAAATATTTTATATAATTAAAAATATTAAAAATTAAAAAATTAATTTATATTTTAATATTAATAAAATATTATAATTTATTTAAAAAAATTAAATTTTATATTTTATATATCTATCATTTCTTCATATTTTATAAAAAATTAAAATTTATATGTCTACATATTTCGTATTAGTGTTCATCATATACTCATATTACTGATAATCCTTTTAATTATTACTCCTTTAAAAATCAACTATGACTTTAATGTAATCAGAATTTTTTTTTTTCACTCAAATAATTACCATATTTCTATTATTATTTTACAGCACATTTTTATTATATACAATTTTTTAAATTTAAAAACATGACTTATATTTTTTAAAAAAACATCAACTATAATTTTAATGTAGCTAAAATTATTATTAACAATGTTGCATAAACAATGATAGCGTCTCATCACTAATCAACTGTCTTTAAACATAAATATGAATAAATTACCATTTGTATCCATAAAATATACAGACGCTAACAAATGTATCCATATAAATCATCTTTCGTTAGGGTACTTTCGTTTTATTTTTATATGGGTACATTCGTCAGTGTCTGTATGCTTGAAGTAGAGTTCGAACCCTTACCCTCAAGGAAACAAAAGCACTCAACAACCACCTGGCCAATATGCTTCTTACTAAAATTTATGCAAATTATAATACATATAGATATTTTTCATCAAATAATTTATTTTTATTTAATTTATTTTAATTTTAATTATAAACTCACTCATTCTTAAATTAATTATACTTTTATTTAACAATAATTATAAACTCACTTATTTTTTTATAATTATATAATATCTATTAATATTATTTTTTAATAAATACTTATAGTATATAATAGTATAATAGATATAAACTAATTAATAAATTATTAAAATTTAAAAATAATAGTTATTTTAATATAAAAACAAAATAAAATATTTATGATAGTGTAAAAATAATAAAATATTTATTGTTCATATTTCATATTGTTTTAAAATAACTTGATATTTTTAAAATATTAGTAAAAATATGTATTTTAAATTTTAATTTTAAACTTTTGACTATTTTTTATTTTTTATTTATATAGGACCGAGTCAACTAGTTCAATCAGTAACCCATCGATTAAACCAATAATCTAGTGATCCAGTAACTTGACCGGTTTAATTACCGGTTCGATTGTGACAACTATATTTTAGATACTCTTTCTTTCTTTCTAAAAAGTAAAAACTAACTCAACCAAAAATCATATCTTTATAGACTTAGTAGATCGTTTTAGAAGGTAAAAAATTGTAGAAAAGAGAATTAAATGGAGAGTCTCACCTCAAAGTTCGGTTAAAATCCATAGAGATCCTTGACTAGGAAATCAGCCACCATTCCAAGTCCAACCACCAAACAACGAATACTTAACTGAGTAGCTAACATATATAGGTACACCAACTAATTGATCATAGAGGACTTGGGATTAACAATTAGTGACAACCCACTTTAGCCCTGAAACAGTACAACCAGAAACTTGCATATTTGTTCTAGCAGATATAGTGTTACCGAAACACACTTATTTTTGAGAGCCAATGAAAGTCTCCTGAAAAATTTTTGTCTTAGACGCTTAAACTTGCTAACGAATATGGTCTCTCAATCTTCATCCTCATTTCTTCTCTTAAGCTTTTTCTTTTTTCTTCTTCTTCCTAAGTTTTTTCTTCTATGTGGGTAAAGAAGCTCTAATTAGTTCTTTTGGGATAATCTCTCAATGTTTCAGACAACACCACTTTATTGTAATTGATTTAATTTCAATTCAATAAAATATTCTTACCTTTAGGGAAAAAAAAGAAATACTTCCATTGTCACACAATTTTGAAAAATGTTATATTTACGTTGTTCTTTTTGTATATTTTTATTTTAAGAATCTAAAATAAAATTAAAAGTTATCTTATATATATATAAGGTGTGAAAAAAATGGTTTATAATTATATAACAAGGTCACAACTATATATGGTAGTTAAGCGAGGGGTGACTATGAGTAGCTTTAAGATGATGGACAAATATAGAAGTGACACCTAACAATTAAAACACTGATCAAAATGTTGTTATATATATCTTAATCGTGCTAATGATTAATCCAAAAATGCTAATCAGAAGTTATTTACCACCGTGGCAATGTTGGTAATATAACAAAAACCAAATGACATAAGCGTAATTGTCATTTTTTTGTAAGTTGCAACCAGATTGATCCATATTTGTGACCTGACAAAGGATTTCAAGGTATCGAGAAAAATGGTGGGCGAAGGTTTTGAAGATCGATGAACAATGGCGAAAAAGAATACAAAGTGAATCAACTATATTGCATGACGTTTAAGTTATTTCTTGTGGTTGGGAACTTTAATCCAAAGTTGCAACATATTACATAGAAAGAGAAACATGTAAGTGGGGATTTTGGGGATAGAAGAGGTTGAAGAAAATTATGAAGACTGTATAATAATAATAATAATAATAATAATAATAATAATAATAATAATAATAATAATAATAATAATAATAATAATAATAATAATAAATGTCTCAACAAACTTATATTATCCAAGAACTTCAAACAATTTTTTATTTTTGATAAGAGACGAAATTAAACCAATAAAATAAACATGACCTATATAAAAAAAAATTATAATTTAAAGAAAGAAAACATTAGACTGCAATAATTCATGTGCATCTTCCATTTCATAATATATGCTTTTTTGGTTATTAATTTTGCATTTCTTTCTTCCATGTTTCTTCTTCCATTTGATTTTAGCATTATTCTTCTTTCCCCTACTTGATCCTAAAATTAATCCTTTATACAGTAATCTTGGATTTTTAATACATTCCCATATAGCATATATTTCCTCCCAATTTGCTTCATCCAAATTTTCTGCCTCTGTATATCTTTTTTCTTTCTCGGCTCTCTCAGCTTCTTGTTTTTTAACCCTCTTCTCGCGTAGATACTCGTATAATGCATCCTGGTATGCAGTGTCATAGCATCGTCCCCAAAATTGAAAGTCAAGGGGAGCATCTGGATCTCTAAAATCTTTTAATTGTTCATCACATCTTGTCCTCAATATCCCCTCCAACTCGACATTGTAACAGTTGCGTAAATCCAGAGATTCAAGATGAGAACAACCATTAAGAATGGCGCTCAAGCCACTGTTGTCGAGGGGGTTTCCAACAAGTTGAAGATGGCGTAAGTTGGACATATTTTGTGCAATAGCAAATGCTTCTTCGTTACCGCCACAAACAAAACCATTATTGTCGTTAAATTTGAATGATTTCAGAAGAGGACAACCTCGGCCAATTGCTTCTAAAGCAATACTAGATACATCGGGACAAGGGGTAATATCAAGTTCCTCCAACAATGGAAGCTTTTCAGCCATCTCACATAATCCTTTGTCTGAAATTCGATAGCTTCGAACAAATCGCAAGTGTCGCAATTTATGACATCCCCTGTTAGGAATCACCATACAAACTGTTAGTTTTTAAATCCACAATTAATTTGTCCAAGTCACTTATTTAGATAACTCAATAACAAAACACCATAATCATAATAATATACTGGGAAGATAAACAACACACAACAATAGGCTTTTTTATTAAAATAAGTAAAAAAAATACATTATTTCCTCATATATGCATGGTATAATTTATTTGCCAGAATACGCAGCTCCATTTCATGGAAGGCAGCCACGAAATGGATTTTGCCCCCATCTCACTCCAGCCGCCCACGAAATGGGCCAGAAGTCCAATTCATGGTCAGCGCCCAAGAAATGGACATGTCCAGGTAAGCGTCCGCGAAATGGGCCAATACACTGATGGTACATGCAAATTGGACCAGGTTGACATTTCTGGCGGGCCTGACGCGAAAAGGAACCACTTCAGTTGTACTCCACACGAAATGGAGGCAGGAATTCACTATAAAAAGGGGCTCGGAAGACAGTTTGCAAGCATGGTTGAAAATTTTTGGTGTCTCACCGGAAAATTCATCTCAAGCAACTCTCTCCTCTCTCTATGTGTTTTCTTTCTTTCTAAAATTCTGTAGTTGTTATTTTGTTGTGTCTATGGCCACTGAAAATGTGTACGTTGTCATATATCCTAATGGAGAAATTTCTGTTACATCTGAAGGTGTTATATTCGTTTGTGATGATCCACTGTGGATAATGACCCCGCTGCAGTCGTCTTTGGAAGAGCTGAAGAACGTGATCCTGGTGAATACCGGTCTAGTTGGAAAAAAAGAAATCACGAAGTTGACTTACAGAATGCCAGTTGCAGTGGCCAACTCGTTTACATATCAGAAAATGCAGATTAAATCTGACCAACAAGTTTCGATGATGTTTTCTTATCATCGGAGCATTGAAAGTATTTACTCACTAGAGCTGTGTGTGTGTCTCCAAGATCTTGGTGGAAGCTCCTCTAGTTCCAATAATGTGGTGAATAATGTGGTGCAACCTGGAAATTTCGTTGCCGCGGATTTGATGCCATTCCAGGAGATTGTTAGAGCTCCTAGTCCCAAGTTCAACGCCTTTGTCACGCACGGACAAACTGGAGGAAATCGTTGTACACGTCCTCCCCCTTGTAACTGAGTTGCATCACCAGAAGGTATTAGTGGTGGGTTGGCAGACACTTCCGACGAAGATGAGATCGAAGATGATAGTGGTGAAGAAGCTGAAGTGGTTCCTGAAACCCAACCCGTTTACCATGAGAGGGATCTTCCGAGTCGTGTTGAATCGGTTGGTGGGTCAAGCGGTACTCCAGGCCACTATCTGTCCTTAAATCTCGGTGCAATGGGTTCGACCACCGCTGAAGACACACCAAGCAACTATGCTTTGTCCGGTGAGATGGAGCTCGAGGTCGGTCTAAAATTTCTCAATAGAGAAACTGCCATGCTTGCCGTAAAGAACTACACCATTCGTAGAGGTGTGGAATACAAGGTTGTAGAGTCGGATCAAGCTAGGATCAGACTAGGACGTAGAGAATAAAAGACGTCGGCCCTGCATGAAGGAGACATCATAACCTGGTCGTAGAGATGACACTGCGGTGTCAGTGATAGGCGGATCTCCTCCCCGCGAGTATGGGCTGTGGGTGTGTGGGGTGACGACTGCTGAGGTATGAAATGGTCCATGCCGTCAAAAAAGGAAGAGAAGTTCATCCAACCAACTCTATCCATAGAATCAATCAAGTCCTGTGTGCCACCCCCTGGGATGATCCACCGACCTCATAGCTACTCTGTTGTGGCATGAATTGCTGCATGGAAGGTGGCTAAGGTTGGTCTCCTGCCATGTAAGGTTGAGGGTAGTAGAAATCTCCGTGAAGATGAGGTTGTTGCTGTGAATGATGTGATCCGACCTCAGGCTCATCTTGTGGCCGATCTTGTTCGGGAAACTCTACCTCTTCGAACCCCATCCCGGAAGCTTGCTGATGTCTTTCTCGTCGCGTTCGTCGGCGCCTACAGTCTTGTGGAACATCAGGTAACCTTACCATCGGTACTCTTCCATACTTTGCAGGTACTCCAGGAGGAATGTCATCCGTCCGCGGATCATGCAATGCTTCCGGGGCGGATAGAAACCTACGGGTCCTGTCACAGTACCATCTATAGTAATCCAGACTAGGATGTAAGGTGTCGGC
This sequence comes from Arachis hypogaea, assembly GCF_003086295.3. NCBI lineage: Eukaryota > Viridiplantae > Streptophyta > Magnoliopsida > Fabales > Fabaceae > Arachis > Arachis hypogaea. The sequence goes on along the minus strand of NC_092054.1, from coordinate 148,828,848 downwards.
CCGATCAATGTGCAGACGATATGCCTCGGTTCGGCGACTAGCCCAAACCTCAAACCAAGTTGACAGGCGAATGGGCCACCACCCATCGTCATTTCGGGCCGACTGTCGATGGAATGTGTCGATATTCAACGGAGGGTTCGGCGGTCCTTGTCTTCCTCCAAATTGACACAATACCCTGTCGATATTTAGAATCTCAATCCACCAAAATAATATTAGAGGTACAACCAAGTGGTAGAAGTCTCCATGAGGATGGCCGAGAAATTCAACAGGCACTCTCGACAGAATACGAGGATCCATGTACGGCATCCAATTAAACTGCAAAAAGCGGACTATAACGTAAACAAGGTATTAAAGGCATCTCCATATCTAAATATTAATAGAACATAAACCGCACCTCGTCCACTTGCAGGTTGTCCAACCTGAGGCGGTGCCTGAGAAGGCGTTGCTCAGCATAGTCATTGTGTCCCTTCTTTCCTACCCACCTGATGCAAAACCAGTACGTGCAAATAAACCGTATAGTAAACAGCGAAGGAAAATGTATGATGTAACTAAAGCTAGAAGGATATGACAAAAATTACCACACTTTGTAGCTAATGGAAAAGTATACGAAGTCGTCACATCTGGTGCCCAGAACGATAGGCTATAATAAATCCACGACATTAACAACGTATGACAGCCACCCATACCTTCGACGGTATAATCTGTTGCCAAGCACATGGCTCGATATAGCCAACAAAGACATGCGCTCCCCCAACTATAACTGCTAATAGCATCAAAATCGGCAAGCAAAGGTAGGTAGCATACATAGACTGTGTTGTTGGCCTTGTCCGGTAGTAGCACGCCGCCCAACAAATATAGAATGTAATAACGGGCATACTGGATCATGACATCATCTGCGGCATCCAACGGCATCTGTTGAAGACGACTTCTGATCCACTTCAGCCTTATGTTATACTTAGTTGTCCCTACATGTCCGGGTGGTACATCACCAAGTAGCTCTTCGCACCATTGCCATATATCTCTCTGGTGAAACTTGCTCCATGACCTAAGAGTTCCACTAACAGGCTCGCCATCAATGGGTAACCCTAACTGCATAGCCACATCCTCTAGTGTTATGGTACAGTCACCCCACGGGAGATGAAACGTGTGCGTCTCGGGTCGCTATCGTTCAACAAATGCACTTATCAGCGGATTGTCATACTCAAAACGCCTTATTAAGGACGCATAATAGAATCCTGTTCATCGTAAATAAGGTTTAAGTCTTTGCCGCCTGAGATCCATGCTTAGATCCACCGGCTCTGACGTGAAAACATCAACAAGTGTGCCATGCGACGTCAGAACACGTGCGGACTACAACACCGAAAACGAAATACCACACTTAAGTTTACACTACCAAATATTAAATAATGATAGAGACTAATAACAATATTAACCACACATGACACTTACCTTATGAATCAAATGTGCGGCAATATGCACTTCGTCTAACCGATTAAGATTTTCTTCCACGTTCATACCACTACCATCCCCCATGTCACACTTTTATATTCAAGCCATAATACAAAAATATTAGTCAAAACTCACTTTTTTTTTCCAACTCTCTTCCACGGTTTGCATTACCCAACCCTCTCTTCCACTATTTTTCACTGCATGGAATACTTGGTTCCCTACCCCCCTTTAAATACACAAACCAATTCATCAGTCCCAACCTTGCCTCCCCAAGCGACCAATGCATGCTTGTACGGGACTAACGCACTGCAACTTGTAGCTTTCACCGAAGACCCATGCATTTCGTGTCTGCCCCCATTGAAATGGCCATTTCGTTGGAGCCGCAACCGAGGTTGCCCAATTCGCGTCTGCCACCCAAGCCTTAGCTCATTTCGCGGTCACCTCACCTGAGATCACCATTTCACTGGCGCCGCCCCGGATATGGCCCATTTCGTGGCTGCCATAGGGGAGTTAGTCTCGCACGCAGGTTTGTCAGTCTTTCTTCAACTATTTCGTGAGCGGCTAGAGTGACATGGGGAAAAATCCATTTCGTGGATGACTGCTGTGAAATGGTGCTGCGTATTCTGACAAATATTTTCATCCATGCGTATTTGAAGAAATAATGTATTCTTTTACTTATTTTAATAAAAAGCCCACAACAATAATGCATATTCGTACTCTCTATTAACATTTGAACTTCACTTTGAGAAGTAACAATAAACATACTAAGAATACAAATTTAAAATACAAAATACATATTAAAAATGTATTAAACTACATATATATTTATGAGTAATATTACATGTACACTAAAATCAGCCACCTGTATAAAATACATGTTGAAATATAAATACACATTAAAAATAAATTAAATCACACATATATTTATACACAAATATATTAGTAATTGATTTTAGTAGCTAATTTTGATGTACAAATAGTATTTTTATATATTTATATATAAATACATAATGACTAATTTTATTAGCTAATTTTAGTATACAAGATAGCACTTTTTATCCTTTATATATGCACGAATTCTAATTACTATCTTAATAATTAAGAAACACTTAGCCATGAGATTAAGACTTGTTTATAATGATAACACTTCAAACATGTGTGAACAATCTTTAATTTTAATATCTTTTCTTTATTCATGCACACTTAGTCATGTACACTTATCTAGTTAATAATAAATTTTGTAATTCATGAAGCTTTTAACAATTTTTAACAATTGTAATTCAACTTGAATTCCTCAACTTAATTATAGATTATCGATGAGCTTATTATAACTACCAATACAAACATCACGTTAAAAATCATATGCCAATAAATGCTAAAAAGTAATTTGATACAAATAGAAATGAAAAATTTTGAACTTACGAGTTAATTATATAGCTGAGGAGATCATCGGTACCAAAGGAATGGATAGTTATGTCTATCAACAGGCCACAACTACGATCAATTGCATGGCGGCACATCTCCCCCAATTTATAGTCCACTGAATCGCGCATACCAATATCGCACATGTTGATGGTGCGCCACATGAGCGGATCCATGCAGATGCGGTGCCATATGCGGCACACGAACTGAACACTGGTTAAGATCTGAAATGTGGTAAGTTTTCCAATGATCATCAAAGTGAGGTCATGCGGAAGATCCAACCAGTTTATTTTCTTGGCAGGCCTTGCAAGAATGGATCGGTACTCCATGGCGATTTGCAAAGTTCATAGGTTTTGGTGTTGGTGTTGCCCCCAGGCCGCAGAGAAGAACAGAACTTGATAGCCCAGAACCTATAAAAATAAATAGTTAATGGATTAATAAATTATGTCTTTTTCATGGTCTCCAATGGAACCCTAACCCTAGAAAGCTTGACCGATCCCTAAATCATGAACAATGCATTATATAGAAAGAGGTTGAAGGAAGAGGAGGAGCCAAAGGGGAGGTTTACCTGAACAGTGTCCACGATGGGGCAGAGTGGGATAGGAGGTCTGGGGAGAGAGCGCACCGAGATTTAAAGAGAGGCGACAATGGAGGAGGTTACACAGGGTTCCATTCTTCTTTCGGATGCGAAACTCGGGTCGGGTTAGGTTTCGAAATAGGAGGCAGGGTCGCAAAATCATTGAATAGCGATGAGGATAAAGAACGGAGCGTATGGTATGAAAATATTGAGATTTCATTTTATATTTAAAATTTATTTTTAGTTTCAATTTCAAAATTCAAATTGATTGCGTCAGATTATCTTTTCGGAAGGATGAAAAGATGATATGGCATGACATATGATGTGTGAACAAGAGACACCATGAGAATAGTGATGCATGAATGCTATGTATGACATGGAGCAAGTTGAACATGAAACATGTTTGAAGCAAGGCTGAGAGCAATCATGGATTTTTTACTTTAATCTTAATCTTTATCTTTATCCTTATCTTTATAATCTTTATAATAATATAAACGGGAGCTCTTTATCTTTATCTTTATCTTTATAATCTTTATAATAATACAAATAGGGAGCTCATATGCTGACGCTCATACGAGAATTTATTTGCTTAGGTATCGTCACTCAAATTTTTTAGATTTATATACAAATGGGGAGCTCATATGCTGACATGGCGCTCATACGTTGAGTCTGAGAATTTATTTGCTTAGGTATCGTTACTAAAAATTTTTAGATTTATATTTATAAATTATAAATTATTATTTGCTTAGTTGTTATTTTCAAATTTTAAATTATTTGTTTGGGTTGTTATATTTAGCTTGTTATTTTTTAAATTTTAAATTATTTTATTTATGTTGTTATTTTTTAAATTTTAAATTATTTTACTTAAGTTGTTATTTTTTAAATTTTAACACTATATTTTAAAATTTTGTTGATTCTTTTTAGCATTATTTTTTAAATTTTTGTCAAAAAATTACAGCTACATATGTAAATTTAAATATATATTTACGTTAATTTAGAATTTTAAAAATGGTTAATATATTTATTTACTTTATCTATAAATTTAATTCAAATTTAAATTAAAGTCAATCAAATTTAAAAAATTTTAGCTATGAGTCAACTATAAAAGTATAAGTTATGAGATATGTATAACACCACAATTCAAAATATATCAAATCCTTTCTTTATATACATAAAAAATTTAAAATTTCTCTACTTATTCTAATGGCTGATATTCACAAGATCGCAGAAATCAATCTTATAATCGACAATTTGTGACGTGAGTTTTCTACTAATATTTTTTATTTTATTTTAAATTTATATTATTTATATTTTAAATTTGTTTGTTTATCCCCATCTAATTGTTCTTTGATTTTTGTTTATCCATTTTAGGGAGGAAAAATACACACCTCAGTTAAGAGGGCTCTTGTGTCTCGATTCGTGAATTTGTTAAAGGAAGGAATATCTTACCAAATAATATATTTTGGTGTTGGACTCAATGAGGGTAACTTCAAGACTACACATAGTGAGTTTTGCCACTCTCAATGTTCTTGGGTACAATTACACCTACTTAGTTGGTAAGTTTATTGTTTTAGAAAAAGTATAATTTATTTATAAATTTATTTATTTTATTGATAATTTCGGCTGTGTTTTTTCTTTTTAACAAACTTATTGACAACAATTTTTTTTTATTTTAAATCATTTAAGATGTTGTTGGATATCTTGCTGGAATTAGAAGTGAGAAGACTCTTAAAAAAGATGACAAATCTTCCAAGTACACTATTATTGAATTAGAGATTGACGATAGATAATCATATATTTATTTTATTTGATATTTTCATCTTTTTAAATTGTTATTTTAACTTATTTTATTATGAATATTTTTATTAATATTATTAATAGGTTACAAACGTTTTTATTTAAAGGCAACGTTTTAAAAAAAATCAACATATTTTTATTAATAATATTTAAATTTTTTGAAAAATCACTTCAGATTGATTTTGAAAAAAGTATTTAATTTTTTTATGAGTTTAAAATAATTAATTAACCAATTATTAATTTTTTAAAATTGTGTTTGATGTTTTAATTTTATTGTTAATTTTTTAATTTTAAAATATATAAAATATATATAATTTGATATTATTTTATTGGTAGTTACTTTTTTTTTTAGTTGTAATTATTTTTTGTTTATTTTATTATAAAAATATATTTAATATTAAACATTCTATTTGACATAGAAAAATAATAGAGTGTGCACTTTTTGATAACTATGCACATGAATTAAATACTTTTTGGGATCCGACAATAAAGATGGAGCTGTTGTCATCTTACAATTTGTTAGAGTGAAGTTATATAGAAATAATATTTATCTATAATTATGCGAATTTTTATATGTGAGCTTTTACTCATTTTTTATGTAAGTTTTTACTCATTTTGTATTAAATTAAATTTTTTAGGAAAAATTATTTTACAGAATTTCATGCATGGCACAAAAATATTCTTCAATCTTAAAGAAGTAAATATCATCCAATTTATGGGTGTATATTTTTTTAATTATTTAGTTTAATATTATGTGTGTTATATAACGTAATTTTTTTTCGCTTTATTTACCTAGCTTTGTAAGATTTAAAAAACCTAAGGGTAATATCGGCGAAATTCTAAATGAGGCTACATTCTTAAAAATTTATCAAGACAAAATCATTGAGCAGTTAAAAGAATTAGATACGGTAATTTTTTTTTCTGTAAAAAAGTTGAGAAAAAATTAATTTAAATGTGTTTACATTGATATTTTTGTTTATTCATCTTATTTATTTAGGTATATCTTTTAGATTTAAAAACTCACCAAATTTAGAGAATTTAAATCATTAAGTTTTTTTTTTTCAAAATGTTGTTTGTGTTGTCTTGGCTACTATAAGCCATATTATAGATACTCCAGACTGGTGGTACGGTCAATGTGAATGCAACAAGTCCACATATGCTTTTATAAAAATTTTCAAATATTCAAATTGTGGCCGTCTCCTTTTATCTATAACTCCAAGGTTATGTATTTATTTTTTTAATTTAAAATCTAATCACAATGGATTATATATTGAATAAGTCTATGTTTAACCTTTTTTTATGCTGTTTTATTTTATTAAGCAGATACCAAATAAAGCTTGGTGTCATTGATGACTCTGACTGTACATATTTCGTAATCTTTGACAAGGAGGCAAAACAAGTTTTGGAAAAGAGTTGTATAGAAATACTTGATCCACTCCTATTGGTAAGTTTTAACCAATATTTATTTCTAAAAATATTAGTGAAAATTTTTTAATGGTAATTTTTATATTATTTATTATTAATATACTATATAATCCACATTTTTCACCTTCTTATAAAGTTAAGAAGATGACTGATAATGTGGACCTCATAAATAAATTCAAAAAGGCTCACCTTATTCAAATTGTGAGTACAGTTATAAGTGTAATTTCTATTAAAAATTAGTTTATTTTTCTCTTCCTTAATTATTAGTAGTATCTAATTTATAAATAATAATTAATAACTAATTATAATTTTATGATATTGACTACACCGGTGGTTTGCTTCCAACTTTAAAGGCAAAGTAGAAGGTGCTAAGGTATTTGTTCAAAAAATAAATTTTTTGTTTGTTTATTTTTTTAAAGTTAGATCTTTATTTTATTCAAAAAATATTATTGAGATAAAATCAAAGGTGAGAAGGAAGTCTTTAATTTAACGTAGTATTTTATACAAAATTTGTTGCTTGAATTCTCCAATGAAATTACAGAAAATGATGAATCCGAAGTGTTGGAAAATGCTATTACACCAACCAAGCGACTATCCTCGGAGTCAGAAGATTCGAAGGTGTAAGGAGATACCTCAACTTGCAAGAAGATCAAGATTGAGAATGAAATTTAGATGCACATGTTTTGGAATCCATTTTAGAGTCTATCTAATAGAATAATGCCAAGCATATGTTTGTTTTGGTGAAAACATTGTCTTTTCTTAAGTTGTTATTTTTCTTTTGGTTCTTTTCGATTTTTATGTTTGAAATTTAAATTTTTTTTAAATATAAATTGAAGTTATTTGATTATTTTTATATTTAATTCGATTCACACTATTGAAGTTATTTGATTATTTTATATTACTTGTGGAATTTAGAATTTTTTTAAAATATTAAATTAGAAATTAACAAAATATCAACAATGTGAATCGAATTAAATATAAAACCATAAGTAATAATCAAATAACTTTAATTTATATTTAAAAAAATTTTAAATTCCAAACATAAAAATCGAAAAGAACCAAAAGAAAAATAGCAACTCAAGAAAAGATAATATTTTCACCAAAACAAACATATACTTGGCATTATTTAGACTCTAAAATGGATTCTAAAACATGTGCATCCCAATTCTCAAGTTTCATTCACAATCTTGATCTTCTTGCAAGTTGAGGTATCTCCTTACACCTTCGAATTTTCTGACTCCGAGGATAGTCGCTTGGTTAGTGTAATAGCATTTTTCAACACTTCGGATTCATCATTTTCTGCAACTTCATTGGAGAATTCAAGCAACAAATTTTGTATAAAATACTATGTTAAATTAAAGACTTCCTTCTCACCTTTGATTTTATCTCAATAATATTTTTTGAATAAAATAAAGATGTGACTTTGAGAAAACAAATAAACAAAAAATTTATTTTTTGAACAAATACCTTAGCACCTTCTACTTTCTCCCCTTCAATGATTGAGGATGCCTTTGAAGTTGGAAGCAAACCACCAGTGTAGTCAATATCCTAAAATTATAATTAGTTATTAATTATTATTTATAAATTAGATACTACTAATGATCAAGGAAGAGAAAAATAAACTAATTTTTAATAGAAAGTACACTTATAACTGTACTCACAATTTGAATAAGGTGAGCCTTTTTGAATTTATTTATGAGGTCCACATTATCAGTCATCTTCTTAACTTTATAAGAAGGTGAAAAATGTGGATTATATAGTATATTAATAATAAATAATATAAAAATTACCATTAAAAATATTTTCACTAATGTTTTTAGAAATAAATATTGGTTAAAACTTACCAATAGGAGTGGATCAAGTATTTCTATACAACTCTTTCCCAAAATTTATTTTGTCTCCTTGTCAAAGATTACGAAATATGCACAGTCAGAATCATCAATGACACCAAGTTTTATTCGGTATCTGCTTAATAAAATAAAACAGCATAAAAAAAGTTAAACATAGACTTATTCAATATTGTGATTAGATTTTAAATTAAAAAAATAAATACATAACCTTGGAGTTATGGATAAAAGAAGACGGCCACAACTTGAATATTTGAAAGTTTTTATAAAAACATATGTGGACCTGTTGCATTCATATTGGCCGTACCACCAGTCTGGAGTATATATAATATGGCTTATAGTAGCTAAGACAACACAAGCAGCATTTTGAAAAAAAAAAACTTAATGATTTAAATTTCCTAAATTTGGTGAGTTTTTAAATCTAAAAGATATACCTAAATAAATAAGATGAATAAACAAAAATATCAATGTACAACAGATTTAAATTAGTTTTTTTCTCAACTTTTTTACAGAAAAGAAAATTACCATATCTAATTCTTTTAACTGCTCAATGGTTTTGTCTTGATAAATTTTTAAGAATGTAGTCTCATTTAAAATTTTGCCGATATTACCCTTAGGTTCTTCAAATTTTACAAAGCTAGATAAATAAAGCGAAAAAAAATTACGTTAGATAACACACATAATATTAAACTAAAGAATTAAAAAAAATATACACCCATAAATTAGATGATATTTGCTTCTTCAAGATTGAAGAATATTTTTGTGCCATACATGAAATTCTGTAAAATAATTTTTCCTAAAAAGTTTAATTTAATACAAAATGAGTAAAAACTCACATAAATATGAGTAAAAGCTCATATATAAAAATTCACATAATTATAGATAAATATTACTGTTATATAACTTTACTCTAATAAATTGTAAGACGACAACAGTTCCATCTTTATTGTCGGATCCCAAAAAAGTATTTAATTCATGTGTATAATTGTCAAAAAGTACACACTATTATTTCTATGTCAAATAGAATGTTTAATATTAAATATATTTTTTATAATAAAATAAACAAAAAATAATTACAACTAAAAAAAATAACTACCAATAAAATAATATCAAATTATATATATATTTTATATTTTAAAATTTAAAAATTAACAATAAAATTAAAACATCAAACACAATTTTAAAAAATTAATAATTAGTTAATTAATTATTTTAAACTCATAAAAAAATTAAATACTTTTTTCAAAATCAATCTGAAATAATTTTTCAAAAAATTTAAATACTATTAATAAAAATATGTTGCCTTTTTTAAAAAAACGTTGCCTTTGAATAAAAAAAATTTGTTACCTATTAATAATATTAATAAAAATATTTATAATAAAGTAAGTTAAAATAACAATTTAAAAAGATGAGAATATCAAAATTTTTAGATTTATAAAAATAAATATATGATTACCCATCATCAATCTCTAATTCAATAATAGTGTACTTGATAGATTTGTCATTTTTTTCAAGAGTCTTCTCACTCCCAATTCCAGCAAGATATCTAACAACATCTGAAATAATTTAAAATAAAAAAATTGTTGTCAATAAATTTGTTAAAAAGAAAAATACAGTCAAAATTATCAATAAAATAAATAAATTTATAAATAAATTATACTTTTTCTAAAACAATAAACTTAGCAACTAAGTAGGTGTAATCGTACCGAATAGTATTGAGAATGTCAAAACTCACAATATGTGTAGTCTTGAAGTTACCCTCGTTGAGTCCAACACCAAAATATCTTATTTGGTAAGATATTCCTTCCTTTAGCAAATACACGAATCGAGACACAAGAGCCCTCTTAACTGAGGCGTGTATTTTTCCTCCCTAGAATGGATAAATAAAAATCAAAGAACAATTAGATGGGGATAAACAAACAAATTTAAAATATAAATAATATAAATTTAAAATAAAATAAAAAATATTAGTAGAAAACTCACGTCTTCATCGAGTCAAACCTTCTCCATTGAGTATGGCAATGAAGAATTTCTGTAACATGGTAATGTTCATAACCGTATCACTCGTATACGTACACACAAATTGTCGAGTATAAGATTGATTTCTGCGATCTTGTGAATATCAGCCATTAGAATAAGTAGAGAAATTTTAAATTTTTGATGTATATAAAGAAAGGATTTGATATACTTTGAATTGTGGTGCTATACATATCTCATAACTTATACTTTTATAGTTGACTCATAGCTAAATTTTTTTAAATTTTATTGACTTTAATTTAAATTTAAATTAAATTTGCAGATAAAGTAAATAAATATATTAATAATTTTTAAAATTCTAAATTAACGTAAATATATATTTAAATTTACGTATATAGCTGCAATTTTTTGAGAAAAATCTACAAAAATTTAAAAAATAATGCTAAAAAGAATCAACAAAATTTTAAAATATAGTGTTAAAATTTTAAAAATAACAACTTAAGTAAAATAATTTAAAATTTAAAAAATAACAACCTAAATAAAATAATTTAAAATTTAAAAAATAACAACCTAAGTATAACAACCCAAACAAATAATTTAAAATTTGAAAATAACAACTAAGTAAATAATAATTTATAATTTATAAATATAAATCTAAAACTTTTTAGTGACGACACCTAAACAAATAAACTCCCAAACTCAACGTATGAGCTCCCCATTTGTATTACTATAAAGATAAGCTATTATGCTAATTACAGAAGATTATATTAAAGTAAATAGAATTATCAGTCTTATTAAAATGTGAGGTAATTTATACTATTTAAAAGTAAATTTTAATTTGATATTCTTCTATATTTAATTCTGTTTCTAATGTTGTTTCGACAAAATTGAATTAATTTAGGAAATTTTATTTAAAAATTTAAAATTTGTACTAACTAATTAGAAAACTCTATTTAAAAATTTGAAATTTGAAATTCTAATACTAATTTCTAGTAAAGTGACTTCTTAACCGTTTCGATTTTTAAATTTAAAATTTTTTACTTGTCACATTTATAAATTTTCTCTTTACTCAATTTACATTATTATCTTTTAGATTGTTTCTGCACAATAGAAGTACTTTCATTTTTTTTCTCTCTTTTTAAATATTTTTTTTAAATTTACGTAATTTATAAAGTTATTAATTTTTAGATTATATTTAATTTTATTTATTTTTATCGACAAATAATAGGATTGATACAATTTATGATGAAACTAATAAAAATCATTTTTAAATTAACAAATTCCTATATTCCTAATGAACAACGAACGTTTAATTAAAAAATTTTATTTAAAAATTTAAAAATTTAAAATTTTCACTAGCTAATTAGAAAACTTTATTTAAAATTTTGAAATTTGAAATTATAATACTAATTTCTAAGAGTAAATAGCCATTTCTAACCATGAAAGATTCGGATGCTGACAAAACTGACCATAAAAAATTAAAATTAACGTTATATCCATGTAAGATAAATTTTGTTCGACAAAAATAACTAATTATTATATTTTTGTTCATAATTCCATAAACACCCCTAATCTTTCATCTCCCTTTATCTCTAAAACCAATCTCTAACCCTATCAATCTATCCCCACTCCCTCCTCCTCTGTCTTTACTCTCAAACCCATTTTTAAAAACCCATCTATAGACAAGAATTGCATCCCTGGGTGAGTGGGAAGAAGCATAGCTGGAAATGAACAAGTTGCAAGGGAAGGAGCTCAAGCTCCAATCCAATTGCTTCAAGTAATTGTTGGTGTAATGAACATTGGTGACATGTTTACCAAAAAGATTTGCAACTTTGGGGACAACCAAGTCATTGGAAACAAGGGCAGAGGTCAATAATTGTGCATGAATTTTCTTGAAGGATCGTAAGTCCTTACATTTATCAATGAATTCCAACGAACCCATTGGAAGGGAATTGAGTTTCTCGTCTGGTGGATCTGATCTTTAGGGGGCAATACAGCTTGTAGCAGTAATGGGTATGTATTACTGTCAATACCTAGCTGAGATAAATCATGATACATCCCAGCAAGTAATCCAATATCATCCTTAGGTGAATTTTGAATTCCATTTTCGTCTTATTGTGAGTCGGTCATTTGTTCAATCTGGAATGGTCGACGGCAAAGGGAGGGTAAGGGGATGGAAGGGATGGTGGTGGTAGAAGGGGATGGTGAGGTTGGAGAGTAAAGACAGAGGAGGAGGAGGGAGAGGGGTTAGATTGATAGGATTAGGGATTGGTTTTAGAGATAAAGGGAGATGAATGGTTAGGGGTGTTTATGGAATTATGAACAAAAATGTAATAATTGGTTATTTTTGTCGAACAAAACTTATCTTACATGGGTATAATTTTAATTTTAATTTTTATGGTCAGTTTTGTCAGCGTCCGAATCTTTCATGGTCAGAAATGACTATTTACTCAATTTCTAATTAAGTGACTTCTTAACCATTTCAATTTTTAAATTTAAATTAAATAGCTATGAAAAATTAAAGTATTTTACTATGTCTTTTTTTTATATATATCAAGATTGTATTCTTTTATTATTTTTATTTTTATTAATAATATTAATAGTTTTATTTTAAAATTACTTATTAAATATTTCATAAAACCACCATGTGCTTTTGATAAGACTAAACATGACTGATGACGAATTGAAAAACCTCTTTTTTATTGAGATTGAGAAGATACTCAACATCAATACGAGATCTTTAAGAGACTATCAATCAATGTCATATCCTGAGATGTCTGATGTTCGCTTTTTTTTAGAATAAGCTAATAGAGGAGGAGTTAGTATATGACACAAATGAGTTGACTCATACAAACTTATATACGGAACAAAAGATGACTCATGAGCAAAGGTTAGTATTCGATGAGATACTCAATGCTGTTATTACAAATTCTGGTGGTTTTTACTTTGTTTATGAGCATAGTGGGTGTGGTAAGACATTTATTTGGAATGGACTTTCGTCTGGTATTTGATCTAGAGGAAAGATTATTTTAAATGTCGCATCCAGTGGAATTGCGTCTTTACTCCTACCTGGTGGCAGAACAGCTTATTCTAGATTTTCAATACTCATTACAATCACTGATGAATCTACTTGCAACATCAAGCATGACAGTTTGAAGGCTGAGCTGCTCATCCAAAGTAGCTTAATAATTTAGGATGAAGCTCCAGTGCTCAATAAAACGTTTTTTGAAGCACTTGATCGGACGCTCAGGAATCTTAGGTCAGTTACTGATCAACATAAGACACATCAACCATTTGGTGGTAAGGTTGTTGTTCTAGGAGGTGATTTCAGACAGATACTTCCGGTGATTCCGAAAGGGAGTAGACACGATATATTGACATTAGCTATTAACTCATCCCATCTGTGGTCGTTTTGTAAGGTTCTGAAACTGCATACGAACATGAGGCTTCTAATGTCTTCTTTAGATCAAGATGAATGTGAAATGAAGAGATTTGCTAATTGGATACTTAATGTTGAAAATGAAAATATTGGTTCTATTGTTGGTGATGAATCAGAAATTGAAATTTCAGATGATCTATTGATTACAATTACTGATGATCCTCTCTTTCATTTGGTAGACTTTGCATATCCAAATTTGTTGCAAAACATGTCAGATTATATCTTACAAGTATTTTTAGAGTAGGGCAATTCTTGCACCCACACTTGAGAGTGTCGAGAAGGTAAACGATTTTGTCTTGGCAATCTTTCCAGGGATAGAAAATGAGTATTTGAGTTCTGACACAACATGTCAAGCTGATGAGAATGAAGATGTACAACAAGAGTGGTTCACACCAGAGTTCCTAAATGACATCAAATATTCAGGACTATCCAATCACAAGTTGAATTTGAAGTCAGGAGTCGCTGTAATCCTACTACAAAACATAGACCAGACTTTAGGTTTATGCAACAGGACAAGATGAATAGTTAACGTAATTGGAGTGACGGTAGTGACCGGTAGAAATATTGGAGATAAAGTGTACATTCCAAGAATGAACTTGATCCCTTCAGATTCAGGATTGCCATTTAAGTTCTAATGGAGACAATTTTCATTAACAATATACTTTGCAATTACCATTAACAAGAGTCAGGGTCAATCATTATCACATGTAGGACTTTACTTGCCAAAATTAGTGCTCACCCATGGACAACTTTATGTTACTTTATCAAGAGTTAAGAGTCGCAGTGGCCTCAAGGTTTTAATTCTAGATGAAGACGACAATTCAAAGTCATCAACAACAAATGTCGTGTTCAAAGAAGTTTTTAATAATATTTAGGTAAGAATAATATTATTTTCATTTTAATAGCATGTTATAATTTATACTTTTGTATAAATATTTACTGTAGATATAACTAATTTATCTATAACTCTGTTTTCAGATTTGAGATTAAATGTGTAACAAGGAACACAACATCATATGCTAATTGCTTTTTTAATAAAGTTAGTAAGATTCTAGGTTGTCGATAAATTTTTATTAGCCTTTTGATATAAAATTTAGTGTAAAATTGACATGCTATTATTACAGTTATATATGTTCTTATTTTTTTCATGTCTTCCTCCTTATGATTCAAGAATATTATAGACTTCAAAATCTTCTATTTTCTTTTTACTTTGAATAAAGATAAAACAGCATATTCAGTACGTTTATTATATAATGACGATGATCGTGTTATACTAAACTCAAAAAATTTATGATTATAAAATATTATTTTAATTTAACATGTCAAATTTAAATATAAGCCCGTGCGAATAAAATAAAGTGAAAACTCAGTTAAATTCGACTTCACGTGAAGTTGATAGCTTAGAGCTGTTAGATAAAAAATTAGTCAAATGAGTAAAATCATCTAACGACTCTCAATTATCAACCTCACGTAAAGTTGACTACACCTGAATTTTTACTATAAAATAATTATAATAATTACTGAAATAAATAATTTAAAAAATATTTACTGAAATAAATGGGTATGTCTAAAATAAGCACAACAATTATGTGCTTATTAGATGCGCCATATTTATATAGACTATTAGATTTGATTAGATGAAAATCAAAGACTAATATGAAAGAAGAACATTGATGGACTCTAATAAATACATAATATCCTAGTACATAAATAAATATTTTAAATGACAATACTTTAATACACAATACTTTAAATAGTAACAGAATCTTTTATTCTTAAATAATTAAATATAAAACATATAAATACAAAAATATGAGTATTCTTTATTCAATAAGATTAATAATTATGTAAAAAAATTTTATGATATTAAAAAATAATATTAAAATAAAATTTTAAGTTGTAACATAAAAATATAAAATAATTAAAATTTTATTTTATATTACTTGACAAATAATTAGATTATTATATTTAAAATTTATTAATTAACTAATTCTGTTAAAGATATTATTATATAAAATACTTTTTCATCAAAATATTTTGAAAATATAATTTATTTAAAATATTTTATATATATATATATATATATATATATATATATATATATATATAATGAAAATATTAACCTTTTTTATTTTTTTAATTATTTTAGAAAAATAGAATAAAAATAATATAATTCTAAATACATGCCTATCACATTATATATTTACTTATATTAGTAAGACCTAAACTAATCAAACTTATATAATTAAAAATATAAAACATATAAATACAAAAAAATAAATATTTTTATTTATTAAAATTAACATTTAAAGTTTTATATATATAATATTTAAAATTATATATTTATAATAAGATCATTTTTTATTTTTATTATTTTCAAGTATTTTTTTATTGTTTTAGTTAAACTTTTTATTCTCTAACTCGACCAAATTTATATATATGAAAAATTAGTGTACAAATGTCATAATATTTTCAAAATACTTTTATTTTTTTGTATTTATATGTTTTATATTTTTAATTACGTAAGTTTGATTAGTTTATGTCTTACTAATATAAGTAAATATATAATGTGATAGGCATGTATTTAGAATTATACTATTTTTATTCTGTTTTTCTAAAAAAATTTGAAAAAAATAAAAAATTAATATTTTTATGTATTATATATAATATTTTAAATAAATTATATTTTCAAAATATTTTGATGAAAAATTATTTTATATAATAATATCTTTAATAAAACTAGTTAATTAATAAATTTTGAATATAATAATCTAATTATTTTATATTTTTATGTTACAGTTTAAAATTTTATTTTAATATGATTTTTTAATATCATAAAAATTTTTTGCATAATAATTAATCTTATTGAATAAAGAATATTCATATTTTTGTATTTATATATTTTATATTTAATTATTTAAGAATAAAAGATTCTATTACCATTTAAAGTATTGTTTATTAAAGTATTGTCATTTAGAACATTTATTTATGTACTAGAATATTCTGTATTTATTAGAGTTTATCAATGCTCTTCTTTCATGTTAGTCTTTGATTTTCATATAATCAAATATAATGGTCTATATAAATGTGGCGCATCCAATAAGCACATAATTGTTGTGCTCGTTTTAGACATACCCGAAATGAATAACACAGTTTTATCTTGTTTATACGGTAAACAAGATGATTGTGCAAACGAGATATACACGTGTAAACGAGATAAGACTGGATTATTTATTTCGGTAAATATTTTTTAAATTATTTATTTCAGTAATTATTATAATTATTTTATTTATTAAAATAAAAAATCCGAACAATCATGGTGCATGATACGGTGGATTTTTCGTGAGTTTTAGCCTGAGCCTCGAATAATGAGGCGCAGCATTAACCTGCCCTCTCAGACATAGGTTGCTACTTTGTTAATGGGTTTTCTTTAAAATTTTATTTTGACCTTATCTAGTATTAAATATGTTGTAATAGTCTGTTTAGTAGATATTTATAATTACAAAGACTTTAATATTTGTGAATATAAAAATTATAATTTTTTATGCCTTTAGAAATTATATATATTATTTAATAGATAATAATAAAAAAAAAGGAGATTTGGCGGGCTTAGCCCGCCAGCCCGCAGTTAGACGGAACGGAGTAGGATTTTAGGACCGCTTCACTAGGTGGGACAGGGCGGGCCAGCCCGCGCAAAAGGCAGGCTTTTGGCGGGACGGACTTTCCCGCTTGCCACCCCTAGCACACCATGACCAACCCGATCCATCTCCCTGCAACTCAGCATCTGCTACCCTGCGACATACCAAGCTTGCACTTTTCATCCATGGCGGACCTTCAAACGCAGACCAACTCCTCCGCGAAGAAGACGCTCCTGATGACAAGACTTCCACACCTTTAGCAATAGTAGCCTTTGTTATCACCTTTTTTTGGATTCACGGTTGTGTTCTGAAAAATAGCTTGATTCCTGGCTTTCCAAATCTTCCATGCTAGCCAACCGATTATGCTTATCATGTCCTCTCTATTTTCTCCACCCACAAATTTAATCTTCTTTATGTTGTCCATCAGCCACATACCAAATGTGCTTACCAATTCAGGGGTTGGGATGCATTGGCACCCCAAACTATGCCGCTCTCGTTCACGGACAGAGCAGAATTGCATGCTCCGTAGTTTCTACCTCCTTCATGCACAACCTACACGTACGATTCTTGATAATCTTTTTCTTGAATAGGTTTGCATTCATGGGAATTATGTCATGAACAAACCTCCACAAAGGTGGTCAACTCTTTCAACGGAATCTCTTTTGCTTTTTCCACTAAATCGTCAGACAAGTCAACATCAACAAGTTCGGACTTCCTCTTTTTAAAGATGATATTCTTTCTCCTTTGAGTTGGTTGATTGACCTTCCCGTCTTCATCCTTTTTACCAGGGTTCGATAATGAACCCTCCTTTTCTACATTTTTTGTCTTCAAACGAGCTCTCAAGCTCACAGCCGGCACTCCCGGGTATTTACTACCTATATCAAAAAAACAGATAGAGTTAGGAATATTCAAACTGTCCTTCTCAAAACTTACCAAGAAAGTTCACCATGGACACTTTATCATCTTCCTATAGAAGCAAGTCAAAGACAAAAACCGAATTTTCTCTATCAATATGCTCAACCAAATACTCAATTATACACTCATCTTTTGTCCTAATCACTTATGGACCCAGAATATGTTGAGGTTGGGAACACCAGTAGAGAAAAATTTTTTCACCGAGATGTTCATCCAGATAAAAAGAAAAATTCTCGTCTACCAATTTTATTTTTAGAAACATTTCTTTGAAGGATGACTTATAAAATTTGAAACAAAAAAACCAAAAGTACTATTCAGATTTATCCAAACCCCTTTCCATACCCCTTTAGCTTGAAATATTTAAAAAATAATTCCAGTGAAGGTTTCACTTCTAGAAATTCCATTAAAATTTCAAAACATCTCAAAAATGCCCAACTATTTGAGTGCAGTTGAGAGGGTGCACAATTCAACTGTTTTAAAACATCACATTCGAAAGAGGTGAAGGCAGTTTTATACGAAATTCTTCCAATACACAACTATACGTAAAAAAGTATTCAAAATCTTTCTGTTTATGAAACACACGCTCAGACCTCGTGCATGGCAGCAATTCAACTCGAATCTCTGACCTTGCCCTAACAATTTTGGATATGTCTATCTCACTCACACTATCTTTATCTATGAAAAGGACCCACGAATTTTTACATCCTCATCAACCCATTTATACAAGCCGTCATCATCATCTTTCTACACTTTCTTCCCTTTTTTCTTACTCATCATTCCCATAAAAACAAAAAGAAGAAGACGAGGGGATGAAAATCAAAACTGAAAGCGAAAGAAAACTAATCTCTTTTACTTATGTCTCACTCTTACAAAATCGTTTTAACCAAACTGAAGTTCTTTTAATGAAACTCTTCAGGATTCCAAATACATGTACCAAACTTTAAATAAAAATCGGTTCAGTTTCACCTTCTCAATCACAACCGTTGTTTCTCTCAAACCCAACGGCATTAAATCACATTAAAAACTGGAACGATACTTACTGTCTCATTTAATGACAAGACGCCTTTTCTTATTTCTTTTTTCTTTTATTTTTCAAGAAAAACTATTAGTCTCTATTCAATTCATTCAACATTTATATTTATTTTCATATTAATTTTGATAAAACATGATGAACCAGGAGCTCCATATCTCTAATCAAAACGCCGAGTCATAACTCACTAATAAAAGCTCAACCTATTTCATCAAAATATCACTAGACCAAGATTGGGGCTATGATATGGCCGTTATGACTCGGCTACGCGTTATGACTCGGCTATATACGTTATAGATCGGTTATCAATAACAGACATTAAAGAAAATATCAAAACGCTCAAATGTGCCATTACTCTCCGTTTAAAGTAAAATTATTCGGAGACTTAACCGTTACTTTTTATTACAAATATATGAGAAAGGGTAAGTAAATCATTTTGATATATTGCAATTTACAAAGCTTATTATTCACTCACTAACTTAAGCGTCAAAGTGCCTTTTGCAGGTGTCCATCCGCTGTTCCCTCAGTGCCAAAATATATCTCATCCCGACAAAAGACTTGCAGCTACTAATCGACGAACGAGCTATACAATGACCGACCTCAACAAAAACAATTATAATGATCAGCTAAATATACTTAAACTTAATATTTGAGCTCTAAAATTTGTTAATAACATAATAAATTGATCAATCACAAAAATAAATTACTCTTATACATCTAAACCCTTCATATCAAATATGGACAATATATCAAAATCCACTCGTATAGTAAAAATACTATACTAATAACAAAAATAATAACTCTTTTAATTTGGTCACTATAATTTGGCCGTTACAAGTTAAAATTCGGATATTAGATCAGAAAAACGTTAGAATTTGTCGGGAATAATACACCATTCCCCCTTGAGAAAATATCTTTCACAGAAAAATAAAATAGACACAATCACAACACAAGAATTTAACGTGGAAAACCCCAATTACTGGAGAAAAAAAACCACGGCCGTTGTCAAATGACAACCAGAGAATATCACTATGTGAAAATTGTTACAACACATAGACTTCTTTATCTCTAACACCGGCATCCTAGTACACCCACACTCTCAAAACAAATATTTAACTACACCTCACAACACTCTCTAATCAAAGAGTATAGAGGAAAAGAAAAGTCAGATACAAGCTTTAAGTGTTTCCGACTGGTGCAAAAAATATGGAGAACTTAGCCTCATATTTATAGCCTAGGCCACCCACTCCATTTGCTATCCTAAGCAATGTGGGACTAATTCAACCAAATCCTAACAATCTCCACCTTGATTGAAATAGTCACACATCTTCAGCTTCCATAATCAACACCGACAATCATAGTTCAGAGAACTATCATACTCCACCATGAAAGTATACTCACTTGGAATTAGACCACTCCAAGCATTTTGCCTTGGTACATATCGAAACCTTGCTGAAAATTCATGGTGCAACTTCCAAATTGGCTTTTCCTGGAAGTTCTTCAACCATCGACATAACTCTGCCACACACCTTGTATCTCAACGCCAACCAATGCCCGTGTGCAATTGTGGATCCGATTGCCACAACTTATCCTTATCCATAGCAGTGCGGCAATACCATAAGGATACTTCTTATCTTCAACGCCTTGTGCAAACCTGATTGTATCAACACATCCTTGACTTGTATTTGCCACAAGCCAAAATTGATTCTTCCATCAAATTTCTCTATTTCAAGCTTCACAGCACTTGAATATCCTGACATTATTGCAACCGTATACTGGAATAGTATAACTCAACTGTAGACCGTGCACTAGGAAGGGTCCCCAGGAAAGAGAGGTGGGTCACAATGGAAACACTTAAATACCAAGTCTTTCCTTAGCCAGAACCTTTCCAAACTGCACTCTCACAGTGTCATAATGCCTTCCAGCAACAACAACAGCAACCAAAAATTAACCTCAAGCCACAGGACAATTATTTTCTGATGTGGAAGGTTAGACTAGGCTGCAACCACAGAGCATACTAAGAATAAATCCCACCTAACCGAAGCTCTGATACCACATGTTGGGAATAATACACAATTCTCCCTTGAGAAAATACCTTTCACAGAGAAATAAAATAGACACAATCACAACACAAGAATTTAACGTGGAAAACCCCAATTACTGGAGAAAAAAACCACGGCCGTTGTCAAATGACAACCAGAGAATATCACTATGTGAAAATTGTTACAATACATAGACTTCTTTCTCTCTAACACCGGCACCCCAGTACACCCACACTCTCAAAGCAAATATTTAACTATACCTCACAACACTCTCTAATCAAAGAGTATAGAGGAAAAGAAAAGTCAGATACAAGCTTTAAGTGTTTCCGACTGGTGCAAAAAATATGGAGAACTTAGCCTCATATTTATAACCTAGGCCACTCACTCCATTTGCTATCATAAGCAATGTGAGACTAATTCAACCAAATCCTAACAGAATTTTCATGACTCATAAATAACTAACACAATAGGGGTGTTCGCGGTGCGGTTTGGTTCGGTTTTTGAAGGAAAAGCCATCCGATCCGATCGTTTAATTAAGCTGCGGTTCGGTTTGGTTCGGTTTTTTTTTCAAGGTCATCCGAACCAAACCAAACCAATTAAAATCGGTTTGGTTTGGTTCGGTTTGTTCGGTTTTTTCAATCAAATAAAAAAAATTCTACCATACTATTATGCAATGTCATAAGATTGAAATCAACAAGCCAAAATACACAATAGCTAACAAAGTCTTGATCTAATGAAATATAACGACAATAGAATTCAAATACGACAATTAAAGAAGTTTAATAGCTCAACAGTCAACACAACTAAAAATAAAAATAAATTGTCATTAAACCGATAGCAATTAGCAAAGTTATGGTGTCTTCTCCAACAAAATAACTAAAACTTCATAATGCAAACCAACCTGAAATAATAAAAAAAACAATTACATAATAAGAACAACAAGAACAACAACAACAATAATTATAATAATAATAATAATATAAGGAGAACAATTCATACCATAAAACTTAACAAGATTAGACGAGCAAATAAACACTAAACAGAATTTGCAAATTGAACTTGGCAATGAACAAATTAAACCAGCAAGGCAGCAATAAACACTAAACAGAATATGCAAATTGAACTTGGCAATGAACAAATTAAACCAGCAAGGCAGCAAGGCAGCAATAAACACTAAATAGAATTTGCAAATTGAACTTGGCAATGAACAAATTAAACCAGCAAGGCAGCAATAAACACTAAATAGAATTTGCAAATTGAACTTGGCAATGAACAAATTAAACCAGCAAGGCAGCAATAAACACTAAACAGAATTTGCAAATTGAACTTGGCAAATGGCAATGAACAAATTAAACCAGCAAAGCAGCAATAAACACTAAACAGAATTTGCAAATTGAACTTGGCAATGAACAAATTAAACCAGCAAGGCAGCAATAAAGACTAAACAGAATTTGCAAATTGAACTTGGCAAATGGCAATGAACAAATTAAACCAGCAAGGCAGCAATAAACACTAAACAGAATTTGCAAATTGAACTTGGCAAATTAAAAAATTAAACCAGCAAGGCAGCAATAAACACTAAACAGAATTTACAAATTGAACTTGGCAATGAACAAATTAAACCAGCAAGGCAGCAATAAACACTAAACAGAATTTGCAAATTGAACTTGGCAATGAACAAATTAAACCAGCAAGGCAACAAGGCAGCAATAAACACTAAACAGAATTTGCAAATTGAACTTGGCAAATTGAAAAATTAAACCAGCAAGGCAGCAAGGCAGCAATAAACACTAAACAGAATTTGCAAATTGAACTTGGCAAATGGCAATGAACAAATTAAACCAGCAAGGCAGCAATAAACACTAAACAGAATTTGCAAATTGAACTTGGCAATGAACAAATTAAACCAGCAAGGCAGCAATAAACACTAAACAGAATTTGCAAATTGAACTTGGCAATGAACAAATTAAACCAGCAAGGCAGCAATAAACACTAAACAGAATTTGCAAATTGAACTTGGCAAATGGCAATGAACAAATTAAACCAGCAAGGCAGCAAGGCAGCAATAAACACTAAACAGAATTTGCAAATTGAACTTGGCAAATTAAAAAATTAAACCAGCAAGGCAGCAAGGCAGCAATAAACACTAAACAGAATTTGCAAATTGAACTTGGCAAATTAAAAAATTGAACTTGCCAAATTAAACCCTAAACAGAACAAAAGTTGATAATCTCAAATTAAACCAGCAATGAACCAAACAAGCAATGAACCCAGAAACCAGAATTTTCAAATTGAACAAAGTCACAAACTGAACAAACTGAACATTGAACAATAACCATTAACCAGCAAGCACCAAGCAGCAATACCAACAACAAGGCAAGAATGCATCAGTAAAGTTTACCTGAATAGATGGCTCGGGCTCCATATGCACCTGAATCGGTGGCTGGGTGGGAGGCTTTCTGGGTGCAGGCGGCGAGGTCGGAGGTGGTGAGGTGACCCTACAGAACCCAGAAACGCTGCTGGGTGGAGGCTTTCTGGGTGGAGGCGGTGACGTCGGAGGTGGTGAGGTCGGAGGTCCTGTAGGTGGGTGGGTGACTGGGTCTTCGTGTTCGCGGTGGGTGGGTGACTGCTACCTTCGACTTCGAGTATCAAGGAGACAAGGACAATGAGTGAAGAAGGTGGGTGACTGCTGGCCGTTTGGGTGCGTGGGTGCGTGGGTGGTGGCTCCGATCTGGGGTTTGGGCGGCGGGGTTAGGTTTCCATGGAGGGAGCCGGGGAAGGGAGGGACTCGCGCAGCTGTGCCTGACTGCCTGTAAGTGTAACGCGTTTGGGGGGGGGGGTGGGGGTATGGGGGGTAGGGTTGGGGTAGTTTTAATTTTAGGGTTTTCTGAAGAACCGGTTCGGTTCGGTTCGGTTCGGTTAGGGTTTTGGTGGCAAGAACCGAAAACCGAACCGAACCGCAAAAAAACCACAAAACATCATTTTTTCGGTTTTTTCGGTTTTTGGTTAATTCGGTTTTCGATTTTTTCGGTTCGGTCCATCGGTTTAGTTCGGTTCGGATCGGTTTTGAACACCCCTATAACACATAACTTGATTGTTATACCTATAATTCGGCCGTTATAATCTGGTTCATTCCGTATTATTTAATAACTACCACCTATTACTCGAAAAACAAGTTTTTCTCAATTACCTATAACTCGACCAATGAAACCTATACCTCAGTTCAAGTTAAAACTCGGCCCATAATTCAAAAACATAATAAGTTGATAATACGTAGTAGAGCGATATGATGACTCCATCACACGTCATCAACTCAATGAAATAGGTAACCACATTGTGGTTCTCACAACAATTGTATCTTATGATTTGCTAATCGAGCATATTCAAAATGCTTAGTCTCTATTTAGTCTATATAAGATAACATTAGTTTAAGGTAAAGGACATCTAAAAATTTAATACTCACTTAAATCACTCTCACTCTATCTTCTTCGAATTATTATTGGCTTGAGTATCGAAATACCTTTTACAAATACCCACCCCGTCTAATGTTTTTCGGAAATCCAGCATATAACTCATCCGTAAAGAAATTAGGACATTTCTCCTTTTGCAACGAACTATACCTCGGATAAACTTCTTAACAACAAGAACACCTAAAAATTATTCCTTTAAAATCAATTATGATTTTAATCTAACTAGAATTATTATTCCTTTACTTAAATACCACAATTCTATTATTATTTTTAATTTTTTTTAGATATACATTAAAATTAATTATCAAAATCAGTTATTAATGTAAAATACACATTAAAATATAAAATACATATTAAAAATAAGTTAAATTACATATATACACATTCCTACACAAATACAAAAAGACTAATTTTAATAACTAATTTTAGTATATAAATAATATTTTTTATTATTTTATTCAAATAAATACCACATTTATATTATACACGCAGTTTTTTTAAATTTTGTAAAATATGACTTATGTTCTTTTTTAAAATAATATGTCTTGGCAAGACCCTATTCCTTAGAATAAGAATAGGGAATAAAAAATATAACAAGATTAAAATTAACCATTAAAATTAATTATTAACATTTATATATAAATAATTAATTTTATAGTAATAATTTAATTTTGGTATATAATTGGAATAATTTATTCATTTTTGTTTGCGTCTTTTGCGATATTTAAAGGAAAAGCATACGCGAACAAATGTATAATGGGGACGGCAACTGGCGTTGGCAACCTCTTGGTTTTAGCGATATTGATTGCCACCGCAATGGCGGATTCTGCGGCGGTTCACATAGTGTACACGGAGCAGCCCCACGGTGAGGAACCTGAGGCCTTCCACATCCGAACCCTCTCCGCCGTCCTCGGCAGGTACCAACCTCAATTCGTGATTTTGACGAACCCTGTTTGTGTCAAATTGAAGAATCAAAATTGGTTGTGTAAATTGGGAAATTTTGATTTGGTGCAGTGAGGAGGCTGCAAAGGACGCTTTGTTATATAGTTACAAGTCAGCTGCTAGTGGCTTTTCTGCTAAGCTTACTCCTTCTCAAGTTGCTCAACTTTCAAGTATGCCTCTTTTTTAATTGTATTATCATTAGTCTTTTATATTCTTAATTGTTTCTGTTTGATATATATATCTTTGCATGTGTCTAATTTGATTTTAGTTTTTAAAAAATTAATGTATGAAGTTTGTTAGAATGGATTTTTTTGGAACTGAGACTGTGAGATGGCTTCAGCTTTAGGGTTTAGGGTGGAATTTTTTCACTTTTTTTAACTTCATAACCAAACACACCCTTAGGTAGTGTTTATGATATGTCTAGGAATAGAAATACATAAACTAGAAGAATAGAAATCTAGTTTGAGGAGGAGGAAGACAAAGACGAAGATACTAAAAAGATTTTCTCCCATATATAATTAGAGCAATGCTAGAGGGCTATTAGACAAAGACGAAGAATGTTGTTAGATTACTAGACTTAAAAAACTAGACTAAAAAAATTAAGTTGATGGCTAAGTGATGGCCAAGACTCCTAGTATTTCTCATATAATTATATAAAAATTATGTACATTTTAAAAACTAGGATGAGACATTATTTCTGTCTCATTATGTGTGGCACTTCACTCGGCTTTCTGCTGGTCAGAATTCTTCAGAGTGAACTCTTTTCGGTTGATTGGCTCTCAATGAAAGTACCTATACAATGAACTACGAAACACAGAAGCGAGCTATTATCGCAATGAAAGATATAATGAGCTACAACGCACAGCAGCGAGCTATTATAAACGAGAGAGTCAAAGATTTTATAAGGCTCTTTTTCCTCAGATATAGGATTCTTTTTCAAATATTGGTTCCTTGAGAGCCTATCACTTTTATCATCATCCTCATCATGGTCATCACAATGATTCAACTCTGTTAATACAGTGAACAACATCGGATATGGGTCTAGGAAAATTGACTCCTTGTGATTAGGGTACCACCAGGATCAAGCTGCATATAGTTAAGAGTTGAACATTTTTTAATAATATAAATCAAAGTTCATATGAAATGTGAAGACATACCAATGCTTGAAGTTGAGTATTGAGATTACTCTTGTAATTTGGAAAGAAATATGGACTATACATTAAGGATATTGTAGATTGAATATTTGCATATCTAATCTGAAAGGGTTTTCATGAGTATCTAATGTTGCATCAATCATCACATGTATCTGTATAATTCCTTCTACTTGATTTTTCCTAGTATGTTTGATTGTTCTAGTTCGGTTTAATTATTAATATATATATTTTAAATATACAGAGCAACCGGGTGTTCTTCAAATTGTTCCTAGCAGGAGACTTCAGCTCCATGGTGGACCCAACATGGATGAATAAATAAATAAGGAATTTCTGGATGTAAACAATCATACCTCACAATCTAGTATAAACTATTATGACTCAGCTATGTTATGAAATTAAGATTTTAGAATATGAATGAATATATGTATGTATAATAAATATATAGTTGTCAATTACTCTGATGAATGCCTATGATTGTGTGACATGTTTCAATATCCAAATGGCACCAACATGCCCCTTGTGAGCTCACTAATGATCTGGCAAAGCATTGAGGGATTAATTATATTTGAAGTCTACTCTACATAAGAAAAGAAGGTCCCAGTTAAAAAAAAAAGGGTTTGAAAAAAGAACACTTTATATATAACTGTTTCATAGTTTCTTGATTTGGTATTTGGTGTGTAAAACTAGTGCTTCATCAAACACCTCTTAAAAGGGTGGTTTCACTGCCTAGAGTGATTAGCTATTCATCAATCATAATGAGCTTTGATTGAAACCAACTCAAGTTCTTATGTTGTTTGTTTCGGGTGAAAAGAAAGGTGCAATTTATGTTTAGGAATGATTTCATGTGTAGTTTTATGCTTGGATTTCATTCATAAGATAAAAAAGTCTCCTCTGTTTATTTACTAAACACATCCTTAGAGTGAAGATGTACAAACTAATTAACACTTAAAACTTTCGTCTAGACTGTTGATCATGTGAATTGATTCTACCATGTGAATATTTCACATGATTTCCTAATATGAGATCTTTCTATGGCATGTGATGAAATATAATTAATTATGAAATACACACAATTAAATCATGTGGAGTTTTACCGGAGATGATTCACACCTGACACCACATTGTTCCTGCTTTATTAACAAAGCATGAAGACCTTTAAAGTTTGAATTGAAATCTAGCACATAGTTATTGGATAGTAATTCCAAGTTAAAGTTAGCATGTAGCTTTCTATGAGAGGATTGCATAACATTTGTACTCTTTACATCAAAGAATGATTAGTCTTATCTTATGAACAGTTAAAATGTGTGATGTAGGGTAGATTCAAATACCTTAGGGGAGCAGTGGAATGTTTGCTAGATTTCAAATCATAATGATTGTAATAAGTACAATGTATTTGTTTTTGGTCTCAATATACATAAATACACGATAAGTGATTTTTTTTTTTTTGGTGACTACGATAAGTGATTTTTTATATACATATAATATTTTTTGTTTTATTTTATATTAATGTTCCCTGTGATTAGCAGCACCACATTGACACGTATATATATGAAGAAGGTTCTTTTGTTAATTAGCACATTTAAAAGAAGAAAGCATAGGGTTCATGAATGTCAGAGATTATATACCTTATCCCAACATTATGATCCAAAATGTTCCCTTTCTGTTTACACAAGCATTGACAAATAAACAAACGTGCTTGATATAATTTTGCAATGTATTTTTAAGTGTCACATAACATGGTTTCCTTTGAAGAAGCAGGGACCAAGTACCATGAACCCTCACAAACTAGTGTATGTGTTAGTGCCACGTATATTGAGCTGGAATTAGGATAATGAACCGAAACCCCATTTGAAAAGTGTTCAAATCCATTGAATATGGAAAGTTAGAGAGGAATAATCCAGAGTGGCCTTATTATTAGATGGAAAGGTGTTTGTGAAAATGCCTGTGTGAGAGTGAGAGAGTAAATGGGGGAGGGAAATTAAGATTTAAGAATCATGTGGAAGCATGTGGCATTTGGGTTGGAGAACATGCCCAAAGCAACAACACTTAGGTACACCTGTCACTCTCCCATTCCCTTGGAAGCCTCCTTGGAAATTGTGCCATGTGGTCCCCACAAACCCCCTTCCCTTCCCCTAATCCAATCCTTTATAATTAGGCCTCAATCTTAATGCTGCTACACAAACATACACAGCCTTATAAATCTAAATCCTCTCTCTCATTCTTGGTGTCTATTTTTTTGAAAACTAACCTATAATGGGAGTTTCTTCACATCCTTTTTCTTCTCTTGTTTCCCTCTCTTTGAATGATCTTGAAGTACTCAATGATCCATCATATTTGTGGAGCAAGGTGAGTGTCAAGGGTAGGAGGCCAAGAACAAGAACAAGAAGGGTTTTGATGAAGAGGATTGGTGGTTCTAGAAGATCAAGAGGAAGAGGAACCAAATCCAATAATGGGATTCAGAGCAGGGTGAGAACATTGAAGAATCTTATACCAAACAGTGACAATAACATGGGTTTGGATGGACTCTTTAGAGAGACAGCAAATTATATATTGTCTTTGCAAAATAGAGTGAGAGTCATGCAGGTCATGGTTAAGGTTTTAACAGGTTCTGGTGGTGATGATGAGTGATGAATTGATTTTTG
This sequence comes from Arachis hypogaea, assembly GCF_003086295.3. Lineage (NCBI taxonomy): Eukaryota > Viridiplantae > Streptophyta > Magnoliopsida > Fabales > Fabaceae > Arachis > Arachis hypogaea. The sequence continues at coordinate 148,799,082 of NC_092054.1, read as the reverse complement.
TTCTTCAGATTGTAAAGACTAATTAAGTAATTATGGTTCATAGTTATAGAAATTCTATGTTTATTTTTAATGTCATTCTTTGAGTTTTTTAGATCAGTTTTCATGATCATTTTAATGTCTCTAAAGGTGATGAACCAGTATTACTGGTTTTGTTACAATTCTTTGTCCTTTTTTAATATATAATTTTACTTCTCTTAATCAATCCCTCATTTGGGGGATTATTCATTTTTACATAATAGTAATCTTAATAGGTTCCAATCCATATGACTACATGGTAACTAATGAGAGAAAATGAAGTTAAACAAATTTTTAGAAACTAAAATATGGTTAATGTTGTTTGTAAGAAACTATATTGCATCTTATTCAGATGTGAGTTTGATTTTTACTATTAATGTGAAGTCAATTTTATAAATATTCAAAACTTTAGAAATATATAACTTTGTTCTAAAATATAAAAAGAATTTAATTTTAGTGCACGTAAAATAATTTTACATATGCATCTAATTACGTCAGGAAAAATATTTGTCATCTAAATAAACAAATATGATTGAACGACTTTATGAAATAGTTTATAGTGTTCGTGCATCAAAATTAAACTCGTTAGAAACTCAAATAATTCTTACAAAAGATGGACCATGATGTTTACCTATTCAACTAAGTATTTATTGCGTGTAAAGAAGAGGGCAACATCCTATAAGGTGAAGGAAAATGAAGGAGAAGGAGATAATGGTTTAAACATATGCTTTCCATCCACATGATCTGATTTTTTTTTTTTTTTTTCTGTTTTCTTATAATCTAATTCTTCTGCTCTTCATTATTATCCAATATTGAGGCATAGAGTTGAAGCCATTTTGTTAGTTCAATTGGAAGGAACCGTTGAAGCTGTAGTCATGATTATCCTTTAAAACCTTGCCAAGGTGGTTATTCTCATCCATTTGGCAAAGACATGTTCAAATCTAGCTGTAGTCTGGTCTTCATGGTTGACATCATATGGTGCAGGACACCAACCATGTGCTTGTTGGTGCTGGAACCACCGATATCATACATTTCGATTATTTTCTGTAGTCTTTCACATTCATATCTTAATCTTATTAGAAATTTGACTAGTTTCTTTTGAAAAAACTGTAATTATTCTTTTAATAAAGTATGAGAGACAAAGACAATAGAAGGTTGAAAAGTCTAAAATTATTTTATTTTGTATTTTTTAACTATTGTTAGAATAATTGAATATTAATTTTAGATATAATAAATATATAATTATAGATGTCAAATTAAACAAAATAAGTTTAACTTTTTTTTTTAAATTTAATTTTGACTATTCAAATTTAATATCTGATCTGTTATAATTCGGTTGTAATATAAATTGGATATTGATCTTTTAGAATAATAACTTCATTCTTCAGTTACAATTCTTGACTATAATTATTACTAAAATTGTAATTGATCAACAATTACAATCTTGAGTCACTTACATAAAAGTGTCATATTTGCATAGGAGAGATATGCTTTGGAATGCGATCTTAATTCTTATTAAAAAATATAAAATATTTATTTGAGCATTGAAATATTTTTTTGTAGGTATCTACTTTCTATGTTTTTTGATGATTGAGTTATACTCACTACCCTTCAAAAAAAAAAATTACAACATTACAAGTGACAAGCTATATCTTAAAAGTTTATCTACTCAAAAAATATATAAGACCATTCGAAAAACGATGAATTTAATTATTCCTCAACGAATTTAATTTCAATTTTATACATTTATATTATGTATAAACACATAATTTTGAAGTGATAATAAGCATCTTTAAATTTTTGCATTTACTTGCATTAGCAGAAGTGGGTGTATATTGACAGCTCATCAGAACTGAGAACTGAGAACTAAGAAGAAACAAAAACGTAACATAATAATTATCCTTACTCTGTTACCATCAAAATTTACTTGTTGATGCTATATAGATACGTTCTTTCTCTAGCAATGATACCTTTAATTTTTAGCGTACAAAAAGAAATTGGGATGTAGACATAACAACCACTAAACTTGAATCATGCATTAAAATCAAATCCCATCGTACCTTTATTAACTTGTGTATTATGTAATTTTCATCATCTTATCTTGTACTCCAAACTTTTCTAAAAGTACCATCAAATCATCAATACAAAACAATATTAATTGGTATTTATAACTATTCTATATAGAAATATCACTTTTTTTTTACCTAAGTTGTAAGTAGAGAAATTATAATTCAACATATCTGCTCATAATTCATAAACATATATAAGTTTCAAGTTTCAACCATTAGATGAGACATAAGAGCATTATTTAAAACAAATTCTATGATGATGTTGTATTGTAATAATATCTCATTTGGAAAATACTATAGAAACAGATCCCAAAATATTATTTAAAAAAAATTAAAACCATTATCAGGTTTCTTAACTCAATCCAACAGTATCTCAATATAATAGTCATTATTCTTGCTTTGCTCAAAGGACTCTATCTCAATCCGTACAACAATGGTGGACCAACTTGTAATTCATTAGTCATGTCGTCTATTGTAGAAATAGAAATACATAGCTGTCTACATACAGTGCATTAAAAAGAAAAAGAAAAGGATGAAAAAAAAAAAAGAGAATAATGATATCTGTGCAAGATCCTGATAATGATGATCAAGTTAGAAGACAATAGTGCAACTTTATCCAAAGTATTTTATATTTGAGGATATATTAGCTTTAGCAATTGGATGAGCATGTGTGCCTCGTGTCTTTCAATGTGTGATGCAAATGTTTCATTGTTCTTCTCAAAATGTGAGTATGTGGGTAATTATGCCATCAAAGAAATTGTATTCTAAAATTAATTATTAATATAAAATATATATTAAAATAAATTAAATAATATATATAAATAAATAATAATTAATTTTATTAATTAATTTTAATATATATAAAATATTTTTGATAAAAATTTTCAACTCATTTATAAAATGAATCATGATATTTACAATAAAAATCTGTTACTAAATAAATTATTTATGTAGAATAATATTAAAATATAATATATATATATATATATATATATATATTAAAATTATATAAAATAATGTATATAAATATATACTAAATAATTTAATAATTATATATTTATATAAATTTTTTGTTTTTATTTATGGGTGTTTTTCATTTGATTTTAAAGGGTACATTCGTACATGTCAATAATTTCATTTAGACCAGAAATCCACATAATCACTATTCCACGAGTGTCTTGTTGACTTATTGTAAGGTTGCACTACTTATGTCTTATGGACTTGACTTATTCTATCTTTCTATTACTATATCGTTTTAATTCAACTTTTTATTTGATATTATCAACAAATGTAAAATTAATTTAAATAATAAGTATTTATTATCATTCTAAGTAAGGGATTTTGAATTTTTTTTTTTGTGTTTAAACAAAAGAGAATGCCAAAGCAAACACCTATCTTAAATCAGAACGGATGATTTGTTGGAGAACATTATTAAATTCTGACCAAATCACATGATTAAAATTACTTCTTACTCTATATCTAGCCATTTAATCCGCCGTTTTATTTGCTTCTCTAGTTATCCAATCGACTTGAACATACCAAGATCATGATAAAAGCTTCTAAATTTTGTGAACTAAATCAACAACTTTAGACGTGTACTCACCACCAAAGTCATGCAAAAGGTGTAGAACGTCTAGACAATCCGTTTCACACACAATGTTTCTCAAATCGCAATTCCAGGCTAAGACAAGCACCTTCCAGATTGCAAAAAACTCACATCTAGTGATAGACTAGGGAGGAGAACTACCAGAACAGTTCGAGATCCAACTCCCATTATAGTCTCTAATAATACAGCTAAAACCAGCTAAACTCAAATTAGGGAATAAACTTGCATCAAAATTAACTTTAAAGCTATTACCTATAGGGAGTTTTCAGCACTAGCGATTCTTGAAGGTGTTGAATGAAGAACACCGGTGCATATAAAGTCTTAGGTTCATAACAATGCTTCTAATAAGGGCAACCACCTTGTGATCCGTCCAAAGATTCCCAATATTGAGAACATCATTACACTTATGTCTCCACAACTACCACACTCTGACCCCAAAAAATACCTCATTACCAGGCACGACTTTTCTAAACCAAGCCTTAACGGAGGTGCCTTCAAACGAGTCAATAAAGTGAGGGTCTAACATATGCCAAAGACTCTTGGATTTAACACAGTCTCGCAGGCAATGTTCAATTATCTCCTGAGCCGTATTGCATCTCTGGCACAAATTCGAACTTACTAAGAAGCGCCAAATTAGCACAGTATGTATCTCTTACACCCAAATCATCCGCCTTTTTGGGAGTAATAGCTACTTCTCACTTAACCAATGGCAACCCTCTCCCATTATTATGGCCTTTCCATAAGAACCGTCGCATCAGTGAATCAATCTTTTCACATGCATACTTTGAAAGGAGAGTAACCTGCATATTGTAGACCGTAATAGAAGCCATTACCGACTTAACCAAACAAAGTCTTCCTACCTTATTCAGCAGACATCCCTTCCAACTAGAAAGCTTGTTCTGAATTTTCTCAATGACTTATTGAGCCGTCCTCTTGGAAGACCTTTCATGCCCAGTACCTTCTCAAGTCTTGACAAAAACGAATGCTAGAGACTACCGAGAGTATCTCCTTCCTTCTCACAGAAATATTCTTTGAACATTGAGCCCTAGACTTACTAAGAATCAGTCGCATGCCTGATGCTTTGGAGAATAAGTCCATGCATTTCATAACCTCCTCTACCTGAGCTTTTGTAGCTTTACAGAACAACAGTAGATCATCAGCAAACATCAAATGAAATATTTTCGGGCCATATCTAAAAATTGACACAGAATCCACGATCCTTGAGAAACTCGATGGACAATAAAACAAGCAAGACACTCCATACAAAGCTCAAAAGGATAAGGGGATATAGGATCCCCTTGTCTCAAATCCCTCTGGGAGTTAAAGCTCTGGAGTTTATCACCGTTCCACAAAATAGACAAAGAAGACGACATCACACAAGCCATAATAAGATGAATAGTAGCCTTCGAAAAGCCAAACTGAACCAAAGAAGCTTCAAGAAATCTCCAGTTCACCCTATCATACGTCTTCTCCAAATCAATCTTAAAGGCCATAGTTGTAACACCCTACCACACAAAGCTTTACGCTTAAGCCGTAAAATAGAGGTGGTGTGGTATTACGACCTCTAAAATAAAATATATGCATAATAGTATCTGAAAGAGAGTAATATACGAGGAGTCTTGAAAAGCAGGTAAAACAAATTCGCAAAATAAAAAGCACAACGCTCAGGAAACGAGATTACTTGCGTGCTAAGAAACCTTAAAGATCATAGGTGTAACTAAATAAAAGAGAGAATAAAGAGACAAGGATACAGAATAACTAGCTCCTAACTCAGCCTGTGAAGCCAAGGCTGGCCGGAGAATATTTACATACATATATACATATCCCCAAAATTTCCAAGAAACAAGATAAAACCTTAGCTCTCCTTAAACCTCTAAGAGGGACAAAATAAACAAGTTTCTTGGAGAGAAAGCTAAATACATATATACATAAGCTACATAACAAAAGAACCCAGAACCGCTCCGCTTCAGGAATCCAGATGCCTAGCGAGGTGCCTCTCGACCTGCATCTGAAAACAACAACACAGTATGGCTCCGATTCTCAGCATGGTAAAGGTGCCACACACATAATATGTAAGGTCTTGGGAATGCCTGAGGTAATCCTAGAACGCCAACACTCAGTTTTAAAACTTAGATTCTAAACAGAAGCCATAAAAAAGGTAGGTGTTATAAGAAATTCTAAACTTACTTACTTAAACCAAATTTTATCACCAAACCGGTCCACCTTTCCTCCTCTCCTCCATCACCAATGATTTAGCAGCGACAGACAACTAAATAATTTCAAGCACAAGTAGAAAACAAGTAGTGTATGTAGAAAATATAACAATTAGCATAATATATATTCAGTTAGACAATCCCAAGTAATGCATAGTAGACAAAACAAACAGAATGCACATGATATATGCCTGTCCTATGCCTGATGAGACTCATCTGTCGGTTATCCAGCCAACCTAACAAGTTCGAAACCCTTAGATTGTCTCTTGTCGCGCATCCCCATGAGTCTATGCATAGTTTTTCTCATTTCATTCATAATTCATACATTCATTCATTCATATATAACTTACTCAATGGGAGATATCCATTCCCGAGAATTTATATGTGTCCAGTCACCCTTACGACGTAGGGTCAACAGAGTATCGAGTTTCAACCTGGAACACGTGGTGGCAAGCCACGATTCTATTACCTAAGGAAACTTGTATCTCAGATATCATTAAATTCATAAGCCGCATAATATTCATAACTATTCATATTCATTATATAATCATACATCATAGCCATGGTATCATAACTTCTTTTAACCTTCACATCATTCTCTTATAATTCATCATGTTTACCCATTTTCTTCATCCCCAAGTCACCTTAATTTCCTAGCTTCAACTAACTACTAGGCTTAGTATATATTTTATAACTAAAATGATGAGAATGGAGGTTTAGAAATCTGAAATTTGATTTAAAAACACAAAATCCAGTTTTGCAGAAAACAGGGGCCACGCGTACGCGTAGGTATGCGTTTAGGCCAAGACGCGTACGCATCCCCTGATTACATGTACACATATGCGCCAGGCAGTAGCGCATGGTCGCGCATGAGGATCTTGCGTACGCATGAACCTCAAGTCACGCATACGCATAGGCTCGTTCGCGCACGAATGCGCAAGAGGCAGTAGCTACTTATGCGAATAAAGGTTATGCGTACATGAAAGTCTCATGTCACGCGTACGCGTGGGCGTACGTTTTTCCAAAAAATTTACCAAGTCTGAAATCTGTAGATTTGCCATTTTAAACCTCAAACTTCCGACGCGTATAACTTTTCCATTTTAAATCATTTTTCCTCCGTTCTTTAAACGGCGTAAACTTCACGAACTCAATTTTCATAAAAAATAAGTTTGAAATCATTTGGAGGTCTGGAAGCCAAGTTATGAGTCACTAAATTTTGTCCAAAAACCAACTTTCACAAAAACCTCAAAACCTCATTTTCTCTTTAAAACTCTTTCCGACCCAACTCATCATATCTATAATCATCAATATAACACACTTTTGACAATATCACAATAATCTCTACAATACTATCATTTCTCAATTCAATAACATCTCACTTCAACCTAAACTTCACAAGTTTATCGACAAACATCAACATACCAACTTATATATATACATATTGCCAGGGTCACAAGTTCTTTAAACATCATCACATCATCATTCATCATTCCAATACCAACAAAACTAAGTGAACACTATACATGCTCAAACCATATCATTATTACTAAACATCCAATACACATAATCATTCCAGCTTATCCTATGGTTCTCTAGCCTAAGTTTTCACACGACATTATATATTATATACGCGAAACCTAAACCATACCTTGGCCGATTTTCGTGTATACCCCGAGACACCACCAAGGCACCCAAAGCAACCTTCAAGGTTCAAAATCTTCAAGGCAAGGCTTCCCAAACTCCACCAAGCATCCAATGTGCTCAATCAACTACAATATACACTTATACAAGCCTAATTCACATAGTTCACACCCAAATTCAATATCCAAATCCACATAAGCTAGAATTTGAAAAATTTTGAGAGTTCTCACCTTATATATGTCTTGATTAAACAAGAACCCACAAGCTCCTCAAGCTAGTTTGAGCCTAAACATCAAGACACCGAATTTCAATAACCAAAACGCCAAAATTTCAAAATTTTAAGAGACTGAGAGGCTGGGATAAGTGGTATGACTTATCTATGAAATTGATTTGATAGAATTGTAGAGCTCGACGCACTGGACGCATAGTCACAAATGGTGCGGCGATTGGAGTTTGGATGAAGAAGTTATGGTAGTTTGTTGTGGAGGTTAGGGTTTTGAATGCTCTCCTCTTCCCCTTCCAACAATGGCAGCGTGGATGAAAAGAGAAGGGGAAAGGAAGCTATGTCTTCTTTAAGTGATGGGTCCGGTTGGACTCATAGGCCCAATTTGGGCCCAATCTGACCGATTCGGTCCATTCGACCTAATCTTGGGTCAAATTCTTTGAAATTAGTGTCAAAATTTTCGTTTTAAAGAGCTTTATCCTATTTTAATATAAGATTTTCATTTCTAATCTTCCTTATTAAAATTTAATTTATTGACTAATTATTTACTAATTTAGCAAAGTTTACAATAGTCCCTTTCCTAGACTTAGTGTTCTTCATGAAACTCATAATTTTCTGCACAATAATGTTCTCGATAGTACCTCTTCTCGGGATAAAACCACCCTGAAGTGGGCCAATGATCTCCGAAAGAAAGGGTCTAACCCTGCTCACCAGCACTTTCGTAATGATTTTGTAAAGAACATTACATAAACTGATGGGGTGAAAATCTCTTAAGGAAGTAGGAAATTTAACTTTAGAAATCAGAATAATATATGTCTCGAAAATTACAACATTTAGAATCTCTCCCTCAAAGGCTCTCTTGACTAAATTCCACACATCATAGCTCAAAGAGTTCCAAAACTCCTTATAAAAAAGAGTTTGAAAACCATCTGGTTTTGAAACTTTAAAAGAATTCATGGTCTTACAATTCTTTTCACTTCTTCCAACCTCACCGATTCAACTAACCTTTGACAGGCCTCATTATTAAGGGAAGGACTAGAGAATTCTTTCATAGAATTTATATCAATATTCTCTCTTGTCGAAAAGAGCTTTTGGAAGAAGGAGTTCGTTTTTTTCTCTAACTTTTACTGCTCTGTAGCTCAAGTTCCGTCTTCCAGAAATAGTCCATGAATCTTGTTCTGCTTTTGCCTGATGATTGTTTGCAAGTGAAAAAATTTAATGTTTCTGTCACTACATCGAACCCACTGCTCTCTCGATTTTTATTACTACATAAGCTCTTCTTGGAGAAGGATAGTATTTTGCTCATCATGAATACCTTGTTCTTTCACCCTGAACTTCGGATCCTCCATACTCTCAAGAAAAATCTGAACATCATTCAATTGCCTCTCCAACTTTTTTTTTAACAAACACATTACCAAAGATTTTCTTATTGAAAAGAGGAGCATCCTTGTGCACCTCGATCAAACTTCTAACAACATCAGAGGTCCCTTTATTCCCAGTTGCACGAACAACATTGCTAAAAAGCGGATGAGTCATCCAAGCAGCTTGAAATCTAAATGGTCTCAAACCCCTCTTGGCTTTTATAGTCGGTGTACATTTGACGAGCAAAGAACAGTGATTAGAATGAAGACGGGTCAAAACCTCATTATAAGTCTCAGGAAATAACAATCGCCACTCCTGATTAACAACAGCTCTATCCAATTTTTTCGCAATCTGCAAACCCCCTCTAACCCTTCTGTACCAAGCAAAACTTCTTTCAATAGCCCCATATCAAACAAACGATAATTTGCTAGAGTCTCCACAAAAACTTCTGCCCTAGCTTGACTGAAAACACCCCCTCTAACCTCACTCTACATTAAAATCTCATTAAAGTCCCTTATTACAATCCAGGGACCTGAATCATATTTAAAATCCTGAACAAATTATTTCATAGACCCATTCGCCTATGAACATGTGGATTAGCATATATAGCACTATAATAACTAGAAATATTGTCCACAGATATTTCAAAATTAATACATTGTTCAACCATATCTACTATTCTAACAGTTTGCATAAAATTAGAGCACAACACTCAAATTAAAGAGATTTTGAATTTAAATTTTAGAGATAATAATTTTTTTTTGAATATATTAAATATTTTTTCTTTAAAAAATTATATTCCAAATTTTTCATAATCTCTTTTAATTTTTTAATTTATTTGTATTACAAATTTTATTTAGATATATTAAATTATCAATAGTTTCAAAAATAAAAAGTCAATTATTATAAAAAAAAGTATTAATTTTTTAATTTAAAAAGGTACGTACATTTTTTTTTCATTTGGTATTTAAGAAATTCTTAACATATTATTTTATTACTTTAGTAAAATAATATCCTAATGTAATTTTATTTTTTTGAAAAAAAATACAGTTTCGGTATTATTTAACCCATGTTCTCATTTATATACTAACCAAAAGAAAATTATTTCATCAATATGACTATAAAAAAAATGAAAAGACCATTATAATTTTCAATAATAATCCTTCAAAAAAAAAGGGGACAAACAAATCCAAAACATGAATAATTATAGCCTTGACAATTGTTGCACTGAAATTAAAAAGAAAAATAAATGGTGGCCATTTGAAGGCTAATATAGCATAGCACCAACAACACACCACAAACAAGAAAATCTTGCATTTGTGTGAAACACAGTTCACAGAGAAAGAGAGATAGAAGGAAAGAAAGAGAAGAGAAAAGAGAACCAAAAAAAGAGAGAGAAAAGAGGGTAAAGTTACAATCTTTATCTGTTTTGATCACACCCCATTAGAGTTTTTTCTTTCATTTTTTCTTCTGAGATGCAGAAGCATAATAATCCTGCAGCAAAACCATGTTCGAAAGGCAGTAACACTGTGCTGCCACATCAAACCCCAAGATTAAGGGACCACTACCTCCTTGGGAAGAAGCTTGGTCAGGGGCAATTTGGTACAACATATCTCTGCACACAGAAATCCACAGGGAAGCTCTATGCCTGCAAATCAATCCCAAAGAGGAAGCTTCTTTGCCAAGAAGACTATGAAGATGTGTGGAGGGAGATTCAGATCATGCACCATTTGTCAGAGCATCCAAATGTGGTGCAGATTCAAGGGACCTATGAGGATTCTGTGTTTGTGCACATTGTCATGGAGCTTTGTGCAGGGGGTGAGCTCTTTGATAGGATCATACAGAAGGGGCATTACAGTGAGAGAGAGGCTGTGAAGTTGATAAAGACCATTGTTGGTGTTGTTGAGGCTTGTCACTCTCTTGGTGTCATGCATAGGGACCTCAAGCCTGAGAATTTTCTCTTTGATACGCCTAATGAAGATGCTAAGATGAAGGCCACTGATTTTGGCCTCTCTGTCTTCTACAAGCCAGGTTGGTTTGTGAGTTCTTTCTTACAGCCCACCAAATGTTTGTTTTAATGATTGTGTGATTGGAAGATTCGATCTTTATTGTTTATTGTTTGGAAATGAATTGTGGGAGATTGTTTTTTATTCTGTTGCATGTTATCATTGCTTTATTATTCTGTGTTCTACAAGCGAGGTTCGTTCATTCATGATTCTAAATTATTGTGAGACTGAAAGATTCAGTCTTTGTTGGTTGTTATTGGAAATGAATTGTGGAATTGTTTTGGTTTATTACTCTGTGTTCTGCTAGCCAGGTTCATTCATGAGAGAATTGTGACGTGTGTGACATTCCCATGCTTTCTATGATCATTGTGAGATTGAAAGATTCAATATGTATAGTTGTTACCTGTTATTGTAATTGATTTCACAATATTGATGATCGTTCCTTTGTGTCAAAATCATGGAATGCTATAGTCTTTCATTTGCTTTTTTTTTTTTTTTTCTGGATTTAGTGTGGTCTTAATTCCTTAAACCTAGCTAACTGATGTATTCATAGGGTGGGACTGATTGTATTGTCCACAAGGAGCATGAATTTTTAAATATCATCAATGTTCTTCATCACAAAGCATCTATGTGTTTTTTTCTCATTTGGAACATGGATTTTTCCTCGTATGACCTATCATTAGATTTTATTTGTTTTATTTCTCTCTGCAGGACAGTCTTTCCACGATGTAGTTGGAAGTCCCTATTATGTTGCCCCTGAGGTGTTGTGCAAGCAATATGGACCCGAAGTGGATGTATGGAGTGCTGGTGTTATCCTTTACATCTTATTGAGTGGAGTTCCACCTTTCTGGGCCGGTAATTATCTTAATGTGTATTGTGATTTCTCGTTGAATTGCAACTGTTTAGTGTTTCTTCGCTGTATATTGTAATGTTTAGCCATCTAATTGTTATATTCTTTATTCCTGAGCTGAATGCACTTCTTCTATTATCTGCAGAAACTGAGTCTGGAATTTTCAAACAGATTTTACATGGGGAACTGGATTTTGTATCTGAACCGTGGCCAAGTATCTCAGAAGGTGCTCAAGATTTGGTAAAAAGGATGCTGGATAGGGACGCCAAGAAAAGAATTACGGCTCATGAAGTCTTATGTGAGTTCTTTTGGTATTAGTTGCGACTGTATTTTCATGTTCTGCTGGTGAATGATCTAAACACATATGAATTTGTGTAATCAGGCCATCCTTGGATTGCTGATGAGGAAAATGCACCTGACAAACCTTTGGATTCCGCTGTTTTGACACGACTGAAGCATTTCTCAGCAATGAATAAACTTAAGAAGATGGCACTGCGTGTATGTTGGACATTCACCTTTTCACTTTTCCATTTGATTTCAATATCGATATTGATTTTGTCTAAACTTTATTCTACTAATCTACTGAATGATACAAGTTCATAATGGTTCATGGCTTCAGAGCTGTATGGTAATTTATATCAGTTATTATTTATATTCAAATTTCACATACAAAACTTCCAATATCTATGTGATCTTTATGTGTAGTAATATTTCTGTTTTGTTCCAGCAAGTGATGATGAAATCAGTGATAATTTATTTGGATCATATGTAATTCATAATGATATAAAATTTTATATGCTCTATCCAGTAGATGTTCATTTAGATAAGGTGATCGATCATGTTTAGTTTAACTTTGAAAAGTTCCTTCCAGGTCATAGCTGAAAGACTTTCCGAGGAAGAAATAGGTGGGTTGAAGGAGCTATTTAAAATGATCGACACGGACAACAGTGGGACAATAACATTTGAGGAACTCAAGGATGGTTTGAAAGGTGTTGGCTCCAATCTCATGGAATCTGAAATTAAATCCCTCATGGAAGCGGTATGGAGATATTTCATTATCATAGAAGTGATATTAAGGTTTAATAGTATGTCGCATCGGTTCATAGTTTTTTTCTTTGGCTTTGTGTTGAGTTGGGTGACCATTTTGCTGTCCCTTGTAAATCTTGGCAGGCTGACATAGACAACAGCGGAACAATAGATTACGGCGAATTTCTTGCTGCTACACTGCACTTGAATAAGATGGAAAGAGAGGAGAATTTGGTCGCGGCTTTCGCCTACTTCGATAAAGATGGTAGTGGTTACATTACCATTGATGAGCTTCAACAGGCTTGTAAAGACTTCGGCCTAGGCGAGGTACATCTCGACGAAATGATCCAAGAGATTGATCAAGACAATGTAAGTTTCCAATTACAATTTATGAAGTTAATGGTATCTAGTTCTAAGATTTGTGAAAGCGAAATCCATTCTTGCTCTCTTCTAGGATCGTGTTGGATGCTTCGTTCATGATTTTAGACACCTCTAATTATTTGTACCGAATATCATATCGTATCAGTATCAGTGCTTCATAGATTAAAGTCCTAATTTAGATACTTTATCTTACAATGTGTGGAGTATAATGTGTTGTGATTCAAATTGTGTTGTTGTTGTGATGTTTAGGATGGCAGAATTGATTATGGGGAGTTTGTAGCTATGATGAAAAAGGGTGATCCAGATATGGGGAGGAGCAGAACCCTGAAAGGCAATTTGAACTTCAATATTGCAGATGCATTTGCAGTGAAAGAATAGACTTCTTGAGAATGCTAACTCAACTACTAATAATCTTTTTGTACAGTTAGGAAACATGAATATGGTAGAAGAGAAAAGGGAAAAAAAAAAAAAAAGAAAGAAAAACCTTAGTCAATTTTATAGAGCTACATCATCATCATTATAAATCTGTTCTATGTGTATTTGAACTTTGTTTATTTTCTTCACCCTATGGTTTATTCCATTTGCTTCCCTTTGTTAACATCCGGTGAAATTGAATATATTTCATGAATTTTTAATTTACAATGTTTTTAACAAAGAAAAAGGAAACAATTAGTTGAATGGCATCGCTAAAAAGGCTAAAAAGATTAACTAATAGGTGTTTTCAAAATAGAGTAAATAGCCGTTTCTAACATGAAAGATTCGAAAACCAAACCGACAAAACTGACCATGAAAAATTAAAATTAAAATTATATCCATGTAACATAAGATTCGAAAACCAAACCGACGGACCATGAAAAATTAAAATTAAAATTATATCCATGTAACATAAGTTTCGTTTGACAAAAATGACTAATAATTAATTTTTTATTGATAATTCCATAAATACCCTCTTCTTTCCTCTTCCTTCCTCATCTTCCTTTCATCAATCAAACTCAACCTGAATTTCTTCACATCTTCCACAGCAATGCTTCTAAACAACCCAACATCAAACACCATGTGATATCCACATGATTTGAGAATTGAGGTCCCCAGGCCCATCATGCAGCATAGCAAACCCAGACAGATAAGTCCCCATGCCGAATCCACCACTGCTGCGCCTTTTTAGAATTTTCGCCTCAGCTTCCCTTATCAACTGCCTCACGTTCCCATTTCTTGGATCCTACAAGTACCCCATGCTCGCGCTCAGATCCAACGATCCCATTTGGATGCAATCAATGCCATCAACGGCTGAAATCTCACCAATGTTTTTCACTCCCTCAACGGACTCAACCTGGCACATAATCAACATCTCTTCTTGGTAACTACCAAGGTAACCTTTATCTATGTCGTAACCGGAAGCCCGGACGACGGAGTGAGCCGAGCCACGGATCCCAATGGGAGGGATCTGGCAGAACGACACGATGGAATCGATCATTAGAAACATGATCTCCTGTGAGCCTAAGCCAAGGAATTTCTTAGTCCAAGTGGCGGAGCTCTCAGAAACGCGGAGAATTGCGGCGGTGCCAGTGGCTGCGAAAGCGTGGAGACAGGGGAGCGCGTCGGAGATTCCGCCGTGGCCGTGCTCCATGTTGATGGCGACGAAGTCGTAGCCTACAAGTCGGCGATTTCGGCGAGTGTTGGAGAGAAGGAGAAGAGGAAGAGGCCGTAGAGTGTGTCGTCATTTTGGAGGCGTGACTTGAGATTTTTGGGAAGACAATGCGGCAGTTGTGTTCACAACAAAAAAAAGCTGAGATGGCAGAGGAGACATCGCCGACGTAGGATTTGTGAATACACGGAGTGTCGGATCTGGTGGTGGTGAGGGTTTTGAGGGGTTTGGGTTTGAATGCAGATATGAAGGGATGAGGATTGAATGGGGCTTTGGGTTAGTTTGGGAGAAGAGAGGAGAGGAATGCAGTAGTTGTTGGCAAGATGTAGATGTTTGGAAAAAGTGGGAATAGAGTAGATCTGGTGGAACAATGAATTTACAGTGGAGTAAATAATGGTTATAGAAGGAAGATGAAGAAGGAAGAGGAAAGGAGGAGGGTATTTATGGAATTACCAACAAAAATTTAACTGCAATTGGTCACGGGACAATCCTCTTTTTTAGCTTCCGTTTCGACTGAGACCAAGCTAAGTAGTTTCTTCCATCCAACTTCACAGTAGTGATCATCAAACTGGAGTGGTCACTCAGCCTGCTTCTCCGGAAGAACGAATGTTTTCGGTAGTAATAGTAAGAAAAAGCGCTAGGAGAAGGCCTTTCGATTTGAGTATTAGAAATAGAATGCGCTTCGGACTCTTCCTTCTTTCCTGGACTGAATTCAACGGCTTATGGCTGCCATGTGCCAAAATTGATACTTGAAGGCCTTGCATTGAATTGGACTTGGTCTACTAATCATCCATCCAGCTTCTGCGACCTTTGAGTCGGCGATACAAATATCGTCGCCAAGGATAGCATACTTATAAAGTCTAAATTACCTAAAAGTCCCGATCTAGCCCTGATCTAAGGTGAAAAGAGTTAATAAATAATTTAAATAATAATAAATAGAAAATTTCCCTAACATGGAAATCTATTTCATTCTTCAGTCCCGCTCTCGTCGTACCCGAAACCCGAACCATACAACAGAATAGGCTTCATGCCAACTCGGAAGAGAAGGAACTGATAACATTCGAGATTATACAGGATTATACACTTGGCCTACGTTCGTAGCTTCCGAGTGGGAGATTGGCTCCGAGTGTAGATAGGGTAAAATCCGCAGGAGGGCAATTCAAAAGTCGGAGACGGTTTTTTACTAATGAATCGATATTCAAACTCCCAGCCATGTTCCCGCTCGGTTTAAAGTCTATTTCGTAGCGACTGCCGTTAAGAATTAACCGAATTGAAGCTATAGCATCATCATTAGCTGGAATCGAAATATCCGGAAGCCCTCATTTATTTGATGAAATATCCGTCGTATGCTCGACATTGGTTGCCCTGGTCCCGGAGCACTCCTATGGCCGATCTGTCACCCAACCCACTAAAAAACATCAAACTAGGGTTAGCACTTTAGGAAATCCCATGATAGTTATATCCATTGGTGTGTACTATAGCGAGGAGTTAAAGTATGCAAAAAGACTCAGATACCGAGTACATGGTACGAATCCCGAGTTTCCTCTTACCGTTGTAGGCTCTAGCTATTCTCATCTTATGAACCCTTATATGATCCCTTTTTAGGGTCAGATCAATAGAGAAGTCAGGCGTGAAGTTCGAAAGGGCTTAGAAGCATAGAACTCACTTGACTGAAACTGAAAGTAGGAAAGATCTCTATCCAGATTTTATAGAATTCTATTGGTTCTAGTCCGATTATTTCATTTATTAAAT
Source organism: Arachis hypogaea (assembly GCF_003086295.3). Taxonomy (NCBI): domain Eukaryota; kingdom Viridiplantae; phylum Streptophyta; class Magnoliopsida; order Fabales; family Fabaceae; genus Arachis; species Arachis hypogaea. Next base: position 148,782,293 of record NC_092054.1, on the reverse strand, counting down.
CTTAACGTCGCTAGGTCAATTCATGCTTCGACGCACTCCCACCTCATGTTTTCGACAGAGTGTTGTGAGGTCGGGTACCCCGGTCTACTGTACTAATATGTGTAGGTCCCCGAGGCGTAACCAAACTTCGGCACCGCTGAGGTAAGGATCCCGAATTAATGGCCTACCAATGATAGAGGAAGGCTTACCTCGGACCAGACGTAACAAAACTAGGTTTTGGAAGATATGGCACTCAAAGTTGTAGAGCTGGTCGTCTTTCATATCGAGCCATTGAAGCAGCGCCAGCTAGAAAACAATTGATACAGTTGGATCGGGTCAAAGAGACCGGAACTGGTAAGCGATCGTGAGGTCGCCGATCACCTCCATAGGCAATCGTCCGCCGTCTTGTACTGATCCCCTTCGGCAACTCGGCCTTTTGACGGTGATTATTCGTCTACTCGACTCCAGCAGGCAATCAATCGGTGGTAACTCTGAAGACTATGGTTAGCCTAAGAGTTTAAGTATGATTGATTAACCTGTGCAGTTGTGCTAGTTGGTTGCTAGTACACCTGTCCTTAGAACGCGGAGCCGTATGACGCGAGAGTCTCACGTACGGTTCCTTTGAGAAGGGTGAAAAAAGCCAATTTAGATCAATTTAGATGAATAAACGTATTTTCAACAGATATATTGATATATATCTTCTTGGTTGACACCAATATATGCCTCGTGTTATACTGTTGAATAACAAGCCCTCAATTATCTAGTTAGAGAGAATTCGTGTGCAGTTGACTTGCTCTCTTCTATCCTTGTTCATCTACTGTACCATGTCCCTGAGATTTGATAAAAGAAAGGTGCATTAGCGGTTAATACGTTGTAATTTGATAAGTTATTAGGAATATGACTCGGTAAGCTACGTGTCCGGTGCCAGGTCATCGAAAGGGACTTCGGTCCCCCAAACTTACTTACTTACTCGTGGCAACCTTCCGGCCGCCCAACAACCTATAACGCTAGTCACTACTCCCACTGGGGCTAGGAAGTAAGCCCCACAACTTATCAATATCTCAAATCAATGATGGATTCTACTTTCTGCATATCATTCTATATTCGGCCCGCCTCAAACAAAATGATAAAAAAGCGAATACAGGCCTAGATCGTTTGTACAGACAGACTTTTAGGGTGCTAAGTTAGAAGAGCTTCTATTGGTGACATGGCTTCAGTCACTGGGTCCAACCCAGAACATCAAGGGCTTTCCTCTGTAGGGATATCAGATAAGTAGCGCTGTTATGGCATACCCTGTACTAGCGGAAGCGTACTTAGCATCATTTCCAGCATTTCCTACAAGTCGTGGTAGGTATCGACTGAGAGAATCCCTTGCTATATCCCCGCGTTCTTGCACGGCTCGTTCTTCGAGCTCTACTTCAAGGTTCAAGGCCCTACCTAAATCAATTCCCTTACTTGAATCGATACGCTTACCGGACTTCCATTTCTGTATTTCGAGCTATTCAATTGATTTTGTTGCAGACTATTCCCCCGGCCATGGCTTCAGTCACTGGGTCCAACCCAGAACATCAAGGGCTTTCCTCTGTAGGGATATCAGATAAGTAGCGCTGGATCCGATCCAATGCAATCCATTTGTCTCTCGAGGACCATCTCAACCTCAACTTTTGGAATTTTCTGATTGATTAGAAAGACCAACCCCGGCCCTAGTGAGCGAAAATCTCATACATAAGAGAAGAAAGCTGCTGGCAGAGGGTGGAGGAGTGCTAAACATTCGTGGATGGATCGAGTGAAGTGTACTGATTCCTTTTCACAAACAAGGAAAACATAGAAAACTCAAAATATTTTTTTTATTCTTCACGTCCTGGATTACCTTTCAAAAAGCAGTCTACACAAAATTACCTCTTTGATGCTAAGAACATCTGGTTCACCGGTACTACCAAAGAGTCTCATGCTTACGTTACTACTGTTACTGAAGGTTTTCTTATCTTGGACCACCGAAGTCTGCATTTCTTGCAAGTTCTTCTCCTGACGGGGTCAACATCCTTCCGAGAGGACCGCTCTAGTTGTTGAAGAAATGTGGTCAATATCACGAAGAAAAAAGAGAGACCGTCTATACTTTGACTTTCCCATCCTCCTGGAGAAGTCACCGAAGGCGAAGACCATCGGCTTGATGGTAGCAAAAGAGGACCATTCCTATCTACCTACCCCGTAGAAGATAAGATGGACGCGGTCAGCGCCGATAGCTTTGGCTTGTATTCCTATGTATAGGTAGAATAGGTATAGGAAATGACTTCGTAGGTCGAGTAGATTCAAGTCCGGTTATTTTTGTCGTATAAAATTTATCTTATATGGATATAACATTAGTTTTAATTTTTTATGGTCAGTTTTGTCACCATATAAATCTTTCATGGTTAGAAATGGCTATTTACTCTTTCGAAATAGGAAAAGTATATGGAACCAACTGAATGGAACAATATAGTTAATTATAATTAATTTAATTTTATTAATTTATAATTTAAATTGTTTTTTAAATTATTGTTGACAACATACAAAACATGAGGGAAGATACGATAGTCATAGGAGAGAATCACGGAAACAGATGCGCTGAGCATTCAGTTTCACTACCCTGGGTTACCCTTTCCAACTAGCGCCATCATTCTTTTTCTCTCCCCCAAGAAGCATAGCCGCCTACCTCCTCCACCGTCTTCACCCAATCACTCAAGCTGTGTCGCCGTCGTCACTCCTCAACCGTGGGGGCCGCTTTTCATTCACTAAGAAGCCGCCGTTGGTGCAACACGTCCCCGGATGCCTTGCATGCATGTCACATTGATCATCATCACTTGCTTGAGACCGTCGACATCAAATGATATAAATCGGGGCTCCGTCCTTGCTTTTCCTCGGTGAGTGCCGCTTTTACTCTAAAAAGAAGAAGTGGCCGTCGCGGCGCAAATATTCGGGAAAAAAAATTCTCCATGGAACACTCACTTCCGGAAGGGGAACCGAATAGCACAGTGATCAATGCTAGTGAAGGCAATGATGAATTGAATGACGATAGCGTTGTTAATCAAGAGGGTTCCTTGGTATGTTGTATGTTGTATATGTTAGTCTTGAATTGCATGATGTTATATGAGAACCTGAAGTGTGAATGCCTATAACTCTATCAGGAGGCCATGGATAGACTAAGGCATGTATATTGATTTTTTCTTACCTAGGCATCTGTCTTCTTCCGTTGTCTCCACCCCTTGGCTGTCTTTCTAGTGCTTTCTAGTGGCTGTACAAACATCAAAGGCAACATCAGAAGAGTTCTCAATAAAACATGGTTGATGATGCAACATGAAACTCACATCAATTAATACCATATCAAACCAACATTCGAAGTAGTAATTCTAACTACAGAAACATCCATTCGCTAGTTATAGCAATTCAGCAATATCCAACAAAGTGGTTCCTGAAGCTAATCATAGATTACAAAACAAGAATAAACCATTTCAAATTCTATATTCTAGGTATCTAATAAACACCAAGAGATGTAGTAACACCACCAACAAATATTGGCGAAGACATCAAATTTACTTGCTGGTTGTTTATAAAATCAGTTCAGACCCAATCTTAGTTCGAAAATAAATCACAATTATTGTTCTTTTAATTAGCTTGAGTGACTAATATTTCAATATACATATTCTTAATTTATTAAGTGCACGTACATATATGGAAATTGAATCCTTGCAAAGAACCGCTTACAGTTCAATTTGAAAAAGGAAAAGTATATGGAACCAACTAATAATCAGCCAAGAATGGAACAACATAGTTAATTATAATTAATTTAATTTTATTAATTTATAATTTTATTTGTTTTTAAAATTATTGTTGACAACATACAAAACATGAGGGAAGATACGATAGTCATAGGAGAGAATCACGGAAACAGATGCGCTGAGCATTCAGTTTCACTACCCTGGGTTACCCTTTCCAACTAGCGCCGTCATTCTTTTTCTCTCCCCCAAGAAGCATAGCCGCCTACCTCCTCCACCGTCTTCACCCAATCACTCAAGCTGTGTCGCCGTCGTCACTCCTCAATCGTGGGGGCTGCTTTTCATTCACTAAGAAGCCGCCGTTGGTGCAACACGTCCCTGGATGCCTTGCATGCATGTCACGTTGATCATCATCACTTGCTTGAGACCGTCCATATCAAATGATATAAACCGGGGCTCTGTCCTTGCTTTTCCTCAGTGAGTGCTGCTTTTACTCTAAAAAGAAGAAGTGGCCGTCGCGGCGCAAATATTCAGGAAAAAAAATTCTCCATGGAACACTCACTTCCGGAAGGGGAACCGAATAGCACAGTGATCAATGCTAGTGAAGGCAATGATGAATTGAATGACGATAGCGTTGTTAATCAAGAGGGTTCCTTGGTATGTTGTATATTGTATATTGTATATGTTAGTCTTGAATTGCATGATGTTATATGAGAACCTGAAGTGTGAACGCCTATAACTCTATCAGGAGGCCATGGATAGACTAAGGCATGTATATTAATGTTTTCTTACCAAGGCATCTGTCTTCTTCCGTTGTCTCCCCCCTTGGCTGTCTTTCTAGTGGCTTTCTAGTGGCTGTACAAATATCATAGGCAACATCAGAAGAGTTCTCAATAAAACATGGTTGATGATGCAACATGAAACCCACATCAATTAATACCATATCAAACCAACATTCGAAGTAGTAATTCTAACTACAAAAACATCCATTCGCTAGTTATAGCAATTCAGCAACATCCAACAAAGTGGTTCCTGAAGCTAATCATAGATTACAAAACAAGAATAAACCATTTCAAATTATACATTCTAGGTATCTAATAAACACCAAGAGATGTAGTAACACCACCAACAAATATTGGCGAAGAAATCAAATTTACTTGCTGGTTGTTTATAAAATCAGTTCAGACCCAATCTCAGTTCGAAAATAAATCACAATTATTTTTCTTTTAATTAGCTTGAGTGACTAATATTTCAATATACATATTCTTAATTTATTAAGTGCACGTACATATATGAAAATTGAATCCTTGCAAAGAACCGCTTACAATTCAATTTGAAAAAGAAAAAGTATATGGAACCAACTAATAATCAGCCAAGAATGGAACAACATAGTTAATTATAATTAATTTAATTTTATTAATTTATAATTTAATTTTTTTTTTAAATTATTGTTGACAACATACAAAACATGAGGGAAGATACGATAGTCATAGGAGAGAATCACGGAAACAGATGCGCTGAGCATTCAGTTTCACTACCCTGGGTTACCCTTTCCAACTAGCGCCGTCATTCTTTTTCTCTCCCCCAAGAAGCATAGCCGCCTACCTCCTCCACCGTTTTCACCCAATCACTCAAGCTGTGTCGCCGTCGTCACTCCTCAACCGTCGGGGCCGCTTTTCATTCACTAAGAAGCCGCCGTTGGTGCAACACGTCCCCGGATGCCTTGCATGCATGTCACGTTGATCATCATCACTTGCTTGAGACCGTCCACATCAAATGATATAAACCCGGGCTCTGTCCTTGCTTTTCCTCGGTGAGTGCCGCTTTTACTCTAAAAAGAAGAAGTGGCCGTCGCGGCGCAAATATTCGGGAAAAAAATTCTCCATGGAACACTCACTTCCGGAAGGGGAACCGAATAGCACAGTGATCAATGCTAGTGAAGGCAATGATGAATTGAATGTCGATAGCGTTGTTAATCAAGAGGGTTCCTTGGTATGTTGTATGTTGTATATGTTAGTCTTGAATTGCATGATGTTATATGAGAACCTGAAGTGTGAATGTTTCTTTTCCATGTTTTTTAGATGTTTCTTAAATTTATTTCTTTGAAAAAAATGTGGCACACCGACGTTGCTAGTGGACATGTTAATAAGGTATGATTGCAATTGAATACATTGGGTTGTGGAGAAGGCTATGCTTAGCTAATGTCATTGATACTAAAAATTCCAATAGAGATAGACATAGATAGTGGATATGGAAATTAATTGGGTTGTGTGGAAGACATGTAAGATCTATGTTGGAAAAGACAAAATTATTGGTAGTTTATATTGCCTTTTTGGATGCAAAGTCCAAGCTGACTGATCACCGTGCCAGCATGCGTTCCATTACTTTTGATGGGACTCAGAATACGATGCCCACACGGAGCACATGCGATGTTATTTTACATGACATACAGGGACCCTCAAGGGTGAAAACCAAAGGACGGCCGAAGGGTAAGAGACTTGGAGCAGAGTTGGACAAGTCAATCAAGAAGTCAATGGAACAAAGGAAGAGGAAATCACAACCGGTATGTGTCAGAAGTGACGTCTATGTTAAATTTTTTATATGGAATGGTGTTCCTGATTCATATATGTAGTTCTCTTTGTGTTGTGGATCTTGTAGGATGTTGTTGACCTTCAGATAGATAATAATCGTCAAGGTTCTGTAGACAACAGATTTGAGGATTCTACTATATGGAATTCATCAGATGGTGGCGGATTCATGGACCTATTGAACTCTTTTAGGCATTTATAGTCAGGTTTTTTGGCATGAGTAATTTGTCATTCTTAGCTAGATTTCTTAGTCCTTTAGACACAACTGAATAAACTCTTCATTTTTCTGTTTTGTCACTTTCATTTATCCTGTTATGAAGTATTTATTAAAAGAATCAAAAGTACAAATGTTGTTATTATTCCCCAATATTTGGTTACTATGGTTTTAAAGAAATGAGGTATCACTTATTTGTTCGCAAAAGAAATAAATGTATTAAATCCGGCCCGAAAATTGCCATTTAGAAAAAAATAAAAGCCATTCATATCTCAATGAAATGCACACTATTGTTAATGCGTAACACATGAAACATAGAAATCATATTCAAAACCATCCATTTTACAAGAAAAAGAAACATCCGTGTGCCTATCAGTAGCAACATCCAATTAAAATACACCGACCAGAGTTGACGAAATAGTATAATTATGCAATGCATTCATTAATGAACTCGTGACATCCACAATAATTAAAACTAACTGTTTGAGGATCCTGAAATACCTAACATATGAAACCTGCTGAGGAGTATATAACAAAACACGAGCCACACACTTCTGAATGAAGGACTCACAAGTTCAAATGACTAAGATATTATAGTTGAGAAAACAGATTCAGAATCATCTAACTTACAAGGAAAAGTAACATCCGTGTGCCTATCAGTAGCAACATCCTATTAAAATCCTGGTTAAATTCACCGGTGCCACCATAAACGAACCGGCCGTGTAGATTGATTATGACCGAAGGCAGTGCAAAGCTTAAACTGCCATCAATGTCACAATTTCAGCAATAGAAAACAGTGATAAAAAAAATAAATAATGCCTCCTTTTAGTTAACACCACGCTTATTGAATGGAAAGAACTACAACTTAAGCATAGGCATGAACAAATGTGTACTGTACACCGATCAGGGTTGACGAAATAGTATAAATATGCAGTGCATTCTTAATGAACTATTGATATCCATAGATTGAAAACTAATTGCTTGAGAATCCTAAAATACCTAACATACGAAACCTGCTTAGGAGTATCTAACAAAACACGAGCAATTCACTTCTCAATTAAGTATATACAAGTTCAAATGCCTAAAATATGATAGATCAAAAAATAAATTCAGAACCATCCAATTTACAAAGAAAAAAAAACATCCTAATGCATAGCATGAGCACCATCCATGCAGAGGATTTGTCTTGATTGTCACCATCAACTTGACAAAATCCGCAACATGAAATCATGAACCTGCAATGAAACAGACTTTATTAGGCTCACACGAAACGAATCTAAGTCGGCAAATGGGTGTATGAATGCCTATAACTCTATCAGGAGGCCATGGATAGACTAAGACATGTATATTGATTTTTTCTTACCTAGGCATCTGTCTTCTTCCGTTGTCTCCCCCCTGGCTGTCTTTCTAGTGGCTTTCTAATGGCTGTACAAACATCATAGGCAACATCAGAAGAGTTCTCAATAAAACATGGTTGATGATGCAACATGAAACCAACATCAATTAATACCATATCAAACCAACATTCGAAGTAGTAATTCTAACTACAGAAACATCCATTCGCTAGTTATAGCAATTCAGCAACATCCAACAAAGTGGTTCCTGAAGCTAATCATAGATTACAAAACAAGAATAAACCATTTCAAATTCTACGTTCTAGGTATCTAATAAACACCAAGAGATGTAGTAACACCACCAACAAATATTGGCGAAGAAATCAAATTTACTTGCTGGTTGTTTATAAAATCAGTTCAGACCCAATCTCAGTTCGAAAATAAATCACAATTATTGTTCTTTTAATTAGCTTGAGTGACTAATATTTCAATATACAAATTCTTAATTTATTAAGTGCACGTACATATATGGAAATTGAATCCTTTCAAAGAACCGCTTACAGTTCAATTTGAAAAATGCATACCATAAGAAATTTGCAGTTGTGTCTATTTCAGGTACAAATGATCAGTGCATATAAATTTAATTTCTACGATAATAATATTTGCAAATGAAAATTAAGCTGTACTGAACAAATAAAATCATATTTAATATCAGTCATCACAGAACTCGGCTCGCTATGTTCCACCAACATCATGAGCTCACTGTATGTATAGTAAATAAAGCTCATCATCTATAATACAAGTACAAATTATTTAATCTTTATATAGGCTTAACTCTGGCAATTGATGAATTGCCTAAATTTTATTGGTGAAAAAATCAAATTTTCTTGCTGGTGGTTTATAAAATCAGCTCAAACCCAATTCCAGTTAGAAAATATATCACAATTACCATTGAAGTACCTATCTTACCCCCAATGAATTTAAAAAAAAAAACACTTCTTAACCAAAGATTACAAATAAGCCCATAGCATAAAGCTCCAAGGAAGAAACACCCTTCAACAATAAAACATGTATAAATAAAGACATGGTCTTTAAATATATGTTCCACTTGGTAAAGAACTACATACACCCAAAAAAGGGTCAAACAGTAACAATTTCAGAAACAACAATAACACCATTTACGTGTTTCTCATCAGCTTCTTTGGATTATCATCAAAGTTCTAATTTTATGTTTCTTGGAAACTTACAAACTCCAACAAATTTCATCTAAAACCTCGTATAAATGTGTAATCAGAAAATCAAACTTTTTTCGATTGGGTTTTATCTATTAAGAACAGACCCAAATTCAATTAGGGATCAAGAAAAAAAATTATCTGTGATGAAACTTCCGAATAACAGGAAAAGATGCAGTTAATACTCTTGACAACCACCAGTGATGCACCGAGGTTATATTACCTGAGCAAAACCAACATAGAAGAAACACCCACTCAATTAAAATTCACCATTACCACTACACAGAAAACCACGTCCAATTCTGTTTTCAAAACATGCATAGGAAATCAGAGGAAACATCTACCATACTTGATAATTGGTGAGACGATCAGAAGATGCTGGGCTGGAGAACTGGAGGAACACCGGCGGAAGGCGCAGCTGCAACAGGAGGCTTCCGATGCGCCGGGTATACCTGCATGCAGCCGCAGAGTTCCAGAGGCGCGGAGGCGCGAGGCGGGTTGAGGCTTCAGCACGGGGTTGCGGCAGCCGGAGAGGACAGGGAAGAGGGTTCCGCGATTTTTCCGGTGGTGTGGCGCGTGTGAAGATGTTTTTGAAACTTCTGGTAAAACGGTGAAAGTAGGATTTTTTATGAGGGTTATTCTGGTTTACCGTGGGTTAATTTTTGGGATGTTGGAGCCAATTGGGCTTCCGATTCCAAGCCCAACTGTATTTGGTTGATTCTTAGCTTATAGAGAATTGGTTCCCTAGCATTATTGTTCAAAATATTTGTTTAAAATGTTAGAGGTAGAAAATTTGTATTAAAAAGACAAAAAAAAAAAAAAAAAAACTTTTCATCATATTTATTGTATAAAAATTTGAAAAGTGTATGATAAATAACCTTAATTAGTATTTTTAAGGACTTATTAGCAAAATTTTAAAAGAATTTAGTAATTATTGTTTTTTCATGTAATCTTACTTATAAATTTAAACAATATAGCCTTTTTTTTCCACTTGTATTTTTAACCCGTATTATATTTGCTTTAAGTTAAATTTAAGTTAATAAATGAGTCAAAAAATGGAAAGAGAAACAATATACACTGTACTTTTGACGGTTGAAGTTTATTTAAATTTTTAAAAATTATTATATACTTACAAAAAATCAGTTATCATATATTATAGATTGTTTAATTTATTTTTATGTATATTTTATATGAATAATTAATTTAATAATTAATTTTTTATATATACATAATATGGTTGGTAATTTATCCTATTAAATAAAACAGAAAATCTTGAGAACTAGCAGTTTATAATAATTTTGGTCGATATTTGACTAGTATAAATATTAAATTATTTTTAACATAATTTTTACTTGTTTATACATATAAATTTTAATAAATATGAGTATAAGTTATATTGATTTATGTGTGTAAATTTTGATAATTATAAATATAAACTACATATTTTTTATATATAAAATTTTATAAATATAAGTATAAATTATTATTAATCAATTATTAATTTAAAATAATAATATTTATTGATCATATAGAATTTTATTAAATTTTATTCATGTCAATTTAATTTGTGTATTATATGAAGTAGGTATCAAATATATTAATTTACCTAATCATTTAATAATTATTTTTGCATAACATTTTCATTTGAATACTCACCCAAATTTCATAATCCAATCAAATTTAAAGTCAACAGTTGATCAAATTTTAAACATTGTTGCCTTCTTCCCATAGCTTTTTTTTTAATGGAACTAAAATTAGTGATATATTTTAATATTATAATTTTTGGTAATTTTTTTTAAAAAAATGGAAGATACACAAATTAAACGGTTTAATTTTTGTATTTCAATTTTTTTTTATTTTTTTAACAAAACTTTCTCGATTCTATTTATGTATTTCTCATAAATTGGACAGTCCAATTTTTATATCCGTCATAAATTAAACGATTCAATTTATGTACTTTTTATAAATTAAATTGTTTAATTTCTACTTCTTAAATTAAATAATTCTACATTTAAAAATAATACGTTCACATTTAAAAAAATGACATTATTACTCTAATATCAAAAACAAAAAATGTTCTTCCCACCTCATAACTCATCACTTTTTATTTTTATTATTGAGATTGTGGTGGTGTTTTTAAATAATGTGGAGAGTTGATGTATTTTTTTTGTATAGAATAATTTTTTTTTTAAATTTACAAATTTGACCTTTAGATTTGTGCTTTAACGTTAAAATTTTTTTGAAACATGTAAATTGGACCATTCGATTTGAAGAATTTTGATTTTTTTTTTATTTTTTTACTCAAAACTTACCATCGGTTTTCTATCCCTACCCAAAATGGAGACTTAGTTTTTTACTCTATCCAAAATCTGACCCTTAGTTTTCTACCCCTACTTAAATCTGAGCCTCCAATTTATAATTTTTAATTTAAAAAAAAATAATTATCTTCATATCCATAAAAAATACATCAACTCTCCATAACCATGCATAACACACCTCTTCAATCCATTACAAAAAAATTAGCCCATAACTCACATCCGTCTTAAAAAAGAAAAAAAAAAACTTAAAAGTAAAAAATATAATTTTTTAATTGAAAAACATAGATAGTAGTTCTGGTAAATAGAAAACGGATAGGAATATAGAGGATAGGCCAGAAGCCTCTCTTTCTCTCTCTCTCTCTCTCAACAATGGCTTCTGCAGCTGCATCTCTTTCTACAATCTGCACTTCCTTCACAACCCATTGCGCAATTTCCAACCATAGCCCGAAAACCCCATTCTCTCAATCCACTTTCTTCCCATTCTCTCGTACTCACTCTCTTTCTCTCTCCTTTCAACCCACTCTCTCTCCTCGCTTACCCCTCCTCCCTCCCAAATCCTCTGACACTGCCCAAGCTCTCTCCGACCCTCAACCAGCAACGCAGCTTGTTCAGTCCCCACCGCTTCAGCCTCCGTCTTGGGAGCCTGGTCTCTTCGCTGTCGTCATGGTTGGTTCACTTCATCAAAATGCTACCTTTATTATTAAATTTTCGATTTTGAGTATTTTCCGGAGTGCCCAATTGCTTAAAGTGAATTAGTGAATTCAGTTCGTTTTTAAAATGTGACCCTTGACGGTATTAATTGGTATTTGCACTTGAGTTTTCAGAATTCTGGGTACCCAAATTGTTTCACTTATTGTTTCTTTTTTTTTTTTTTTTTTTTTGGTGCAACTGAAAATATAAATCTTCGTGTAGAATAAATAATTGAGATGAATTTTTACTATCGATTATATGGTTGTTTTCTTTTGTGGTTCATGCAAGTATCTTGTGGTTTTTTGAGCTGAACTTGTTTCAATTTATGGCGAGTTGTTTAGGTTGGTGGACGCCAATATATTGTTCACCCTGGTCGTTGGATAACTGTTCAGAGGCTGAAAGGTGCTAAGGTTAATGACAAGGTACATACATACCTTTAATATAGCTTATTCTGAGAGTCAGGTTTATCGAATTGCTCTACTCTTGCTATGTATTTAGAAGTATGGTCCACTGTTATTTTGCATAGAGTGATTTTGTTTGGAATAATTGATCAATAGATGTTTGTTGTTTATCAACAATATAGACTTGAGACCAATTCATGGTCTCCGAACTATGGGTTAGGATCTGTAACTATCTTTTAATGAATCAGACTTTAGACCTGTGGAAAAATGAGATTATGTTTGAGGGATTAGTGCTGTTGCTGATGCTGCTAAAGTGATAATAATTTGTGCATATCTATCCATAACTTAAGAAACTTCTTTAGCTTTCAGTTTTTTAATTTTAGCTCTTGGAGGCATATGCAGATTGCTTTACATAGGGTTTTGCTGGTTGGCACTGATACATCTTGCTACATTGGAAGACCAGTTGTGACAAATGCTGTGGTATATGCAACAGTGGAAGAGCAGGTATATGCCACATCTTGCTACATCTTTTCTATTCCACGAAGAAAAGACTCTTCCGCCTTAACCATGTTATTTGTAATGCAGGGTTTAGATGACAAAGTAATTGTCTTCAAATATAAAAAGAAGAAGAAGTACCGCAGAACCATTGGACACAGACAGGTAACAAAACAAAGTTGTTCAGCATTTGAGCATCTTCCTCTGCAAACAATATTTATCAAATGCTCGTTGTTTATAAACTATAGTGTGATGTTTGATTTGGTTTTCAACCTGTTATTACAGCCAAATACACGCATAAGGATAAATAGCATTATGGGCTATGAGAACTACCCAAAAGTTACTATGGACGATATCAAGGACGAGGATAAGGAGTCATGAGCATCTCTTGTACTGTGCCAATATTTGTATCTTCTTGAATCTTTTACTCATAAAGCTATCATTTTGTTATAGTTGATTTTGCTTGTTAGAGGAGCTGTTTAACTTCATATCTGGCTAATGTATGCCATATTGTAAACTCTAGTTCCTAAATACATTGCCATTTTTCATGTTTCCAATTGTCACATTCCAGTTTTAACTAGAAAAGATTCAGCATGGAATTATTGCACTTTCAGCTTTTGTTACCCATCTTTCTTGATCATGTTTATATTTTACAACACATGATGGAAACAAATCAAATTTGCAGTTGTGTCTCTGATTGAACCAATAGAGATACAATTTGCAAATTTGATACTGTACTTCCAATACATGATATGATACACACAATGTGACAATCATGCCCACTAATTTCTCCACAACTGTTTGTGGAAGCATCGAGTTGGAGAGGATCAAAATTGAACAGGGAGAATTAAATGAATTTCTCTATTATAACATATATTGATAAACAATGATACAGAGTCAGTTCCTATATGGTGTAAGGCACATATGCTGACAGCTTCACAAGAACATTTATCAAATCCTTCCCCTGATGCCAAAATGGCTACATTATGAGTAACTTAAATGCTCCATTAGAACCCTTGGCCCTTGCTGGATGATCTGATTCCCACTGAACTAATTCTACATTTACCCTCTTCTAGCCATCAAAATGGAAAATAATAATGAAAGAAAAAACAAAAATAATATAGAACAAAGTGGCTCCACCATATAAAATAAAATGGGGCATATCCTGTTTTTAATTAATAATAATACATCCTTTCTCAACGATATATTGGTTAATCATAATCCACTTTGATCAATAGTCAAAATCTAATTCAATGATTAAGTAACTTGCCATTGATGATATGTGTGGTGAGCCAGCATAGCTTTCATTCATACACTCGCTTCCTCTTCAAAAGTGTAGGACATATGGCAACAAAACCAATGAGAAATAGAACTGAGAATGTCTTGAAATCATATAGATCCTTCAATGACTTTAGATCCCCAAGAGCAAGACCAGCCTATTTAAATAACAATGGAAACATTAGAACATAAATGCAGAACAGCTACCACAACAGTATAGACAAACCTGGACAGAATTTTTCTTAGCCTCTAATCTGGGAGTTTGGAATCAAACGAAGTGAAAAATATAATGTAATTCAAATCAGAATGACATATAGCAGAAAAATGAAAACAGCATACTAATATAAAATGACTGTCAGTCTAACTCATGATCAAAGAAACAAAATATGAGTGAGAAACTGTTTTTTTTTCCTTTCTTTTTAATTTTTTTCTGGTAGATATAGATTAGTTTTTTGAGTATGAAATTGAAAACAAGCAAATACTCGATATCCAAATGGAACCATTCTTATTACTTTAATTATCCAATCCAGGTAGATGACCTGAAACACACTCTGATCATGAGGAGAAAAAGGTTTGGACATAGTTCTCTAATAGTAGTGTACAGCAAAATGTAATGAAGAAACCTAAACAAACTTGGGAGTAGGAACTATTCTTCATGATCATGACAAAACATTCCAATTTTAACTATTTTGAACAGATCAACTTCCAAGGTTCCTAAGCTATAAAAAAGAAAAAGCTGTTAAATTGTCATTAGCAGAGCTTATGGAATAGGATGAGCAACTTAATTCATTTGAGGATCAAGATTGGTCCCCTTAAGTTGATGCGATTATCCAACAAATGTTGCAAGAAACTTCCACAAAGACCCTTTGCCCATATATTCCTGGTTGCCCACTTTGAGTAAGAGGACACATTGATCATATACTCGGAGGTTGAGTTCAAGAACTTAAAGTTTAGAAGCCAGCAGGCAACTAGAAGACAACTAACCAGAATGAGCTAAAATCACTCGAGAATTAAGGCATAAATATATAAACAAACTAGGATTACCACAATATCAAGCTGAGCAGAAACAGGAAAGGGAAGAACATATCTTAAAATTACAGCAACATGGGCACAAAAACTTACTCTGACAGTAATATATGACGCCGGAATAAGACCGATCAATGTTGCCAGAAAGAATATATGAAACGGTACATCAACAATGGGAGATGCCAAATTGATGAAAAGATTTGGCAAAGTTGGTGTTATCCTCAGAAAAAGCATGTAATTCAGCAACCTATCCCTACGCTTTGCTATCTGATTAAAGCAAAAGAAAACCAAGTTACAACAAAGTTAACATCACAAAGTTCAACCTAGCTTATTCCCACATGAACACAAAAGAAACACAAACCTCAGCTTGGAAAAACCTTAACTTCTCAGGCCACAACCAAGAAACCAAAGGGCGTCCGATTAATTTAGACAAGAAGAAGCAAGAGGAAGCGCCGGCAGTGGCATTGAAAACAACAAGAAGGATTCCCCGAACAACGCCGAAGAGGGCCCCAGCCAAAAGAGACATGAAGATGGTCCCGGGAATCATGAAGGTCTGCATGAAGATGTAGGTTGAGCAGTAACCAAGAATGAACGGTGCAGGGTGGTTACTCGCATATGCTGAAAGATTCTCTCTGTACACAAAGAAACAACACAATAAACTACACAAAAAGATTCAAACACACCCTTACACTCAAAAGTCAAAACAACACAACAAATTCCAAAATTTTCTTTTTTTTTCCCACAAAAAAAAAGGCTTTCTCTCTCCCCCTGTCTAATCACTAATGTTCCAACCAATCTGATGCTACGTTCATCTAATGCTAATTTGATTCAAATAAACCAATGAAAAGAGGGATCTTTATTTACTTGAGGAGGCGAAGATCGGAGAGGGTGCGTGGGAGCTTGATGCGGCCGAACTCGGAGGCGGGCATGGTGAGGTAGATGCAGAAAAGACCGGTGGCGAAGAGGAAGAATACGGCGACGGCGGCGGCGAATTCGCAGCTGTTGAGAGGGAACTTCTCCGATTTGGGCTTCTTGGCGGCGGGGGAGTCGTCCTCGCCATTGTTCTCGAGGTCCCTGAGGAGCAACCTACCGGTATCGACCGCCGTGACGCTCCGCGGCGCCGGCATCGTCGTCGGCAGAAGGTGGATCCGATCACGGCACTGGCATTCGGGGGTTTATGGAATGGAATTTGGGCGATTACTTGAAAATGAAATTGGGAACCCTAAAGATAGGATCTTTGAGCTGCAATTTCAATTTAATGCGAATTCGAATGCGAAAGCGTGTGGTGGTGTGTTGTGATGTGAGGAAGAAGGAAGGAGGAAGCTCAGCGTCACCGAAAAGAAGAAAACTATGTTTTAGAATTTTAATTTCTTTTTTTCGTTTTCTTATTATTACACCAAAACATTTATTTCTTTATGTATTTATATGTACTCACTCCATTTTGGAGCCACTTCATTTTCATAACATCATTTTTTTCCTAGATAATATCTAGCGGAATTAACGGGACTGGTTTTTCGGCCCATTTTTTTCGACATGCATATTATGTGTATTGTACCTTGTTATGGAGATTTTGGATGCTAGACCTAAATGTAATGGTTATTTTTTTTAAATATAGACATAAAAAATTAGATGGTCTGGTTTTTTTATTAGTAAAAATAGGTACACAAATTGAATGGTTTGATTTGTGTAAAAGAAAAAATTTAAATTTGCATGTAAGTGACCAGATCGCCTGATTCCAATGTAGTTTAATTTTTTTTTTTTTTTTGAGAGAGAGGTAGCAAATCGAACTGTCCGATTTGCTTATTGAAAATTATTTTTTTTAATGTGTTAATAGAAATCGGACCAATTAATTTGTTTAATATATATATATATATATATATATATATATATATATATATATATATATATATATATATATATATATATATATATATATATATATATGGAACTCGTTGGCAGATTTTTCTTTTTCTTCTTCTTTTCCTTCTCTGAGTCTCTCCAGAACTATCCTTTTTATATGTGTTTGAAAAAAAATTATAGTAAAATTCATATTCATGTGAGAAAAAAAAAAAGATAATAAAGTCGTATTAAAAGTATATTATTTTGGTCAAATTTTGTTACAAATATTTGAATAAGTGAAATTTGTTTGTGAAATTTCGTTAGATGTTGTTATTTCATTCACAATCTCATTTGAAAAACTAAAAGTTGTGATTTATGAGAAGATAGATTCTAAAATGTCAAGGAGAATATCATGTATTTTATACAGGTATCTTATACTGATATTTGGTGGATTCGTTGAATTTTAAACTAAATATGTAACTGATGAAACAAGCATGCAAGAGATATTTTCAATGTATATTAAAAGTCGCTCTCAGATGTCGTTCATTGAGTTGTATATTGAGTTTGAACAATCTGAAGTTTACTGAAATATTAAACGGAAAGATTACAATAGTGACAATGAGAAAGAGTTTGAAAACGATTACAAAGTCATTAGTTCAGATGAAGACGAAAATCAAGTTAACGGTACTACAGAGACAAATGTGACAGAAGTGACAAATGCATTAGCAAACCAACAACTGTTTGAGGAACCATCTTTCATGCGTACTTTAGATTTAGATACCATGCATGCTCTATAGAGTATTCTATATATATGAATACAAGTACGTGTCTATATTTATACAAGGGATTAGAATTTTGTTATAATTTATATTGTCGATCGATTAATTAATTACGTGACATGTGAAAATATAATTAATTAGAATTTTTATGTCTTTATTTAGTTAAATTTAAGATAATAAATTTATTTATTTATTTGATTAAATATTAATTAATATTTATTTATGTGTTTATATTTTTATTTAGTTAAAATTGAGATAATTATTTAATGTCAATTTTATTTATATTCATATTGATACGGTAAGTATTGATTTTTTATTTGAATATTTATGTATATTAATATAAATATTAATATTATGAATATTGATTTTTTTATATGAATATTTATTTATATTAGTATTAATATTAATATTAATATTAATATTAATATTAATATAGTGAATGTTAATTTTTTATATGAATATTTATTATATTAATATTAATTCTTGATGTGAGTAGTCACCAAAAAAAATTCTTGATGTGAGTATTTTTTATGAGAATATTTATTATATTTATTTATTTGGTTAAATATAATTAACATTTATGTACGTATGTTTGATGTTTTTATATTAATATTAATATTTTGATGTGAATTTTTTTATGGGAATATTTATGTATAACTTTGATATTAGTTTATAATGATTTATTATGATTTATAATTTATAGGTAGATTTTATTTTTAATTTCATTTATTATATTTATTTATTAAATATTTATCATATGATATTGTTGTAGTAGAAATTTTTATTGTGGTGGATGGTGAATTTGTTGTGGAAATGGAATTTAATTTTTTGTGTGCCTTGTCTAGACTCTGTTTTTTATTAGGAATTTTTTGGAGAAACTAAACTGTCGCCTAAATCTATCGGTTGTATGCCACTCAATGCATTCGAATGATATTAACGGCACTGTAGTGTTCCACACAACTGAGTGCATATAGATGTCTGCAGAAATTAAATTTGGCTTAATGCGATCAACACCATAGACTCCACACAAACTGTACATGATAAAAGAAACAGATGATTACAAGCCAAATAATAATAAGACTCAACTTGAAACAAATACTTATTTAATGAAAACATACATGGACTTCCTAAAATGAACAAGACTAGAAATCTATAACGATGGTCTGCACGCTCCCAGTTATGCTACCTAACATGATTTATTTCATTAACACAATTTCATTCTAAATATGAAAATACGATGTTAGTCTATAATTTTACCTGTTTGCAAACGAAAAAATGCAGAAATGTCCAGAAATTGGCGCAAGAAATGGTAGATGGATCCAATTCCAACCTAACAGAAGTGTTAGTGGATCATCGATTTTCTTGCAATCAAAATGAGATGTCTTACATAAAGCTCTGTACATGTGTGCTAGGCATGCCGATCCCTAACTATACTGTCCGACACTGTCAAATTACAAAGCAAAGCCAGAAACTTTCAGTGCACAGCTGGCTCAAACTTGTCTCCAAACAAGATCATACTAAATAACAACATAATGTGGCACTCATGTATCTCTAAATGCTGTTTTTGTCAATCAACTACAAACGATCTTTTGAATTTCGAAGCCACGTCAATTTTATGAAACTTTTTCTACAGTCTAACTTTCTCGGTGCAATTTCAAATTAGTGCAAACACTCATTCTCTAAGACTTTGTGACTATTCATAGTCACTTCTGTCACTGGAAGACCAAAAATAACAGTCACATCTTCCAGTTTCACAGCACACTTACTAACTGAAAGGTAAAATGTATATGTGTCTGGGTGTCACCTCTCGATTAGAGTATTTATCGTTGTTGATTGACGTTGAACTATTTTAATATAAAAACGTGATAAAAACCAATAAATCATAAATACTTCTCCACATTTAGATTGTACGAATCCAAAGACAGTAAATAGTTACATGTCAACACCTATAAATTCTATAAAAATATAACCAAATATTATATCAAACAATTTATAAAAATTATAATTAATTATAACTCTAATAATATTAATATTGTATCCTATTTTATTCTATTCACCCACATACATATACATACATACATCAACAATACAATACATAGTCATAATACTACAAGCCTAAATATTTGTAAGATAATTTATTAGTTAAATAATTAATAATTATTAATTTATTATTAAAAATTAATAATTTTTTAATAATTAACTAATTTATTAAAATAATACTAAATTTAGTGTTAATTAGTTAATTTAGTAACTAGCATATATGCATAAATACAACTAATCTATAAATTATCAACTAACATTCTTAAAAAAATTGAAAATTTAACTACAGAAAATATATTAATTAAATATCTAACAATAATCATTAATTATTAAAATTAAAAAAATAAATTGAATTTACTAAATCTATTTTACTAAACTCCACAATAATAATAATTTAACTTCTAAATTTAATTAATAAAACTAAAAATTATTTCAAATATTTTTTAATTTTCAAAAATTATGATATTATTATTCATATTAGTAAATTGTTTATTAAATTTTTATTAAAGTATTCCTTACATAATTATTTATTTATTCATAAATAATTGACCGAGTAATAATTTCTATTTCACTAATAATAAATAATAACTTACTAATAATAATAACTAATTAATTAACCCTAAACCGTATGACTAACCTAATTTATAACAACATTAAAAATTTTAAAAACTCAACTACAATATATTTATGTTAATTAAATATCTAACAATAAATAAATAATTATTAATGGAGCAAAAAAATCATTTTTATTAAAATTTACTTTACAAAAATTATACCATAATAACGTAACTCTAATAATAATTAATAAAACTAAGTTATAATTTTAATAATTATTACAAAATATTATAAACATATATTTTTTAATAATCTACTACATTAGTCCAGTCCTAACATTATCATTGAATAAAATATTCATTAACTAAATTTAAATATATATTTTTAGTTATTACACTAACTATCATTAACAATCTTAATTTTTAACATTATTTATAATATTTTTGTTAAAAAAAATTAATATAAACTTACATAATCAAAATGAGAGCTCTATTTAAGAATCTGTCATTGGCCAATAAATTGCTGTATACACAAAGTGGGATTCAAACTTCCAACACTTATTTAAGTGAACAAATGAGCTAACTACTTGGCCAATCCAAGTCAGTTAAGAGATCATGACTTTAAAAGTAATAAAATATGTTTTGTTTTTTTTTTTAACTCATGAACTGAGAACACTAAAATGGGCCAAAGCCCAAGAAAGGAAAAAAGTTTTAATACCAAGACTTTAGAATTGTTGGGTTACCAAATTTTTAATACCGAAAAGAAGTACTTAGCAAATACTAAGTTACGAAGCCAATTGTGTATATGGGCTCTTTATGGTTTGAATATCTCCAAAATTATTAAATCTTCATTGAATAGGCAGTTCTATTTGAGTTGCTAGAATGAAATAAAAAAACGTATTATATATGGTCTGCTTTGTTATGTGTTACATATTTGTATATTAGAGTTTCTCCAATTAGCTAGCTACTAGTCTATCTATTATTACAGATTGATCTTTGGTTGTGCTGACTATGAAGAAGTCAATACCATTGAATCAACGAGATATAGTTTCTCACTTTCAAAATGCGTTACTATTTACTAATCGACCCGGGTGGTCCAAAGAGCATGTAGTTGGTCCTCAATAATCTCAAGCTTTAATTTCAGAAGCTGACTCAATGGTAACTAATAAGCCACTGTGACGATATGCAAGGGAAAATACAATATAAAAAATAACGGTAAAAACTCAGGTAATACGTGAAGTTGATAGTTAAAAGTCGTTAAATAATAATTTAGTTAAATTTATATAATTTCATCTAATTATTTTAAATTATCAACTTCACATAAAATTAATTGTATCTGAATTTTAATTTCACCTTATATATAGTAATTTTATACGTGCATCTAATTAATAATATTACATCAACAAAAATAATTTTTTTATATTAATTTTGTAAATGATGATAAAAAATATTATTAGACGACTATATAACATTTTACAATGTGAGCCATCAAAAATTAATATATATATTTGTATATTATATTGTTAGAAAAAGTATATACCCACACCATTAGTATTAAAAAGCAATAAAGATATTAAAGGGCACAATAAGAAAGAGGATGAGATGTACATTTTTAAATATATAGTGATCAAGAATAGTAACAGAAAGTTAAACTTAGCATCCAAAAAATAAAAAACAAAGTTAAAAAGAGAGAATTCATGCACGAGCCTCTAAACAAATTAAAGTAGAGGAGATTCTTCACTCTTCATAGGAATCTCCATTATCACCACCACCATAGAAAAAAATAATAATAACATACACTACTATCTCCTAACCCATCTTTAACCTTCCATTTCATCAATCTCCAACTTCTAAATTAGCACGTGCGTCACAAGATGAATATGGAAATAACCTATTTATATGATATAGTAATAATGAATATTATATATATATATATCCACCATATGCATCATTCTCTAGTTAAAGACTTTAATTATTTTTTGGATATATATATATATAGACACACATACAAGTTAATTAATGATTAATTATGAACCAGGGAAACAACCTAGATGATGATTGATGGTCATGAATTGGGACATGTTTGGATTTGAGAAGTAATTAGAAGTATCAGCAAACAAGTTATCCAAGCTTTTCCAATCAATATTGTTGTTGTTGTTCCTCTCATCACTGCAATACTCTTCATTGTTATTATTAATGGAAGATGATTCTTTGACTGCAAAACTTGTTGTTGGTGGTGCTGAGAGAGAAGCACTAGTAGGGCTATCTAGCTGTGGAAGCTCAATGAGTTGTTGATGATTATTTGATATTACAAACTCTTGTTGTTCTTGTTGATGATGATGATCTGAACCGAAGGGATGACTAAAATTTGTACCTTCAGTAGGGTGATTCAGCAGATGATGATGATGATGAGTTTCTGAAGTTAGAAGATCTGTGATTGATAAGGGCCTTCCACCATAGCTACTCTGATCTCTGAAATAATGTGGTTGATGATGATGATTACTACACCATGGATCATAACCTAATTGCCTTTGATGACTTGGACTTGGTTTTCGAAATGCTCTACATACAACCCATCCTTCTTCCTGTAATATTCGATTATATTAGTCAACGCTTAATTATCAAGAGTCTTATAAATATTCTCATTCATACGTCTCTTTTTATCAATTAATGTAAATTTTTAAGATAAAAAATTTGAGGAGTGTTAGGGCACCAACAATTTTGTGATTTATAGCCATCAAATAGCCATCAATAATAATTTTAATGGTGTGAGATTTTATTCAATAACTCACTTTTCTTTGTTGGTTATATGCTGATCAAAATTTAAAAAAGCTGCTAGACTGACTTTTCCAAAAAATTTTATGATACAGTACCATACTAGAAGTCTAGAGTTTAATTCTTTGATGATCAGAAAAAAATTTTAGTACAAGGCAAATAATAAAAAAAAGAAGTGTGTTAGAGATATAACTATTTACGTGACTCTTTGTTTATGATTTTTTTTACCAACTAAAATAATCAATTTGTATGAGGAAGCAAGACTAAAAGTTAAAATAAAATAAAAATAAGTAGAGATAATAAATTAGATATATTAATTAAGCTTAGAAGGATATATCATGTATGTATATATGAAGTTGTGTAAGATAAGATAGAGAAAGTAGGAGAAGCGTGTTATGATTTGCATTTGGCTCTTGGGCTTTATGAAAAGCAAAGTAACTTTTATGAGTAAGTGCGATATGTTTTCATTACATGGTTGACATTACTACGTATTAACGATTCTCAATCATAACGCCAAAATATGGCTGCCTCATGCTTCAAAAAACAATGCTTGTTATGAAATTTCTTAGGGATATCTTTAATTTAATTTAAAATGTCCAAAACATTTTACGAATAACTCTTGTGTATAGCTAATTAATTATTAATGCTCAATATAAACGCAATGCATGCAAGAACATTACTCAATGATTTTCAATTGCACCCTAATAATGATCATCATCAATAAGAACTAAGAACGCCTTTAATGTTATTTGGTTAAAATTTGATGAAATCTAGAAGCTCTTTTATAGAACTTAGCAAAACAATTAATAAATAAATAAAGAAGATATAATTTAACAATCACTAGCAAGGTCCACATTATTATTTCTGAAAAGAATAAAAAGTTTAAGTATATGAGAAAGGGAAAAAGATAAGTTGAAAGCATTGTGTAATTGGAAAAAAAGAGTGATGACTACTGTATATATGTTTGAAAATAAAGATAGAGTGTGAAAGAGGAAGAAAAGTGGAATAATAAGAATAGTTTTTGACATCCTATTTACTATAAAAATATATGTTTGCCTTCTCTTTTGATCACTTATTATGACTTTTGAAAAGCATAAGAGCTTTTCCATGTTAATTAAATTACCAATAATATTAAAGAATTATTAAAATTTATTATTTTGATCATCAATTAATGATTAATGTCCAAAAATATATGTGAAAGTATATTGTTGAATTACTAAAAATAATAATAATAAATAATAAATTATACCTAATATTTTTTTAAATGAAATACTTTTGTTATTTATTTAATTACTAGCATTAATTAGCCATTAAGATGTAACTAGATACTAAATTATTTTAAGAAAAAAATTTCGAAAATAAGTAATTATTATTTATACTAAATAATAATACTTTATATTCTGTTGGTGTATTTGAATGTTTTTTTTTATATCAATAAGTTTATTAGTTAATTGTTTCGAAAATAATAAATTGTGTGGTCCTGTAGCATTATTAATTGTTATTTTATATCAATAATTAATTATTTTTTATTATCAACTTTATATAAAGATAACTACACATAAATTTCTATCTAATTAAAAATTAAAAGGATGTATGGAAAGAACTTGCCTGAGGAGGGCCATGTTCAGAGGTTTGATGGCGATATTCGTGCATGATCCAATCAGTTTTGCGGCCATTAGGGGCACGTCCTTTGTAGAAGACCAAAGTCTTCCTCATACCAATGATCCTGTTCTTCGACATAACAGCCTTGTCTCTCCCAGTTGCTTTCCAGAATCCAGCTGCAGTGGCTCTGTTTGTTCTTGTTCCTGTTGGATACTTCTTGTCTTTGTGGCTGAAAAAGTACCACTCATTTTGTTCTTCATACCCTAGCTTGCATCTATCTGCACATTGTTCAAATTCATCGGAATTTCAACTTATGTACCACACTTACTTACACTGAATTAAACCAAATCTATATATGTGGATTATGAAAATCATATTTAATTTGCAACATTTTTGGTAAATTCATCTCTCATACACTTTTTATATGTGAATCTTACGCCACATTTAATAATAAAAATTATATAAGAGTGTATAAATTCGGTATAAAAGTTAAAAATTTAAAACCAACAAGAAAAAATTAGTTGAGGAAGTTATAATAATATAAGTACTTTTAATTACATTATTGTATCTCTATATTGTGATGAATACTATATATATGTACCTTGTATGTCCCATGGTTCCATTTTGTAGAGATCGATCTCAACTATAACATCTAGATCAATTTTGAGGGAGTTAATTTTCCTCTTGAGGTAATACCCCACAAGTTCTTCTTCTGTTGGGTGAAATCTAAATCCTGGAGGCACACATGATTCCATATCCATTGATGCTCTCTCCTGAAAAACAACCAATAACTCATTTTACTATCTTGGATCATAAAATTTTAAATAATATCTCTAATTTTACTTTTGTTAATTAATGAATAGAGATCGAAAAATATTATCCAAAATTGGATTTGGGAGATATATAAATAATGTAGCTATCTAGGGCTGACATATATACATAAGATAGAGAGAGTAATGATGATGATGTAACATTGGTATTGGACCCAAAGAATAATATTAGTGAAGCATGTGCGATGAGAAAAATTGGCAGACCATGTGTGGAACCCCACCATTAAAATGGAAACAAAAATATGATCATCATCAGAGATATATATTATGATTAGTCCTATATAAGTAGCAATAGCATGACATGAATAAAGTAGTCCTATATATGCAATAAGTTGTGGCCGAAAAGCTTGACTTTCATATATACATTTCTTTGAGTGTAGTGCACTCTCAACACATACACTACTACTCCTTCATTCTGGTGGTGGAGAAAGACCTTCTCACCACCACCATTATCATCATCACCATTCATCTCACAATTTTCCAATAATATATAAGATTCTTTACAAACCTAGCTAGCTAGACACACCTCTACATCTAACCCTAATACTAATAACTTTTGAAAGCTCTTTTGGGAAAAAAAATAAATTAAAAATTTGGGGAAATAATTTTTTCTTTGATGATGACAAGAAATTTTCAAATAAACTTCATCTGATTATTACACTTTTGCCAAAATCCAAAACATATTAGACATTGGATTGGGACCCTTTATTTCTATATATAGAATATCAAGAAATCTAAAAAGAATAATGTATGAGAAGGTACTAACTACTAACTAAGCTAGGTATATGTATATAATTCAGTTGTTCCAAAGATGGATGAGGATGTATGGCAACACATGAGAATGTGGAGTTTAATTAAAGATCATGGGATTTGTATAAAATGTGATGAAAGAATAATAATAATAATGATGATGGTGTTTATTAGAAAGGAGATGCATGAAATAATAGTATGTACTCACAGGAATTTGTGTTAGTGTCATATCTTGGATCTTGTTAATTGAAGGTAGAGAGAGAGAGAGAGAGAGAGAGAATAGATAGAGGGAGAGAGGGATGTGAATGTTTATTTAAAGAGAGAAGAGGGTGTATTTATGAGTAGGAAGGAATGTTTGTTGAATGGTATATATGTAGAGAAAAGAAGCAGATAGAAGAGAATATTATATTTATATTTATATTAATAGAAGGAAGGGTATTGATTGCGCGTGGTTAGGGTGGCAGATGCAAGCAAGCTAAGGGAAGAGGGGGCCAAAAAGTTGTCTTGTTTGGACGGCGTGACAACAAGTTTTCACGCCACCCCCCTTCTCTTCCTTCTTCCACCGCTATTAACCCTTTTCCACCCCAACACTACTCATATTCTTTCTCTTCTTATTTCACCCGATATATCTATCTTCTCTTAATTCAATTTTATATTCTATATTATATTATTCACCTCATCAAATATTATTTTATTATTTTTCATCATATTATTAGAGATATAATTATTCATATACTTCCTCTTATTATTAGTTTGAGCTTTCTGAAAAAATAATTTCATAATATATATAGTATCAAAACTTTTATAACCGTAATAAAGATTTAGAATTCAATTATTGTTATTCTTTATAAAAAAAATCAGCATAAAACAAATAAAATTTTTTTTTATAAAAAGACGTATTATAAATATATATAATTATTTATATACATCTTTTTATCACTTTAAATTTAAAAAAAAATTATGACATATAAAAATTATAACAAATAACTTATTTCAAATAATTTTAAATTTAAATGTTGATAATTTTAACTATAAAAGTATAAATAAGAATTCTAATTTATATAATATACTACTCCATGTTAACAATAACAAATTTTTAGTAGTAATAATAATATGATAACCACTGTATATCTTATTTATATTATATTTTTGTGGTAATTATATATTTGTCGTTATTATTATAGGTTGTAATAATAATAATAAGGTTTAATTACTTTGTTGATCCCTATAGTTTTGTGAAATTTTTAATTAGGTCTTTATACTTTTTTTTTAATTGGGTCTTTACACTAATTTTTTTTTCAATTAAGTTCCTCTTAGTAGTAATTGACTTAATTTTATAGGGACCCAACTAAAAAAAAAGAATTAGTATAGGGACTTAAATAAAAGAAAAAAAAAGTGTAGGACCCAATTAAAAAAAAATTTGGTGCAAAGACTCAATTAAAAAGAAAAAAAGTATAGGGACCTAATTGAAAATTTCGCGAAACTATATATAGGGACCAACAGAGTAATTCAACCTAATAATAATTATATATTTTTTATGATTATTAAAATTTTTTATTAATAATTATATAATTACTATTAAAATATTTTAATAACAAAACATAAAATGATTAATGCCTAGTTACTAATAAATATATTAATGATAATTTTTATTATTATTAAAAATAAATTAAATTACCGCTAAAACTAATTTTTTTTCAGTAGTGATACTAAATAAAGAAGTAAAAGCAGCGATATATATTTTAATTTACATTATATATATATATGGGTAAAGGGCTAAAGGCTAATGAAAATTTGAGAGCAAAACAAGAACATATATGCATGTCACATCATGGTACTGAGGTTTTCAGATGATAAATGGTGTGTGTTTGGTGCGCCGTCCCTCCACAATTGGCACCATTGATTGGATGACACGTGGCAGAAGAGAGAAGAGCTTGTTGAAGAGGTGTCTACATCAAGGGGGGTGCGTTAATCATTTGCATTCCCTGTTCTCTTATGCAAACCCACAACACCTCCACCACCCTCTGTCGTAATGCTTATCCACTTGCATTCTTAATTAATTACTCTTTTATTCTTAATCTCTTATTAGCAGCATAACTAGTGCGCTTGCACCACTATGTACCCTATACATTAATCTACATTTGTCTTTGTTACATTCTCAGTTAGTTATACACTTTAATTTTCATATCATAATTGCATATCAAATATACTACTATTAGAATCGGTATTAAGTGAGTAGTCTATCTCATCACTTCAAAAATTAGTTACAAGGATTAGTATAAATTAAATAATGTCAAATATCAATTATAATATAGTATTAAAATCTATTTGATTCAATCTCATTAGATTATTTTGCTTACGATTATTTTTGCAATCAAGTTTAATATTTCAGATAATCATATAGTTATATTTCAGAAATGTAAGATAAGTTACATATTTTTTAAGAATAAGGTTTTTAATTTAGAGAATCTATATATAAAAATAAAGTACTTCTCTTCTGTTTATTTTATTTTATTTTTTATATTATTTTTTAATTCGATAAATTAATGATTAATTTGTCATAAATTTAAATTTTATTTAAAAATTTTTTATTAATTAATAAATTATTATTTACACAAAAACGAGATTTGAATTTTTAATAACTTGTTTAAACAGATGAAAAAACTAACTAATATCTTTGAAGCAATTTTTAAGGTGAGTTAGATTCACTAGCTCAATACCAATTTTAATATATATATTACTGTATATCTAAAATCTTCACATATTTAAACGGAATCACTAATTTTCTATTAGTTTTAATTACTAACTCATCACTTGTTAGATTGAAATATCATTTCTCAATTTTGTTGCACATCTGAAATTGCTCTTTAATTATGATTTTTTTTTAGGAGAGTTTTTTGGTGACTTTAATTTTTGTGACTAAGAGTGGCATGGATTTGATTTATAAGTAAAATATTGACACATAACAAGAAAATCAAATCTAATACTAAAATAATTTTCTCTTTCTTTTATAATTTTTTATAATTATTTTTATCAAAATAATTTTAAAAAATAACACCAAAATATTTTTTTAATTATATTTATAATTATTATTTTATTATTATTTTTAACTTTTTAAAAAATTCTTATAATTATTTTTATGATTATTTTTATTAAAATAATTTTTTATAATTATTTTTATTTTTAATTAATTATTATTATTATTTTTTTAATAATTTCTAAAAATAAAATCAAATTTATTTTTTAATTATTTTTATTTTTAAAAAATAATTTCTTATAATTATTTTTATCAAAATGATTTTTTTGTAATTATTATTTTTGTAATTTTGAAAAACTAATACCAAAATGATATTTTCTCTCTCTTATAATTTCTTGTGATTATTTTTATTAAAATAATTTTTTATAATTATTTTTATAAAATAATTTCAAAAAACTAACACCAAAATGATTCTCTCTCATAATTTTTTTTATAATTATTTTTATCAAAATATTTTTTTATGCTTCTTACTTGTCTTCTTACTTGTCCAATGTTGACGAAGATTGTGATTTCACAAATTTATCTCCATGATTTCATTTTAAGTATAAGATTGGAAATGCTTAGACAAATTTGTGAAATCACAACCTTTGTCAAGATTGGACAAGTAAGAAGTATAAGAAATTATTTTGATAAAAATAATTATAAAAAATTATAAGAGAGAGAGTCTCATTTTGGTATTAGTTTCTTGAAATTATTTTATAAAAATAATTATAAAAAATTATTTTGATAAAAATAATCATAAGAAATTATAAGAGATAGAGAATCATTTTGGTGTTAGTTTTTTGAAATTGTAAAAATATAATTATAAAAAAATCATTTTGGTAAAAATAATAATAAAAATAATTATAAAAATTATTTTTTAAAAATAAAAATAATTAAAAAATAATTTTGATTTTATTTTTAGACATTATTAAAAATAATAATAATAAAAAATATTTAAAATTTAAAAATAATTATAAACATTATTTTAATAAAAATAATCATAAAAATAATTATAAGAATTTTTTTAAAAATAAAATTAATTATAAATATAATTAAAAATTATTTTGGTGTTATTTTTTTGAAATTATTTTGATAAAAATAATTATAAAAAAAGAGAAAATTATTTTGCTGTTAGATTTAAATTTTTTGTCATACGTCAATATTTTACTTAAAAATCAAATTCATTCTATTTTTAATCACCAAAATTAAAACCACCAAAAAATTTCCTTTCTTTCTGTCCGGTAAATAATCACACTCTTTATATATATATATATATATATATGATTTGGCAGTAGCTTTCTAGTTACAGATATATGGCCTTCAATTCAGTTTTTTTTTAGAGTTGTTCCAGCTAATGTATGTCTTAATTATTGTGAAAGAATACATTTTTGTATATTATCCCCTTGCAAAGTAATACTAAATAAATATAGGTTTCTTTGAGAACAATGCACTCTTTTTGTGTTAAAAATAATGAACAAATCAAAAAGGTCATTTTAGGATTGTATTGTATATATGAGGGTACGGTTATATATAAAAAAAGGAGATAAAGAGATTAAGTTAACTAGTTTTAATGTGCACATCAAGCTTATATATATATATATGTTTGGTTACCAACTATATGTGTACTTTCCGAGGGTTTATTGTCTTATTCAGAGTGTGGACCCATTAATTTAATTAAATAAAACTAAGTAAGGTGCAAATCTAGGACAAAAACTCCGATTTATTTAATTAATTATAGTGTGAGAGAGTAGTGATCATTGATCAAAAGCCGAAAGCTTGTGTAGAAAGCTTACTATTATATATGTACTCCAACCACAGTATTGTTATTATTATATACATGAGAGTGCGGTTTACATATATAAGCTATTAAATGCAAAAATACGGCTAATTTTTTTTTGTATGGAAAAAATATTGGTGTTTTTGTTGAAAATGGGAGTATTTGGTGTAATTACAGATGGGTGGATTTTTTGGGTGGGAAGCCAACACGTGGGGGGCGTGGTGGACACGTGGCAGCATTCTGGCCAACACGTGGGGGGCGTGTTGGACACGTGGCAGCTTCTTAGCCAACACGTGGGGGGCGTGTTGCAACACGTGGGGGGCGTGTTGAATGATTTCCATACTACTGTAATACACTTCAAATATCAATATTCAACCAAAACACCATCTCTCTTTCCATATTAAAAATAATTTCTGCAAAAATACAGCATTATTAATATTATTATTATTATAGGCACTCTTTTTGGCAGAACAGAAGATAGAGCAGTATTTAACCAGCAACTTATCGCCTACAAATTAAGTAATGCCTTAATGCTGACACTGACGTCACTTTGTCCCAACCCTTGCTTACAGATACATATTTTTATCAACCGTGAAAATTAGAATGAGTTCTTAATTTTGATATTGGGTTGGGTTTATAGTAGTTTTTTTAATGGGACACTCTATTATACAGGTTGAAGTAGTATAGATTGAAGTGGTATAGAAAGAGAAAATAATTTTTTTTATAGTTATTTTTAATTATTTTATTGTTATTCAAAGTGTGAGTCCTATCTTTTTCAATTTCTCTTTCATCTTATAAAAAAAATATCTATAAACTTACATCTTTACGGTATAATTCACTTTTTTTAATAATATATAAAATTTGGTGTGTTTTTTTTAATATATGAAGATCACAATGTAAATCTGATTTTTTGATTTGTGAAATTTATTTTTTTTTTTTAAACCTACCCTTTGATTTATGTTTTAGTATTAAAATTTTTTTTAAATGTACAGAAATTAGACCCTCCAATTTATGATTATTTTCATACTAAATTAAAACACACCGCATTTCTACAACTGAGAATAATATAACAATAATTTTCATATAAAAAAAGCCAATTAGAATCTGTCAGTATAAAATATATATTAAAATAAATTAAACTATATATTTATACACAAATATTTAATAATTAATTTTAAAAATTGATTTTAATGTATAATATTTTAAATTTTTATTTAATTTCATCACCATAAAGCTTAGCTTTATTTGATCAGTTGTTGCCAACAAAAATTAGTACAATTGATAAAGATTAGAATGTATAATATATAACAATATATATTTTAACTTTTATTTGTTATTCTGAAAATATAATGGTGAATTTTTTAAGGATTTATTATGTCATAGAACATGCACATGTGTTGCTTTTAGTGAATTAATACCAAATCCACTTAAACTTTTGATTTGCAAAAGAAAAGGCTTTCATTTCATCTATCCATTTAAAAGGAAAAAAAAAAAAGAAAAAAAGTCTCATTTAAAATTGAAACTCAGGCGTGGACAAGTTAGGGTTTATGTTCCTATCCAGGTGTTAATTAGGGAGACAGTGTCTTCATCAAATTTAATTAATTTCTAGGAACAAAAGGATACAGAAAAAAGCCTGACAATTTCTTGTTTTAATTAATTAACTCATATATTTTTATATTAAGGTGATCATGCTTACCATTTTCTTAAGAGAATGAAGGGTTACAAATTATTCTGTACAGTGACAGGTTAATTATTATCATAATTAACCACAATGAAATACCAATCATTAGTTACATTAAGCACAATATTTAGGTTTTGTTTTCTTGATGAGGGGACCAGATTAAACTCACATTAATATAAAAATATTAAGTGTGTCTCGGTAATCAACATATATATATATATATATATATATATATATATATATATATATATATATATATATATATATATATATATATATATACTTAAAAAATATCTTAAAAGGTTATTTTAAAATATATATAATGCCGATGGTATATATATGTGTGTGTTCTTACTTCCTACTATTAATAGAAATAACATTTTGATTACAGGAGCCAACGAAATATATAGTAATGTTCAATCTTCAATTCGAGTTAGATACGATCGATGTTTCACGTTGTAATTATCATAGATCTATAGTACTTTTTAATTTTGACCTAGACCCAGATAATGATATTAATAGACCAAATAATTGTGTCTAAGCTAATGTAAATTAATTAATTTGGTGATTTTACTTTATCCTAGCTAGAACTATGATACACCAGCGGCTCGGTTGTTATTTAAAAAATTTAAATATAGGTTTACCAAATAATTAAGGAAAGAGAAAATTGAAATCTGGAGCAAATGTGTGAAAGAAAGGTTAAAATTTACGCATGCCTATTATAACTAGTTCCACTACAAGAAATATCCTGGGAAATGACAATTAATGTGAACTATGTCGTAATAAATTATTTTCTTAAAATTTTGAGTGACTGCACAGATATTAATTAGAGATATAATAATTTATATATTTTTTTATTAATTAAATTAAAAAAATAGTATTAAAATTTGTATAATTTAAAAATTTAGAGTAGTAGATCGATCTTTAGTGATCTCAAAAGAAAGAACTTTAGCATAAGATAAATAAAAAGAAAAAAAATTACGTAAAAAATTCATACAAATTCCAAAACAAATTATATAAAAAATATGTTAAAAATATAATTATTTATGTGTCTCTTCTTACCAATTGAATTTTGTAAAAAAAATGATATCATAATGACAATTGATATATATATATATATATATATATATATATATATATATATATATATATGTTTATTTATTTGATACATTTTGTAAATAAATTTATTTCTATCATACCAAAATTCTAATTTTATTAGAAAAATATAAATAATGAAGATCAAATTTTAAATTTTTTTAGATATAAAATTTTTAATGCCGTTTAAATTTTAAGTTATTAAGTAAATTTTTGCTTTTACTTTTGGTGTCCAGTTATTAAGTAAAATATATTAATAATTATATATCTAATAATAACATATTCGTTCGTTCACTGTTATTTAATTAATTTGCTAGCTAGCTTTCAGCATAGGGAAGAGGAGGAAGTGCACTATATGTATACCAAGATGGAAATGACTTACAATACTAAATTCAATTTTGGTATATTCAATAAAAAAGTTTAATAGTATAGAATAAGTACTAAAATTTATATTACCAATTTATAATATAATTTTCATACCTTGTTAGTGTTAAAAGAAATACACAAACAACTCATTGTGAATTGCCACATAAAATAACTAATTTTTAAATTTACTACCTAAAATATTATCTAACTATATAAATTAATTGAATGACTATATAAAAATTTTTGTACTATCGGTAAACTAAAGTTAAATTCATAAATTTATCATTATTATTATTATTATTATTATTATTATTATTATTATTATTATTATTATTATTATTATTATTATTATTATTATGCGATAATGAACCAAGTTTATTTGGTGCATATCAAGCAATACCCTACAAATTAAAAATAATCTGATGAAATTAAACCAAAAAAATGTTATATATATTTTGTGAATAAAAATGAAAATTTTCTTTATTTCATCACTTATAAACCTTATTTAATTAATGTCTTCTTAGAATGAAGCAAGCTTAGGTTTTAGTCTCTGTTTGAAGCTAATAAATTAATTTTCTAAAGTATATATTATATAAGCACATAACAGAAAGCACTAAGGAATCCAGAACCTGTATGTTGTTAATATAAAATGTATGGAAAGCATTCATTGCTTCCAAATCCATCTCATGTATGTATTTGTTTATTTTCATTTCTATCATATGTGGTGAGGAACAGGTTGCTTGTGGTATGAACCCTAAAGTTTTGTGAATTCGGCTTTATTAGCTTACAAACAACCCCAAAGACACAAACTAAAGCTTTAAAGCATTGGAATCAAACACAACCCTTGTAGTAGTAGTACGGATATAGCTAGCTTCATTCTAGAACTATATTATATTTTATTTCTTTTCTTAAATTAAATGGTTTGTTATACCAATTATATATATATAATTAGTTTTATGTTTTTTCTCTATTAATTTAAATTTTTAAAATAAATAATTTTAGAATAATGCACTGGCTCACAATTTAGCCAAACTCAAAATAAATAAAGCCTAATCTACAGATATTGTTCCAATCTATTCCTATCCGATCTCATAGAGGTCGGACACAGTGACATGAGTTCGGTCCACTTATCTAAATAAGTAATTGACTCCTAAAATATCTTCTATTTATCTAAAAAGAAGATATCAACAACTTCTCCAACAAAAGAGAACAGTTATCTATCATCAAATATAGAACTACTCTAAAAGATCGTTATCTATTCTAATATAAATACACTAATACCCTCAGGTATATTAAGAACTAATCTACTAAAAACATGCTTAAACCCTTGCTAACTTAAGTATCAGAGTCTTTTACAGATACCACCCCACCTCTTCACGAAAAACTCGGACGGAGGCACCTCAACTCTAACGCAGGTCGGACGTTGCCTCAAAAGATATCTAGACCTCACATCCAAACTCAAAAGCAACTCAATTTTAGGTAACTTTCGAAACAATAATATTAAAAATTTTATACTTTATAAAAAGTTTGTTCTTATTATCTAAAAAAATAATTTTAGCATGAAGTTAAAGACAAAAAAACTACTTATGCAAAAAATTCATGTATAAAAAATTCATAAAAAAGCTCGTGTGTGAAAATATATATTACATATAATAGATTCATGTATCTTTACCTAGTTATTAGTTTAAAAATTTATGTAAAAATCTAATTTTTATATATTAATACTGTAAAAGAATTTATATAATTATTTGGTCGTATTTTATGATATCAATAAAAATAATTATTTTTAAATTTATTATCTAAAAACTTATCTAAATCTATAAATTTAACTAAATAACTGTATAAAATTTTCTATATTACGAAATTATCAAAATTAAAGAAATTATAAAAATAATAAGAATGAATGAGAGGGACACAATATGAATAAATTAAAAGAATATATGAAGTTGATTATGATTGTGTTAGGTCCCACGCTTGTGCACTTTAAGGACCCACTTAGGGGTTAAAAAGTTTCTATTTTGGACCCCACTTTCCAACCAATTATCAAAGGATGAAGAAGAAACAAACACTGACAAAAGAAAAGGTTTAGTTGAGGGGTTTTGTTCCCATTACATCATCAAATTTTTCTTAAGGTTTTTCATGGCTTATCATTTTTGTTTTTAAATATCATTTAACTTCTACTACTTTAATTGTTGATATGATGAGAGGTCTTTTACCCATTCCATAAACCATAACTTATTTATCTGTCTTTGAAGTGTGGGTCGTTACCAATCTTTATAGTGTTCTCTTGTAACTTCTATAATTTTGTACGAGATAAAAAATGATGAAAAATAGTGAGAAAGCTTATAAGATAATAAAATGTAGTGAATAGTTAAGGCTCATGTAATTTATTGTATATTAAATATTATTCATATACCTTATTATATATTTTTTCATATAATTTCTGTCAATATTTTAAATATGTAGTGTCATAAAATTATTTTTTTCAAAAATTTAAATTAATAAAAAAATATAAATAGATATATTTTAACATATTTTTTATGTAAAAGTCTCTTTTTAGTTTTGTGTGAAATTTTTTGTATAGATTTTTTTTATTCGTCTTATACTAAATTTTTTTCATCAATAATTAAACTTTAAAATTTTAGGTTATCAAAATTTTAATACCATATTAAAAAATCACTTCTTCTAAAAAGTTAAATAGATAAAAAGAAATGTATAAATTGTTATATCTTGTAGGTTAAAAAAATAATTACAAATTAATGTATTATTTTGAAAACACCCATAGGGATTTGTTGGTGTCCTAAATAACTAGTTAGTTATACAATAATATGCACCAATAATAACATTAAAGTGTGTTTTTGTGTGTTACTCATTAATATTTCCATAGTCTTAGGAACCATTATTCATTCACTGTTCTCCATTCACTTGACAAGGAAGTGTTCATTTGCTAATTACACATGACGTAATTAAACATACACACCATCTTAATTAATTATATGGGAATGACTTAATTACCAATCAAAATAGAAGTTATATAAATATATATGTGGCCATAAACACATTAGTCCCATAGTTGTCAAATCAGTATCTTCAAAATGAGATTGTCTTTTTTTTTTTTTTTTTAATCTTTCACATTAACATATCAACATCTTCTTCGGTAGTCGGTTGAATTTTCAACGCAAAAGAAAAAAATAAAACCTTTATGACCTTATCAATCTTCTACTCTAGTTAACCATGACAATGAAACATTTACATACACTAGCTTCTTTTAATATTAATTAATTTTCAAATTTAATTCCATCATGAAAAAAAATTAATAAAATAGAAAGGAAATCAAATAAAAAATGATGGGTCCCATTTCAAATTCTTATAGATTGAAGAAAATCATGATCCCAATCTGATAAAATCATCACAATCTGATATGATCTACCGACTTTCACCTTTTCAATTTATATTTTAATGCTGTAATTATTGGCTAAGAATATATTTTCCATTCCTGATTGGCCTAAACCTCTCACTATCAATAACATTTGATTTTTGTTTATTAACAAAATGCTTAATTAATTAATTAATTAACAACAAATAAAGTTTAGCTCGAGTCAATTATAATTATAAAGAAGTAATTATATACATGTATAACAATTATAATAATTAATTAGGAAGAACATAATAAAACAAAACAAAACAAGGTGCAATTATTATTATGGGCGCGTGTGGAAGGAACTTAACATAAACATATGATCTTAGGATCTTATGTTAGATACTGCTGTTGAACTCAAACTGTCTGAGAGTGACCCTATTGAGAAGAAATTGAAAGTTACTTTAATAATTTGTGATATACACAAAAATAAATTGCTTGAAGCACTCATCAGAGTGTGTAAAAATTTGGGGTGGGACAAGCATTACTCTCTCTGTAAAGTGTAAACATTTCAACTTCCACATGAATTGAATCTTAGCTTCTTAGAGAAACCTTCCTCAACATATACTATTATGAAAGCCACTGCATGTGCACTTCTATTATGTTTTTCTCAGCCACTACATGCCTGTAAATTAAAAATATCTATCTATATATATTAATTTTGATTTATTTATAACATAAAGTTTTCAACTATATTATATATGCATAAAAATTAGTCATTTAATTTGTTTAAAATATACATTATAAATAAATAAAATAATATATATTTATATACAAATAGACAGTAACTAATTTGTACACAAATGTATTCTTTAATATATGACTATTTAAATAAGTATATGCATGGTTACTTTTCCTAATATGAAATAATTTGATATTTGTATAAAACTTTTTCATGATATTATTCATGCATAGAGATTAAAGTCTTGTTTGGTAACTATATCATAACATAATTTTAGAGATATTGAGAGGTAAAAATTTGTTTGAAAAATCAGATGAATATAAAACATAGAGATTAGAGACAATTAAATTAGAATAGAAACACAATTTTTTCTATCTTACTTTTAATTTGGGTCTTTTTTTTTAATTTATTTTGAGACACACACTTAACAATAATCCTAATTTAAGACATTATTTCATTCTCTCTCTCTCTATATATATATAGTGAAAAATGAAAATTCTCTCATAAACAATTAAAAGTATAATATAATGCCTTACCATTTGATGATATGCTTCTGAAATTATTCACTCTTCTTTGTCATGATTGTATATGTATATGTAGGGCTATTTTTGCAAAAAAAAAAAAAAAAAATTAATATTAACAAAATATATAATCTAAAGGTGTAGTCCTACCACTAGGACCACTGCTAGATATTTTGTGTGAATGAGTATTGCTATAATTAAGAGTTAGGAGAAAGGGAAAAAGGAACCAAATAAAATTTTTTCAGGAATCTAGATTTCAGTGCAATCACCAAAACTTGTGTGTGTGAACAAGATGCAAAATTCATTGGCTGAAAGGGGAAAGGCCCATTATTATTTTAGCATGCAACATAAGGAAGAAAGGATTAATCATTGTCATATATATATCCTGTTCCCTCATTTTATTCAAATATATATACTCTCTATGTAACAACCAAAAAAAGGGTCTCACATTTTTCTCCATTTTTATTTATTTCTTTTCTTGTCTTTTCTTTTCCTCTACTTTTTTCTTAGGCATAAGGCCAGGGTTCTCTCAATACATTAAAATTAAATTATACTATTAACCAAAAAAAAAAAAAAATATAGCTGCTATTCACACCACCACTTTGAATGGCATGCTAATTAATTAAGAGCACTCACTAATTGTTCCACTTAAGCCATATACCAAATTAAATTATTAAAGTATCTTAGACATGCAATAAGAAGATTTAATTTTACCTCAATATAAGCACGGATGTCAATTAATCCGCATCAAATCCAAACAATGGAAATAGTTAGTGCAAACCCGCCATTTTAAGTAATGGAAATGTTTAGTAACTAAAGAAAATTAGCCAAAAACAACCGTAATTTATTTTATTTAGCATTAATTAATTTTTGCGACAATTAATGAATGCTAAATAAGACAAGTTTTGACTGTTTTTTTTTCCTAGCATTATCCAGTAAATAAATAGTAATAATTGACTAAGATTTTAATTTTGATATAGTGACAGAGAGTGAAGACTTTTGTACTCATCTAATTAGTTATGCATTTTAACAATTAATTTAAAAATTTATTATTTTTACTGATGCAAACAATACGTGATTGGTTATTTGTATAAAACTATTTTGACAGTACAAATTAAATTCATTAACTAATTAGTCAACTTGAGATGGCAAAGAAAAGAAATTTGAGTCAAAATTCTTAAGCAGAGAGAAGATTATATTTGAATGTTCACTAAAAATGGTGTCACAATCATGGGCGGTAACCAAGTTGTGTGAATGGGTAACGGACGGCAGCAATGTCCAGTGATATTCCACCATAGTGGGTCTCAATAGGAACATTGCAACATCAAATTAACCTTTGCCTTTAACTCAAAATTGACTTTATTATCCAACGTTAATGTTATATATATACTTGGGGAGTTGGGGTCAAAATATCATGGCAATGATGCTTGGTATGATTATAGATAATATGGGGTTAGCAATCTATTAGCAAAATGAATATAATGTCATATATATTAATTATTATAGCTTCTGAACATCAAGTGTGCCTACGTTATAGTTTCTTGTCAACTTTTGTATGATTGAAATAATATGAACCACTTATATATATGTTGTTGTATTATTGTGTGTGACCCCCTTACAACAAATAGGAACAACATGCTAGTTTACAAAACAAAACTTCAAGCTCAGTCAGTAAAAGACAAACACAAACAAAACGGCTAATACTTTTTGTCATGTCCTTTATTTTACATTTGAACAAGGCCAACCTTTCTCCTTATTACCATCTTTTATTTTATTTTTATTATATTTTTTTGCTTCACAATACTAGCTAGTGAGAAACACACAGTTATTTTCTAAAGAAAAAATCTTAGTTAATTTGAAATCTCTTAGATTTTTTGTTTTTTCCATGTTGAACAACTAGCACATGTTATGAATTATTTTTTTTTAAGAGAACTTTGTTAGGTATATAATGATTTTTGTGAACAATGTAAACAATGAGTTCTAAAATTGGTCCAATAAGGTAAAAACACACTACATTCCCAAATTACCCACCTAAATCTTAATATTAAGATAACCATCCGCACACTTAGTGAATATTCGATATATCCATTAATATTTTTATTGTTTACCTATACTTTTTTTTTTCTAAAAATAGTTAAATTTTATAACATATATATTTATATAATACGTTTTTTCATATATTCCAATAGTCATTTTTGTGCTTAAAATACAATCGAAATATTAAGTTAATATTTAGCAGTAACTATTGGAATATAATTTTCTCGAAGGAATAGGGATTTTTACATTTTACTCATTTATAATTCTCGAACTGGAGAGAGATGATACCTGTAAAAAATTTCAACGATCAAATCAATCAAAATTCAAAAGGTATAAACATTAAGATAAGATAACAAATTTTAAGATGAACTACACTTAATATTTATAATATATCCTTGATAAATTCAAGAGAGAATGTCAAGTGACCCAATTATGCCCTCAAAAAGATGTACTTGGACTGATGAGGTGCTTTAGGTCCAGTTTATTAGGATATTGAATCTTAACAATTACCATATTTATATTGAATATCAACTTTTGTTTAGAAAAATATAAATATAAAAAAATTAAACTAATTTATTATATTACACATTTGTTCAAAAAACTTAAACTATATAAAAAAAACATAAATAATCAATATATGAATGACCAGATCCAAATCCAATTAACAAAAATTGGAGTAATCTTATTAGCTAGTATAAGGTTCCATCAAGTATGTTTGAATGAAGGTGAGTAAGGGGGGGAGTGGATAACCAAATAGATTGTAAGGAAAGCAGCCGCAGAAAAGAAGGTATTGGAAGGTGAAATGGGGGGTTAATAATGGACCCTACAAATACATAACACTGCAAAATTCATGATTTTGATAAGGGGGGGTGTGGTGGGGTTTGCTTCATGAAAAACAAATAGAAATAGTGCACATCAAGCAATGCAAGTATATATAGCCATTTGGGGCGGTTTGTGGGACTACTATGGAGGTTGGGCTACTCACTCCCACATATATATATAAACATTAAATGTATTTATAAAGCATAGTACATTTTTCAACCTTCTTCATTATATACTACTATATCTATCTATGGATAACCTATGTGCCTTTTTCTTTTAACAACTATATAATAGCCTTCTAGAGAGAAAATTTTAAGCTTAACCCAAGTTTGATAATGACATGCCTTGTTTCACAACCCAACTTGTCTCCCTTAGCTTCTTTAATTTTCATTTAAATATTTCATCTGAGAATATGTGTCATAGATGGATTGATCATTACTTCTGGGGATTATTCCTTTTGTCTTTTATTGTTCCTATGCCTTTATATATATATAGTAATAATAGGCTATTAACTAATTAAGGAGGAATATTGTTTTCATTTTTAAATATGGTAACAACCTTATCTAAAACTAATGCTTAACAAGAAAATTTCTACCTCGATCACATTATTATTATTATTATTATTATTATTCCACTAAGTTACCTTTAAAAGTAGAGTAAATGGTTAAATTAGTCCCTAAAAGATTACTTGTTTTTCAAATTAGTTATTCAAAGATTTTTTTAATCAAATTCGTCTTTTAAAAATTTTAAATTAGTCATATTAGTTCTTCCGTAACTTTGTTAGGGTTAACCACAAAAAATGCCCCCGAATTATTCAAACGTGGACAAAAATACACCCGAATTTTATTATCGACAAAAATGCCTTTAAATAATTTAAAAACGCAACAAAAATGTTTAACAG
This sequence comes from Arachis hypogaea, assembly GCF_003086295.3. Lineage (NCBI taxonomy): Eukaryota > Viridiplantae > Streptophyta > Magnoliopsida > Fabales > Fabaceae > Arachis > Arachis hypogaea. The sequence continues at coordinate 148,739,498 of NC_092054.1, read as the reverse complement.
TAAATATATATTTTCAAAAAATACCTTAGAGATTGAATTTTGATGTAATTTTTTTGTAAGCATTATTAAAAAAATGAGATATTATTATTCTTAAAATTTGGTAATTTTTTACTAAGTATATATTGTTTTGTGATTTTTTAAAAGTATGGGTTGTTAACAAAAAAATTATAAAAAATTATATACTTAACGAAAAATCACTAAAATTTAAGAATAATAATATCTCAATTTTTTAATTATTACAAAAAATTGTATCAAAATTCAATCTCTAATGTATTTTTTGAGAAATATATATTTAATGTTAAATAATCTTGCAAAAAAATAAACATGAAATATGTATTTCTCAAAAAATATATTAGAGATTGAATTTTGATGTGATTTTTTACAAACATTATTAGAAAAATGAGATATTATTATTCTTAAAATTTGGTGATTTTTTGTTAAGTATATATTTTTTTGTGATTTTTTAAAAGTATTATTGGTTGTTAACAAAAAAAATATAAAAAAAATATATACTAAACAAAAAATTACCAAATTTTAAGAATAATAATATTTCATTTTTATAATCGTGCTTGCAAAAAATTACATGAAAATTCAATCTCTAAGACATTTTTAAAAATATATATTTACTGTTGGGTATTTTTGTTATGTTTTTAAATTATTTGAAGGCATTTTTGTCGATAATAAGATTCGAGGGTATTTTTGTCAGCGTCTGAATAATTTGGGAGGGTTTTTAGTGGTTAACCCTTGTTCATGATGTCAAAATTTGCTAATGTGACACGTTAAGTGACACTCCAACACACACTTAAAAGTCTTAATTGACTATTAACATAATTAGTTTATAAAATTAGATCAAATCAACTCCAAATTGAGGAATTCTAATGTCTCAAATTTTTTTCACAAATTAGGTTTTGATTTGATCTAATTTTATAAACTTATTATATTAGTATGGTATATGTTGGGATGTCACTTAATGTGTTATATTAACAAATTTTGACACTATTAATAAACAAAATGACAAAAGGACTAACATGACTAATTTAAAATTTTTAAAAGACAAATTTGATTAAAAAAAATTTGTGCGGACCAAATTAAAGATGTAAATCTTTTAAAAAATTAAATGAATTTACAAAGGATACCAAATGTCGCAAATTATTTTTGATATTGGGGTGAAAATTGGATTTTTTAGAATTATGGATGATAAGGATGTTATTTTCAAATGTGGAACTTTTTTATTTAAAATGTGAAAATCGGACCCTCTGATTTGTTTGGGAATAAAAATTGGACCCTCCGATTTAAGATTTTTTTTAAAAAAATTACAACAAACAAATCGGACCCTCCGATTTGATATTTAAAAAACAACTTACAAAATAATCAGATCCTACGATTTGATATTAAAAAAATTTTAAAAACCAACTTACAAAGTAATCGGACAGTCCGATTACTGATTCCCATATCAAAATAAAAACACATGCACCACCAACAGAATTGAATTGGACACATTCATCTTCCATAATAAAAATTTTTAACCACAAAATGTCCCTTTAAAAAATGAAGGATACTGAAAGAATTCCACATGATTAGATACTGAAAACAAGCACAAGTACAAGGCATCAATAGCCCTCCAATTTAAGCTCCCCACTTGTTTTCTAAGTTACACAGAATGATAACTTTCCCCTTTATACATCCCTGTAAAGGACAAAATCCAATCTTGAATACTCGTAAGAAATGAAAATGAATTTTCTTTCTCTTTTTTAATTATGGAACAACAAATTTAATTCATAGCAAGTTAACTGTACTTACAAACTAAAAAGAAAACTACATCAAATTCAAATTAAATACAGAATAAATTCTAAGTAAAAAAAATATCACGTGATTACAAAAAATCAATCATCAATTAACCATTACATATAGCAATATATTTTTGGTGTCTTATAAATTTTTTTTATTATACTACTATAAATAAGTTTGATTATTTATTTGTTATAAGTTTGATTATTCTAATAACTGATTTTTTAATTTTAAAAATATATAAATTAATATGTATAAACATACATAAATGCATAATAATAGATTTCGATGGCTGTTTTTAGTATAAAAAATAATTAAATAAATATTTTTCATTTACGTATACACACTAACAAAAAGTTCACCTTCTAACAAAAGTTGCTTATACATATTGGGTATAAACTAACTTTTTATGAAAAACTTAAGCTCACAAGTCACATCTTTAATTGATGAGTTAAAGTTGTTTGACATCTTTAACTAAGATCCACACTTATATTAAAAGTAGTTTATAAATAAATTATTTTGTATTTAATTTTTTAGTCTTAAAAATATTTATTTTAAAAAAAGAGTGATAAAAAAATTTTTATTATAAAAGAAGTCATTTTTTTAACTTTTTTATAAACACTTAAATAACATTTAAAAAAGCTACAATTTGATTTTAAAAATTATACCAAACATTAATGCTATAAGTTTTCATAAGTTAAAAGTAAGAAAAAGTTACTTATAGACCTATCCAATGAGACCCTAACTATTTGTGCTTTAATGACACCTTAAACAATGCTTCAACCCTCCCTCTCCCTCTAAGATGCTATATGCTCTGGCAAAACAAAATCATTCCCAACACCACTTGCTCATTCCTTTAAAAAATTTGTCAATTTTGATTTCATAAAAAGTTAGCAACAAACAACTAATTGTGCAGCTTTTGGACACCCGATGATGATGGACAGGGTTTTGATGTAATAAACTTCAAAATCATTATAGGTTTTTTTCCCAACCTCTGTTAATAGAAGCTCCACACATACACACAAACATATGGGTCTCAGAGCCAAAAAAGAATTATTTTTTATATATTTATGTCAGGGAGAAGTTATATATAAGGTCAGAAGTTATTATATATTACATACAAATAAGAGAACTACTCAAGGGGAAAAAGCTTAGGAGATAGGCAGAACAATACAACATAAAGATAGGTTATAACTTTTGACTACCTCATAAAAAATGTTCAAACTATATAGCCAACTATTAACATGGAAATTACTCAACTTGTATAGCGCAAGATTTAATGTTACATTCCCTATAATAATTCAGTGAAAAATATAAACTTACTACAGAGGTCGAATCCTAGTCACTATATCTGTAGTATGTTCCTGGCTGGTATAAACAAGGGCACAAGCACAATGGATAATACAGATTAACATGCTTGATAAATGCACAATCTGTATGGTAGCTAGAACCAAGCCATTTGTTCAATGAACTTCACCAGAGAATATTCAGTGTTCATCCGAGTGCAACTGAATGATTAGAATTCTTCGTAGCAAGAAGCACATGGCTGTACTCAGCAGCACCTACAGGCAGGTATGCATTTAACTACAGGGGATCAGTTCCTCTAAGAAGAGTTCGTCAAAAAAGATGAACGACGATGTCGAAAAATGCCAGGAACCAACCATTAGAAGACAAATCAATTTTCTAAGAAGTTTCATTGAACAGATCCTGTCCAGGCAAAAGGGCTTCAAAGATGACATCTTAACTCCTAATCGAATCATTCATAGAAAGTTTCTCTGGAAGTTTCCGGAAGAAAACCTTGAAGATAAGCCCTGCGACATGCCTTCTGCATCAAGTTTTACACTTTTCCTTCCAGCTGTCAGATCCTTTTCGCGGTCCCACGGCTTCCATGGATGTTGACCCACCCACTCTTCCTTCTCTGGCTTCTGCTGCTTCGATTTTTTCTTGGACTTGTTAGAAACCTCTTCTTGATGCTTCTGCATCAACGTTTTTGATCGTTTTGCCTTGTTGTATTTGTCCACCAACTCTGCATCCGCACTAGCCTTTTTCTTTTCCTCTTCATTCGAGGCAAGCGCAGTAGCTTCATTGTATGCTTCCAAATAACTGCCATATAAACAGCATTGTTATATGCCTCTTCAATATGGTCAGTGGTTGACACTGTTTAAGGGAAATGAAATTGATAACCCAAAGCATTCAATAATGAAAGAGGAATTGAGGATAAATACTTCATCTTCGCCTTTTGGGCTCTGTCAGAAGGGGTGTCTGTCCAAATGCTAGTATCTCCTCGACCTTCCTTTGTGCCCCGACTAAACTTGGTTGATTGCATAGTTACACCACCGGGCTAAAACACACAAAAAAAAAAAAAAAAAAAACAACTTGAAGTGGCCAACATAGAGCAAAAGAAGCCAATCTTATTTTGAAATGTTTGTGAATTAACTTAATGTCAGCTACTCCGTTCCACAGCTAATGTTTTCACACTTTCGGCAATAAGAGTGCAGAATAATTGCTTGAAACCATGTTCATTAAAGATTGCCGAGTCTCAATCCTAAGATGAATAAAATATGCTTAACTCTGTAAGTGAAGTTTACAACAAGCTCAAGCACACTTGCATTAGGAGGTTAAGCAAACAGCCATAGTGCAACAGGACATACACAAATATTTCAATATTTAACTATATATTTTATCAAATAATTCACAAGACTTACTTTCCTCTCTGGAGGCAATGTTGTCATCCATTCATCTCTTTTTGGCTCCACTTTAACCTCTGTCTGTGCCAGAAGCTCATCATCGCCCTCCATTGATATACCTGCCATAGATTTCCTAGCAATAAGATAACAAAGTTCTCAAGTACTACCACCCTATCGGTCTATCCCATGCCTCTCTCCCTTTAGGAAGATAAGCAAAACTGAAACTTATACAAGGAAATTTTACTAATTGCTAAATTGAAACCAAAGATAACTGCCAGACCAATTTTCCAAGGCCATACAACATTTAATTAGCACCAGCTGAAGGCCAAAGTTCATGCCAACAAGATCATCCCAAATGACCCGAAATAAAGTTGATTGCCAAATTATTCAGACACTAACATTATGCAGTGAACTGCCGTCTCTCAGAAGCAAGAAGCTATACAATTATAGTTTAGAAAATAAAAACAGAAGAAAAGATCAAAACATCTAATATGACTCTAGTTATACGTAAGAATAAAACATGAGTTCAGCAAGACCTCCCTCCTTCACTTCTTAATAAGTAGTTTTTCTTTTTTCTTCAGGGGAAGAAAAAGAGAATAAATATATTTTTCCATTGTTTATGTAAAAAAGAAGTCCCCACCTTTAGCCCTAATCTGCTCTAGCCTCTTCTTTCAGCCCCCAACACATAAAATATATATAAATAAATAGAAGAGGGAAAAACATTTCGCTTTTACTTTAACATAGCAGGGAAGGAGTTTCTGAACATAACATGGCCCTTTTGGCTTTCACTTCTTAAGTTCATATCCTCCATTATTATATTAAGCACATTATCCACACTAAAGACCCAAACAACAAAACAGAAATCATCTACATTGCAGAATCTCACCTTGCGTTCTTCTCCAAAGTGCAGCCTCACGCATAGCTTTAAGTTCAACCTGCAGTCACACGTGAAGATATTAATATCCAAAACTATTCTAGCAAAAAATTCTAAATTATTCATTAATATGGCCAGAAAAGTAAGTTCTAGTCACCTTAAACTGCTCCTGTTCTTCCTTGAGCTTGATCTTCTCATCCATTGCTTTCCGCTATAAATGAACGAAAGATAATCTTGTCAATGTAAACATAAAAGAATGTATACTTGCAAATTTTGAATTGAACAAAGTATCCAATAAATTATATGTCAGCATACCACAACAAAGAAACACCCACAAACAAACCAGAGAATCCCACAAACAACAACCTTAACAATTTAATAATCCATGCTTCAAAACAGATTAAGAGACTCACCTTTTCTGGATCCTGTAACTCTTTGAAAGCTTTATTTAACTTAATAAATGCTTGATGGGCTTGAGGATGAGAGCATTTATCTGGATGAACCAAAAGTGACATCTTCCAATACCTAAGGGACATTAATGAGATCAAGTTAGACAATCGAAAGATATCGCTTTATCTACGTAGTTGGTCCTCCTAGTGGGATAAAGAGTTATTGTTGCATAAACAATAAAATTTTACAAAGACTTGCGCAAGATTTTAAAACTTTCCTTGCGGCAATAAGCAGCAAAAAACTGGATAATCATTCAGGCCAATACAATTTGGCAATTTGCTAATTAAGCATGTTATGTAGACAACAAAAACGGAATATGCTTTTATGAAAATTCTTTGTCAAACAAAATGAGTATCATAGGTTATAAATATTATCATACCTTTTCTTTATGTTATCACTCGACATATTATGGTTAACTCCTAGAACATCATATGGGCTGTCAGCCTCAACTTCCATGATCCTGGTGACCTGAGAAATAAATAGATGACAACTTAGACCTCTAAAGTCAATTAGTGTCCAAATTTTAATTTTTGCCACTAATATATGAGCATAAATCTTATAAATTGATGAAAGCTGTCACTACAGTAATCTGAATGGTTAGAATAATTTCCTTTAGCTGAAGAAAGCTATAGAATAATGATGAAATAAGAAAATTAAAAGCATTGGTTACCGATAGTAAATTCATCTTAAAATAGGAATATCGCATGCCAATCATCAAATCCATGGCCCTTTATTTAAATGTTTTAAGAAATAACAAAATCCTGATCATGACAACTGGGATTAAATACCTCTTCAAAACGCTCTGCTTCATTAGCTGATTCTGCTTCAGAAACCATAGCAGGTGGTGGAGGTCCCACAAATAGTTCAGTATCGTCGTCCAACTCAGCTTCACTGTAGACATTAGTTTGAAAATATCATGAAGTATCATATGATGTGAATTGACACAACTGGATCAGGAAAAATTATCAATATAAACATAATTGATCTCGTACTTAAGCTCAGTCTGTGCTTCTGTTAATTTGGCGGCAGCAGCAAGTAACTCAGCAGATGGCATTGCAGGACCAATCATCCTGTAATACAAAGGAAGCAATAATTAGGACAAACTTACAAAAGACAAGTGATAAGAGATTGACAAAAAGACTGATCACCTTTTTCTAGGACCAGGAGAATTATCATCTGGATTTCCTGTTATGTGCTCATTTGCCGCCTGCTCACTCCCTGCATCTACTGGAACTGAACTTGTTTCAGGTATCGCTGCAGAAGCATCAGCTTGCTCCTTCATAGGATCCATAAAAGAGTGAATTATAGGGCCAACAACATCCAAAGTGGGGTGAGCTTTAGAAGGAAGTAAGAAAACTCTATCTCCATTTTCCTTCAGCTTTAGTGATAGGAACAGCTTCTTCAGATGCTTCATGAGAGATTCTTCTGATATACCCTTTATATCAACGGCTTGTCCATCATCAATCATTTGCAAGAGCTACAACAGCAACGAGATCTAATTAAAAATCAAACATATATATGCATTGAGTAGAATCTGTAGATACAGAAATGGAGGTAGCAAAAGCTATATTCTGCTAGCCTTGGACTACACATTATTTTCTTTATCCTCAGTTGTGTTTATAACAATGGGAGCATCGTGCAAATGAGTTCATAACATAAACTCCCAGAGTACAGCCTCACAGCACCAATCAACCTTCTACATACACATGTCCTTTCCAGCACCAGTTAATAATTATACTACATGCTTCATACAAAGAAATTTCAAGAAAATCGTAAAAGTTGCACCTTTCAGCTTCCAAACAAAAAAAAGCATTTACCCTTTTAGCTAGCCCTAACAACTTGAAACTCAGGAACAACTGAACATTTAAGCAGCATCAACACTCAACAGTGATGGCAATTTCAATATTCAATGCATACCTGCTTCAAATCAGTGGCAACATTGGGGAACTCGATCATGATTTCACGGACCACAGCATGAGGCTCAACCCTAGGTGACCTCTCTTCATCCTCATCCGAAGATTCAGAAGCATCAGAATCACGGAGCCTCTTGTTACTTTTCCTGGATTTCATGTCTCTATCCCTCCTCTTCTTCTTTTTCTCCTTCTTCTTCCTTCTCCTCCTGCGCTCCTCGTCCTCCTTCTCCTTCCGCCTGCGGCGGTCCTTTTCGCGGCGGCTTCGGCCGCGGCGCCTGGAAGGGCGATCGGAGTCGGATTCAGATTCAGATTGGGAGTCGGATTCAGTGTCGGATTCAGATTGGGATGAAGAGGTGGGGGAGTCGGGTAGACGACGGTGCTTTTTTCTGCGGTCTCCCATTCTCTCAAAAGCTCACGGAAGACGGAAACAACCAAAGCAGGTGGTGGAAATAACATTCGGTGTCGATTATGCAGATTCATCCTCAATTTAAAAATGAGTGGTAGGACCAGCAAATGGTGTAATTTGTACCTATTAATTAATTATTATTATTTATTAATATTATTAATGGTATAAGTTTATATTATAATGTAAGATTATTTATTTTTTTATTGATTAAGTGTTAGTTAAATTTTAATAAGAGTGTTGGACTGGGGGTGCTCTACACTTTTTCTTTAAAAATAGAGAAAACCTTTTAATTAACGCAAATCTAAATTTGGAAGATTTGAAAATATATTTAAATTTTAATTTTTTTTTAATTTGGATACATTAATTTTTAGGTTTAATTTATTTTATTTTAAAAAATTTTTACGTGTGTATCTATATTAATTAGGTCAGTATAATTAGAGTTTCATTTGATTTTTTTGTTAGATCTAACAAACCCAAATAAACATAAGGGATTAATATATTCAAATTTTAAAAAAATCCGCGGCTTAGAGTGTGCGGATTGTAAACAGAGATTTGTATAAAATTTATTTAATCGTGATTTATGTTTGGTAATTTTTATTCAAAATAAATTATAATAAACTAAATATTATTTGAATTTCATTATTTAAAATCACTTTTAGATAAAAAATTACAAAAAATAAGAATTTAAATAATTATTTTAGATATTTAAATAAATTTTAATATTCTTTTTTAGTATTCTCAGTGTTCTTTAATACTCTAATAGGATTAATAGAATCATATTACAACAAAGTAAAAAAAATATTTCATATAAAAAAATAATAATAATAACGATAAAAAAATTTATATAAAAAATAATAAAAATTTTATAAAAAATAATAATATACATAAGAGAGTATTGAAAAAAAATATTATAAAAAAACAACATATAAATAATGAAGGATACAATTGGTATATAAAAAATAAATTTCAGTACAATGTAAAAAGATAAACGCAAAACTATAATTTGTAGCTTTTGATAAAAGTGAGTTGAATGGTAGAAATCACTTTTATAGAGATAAAAAAGTTGTCAAACATAAAAATGAGACTCAAACGCACTTCTCTCTTTCCCAACGTAAAATCAACACACCGTTAAATATATTTTTAAATTTTCAAGAATTTAAATGTTTACTGATAAAAAAAATCAAGAACCTATTTTTTATTTTCCCTTAAAAATAAAAGTAAAATTAGTATAATGGATTAAAGATATTGATACTTTTCTTTTTTATAATATTTTTTCATATTGTATATTTGAGAGAGAAAAGTGATATATTATTAAAATGTAACTGTTACTATTTATTTTCATAAAATTATTATCACTTTGAGTTTTTAATTTTTATTTTAATACCATCATTTATAATATATATTATTTAATCATTTGCAAAATTATATTTTGCTATTTTCAAAATTTGAATTTAAAGTTTTCATTTAAAAATATAACAGATTTACTATTTTAATAAATTTTATATTTGTTATTATTATACATAATTAATTTTAAAAAGTAAATTAATAAATATTTAGTATAGTAAACTATTATATAATCAAATTTGAGAAAATATTTGATGTATAATTTTATTTTTTTAAAATTGTCAATTATTATAGTAGGAAAAATAATTATTTGTACTCATAAAAGTTGTGGACATTCATAAAATTACCCATAAAAAAACAAAATTAATTTTATACCATAAAAAATAAGTATCGTTTGACGAAAATAACTAAACGTTGAATTTTAGTTGACTCCGTTAAAAAATTACTTGAATTTCTTAAATTCCACACTATCACTCCCAAGTCACATAGGGATGACAATGGGTATTTATGGGGACGGTAACTCCTTTCCCACTCTCCTTTTCCGTTTAGTAAAATGCTTCCCCGTCCTTGCTCTATCTCCATCACGAGTCCCAATTTATTTCCCTTTGTGGGAGAGGCAGATACCACGGGTATTCATGGATATTATTAAGTTGGAAAAATAATCAAATCTACTCATGAAAGATACGAATGCTAACAAATTCATGTAAGATCAAAACAGACTTTCTACCCCCAAAAGATTGAATATGTTTGTCAAAACTACCAAGACGTCAAATGCTCCTCAACGACGTTAGCTAAGAGTCTGGCACGTTTAGTGTTGAGGTGATAATTTATTTTTATTTTTAATTTATTTATGAGTACTATCCCAAATAGGTCCCAAAGGAATTCACGATCAGACAGATTTGTCCCCAACAAAATTTAACTAAGATTTTGACCTTGAGGTTTATAGTTATACACCAGATACGTCCCCTTGTCAGTTGACCTGGTCAGGATTAACAGTGACGTTCAATGTGGAGGTTAACGGGATGATGTGTCTGGTTAACTGCGACGTGTCACCTCCAGGACAATTTGGTCTCCATCCAAGTTGGACAAAACGACATCGTATTGGATCCTGGGGCGAAACGACGTCATTTCGTGGAGGACAAATTCATCCCCACCAGGGAAGAGTAACGAAACGGTGTCATTCTAATATGGGGGACCAATTTAAAATTAGGTTGTCATCTTCAACCCTTGCAGCTTCGTGTGGTGAGAGATGTCTAGTTAATGATTAAGGACATCATGAAGGAATGTAAGTACTGAACTGCTCAGTGGACTGGTGATGATGCGAGACACATTTTTGAGGTACAATATCATGTGAAGAAAGTGGGAGTGCATTTAGAAAACAACACATATACTTGTAACATGTGGCAACTTACAGATATAATGTCCTTGGTTAAATTTTTATCTAGTATTGTGTGGAATTTACTCAATAGTTGAAGGATAATTTATATACTATTCCTGATATAATCCTCATAACTTGATTGGTATATGTTCCTGATATATATTCTTTATAATTTGGTTATAATGCAAATTTGATTGTTTGGCTAGGCATTCATTGTGTGTATGCAATAGCTGCAATAGCAAGACGATGAGATAGACCAGAGGAGTATGTCCATCAATCGCTGACGATAGATGCATTTAGGACTACCTATGTTCACTCCACAAGCCTTGCCAACAGTGAGGAGTATTGGGAGAAATCTGGACAAGTTAGTTCCATACCCCCAAGATTAAGCAGCCAATTGGTCGTCCTGTGACATGAAAGAGACACAACGCAGTGGAAGATGGACCTGATAGAACAAAGGCCAAGAAGAGATTCAGGGTAACATGTGCCAAGTGTGGGGAAATTGAACACAATTCCAAAACATGTAAGGGAGCACCGAAGCAAGGATCATCTTCAAAGGGTTAAAGAAAGGCAAAGCATTCTTACATACAACATGAGATGCCTGTTTCTCAATCGGCCCCTCATCTTAGGTATCATGAATTGCATGTAGTGTATTCTGCTCTATATTGATGTACAAAATATTTGTACGTAGACAACTCACCCTCTTCGAGGAGACCTATCTGCATCATGAATGTACTTCTATAGGGACTTATTTATCTGATAAGTTAATTTTACGGGACCTATTTGACCGACAATTCGTGATATTACACTTAAGTATATTTATTGCCCTTGTTTGTTAATATTAGAAACACAGGCTAATATATCTGGACCTGGTAGCATACAAAATCCTAATCCTCTCTCTCATGATACTCAGGTTGAAAATTCTTCCTCACATGTCACAAGAAATGTCTCAAGCAATCCCAAGATATGCCCTTTGTAAATGGCTTAATGTGTATGTTGAAATTATATGAAACATGGTCATAATAATTTTGTAATTTCTAGGCTTAGCAACTTTTTAGACGTCCAAAGGAAATAGTAATCAGAGCCAAGGCTCTGGAGAGTGTTAGTGCTGAAATGATGACAGCTGCAACTAGTGGTACAACATCTAGATTGTTCAATTTCATTCCAACACCAGAATTGAACCAGTCTTTGAAGAAATGATGCTTCTAAGAATTAGTGTGAAACTTGTTGTCTTAGTTTTGACACAAAATATTTTGTTATGTTGGAGGAAGTAGACCTTCTATTATTTGGATTAGTTTGGTTTAGTTTATGTTGAAAGAAATGAACCTTCTTTTATTTGATTTGGTTTATGTTGATACTGAACTTAACTACTTGTGTGGTTAACATGTTTGGGTTCTCAGTTATGTTACCATTTTGATAAATGGATGAAACAGACCAAAATCGATGTATTTTTTAGTTTATGTTAAAGAAAATAAACCTTCTTTTGTTTGATTTGGTTTATGTTGCTTCTGAACTTAGTTACTTGTGTGGTTAAAATGTTTTGGTTCTTAGTTATATTACCATTTTGATACATGGATGAAACAAACCAAAATCAATGTGTTTCTTTTATACTATTTCACCATAATTGACTTTATGCATATCCAACTAAATATAATGACATATTTCAATCCAATAATTTGATATTCAGCATAGAATAAAGCTTGCCTAAATAGCCACGACATAGATACAAAACACAAACACAACTAACAATGCACCAATTATTACACCCCTAAACAAAGCAAAAATAGTATGTTTCTTCACAAATTGGCTATCCTCATTCGTCTTCAACAACAGATCCTCCAACTGCTTCACTCTCTCTTCCAAGCCATCCTTCAAACTTACAACACATTCTTCACCCGCACAAGTGTCGACAGAAGCCAATCTACGCCCGTTGACTACACCAGCATACCCAAATATCTCATTAAATCATGCAAAAAAATCACAATAACTTTGCTTTTCCTGTAACGAGAATAATAAAAATGACAATCAACTCTACAGTCACATGACAATTATCACAACTATACCACAACAAAATAACTTTGGAGTACCTTGAAATGAGGACAACCAAAGAACAACCTATTCGGGTTCTCTAGTGTTCGAGACCTGCATATTACAGTATATGTTCTGTACTTGTACTTGGGGTGTTCTCCTTTTCTCAGTCAGCCCCTTACAAATCTTGTCGTCACGCTGTCAACTCATCACTAATACTTCTTCCACCTCGTCTCTGACTTGCAATTGACGTCGTGCCTCCACTAGCCATCATCAACTGCACATCTTTCACCACACGAAGCTGCAAGGGTTGAAGATGACAACATAATTTTAAATTAGTCCCCCACATTAAAACGGTGCCATTTTGTTACTCTGCCCTGGTGGGGACGAATTTGTCCTCCACAAAACGACGTCGTTTTGCCCCAAGATCCAATACGACATTGTTTTGTCTAGCTTGGATGGGACCAAATTGTCCTGCAAGTGACACGTCGCAGTTAACCGGACACGTCATCCCATTAACCTCCACATCGAACATCACCGTTTGTCCTGACCGGGTCAAACTGACAAGGGGATGTATTTGGTGTATAACTATAAACATCAGGGTCAAAATCTTAGTTAAATTTTGTTGGAGACAAATCTGTCCGATCGTGAATTCTTTGGGGACCTATTTGGGGTATTACTCTTTATTTAATATGTATACTAGAGAATTTAGAAAGTTGGGGTTTAGTTCACACCAATGACCCTTTCCTTTCCCCTCCTAGCCTCACAAACCATCATACGTTATAACTTTTCTAGGAATCGCCGAAGAACATATTTGCTACTGTGAGACACTAAACTGCCGATGGCTCGCTGCAATCAACATTTTTCCTCCACTCGCTACCGCAGGTCGCCATCCCCTAAACTATTTTGGTTGCTTGCTACGGGTTCATCCACAGAGAAATAAGCAACACTACTAATTATGTATTCGTTCATAAACTTCTTCCATTAATTAGTTATGGTTCATTGATTTGTCGTGTTTGAGTATGGATTTTTTGCACTATTTTTATTATGTTAGGGCTTTGTTTGTGCATTGTTATGCTTGATTAATGACCTTTAAATTGGGATTTTGAAGATGAGTTGGTGTTATTTTCTTCCTCTATTTTAAGTTGTGATAATAGGGCTTTATTTTATCACCTCTTGATGATCGTACTCTTATTAGCATTTCTTTTCATATAATCAGCATATCATTTTCCATAGTTATTAAAGATATGTCAGCTCCAACATAATTATTTTGGGTTAATAATACTATAGTTAAACAAGATAAGAAAAAAAAAGAAATTTCTTTTGAAGACCAAACTTCAAGATCAAGTGAACCCTGTTTCCATTCTTTTATATGTCAGTTTGAGATATTGATCTATGTATTCTGAAATTTGATTCAAAAATTATTTGTTCATAAAATTAATAGATTATAGCTTATGAAAATTCTACCAATCACTGATTTCAGAATGCGTTGAGCTTGCTCTTCTAAAGTATCAACATAACCTTAAAAAATCTTATATAAAATGAAACTTACAAAAGGAAAGAATCGTAGAGAATTCTTATACTCAAGTTATTAAGTATTTATTAATTACTAATTGATTTTAGTTTCAACTTCAACCTAGCTTTATTTGCTCTGGTGTTGGCAAAACTCCCCAGTGGGGTGGGTACCCGTGGGAATTTACCAACTAGGAACTGGATATGGGGGACAATTTTCAATTGCGGGGCGGGCGGGACCCGTTTATTATACGGGGCGGGGGCAGGGGTGGGGCAGGGCCTGTAGAGACCCATTTATTCCTCGTATATGTAAAATTACTCAAATGTCCCTACCATATATATAATGAATTGTTGAAGGCCCTGCTGTAGAACCCTAATCCCTTCGGCGCTCCCTCCTCCCTCGGTTCTCTCTTCTCAGTGTCTCTCAAGGCTCAACCTTCAACAAAGAACAAACCCTTTATCTGACTGGCATCACCACCTGACCCAGCTGAGGAAGAAATGTCGCTGTCTTCGTCCTCCTCGCCGCCAGAGTGCCCTCGCGTCCAGAGCTTCCTCGCCGCCATCTAGAGCATCTTGCCGTCTAGATCCTCTTCTCGGTAAGTTAGGGTTTAACTTTTTTTAATTTTCGTTTACTTTAATGTGATTATGTGCCTCTGGTTATGAGATTTTGTGATTTAATGTAAGTTATTGTTATTAATGTGATTATATTTTTGAGATTTCTTGTTATTAATGTGATTATAGTTATGAGATTTGTGATTTCTAAGATTTTCTTTGATTATATTTATGAGATTTCTTATTATTTATGTAATTATTTTTATGAAATTTTGTGATTTCTACATTTTTGTGAGTATATTCTATCTGGTTCTGAGATTTTTTGTTATTTATGTGATTATGTATATATGGTTCTAAGATTTTTTTTTTCAATTTTTTTTAATTTTTTAATTTTTTAAAAATCTATGAATATCCTGGAGTTTCCAGTCTCCGGCGGATACGGAGTCTCCGTTACCCATCGCAGGGATGGGACAGGGACAAAGACTAAATATGGAGGCGGGGGGCTGGGGGAAGGCATGTCCCCGCCCCGTGGGTACCCGTTGTCATGCCTATTTGCTCAATAGGATAATTGAAATAATACATTGATGAAGTAATCACATATGATCAATGGATAACATCATTGTACTAATCACTAACTTTCCTTATATATTATTAATGGATAATTGACTGAGAATATAAAGTATATAAGATGAATGCACTAATTAAATATATATAATTATTTGTGGTTCTTATATGGATATTCTACTGCACTAATATTAGTAATGATGTGATGTTATAAAACTTAAAATTTGTGCTTTAGCTGTGTAGTTCCATAAAATTATTGATGTTAGAGTTTTATTTTTTATTGTTGTTTCTGCAAAAATGGTCACCACAATACATATCACATTAGTAATTCACCATAAAGGAAGACTTCAAAGGGGATCAGATAGAAAGTTGTCATATGTAGACGATGAAACTACTAAAATGCAAAGAGTAAATGTTGATACACTTAATGGGTTTTTCATCAATGACCTACTTAAGGACATATGTTATCCTTTGATATATGACTTTTATTGGCTATAGTCTAGGACGGATATGGATGATGGATTGAGAATTTTGACGTTTGATTTGGATATTGTAAGGATGTATAAAGCTATTGTGAAGAATGAGAACAGAGTTGAATTATATACAGAACACCCAGTTAGTGAGCCAGTTGTTGTAGAAGATGCTGATAAAGAGGATCAGGCCCAAGAAGTTGACAAGGCCCAAAATAAACCTAGCCAAAGTTCAGTTAGCCTTGCTCCCAATTCTGAAACCAACGACCAACCTGTTGAGAACTCTATGAGAAACCCTCATACGGCTAATATCGTTTTCCAACCTCCACAAACACCTTCCCAACCACATGAACATACTAATCTAAACCCACCTCAGAAGCCAAAGTCTGTAGAATCTACTACACCAAAACTAATCCAGTAGCTTCCAACTCTACTGAATTTCACAGTTTGGGTTCTGGTACTACATTATCCCAAGGTCCCAACCACAACTCACCTAGATCCACTACGAATCCGACCTCTGGGGAGGTTCCACCAGCTGAATACCTAACTCAATATGTACCAATTCTCCACATTGATCCTCTCTCACAGTTAGAAACCATGGCACAACCCACACTACCGTCTGTGACTGTCAATGCTCTGGAAGGCCAAAACAATAGCAATGAAGAAGATGTGTCTGGAAGTAAGAAGGTTAGAAAAAAAAGATCCACAAAAGACCTCCCCCATTGGCCAAGCCTTTGTATCGAATGCTGATCCATCACGACCTCCATCAATTTTTATTCCGGTTGATAAGGAAGACTACCCAGATGAGGATGCGGGGAACCATTCTTACGAGTCTGAGGACTTGCAAAGCCATGCAAGTGAATCTGATGGTAAAGTTCCGGTGTTTTCCCAGGGCAATGTAGATGTCCCTGTTAGATAGGTTCGCTTGGAGTTAAAAATGGAGTTTGAGACACTTACACAGTTAAAAAATGTGCAAAAGTTCAACATAAATCTAGAGAGAAATATTTTCTTTCAAAGGATATATTTGGAGGGATCCAAGGCCATATGTGATGATAAAAATTGTCCATGGAAAATATATTGTGCTAAAAGAAGTTTTTCAGCAAGTTATCAAGTGAAGACTTTCGTAAATGAGCACACTTGCGAGAGAAAGATGCACTGCAAACTGCTGATGAAAAATGGGTGGTAGATGAATTGGAGGAAAAGCTTTAGAATCATCCTGAGATGACTGTTAAAAAGACAAAAACTTTTTTAAGAAAGAATATGATGTCCTTGTCAATGAGAGAAAGATCTATAGGTCAATGGCTAAGGCAAGGGAGCAAATTGAGGGTTCAAAGGCTGTCAATATGCAAGGCTGTGCAATCATGCCAATGAGATATTGAGAACTAATCCATGATCAACAGTTAAGATACATACAACTCCTATGGCTGATTTACAAAGTTTTATTTTCAAGAGAATTTATCTTTGTTTGGACGCATGTAAAAGGGGTTTTGTTTAGAGGGATGCAGACCTTTTATTAGGCTAGATGGAACTTTTTTGAGAGGTTATTATGGGGGCAGTTTCTTACTATGATTGGCAAAGACGCCAATAATCGTATTTTTTTCATAGCTTATGCAATTGTGAAGTCCGAAAATAAGGACAGATGGCAGTGGTTTTTGGAGCTCCTGTAAGATGATCTTGGTGATCATAGAGTTAACGGATTCAACTTAATGTCAGATATGCAAAAGGTAAGTAGACAATTTAGTTGTGTGTTGTTTATTTTGTCATCATTAATTCATATTCGTTGTTATTTATTTATTTATTTGTTATGATAGGCTTTCCTTCATTCTACTTGCTATATTATTAATTATGTTTGTGTGTCAGGGTCTTATTCCAGCCGTGCAAGATATCATGTCTAATGCTCATCATAGATATTGTGCCATGCATATATGGGAGAATTTTAGGAAGTAATGGAAGGATAAGAAAATGAAAGCAGCAATGTGGGCTTGTGCCAAATCTACTACTCTTCAAGCATTCACAGCGGCAATGGATAGACTTAAACGGCTAAATCACAGGGTTGAGAGTATTTGAATAAGATTAGCCCTCAACAATGGTCCAAATTTCACTTTAGTGAGTACCCTAAAGTGGACAACTTGACAAATAACAATTGCAAAACTTTCAATGAAAATATAAAGAAGATGAGGGAAAAGTCAATTATCACAATACTGGAGGAGGTTAAGGGTTATGTAATGAGAATTTTAGCAAGAAATAAGAAGACGGTAGTGGGTTATGTGGGTAGACTTACACCAGTTCAGCAGAGTAGACTGGAAAGAGAAAAGAGATAAGAGAGAAATAAATTATTGGAGGCCATTTCCTTTCGGGGATAACAAAAGAAACCTATCTGAAGTTACTGATGAAGGTCAGTGTTGATTTGGGCAAGAAAACTTGTAGCTGCAGGATATGGCAGCTAACTCGCCTACCATGTAAGCATGTGTGTACTGCCATTGCATACCGAAATCAGAGGCCTAAAGCGTATGCACACAACTGGCTGACAATGGGAGCATATATCGCAGCGTATTAATGAACTGTTCAGCCTATACCAAGCCAAAAATATTGGAAAACAGGAGGATACACACCCATACTGCCTCAAATTTATAGGAAACCAATTGGAAGACCTACCAAAAAATGAGATACCAATAGGGATGGTCCTAGAATAAACCCCGATCCCCATAGAACAAAGAAAAGATATGGTCCTATCACTTACAAATACTGTTTCAAGGTATAATGTATTCATAGTTGTTCCATCAAGTCGTTGCATTTATATATGTAGATGTGTTAGAATTGGTAATTTGTCATTTTGTTTTTGTTCATACTGGACATAATAGTAAGAAATATGATAGAAAAAAGGAGGCAATAGCAAGGGGAGATGCAGCAACATCTGGAGAAGGGCTGCAAGGCCAAGCTACAACAACAACAGAGCATGGTGCAGTTGTTGATGCTTTAGATAAATAGACTGTGAAGGAGCAAGAGATGCATTGAAAAAAGACATTAGAGGAGGCAGACACTGAGGTAGCAGCAAATGAGGTAAATATTTGAGTAATTCAGTAACTAAGCAACCAATAAGTAGTTTAATTATTTTAAAATATGGCATCTTAAATGTTGACATTTTTTTAGCAGGTCACTGTGAATAACTTGAAACTAGTGTCAATTCCAATTATATCTCCACCAACTAGGCCACTAACTTCATCTGTTATTAGGACTACCAACTATATATAAAAAAAAAAAGTATCACAAAAGAAACGTTAGGAGGCCTCTTCCTTCCTAGTCATCTCCTCTTAATCCAAACTCACCACATCCTTCTCCTCTTTGGTTACTTTTGAAAAATTTTAAAATATTTACGATTAAAATTGTCAAAAAAAACTTCTATCAAGAAAACGTATAACTTCTTTAACACAAATGTGTGATACAAAAAAGTTTGTTGCTATAAATTGTCTGTAAATTCACCTAAAATAAAAGATAAATAATGATGCAAAAAGTTTCTCTATTACAAAATGTTTGTCAATATATTCATAAATATACACCTAGTTTTTTATTAATTGCAACAAATTGTACCCTAAAAACATCAATAAACAATAAAAATAGTCCCAATAAACACCTAGTTCTTTATACAAAATACTTGCAGTCTATTATCTACATCAAAAGAGAGAACAATAAGATAGCCTTCAAATGGGTTTTCTCATAAAATTACTTGGAAATAAAATGTCTTACCTTCCATAGGAGACAACGACCAAACCATCTCCCAGGATTTGTCAATGTTCCAGATTGCAGTAGCACCACACTCTATCCACAGAAACATCTCCCACAAAGATTTTTCTCTTGATTGCTCATGGAAGACAAAGCCCCATCTCCATTGAAGCTACCACCCGAAGAACAATGGTTACCTTTGCTGCGCCTAAACATGTTAGGGTTTTTAATTTGGGAAGAAAGTTTAATTTGGGAAGAAATAACAATGGTTCATCTGAAGGGGAATATAACCGTAAGCCCCAACTTTCTGATTTCTCTACTATACCCTTGTTGTATATAATTTAAATAAATGAAAAACAAAAATAAAATGCCACTTCAAAACTAAACGGGCCACATTAGACTCTCAGCTAACGTTGTTGAGGAGCATTTGACGTTTGAGTAGTTTTGACAAATGGATCCAATCTTTCATGAGTAGAAAGTCTATTTTGATCTTACATGGGTAGTTTTGTCAGCATTTGTATTTTTCATGGGTAGATTTGGTTGTTTTTCTATTAAGTTTTATTTTTTTTTAAAAAAATTAACATAACCATAATAAGATCGTATACAATTTAACCAAATAGATAAAATCAAACACAAATTTAACATAATAACATACATAAAAAATTTTCAACATATAAATTAAAATAAAATGAATTAGATCTACTTACACAATATATATACAAGGACATTTAAGTAAATTTTTTTCACGAGTCATCGTGGGACAAGTATCTCAATCCCCGACTCGTCCTATTTATTCGTGGGGATAGGTCCCAGTCCCTGTGGAAATTTTGCGGGTTTCTATTAACCTTCCCGTCGTGGGTAATTCCCAATTCCCACGGGTATGGATTTGTTTTGCCATCCTTACTCCCATAACTTCTCTCTCACCATTAAACCATTTCACCGTTACCATCATCTTCTTCTTTAACTTTTCTCTTTTTTTCCTAAATGTTCGACTATCATAACCACATTACCATCATATTAATATTTTTTAACATTATCACACCACCACCGCTATCACTATCACTAATATTGCCGACATAACCAACACTACTGACCAATTAAAAACTGAAAATTAAATGAAAGGAATATATTGAAACTGTAAATTTTAAATACCTCATTTGGATACAAGTAGTGTTAAAAGAAATTAGGAATATGGAACAAGGATTAGAGCCCTAATTTCCTGAATCAAAATGATAAATTTAAGAAAAAAACCTATCAACGTAGTAAGAAAAGTCGAAAAGTTGCAAAGCCACGATGGAGAAGAGCATAATAAAGCAAAGACAGACAAATTAAAGTAGAAGACCACGGCGGGGCGACAATAAACTATGGCTAGCTTATAATCCGCCAGGCTCAGGGGATCCAAAAGCTTCTCGTACCTCACATTGTGCTTCAGATTGAGTTAGATTCAAATCTCAGTGAAAGTTTAGTCATTGTGGTTATTGCGACAACTGTGACAAAGATGGAAGGTATGATGATGGAGTTGGAGGTGGAGGAGGTGGTGGGAAAGTTATTGAGAAAAGATTGAAGTTGCATCTGGTGAAGGACGACTTGAGCTGTCGCAGTGGGTGATAAAATGGAAAGGGTTGAGAGGGATGGCAGTGGTGGTGGTAGAGGGGAGAAACTATGTTGGTTGACAATGAAGATGATAATATTAATGATAAGAGCGATTTGATGATGATGAGAGAGGAGGTATGAAGGAGATGTTGTTGTAGGTAGAGATGAGAATGATAATTTAAGAAATTTAGATAATTTTTAACAGAGTCAACTAAAATTTAGCATTCGATTAAATTTTCAGACGATACTCATTTTTTATAGATACAAAATTAGTTTTGTTCTTTTATGAATAATTTTAGGCCATAATTTTAACAGCGTATGCAACTTTTATGGTATAGATAGTTATTTTTTTTAATAAGTAACTTCAAGAGTAGGTAAGAATGAAGTAAGAAATTCAATTTTAAATTGTGGAAAATTAAAAAACAAACAAATTCAAATTGATCAAGTGCATCTTACTCTAAATTTAAAATTTAAAACAGTTCAACTAGGTATCCTTTATAAATGGTACACTATTCAGCCTTTTATTACAATAATTTAAAAAAAATAAAACAAACACATCTAAAAATTATGAAAATATTTAGTATCTTTTTTAAAATTAAATACTCATTAAAAATACAAACTAAATAAAACTGAAATTTAAAATTTAAATTTCTATTTCAGATTTAATATATTTAGTTATTAATATATTATAATTTAAATACACATCTAAAAATCAAATTATTCAAAATTCAAAATTTTATTTTAAAATTCTAAAATAAACTTTAAACCATCTAATTATTAACTAAACCCATACAAAACACTCATAGAAGTAGAGAAGTCACATTTTTCCCACATCCAAATCCCAGAGGCTCACATCGAAAACTCAGCGGCGCACATTGAAAACTCACATTTAACTTAATTATTGATTTTAATAATTTTAAAAACATTAATGTTCAAATAAGTAACGAATAAATCTAACTAATAATAAAATAATATTACAATCATAAAAGAGATTAATTGTATTTTTAGCGTTTATATTTAAATGCTAGAATTTATGATTTTGGATGTGTTTCAAAAATAATTTATATATAACACCATATTTTTAGATGTGTTATAATTAAAAAAAAATTAATGAACATACCATCTATATCTTCTTATTTAAACTTTTAAATTTTGGATGTGTTTCAAAAATAATTTATATATAACATCATATTTTTAGATGTGTTATAATTGGAAAAAAAAACAATTTTTATGAACATAGCATCTACATCTTCTTACTTAAACTTTTAATTTTTTGTGCATCTTTAATCAAACTAATTAAGTATGAATTACTTTTTTTGTACCAACTCTATTATTAAAATCAAATAAGATCAGCGTAGTTCTAATTAAATAAAATAGATTATTATGTTTATTTTTAAACATAATTAAACAATGGGACAAAGAATAAGAATAATCACAATAAAATATAAATTTAAATTAGTATATTTACTGAAAGAAATGGAGCCACTACAGCAGAGGCGGAGCTTAGCGGCGCTTTTTTCTCCTTTTAGCGGCAGTTTTAAACCGCCGCAAAATATGTTGCCGGCGGCTATGGTGACCGCCCTCGTTATGAGCGCTGGGAGTGAGTTCAGCGGCGGTTACCAGCAACCGCTGGTATAACCGCCACTAAATATGCATTTCGCGGAATAGGTTAAAAAAACCGCCGCAAAATTTAAATTCTACGATTGTCTTCTTGGTTACCAGCGGTTTTAAAACTGCCGCCAATCAATTAAGTTTTTGCAAGTTTGAATGAATTTTGCGGCTATGTTACAACCGCCGCAGTTAAGGACTGGTTTGTGTATATCTTTACAGGCAGTTTCGAACCGCCGCAATCCCCGATACAACTGTCCTATTTTTTTAGTCATTTTGGTGGTTTAGAACCGCCGCCAAGTTCAGAAAAAAATTAAAAAAAAAAGAGATGCAAAATTTGGGTTTTTATTTATGAAATCACATAAAATTTAAAAATAATATCATCAAGTTTTGTTCCTTGGATTTCTAATTATTTTAGGAGTGATTGTATTCATGGATAGAATCTAAACTTGTGACAAAACCAGAAAAATATCTGCAAACCACAATGTATTTATCAAAATATCAACAAAATAGATCTCTTGCTAAGAGTTGCATAGTCTACCTAAAAAAAAGTATGCATCAATCCAAAATAATTTCAATCCTAAAGTACTATTTTCTACTATATCATTCCATTGAAAGCATCCCTGCAGCAATCTCTGGTGGCAGCTCCTCACCCTGTCGTTGAAAAAGATAAATTAAAGCACTATCCATTACCTTTATCCTTTTCTTGTTTGTTGCTGCTTCATCTTCCATCGCCTTCCTTTTCAACTTCTTGGCTTCCAGTTCTGTCTGTAGTTCATTCAGCTTCCTTTGCGTCTCCTCTACTTGTACTCTGTTTACTGACGGTTGCAAATTTGTACCAAAGAGTTGACTAGGAGTCGGTCCAAAACCCACTCCACGCACTCTACCCGATTTCTCTCTTCCGAAAACCTGAGCAATGGAATCATTTTGGGACAATACTCTAGATGACTCATCCTGTTGCTCAATCTCCAGAAGTCTTTCCTACAGACATAAAATAACAATATGGATCCGATTCAAGAACATTCAACTTAATTAAAACTTAAACTGAGTTTATATTTGAGGCACACGATAAGCATAAGCATGCATAGGGATATACATCTGAAGTGAGAGTAGAGAATACTTTTGAATGGATTGGATTCCAGTTCTATCACAAAATCAATTTGAGCAACCACAAGACACCCAAGTACGCTATAGTTTTCATCATTCAGAATTCCCTGGATTCCAAGACTTATACTGTTCGTCCTCTATTACTAAACTTGGATTCCAAACTTCTGTTGTTCTCGCTCTATTATTAAACTTAATACCTATTACAAGCTCTCTGAATATCGCTCATTTAAGTAAATGTATAAATACATAAATAAATAAATAAATAAAATGGGCAAAGAAATAATTCAATACTAGTATTATAGTAATTTTGACTAATTGCTCCTAATCATGTGTTACATATATATATTTTGAAACAAATAATTAGAGCTATTAAAACATCATTATTCATAAAGCAATTAACAAAATTTCTGCCCAAATAAAGAACCTTTTCGGTCATACAGATATTTTGTAGACATTGAATGAAAAGAAACCCACAACTTATTTTCAGCTCAGCACATAAGGAATGGGCAACTAAAAAGCAGCAATGAACTATGGATGCATTAGATATCATAATTTTGATGACTAATCATATTAAGTTGTACTTACACCAATTTCTCTTGCCTCATCATTAATATAAGAGCCATCCCTTCTTTTGTGAACCTTGATCCATAACTCCCCTCTACTGACTATCCTTCCTTCTTGTTCTGACTGAAATAACAAAGTTTAATCCATCACCGAAATCGACTAATCAGGGAGAATGTAGACACAGAGATAGTCCAAGGATTGAATTATGCAAAGCAGTACAAAAACGAAGAGTGAATAAAAAAGTACACTACCTCTTCTTCCCTCCGCCGAGCTAGGCTTTTCGAACCACCAGTGTGGGTATACAGCTGTTTTGATCGATTTATCGCGTTTTTCCTGCACTTCTCCTATTGGTCCATCAGAGATAAACGGGGATTAGAAACTGTTTTAAAAAAGACACAATGCAAAGGTGATTGTACTATATTATACCAATATAAATACTATTTTTACCTTCGTCTCAGGTTTGGCACGATAATCAAGGTACCATCTCCAGTGATCTCGATCAATTCCCGGCGGACGGTTCTCGATATTTTCTTCAGTCGACAATGTTGGCTCGTAGTAATCATCATACAACCTCAGCCTTGTATCTTTCCAGGACTTCCTCATACTTTTCAAAATATTTTTTTTATAATCCCGTCACTATCTTCATCAAACTCAAAGATTTGCTGCATAAATGACACGATTTGTTAAAAATATTTGCTGGAATACTCCCTGGTCAAGGAGCAGGTCAAAGGTAGCCATCCATTACAAAAACATCTTTTAGCAATAAATAATAAATCGAAGAAGCTGCACCAACCGACGTGAACCCAAAAAAATGGAGTAAAAGATGTCTATTGACTCAAATATAATACTGATTAAAAAAATGCACAAAGGATTGAAAATTGTATAATATCATTAACAGCAATCCATAAGCCAACAAATCAAAAAGAAAAAATGCCAACTCATATCTTAAGATACACAGAAGTTTGTGAATAAAATTGGTGCATTCATGAACACTTCATATACAAACACTTTGTGTTATATTTAAGTTATTTTTAATTTAAGAATAAATTACTATTCCTAAAATAATCAATTCTAATCATGAATAAGCAGATGTAACTTAGATCGGATATAAACTCTTACCTTGACACATTCGAAATAAACTTTGTCTTTAGTGGTAACGTGACGCCAACTTTCCTCACAGATAGAAAATTTTCCGTAGTCAGATCCAAGCATACCAAGAACGCCACTCAACAGGCCAGCTTCGTCTCCAACTGGCTGCTTTTCATTATTGAACCTAAGCATGATCCTTCTACCATTGGGCCGTTCCATAGCCTCCCTCACACTCAGTTTAGCCGGTTTGATTGTGCCATCGAAATCTACAAGCCAATTATAAACCTTTATATATGTCTCCGTTGTAGACCGTTTGCACGAAGAAAATTAAATAACACATACTCTAGCGTAAATTGAAGAGGGTAAATCTAATAGATAGTTACCGATGGTCTTAACCGTCCAATACCTTGTGGTCTTCCGTCCTTTGCGACTCTGAGCTCTAGAAGCAACAAAGCGGTCGTCAACTTCTTGATCAATAGAATCCACTTCATGAGCATTGGCGTCCAAGTGTACGTGTCCCAGCTCCGAGTTCTGACTGCTATAAGTGCGCGTCTGTAGAGAAGGCCTTGGTTCACTGCACGGTGGACGGAACGGGTGTACGGTTGTATGGACACTACCACAGCTTGCTTGGGGAATTTCAGAGTCATCTTGGTGGAGAGCCGAAGTTGGAGATGGAGCCGGAGCCGGTCCCTTTTGAGACTGCTGGCATGCTGGTCCTGATTTAGCCTTTTTTGTAAACCGGCCTTTCCTAGCCATCTTAAATTCATAATAACATGATGTAGGCAAAAAATCATCACATTAACTCCAACAACATATAATGCGGGTAAATTTTGTTTATATATACTAAAACCCAAAAAATTAACTTGTATACAATGCGAGGAGTTACTCAGCACAAGACATGGTTATGAGCATAAATACTCTACTTGTTCTTTATAAGCGAGATTCATCATTACAAAAGCAAATCATGAATCTTTAAGGCCAAAAACAAGTTATAACACCAACTGAAACCAAAATAAACAAATCGTAACGTGTTCACTTGGGGGAAGTTACAACACATAACACGCCTACTGTGCTAACTAAGTAACTATGTATATACCATGATATGAATATATCAAATGCACATGGAAGGATCACAGCCGTTGGTGCTTCGTGAGTGCTGTTTCTCTTTATGTAATAATGAAGAACCTTGTTTTAGCATTTTTCCTTATAAAGTTATGATAATTTTATTACTATAAGAAATTAAGTTTGGTTAGTTTAATAATTAGTTCATTAATTTATCTAAAAAAATGTTAGAATTTGATTTTTATTTTGTGTATATAATAATTGGTTAATAACAAAATTTCGAACTATAGCTGTGTGTTCTTAATCCCCCAAATCCCTACCCTTCATCCTTTCTTTCCAATTAGATTAAACTCCCAAGCATACCCTAAGAGAATATTGACACAGTAAGGAAAAGCCATCTCAATATCAACACATAGATGGAATAATGATATGAAGAACTCCTAAACTCTAGCACTACTCATGAAAACATCAGCAATATAAAAGGCTTTAAGATTTAAAATACACTCATGAGAATCAAATTCATTCAATGCCCTCCAGAACACCTACTGCAATCACATTAGAACATCACAAATGTTATTGAAAGAAATAGGGGTGGTTACCAGAATAGAGAGGGCGGGCCTAACAGCAATCCCAAACCCACGACTACCAAAATAATAGAGAGAGCGACGTGACCGGTGGGTTCTGGAAGCTGAAAATCAAGGATACAGATGAGCAGTTCTCCCCGGCAACAACAAAGATAGGCCAGATTAGTGAGCTAGGGCTGTGTGGGTTATAAAGTATTTAAGGAGTAAGGAGAAGAGGTAGAGCGCAGCAGCTGGAGATTTTGAAATTGGGTAGAAACAGATCCACTATTTGTTATAATGAGTAACTATTGCCGAAAAAAAAGAAATTGAGACGCGGGAAGGATTATAGTGGGAGGAAACTGAAATATTAAAAATTGAATAGAATATAAATTTATTACTGATTCTTTAATTTTGAAAAAACAACAACAACAACAACAACAACAATGATGATGATGATGATGATGATGATGATGATGATGATGATGATGAAATCTTATAAAGAGGGGACCGAAAATATAAAATTGAAAGTATCATATTAAAATTCAAATTAAAAAATAATATTGCTTTTTTTAATATTATTTTAAACTAAAATTAATTTTAAAAAAATCATTTGTATCAAAGTTTTTTTCATAAAATTCTAATTTTTATCCAAATTATAAAAGATATAAGTCATATAACGTAAATAATATAAATTTGTTTCTCTAATACTTTTAATATATGTATTTAAAATAAATTAATAAATATAATATATAAGATATATTTATATTAATAAATAATTCACTTAATATATTTTGATTTTAATATTATAAAAATAAATTTTAATCTGTACGGTAGGTCGGGTATCGGACGGTTCAGGTTGGTACTTCGGTTGATGAGAGGGGGAATCGCCTGGTTTCGGGTCGCTGGGTTGGAGGGGGTGCAGCCGACGTCCCGAGCTCTTCGTGTGGAGGGGGGTGTCACATGCAAAGACACTCCGATGCTCTAGTCAGTCAAGTGTGCAGGCGAAAAGTGAGAGAATGGTATGTGACGTACCTTGGGGGAGGGGTAGGACCCTCCCCATATATACCGTGTAAGAGGCGGGTCCCACAAGGACAGAATCCACCTTCCTCGAAGCTTCCCCCTACAGCTGTAGTAGAGAGCTGTCTAGGACGCGTGTCCGAGTCGGTACTTAAACGCCTCGCACCTGACCGTTCGGGTCGGGCCGGCCCATGTGATGTTTGGGCCAGGCCGTAACAGTGCCCCCAACGCGCCAGCAATGATCGTGAGGGTCGTTGGTGGCGTGTTGTCTCTTCTTTCGTGCGTTGTCGCCAGGTCGGCCGCTCGTGGAGAGGACGTGCCTCTTGCGCGCGTGTCTGTTCATTGCTGGGGATAACCGTTCGTCGCCTCGTTCCTCGCACTAAGCATTAAATGCTCATAATGGGTTATTTCAAAATCCCGCTCGCAAAGACTATTTTGCCCCTTGGCCTTTCGCGCTTCTTGAGTCTGGCAGTTTTAACCAGTTTTGCCTTTTGTTTTCATCTCATTTTTTCACTCCTTCCATCTCCATCTTCTTCTCTCTCGAGTTTTCCAGAGCATTATTTCCGTATCCCTGTGCATTCGTTTCCTTTCATTCCCTTTCAAATCTTCGCAATTGATCCAGGTAAGCATTCGTTTCCTCACTCTCTGCTTCATGTTCATCTTTGCTTTGTTATCAGTGTTTCTATGTGCATGTTGCTTTTCTGGTTCGATTTGAACACTAGATGACCTTAGTAAGTGCGTAAGGGGGGTTACCATTCCAGGGCATTTAGCTTTTTAGGCTTTTACTTGGAATCTGCTTCAGCCATGCTTAATTTTAGTTATTGAGTAGGCTAAATGTAGTTTCTGGGCCTTTTTCGAGCTCCCGACCTCGTAGACTAACCGAGTGGTGCCCCACTGTAGGTATGCCTCGCATCGTCTCACGAGCTTCCACCTCCAACACGGGTTACGACCCGTACGCTTGGGTGACCTCCGACGTGAAAGAGTCCCTGAACCAGATGGGCGTGGAAGAGCTTACCAAGTTCCGCCAAGCCAAGTACTTGTGCGGCGGGACTGACGAGGAGGCCAACTACGACGTTTTCATTCCCGCCCCCAACAAACGGCTATACGAACTCAACTTCCATTCTCCCCGGGTTGCCGATTGGATTTGGTTGTACAAGTCAATGTTCACCCAAGTGGGGGTTTGTATTCCTTTTTCTTATTTTCAAATGGCGCTCCTTAACCGGATCTCCGTGGCGCCGTCGCAGCTGCATCCGAACAGTTGGGCTTCCATCCGCTGTTTCAAGATGGTATGTGAATATTTAGAGCTGCCGGTGTCCGTCGATGTTTTCCTTTATTTCTTCAACCTTACGAATCCTTCCAAGGAAGGGAAAGCGAGGAAAGGTTTCATGTCCTTCCGATCTGCCCAGGGTCGAAGGATTTTTGGCTTGTTCGAGGACTCTTACCATGGATATAAGGACAAGTATTTTAAGGTGCGTCCAGCCAAAGGTCGCCACCCCTTCTGGCTGTCGTTAGAAGGGGAACGCCTCATCCTGACGTATTGGAGTTTCAGGGCGGGGTCCAATACCTTTATTAAGGTGACTTACAAGGGGATGTCCGCCGTGGACAAAAAGATTGCCGACGTGTTGTTGGCCGTTTTTGGGAGAAACCATGTGAATTTCCACCTTCTTCAGGTCGCCAAAACTTATATTTGTGAGTAGCTTTGACTTGTATTTCTTGCATTATTGCTGCTTTGATTGGTTATGCGAATTTCACGACTAACTTGCTTATTTATTTGTTGCAGTGGGAATGTCTGCCGAAGTGACAGGCTTTGAGAGTTTATACAAGACCTTTCTGGAGGAAAGCGATGAGGAGAATGCTGACGGGAAACCGGAGGCCCCTCCTGAGAATAAGGAGGATCAGGCGGTGCCTTCGCCTCGTGATACCGAGATGTCGGACAAACATTCTGATGGGGTGTGCGTCTCTCCCCTTCACGAGGAGGCGGCCGGTACTGGGCATTCGACCTCCGCTCAACAAGTCGATGATGATGACTCGAAGGTTATCCCCACCCCAAGAGGCAGAGGTCATTCTCCAGCCCTGAAGGAGCCCTCACCGTGATGGAGAGGAACTTTGACGCCGGGACCTTCATAGACTCCCAACTGCTTTCCAGCACGGAGGAACACTTCCATGGCTCCGACCTTGTGGGGCAGGCGAGGTGGATGTATCGGTAGGTCGGTAGGTCGGGTACCGCGCCAAATGTACGGTAGGTCGGGTACCGGATGGTTCGGGTTGGTACTTCGGTTGATGAGAGGGGGAATCGCCTGGTTCCGGGTCGCTGGGTTGGAGGGGAATGCAACCGACGTCCCGAGCTCTTCGTGTGGAGAGGGGGGTGTCACCTGCAAAGACACTCTGACGCTCTAGTCAGTCAAGTGTGCAGGCGAAAAGTGAGAGAATGGTATGTGGCGTACCTTGGGGGAGGGATAGGACCCTCCCCATATATACCGTGTCAGAGGCGGGTCCCACAAGGGCAGAACACACCTTCCTCGAAGCTTCCCCCTACAGCTGTAATAGAGAGCTGTCTAGGATGCGTGTCCGGGTCGGTACTATTGAACGCCTCGCACCCGACCGTTCGGGTCGGGTGGTTTGTGGGTCGGGCCGGCCCATGTGATGTTTGGGCCAGGTCGTAACATAATCTAATATATTATGTATATATTTTCTTACATTCATTTAGAAATTATTATAAAAACTACAATATTTTTTTATAATAATAAATAGAAGAATTACAAAAAAGAAAAAAAATTGAAAGAACAAAAGCAAATAAATTTAAAATGCATGAAATGGGGTTTGAACATATACCTTATAGTATAAAATGTCTTCTTTTAACCATTGAATTAGAAAGTATAGTATAAAAATTCTAGACATTATATTGATAATATTTTAAGTTTTGAAAATTTATGGGGGCCATGGCCCATACTGGTCCCTTCCTAATTTCGCCTCTAATAATAATAATAATAGGGTAAAAGGAACAATAATAACAGTAAGCATATCAGACACTTTTCATTCAAAACTGAAACATATTATCATATTAAAGTTCATATATATCTTATATATATCATATTATAGTTAATCTATTATACAACGTTTGGCAATTGACCTCACAAATGAGAAGCTACATGTCCTAATATAAGATTACTTGATACTTTGGATTTCTGTTGGGGTTAAAAAACCAAAATTGCTTTCGATTTCAACAGGGCCTTTAAGAACTTCATCAAACATGGCAAACAAATAAATTCAAATTCGACTCTTGCCTTTCCTCTGTTGATAATTTATGTTAGAGGCTTGCAATTTTTATTATTAAGCGCAAATTCTGTTGATGCTTCAAAGCAACAGATTTTTGTAAAAGGTATGCAAATATTCTATATTTGTATATTCTATGCGGAACAGAGCAGGAATCATAGCAAAATAGGTCACTGATTGTCCCAAAAAATTTATATTAATCAGCATCTTGAAGTAGTCAAGATAAAAAACTGCAAAAATAGGTAAAACAGTAGACCAAGGGCATTCAATGCAGCATATTAACAATCCCTAAAAGCAATATGAAGAGTTATAAAGTCACGACAACTTCAACACACAAGTCTTGGGCATCCTATAAATCTAAAACCAAATTATTCAATTAAACTATTGCAATATCTTCAAGGGTTCAGGTATCGTGTCGCCTACATAGCTAGGTGCCATGCATTCTTCTTATCAGGAGACATTCCACTATATGGATATTCATTCTTGTCTGGCGTTTTATTGAGGTCATATGACAGCATCGAGGCCTTTTGTCTAGCAGAATCAACCTCTTCAGAGCTTTCGGAGGAGACAACGGCCTCTTTCTCCACTGAATCCGGTACCACCTCCCCCGTTTCTTCGGATGCCTCCTGAATCTGGGATCGAGATTACCTTGACAGGTACATCATAAACAAATATAGGCGTAGGATATTAGGAATTAGTGTATGAACATAATTATATTAATTCAACAACCAAAAAGTTGATAATCTTACGTTCCCATAGTCGTTCAAGTCCATGTTCTATGAGTTTGAATTCCTCTCGTGCTGCAATATCCAGTTCAACAACAAGAGTATTTTCATAGCGTACCTGCACAACACACCACCCAAATAATGTAGAAACACTTTTTGTAAAAACCTGGAACAATGTAATCCCGTACAATATATGATATATATAATTATTCACATCATTCCGAACCTAAAAATTAGAATACTGGTGACTCGTCAGTTTATTACTATACATTTTTTTATATAGCAAACAGATTAGATCGCAAAAAGGATATGGCATCAAAAAAAGAGTACATAAGTAACAGCAACAAAATAAGGAATCTTTGGGGTCGCTCCTACTCAAGTCAGAATTAAAAAATTTGCCTCAAGCACACAATTTAGTGTACGAAGTAAAATTAAAAGATATACCACCTTCAGCAATATCCGTTAATGATATATATAAAGAAGCAAAGGTTAATCGCATGCATTCGAGCCCTTCTAGAAGACTCAACCATTTGTACTTTATAAGAGAAATTACTATTAAATAGGATAAGGATAATAAGCCTAAGTAATCCCAGAATTTAGCTTCATAACAGGGTTGAGAATTTCCCATTATATATATATAACAGTTATCATCATGACTTTATCTTCAGGTAGTTTTAGAATTTCCTTTAATTTATTACACCCGCATATATTAGAAAAGGTTTTTGGGTGCAGTTTGACAATTTCTTAAAAAGAAAGACTTAAGAGAATGTAATATCATAACCATCTAGCTAAACATAGCTTCTCCTGTAACATGGCAAACTGAAACCACAAAAGGGTCAATATTATATGCTTGAGTACGACAAAAAGGTTTATACTATATGCTATTAAGTTTCTTCTAGTCCACATATCTCATCAAGTTTACCTTTCTATATAAATTACAATTAAACTCCCCAGCCTCAATAGTGATTCGGCTTAATGAACCAAATTTAATTATAATCTTAGAAAGCAAATAATATGGTTTAGATATCTAGATAGAGAACTATTATATACGTTAGATAAATAGCAAGGAAAAACACCACTATTTTACCTTCACCTCGTCAAGTATTTTCTGTGACTCCAACGTTTCTGTACTTGTTATAAACTCAAACCCAAATTGGGCCCGGTACTTTCGATCCTAATGAAGCAATTCCTAGCATTTAAACATAACCATGTGAATATGGGTTTCATTCAAAAATAAGAAAAGGATTTACAAAATTAAATTGGGCAGCAGCAAACAAACCCTCATCATTGAAGCTGGGGCATAACGAATGGCTCGATAGAGGTGACCGTGTCTAGAGAAGGCATCCAACCATGATTGTATACGGGACTCTTTGAACCACAACTGCCTTGCAAATGAGGTTGCGACCTTCAACAAAGAGAAAGGAGATGCATCTATCATCTTCTCTGCGAACCAACGGCTTCTGGAAATGAGAAAGAAGTCTCTGCTCTCTAATTTCCCTGAAAGTCAACGAAGATAGAAAGAATGTCCAAGGACAGTATAAAAATGTGATTATAGGATGACTTGAAGGAGAGGTTACAGCATTGTGAAGACCTAATTAAATAACAAAGGTTTTATATGAGAGGATAAGTTTTAAAAAATCTAAGAAGTCTCAATCAATTTGACCTATTGTCTAACGATATGACTAACATACAATCTACTAAATACAACCCAGTCTTTTAGGAATCGGCTGCCTCATCACAATCTTCAATCCTGTCAGTAATGGACTCCTCTAAATCGCCGTCTCTTGTCAACCGCAGGCCTTCGACATCAAATTCAGGCAAGCTAGTCATACAGGACTGTGGATGAAGGTCGACCTCGCAATGTTCATAGTCTTTGCCCATGTGAAACAAATCTCTTGGTTTCACATGGACTACTACACTCCACCCGCTCTCCACCTCATCCTCCACGTAGAACACAAGACGCGCCTCAGATGCCAAGATGTACGGCTCATCGTCTTCTCGATCACCGGTGTGAATTGGTGTGACAAAATTGACACAGGTGTGGCCGAAAACATCCTGTCGGATGCCTCTCCCCGACGTGGTATCTGCCCAAAGACACTTGAACAAGACTACATTGAATTGACCACTGTAATTTAGCTCGATGATGTCTACTAATCTCCCGTAATACGAGACATCGCCAACAGCAACATTGGCATCTCGTTTACTTGCATAACTTCTAGTATCCGAAGTGACATAAATCCCGCTATTCTGTGTTTTCATTCCTTCCTCCCTCGACATGGTCCTAAATTTAAATCCGTTAACGTTGTACGCTTGATAGCGTTTGGCCTGAGCAATCAGACCGCAGGCGAGCCACTGCAACTCGTTCGAATGATTAGTGCTTCCAAATGTGACCTGGCATTGAACCATTAGAGGTAAGAAAGCATCAAATGGTAGTAGGATCCTGGGATATTAAGATTACCGTATGTTTGAGCTAGTTCGAAAATTCTCTGTGCACAACATTATCTACGTGAGACTGGGACCTTGTTTTACTTCGCAATTTTCTCTTTGTGATGGCTCTGTACTCACTGTGCACATAAAAAGATACTTCATGTTCAGTACTATCAATAACAAATTGGCTCACGGTATAATTTTAGACTTCAGGCTCTGTACGTACTCCAATAATTTCTCTACAGCAATGCAATTGACCAGTACATGACGATGTGCTTCAAGCTTTTTGGTTGGTGTTAGTGTGAAAAATGAAGCTGCCCCAGCCGCCTTTCCAACCTCTGGGAACATGTTGGCAATCTCGCTCGGCGGAGCATCGCTCGGCCGGTTGTCAACGCACGTCGGTCGGTTGATCCTAGTCTCGACGTTATTTAGGTATCTTGAACAGAATGTGAGAATTTCCTCGGATAGGTAGCCCTCTGCTATCGATCCTTCCAGTTGTGCCCTGTTACGCACGTACTGCTTGAGATGACATAGGTACCTTCGAGAATGTAACATATAAATTACTAGGTGACAGCTATCCTAATAAAACAGGCCGAGAAAGCTTAAGTAGATCTTTACCTCTCGATTGGGTACATCCACCGGTAGTGCACTGGACCACCGAGACGTACCTCCTCGACCAAATGCACCGTTAGATGAACCATGACTGTGAAGAAGGAAGGTGGAAATATCATCTCCATGTGGCACAGAGTATGGACCACACGATCCTAAAGGAGAGGAAGTTGTTGAGGATCTATGGATTTACTACATATTAGTCGAAAAAATGTTGATAAATCAGCCAAGACGGTGGACACTGGGGTGGGCAATGCGTGTTTTGACACAATTGGCAATAGATGTTCCATTAGAACATGGCAGTCATGACTCTTCAAACCAAATAACTTGTGATGTTTTAAGTCAACACAGCGAGAGATGTTGCTAGAGTACCCGTCTGGAAAGACCACATTTTTGATGGTCCTAAGAAAGACATCCTTCTGTGAGTTCGACATGGTAAAGACTGCAGCGGGATACTTTCCACCTTCAAGTGGCCACATATCATGCGTGATTCCCATCAACTGGAGATCTTTACGAGCTTTCAGGTGGTCTTTGGATTTACCGCTCTCGTTCAACATGGTGAATACAATGTTATCGCACACATTCTTCTCTATGTGCATGACGTCAAGGTTGTGACGTAATTCGTTGTTCTTCCAGTATGGCAGATCAAAGAATACACTCCTCTTCTTCCAAGGTGACTCGTCTTGCACCATGGTCTCCTGGCCACGTCTTCTTTTACCGCTCACCGCTTGCACCTTGCCCTGTGAGACGGGCACACCCTCCAATTGTCTCAGGACATCTCTGCCAGTCAATATGGTAGGTAGGGATCTATCCTCTACTTTACCATTAAATCTAATCCGGTCTTGTCTATATCTGTGATCGCGATTCAAGAAGCACCGATGACCCATATAACACCATTTCTGACTGAAGGTGAGTCACATAGTCTCGGCGTCCAAATTACACGTGGGGCAGGCTCTCCCGCCGTACGTATTCCAACCAGATAAATTGCCCAAGCCAGGAAAATCGTTGATAGTCCACATCAACGCAGCACGCATCTTGAATGTTTTCTTCTCACTGGCGTCGTAGGTATCAACACCGGCCCACAACTGCTTCAACTCATCGATCAGGGGCTGTAGGTATATATCTATGTCATTGCCAGGCATTTTAGGACCGGGAATGATCATAGAGAGTATAAAGTTGGTTTGTTTCATGCAAATCCATGGGGGTAAGTTGTATGGAATAAGAATCACTGGCCATATTGAGTACTTTGAACTGAGGTTTCCATAAGGATTGAAGTCATCACTGGCCAAGGCTAAGCGAACACTGTGCGGATCGCCAGAAAAGTCAGTATATCTCATGTCAAATGCTTTCCAACCCTCGCCATCTCTGGGATGCCTCAAGAAACCATCAGAGTTGGTGCCTCTCTTGTGCCACAACATGTCCACAGCTGTCTTGCTGGACATGAATAACCGCTGCAACCGTGGAATCAAAGGAAAATAAAGAAGAACTTTCGCTGCCTGAGGTTTACCATTCTTCTTGACAACGGCGTTGATCCTTACTACAGAATTCTTCCTGGTCTTCTGCTTCCACCTGGATGCTCCACATCGTTTGCATCTAGACAGGTCGTGGTCAGAACCCTGGTATAGCATGCAGTCATTCGGACATGCATCTATCTTCTTGTACTCAATACCCAGCTTCCTTATGATCTTCTTGGCATCGTGCAAGGTCTTCGAAATCTGTGCATGTTCAAAGGCATCCCCCAATAGCTCTAGAATCAATCCAAAAGCCTTGTTGCTCACTCCGCACATGCACTTTATATGGTACAGCCTCACCAGGAAAGACAGCTTTGAGAATCTTGAACATCCCAGATATAATTCCTGCTCGCCATCCTTAAGCAAGTCTCAAAAGGCACGAGCCTCGTGACTAGGTTCATCAGATAAGTACGGCAACCCATCCGCAACGTCTCCAGCATGCCCATCCATGGGACCTTCATCCTCACTCTGCAGTCCCAGCAAATTGAATGCGTCATGGATCATGTCACGCATTTGATCTCCTGAATTTATAGTGGGATCTAGTTCTTCCCTACTGCTGGGCCTCTCGTCTACGATCCTCTCACCATGATGTAACCAAAAGGTATAGTTAGGGGGAAATGGTTTCATCAGAAGATGATCGTATGCATCTTCTCTAGTCTGGAAAAACCGGAACCCACACATAGGGCATGTACAATGTATCATCCCATCGGATGATGCATTGGCAAATGCGAAGTCTAGGAATATATTCAGTCCATTCCTATATTCTACACTACCTCGTGGCTTTGTAATTCAGCTCTTATCAATGTCTAAGTAAATGAAATAGCACATACAAATAGATAATTACTAAAAAAATACATAGAACTAAAAAAACCAAATAAAAAATGGGGTGTGTGTCAGGTGAACCAATAACAGTCTATCACAATTATGATATGGAAGAGTACCATACGTAATAAACTCGACAATATATTACAAGCAAAACCATGTAGGGAGCAACACAATAACTCAAAATAGAAACAGAAACAAAGTTAAGTGCATCCTAGATAACATGAAGAACATGAAAGGTATTGGGAAGGAGGCTTACTCATGTTTAAAATTCTGTGCTTTCTTAAAAGAATACTGGTAGAAAGAAGTGCTGGTTCCAAGTCCAAAAAATGAAAAGATAAATGGATGCAATATTAATAAATCAAATTTATCATTGTGGATTCAAATTTCCAAGCTTAGAGGCAGACCATAGATGCAGGATAGAATGCAAAGAGCATAATGGAGATCATTATGAAAACTGTAGCGTTTGTATGTCGCATAGTTCTGTACACACACCTAAAAGGAATGATGACAACCACTTTGCATCTATATATCAGGATTAGTCCAGAACCTTGTAACTAAATTAGTCTATTTTAATTTCACACTTTAAAAGCAACATACACAGGGAGGGGGTTCAGTGATGGTTCAAAGGCTAATGGGATTTTCTTTTCTCTGATCCAAAATATTGCTTGATTCAATCCAACTCACACGATTACCCTTCAAGTTCAACTAACTATAGCAGGTTTAAGAAGGCAATATAAATTTGATGATCCATCATAAGAAAAAGGGGAGGAAAAAAGTAACAATGAACAATCGATTGAGCATCAAAGAATCTGTAAAATTAAATCAATCCAATGGTATCAACATGCTTTTTTGTTCACTCAAACCACTCAACCTTGTTTCTCAGCTCCACACTCATCACACAAAGCTAAAAGTACTCTATCTGTCTACACAATAAGAGATTCACTCAAGGGTGAGAGATAGACGATATTAACGTGAACCAATCAAGTCTCAATACTGAATATAAAATTAACAGAGCAATTCATCCTTGATGATCATGGACAGATGTATTATACTCTAATTTTTGTGATCTTTTGGAAGATAAACTTGCAATCTGCTAATTAATCGTACTGAATGAAATCCCTAACTCAAAACAGCTTCAATTAACCACAATTTATAGAACATATAGACAAATACATGTTCAGAACTCTGAACCAATAATGAAAACCAGAAGAAAAGCTCAATGTGGAAGAACAAACCAGTGAAAGGGGGAGGCAGCGATAGCTAGGATTCACGCACGGTGGAGGACGGTGTCGCGGTTTCACGCACTACCGATGAGATGCTCAACTTCGTCGCTGGTGATAGAACCACGGTTGGCCGCTGCGCGATTCGACAGCCAAGATGGAAGCGCCGGGTGGAGCAGATGGTACGCGGCTCTGCTCCCGCTCGTGTTTGGCGCGCTACCAAAATCAAGTGACGGGTTTCTGCAAAATTGGGGGGAGGGGGGGTTTCAATTAATGGCAGTAAGGTAAAAGGGGGAAATGAATTAAGGAATTGAAACTCACCTAGCGGCGTTTCTGGGTGTACTCGCGGGTAGGTTGCGCCAGATTTAGGTTGGGTGCTCTTCGTGCCTCTGCTCGTGCTTTCGTTCGCGCCAAGAGGTTAGGTAAAATCAGGAGGGTTGAAGATATATACACCAAATTCGCAGCGGTTCGGACTGCACGGCCGCTATCCAGGGGCGTTTAGCGGTACCTGCCAGACCGCCGCTGACCTCTGCCGGGATCTTCTCAACTAGCGGCGTTTTTGGCTAGGGCAGCTGTTTCTCCGCCGCTAGGCTCCGCCTCTGCTGTAGTGAGCACCTTTGTCTTTGAATTGACTTGAAGAGACTTTCATCGCATCGACCTCATCTTTCTTATGCTAGAGAAGCTTGAGGAGGAGAAGAGCTCGAGAAGTGGACTACGAGTTTTAGGCTAACTAGATTGGCTAAGGGTAGCATGATGAATATCTAATTGTTGGTGATAATAGGAACGTAAAAGAATGAATTAATTCTGAAGTGGGTAGAAAGTTAGAGATTTAAAATTTAAATTAATCTTAATTATCAATGTATATCTAAAAAATAGGAATATGTTTTAATTAAAAAATAATTAAATATTGTTACTAAAGGCTGAGTTTTATTGTACAAGTAGTATTTTTTAATTTAAAACTATTTAATCACAAAAAAGCAAAATTATTCGGTTATTGAAGAAAATCCTTATATTTGTTGATGTATA
Organism: Arachis hypogaea; assembly: GCF_003086295.3. Taxonomy (NCBI): domain Eukaryota; kingdom Viridiplantae; phylum Streptophyta; class Magnoliopsida; order Fabales; family Fabaceae; genus Arachis; species Arachis hypogaea. The sequence continues at coordinate 148,699,593 of NC_092054.1, read as the reverse complement.
TATAAATAGGAGGAAATCAACTAAGAGTGAACTTATTCTATTAAATAATTATATTTCTTAATCTTTTTATTCTTTTACATAAAGAGATAGCAATGTCGTACTTGAATATAGATAGAAAGATTTTAAGAGAAAGGATTCTAACTTCAAAAATAAATCGTAAGAAACAACACTTCAAAATAAGGATTTTTTTATATCTTGTTTTATAAATGTGTCTTTTTTGATTTCTCATATTCTCATGTTTTAGAATTCTATGTACATGAAAAAATTCAGTGAATGATTCTTTAATAAAATAAAATGACTTCAAAAACAAAATAATCGAATTTTTCGGTAAAAAAAAAATGTGACTTACAAACTTTTGGAATAAAAGCTCTCAGTATAAAAATAAAATTTTCGTTAAATTTATTCTCTTCAGTTTGAGCTCAATACCAAAAGTTTGTAGGTCATATTCTCTTATCAAAAGAATAGGAGAGTCTCTCGATTTTCCTCCATAACTATATATGGAGTTCTAAAACATGACAATATGAGAAGTTAAGAGACACATTTATAAAATGGAGCACATATAGAACTCCTACTTAAAAGTGTTGCCTTCTATTATCCTATTTATTCTTTCTTTGAAAGTCTCTGGATGTTGTTGTCTATTGTCTGCTTGCACACAGAATTTTGTAAAAGAATAAAAAGATCAAGAAATTAGCTATGTGAGAGAATCTTTTGTTGACCTTCTTCTATTTATATACACATGTTAGCAAACAGCACATATCTATTTTCTTAATAATCAAGCAATTCTAGTTTTTTAGAGAGTTGGGTAGTTTTAAATTTGGATAAAGTTTAATTTTTGTCTTTAAAAATTGTTAAAAATTTTAAAAATATTCTTAAATTTTATTTTATTTTAATTTTATCTCAAAATTTTTTTATTTACATCAACTATACTCTTGACAGTTAATTATTTCTTAAAAAAGTTAGGACCAATTTAAAAACAGTTTTACAAAAATAATCATCAATACAAATAAATCAAAGATAGTTATCATACATTATTGCTGGATTAATTCTAAATATTTTGAAAATTTAATTGTTAAGGGTATATTTTATGCAAATAAAAAAAATTTGGGACAAAATTGAAACAAAAAACTTAGAGATATTTTTAAAATTTTTGACAAATTTCAAAAACAGAAAATATACTCTACTCTTTAAATGTTAAGTTTAAACAAGAGTGTTACTTAACTAATATGAGTTTATTTACTATTAGGTTTTCTCTCCATTTAAAATTTGATTCTTGTTTCTTTGTTAACCTATTTTTAAAGATACTTATTATTTGAAATAAAAATTTAAACCTTGATAAGGGGAGTAGATATTGCCTTAATTGTTAAATTATTGATATTAAAATATAAATTTAATTTTGATGTATTGTTAATGTAAATAATTTTATAAAATATTTATATTTTTATTAATTATGTGAATAGTCATTTAAAAGAACGAATATAATTAAAGGGACAAGTTACATAAATAAATTAAATTGGACTCAAATTACACAATTGCAACTTTTTGTAAAGGATTATGTATACGTGAATTCTCTATATATACAAGTGGAAGGCAATTATGAAAAAGTAAAATATCATTTTTACAAGTGTCATTTTCACAATGGATAATGAGGAGAGTTTCATAGTTTTAGTGTATTAGTCTGAAAAAATTTAAAAAAGCAAAAAGCATGATGTTAAGTTTACTGATAGAGAATCACTGAGTGTCTTTATTCGATCATTGAATACCTTGTCAAAGATAAAAATCAGTATATTACAAATGTTTGGGGTTGTGGGATCAAATGGGCGAAGAAGTTGTTTTATAAGATCCTTATTGCTATTGTGTCAACTGGTGTGAAGTGTGATACATTTGTGATAGAGTCCAATGAAGATATGTAGGTTTTGTTTCATTGTCGGCGAAATTTTCTAGAAGTGAGAATACACAAGTTGTATGCCAAGTTGAAAGATAGTGTCAACAGTTCTGGGGCATTAACTCTGAATCCTCAGTCGATCGTGTTGGGGGTGCTTCTACCTCGATGTCTGTGGTTGCACCTTCTAGTCCGTTGGTTGAACCTCCAGTTGGGTGGATAGCAGCATCATGATGTACGCAGTACGTATATGTGAACAATATCATCATTTGCATTGGCGGGTAGCACCCTAAACCTCGCATGGAAGTATGAAACCATATGAATTGGACTGTCATCTGCTTGACCTTAGTCGGCGGAGGTAGCTCGCTGAATAACTCCTGCAACCACTTCCAAGCTGGTCTGCCATCCTCCATAAAGTGTTTGAAGTCAATGAGACACCTACTAACAGTCTTTCCATCAACGGACAACCCCAACTGATATGCCACATTTTGCAGTGTGATGGTGCACTCTCCAAACGACATGTGAAACGTGTACATCTCAGTACGCCACCTCTCAATAAATGCGCTCACCATAGGCATCCAACCAAAACCAATGAGTGTTCAGTCTAGCCAAGTGATACAAACCAACTTTTTCCGAATAAGATATGATTTTCTCATGCAAAGGTATATTTTGTTGCCTCCGAACGCTATAAATACACCTACTTGGCTGCATCATGTGATAAAAATAACCACACCCTAATTAAATTCTAATATATACAAGGCTAAACCATAAATTATTATTAAAAATATCCTAATCCAGTGCAAAAATTACATAGCTATTATCTAACTAATCTTTTAGAAGTGAGAATAAAAAAACATAAAAATTTTAATATATTAAATCCTAATCAATAAATTACTAATAAAAAATTCTAATCAAAGTTCACATACATGAATGTGTGTTATCTGTCCAATCTTTTAGGCTTCGTTTGGTTATTGTCTTCAGAACATATAGACTCAGACACAACTATACCAAAAGACATAGACACAGATAGACATAAATTTTTTTAACGTGTTTGACATTAGTATACAAGACATAATAATTTAATTCAAATGTCCATTTTATCCTTATTAGTTCTCTACTATCATCTTCCACCAACATAAAGGCTGCCGCCACCATAGCTTTCTAGCACCACCCCTGCTATCTGCAATTTTTTAACTTCATCGCAAAATACTATCTTCAACTTTCATTTATTCATCAGTTCAGCAATTCAATTTTCTCATTAAAAAAAAAATTGAAACATGTTGAAATAAATAAATAAAAAAAAAAGAACGAAAATGAGAAGACAGATCTCAAGAATGGTCGACTACTATTTTAGGCTCTCTTGATTTTTTTTCGCCTTTCTTAATGAAATTGATTCAAGTAATAGTGGAGAGGAACAGATCTGAGCAACACCTAATGAATGTAGACGAATAAATCTTACCAAAGATGATGATATGTGCGACTATGTGAAGAGAGAAAGAGAGATGAGGAGGAAGAAAAAAGAAGGGCGTTAATGGTGGCGGCCCGTGGCAGCAGTATAGAGGGGCACAACCATGAAAGAAAAAGCAGAGTGATGGGTGTGGCGATGCGAAGAGAGAAAGAGAGAAGGAGATGAGAAAGAGAGGAGAGGCAATGGCTATGGCGGTGGTGTGAAGGAGGGACACAGCCATGGAAGAGGGAGGATGGAGGAAGGGACGTGGAGGTTGGGAGGATTTTGGGGTTAGAAACACATAATAGAAAAGATAATAAGAGAGAAAAAGGGGAATTAGGGTTAGATTAATTAGGGACATAGTTGGAATTTCAAAAAAAAGAAGGGATAAAAATGTAAAATTTTGTCTTATAAGTTGTGTCTCAATATCTCAACTTAATGGAGAGACACTAAAAACATGTATTTTGTGTATACTTATGTAACACCGTGTCTATCATAAATTTGTGTCTCAACTAGGGATGGCAACGGGTCTCCATGGGGGCGGGGACATGCCCCTGCCCCCCGCCCCGTCACCCATAACCCGTCCCCGTCCCCGCTCCATCTCCGCGACGGGTAACGGGGACCCCATATCTGCCGGGAATCGGGGTCTCCACGGATATCCGCGAATTTTTAAAAAATAAAAAAAATTGTAAACATAAACAATCCTCAATTAACATTACAATAATCTCCATCACTAACAACATTAACTCAAAAATTCACAATCCATACCTAAACCAAATCAATTCAAATCATAAAACACCCAAACCATAAAAACTTTCAGATGCATTCATCCAGTTTCAAATCTACTTCTGCCAAACACAACCACATATCAAATTAATCAACCAGATGCATCAAACACCAATTTACATTCATTCAGGCAGCCATCACTAACCTAAGAAAATTAAACCAAACATTAAATAGTAAAACTGTTTACCAAATATCACACTGCCTTGTACAGTTATACAAACCGCATCAACCATCAAAAACCATGAAATCTTTCTGCAAACCCACTTTAAACCTTCATAAAAAACAGAAGCAGGTTTAAAAAAATTAGAACTGTATTTGTTGAGAAAATAAATCAATTTAAAAAGAAGAAAAATAAAATAAAATAAAATAAATTCTGTTTTGAGGGAAAAAATAGAAATACCTTTACCAAAGACAAAGGCGGCAACACGATGGAGATCGGACTGCCTTGCCAAAGACGAAGACGGCGACGACAAAGAACACTTCTTCCGAAGACGACGACGCTTTTGGCTCTCGAAGAAGAAGACGACGACGTGAGCCCGAAGACGAAGACGCTTCAAGCTCCTCGCAACGCTGGCGACGATGGTTCTCCTCGGGGTGCGTCGATGTCAGGCGCGCGATGTCAACTCTACCTTCTGAAGTGACGTTGAGAGTGAGAGGTGGAAGCCGTGAGAGGAAACGAGGGTGGCGGTCTGGCAGATAGTGGTGAGATTAGAGGAGGGTGACGGAGAGAAGAAAAGGGAGAGGGAAAGGCAGAGAGTCTAAGAGGAGTGACGGCAGAGAAACTGAATAAGGGTTAGGAGAGTTAGGGTTTGTCAACAACATATATATATATATATAAAGGGTATTTTTGACATTTATATATGCGGGTATTATATGGGTCCCAATGGGGCGGAGACCTTGCTCCCTGCCCCCGCTCGTTTATTTCGCGGGTCCCTATCCTCGCCCCCCGCGGGTTAAAAAAGCTCTCCAAATCTGTCCCCCGACGGATAAATTCCCGCGGATACCCTCCCTGTTGGGGAAAATTGCCATACCTAGTCTCAACAAACAAACGGTGGACATGTGCCACCGTGCGTGCCCATGTCTTTAGTGTCCAGGAACACCAACCAAACGCATGCTTAAATACACAAAAACTCCAAAAATGTTACATAACAAAAAATATTTAATTCAACTTACATATTTAAACAATTACAACTCTTATCGTTAAAAGAAAACAAACTAATCTCTTCATTGATACCTCCGACAACGTGAGCAACAATGTTGAGCTAGTATAAGTGATTTTCATCCGCCATGGTCCCACTTGAATATAGTCTCACCAAATTCTCAAAATTGTCTCCCAGCCTCCTCCTCCCTCTCTCAAGTCACAACTTTTTCTCTCAAACTAAATATTTTCTCTCTCTATCAAATGAAGAATCTGCTGCTGGCTATCACGGTTTTATAACCAAGCTACACGTACACCGCAGTACTTTCTAGTAGATTAGGATAGCTGCTGTTTCTTCATAAACCGGTGGACCCTATAGCGGTTTATGCATTGTGGAATTCCTTCAGAAATCGCGACATCCTCTGACAGTTTCTGTATGGCACGATTTCAATGTAATCCGCGCTACCCTTTAGTGGATTACATGCAATTATAAACCGCTATATACACTTTGTAACGATTTACATAGAATTAAAATAGGACAAAGATGTAACATGTTTCAAAAAGTTGTAATTGCGTAAATTTAAAACAAATTTGATTTATTTATGTAACTTGTCCTAATTAAAACATTGTGAAAAATATTTTATACTATCAATACATTAAATTTAAATTCTTAAAATATTTTAATAATAGAATTTCTACCTGATTATTTATTTTTTACTATGACATTATTGAATAGAGTAAACTACCAAAATGGTACTCGAAAGTTTGTAAAACGATTTAACAAAAAAAAAAAGTCTCAAAAGATGCTAACGACAAATAAGTTTCCAAAAGAGTTAAAAAGAGATAAAAAAAACTATATATTAAATATGTATTCTAAAAATAAACTTTAGAGATAAAATTTTAAAACAAATTTTTACGATTATCATTAAAAAAATAAGATATTTTTATCTTTTAAATTTGATAATTTTATGTCAAGTGAATTTTTTAATTTAATATAAAAATATAATATTTATTGATTACTTTTGTTGTATTTTTAAATCATTAAAAGAATATTTTGTCAGCAACATGTTTTAGAAACTTTTATGCCCGCGAATGAATCTTTCGAATTTTGAAATTGGTAGTTAATCCTAATGAATATTTATTATTTTAATCTTAATTAATTTAAAATTTTATAGATCAGTTTGTTTATTTTTATTATAAATTTAATTTTGATATATTACACAACTATTTAATTGAATTTATGCAGTTAGATATTTTTTAAAGTAATGTATTTAAAATTTAATTAAATTACATACATAATTTATTTAATTATATATGAAAAAATAGATTTAAAGCACGTAAGCAAGTAAATTAAAATTAATAGTGATACAGAAAATTGTTGTATGCGAGTGAATGGAATAGGAAGGGAAAGGTCACGTGGCTGCATGGGAAAGGAAGAAAGAATCGAATTGAGAAAAGAGAAGAAGCAGCAGCGAAACCAGAAACACGCTATTTAAGTGCGAATTATAACTTCTAAGCAAACCCACTCACTCAAACCTTCCCAAACGCAACGCAACGCAACGCAACGCAATCACTCCTTCACTCTAATTCTTTCAAACCCTACCCTAGCTACCTAGGGATTTCAAGGTTCTCTCTCTTTTAACTTTCCTTCAATTTTTTTTATCTCAAACTCGTGATTGCTCGGCTGAATTTCTCATATCGCCACCCAAGTTGACTCCTTTTCATCGTATCATCATCATCATCACCTGTTATTTTTGTTTAGATTTGTTTCTAGGGTTTGCTTGGTTTTTACTTGATCATCTTTCTTTCCTTGACTCTGTGTTTGTTTGTGATGTTTCATTTCACGTTATGTGTGTTAAAAGGAAATTCGTTTGCGTTTTTGCGTTGGAGAAATTCTTGGAAACCCTAAACCCTTATATAATTTTCTGAAATTGTAAGGGTTCACGAAACTCAAGTGTTGGCTATGATCGGATCAGAAGACCACTTATGTTTATTAACCAACGAGCAATTCGTACCTTTTTTTTTCCTTTGAATGATTAAATAATTGGTTTAGATTTTTATCCCCCGTAAACCTTGTATGAGCTGTTACTATAGAATTCATAGTTATTATTATTTTGGTTCCTGGCTATTTGTTGTGTTTTGTGCACTGTGTCCTGTTCGAAGTTCCTAATCGTTGCACTTGGAAGTTGGAAGATTCTGTGGAAATGATATAATTTAATATGAAATTGAGTTTGATGATAATCTTCTGTTGCAAATTCTTCTTGACAAAGGCTACTTACTAATTAATTTGGTAATTTGGTGGAAAAATCATAATTTTGTTAATAGATTCTTCATGCTATTTGTTTTATGTCCTGTTTTGGTAAATTGAATAGCAGGTCATGATAAAGGTGCCTTGTCTCTGACAATCATTTTTTTATGTGAAACTTTAGGAGTGATAAGCCTCGGATTGGCATCTTGAACTTTGCATAGTTTTAATGGCTTCCAAACGCATTACTAAGGAGTTGAAGGACCTACAGAAGGATCCTCCTGTTTCCTGCAGTGCTGGTTGGTTTACACACTGATTTCATGTTTCTCTTAATTTTCTCTTCTCATGCAGTATGCTTGTTGTTTTTGTAGCAATGCACATTGTATCTATGTATTATAATGGATATTAAAATTATGCTCTGGCATTTAGCAAAAGAAATTAAAATGCTCTGTTATTGAACTTGCATTGCCATTATTAAACTAATTCAAATTTGTTTGAATTTGAAGTCATGATGGGTGAGAAACAGAGGATTATTTAAGTTTGTCTGGCTTGTGCATGCATGGTTTTGATATACCAGTATAGTTTTGGAAAGTATAAGGGGGCTGTTGGGTGACAAGGACCAGCAGTGGACATGTGGTTGAAAGAGGGCAAGCACCTTGATTCATCATAGAAGAAGCTACTTACTATATATGGATTAGAAATGACTTTAACTTTTGACACATGATGAGATATGAGGATATTTGTGTGGCTGTACCTTTTGAGTTTATCATTGCCATTTCATGATTGGTCTATGTTATGTGTTTCTGTGCAGGCCCTGTTGGTGATGACATGTTTCATTGGCAAGCAACAATTATGGGTCCCGCAGACAGCCCTTATGCTGGTGGTGTATTCCTAGTGAACATTCACTTCCCACCAGACTATCCATTTAAGCCACCAAAGGTGATTATTGATTTGATGCTAAATTTGTTAAAGACAAAGGCCTAAATCAACAAAAACAGAGTACATATTTGCTAAGTTATTATGTATCTTGATTAGTTCTAAACTTCTATTGTAATAACGTGGTCTAAAATATTTCTCTTTTATTCTGCATTTCTTTTCAGTTCTAGTTTAGAGTTCTTATTTGTTTTGTCATGCCATGACACTTAGTCCAATCATTTGTGTTTTAGTTGTGAAGATGATAATTAGTCATAACCTCTTTGTATCCCTTTTCTTCCTTGCTAAATTAGAACTAAGTCCTTGACCCCAAATGTGCCTTACATACTTTTTCTCCGGTTCTTTATTATTCGGAAATTATTTTATTTTGAATTTAATTTTGATGCGCTGTTGGTGATAAATGTAAAGCAGGTTTACATGTGCATTCAATTATGTAATGCCATGTTAGCAAAAATAACTATCTTTTCTATTGACCGCGAGAATGGTCTTCCAAAGAACGGATGTGATTGTACAACTGTGTAAAATGTTTTACACTGTCAACGCATCAAAATTAAATTCTTTTACTTTATTATACCTTTTAAAAAAGTTTTGTGCAGGTTTCTTTTAAAACAAAGGTCTTTCACCCTAATATCAACAACAATGGAAGCATATGTCTTGACATTCTGAAAGAGCAGTGGAGCCCTGCTCTTACAGTATCCAAGGTATAAATGCTTTAGCTTTAATTTGGTTACTTTTTGGCCTTGGATTATGAATATTTTTTTACCTCCTCAATTTTGTGCTTTGGGTTCAGAGTTTGTTTGACACTAAAATCTGGTGCAGGTGTTGCTGTCAATTTGCTCACTGCTCACTGATCCCAATCCAGATGATCCTTTAATGCCCGAGATTGCTCATATGTACAAGTCCGACAGAGCCAAATACGAGAATACTGCCCGTTCTTGGACTCAGAAATATGCCATGAACTAAGGAGACTCATTATTTACATGATGATGGTTATGATACTAATTTGGGGGTAAGATGAAGTGCAAAGGATGTTGTGTGGGATTTACTAAGTCGTTGTTGGTCTTTGATTTTAAAATAATTCAAACTTGGAAACTTTTAGATGTAAAGATTCTGTCATGATGGTCAGTAGTTTTTATATTTGCTATTGTGGTTTCTTATTTCCTTTCTTTTTTTCTTATTCATTTATTCTATTTTCTTTTTTTTTTGGGGGGTCAAATCCTCTTTCCTTTAAATACCAGCTTCTCTATAACTTCAGAATAACACAGATCAAACGGCTTTTTTATTAATATAAATATAAAAAATATTTTAATTTTTTGAAAACGTACTATGCAAAAGTATTGTCAAAGCAGAAAGCACATATGGCTAATTCACATGAAGTCCCTGCGAAATGGAGACGCAGCGCCTGCAAAATGGACTTAGGCGTGTCCATTTTGCAAGGTGAAAGCCTATTTCACATAAAAAAACGTATGGACATTCACTTGTTATTTTCTTAGTAAATGAATAAAAAATAAAAAGTTTTTCTTAGCATTGTTCTTGGAGTTTTTTAAATAAATAATTTAATTATTTTATTTATTGATATATATAATTTGTAGTATATTTATTAATTTAAATCGTTTTATATTTCTCATTTATACCATAGCAAAGAATTTTTCATAACATTTGGACCATTTCATCCGGTAACAAAACATGTTTATTAATTTTTTTTAAATAATTATTAAATAGTTTTATTTAATTTTATTTACAAATTAATTTTTCATTTATTATTTAATTTAAAATTTATTTTTTATTTTATAAATTATTATTTTATTGTCATGTATCTTATTTTTAGAATTCTATCTTAATTTTTTTTAATTTTATTTTGATTTAGATATTCTAATTTTATCTTTTTCAATATTAAAATTAATAATTGGTGCATAATCTATGGTTAATTTGTATTTCAATAATCTAATTCTATAATTGTAATCGTTCATCATTTTTGTTCATTGCTTTATTATCCATCTTGTTGATTTTCAATTTGTTCATCATTTATCGAAATTTTCAATTGCAGAAATCGCAATCTGCAGAAATCTAACCGATTTCTTTATTATGGTAATCGATTGATTCGTTCGGTTAGAAAATAATTGATTGTTTTTATTTGAAAATCGATTGATTAGCGAATATTTTTTAATCTAATCGATTCTCGATTGTTTTAAGAAAATAATTGATTTCATGAGTTATTCAATTGATTGGTTGAAAAAAAAATTATATATCCTCAGAAATTTTTTATTATATAAACAACAACCAATTATTTGAGAAGATTTATTTAAACCTTCGTTTCATTTTGTATGAGTTTTATTTGTTTTAGTGTTATATGATCTAGTTTATTGAATAATTTTTTGAGTAAAAGACAAATAGGTTCCTAATCTTTTAAAACGCGGATATTTTTGTCCTTCAAGATTGGAAAATACATTTTGATTCCTCACCATGTAAATTTCGTGACAATTAAGTCCTTTCATGGAATTGGTGCTCGAAACGGTAACTGAGATTGCTGAGGTAGAGGGGGTAGAGAGTGATGTGTCCGTTACCGTTGCTGAAGTGGATGGAGAACAAATTGTTGGAGAATAAATTGGTCTTTAATGGCCAAAACAACACCGTATACATCCCCCACTTTCATGCCCATCATCCCAGACCTCTTCTTCTTCTTCTTCCATGGCACTTTCATCGCACCCTTTCTTCCTCTCTCGTCTCACACACTTCTCACTCCACAACCCTTTCATCCCCATGGTTCTTGCCAGTGCAGCAAAAGTAGCTAACAAAAGCTCTAACATGAAGTAAATATGGAAACAGTACATGCCAAAAATGACTTTTGGATGGATCTGATCACTGTAATCATACAGTTTCACCAAAGAAGCCAAAAGAATAGCCTTTATTGCATATGGTAAAAGTGGCGTGTGACTTTTGCTGGGGTTGGTAGGAGATGTCTTTTCTTTGCTCTGGTTATTGGCTTTTGGTGTTTCTGAAGATGGATTGGTCACAAAATGTGAATTTTTGGAATATTTTGATGGATTTGGAGGTGGTGGGCTTTTGCCATCTTGAGAGGTTTTGGATCTGATGTGTGGTTGATTCTGTTGGATCTTGATAGGAAGGGAAGCAGAAGCTACAAAACGTCCTAAAGAAGTTGATGGATCAGAGAACAAGGAACCTTTATTGAAGGCAAAGAGAATGAGTTTGAAGGTTCCAAGCCATGCAAAGAAGAATCCAGTGTTGCCTCTCAAGTGCACACTTGAGAAGTTGAAAGGGATGAAGAGGAAGAAACATATGATAGGAGCTAAAAAAGAGAAGTCTTCTTGTTCCTGCAAAAATTGATCTACCAATCCAATAACAATAGCATAAAGATATCACAACTGAAATGTTCACCTTGATGACCATGATAATATCACCCTCCATAACCGCTTAAGAATCTAATTCGTGAGAACAATCCTTAAAGATTGGTTAAGACTCGACAATTAATGAGACTTTGGAATTATACCTCAAAATCAAAGGTGGACTTTGAGAAAGCCAATAGTGGCATGGAAGAAAGGGTTGTGGAGTGAGAGGTGTGTGAGACGAGAGAGGGAGAAAGGGCGTGATGAAACTGCCATGGAAGAAGAAGAAGAAGAGGTCTGGGATGATGGGCATGAAACTGGGGGATGCATACAGCGTCGTTTTGGCCATTAAGGACCAATTTGTCCTCCAATAATTTGTTCTCCATCCACTTCAACAACCGTAACGGACACATCACTCTCCATCCCTCCACTTCAGCAATCTCCATTACCGTTTCGAGCACCAATTCTACGGAAGGACTTAATTGTCACGGAATTTACATGGTGAGGGATCGAAATGTATTTTTCAATCTTGAGGGACAAAAATGTCTGCATTTTAAAAGGTCAGGAACCTATTTGTCTTTTTTATTGGATAGTTTTAAGATGTCAGATATATTTATGAATACTGAGATGGATGACTAATACCAGGAGGACGATGACATTAACCAATAAGAAGAACTAGTAAGTGATCAAGATATGATGGATGAACAGTATGAATTCGAACAAAATTTGAAAGATAATTTTATCGAGGGGAGTATTTTTCTGAAACTAATCTGTCAATGAATATCCTTGAAGTTGCATATGCGGTTGACTCTGTGCAAGACATTACAATTTTAAAATTTTAAATTTCACTGAAATTTATGTGAAAGAAATTGGTAGATATCACTTTGCTACTTTGCAACTTGCATTTACTTTTTATCCGAAGTACTCAAAATCTAATGGTTTTAGTGCAAGGAAGAATAATAAAACTTTCATGAATAGTATTGGTGAGATTTACAAACAAAAGTTTGTATGTCATCGGCAAAAATTAGGTAGGAAAAGTATTAAAGGAGCCTAGATTGAAAACAAGAATTGAGTATGAAGCTCAAGTGAATGTTAAATTTATACCTGAAATTCGAGAGTGGCATATTTTTTATTTCTTTGATGAACACAACCATAATCTATTGGATACATAATTCAATTCTATGTTACCTGCTCATAAAAAAAATACCAGAGACAAATATTATGTAAATGATGAGCATGCTGAAGTCTGAGAATTGAGATTAACACTTTACAGATATTTGATCTTCTAATTAGTCAAGTAGTGAATATAAATTTATTGGCTATGGTCCTAAAAATATACTTGTGATTATGATGTCTATCTAATTCTCAGAACGCTTAAAAAAAATTTAACTATATTTTTTAAATATTGTTTAAATTTTATAACCAATATAGTAATTATAATCATAGCGACCAATGTAATAATTTTTTTCTATAAAGGTGTAATATAACTAAACGTTGGAGTAATTTTAGCACCAACACTTTATACATATTTTTTTTCTTGTGGTCCTGAACACTTTATACATGTTCAAAACATCAATCAAGATTCTATATTTCCAAACGTATAAATAGAATGTAAACAAATAAAAAAATTACAATAATTTTTTTAAATAAATTAATTATTATAAATAAAATATAATTGACAATACATAATATTTGTAAGACATATTTGTTAAAATAATAAATGAAAATAACATTACTTCATAATAAAAATGAGTTAAACTAATATATTGCATAAAACTAGAAAAAAATTCTAGGACAAAAAAAGCAGAAAACATCTATTGTAAAAGTCATCCATGAATAATCGAAGTAAAATAATTGGAGAAGTACACCCATCAAACAAATAAATACTCAATAACTAAAGTTTTTTATTATTTTAGATTACTAATATTATTTTTACATCTCATGATTTGTGTGCATATTTCAAAATTTATTGGCCGACACTATAATTTGTGATTTTTTCTAGTTGCAACAACTCCTGAGTAATTGCACAGCAATTATCATGTGAATATCATGATCCTCAAACTACAATTTATGAATAATATATTAGTATCACAAAATAGAGTATAAAAATTAGAGATTTATTTTAGGTGCTCACCTCATTGTTACTCTTTTGTTTAAACTCAAACATCATATATATCCACTTCATTATCCAAGTTGTAGAGTTCCAACTTGAACTACATTAAAATATAGAGGTAATGACCAAATCAGTACCCGAAAGATTCAAACGCTGACATTTTGGTACTTCACTATTGTTATTGACAAAATGGTCCTTAAAAGGTTTTAAAATTTGACAAGCGTACCCACGAGTTCACCGAAGCACATTTCCGGCAAGCACAGTGCTGATGTGGCCACCGTGTTTTGGTGACTTGGCAAACCACCCCCAAAGTTTCCTCCCTAACGCACACTCCCTCCCCTTCCCTCTCCCTCCTTGTCGCAGCCCTCATCCCCAACGCACACTTCTCCCAAATCACAGTCCCCGCCGCATCACAAGCCCCTCCCCAACGTACACTTTCTCTTCCTCCCTCAACACCACCATTCACAACAACAACAACTTTGACATCAACAGCAACAATAACCTCCACCACTCTCTCTCCACCACTCCCCCTTCCCCAACGCACACTTCCCTCTCCCTCCCTCAACACCACCATTCACAGCAACAACAACCTCAACATCAACAGAGTTGTCCCAAATCATAAATTATCCCAAATTTTTAGGTTAAATTATCATTCAAAAAGATTAATCACAATAAAACTCAGAAACAAATTTATATACAATAATCAAAATAAAATAAAATAAAATAAAACTTAATACAAACACCACCAAAGCAAGAATAGAAGAAGAACACCAGACACAGAGGGGGCAGGACACGATAGAGCCAAGATGGAACCCAGACAGAGGAGGCATGGCAACGACTGGGGGCTAGCAGCAAGCAAATACAAGCAGTGAAGGCGACAGCGGTGAAGGCGTGCAGACAACGCAATGCTACGAAGGAGACATTGGCGGATGCAGAAGACCCGACGACGAGATGGCGACAGTGCAGTGTCGATGGGGATTAGAATTCAAAGAGGCAAGGGAAGGGGATTAGGGTTTAGAAAGGGGATTTTGGACTGAGGAGGGGGGAAGTGCATTGGAGATGGGGAATTAGGGTTAGAGAGGGGAGGGAAGAATTAGGGTTGGGGAGGGGGGAGAATGCATTCAGGAAGGGGAAGGGGGGAGTGCGTTGGGGAGGGAGAAGGAGAAGGAGAAGAATTAGGGTTAGAGAGGGGGAGGGAAGGATTAGGGTTGGGGAGGGGGGAGAATGCATTCAGGAAGGGGAAAGGGGGAGTGCGTTGGGGAGGGGGAAAGAGAAGGAGAAGAATTAGGGTGGGGGGGAGGTATTTGCCATGTCATCAAAACACAGTGGCCATGTCAGCATTGTGCTTGCCGGAAATGTGCTCCGGTGAACTCGTGGACGCTTGTCAAATTTTAAAATCTTTTAAGGACTATTTTGTCAATAACAATAGTGAGGTACCAAAATGTCAGCGTTTGAATCTTTCGGGTACTAATTTGGTCATTACCTCTTAAAATATATCTTGTGTCTTTTGATTTTATAGTCATAAAACTGTTTATTATATACTTGAATGCTATCATCTTTATAAAAACTTGATTTGGTAATTTGCTCAAATGATTTTGTCTATTTTCAATTAAATAGTTAAAGATTAAAAACAAAATATTAGCAAATGCAATGGTAAAAAAAATATGTTGTTAGTCTTATTAGTGTATTAATAACATATTTACGATGAAAAAAATTTTCATCATCAAAATGAGTGTCTAAGTAATAGATTATGCGTTCGTCAATGAAAATTACCATCAGGTATCCATAGTCACCTTCTTAATGGAAACATATATCTAAACCATAAAATTTTGACATGAGTGTTATGCATGTTGCTAAGGAAAAACTATATATCCTAAATAGACAAAAAAAAACTTACAAACTTCAAATTAGCAATAAGTTGCATAAATTTATAAGAGAAAGTATGGGGGAGCTAATAGTTTTAGTGTACAATGTGTACAATGGGTTTAAAAATGAAGGTATTTTAAAAATTAAAAATTAGATTTTTAATTAATTATTTAAATTCAGATTTTGAAATTTAAAAAATTAGGATTAGTAGTTAAATTCATTCACATTACATATAGTCCCTACACCCAAACTCTAGTAGAGCCGTCACCCTCCATCTGCTACCTACACTCATTCTGTGCCTCATAGTCCCCTCTCTCCTCATAGTCGGCGGCAACCATCCGGTGACCAGGTAACCCAAACCTCAGCATGGCCGTCCCCATCCCGAAGCAGCTTCATCCCCTTCCGGAGCAGCTCTGTGCCGCCTCCTCTGCTGTTGGAGCCTCACCGCGAATATAACCCCTTCCATCCCCTCACGTAACCGTGCCATCGACGCTGTCACAGACTCCAGCCTATGTCGCCACGAGTTCCCGCATATACCACCAAAAGCTCAACGACGCCGCTGTTCATAGCAATAAAAATCCATAGATCTACGGACAAACAATCACTACCTGTTGATAATGGCATCAACGATGACTTGGATAGGGTTTTGGTCAGTAAGCAAGTGAATGATTTTCATGGCGTGTTTGATGATCCTAACAGCCATAAGCTTCTTACTGTTGTTTCTTCCATGCATCATGAGGGAGTTAGTGAGCCTCTCAACAATCAGGCACTGTGCCTTCCTGAAACGCTTCACCGAGTACCTACCAGCGGTGTGGGGAATGTACGTCGCATGCTTCGACGGCATCACGCATGCTTGAAGATAATATCAAATCAAACACTCAATTGCTTATTTTTTATTCTCACTCGTGTCTCCTCATCTGTTCAAACTTTTTTTTCTATTTTTTGTTTTTTCAGTTTTATGGTTACATCAAATCATAAGAATATGTGTCAAATTATGCATTTTTCTTTTTTTTAATAAAAATTAAATTGTTGGATGATCATAGTTATTTTTTCTGTTTATTCTTCTTCTTCTTCTTCTATTTTAATGGTTAATTTAGGATGGTCATTTTAGTATGTATGTGGATGGTTATTTTAATTTTTATGTAGATGATTATTTTGATTGGATTGGGTTTAGTTATATATAATTAAAATATGTTAGATGTTTAATTCATTAGGTATGCAGATGATTATTTTTATCCTTAAATAGATGGTTATTTTTACTAAGAGAGAGTGGCGTGTGGCAAGTCAAGTAGCAATAGTGAAATGGGATGATTATTGATGAAGGTGGGGTGGCCGCCGATTGAGAAAGAAAAGAGTATTGGACTAAAATATTTTACTAAATTAGGATTTCAGATGATGGATTTTTAAAAATTTGAAATTTAGGGAATTTTAAATTTGAAATTTGATGTGAAATAATTGAATGAGAGTTTTTGAATTTATTATTTATCTCTATTGGACTAAATAACCAATTTATTGTACATATTGTCAAGATTCTTCATTGGCTCCCTAATGAGATTCAACTTATAAACATACGGCTACATCTTCTTGTTTAAATCTACTTCGCTAATATATCTGCCTACAAACATCAATGAATTCATAGAACTGTTAGTATATAATAAAATATAGTACTTTATTAGCATTACATTTACAACTTATAATGAGTAAAATTATTTGGTTAAGTGTTATAGAGCATACCACAAATTTTAATAGAAGTTGCTATATTGTCTTAAAACTTATATTAGATTGCTCATCAATGCACTTTAATGCCACTAATAATTCAAGAATCTGAAACATAATCTAAATATAGTAATAGATTGTCCAAAAAATCAATTACAAGTTAATTAATACATGACTTGTTTACCTTATCAGTAATGGGACTGCCAAGCAATCTCAGTAATGGGTCTTGCACGAAATCAATGGCATACACAGCTTCAAAGATATTTTCTGACGGATCAGTTTTAGAAAAATACTCTCCTTAGTAAAATCATCTCCCAAATCTTGTTTGGATTCATACTGTTCATCCATCTATCATATCTTGATTACATACTAGTTCTTCTTGTTGGTTAATTTCATCGTCCACCTGATACTACTCAATACTTATCCATATAAGTATTCATAAATATATCTGACATCTTAAAACTGTCCAATAAAAAAATTATTCAGTATACTAGATCATATAACACTAAAAAAAAAATAAAACGAAGCTTTAAATAAATCTTTTTAAATAATTGGTTGTTGTTTGTATAACAAAAAAATTTTGAGTGTATATAATAATTTTCTTCAACCAATCAATGGGATAATTTAATCAATCAATTTTTTTCTCAACCAATCAATTGAATAACTCATGAAATCAATTGTTTTCTTAAAACAAACAATTGATTTAAAGAAAACACATATTTCTCCACTGATCAATCGATTGTTTTTAAAAAAAACACGTAATTCTTTACTGATCAATGGATTATTTTAGCAAAACAATTGATTATTTTCTGATCGACGTAAGATGAAAAAGGATTTTCATGAACCAATCGATTTAATAAAACTATAAAAAATAAGAAAAGAAAAGGTGGAAAAATTTTATTATTATGTTATTGTTGTTTCATATGTGAGAACAATGCTACTTATTTATACTAATTACTAAACTAATTTTAAAATAAGGTAAAACAACTAGAATCTCTAGATGATTCTGTTAGAGAAAGATAAGCATAATGATGCGTGAGCTTCTTCTCTATTTTTTCCTAGTGAATTTGCACTTGAATTGCTAAAGTTTGATCAAGATTTAACATATTTTAGCCACTATGGACGCTTCTTTGAGTTGTGTACAATTCTGTTTATTTCAGGTAGCGTTATGGACTAATTTGATAGAGTTGGAGTCAAGGACGGGCAAAGGAAAACTTGCTGCCACCTTCACGTCGAACTTGGAATTTCCAAGTTCAGCGTGGGCATAAAAAGTTCCAAGAATCAACGCTGACACCTCCACTTGGAAATTTCCAAGTTCAGCGTGGGCATAAAAAGTTCCAAGAATCAACGCTGCCTCCTCCACGCCGAACTTGAAGTTCTTCAAGTTTGGCGCCAACTCAAGGCCTCCAAAGAAAAATCGCACTACCATCTTCACGCCGAACTTGAGTTTTCTCAAGTTCGGCGTCAACTCAAGGAAAGCAAGGGGAGTTACGCGCATCAATCCACGCTAAACTTGGATTTTTCCAAGTTCGGCGTCAACTCTTCTAACTCAAGTGATCCCCAATTCATTCCAAAGGCTGCACTAATTGATTAAATTAATTTTGATTTAAAATTTTATTAGTTTTAGAATTAGGAAAAGATATTATTTTAGTTTTAGGAAATATATTCTACATTTATTAGGATTAGATATAAAAAGAAAAAGAATCAGCCCTTCGGGTTTTATCTCTTCTCCTCTACCTCATTCCGCACTTTACATTTTACCTTAATCCTAGTTTTTCTCTCTGAACCATAAGAAACTAAACCTCCACTATTAAGGTTAGGAGCTTTGTCTATTGTATGGATTGATACTATTATTTTTCTATTTTAATTCATGTACTGATTTATATTCCTAGAATTATTTTCGTTCTTTATCTTATGAATTTGGGTGGAACAGAAGTATAACCCTTGTTCTAATTGAGTTCTTGTATAACTTGGAAAATCTCTTTACTTGAACAACAGCTTGAAAACATATTCTCCTAAATCACTAATTATCTGGACTTAATGGGATACGTGACATATAATCCTCTTATATTTGGGTAGTCAGGGTTTTTTGTGGCATATAAACTAGAATTAAACTTCACCCTCTAATTAGAATTAAGTGACCAAGGAATTAACGGTTGATGAATGTTAGAGGAGACTAAAAAGGTTTAAGGAATTAGAGTTTAGTCACATATAGTTTGCCATGAATTAAATCTTGCATGATTGAAATAGTTAGTAAGAAAAGTCAATCTGAAAAATAGATATCTCTGAAGCCTTAACTGTTTCTCCATATAGATTTTACAACTTGTTTACTGCTTGTTTTTCTGATATTTAATTTTGAGTTTACTATTAATGCTTTTGAACCTTCAAACACCACTAATAATAATAGCAGAGGCAGAGGCGGAGCTTATGACACAGACCTCTGTATACCACTGGTCAATTGAAGGTGAGATAACAGTAATATGTTTAACCTTAATACTTTGGCCCTTCTATACTTCCCATGTATGTATATTCTCAGTCAATGTACTTGTAGCTTGTTTGAAAGTTATTGACTAGCATGTTTTTTGGGATAGAATTAGACGCCTAGTATCTAGTTGGTATAATTAATACTGATAACATTGCTGCAAATGTTAGTGTGCCATTTGAGTATCTATCTAGATTCTTAGTTAGTGTGCCATTAATACTGTAATGCAATTCATGAAAAAAGAAAGCACCTTCATCACTCACTCAACAAAATCTCTTCTAACCAAGAGATTTGTTCAAGCCAAAAGAAAATTGACTAATTTATTGATTCATTATATCATAATAATAAAATTGTATAAAGCAAGCAAGTTACTGACCACTAATTAAGGAAAGTTACAAAGACAGTAAATTTATAGGAATCCCTAGCTTAAGGTAAAAGGGGAGGTTGGGTGAGATGATGTTATATATAAAGGTACACAGCAGCCAGCTCTTTTAACTAATTAAGAGCATATATTAACAATTATCAATATATATAATATTATATAGTTGAGGGTAAAGTTACATGGTTAATAGTAGCTTTGTTTACTTTTTACTTCTCTCTCTATTTTGACAGTTAAGGGATGATTTAATGACAATACTTATTGCTAGTCATGAGACAACAGCTACAGTCTTTACTTGGGCAACTTTCCTTCTATCTCAAGAGTGTTAATCTCAAAGTTGATATAATTGCTTGTTCTTGAAAGACTATTCTAGATCTCTGGTTATCGTAGCTTCTCTTCAGATTCTTCTCTTTGGCCAATACCATCTTACTAATTATTGAACTCACTGCAGAACCCGGATAAAATGAGGAAGGCTCAAGTAGAGGTAGATTCAGTGCTGGGTACAGGAACACCAACTTACAAATCACTTAAAAAACTGCAGTAAGTGCTCATTTCATGTCAGATTTTTACTTGCTTCCACCTGTTTGATAGACAATATTTTATTAGGAAATACAAGGTATATAAATTTATCACAAACGGTCAATAATCTTATTTTCTAGGAAAAAAGGGAAAGGAAGAGAGGGGGAGTCGCCATGTGAAGATGAAAAACAGGCTCAAGTACCTTGCGGATCAGAAGGCTGAAGGGATTAACCCATACCCGCACAAGTTCTCTGTGACCATGTCAATTAGTCAATACATTAACAAATATGAATCATTGGAATGCTGTTTTCGTAGTCAATACATTGAAAAATATGCTTGGTTTGTAATCTAATTATTTACATCTTTTAGGCCGTCAATATGGCTATTTTTGCAGAAGGGGCCAAAGCAGAAGAAGCTAGAAATGCTAGAGCTAATATAGTTGGTTGCAAAAAACTTATTGAGGAGATTGCTAGTAATAAACTGATCTCTCTCCCTCTCTCTCTCTCTTTTGTGTGTGTGTGTGTAATGTTCATCATATGAATTGGTATTATAGCTTTTTTCGTTTTTTCCCTTAAGATTCAGATTTTCATAGTTTTTTTTGTGCTTATGTTATTCATATCTAATAGAATTTGTATTTGTATCAATTACTACAGGTGGTAATAATAAATTTAAAGTTGACAAGTGCTTCTCAACTCCTGGAATGGCACCTCATCTTGGAAAGGTATTTTGAATTTGTCATCTGAATGATTGGTTGGTTTTTCTTCTTTTTCAAATTTCAGTCCTTTTAAATTTTGGAATTTGAAAAGTGAGGTAAGCATGAGATTTGATATGATTGCATTGAACATGAACAGGTATTGTTGTTTGGAGTAATGGCTATAGAGATTAAAAGAAAGGCTCCTCATTGTAATAGAAAATTTTAAATACTCTTGTTTTAGCTTTAACAGCTATTACAACAGTTAGTGTAATCATTAGGACTTGTTAACTGCATTGTTAGTTTGTCATTACTTCTGAATGACAAGAAGTAATTATTCAGGATCTATTTATAAGTCTGTATTTTATCATGTTATTTTTAATATTTTGTAGTTGTAATTAATGTGATTGAAAAATGATGGTAGTATACTATATTTTGTTTTAAAGTATTTTTTTATTTTAATTTTCTTCTAATTTTTAATGTCTTGCTTAAATATTTCTTTTTAATAATAAATGATTAGTAGTGTAATAATAATGTATATTAATTTTTAAAAATTCTGTTGACAGGTTTGAAACCTCCACAGAATAGCTATTTTTTTAAAATGAAAAAAAGTCTTTTTGTGGGGGTTTCAAACCATCACAAACATTGACCAAGAACTGCCCCTAAAGTCTAATATAAAACCCCCATTAAACACACACAAAACCTCCACAAAAGACCTCGTGGCACCTCAAATTTTAGGGGTTTTAGAAACCCCCACAAACCATTTGGTTGGGGGGGGGTTGTAAACCTCCACAAATAAGAGAAAAAACTGGCACAAATAAACAAAAACCTTGTAGTGACAGTTTACTTGAATCCTAGTTTTTCTCTCTGAACCATGAGCAACTAAACCTCTACTGTTAAGGTTAGGAGCTCCGTCTATTGTATGGATTGATACTTCTATTTTAATTCATGTACTGATTTATATTCCAAGAATTGTTTTTGTTCTTTATCTTATGAATTTGGGTGGAACGAAAGTATGACCCTTGTTCTAATTGAGTTCTTGTATAACTTGGAAAAGCTCTTTACTTGAACAACAGTTTGAAAATATATTCTCCTAAATCACTAATTATCTGGACTTAACGGGATACGTGACATATAATCCTCTTATATTTGGGTAATTAATTAGGGTTTTTGTGGCATATAAACTAGAATTGAACTTCACCCTCTAATTGGAATTAAGTGACCAAGGAATTGGCGGTTGATGAATGTTAGAGGAGACTAAAATGGTCTAAGGAATTAGGGTTTAGTCACATATAGTTTGCCATGAATTAAATCTTGCATGATTGAAATAGTTAGTAAGAAAAGTTAATCCGAAAAATATATATCTCTGAAGCCTTAACTATTTCTCCATATAGATTTCACAACTTGTTTACTGCTTGCTTTTCTGATATTCTAAGTTTACTGTTAATGCTTTTGAACCTTCAAACACCATTTTCTGTTTGTCTGACTAAGAAAATCACTTGACAATTGTTGCTTGATCCATCAATTCTCGTGGGATCAACCCTCACTCACCTGAGGTATTACTTGGTACGACCCGGTGCACTTGCCGGTTAGTTTGTGGACTTTAAATTCCGCACCAAGTTTTTGGCGCCGTTGCCGGAGATTGACTGTGATTGACAACTACTGGTTGTTTGATCTCTTAGATTAGGCGTTTTTGCTTTAATTTCATTTAACTTATTTCTTTAAATTTAAAAAAAATATTTTGATTTATTTTATTTAAATTTTTTTCTCTTAATTTCTGAAATTATATTTGGTGTCCCCTTAGTTGTTTTTATTCATCCTAGTTATTTTACTCATCGAATTTGAATTTTATACTCTTTTTGCTTATTAGTTATTTTACTTTACGATTATCATAACAAAGAAATTGATAATCAACGAGATGGATAAAAGCGATGAACAAAAACGATGAACAAATTGATAATCAAGGAGATTTGATGGACGATTAGAATTATAAAATTGGGTAATTAAAATACAAATTGATAATAGGTTACGCATCAATTATTAATTTTAGTATTGGAAAAGATAAGATTAGAGTATCTAAATTAAAATAAAATTGAGAAAAAAATTAAGATAAAATTCTAAAGATAAGATAGATGAATAATAAAATAATAATTTATAAAATAAAAAATAAATTTTAAATTAAATAATAGATGAAAGATTAATTTGTAAATAAAATTAAAATAAGAACTATTTAGCAATTATTAGAAAGAGTTAAAAAATATATTTTGTTATTGGACCATTTAATGATTCAAACGTTTTGAGACCATCGAATCCTTTATCAATTGACTTGATTTTTAAAAGCTTGGCTTGTAGCTTATTATAGACTTTTTTTTAAGTATTAAATTAGCTTTTATTTAAGTATTAAATTGGCCAGTTATTCAGATTGGCTTGACTTGA
The DNA here is from genome assembly GCF_003086295.3 of Arachis hypogaea. NCBI lineage: Eukaryota > Viridiplantae > Streptophyta > Magnoliopsida > Fabales > Fabaceae > Arachis > Arachis hypogaea. The sequence continues at coordinate 148,675,619 of NC_092054.1, read as the reverse complement.
AGTTTGTTAAAAGGTCTAACAATTTTTTTTACGAAAAAAAAATATTTAAAAATATTATTTAAAAAACCCTTTTTAATAAAAATATTTATATATAATGTCATATTTAATTTTTATAAAAAAATTTAAATTTTTAAAATATTTAAAATATACAAAAGTATTTATAATAAAATATAATAAAATTAAAATATCTCATAATTTTGTTAATAAAAAAATTATTTATATATTTAATTATGTTTTAACTTTTAACAGGTTTAGACAGGTCTAACAGGCCAATAAAACTAATTAGTAAGGCTAAACCTAGTCTATTAATATATTAAGGCTTTTACAAAAATATGAGTTTGTGCCTATCTTATAACAGACACCAATCAAATACATGCTAGATTGTAAGCTTCTAACAAACCGCCTGACCTATTTTCATCCCTACTTATTGAGCTATGATTCTCCCATAGACACCAAACATCAAATACACATATTTAGAAAATACGAAATCGAAATACTCAATTTTTCATGGGTACTAACAACTTATAACCAACTTTTTCAACTTGAAAGACATGGCTTTAATATTTATCTGTGTTAATTATGGCAAAAAGCAACACATATATGCAAGCTGTCAAGAAATTAATCCAAATGAAATAGCAACAAGAAATTAATATGTGATCAAGAATGTTCCTGACACAAAGCCAAGCATGGACAAGAATGGTCAGATAATTGCAAGTAATTAACCTCCAAGTTCTTAAATTCTCCTATATATATAGTTAAGTTTTAAATGACAGGATTGAACTTTATATATGTAATTGAAAATGTGATTACAGTCGTAGTTTAAAGCAATGCAACACGACAATACAAGAAAAAACAATACCTGAATACTCTGAGTTGTGATGTTCTGATGGATCAGAAAGAATTATAAAAGTAATAGGTGGTGGTTATTGTGCTGATCAATTAGATAGTTCTGCGTCACTACTATTCATAAGAAGCAAAGACTCATGATGAAAGTTGGTATTCTGCTATTATAGAAGTGGGGTTTTAACGACAAAAGAAGAAAGCAAATTACAAAACAAGGGGGAGAATAATTACGATTATCATTATCAAAAAAGAAGCTTGGCTTCTCATCTCATTACATGGATCCTTCAGGCTTCAATTGTCCCCGTAACCATTCCTCACTCTCATTAATTTTATGATAAAAATCACAAGTCTAAGGTATTTGTTTTTATGATGAATGCAATCACATTATGCGGATCAATCAACATAAAATAAAACTGTAACTTGGGACCAATGTCCTCCTCAATTTCTCACCATATTCTCATACATTTACTTGCCCTGTCATGATTAAGACGATTAACCCACTTAATTTTTCATCAGATCTTAAGAGTAAACTCTGCATTATATTATTGTCTTGATAGCTGCATGCTTGCACTTGCACATGGAAGAATATTGAACTCATGAATGATGATTCACATTAAGGGCACTTCAGTTTTCCTCCATGGGTGGTGAGAGAGGCGTAACAAGGACAGGCGTTTTGGTTGCCAGCGGTGCCAGGTGGCACGCAATTACACCTCTGGCAGCACGTCTTGCATGCCCTCATGCATATTTTTGGCCTTCCTGCCTTACTGCATCTGTACCCACATTTTCCACCACAATCTGCACCAATCATATAATTCACTCTTAATCACTTTTCATACATAGCCATGCATTCATGACACAAGTTTTGCTTAATTACTTACCTATATGTTGGTGAGCTGCTGCCATGTCCTGATTTTCACCATGAATCTCCAACCCATGGATCTCCAACTGATCACACGATGAAAATCAATTCATGTAATGAACAACATAGTGTGAAAGTTAAAGAAATTAAAATTAAAATTGGAACTTAATTAATTCACCTCTTGTATAAAGATCAAGCAGATAATGAACAACACCAGTGTGGTAGTTCTGGTGGATGCCATTGCTTGCCTACTTAGCTTTCTTAGATGACAAGAAAGACAAAGAAGATTAGAGGGAGGTGACACGCAAAATTGCGGGATGAAAAAAGATCGAATCCATGATGAGTTATTTATATGGAGAAGAAGGGTGATTTATTTTAGGATATATGGTTAGCAACATCGTTCAAACAAAGAGCCCTATTCATATGCATCATGTTGTGTTTGTGTGTCTACTCTGAAACTTTTTTAACTGTGATTTTTTTTTTGGTGACATTTTTTTAACTGTGATTGAAATCATTGAGAAGAAGGAGTCAAATATTTGTGAAAACTAATGCTTTCAGATCCTGTTACAGCTGTTTAAAATTTAATAACAAAATAAATGTACGGATATCTCATTTACACCGAGCGTGTAAACAAAATATGTATAGTGCGGCAGCTCTAATGTATTACATGTGCAAACATAATAGGTGCAACCTAAAATATGTTTTATCTTATTTATACCGTAAACTAAATATGTTCAAACTTTATATATGTAATGTAATTTAAATTGATAAATATACTACAAATCACATAAATCGGTAAATAAAATAATTAAAACTTATTTAAAAAATTATACTGTTTTTTAGTTTTCTTAAAATAATAATTTTATATTATAAATAAAATTTATTATTTTTAATTAATATTTGACTAATTTTAAATTTTAAATATTAAAGTATAAATTTTAAATCATAAATTTTAATAAAATATATATTAAAATATAAAATACATATTAAAATTAATTAAATTGCTACACATTCAAATATTTTTTTATTTAAGTTTATTTAAGTAGGTCCAACACCAATAAAAATCATTCTCATTAAAAGAGCGTCATTACTTGCGATTTTTCTTCTTTTTCTTTTTTCAAATACACGTGTTGCATACGTCCTCTTCTTCTTCATGTATACCTCCTCCTCCCCCTTCTTTTTTCAAAAATACACGGATGCATACCTCCTCCTCTTCCTTTTTGGTTATCGTCATCACCAACAACACCAATATTTTGCTAATGGATTATTTTTTCAATCGAATTGAATGAATGCAATTGCTGAATTGAATTGAATTGAATGGACGCAGGTGTTCCGAATTGAATTGAATTAAATTAAATTGAATTGATCATTGTTGTCAAACTCTTGAGTTAACTCGTAAACTCATACGAGTTTACGAGTTTAGATATGGAATCGAGTTGACTCAAACATAGACTCTATCCTGAGTAAACTCGACTAGACTCGGCTAGACTCGGTCAAACTCGGACAAACTCGTGAGTTTAGGACCGAGTTAGCGAGTTTATGTTTTTCTTTATTTTTGCTCAAAAAAGCGTCATTTTGAAACCAAAAAAATACTTTTTTTTATTAGGGTTACGATACCACTCCCAAAGAATGAGAAAAAACTCACTCACAACTCACTCATCTGTGTCGTTTCTCTCAAGTCTCACTTTTTCCATATTCTGCCGCAGTCGCTGTTCCCCATCGAGCTGCCGCTGTTTGCCTGCATCTGCTACCTCTGCTCTGATTTGCGCCATTGTCTTTGTGAATTTTACCTATGTTGCCTTCTGCTTTATATTTCTTCACATCTCCACTATCTACAACTCCATCGTGCTATCACCGTTTACGAGTTCGACTACTTCTCCTACAGTCCTATCTCTACTCTAGTTTGCGCCGTCGTGAAATCCACGACTCTTTGTCACCGTCGTGAAATCCATGAATCTTTGTCGTCGTCGTTTCGTGCTGCTGCTACACCCTCACCACCGCTGCCTGCTGCACCCTTGTCTTCGATCTGCTGTTGCTGGGACTTTGTCCCTTCTTTTCTTCTATATCCTCTATTTTTTGTATGCATTTTGCCCTTTTTTTGAGCCTTTGCTTCTTGATTTAGTTTTTTTCTGCTTTTTAAATTTTGTTGCTTCTAATTTTAGCCTATTGCTTATCGTTTATGTTAGATGGCCAGATGGTTCATCCATTCATGGCTGATTAGTAATTAATTATTTTGATTAGAGTTAATTTGATTATTTGATATTGTTCAATGTTCAATTAAAGATTTAGTATTACAGATTTAGAATTTTTAATTTTGTGTGTTCTATGTTTGTATTTGTGTAAGAATAATTATAGAGGATTTGAATGTGTATTTTAAAATATTTGTTATAATGTATGCTACTATTTTAATTTATTATGTTCTTTAAGATTGATATTATTAATTTTGAAGGGTTAGAATTGAGTATATATATATATATATATATATATATATATATATATATATATATATATATATATATAAACTTCATAACAGGTGAACTCGTACGAATCTACGAGTTAACTCGCAAGTCGAGTCTAGGTCAGCGCCACGAGTTTACTTAGATTCGCGAGTTTGACAACCTTGGAATTGATAATCTCTAAATTGTAGACACAAGTGTTTTGAATTTGATTTTATATAATGGATAATATTCCGTTCATTTAGTATTATACAATTGTTTCACCCTAATAACGTGTTCAGTTCATTATGCAGAAAGCTGTTTTGAATTTGATTTTATATAATGGATAATGTTCCGTTCATTTAGTACTATACAATTGTTTCACCTTAATAACGTGTTCGGTTCATTATGCAAAAAGCTGTTCTGAATTTGATTTTATAAAATGGATAATGTTCGTTCATTTATTACTATACAATTGTTTCACCTTATTAATAACATGTTCGGTTCATTATGAATTAAATTGAATTGAATTGAAGTAGGTATTTTAAATTGAATTGAATTAAATTGAATTGATAATCTCTAAATTGTAGATACAGGTGTTTTGAATTTGATTTTATATAATGGATAATATTTCGTTCATTTGGTATAGTATTATACAATTGTTTCACCTTAATAACATGTTCAGTTCATTATGCAGAAAATTGTTTTGAATTTGATTTTACATAATAGATAATATTTCGTTCATTTAGTACTATACAATTGTTTCACATTAATAACATGTTCGGTTCATTATGAATTGAATTGAATGGACACAAGTATTCTGAATTGAATTAATTAAATTGATAATCTCTAAGAGGAGGAGAAGAAAGAGAAAGAAAAGAAGAAGAAAAGAAGAAAAACATCCGTATGCAAATTTGGAAGAAGGAGAAGAAGAAGGAGGAAAAGAAGAAGGGAAAGAAGAAGAACTTGCGCAAATTTAAAAGAAGAAGAAGAAATACGAGAATGAGGAGAAAGAGAAAGAAACGGAGAAAGAGCGCATGATTTGAAAAGTTGTTACAATAATTTGGATGAACTTGGATAAGGATTTTGCTTAAATGTAAAGTTTTTTTCTAAAATTAATTTACACCATATTTTTAGTTTAATAATTTTTTTAGTCTAGCATTTTTAGATACCAGAATGTGTTTGAAAAAATTTTTTAAGAGAAAAGAATTCTAATTTTATTAAAAAAAAATTCAATTCTATTTTTAGTTGAAATCCATAATTTGAAAGGATACATAATTTTGATAGAATTTAATTCTTATTGATTTTAATTTTAATTTTTACTAATTTATCTTAATTAAAAATATTGAATACTTTTGTAAAGATGTTTTGGATTTTTTAAAACTATAACTAGGGGTGGCAAAACGGGTCGAGCCCGTCGGGCCGATTCGCTAAATCCGCTAAAAAAGGCAGGTCGGGCTAGGATTTGGAGCCCGCCAAATTAAAAAAATCCGCCAAATCCGCACCGCCAAATTGGCGGGGCGGGGCGGGACGGTCCACCGGGTTGAAGATTTTTATTTTTCTTTTTTTTTATTAAATAAAAGAGTGATTACTATTATAAAATTAATAATTATAGAATTTTTAAACATTTTTTTTTCATTTTTTGTTTTTATTCTTCTTTTAGTTATTAACTTTATTTATTTTATTTTACAATTTCGTATATATGCTCAAATTATGTGACTTATTTTTTAAAATAAAGATGATTCTATTGACAAATATTATTTTGAACAATTTTATTGAAGTTAAAAATTTTTTAAAAAAATAGTAAAAAAATTATATTATAATTTGACTATTTTTTATTTGTATTTAATTTTTTAATTATTATTTTTTGGTTAATTTTAACGAATTTTATTTAAAAAAAAAAAAGAGTCAAGCGGGCTAACCCGCCAACCCGCCAATCCGCCATAAAGCGGGACAGACTAGTATTTTAAACCTATTTTAGTTGGCGGAACAGGCCTAAGCGGAGCGGAGCGGGAGAGAGCCGACCCGCTTTGCCATCCCTAACTATAACTATGAGAATGGAATTAAAAATGAGACCAAAAGTGATCTAATTGATAAATAGAATAAATGTGAGAATTCTCATTAGAATTGTAATTATTAATTTTTGTTTGTTCCGAAACATGAAAAAAACTCTATTCTTGAACATTGTTAACTAATTGCGAATCAAAAACAATAATTTCTGTTGGTCTTTCCTAATATTTTTTTATTATAAATTATAGTATGATGATTGTATAGTCTATCTTTTATACTTGTTGTAATCCAAAAAAGATGGACATACATATAAGTTACAAGCTCGACTTAAGACTTCTCATTTCGTGGATGACGCATGCATCTAAAATGATAATAAAATTTATTTTAGAAGGGTTTCCTGTGAATTGTCTCTGTATATTTTAGTAATACTTTTATATGATGCGTATTTAAAGAATTAAAATATTTTTTATATTTATATTAATAAAAAACCCAGATGAAGGGGCACATAGTATTTGAAAATTAACAGAACATACACTAAAGATAAATAAAGACAATAGAAAGTACCATTAAGGACCGAAAAGAAAAGAGAAGAAGCTAGCACTTATTGTTCTCAGTTGTTAGAAAAGGTTTGTTTTAGCATTCTTGGCTAATTCTCCCGTTTTGATGAAAAAGAGTGATGAGTAATGGAAAGAAACAGAAAAGAATGGAATGGTCCCATTATTTTGGGATTGAGCATTTAATAAGTGTACAAGAGTAATTAAAAATAAGATAAAAGTCACAAGTCTATGGAATGGAATGGTCCAATGAATGTCTGTAAAGTGAACTGCGATACAAGCATTTTTGAAAATGAGCAATTAGCTGGTTTTGGATGTATTATTAGAGATAACATGGGAATTTGGATAAAAGGTTGTTCTGCCAGTATACTTCTTTTTAGTGTTCTCTGTTGTGAACTTCATGCTATTTGGAGAGGGCTTGTTATGGCTTGGGATTGCGAGTGCAAAGAGGTCATATGTGAAACTGATAATCTTGATGCGTTTTTTCTTATTTCGCGAGGCACAACCAGCATGATTAGGAATGACTCTGATCTGCTTGACAAAATCAAAGAGATGCTCCAACGCAATTGGACAGCTACTTTAGTGTTCATCCAGCGAACAGCAAACAGAGCGGCTGATTTAATGGCTAAGACTGCTGTTTTAAACAAGCAGGTGTATTTTTTGGTGACTGAACATAACACAAAGAAAAAAGACCTAAGAAAAAGAGTAGTACTCCTCTCTAATAATAATGTCTAAATTATTAGGAGGCAGTAACCACTCTAGATACACCTGCTTGTTTAAAACAGCAGTCTTAGCCATTAAATCAGCCGCTCTGTTTGCTGTTCACTGGATGAGCACTAAAGTAGCTGTCCAATTGCGCTGGAGCATCTCTTTGATTTTGTCAAGCAGATCAGAGTCATTCCTAATCATGCTGGTTGTGCCTCGCGAAACAAGAAGAAACGCATCAAGATTATCAGTTTCACATATGACCTCTTTGCACTCGCAATCCCAAGCCATAACAAGCCCTCTCCAAATAGCATGAAGCTCACAACAGAGAACACTAGAAAGAGGTATACTGGCAGAACAACCTTTTATCCAAATTCCCATGCTGTCTCTAATAATACATCCAAAGCCAGCTAATTGCTCATTTTCAAAAACGCTTGCATCGCAGTTCACTTTACAGACATTCATTGGAGGTGGTTCCCAGTTATATTTCAAAGAAGAAGGAATAATATGCTTTTGGTTGATAACAACATTAGAGAAATCTCGAACAGCATATTTAACTAAGTGAACAATTTTCTCCTTACTCTATGGATCATCTTGGTGGAAGATGTCATTGTTTCTATCCCTCCAAATCCACCAAAAGGCCGCTGCAAAGAGAAACTCATTTTTGTTGAGGTTAGAACGAATCCAAGATACAAAATCCAAATTAGAGTCCTCAGCGGTCATTCCCAAATTTAAACAAGCAGGTGTATCTAGAGTGGTTACTGCCTCCTAATAATTTAGACATTATTATTAGAGAGGAGTACTACTCTTTTTCTTAGGTCTTTTTTCTTTGTGTTATGTTCAGTCACCAAAAATTTGTATTTATTTAGGAAAAGTATATGGAACCAAGAGGTTATCAGCCAAAAACTAAATAAAACCACATTATTTTATATTAATAATTAATTAATTTTAAATTTTTTAAATTCAAAATTTAAAAAATTTAAAAGATTAAGTAGACCTAATTAAAACCTATAAAAACGTTCCTCTTTTCTCTCACATTAACCTACCCACCTCCAACAATCACACACACAGACTCCTTTCTCTCACCGTCAGGTCCTCTCCGCCTCCCCACCGCGATCCACTCCTTTTCTATCAGCGAGTCGCTGGAACCAACTCGGTGTCTGCCAGCCTCCGCACTCTCCATCATCGCCGCCACAACCTGCTTGTAACCAAAGAAGAATCTCTTCATCGCCGCCTCTATTCCCCTGCATCGCTTGCAACACCTCCACTGCACTCTCCTTCTCTTCCGCATAAACTCTCATCGCGGCCTCCACTATCCCCGGCCCTCCCTTTGGATCAACCGCCACCTCCAATATCTCCGGCACCATCCTCTTCATCTCCCTACACAACTTCGTCACCTCCACTAGCTCCTTCGACCAGGACTCCACAATCTGGTGCGTCACGCGGAGATTCAAGTTCTCGAAGTTACCCACGTGATCACGATGTTGTTCTCTGCGTTTTGGGATATTAGGTGCCGTTTTGATGATTAAAGAAACTGCAAACTACGATCTTAGTCAAAAAGAGTCTTTGAACAATTACAGAAATATAAAAAAAACATTCATTTAATATGAAAAAAATATCCTAATACTTAACAAAAGAAATATCCAGTTATATTTTAGCAAAAATAATTAAATATCTATAAAATTAAAAAAAAATTATGAAATTCTTAAAGAAATAGAGACATTCACATTTCTAGTACAAAAAAATTCAAAAAATATATAAAAGAACATTCATTTAGTATGAAAAAAAAATATTCTAATACTTAGCAGAAGAAACATCCATATATATTAACTCGTAGAGATTTTAATTTCACCCAAAAGTATTTAGTTGGTTTTTGGCTAATACCCTTTTGGTTCCCTAGCATTGCTCTTGTATTTATGATGAATGCAATCACACTATGCGGATCAATTAACATAAAATAAAGGAAAAATAATTTAGGGGCAGCAACTTTATTAAATTCTAGCCAGCATGTAACTAGCAAAAGAAAAAGTGAATAATCTCATACTATTGAATGAAATTTCACACTATTAATGACTATTTAATTGTTACAAATAACAAAAATTACTTGCTCTTAGCACTCCTCTGAAATAAAACCGTAACTTGGGACCAATGTCCTCCTCAATTTCTCACCATATTCTCATACATTTACTTGCCCTGTGATGATTAACACGATTAACCCACTTAATTTTTCATCAGATCTTAAGAATAATCCACGAGCTATGTGCTTAACTAGTCTTATTTGTTTTTCCCTCCGTAAACTTTGCATTATATTATTGTCTTGATAGCTGCATGCTTGCACTTGCACATGGAAGAATATTGAACTCATGAATGATGATTCACATTAAGGGCACTTCAGTTTTCCTCCATGGGTGGTGAGAGAGGCGTAACAAGGACAGGCGTTTTGGTTGCCGGCGGTGCCAGGTGGCACGCAATTACACCTCTGGCAGCACGTCTTGCATGCCCTCATGCATATTTTTGGCCTTCCTGCCTTACTACATCTGTACCCGCACTTTCCACCACAATCTGCACCAATCATATTACTAATTAATCATTAATTCACTCTTAATCACTTTTCATACATAGCCATGCATTCATGACACAAGTTTTGCTTAATTACTTACCTATATGTTGGTGAGCTGCTGCCATGTCCTGATTTTCACCATGGATCTCCAACCCATGGATCTCCAACTGATCACAAGATGAAAATCAATTCATGTAATGAACAACATAGTGTGAAAGTTAAAGAAATTAAAATTAAAATTGGAACTTAATTAATTCACCTCTTGTATAAAGATCAAGCAGATAATGAACAACACCAGTGTGGTAGTTCTGGTGGATGCCATTGCTTGCCTACTTAGCTTTCTTAGGTGGCAAGAAAGAGAAAGAAGATTAGAGAGATAGGTGACACAGACAATTGTGGGATGAGAAAAGATTGAATCCATGATGAGTTATTTATATGGAAAAGAAGGGTGATTTATTTTAGGATATATGGTTAGCAACATCGTTCAAACAAAGAGCCCTATTCATATGCATCATGTTGTGTTTGTGTGTCTACTTTGAAACTTTTCCAACTGTGATGGAAATCATTGAAAAGAAGGAGTCAAATATTTGTGAAGACTAATGATTTCAGTTCTGTTATAGATGTTTGAAATTTGTCGTACTTTATGCTGTTCATAATAAATTTATACATATCTTATTTATACTATAAACAAATTGAATTCAAAGTTTGTCGTACTTTATGCTGTTCGTAATAAATTTTTACATATCTTATTTATACTATAAACAAATTGAATTCAAAGTGTGGAAATAAGATATGTGTAGTGCGTCAATTTTTATGTATTATTTGTGCAAACATAATACGTATATTAGAAAACGTGTTTTATATCATTTACACGATAAAAGTGATAAGCTTAAACTCAACAAGATATAAAGCGATATAAATTAGTAAATATACTATAAAATACATAGATTGATAAATAAAATAAATTAAAATTTATTGAGAAAATTTTATTCTCCTATCTTGAGAGATGCTAAGATGACACTTCGCTCTCCTCTATTTATAAAATGTACATTTGACTTTCTTATAATTTTTAAAAAATCTTTTCTTTAATCCATTTTAAATTTTGTGTATTAACTAATGTTAACTTTATCCATTTCAAAAAAAAATATTTTTTACAAAAATATCCTTTAGCAAAAATTTTATTTTTTTGTCATTAAATTTTGTTTACAAAAATATCTTTTAAAAAAATCTTACCACGGTTAATATGTATAACAATTAATATATTGATATCGAAAAATAAACTTACCAATATTTTTTTATTTAATGTTAAAATAATATATATTGATATCGAAAAATTAATAGTAAAATATAAAAATAATTGTTAATAAAAATTTTGATAAAATAACAATTTAATAATTAAAAAATTATTGAAAGATATCTTAAAAAAATAATTTAATTATTAATTTTTTAAAAAATATTTTGATAAAAATATAATTTAATTAATAAAAAATATTTTATTAAAGGATATTTTGGTAAGTAAAATTTAGTGACAAAAGATTTTTTTACTAAAGAGTATTTTTGTAAAAAATAATTTATTTTTTCTTGAAAAATGAATAAAATTAACATTAGTTTTAACACAAAAAATTTAAAATAGATTATGTGCTGGTTTGGCCACCGTTATTATGAAAAAAGATATTTTTTATTTTTTAGCGTGTTTGGCATATTTCTAGTAGTAAAAGTAAAAGTACTAGAAAAATAAAAAAAAAACATCTTTTTTGAGAAGCTGTAATTTACATCTTTTTTTTTTAAAAGATATTTTTCCTTAAAAAAAGATTTTTTTTATGTTATAAATAAACAAAAAATACTTTTATACTGTTATATCCAAACATAATTGATAAATAAAAAGATCTTTTTACATGAAATACCCAAACATAAAATTACTTTTACTTTTTCATAAGATGTTTTAAAAAAAATAACTCAAAAAAAGATCTTTTTTTAAAAGCTCACCCAAATAACTCCTAAAGAGGAGATTTTTTTTTAAGTGATAAGGAAAAAAAATGTATATTTTATAAATAGAAGTAAAGAAAGTATCATTGTAGCATCTCTTGAAAGAAGGAAAGAAAATTTTCTCAAACTTATTTAAAAAATCACATTGTTCCATAGTTTTCTTAAAATAACAATTTTATATTATCAATAAAATTTATTATTTTTAATTAATATTTGACTAATTTTAAATTATAAATACTAAATTATAAATTTTAAATTATAAATTTTAATAATATAAAAATAAAAATTTTAAAAAAATATATTAAAATATAAAATACAATTTACAACATATTTTTAGTCTAGTAATTTCTTTAGTGTAGCATTTTTAGCTATTAGAATGTGTTTGAAAAGGTTTTTTTAAGAAAAAAGAATTCTAATTTTATTAAGAAAAAAATTCAATTCTATTTTTAATTCAAATCCATAATTTGAAATTATACATAATTTTGATAGAATTTAATTCTTATTAATTTTATTTTTACTAATTTATCTTTATTAAAAAGAATTGAATACTTTTGTAATAATATTTTGGATTTTTTTTATTTTTAAAACTATAACTATGAGAATGAAATTGAAAATTAGACCGAAAATGATCTAATTTATAAATAGAGTAAATGTGAGAATTAGAATTCCCATTGGAATTGCAATTATTTATTTTTGTTTGCTCTGAAACATGAAAAGAAAATTCAATTCTTGAATATTGATAGCTAATTGCAGATCAAAAACAATAATTTTAACTGATTTTTTAGTATAAATTATACTCTAATGATGGTACAATCTATCTTTTATATATACTCGCCGTAATTCGAAAAAAAATGGACAAACATGTAATTTTTTTCAATTGTTCAAGTTACAACACTCATTTAGTGGATGATGCATGCATCTAAAATAATAATAAAATTTAGGTGTTTGTTACGGTACAATGATAAATTTATATGTACCGATATATTTAAAATATAGACAAGTAATAATAAGGCACGTGGAATTTATTTTCCACATCAGCATTTAATTTTTTTTTAAATATATATTATATCACCACTTTTATTAATATACCCTTTTAATTAAATAAAAATAAAAAAAAATACTTTTTTATTTAATTTTATAAAAAATCTTAAACCTCTTTACTTTATTTGATTAGACAAAAATACCCTTTTAAATTAATCAAATTTTAGAATTCAATTAATCATAATTTTATAGTTTCAAATAATTTAAACAACAAAACAAAAACATAAAAAAAAAAAAACTAAAAATCAATCGTTTTTTATCTTCTCTAATTTCCCTAATCATTCGTCCCCTCCCTCTTAAGCAAAGCAAAACATATCAAAAAAATAAAAAATCAATCGTTCTTTATCTTCTCCAATTCTCCTAATCATTAGTGCCCCCCTTCTGAAGCAAAGCATTGAAAGTCCCAAACCAAAACGGCAAAACCCCAGCCCTAGGTTCTTTGTCGCTGTCCTCCCCAGGTTCTCAGCACTTTCGCTTCTTTCTATTCCCCCTTTCCGGAACCCAGGTAGCTCGGCACGTCGTCCCCATCCTCGCTGGCTTCTCTGTCGGTGGCTTGGACCAGTTCGTCTTCGGGTCACTACTTGCCATCGTCTTTGCTCTTGCCGTCGTATCGCCGGTTGCGGTCGTATCTCCGTCGAAGGTTAGCAGTCCTGCTCCGACAAAAAAATGCATGTTTCAAAGAAACGATCACTACAAGAAAAATACCCATTCAGCCACACTTTTTTTAAGCTACATTTGAAAAGCGTAGCCTATTCATAGAATAGGCTACGCTTTTCTCCGTGTTGCCTTTTTATAAGAGAAAAGGATACACAAATGCGGCATCATTTAAAAAGCGTAACCTTAGGTATTATAGAAATCACTTATAAAGCGTAGCCTTATGTTGATATCTATAAATACAATTTTCATACCAAAGAAAACGCTTTTAAAGAGTAGCATATTTGTTAAGTTTTGGGTGCGCTTTAAAAGCGCTGCCTAATGTAAAAAATGCCAAATACACATGTATAGGACACTTGGTGAATTTTTTTTGTTTCTTTTTATGTCTTCTCATCATCGAAGAAGCCCTGCACTCTATCTTCGTCATTCCTTCTTTCCTACCAGAGCACCAAATAACAAAACCCTAGCCGCTTCTTCAATCTCCCCGTCATTGTGCCCTCCTTCATCGTGCGCCACTGTCACCGTCTCACTCGTCTGCTCATCGTTCTTAGTCGTGCTCTGCCGCCGTTCATCCATCTCGCAGCTCTTCCTTGTAAGGTTGTGAAAACCCTAGCCTCCATCGCGCCGCCATCAATCTCACCGTCGCCGCTCGTCGCGCTCAAGATCGCCACTAGGTTCGTCGTTCTCAAGGTCCCTCGATCCGTCGTCCGCCAATGTTTGCTTTCCAGTCCTGTTTCGCAGTTCTTCGCCGTCGTCCTTCGTCGTGTTTGTCGCCAGCTCGCCGTCTTCGAAGGTCCATGCTCTGTTCCTAAGGGTTATTGATCTTTGAATTATTCTTGAATGATTTATGTTTTCAATTTTTCATTCATTGATTAATTGATTGTTGATTAGCTCTTACTGCTGTTTGTGATTATTAATTGTAAATATGCTGCTGTGCTGCTGTTCTTTGTGCTTTTGTGACTTAATTGTGATTATATTGTGCTGTTTGTGATTATTTCATCCTATATTATTGTTAGTTAACTGGTTTTAATTTTGTTCCTGGGGTTTGAGTTTCTTCTCTAAACTCCCCGGTTGCCTTTGCTCCCTCTGTCTTGGTCCAGAGATTCCGTCTCCACAGGTCGTTTTATTACTATTTTATTTTAATTAACAAGATTGAAGTGGATGTACTATAATTGCTTGAGGTGTGTGATATATTTGATTAATGTGAATGAAGAACACTAGGTTGAGTTGAATTGAAGTGAATCATGGATAAGAGCATGTTAACTGGTTTGGAATCACTTCCAGAAGCTGATCAGCAAAGAATGGCGTCTATGATGTAACATGTTCAAATCTATGATAGGTACTTCCTCTTCACTCTATCTGTTAACTAATTCCATGTGTTTTGATTTGATTTGTGTGTAAATTAATTTAATTTGTTTTGGATTATGATTGGATGAGAAGCTAAAGGATGGTGCATGGTCTTATGTAGAGCTTGCTAGAGAGTGAGTGATATGAGGACATATGTTTTAATAGTTTCAATTATTCAATGGTCTTATATCTATACATATATTTTCTTGCCTTTTAATAGTCATACATAAAAAAATTAAACTAAAGTAATAAAAAGTAATAAGTGTATGCTTTTTTAATAGTTTGGCATACAAATGCACTTAATTCTCTTCTATTTTATAACTAGTAATTAAATATGTCATATAAGAAACTGAGTTAAGTGTATTTAGAATATTATTTGTGCACTTCTTTAGCTGTACATTCGTTCCAAATATGGATGCCAGTAGTTCTATCATTCTCAATTCTTCTTGGCAAATTTTGTGCACATAGATATCCAAATCAGTTAGATATATCTATGTTAATGAGTTACAAAATATAAATCTGATTAACTTGTTTCTAAATTATTGTTAACAAGTATAGACTTTTCTGATCTGTCCTTCTCTTGTGGTTTTTCTGCTGATATATAATTCAGATTCAGATTTTATCTCAGTTGAAGTAAGTAACCAAACAAGAAATTAGCCTTATTAGCCTTATTCTATTTAGTTGCAGGTAGTTCCTTCATTCTTGTTAATGCTTTGTTTTCCCCTTTCTGCAATCAAGAAGTGCTCTCATTAAGCGATTCCTGTGTAGGTTCGGATATATATCAGGAGACTCTTGCCAAGGCACTTGCAAAGCATTTTGGTGCAAGGCTACTAATTGTGGATTCCCTTTCACTACCTGGTGTACATTTTCTCAGATATTCTTTTGCTACTTCTTATTATCTGTTTGTATTGTTGAGATGATTTCTTCCTAAATCGCTGTTAATATAAGCAGAATAATAATAGTTTTTGTTATGTGATTGATATTTCAGGGAACTCCATCAAAGGAAGTTGATTCTACTAAAGAAAGTTCAAAGCCTGAACGACCATCTGTGTTGGCCAAGAGAAGTACACATGCTGCTTCTTTAAAACATAGTAAACCAGCTTCTAGTGTTGATGCTGAAATTGTGGGTGGATCCACAATAAGTTCTCAGGCTATGCTGAAGCAGGAGGTTTCTACTGCTTCATCAAAAGGCACTACTATTAAAACAGGTGTGCTGTTTTGTTGTTAAAAATTGAGCAACTATCTCCAAATTTACTTCCTATTGTACATATTGCATAGCACCTAAAGGTTAACATGAGGCTTAAATAGTTTGCAGGTGATCGAGTAAAATTTGTTGGTAACTTCCCTTCTGCTGTCTCATCAATACAAAATTATCCTTCAAGGTACTTTGTCTGATGGAAGAATTATTCTGAATACAATTCAGTCAATCTGCATTTGATCTGAACTTGTGGAGAAGAGAGATCTTTTTTATCCTTTTTGTTGAGGAGGCTATAACCATTGAAAATCATTCAAAAGAAGATTAAAGGAAGAATATTGAATTTCTGATTGACAGCAATTTGTTTTGAGTGGCATGAGTGTACTTTTCTCTTTTGTGAATATTATTGCTTCTGAATTTGAAATCACTTTGAAGTGGTATCTCTCAATTCAGTTGCAGCTTTGATATATATGCAGATTTTTATTGTGATCTTTATGAATATTCCTACCTGCTGATATATATGCAGACTTTTATTCTATTTCTTCTGAACTTCCAGCTTTGGTTAATAAGGCTAATTTCTTGTTATTAACTTATATTTTTCTGGGCTTGATCAGAACTGTACCTTTAGTTTATGGCTTGTTCATTATTTCAGATATGGCACTTATTTAATTGATCTGCATTGATTTATTTAATTGCTTTATAGAGATAACCAATGTGCATTGACACTTTTGCTTTAGTTTTTCTACCTTATTCCTAATTTTTCTATGTGCATATCTTCCCACCAGACTTCAATTGATGCTGCAAACTATGACAGGGTAATGTTACTGGGTGGAAGAGCGCCAGAGTATCTTGCTCATGATCCTCTTGTGGCACTGGTGATCAAGCTTTTCAGTTCTGGAAAAGCACTTGCTTCCATTTGCCTCGGACAATTGATTCTGGCGGCTGCAGGTGTAGCTAAAGATCACAAATTTACCGTTTTTCCTCCTGTTAAACCAGCACCGGTTGCCTCTGGTGCTCATTGGGTTGAACCAGACACTAGCAACAGTGGTGGATGGTAATCTCATTACTGCCGCCACTTATGAAGGGCACTCTGAATTTATTCAGCACTTTGTAAAGGCACTAGCAGGCAACATAAGTGGCTCCAACAAAAAAATCCTCTTTCTTTGTGGGGTATGTTCAAATGATTTTCAGGCACACACAACTTATAGGAACTTAGTACTCAGGGCACTAAAGTCTTTGTTTATTCTCTTTTCTTTTATTTATTTTAATTTTAGACTTAATTTGTAATCCTCTTTATATTCATTGATACATGGAAATTAGTAGTTTAGACTTTAGACATGTTTCATTTTTTTTTTCTATTGTTGAATGATTGTTCAATTGGATAGTTGGATCTATTGTTTTGTGTACTAATATACTATATCATTATAATGCTTGTGAATCTTTAGAATGTATTTACTATGCTTTGCTAGAATATTTTTTAATTTAGTATAATTGTGTATTTATTTTTATTTTATAAGATTTAACTCATTTAATTAAAAATACAGAATTATATATGTAATCATATTATTAAATATTATATTGTACAAAAAATTATTAGAATATTATATATATATATATATATATATATATATATATGAAAAATTAAAAAAAAAAACAATGAGGGACCTAAGGCTACACTTATAAAAAGTAGCCATGGTATATAATGTGGCTACGCTTTACAAGTGATGCAGTAGCGTTGAAAAGCGTAGCCTATTCTGGCAAAAATGGAAGCTGAAAAGCGTAGCCCACTCTTGGACAGCATCACTTAAAAAGCGTACCCTATTTCCAAATGCCAAAAGCGTAGCCCTTGGTGCAGAAAAGCGTAGCCTTTGAGAATAGGCAACGGCCGAATAGGAATCACCATAAAAAGCGTAGCCGTAGCCCAGAAAGCGTAGCCGTAGTCTAAGGCATCATTTTTTTTACTTTTGGCTACACTTTTTAAGTGTACCTGAATGGGTATTTTTCTTGTAGTGGATTGGTAAAAGGCGTTTTGGTTATGGAGATTGCGATGCTTTTCATGATGCAGGTATATATATCTTGGGCTATTCGACAGCGAAGTAGAAGCTGCAAGGTCCTAGTGATACGTGAATTACATTCTACCTGCACTGAATTTATTACCCTAAATTTTCAAGCTCACTAGGGCTCCAATCCAACACGTGTATCCCTTTTGATTTTCTGGAATTCAGGGCTTATGACAAGGCTGCTGCTATCAAATGCAATGGAAGGGAAGTAGTGACTAACTTTGAGGCAAGTACATATGAAGGAGAGATGAAATCTCCAGCCATCAATGAAGGTATAACAATGATCTATTTTGCTCCTCTTAATGTACAAGTGACTAATGTCACTGTAAAATTGAATGTGTTTGTTTTCTACAGGTGGCATTCCTAATCTTGAACTTAATTTGGGCATAGCAACTCCAGGACATGGTCTGAAAGAAAATAGGGGGCAACTCCAGTTCTCCTGGGTCCCTTACAGCATGCATGCTGGAAGAACAATGGTATAGTTGAACATCAAATCTACATTTTTTTAAGGTTCCTTTAAAATTATGCTTTCACAAGCCTTCATTCAAATATGGCTTTCTCTTTTTGAAGGTTTGTTGTATAGTTCTATTAATTCTTCACGTCTTTGTCCTACCTAGTGATCATAACATGTCGGGCTCTTTTCGTTTGCAGGTGAAAACCAATGTTAAGAAACAGTGACACATCTTCTGAAGAGACCATATCTGATGATAACCGTTCCAGCTTATAACAAACACCAATAAATATGTGTTTGATGTGGATAACCTTATTTAATTTATGCTCTTAGCTGTAGAAAAAGGTTGTAGAGGAATGTTCCAAATTATAGATCAGTAATTTGTAAAAATGTAGGAGATCATGTGGACCTTATGCTAAGTGAATGTTGTTTTTCTTATTTTAATTGAAATTCTCAGGGCTTCCTAAGCTTCAAATGCTTAAAATTTATCAATGGGAGGAAAGCTTCACAGCCAGAGAATTTATCAGAATATTCCAAAACTATTTACCACATGTGATAGGAGCAGTTCTAATATTTTAACAACATATGTGATAAGCCGAGTCTCTAGCCTTGCTAAAAAATTTGAAAAAAAATTCTCTGTCATAACCAAATACATATACCACTGAAGGGTTTCCTCTATAATGTAGCCAACATTTTCATGAACAAATATCTGGGGGTGTCAATCAGGCATCTTAGAAGGACGTGGACTCCATTTGTAGGGATAGTAAAATGCTTTCCTCGCCAGATTCTTGAATTGGTCCCCTGATGGTGTGGTTAGGTGATCCACCATCTTCCGGTGAGATGCGGTCAAGGTCGATAAGTACGGAACTCTGTGCTGTTCTCAATGCTTCTAGTTCTGCTGAAACTTCTTTCATGGTTGATCTTTTCTTCCCACTGAGTCTCAAGCATCTCATTGCAAGATTTGCAATGGCAAAAATGTGACCTTCCCTTGCTTCCTTAAGCACTTTGGCATCCAGAATTTCAGAAAGCTGGTTCTCCTTCATCAGAGAAATGAATTCTGCTATCAGATTCTGACCCTTATCTTCTAATCATATGTCTCATTGTTATGTTAATGCATGGGTATATATATACATTACCAATGTTTCTTTTCCTTTTGTTCTCCTAATGTCTTCGGCCTAGTATTCTTTTTCTTTTTTTTTTTAAAACTTTATTAATAATAATAATAATAATAATAATAATAATAATAATAATCAATTTAAATTTTTGTTTATCGAAATAGTTCCTAATAAATAATTCAAACTAATAAAATAAGTCATAATTAAATTAAACTTTAATAATTATAAAATTTTATTTAATTATTTTTGGTAAAATAATTTTTTTAAAAACAAAATTTCAATAAATATAATGATTCATAAATAATTAATTATTTAATTTTTAAAAATCTGGGTGTTACACAACTTGACTATTACAGCTTTTCGTGAAGAGCTAATTCTTAAATGCTTAAATTTACCTCTGCTCTTCATTACATACATTAACAATCTTCCAATGAACCTCATTCTACATGACTTTCAATGTTTAGTACAAAGCATAAATATTAGAAACAGAACGTGGTTAAGAACTTGTTTGTGAGAAACTAAACTTCATATGTTACACTTACAGTAGTTATATATACAAAAACAATAGCAGGAAGGTATAATATCATTTACTATAAATGAAATTGTAATTCTCTGCGAAAGCTATTTCCTAGGATTTTACTTTCCAATTCCATGTATAATCATGCTTTAGTCAAACATAAAACTACTCTAACAACTGTATGCAACCTAGATTGTCATGACTACCATTCTTGTTTAGTTATGCAGGCTTGCTTGAGCTAGGCTTGTGTATACTCTTCAATTAAGTTCATAAGTGCCTGTTTAGTTGAAACTGCAGGCTGTTATATATTTAAAAATTTTGAAGGTGTTTTGTGGAATTAGCAAATCAATAGTTATATCCATTGATAAAATGGTCTCTTGTTTTCATTCTCCTATTGCACTAGCAGCATAGTTGTTTCTACTTGCCATTATTAGTTGCAAACTTGTTTGTTATAGTTTGGATCTTTCTCATTCATTTTGGTATATGCATAGGGTAAAAAAAAAGGGTCACGAGCCAACTTCATAACAAATCACTACTTTCTATGATTTGTTGCCAATCTTATCTCTATAATTTTAAATTGTTTAATATAAATTATACTTTCTATTTTTTTCTCAGCTTGTTTTCACATTATTTCTGCATTTGTTTCTTTCTTTCATATGTGATGGTTTTCAGTGGTTAAAAGAAGGAGGGATTGAATCTTAGCCCCTTTTTTTCACTTCAAAACACGTGCTGGTCTTTGAGACAACTTCTGGAGACTTTTTTTATTTTTGTCTCGTACCCAGCCACGAGACTTTTCTTTTTATCTCGTCACTCGGCACGAGATATTTTTCGGTTTTATCTCCTGGGCAGCAGAATCAGAAATGGAGTAGAAGAGAGAGAGAATTATACCAAGATATATCCTGGTTCAGCTGCTAAGTGCAAGGCAGCCTACATCTAGTCTCCATCACAACAATGATGGAATTTCACTATAATCATTCTTGATTACAAACACCAATTCTCCCTAGGAACTGCCCTTCCTATCCGGGACAAGTCCAGAATCTAAACCCCAATCCTGAACTTGACTTGGTCACTGCCAAACTTTCCAACTGCTAAGTGCTAACCCAACTTGCAAGGGGATTCCCACAGAATCATGAAACACAACAAAGATGTACAAAGGACCTCTAAGGACATCTATGGATTTTTCTTTTAATTTTGCACTCTCTGCCTTTTTCCGCTCTATGGCTTTTTCTTACAAACCTCACTGTTTGCCTTTTTCCATGAGACTCAAGACAGACAAAATTAAACAGAAAAATTACAAAACAGAAAATATTGAAGGAGAAGAACTTTTGTTAGCTTAGGTAGCTATGAGAACTCTATGCCTTGCACTCTCACTCCTTGCTTCAAGCCCTGGCTGTTCACCCTTACTTATAGGGAGAAGCCTCCACGGTTGAAACCAAACAAACCAAGCTAATCTTCTTCTTCTTCAAACCAGAACTGGTTTGGCCAGAGAGAGAGAAGAGATAACCAATGCAAAACCCAACATGCAATTACCTCTAGTCCTTCCTTGGTCACCAAACTTCATCAATCCGAGCCCTCCATCTTGCCTTGCTCTCCAAGATGGACTCCTGGCCCTTGATGCGTCATGATGATGACAGCTTCATCCGCTTCAACTTCTGCCTCCTCCATCACGTAGCCATTGTAGCTACCTCCTATGGTGGTTGAGCAAAATCAGAGACAAGCCATCCCTCCAAGGATCTTCCTCTACTGATCGAAATCTTCTTCTTCCATTTTTGGTATGGAGAAGCTAAGATCTATTCACCAAATCTTACCATAAGTGATGAGAATCTCAGCCACAACATACTTTTTTGTTTTCTTTTTCTTGCCATCATTGTGATGGTCTTGTAGCGTGCTTCTTCTTCTTTTCGGTAGCTAGCCATAGCTTCCATAGTTTCTTCTCTGATATGACCGAAGAAGAAGAAAGATGAGAGAGTAGAAAGAGAAACTTGGACAATAATTAATGAATGTGATAAAATAAATTAAATTTTCCACTTTCCTTGCTTTAGGTAGCGTGTAGCTTGATGATGTCCATCAAATCAAAAGCTAACTCTCTCTCATGTTTCCAATGCATGTATTAACTTCACTTTAATAAAATTTGAATTCCACCACATGATAGAAATGGATTCCATTGGAAGCAAGAAGCAATACATTTGCTTTCTCTCAAAATTGGTTTTAGACCAAGCAAGCAAAATAATTTGGGCTCTTAGTAATGATTGAGTTCTGGCCCAAATAACAAAGTAATTTAGCTAATATAAAGTAGTTTTGCACAAGGCTGATTTTACTGGGCTTTGTTGATCAAGATATCGGCCCAATTAGCAAAACTTTGTTTTAGCCAACATAGTCACATTAATTTAACATCAAGGCTGAATGCATATGGACTTGCACCAATTTTTCTTTTCTTTTTAGCCCAGTTGCAAAATCTGCACCAACAAAATTATTAATTAAGCAAGTATGAATTAAGATCAAATTAATAATTTTATAATTAATTGCTTTAATAATGTTTGTTCATCATCAAATTAAATATAGATTTTTCCAAACTCATCAATCTCCCCCTTGATGACAAACATTATTAAAAATTGAAATGAAAAGAAATAAAAAAATTAGAGTACTCTCATTGTGAATACTTGGATTCCTTCCTTTCCAATTGTGACATGACTCCCCCTTAATATATGTTATTTTACCAACGGAAGCTTTGTACCTGTAACTTTTGAAATCAAGCTTAAGGCAACAATGTTATTCAACATATTAATTTTTTGAAATGCTGAATGCTTGATTTATGAGCAGAATTGGTTTGATAAGCAAAATTCATTTGTTATCATAAATTAATTTTCTGCTCAAACACACAAAGAAATAAAAATTTGATGTTTCAAGAAGCTATTGTTCAAGCTATTTTAAAAGTATTTTCCAATTAACAACTCAGAGCAAAATAATCATAGCAAGAAAAATATTTCTAATCAAGGATGATCATTTCAAACCATAGCAACTATCAAAATTTTCATATCACAGCTTAAAGGAACTGCCAAAAATAAAGTATTCAGCAAACATATTCACCAATTGTAATCAAATGTATATTCCTAATCCGAAGCAACAAACATATTCATCAATTGCATCCTCAAAATAAATCAAATGCATAAATCAAATGCATATTTCTGATCAAAATCCAGCAGGCATATCTATGAAACAAATGCATCACAAGCATTTATCATACCAACAAAACAGCAAATGATTAATAACAAGGGTGATCATAAATCCACAAGGATTTCATCCCCTGTTTTCTCTCAATTTCAATTTTCAGCCATTGCTCCCTCTTTTGGCATCAAGGGGCACCTGCAAAAGATGTCATGGAAAACAAAATATCTAAAATATACCCAAAATATCAAGAGTGTATCACAGGTCATAGGTCTAGAGTATCAAAGCAAACTACTACAGTATCAGATTGAGCCGAAACAAGCCAAACATCAACAAAAGAAAAAAGGTGATCAATCATCAGATAAGTGGAACTCAAATTCATCTGCCTCTTCTTCACTAGCAGCACCCAACTCCTCCTCAAAACTCTGCAACATCAGACTCACCCTATCCTTGCACCTCGTCCAAGCCCTCTCGTGTTCAAAGGCTTGCTTGCGGGCTGCCTTATAAGATTATACCATTAGCTTCGACATGTTGGTGAATTCGGTGAGAATTTCTTTGATTGATTCTATTGTCTTGAAAAACTCAGGCCGACTCTCAAACTCACTCTCCGAGGCTGCTGACTTCTTCCCCTTGGTTCCCTTCATAGCTCCTCCTCCTTTAATCATTGAAACCTTATTTTCTACAGCTTCATTGGTTAGATCAATTTTAAAATATTCAAAAATACTTGTGAGAAACATGCCATAAGGCAGATTCGCCTTTTTTGTACTCTTAACTGATTCTCACATGTGCCGTATCATAAGGTAACCAAATGAGATAGGAGTAGAAGTAACAAGAGTAAAAAGTATGAGAGAGTCAGAAACAGTTACTCTGTTATGTGAACCATTTTGAGGGGTGAGGACTGAGGATATGAGTGATGATCCTGTGGAGCAAGGAGTTTGTAGGGCCGAGTGCCTTGTGGGTCGGAATGGTGCCATCCAAGCCAGATAAATTTTCACAAATATGTTGCAGGGCAATCTTGTATGTGACTCTAACCTGGGAGTCCCACTTCTCAGTCATGTAAGCCCTTGGCCCCTCATCTGTATAGCCTAGGGCAGTCCCAATTGTCTTAGAGTTTAGAGTCATGTATACCCTCTTGACATAGGAGTGAATGGTGCCATCGATCAGCCGCATGTTTGCATAAAACTCACGTACCAATCCGTGGTAGACAGGTTTCTAAATATGGAGCAATGGTGTCCATTGTAGAAGTTCAAACAGAGGAGAAACGTTGATCCCTTTATTTGTGAGTGATTCGAGATTTACTAAGTATGTGGCGCATAAGTGGTGTTTCTCTTACACTTCCTTGTGAAATTCAAAGGATGCACATGAATTAAACCTGGCCGAATCAAAGTGTGAATGTGATTTGTTGAACTTGTTTTTGAAATCCAATGACTCTAAGTTTGCTGGCTCCTTGGTGTTGTGCAACACGAAGCTTTTTGTCTTCTGGGAACTGCGTCCGGGGGTGGTCTTCTTTGGTGGTGATGGCGGCGGTGATAGAAGAGGTGAGGTGTGGGATTCTTCTTCTTCAGCCACGGGTACCTTCTCCTTCTTTTTCCTTGAAGACGTCTTCGTGGCTATTACTTTTCTCCTCATGGTGTCCGTGTGTTTGGATGGTGGTGAGGGAGAAGATGAAGAGGTAGAATGAATGTGTATGTGGGTGTGGGTTTGAGATGTGGAAGGTTTTGGGAGAAGAGGATTTTTTCACTTTTTCTTGGGGCGGTTTTCTTTTTCATGATAAAGAAAATAGAGGAGTGGAAGGGGAAAAGATGAAGAGAACCGAATTGAGTGGAGAGAAGAGGGAGGTTAGGGACGCATTAAATGTGGAGTGGAGAGAGAATTGGAGGGAGTTAATACTCATAAATGGGCGGTTATTAACCAGTGGAGTTTCCTTTTATTTGAAATGAAAACTGAAAAGTGGTTTCCTAGAATCAAGGGATGAGAAGAGGGAAAATATTTGATTTGACAATAACCTCTTCCAACAAGATTTGATAAGACAACAAAAAGTGATTGTGATTTACACAAAGAGAAACTAACAAAACGGTCAGAGTGGATTCAAAGAAGTTTGGTGGGTGGTGCAGAATTTATAACCTACAAACTAACCGGCAAGTGCACCGGGTCGTACCAAGTAATACCTTACGTGAGTAAGGGTCGATCCCACGAGGATTGATGGATTAAGCAACAATAGTATTTGATAGGCTTAGTTAGACAAATAGAAAATGGTATTGAGATGCAATATAAAAGACATTAAACAATATAAAGAATATTGAAGAAAGGCAAGTAAATACTTTAGGAAAAATATGGAGAAGATAGTTAAGGCTTCAGAGTTATCTATTTTCCGGATTGACTTTTCTTATTAACTATTTTAATCATGCAAGATTTAATTCATGGCAAACTACATGTGACTAGACCCTAATTCCTTAGACCTTCCTAGTCTCCTCTAAAATTCATCAACAGCCAATTCCTTAGTCAATTAATTCCAATTAGAGGGTGATGATCAAATTCCAGTTTATATGCCACAAAAACTCTAATTACCCAAAAATAAAAGAATTATATGTCACGTATCCCGTTAAATCCAGATAATTAAATTTTAGGAGAATTTGTTTTCAAGCTGTTGTTCAAGTAAAGAGCTTTTCCAAGTTATACAAGAACTCAAATAGAAAGAGGGTCATACTTCCGTTCCACCCAAATTCATAAAATAAAGAACGAAAACAATTCTAAATATAAATCAAGACATGAATTAAAATAGAGAAACAATAAAATCAATCCATACAATAGATAGAGCTCCTAACCTTAACAATGGAGGTTTAGTTGCTCATGGAAAAGAGAAAATAAGGATTCAGGTAAAATATACTGAGTTCCAATCTGATGGATCTGAATCCCCTAGGGAAGGAAAGTTTCCCCCTTTTATAACTAATCCTAATAAATTTAAAGTCTATCTTTAAAACTAAAATAATATCTTTTCTTATTTTTAAAATTTGAATTTAAATAAGAATTAATATAGCAATCAGCAAATCTTCAATTGATGGATGGGGACCACTTGGCTTCACTAGGATCTACGCCTAACTTGGGCTTGGCAGCATGAATTGGAGTGAAGCTGCGCCTAACTTGGGCTTTAGTGCGCCTAACTTGAAGTGGGCAAGACTAATCTCGCGTATTGTTGTTGTGTCTTGCGCCTAACTTGAGAAATCTCAAGTTAGGCGCAGCCTTGGCAGCGAGTTCAAAAAAGAAGTATGGACTATTATATATCGTTGGAAATCTCTGAAAGTTAGCTTTCCAAAGCCACTGAAATCACGTCCATTGGACCTTTGTAGCTCGAGTTATCTAGGTTTGAGTGCAGAGAGGTCAGAGTTGACAGCATCATTCACCTTCATCTCTTCTTCTACAGAAACTCCATCAAATCCAGCTGAATGCTACCTAAAATAAATAGAATTGCACAAGACTCAAAGTAGCATCCATAGTGGCTAAAAGATAATTAATTCTTGATTAAACTCAACAATTTAAATACAAATTCACTAGGAAAAGATAGGAAAGATGCTCACGCATCAGTGGGGCCCAAAAAAATTAATGTCTGCGTAGTCTCCCCCTTGATCATAGCCCTCTTCAACACATCCTGATTTTTATCTCCTGCTTTTCTATGAGATAAAACTGAATAGAATCAAAAATTTTACAAGTTATCAATAGAGCTTAAATCTATCATTCCCAAACTTTTTCTCAAAGTGTAAAATCTGTCTTCACAGAGGGGTTTTGTAAAAATGTCAGCAAGTTGGTCTTCAAATTTTACAAATTGAATATCAATAGTACCCTTTTGCACATGTTCTCTAATAAAATGATATTTAATTTCAATGTGCTTGGTTCTTGAGTGCAGAATAGAATTTTTTGAAATGTTTATAGCAATCATATTATCACAAAATAAGAGTATACTATTGATCTTTAATTTGTAATCTTCCAACTGCGTTTTTAACCAAATTAGTTGTGAACAACATGCAGATACAGAAATATATTCAGCTTCAGCTGTGGATAGAGCCATTGTGGCTTGTTTTTTGCTTGATCACATGTTGAGTGAGCTTCCAAGGAAGCAACACATGCCGGATGTGCTCCGTCTATCCACCCTATCTCCCGCATAATCTGCATCACAAAAATTTACTGCACAAAAATCATCAGATTTTGGATACCACAAGCCATAATCACTAGTTCCCTTAATGTATCTAATGATGCGCTTAACGACTAAAAGATGGGATTCTTTTAGGTGAGATTGAAACCTTGAGCATACACCCACACTTTGAACAATATCCGGTCTAGAGGAGGTAAGGTACATGAGTGAACCTGTCATTCCTCTATACCTTGTTTCATCCACATATTTGCCATCATCATCCTTTTCAAGTTTTGTGTTTGGGTGCAATGGTGTTCCCATTGGTTTGGAACTTTCTAAGCCAAATTTTTTGATAAGTTCTTTTGCATACTTTCCTTAGTGAATAAAGGTACCACTAGGAGTTTGTTTAATTTGGAGGCCAAGAAAAAAAGTTAGCTCTCCCATTAAACTCATCTCAAACTCACTAGTCATGAGTTTTCCAAACTCTTCACACAAGGACTCATTGGCCGATCCAAACATAATGTCATCCACATAAACTTGAACTAGGAGGATATCATCATTAGATGCCTTAATGAATAAAGTAGTGTCGGTGGTACCCCTTTGAAATTTATTTTCCAACAAGAAGGCACTAAGTCTTTCATACCAAGCTCTTGGAGCTTGTCTAAGGCCATAAAGAGCCTTTGAGAGTTTGAAAACATGGTTTGGAAATTCTTTATCTTCAAAATCGGGGGGTTGTGCCACAAACACTTCTCTATCGATAAAGCTATTAAGAAAAGCACATTTCACATCCATTTGAAACATTTTAAAACCCTTATGGGCAGCATAGGCAAGAAGCAACCTAATTGCTTCCATTCTAGCTACCAGAGCAAAAGACTCATCAAAATCTATACCCTCTTCTTGATCGTAACCTTGGGCCACTAATCTAGCCTTGTTACGAATAACTTTTCCATCCTCACCTAATTTATTTTTGAACACCCACTTAGTACCCGTAACTTTCTTACCATCCGGATGAGGTACTAGTGTCCAAACCTCATTCTTGTCGAATTGAGCAAGCTCTTCTTGCATTTCTTTGACCCATGATGGATCTTCAAGAGCTTGTTTTACATTGTTGGGCTCCATTTGTGACAAGAGGGAAAAATTGCTTGGTTCGGATTGTCTTTTGGTTGAGGATCTTGTTGTTACACCTTGAGAGGGATCACCAATGATAAAGTCATGAGGATAACCCCTCATGGACTTCCATTCTCTAGGCTTCCGGAGTGGTGTTGAGCTTTGATGAGCTTCTGTGGGTCTCACTGTTTCAGTTTCTCTTGCTGGCTCAGGAGACAAAATGGAAATGTCTCCTCCAATCTGATGAGACAAAATTGGACTCGCAGATTCTTTATTTTGAGTAGACTTGGGATTTTCTTCACTGGTTTCTTTATTGACAACATCCTCACAATCTGTATCATCTTCAATCACAGCACTGGAAATTGAATTAGAATCACAAAAAGAGACATGTATGGATTCCTCTATAGTCCTATGTTCTTTGAGATAAATCCTATAGGCCTTGCTAGTGGTGGAGTATCCAACAAACATCCTTTCATAGGATTTTGGATCAAATTTGCCAAGGTTTTCTTTATTGTTAAGTACAAAGCATTTACATCCAAAAACATGGAAATACTTAAGATTTGGAGGGGTTCCTTTCCATAGCTCATAGGGAGTTTTTTTTCAACCTTTTTCTAATAATGGTCCTATTCAAAATGTAACAAGCTGTATTTACAGCTTCAGCCCAAAGAAATTTTAGAATCTCATTCTCACAAAGCATGGCCCTAGTCATCTCTTGAAGGCCTCTATTCCTTCTCTCAACCACCCCATTTTGTTGAGGGGTTCTAGGGCATGAAAAGTTATGAACAATTCCAAAGTCATCACAGAATTTTTCAAAGTCTTGGTTTTCAAATTCTCTTCCGTGATCACTTCTCAAATGGGCAATTTTTAAATCTTTTTCATTCTGAATTTTCTTACAAAGGGTTGAGAAAGCATGAAAAGCATCATTTTTATGAGCAAGAAAAAGTACCCAACCAAATCTAGAGTAATCATCTACCACCACAAGACCATAGTGTTTACCTCCTAAACTTTGAGTTCTTGTTGGACCAAAAAGATTAATGTGTAACATCTCTAATGGCCTTTTATTTGAGATTCCATCTTTTGATTTAAAAGAGGATTTTACTTGTTTGCCCAATTGGTAAGCATCACAAGTAAGATCCTTATCAAATTTGATATTTGGAATTCCTCTAACCAAATTTTTCTTGACTAGCTTAAATTTGGTACATGCTAGCATGACCTAACTTTCTATGCCATAGTCATTTTTCAGATTCAAGAGAAGTAAAACATGTTACATTTTGTTCTTTCAAGTCCTCAAGAGTCAATCCATACAATTATTGCACCTTTTAGCCTCAAATAAAATATCCCCAATTTTTTCACAAATAACCAAACACATAAACTTTCTAAAAACAACTTCAAATCCTAGATCACACAATTGGCTTACACTAACTAAATTATGTTTCAAACTATTTACAAGAAGAATATCATTTATACAAGATGAAAAGCTTTTACCAACTTTCCCAACGGCCACTATCTTTCCTTTACCATCATCACCGAAAGTGACAAGTCCTCCATCATACTCATCAAGCTTTATGAAGAAGGTTGTCTTTCCGGTCATGTGCCTAGAGCATCCGCTGTCCATGTACCACATATTCTCCTTCCGTTTGGATGCTAGGCATACCTACAAAACAAGCTCAAGTGACCTTAGGTATCCAAATCTTCTTGGATCCTTTCACGTTAAACCATCTCTTATGTCCTAGTCCATTATAATCAAAAACAACTTTGTAAATTTTATCACCAATCATTCTTTCACCAAAAAAGCATTGAATGGGAAAGTGTCCATTTCGGTTACATAGTCTACAAAATCTTGGAGTTGCTGTTTTGTTAAAGCTTGTTGGGTTTTGAAACCTTGTATCATTAGAAGATGAGGCAATGTTTTCAAAATAAGGTTTCTCAACAGATTTATAGAACCCCAAGCCAGCTTTATCATAAAGAGGTTTTTGACTAGCCAAGATTTAATTTAAATTTTAAGAACTTTGAGTGAACTTGGCTAAGTCTTCCTTAAGCCTTTTGACCTCTTTAAGCAACTCTTCATTTTCCTTAAAACAGTTTACATATGCAACAACAGAATGATCACTTTCACAGCTCCTAAGTTGGGCTTTTAGCTACTTGTTTTCTTCAACAAGATCAATAGCAGTTTCGGCCTCCTTTAGTTTTTCTTTAAGAAAACCATTTTCTGCTTTAAGAATGGTGATTTGTTGTTCAAGTTCTTGATTATCCAGCAAGAAGCATCTAATTTTTTCAGAAAGGTGGTCTATCATAAGATGAAGTGCTTCAGTGTCAGGGTTATAAGTGACTACCTGTTCAATGTGGTCTGCCATAAGGCATGGTTGAGACTTGGTTTCGGATTCTTCATCATCTTCAGAATCATATTTCAAGTCCTCCCAAGAAGCCATCAGACCTTTCTTCTTTCCCTTCTTTGGCTTCTCTTCTTTCTTCATCTTAGGGCAATCAGACTTGAAATGCCCAGTTTCTTTGTAGTTGTAACATATCACCTTGCTGAGATCTTTCCTTTATTTCCTAGAGCTGCTTCCCTTGCTTCTCTCCTTGAACTTCACCATTTTCCTGAATTTTTTTGCAAACAACACAAATTCATTTTCAGAGGAATTATCACTGGATTCATCATCCAGGGGGTTAGTAACAGATGTAAAAGCAATTCCTTTCTTTTTTGAATCTTTTTTCAAGTAAGTGTTTTCAAAAGCAAGTAGGTTTCCTCTCAAGTCATCATATGTCATGGAATCTAGACCACTACTCTCAGATATGATTAAAGCTTTTGTTTCCCACTCTTTAGTAAGACATCTTAGAACTCTCCTCACAAGCACAGAATCAGGATACGTAATTCCCATAGCATCCAAGCCAACAATGATGATGTTGAATCTTTCAAATATTTCATCTATTGATTCTCCTTCCTTCATTGAGAACATTTCATATTCTCTGTTCAACATGTCTATCCTTGTCTTCTTTACTATGGTGGTTCCTTCATGAGTGATTTGAAGTTTGTCCCAGATTTCCTTTACCGTTGTGCATCGTGATACCCGTCGGTACTCCTCAAAGCTGATAGCACAGTTGAGCAAGTTGATAGCCTTGGCATTGAGCTCCACCTTCTTTCTGTCTTCTTCGGTCCAGCTTGCTTCTGGTTTGAGTGAGATTACTCATTCAGCACTTGTAGTGGTTGGAAACTGAGGACCTTCCAAGATAATTTTCCAGAGTCGGTAATCCACTGCTTGCACAAAGATCTTCATCCTCTCCTTCCAATAGGTGTAATTTTTCCCATTGAAAAGAGGAGGTCTGTTGCTTGACTGTC
The DNA here is from genome assembly GCF_003086295.3 of Arachis hypogaea. Classification (NCBI taxonomy): domain Eukaryota; kingdom Viridiplantae; phylum Streptophyta; class Magnoliopsida; order Fabales; family Fabaceae; genus Arachis; species Arachis hypogaea. Next base: position 148,643,552 of record NC_092054.1, on the reverse strand, counting down.
CTTTTGTCAGATTGTAGGATACCAGAGTTGAGCCACTGTTTTCTGCCATCTGGATCTTTTCTCCAAGCTACAAAGCTTGATCTCTTGAGACCAAGCTCTGATACCAATTGATGGTTTTCAATGGCTAAGAGAAGGGAGGTTGAATCTTAGCCCCTTTTTTCACTTCAAACACGTGCTGGTCTTTGAGACAATTTCTGGAGACTTTTTTTTATTTTTGTCTCGTACCCAACCACAAGACTTTTCTTTTTATCTCGTCACCCGGCACGAGATATTTTTCGGTTTTATCTCCTGGGCAGCAGAATCAGAAATTGAGTAGAAGAGAGAGAGAATTACACCAAGATATATCCTAGTTCAGCTGCTAAGTGTAAGGCAGCCTGCATCAAGTCTCCATCACAACAATGATGGAATTTCACTATAATCATTCTTGATTACAAACACCAATTCTCCCTAGGACTACCCTTCCTATCCGGGACAAGTCCAGAATCTAAACCCCAATCCTGAACTTGGCTTGGTCACTGCCAAGCTTTCCAACTGCTAAGTGCTAACCCAACTTGCAAGGGGATTCCTACAGAATCATGAAACACAACAAAGATGTACAAAGGACCTCTAAGGACATCTATGGCTTTTTCTTTTAATTTTACACGCTCTGTCTTTTTTCGCTCTATGGCTTTTTCTTATAAACCTCACTGTTTGCCTTTTTCCATGAGACTCAAGACAGACAAAATTAAACAGAAAAATTACAAAACAGAAAATATTGAAGGAGAAGAACTTCTGTTAGCTTAGGTAGCTATGAGAACTCTGTGCCTTGCACTCTCACTCCTTGCTTCAAGCCCTGGCTGTTCACCCTTACTTATAGGGAGAAGCCTCCACGGTTGAAACCAAACAAACCAAGCTAATCTTCTTCTTCTTCAAACCAGAACCGGTTCGGCCAGAGAGAGAGAAGAGATAACCAATGCAAAACCCAACATGCAATTACCTCTAGTCCTTCCTTGGTCACCAAACTTTATCAATCCGAACCCTCCATCTTGCCTTGCTCTCCAAGATGGACTCCTAGCCCTTGATGCTTCATGATGATGACAGCTTCATCTGCTCCAACTTCTGCCTCCTCCATCACGTAGCCACTGTAGCTACATCCTGTGGTGGTTGAACAAAATCAGAGACAAGCTATCCCTCCAAGGATCTTTCTCTACTGACCAAAATCTTCTTCTTCCATTTTTGGTATGGAGAAGCTCAGATCTCTTCACCAAATCTTACCATAAGTGATGAGAATCTCAGCCACAACATACTTTTTATTTTCTTTTTCTTGCCATAATTGTGATGGTCTTGTAGCGTGCTTCTTCTTCTTTTCGGTAGCTAGCCATAGCTTCCATGGTTTATTCTGTGATATGACCGAAGAAGAAGAAAGATGAGAGAGCAGAAAGAGAAACTTTGACAATAATTAATGAATGTGATAAAATAAATTAAAATTTCCACTTCCCTTGCTTTAGGTAGCGTGTAGCTTGATGATGTCCATCAAATCAAAAGCTAACTCTCTCTCATGTTTCCAATGCATGTATTAACTTCTCTTTAATAAAAGAGTAAAGTATCGATTTTATCCCCAACGTTTGGGGTAAGTCCCAAAGTTGTCCCTAACGTTTTAATCGTCCTATTTAAGTCCCTAACGTTTCAAAATTGACTCAATGTTGTCCTGCCATTAGGAATCCGTTAACAGAATTGACGGCGGGACAAAATTGAGACGATTTTGAAACGTTAGGGACCTAAATAGGACAAAAATATTAGGAACAAAAATGATACATAAAAATAAATTTTAATTTAATTTTATCTTTCAATAATATTAATTTTTTACTGTACATAGTATTCAATTATTTTTTAATTACATCTAAATAAATTACACTTAATCACATTACTTTCATTTTAAATAAATTTATTTTTTTATAATTTTAAAGAATTTTGATACATTAGAGGCAAAAGGTATAATTTATATTTTATTGTATATATATTATATTTTTCTTTTCTGCAAGTTTATATACTAGTCATTCTACAAATATTTCATGATAACTAAAAATCTTTAAGAATAAAATTATAAAAAAAATTAATTTATTTAAAATCAAAGTAATATGATTAAGTGTAATTTACTTAGATTTGATTAAAAAATAATTGAATACTATGTATAGTAAAAAATTGATATTATTGAAGGATAAAATTAAAATTTATTTCTATGTATCATTTTTGTCCCCAATGTTTTCGTCCTATTTAAGTCCCTAACGTTTCAAAATCGTCTCAATTTTGTCCCGCCATCAATTTTGTTAATGGATCCCTAACTGCAGGACAACATTGAGTCAGTTTTGAAACGTTAGGAACTTAAATAGGACGATTGAAACCTTAAGGACAACTTTGGGACTTACTCCAAACGTTGGGGAAAAAAATGATACTTTACTCTTAATAAAATTTGAATTCCACCACATGATAGAAATGGATTCCGTTGGAAGCAAGAAGCAATACATTTACTTTCTCTCGAAATTGGTTTCGGACCAAGCAAGCAAAATAATTTGGGCTCTTAGTAATGATTGAGTTCTGGCCCAAATAACAAAGAAATTTAGCCAATATAAAGTAGTTTTGCACAAGGCTGATTTTACTGGGTTTTGTTGATCAAGATATCAGCCTAATTAGCAAAACTTTGTTTCAGCCAACATAGTCACATCAATTTAACATCAAGGCTGAATGTATATGGGCTTGCACCAATTTTTTTTTCTTTTTGGCCCAGTTGCAAAATCTGCACCAACAAAATTATTAATTAAGCAAGTATGAATTAAGATCAAATTAATAATTTTGTAATTAATTGTTTTAATAATGTTTGTTCATCATCAAATTAAATATAGAGTTTTCCAAACTCATCAATATGAATTAAACATTAAAATTGAACAAAGCTACATTAAGTATGGACATGCAGCTTAAGTGTGATTGGATTTGAAAAGAAAAAAGAAATCAAAATTATTTGTAAATCTTAAGTTCAATGAAATGATGAATCTTGCATTGACATTGCAAATGCATGGTAGAAGTTCTGGCCAACTGATTCATGGGTCACAATGACTATACCTATTGAATTTGTTATCAAATTCTAGGCTCTAAAGGCTGTAACAAGAAGTTTATTTGAATCATTAGTAGAAGAATATGATAAAGTCAAACAGCACTGATTGACTTGATTAAATAAGAGAAGTCAGAGGCCTTTGGTTTACATCAAACTTGAAACACAATTCTGCATCTTAAGTCCACAACACTGCATATGGCACAAGCTATTTAGAAATCTGAACATTGCATTGCTTGAGGTGTGCCATTTGAAATGGCTATGATAACTTTGATGTAGCTAATATTATGTTATGCAGCCAAAAATGTAAGATGGTTTGAATTCGTCTTTTCAAGCTTTTGAAATGGCTATTTAAAGGAGAGATCATTAGAGCTTTAATTAAACAATGTATGCGGCTAGTGAACAACTTAAAGAAGTGACATAGCTGAAGGTTGTTTCCTTTTATGTAATCCCATATTCTTTTTATAACCTCAGCTCTTGATAACTCACTTTCTCCAGTACCAAGAAAATTTACAAGGGCATCAGATAGTTGAAGAGGTGCAAGAAAACCTGATTTCTCCCCTTCTGACGTTTTTACTTTTTCTTTGGTTCCTCTGATTCTGTCAGAATAGGTAAAGGATGCAGTGAACATGCTATTTTCATATAAACTTGTATCAACAAGTATAGTAACACGAAAACCACTACTACATACCATGAGTTACCCCAAGTTGGAGATATTAATAAGACAATTTTACGGATGATATATATGAACTTCAAATAGCATAGAGAATCCAGTTTTTTTTTTCACCAAATAATTATGTCATTTTCTGACCCCCTAAATTAAATGTTTATGTGACCTAATAATAGTTCAAGAACAACACTATGATATCAGGAAAACAAAGAAAAATATATATTCCCCATAATAGATGATCTCATGAAATTTTGGATCAACTTCCACGGTCCACTATAAATACAAGTCATAAAAAAAATTGTCATTTGAGCACAAACTAAAGTTTACAATTAACTTAGAACAAACTGTGAATAGATTTGGCAAACAACTTTGCACTTATTAGCAATTACACCAGCAAAAGAATAATTATGAGACTGTTATCAAGTTTCACTAGGACCTTGCAGCTTCTACTTCGCTGTCGAATAGCCCAAGATATATATACCTGCATCATGAAAAGCATCGCAATCTCTGTAACCGAAACGCTTTTTACCAATCGTTTCTTTGAAACATGCATTTTTTGTCAGAGCAGGGCCACTAACCTTCAACGGAGACACGACGGCAACTGACAAGACGACGGCGAGAGCAGAGACGATGCCAACCGGTGTGACCCGAAGGCGAGCTGGTCCAAGCCACGGACAGAGAAGCCAGCGAGGATGGAGACGACGTGCCGAGCTACCTGGGTTCTGGAAAGGGGGAAGAGGAAGAAGCGGAAGCGCTGAGAACCTGGAGACGGCCGCGGCAAAGAACCTAGGGCTAGGGTTTTGCTGTTTTGGTTTGGGGCTTTCAATGCTTTGCTTCAGAAGGGGTAAGAATGATTAGGGGAATTTGAGAAGATGAAGAACGATTAATTTTTTATTTTTTTGATATGTTTTGCTTTGCTTCAGAAGGAGGGGACGAATGATTAGGGAAATTGGAGAAGATAAAGAACAATTGATTTTTAGTTTTTTTTTTTTATGTTTTTATTTTGTTGTTTAAATTATTTGAAACTATAAAATTAGAATTAATTGAATTCTAAAATTTGATTAATTTAAAAGGGTATTTTTGTCTAATCAAATAAAATAAGGATGTTTAAGACTTTTTATAAAATTAAACAAAAAATATTTTTTATTTTTATTTAATTAAAAAGGTGTATTAGTAAAAGTGGTGATATAATATATATTTTAAAAAGAAAAAATTAAATACTGATGAGGAAAATAAATTTCACGTACCTTATTATTACTTATCTATATTTTAAATGTATCGATATGTATAAATTTATCATCGTATCGTAGTAAGCACCTAAAATTTATTTCAGAAGCACTTCATATAAGGTGTCTCTATATACTTTAGTAATATTTTTATATGGTGCGTATTTATGAAATTAAAATATTTTTTATATTTATATTAATAAAAAAATAAGATCAAAGGAGCGTATAGTATTTGAAAATTAGCATAATATACACTAAAGATAAATAAAGACAATAAAAAGTACCATTAAGGACTGAAAAGAGAGGAAGCACTTATTTTCTGAGTTGCTAGAAAAGGTTTTTTTGGTTAGCTTTTGATTTTTTGGTTAGCGAGTTGCTAGAAAAGGTTTGTTTTGGCATTCCTGGCTACTTCTCCCGTTTTAATGAAAAAGAGTGATGAGTAATTGAAAGAAACAGAAAAGAATAGAATGGTCCGGTTATTTTGGGATTAAACATTTAGATTTAGTTTGGTAAAGTTTTTTGAAGAGGTGTTTGTGTTTTTTAAAAGTTCAAGTACTTTTTTGGGTTTGGTAAATAAAAAAGACCATATGCTTGTGCTTGCAGCTTTTAAAAGATCGGAATACTTTTAAAAGCACATAAGATAGAGCTTTTTAAAGTTGGTTTATGCTTTTTAAAATTTAAAAGTCTAATATAACCTAATATATTAACTAATTTTTAAATTTAATGCTTGCATTTATGTCTATTATAATATTTTTAAATTTTAAAAACTACTTTACTAAATACAATTGTTGTTACTTGTGTTTATTAAAAGTAATTTTTAATTTGATTTATCAAACATAAATACTACAACTTTTAAAAAGTAAAAACTTTACCAAATTAAACTTTAATAAGTGTATAAGAGTAGTTAAAAATAAGATAAAAATCACCATTCTAAGATATTTGTATTTATGATAAATAGGAAATAGATTCTCTCCAATTTTTTCAACACTTAAAGAAATGCAGTGTGATCTCCGTATAAGAGTAGTTAAAAACCATCCAATTTTTTCTTTACCTGGACCACTCCCTGTTAAATGCAATAACATTATGCGTATCAATCGACATAAAATAAAACCGTAACTTGGGACCAATGTCCTTCTCAACTTATCACCATATTCTCATACATTTACTTGCCCTGTGATGATTAAGACGATTAACCCACTTAATTTTTCATCAGATCTTAAGAGTAATCCACGAGCTATGTGCTTAACTAGTCTTGTTTGTTTTTCCCTTCCATAAACTTTGCATTATATTATTGTCTTGATAGCTGCATGCTTGCACATAGAAGAATATTGAACTCATGAATGATGATTCGCATTTAAGGGCACTTCAGTTTTCCTCCATGGGTGGTGAGAGAGGCGTAACAAGGACAGGCGTTTTGGTTGCCGGCGGTGCCAGGTGGCACGCAATTACACCTCTGGCAGCACGTCTTGCATGCCCTCATGCATATTTTTGGCCTTCCTGCCTTACTGCATCTGTGCCCGCACTTTCCACCACAATCTGCACCAATCATATTACTAATTAGTCATTAATTCACTCTTAATCACTTTTCATACCTAACCATACATTCATGACACAAGTTTTGCTTAATTACTTACCTATATGTTGGTGAGCTGCTGCCATGTCCTGATTTTCACCATGGATCTCCAACCCATGGATCTCCAACTGATCACAAGATGAAAATCAATTCATGTAATGAATAACATAGTGTGAAAATTAAAGAAATTAAAATTAAAATTGGAACTTAATTAATTTACCTCTTGTATAAAGATCAAGCAGATAATGAACAACACTAGTGTGGTAGTTCTGGTGGATGCCATTGCTTGCCTACTTAGCTTTCTTAGGTGACACAGACAATTGTGGGATGAGAAAAGATTGAATCCATGATGAGTTATTTATATGGAGAAGAAGGGTGATTTATTTAGGATATATGGTTGGGAACATCGTTCAAACAAAGAGCCCTATTCATATGCATCATGTTGTGTTTGTGTGTCTACTTTGAAACTTTTCCAACTGTGACGAAGGAGTCAAATATTTGTGAAGACTAATGCTTTTCAGATCCACTTATAGCTGTTTAAATTTGTCTACTAAATAAATTTATGCGTATCTCGTTTATATTATAAACGACTTGAATTTGAAGCGTGTAAATAAGATAAGTAATGCGTCAATTCTCAAGTATCACATATATAAATAATACTATAATATGCCGCAATACAAAATGTACTTTATCTCGTTTAAAAAAGATAAACTCAAACTCAACAATATATAAAACAATATAAATTAATAAATATACTACAAATTACATAAATCGATAAATAAAATAATTAAAATTTATTTAAAAAATCACATTCTTCTTTAGTTTTCTTAAAATAACAAGTTTTATATTATCAATAAAATTTATTATTTTTAATTATTATTTAACTAGTTCTAAATTTTAATTACTAAATTATAAATTTTAATAATATAAAAATAAAATTTAATAAAATATATATTAAAATATAAAATATAATTTATAACATATTTTTAGTCTAGCAATTTTTTTGGTCTAGCATTTTTAGCCATCAAAACGTGTTTGAAAAGTTTTTTTTAAGAGAAAAGAATTCTAATTTTATTAAAAAAAATTTAATTTTATTTTTAATTTAAATTCATAATTTAAAATGATGCATAATTTTGATAGAATTTAATTCTTGTTTTTATTTTTACTAATTTATCTTTAATTAAAAAAGACTGAATACTTTTGTAAGAATATTTTGGATTTTTTAATTTTTAAAACTATAACCATGAGAATGAAATTGGAAATTGTTCGGTAGGTCGGCTACCGGACGGTTCGGGTCAGGACCCTGAGGTCAACGTTTGGGATGGTGGAGAGGCTCGTCTGGTCGTGGTCTCCCGGTCCAGGGTGTGCGAGGTCCCGAGCACTTCGCATGGAGAGGGGGGTGCCACCTGCAAAGACACTCCGACGCTCTTGTCAGAATATGTGCAGGCAGAAGGGAGGTGGTGTAAGAATGTGACGTACCTCGGGGGGAGAGCCAGTCTCCCCCTTATATACATGTCAGTAGTGGGCCCCTCAAATGGACAGGCCCATACCCTCCAGGACGCTGTCCCACAGCTGTATGCAAGCCGTACGGGGCGCGTGTCCGGGTCGGGTGGAGGGCGCATTGCTGGGCCGGATGGAACTTGGGTCGGGTTGACCCGCGTGAATTTGGGTCAGGCCGTAACAGTGCCCCCGACGCGTTAGCGATGGCCATGAGGGCCATTGGTGGCGCGTGATGTCTTCGTTCGTGCGTTGTCGTCGGGTCGGCTGACCGTGGGAGAGACGCGTCTCTTGTGCGCGTGTCTCTTGGTCTGCTGTGGCATCCGTTTGCCGTTTCGTTCTTCGCGCTGGGCATTTAATGCTCATAATGATTCGAAAAAACCTGCGCGCAAAGACTATCTTGCCCCTGCTTCCTTTCGCGCTTCTGGCGGTGGTTTTTAAACAGTTTTCTCCCTATTCACCTCCCACTCTTGCTATTTCCAACTCCTTCTCTCCCTAACATCCAAAGCTTCTATTGCGAACTCCCTCCTGTTTCAACTTTCAGCCCAAGTTTCTTTCATCATCCCAGGTAATTTTTTGGTCTCTATCCTTTGGTATCTGTGCTATGTCCTGCTGCTGTGCGATTGCTGCTTGTGTTTGTTGCATGGCTAGTTTATTTTTGCCGAAAGGCTTTTCAATGTTGGGGTAGGTGAGTTAGGGGAGGGGTACCATTCTAGGATAGGTTTTTGGGTGGTTTATGTGGTAGGCGTAGTTTTTTAAGGTGTAGTTTCTGAGTTTTTTCGGGCTCCCGACCTCATAGACTAACGGAGTGGTACCCCGCTGTAGGTATGCCTCGCGTTGTCTCCCGGTCTTCTGGATCTGGTGCGGCTTACGACCCATATGCTTGGGTGACTGACGATATAAAGGAGTCGCCCAACCAAATGAGTTTGGAAGAGTTGACCGAGTTCCGGCAAGCCGGCCACTTGTGCGGTGGGACGGACGAGGAAGCCAACTATGAGGTCTCCGTTCCTGCCCCCCGCGAGCGTATTTATGAGCTCAACTTCCATTCTCCTCGGGTCCCCGATTGGATTTGGTTTTATAAATCCATGTTCACACAAGTCGGCGTACGGATACCGTTCTCGGATTTCCAAATGGCGCTCCTCAACCGGATATCCGTTTCCCCTTCTCAGCTCCATCCGAACAGTTGGGCTTCGATCCGCTGTTTCGAGATGGTTTGCGAGTACCTGGAGTTGCCGGTATCAGTAGACGTCTTTCTCTTCTTCTTTACCCTTACCAACCCTTCCAAGCAGGGAAAGGCGAGGAAGGGGTTTCTCTCTTTCCGTTCTGCCCAGGGTAGGAAGATATTTGGCCTCTTTGAGGACTCCTACCATGGCTTCAAAGACAAGTATTTCAAAGTTCGCCCCGTCAAAGGTCGTCACCCCTTTTGGTTGTCGTTAGAGGGGGAGCGCCTTATCCCGACGTACTGGAGTTTCGGGGCGGGGTCGAACTCCTTCATCAAGGTGACGTACAAAAGATTGTCGCCTGTAGATAAACAAATAGCTGACGTTCTTTTTGCTATTTTTGAAAAGAACCCCGTGAACCCTCATCTTCTTATGGGTGAACGGGAGGCCGGCAGGAGCTATATCCGTGAGTTGTCTTGTTTGCTTGTCTTTGCGTTTACTGTTGTTTCGTTTATCCGTTTTGACGACTAACGCGTTTGTTGTTTGTTGTAGTGGAAATGTCTGCCACTGTGGTCGGACTTGAAAACTTGATGAAGACCTTTTTTGAGGATAGTGACGACGAGAAAACGGAGAAGGATGCTGGGGAGGCGGAGGATCAGATCGGGAAGTCAGAGGGTCCGGCCGTGGAGGTTGAAGGTCAGGGTGAGGCTTCTTCTCGAGAGGCCGTTAAGGCGGGGAAAAGGCCTATCGGGGATTAGGGTTCCCCTATTCCCGAGGAGGCAACTGGCGGGCACTCAACCGCTTCTCACCAAGAAGATGATGACGTGGAGCTTATTCACACCCCCAAGAGGCGGAGGTCGTCAGCCAGCCCGGAGGGGGCCCTTAGTATCATGGAGAGGAATTTTGATGCAACAAGGTTTATAGATTCCCAATTGATTCCCGGGACGGAGGAACATTTCCTTGGCACTGAACTGGCTGGGCAGGCTAGATGGATATATCGGACTTTGCTCCGGGGAGCCGTAATAGCCCGAAAGGCTGAGTTCGAGTTGTCGGGGATGCAAGCTCTCCGGAGGAAGCTCGAGTCCTCCATTAAAGCCAATAATGATTTCAAAGTCCAAGTTGAGCAGCTCCAAGGTCAGTTGTCCGAAATGACGGAGAAGCTCAAGGTTTCGGAGGAGAAGGCGGCGTCTGCTGTCGAGAAGTTGAAAGTTTCGGACGAGTCGGTGGCCCGCCTAATCGAGCGGGAGATGACCTTGGAGGGCCAGCTGAACTCTGCCCATGGTCGTGTGGCGACCTTGGAGAAAGAGCGTGACGAAGCTGTCTCGTTGGCCGAGGTCGCTAGGTCGGAAGTTGAGGGGCTCAAAAAGAAGCTGAAGGCGACCAAGGATCAGGGAAAGAATGCAATTACTATGACTGAGGATGCCTTGAAGGCTCAAATGAAGATTGTGGCTCCCGACTTCGACACCCCTACTATTGGGGTCTTCAAAATGATTCAAGATGGCAAGGTTGTAGATATGCCGAGGAAGTGATTCCTTGTAACTTTGTGTATTTGTCGTTTGTTTGTTTTGAACAATTTGCTTGTTCGTCCCATATTTTGACGCTTTATAAGTTATCTTCATTTGGTTGCTTTATGATTTACGCTCGTTTCGTTGTCTGGTCGTGTTGCCGTTATTGTCTTACCGTTTATTCTGGGCGGGCTTATTTCTTGTGCCCGTCTCGCCGTTTTCACGTTTGGCAACGGTTCGGACCGATTTGGTCGCGTCGTCGTCGAATTGGTTAGGGCTTATGACCCGTCTGGCTCCCGGGGTGATCAATCCCGGGGTGCCATTTTAGGTATCAGTCGTGTGAAACAGATGTGAAGTAAGAAAATTTTAACAAGTAAAAAAAAAAATTTGAACAAGTGAAAATTAATCGTCAGCTGGGCAAGTATTTGTCAAAGTAAGTAGACAAGATGAATTAACATGTGGATAGGGCAAATATCAACTATCTGGTTAGGCTCCCTGGTCGGTGAGCCGGTGGATCATGAGTAGAACCTCTTTAGGTTACCTGCGTTCCATGTTCTGGGTATTTCCTTGCCGTCGAGCCTTTCGAGTTTGTAAGCGCCTTTGCCGAGTACCTCCCTTACCCTGTAGGGACCTTCCCAATTTACCGCCAGCTTACCTTCCCCTGGGGTCGGGACGCCGATGTCGTTGCGTCGCAGGACGAGGTCCCTTTCCTCGAAATCTCGTTTGAGGACTTTTGCGTTGTAACGCAGGGCTATTCTTTGTTTCAGCGCCGTTTCTGTTAGGTGAGCCATCTCCCTTGTTTCCTCTATCAGGTCTTTCTCGATCGCTTCGCTCATGCCCGCGAGTAGTAGTCGGGGGCTCGGTTCGCCGATTTCGACTGGTATCACCGCATCGACCCCGTATGTTAGGCGAAAGGGAGTTTCCCCCGTAGCGCTTTGCTCGGTTGTCCGGTAAGACCATAAGACGGAGGAGAGTTCGTCAGCCCAGCTTCCTTTCTTATTGTCTAGGCGCTTCTTTAGACCAAGAAGGACGACTTTGTTTGCGGCCTCTACCTGCCCGTTTGTTTGGGGATGTTCTATTGAGGAGAACTTTTGCTTTATCCCTAGGCCAGAGAGGAATTCCATGAACTTCTTGTCTGTGAACTGGGTCCCGTTGTCTGAGATAACGACCTCCGGGATACCGAAACGGGTTATCACCTGCCTCCACATGAACTTTCGGCAGTTGGAGGACGATATCGTGGCTAGTGGTTCAGCCTCCACCCATTTGGTATAGTAGTCAATGGCGACAATGAGGTATTTGACTTGTCCTGGGCCGACCGGGAAAGGTCCCAGGAGGTCGATTCCCCATTGTGCAAAAGGTCGTGTAGTCGTTAGCGAGCTTAGCTCGGAGGCCGGCGCCCTGTGGAAGTTGGCGTTTTGTTGACACTTTGTGCATTTTCTGACAAATTCCTTTGAGTCCTTCATCATTGTCGGCCAGTAGTATCCTGCTCGGATGAGCTTCCTTGCTAGGGCTTTGCCCCCGATGTGGTGTCCGCAACACCCCTCATGGACTTCTCTAAGCACGTAGTCCATTTGGTCGGGGTGCAAACACTTCAATAGGGGCTGGCTGAGTCCCTTTTTGAATAGTTGTCCCTGTATGATTGCATATATGGCCGCCTCCCTTCTTAAAGCTTTGGCTGCTTTCTCATCTTCGGGCAACTTGCCGAGTTCCAGGAAGTTGGTGATGGGGTCCAGCCATGAGGGGCTCGACTTCGTCAAGTGGAGGGCGACCGTTGGTTCCTTCACCATGCCTTGGATGAGCGACCGGTTACCCGATCCTGGCTTTGTGCTCGCCAGCTTCGACAGGGGGTCTGCCCGTGTGTTCCTTTCTCTTGGAACGTGCTGGACGATGACCTCCTGGAACTGGCTTGTCATTTCCTTAACCTTTTCCAGGTATTTTTGGAGGAGGGGGTCCCGTGCTTGGTAGCTTCCGTTTACCTGCGAGGTGACGACTTGGGAGTCGCTGCATACTTCGACCCTCGTCGCCCCGACTTCCCGAGCTAGCATTAGTCCGCCCAGGAGAGCCTCATATTCTGCTTGGTTGTTCGACACTAGGAACTCGAACTTGGTCGATTGCTCATAGATGACCCCTGCTGGGCTTTCTAAGATGACCCCTGCTCCTCCGGACGTTTGGTTGGAGGCTCCATCCACATGAAGCCTCCACCGTGTGCCCGTTTCTTCGGGAGGGTCCCCTGTTACCTCCACCAAAAAGTCTGCCATTGCCTGGGCCTTGATTGCATGTCGGGGCTCATACTGTAGGTCATATTGTGAGAGCTCGATGGCCCAGGTCATCATCCTACCAGCCAAGTCAGGTTTTTGCAGTATTTGTCGAATCGCCTGATCCGTCCTCACGACTATACGGTGACTCTGGAAGTATTGTCTTAACCTTCGGGAGGACACTAGGAGCGCCAGCGCCAGTCTTTCCAGTTTGCTGTACCTCAGCTCTGGTCCCTGGAGTGCCCTGCTCACGAAGTAAACGGGCTGTTGGGTCTTTGCTTCTTCTGTAACGAGGACTGCGGCAAGCGCTTCCTCGGTTACTGACAGGTAGAGGTAGAGCGGTTCTCCGGCCCTGGGTTTCCCGAGAACTGGTGGTGCCGCCAAGATTTTCTTGAAGTGGTTGAATGCCTCTTCGCACGCTGGGGTCCATTCGAATGTCATTCCCTTTCTCATTAGATTGAAGAAGGGTAGGGCTCTTGCTGCCGATGCGCCGAGGAAACGGGATAAAGCTGTCAATCTTCCGGCAAGTCTCTGGACGTCTTTGATGCAACCCGGACTCTTCATCTGAAGGATCGCTTGGCACTTCTCAGGATTGGCTTTCACTCCTCTTTGGGTGATCATGAAACCCAGGAACTTTCCGGCCTCCATGGCGAACGCACATTTGAGCGGATTAAGCCTCATGCCGTGTTGCCGGAGGGACGAGAAAACGCCGTTAAGGTCGCTCAGGAGATCGTCGGGTCGTGCGGTCTTTGCGAGTATGTCATCCACGTAGACTTCTACTGTTTTGCCCATGAGTTCGCTGAATATCTTATTCATCAGCCTTTGGTATGTGGCCCCAGCATTTTTTAAACCAAAGGGCATTACCTTGTAACAATAGATGCCCCCTGGCGTTATGAACGCCGTTTTTTCCTCGTCGGGTCGGTGCATCGGTATCTGATTGTACCCTGAGTAGGCATCCATGAAGCTTAGATACCTGTACCCCGCCGCTGCGTCGACGAGTGCATCAATATTAGGCAAGGGGTAGCAGTCCTTGGGACAAGCCTTGTTGAGGTCAGAGTAGTCCACACACATTTTCCATTTCCCATTGTGTTTTTTAACCAGAACTACATTCGACAACCAAGTCGAGTAGTCCAGTTCCCGGATGAATCCCACTTCTAGGAGGCTGGCTGTTTGCTTGGCCACCTCTTCCGCCCTTTCCTGCGACATTTTTCTCCTTCTCTGGGCCACTGGTTTGGCTCCTGCCTTAACGGCCAGGTGATGCGACATGAGCTGGGGATCTATCCCGGGCATGTCAGCAGGTGTCCAGGCAAAGAGGTCGGCATTGGCCCTGATCATTTCCATCAAAGGCTCCTTTATCTCATGGGGGAGGTTTCTGTTTATGAATGTGAATTTATCGTTCTCCTCGCCGACTCTGAACTTTTCCAAGTCTCCTTTTGGCTCTGGTCTGGGTTTGTCGTCTACCCTGGCATCCAGGTCGGCCAGGAAGACCCCTGACGCTTCTTTGGATTTTTTCCTGAGAGAAAGGCTGGCGTGGTCACAAGCGACCGCCGTTTCCAAGTCGCCCCTGAAGGATCCCACGGATCCGTCATCGGTGATGAACTTCATCACCAGTAGTTTCGTACTGATAGCTGCCCCCAGGTCGTTAATGGTCTTTCTCCCTAGGATGATGTTATAAGCCGTGGAATCTCGTAATATTACAAAGTCTGCCATGACTGTTCTCTGTCTCTGCCCTTGTCCCACAGAGGTCGGGAGCGTGATGATTCCGTCCGGCTTGATGAAGTGGTCCCCTAACCCTACCACACCGTGCTGGTGGGTCGTCAGATCGGAATCTCTCAACCCCAGGGCATCGAAAACGTTTCGAAACATGATATTTGAGTCTGCCCCCGTGTCTACCAGGATTCGTTTGACGAGGCTAGTTCCGACCCTAGCCGTGATGACCATGGGCGGACTTTCCGGCACCTCGTCAAACCATTGGTCCTCCGGGCCGAAAGAGATAGGTGGGAGACCCTTGAGACTTCTAACAGATGAGGTGGAGACCGCTAGGACCTTGGCATCTTTTTTTTGCGCCGATTTTGACCTCGGGGCGGTATTCCTGGCCGTCACCACGTTTACCACCGTGAGACCGTGGTCGTCACCCTCTGGTTCTTGTCGTCGCCTTGTTGGTCGGGATCTGTCTTCGCCATCGTGGTCCCGGTTGCGTCTCCTTGGTTCCCTTATAAGGTGGGAGAAGTCGGCGAGTTTGCCGTCCCTGATAGCTTGCTCGAGGGCGTCCTTTAGGTCGAAGCAGTCTTGGGTCTTGTGCCCGTAACCCTTGTGATACTCGCAGTAGAGGTTCTTGTTTCCTCCCGTCCTGTCCTTCAGTGGTCGGGGCTTCGACAGTATCCCCTTTTCTGCTATCCGTTGGTAAACTTCAGTGATTGATGCCGTGAGGGGGGTATAGTTGGTGAACTTCCCAACTCGGGGGAACGGTTTGGGTGGTTTACTCGGACCGCCGTCCCTGGCGTGCTCCTTTGGTCTTTCTCTGCCTTCGAAGTGCCGGGCTTGGTTGTAGGTGGGCTGCCGTTTATTGGCAGCCACAACCCGGCTGACTTCCTCGTCATTGATGTATTCTTTGGCCACGCACTGGATCTCTTGCATTGTCCAGACGGGCTTTGTGGTGAGGTGTTTCCTGAAGTCCTCATTCGAGAGCCCGTTCGTCAAGCACAAACTTGCCACCGAGTCCGTCAGACCGTCAATTTCCAAGCACTCGTCATTAAAACGGTCCAGGTACTTCCTGGTCGGCTCCCCGAGTCTCTGTGTCACCCCTAGCAAATTGATTGGGTGTTTGGCTTTGACAATCCTAGTTGTGAATTGAGCCAAGAAGGCGTGGCTGATGTCGGAGAATTGGGTCACCGAGCCTTGCGGGAGGTTGTTGAACCACCGTATTGCCGGGCCCGCTAAGGTGACCGGGAAAACGCGACATCTGACCTCGTCTCCCACTCCTTCTAGGTTCATCATGGCCTCAAAGGCCGTCAAGTGTTCCAGGGGGTCTTGCGTTCCGTCATACTTCATGTCTGTCGGCTTGTCGAAGTGTTTCGGTAGCCGGACCTCGAGTACGGAACGGTGGAAAGGAGTCGCTCCTATTATGATGGGTCCTCGGACAGTTCTTCTCGACTCGTCGTTCTCGCGGCGCACCTCCTCGTCGCCCCTGTTCGACGCACGCCGCCTTTCGTGTCGGGCGTAGATGATGGGGTCTCGACTTCTTCTTCTGGGGTGTACCCGTCCCCCAGTGCTCTCCGACTCGTATTGGGGGCTGGGCGTGCGCCTCGAGCGGCTCCTTGAACGGGAACGGGTGGGGCTCCGCTCTGGGGAGCGTTGGTCGCGCTCTCTCTCTGCTAGCCTGCACTCTAAGTCCTGCATTCTGTGGCGTAGCTCTTGCATTATCCTGGCGTGGTTGTCACCTGTCCCCCCGAAGGGGCGTCTCTCGTAAGTTTGCGTCGCATCCCTTGGGGGCGACCTCTGTTGTTGCCGGGTTTCCGTCGCAACGGCGCCTCCCCCGAGCACGGGAGGCGCTACCTCGGAGCTTGTCCCAGTTTGGACCAGCACGAAATCCATGGACGATTTCCCCACAGACGGCGCCAATGTTCGGTAGGTCGGCTACCGGACGGTTCGGGTCAGGACCCTGAGGTCAACGCTTGGGATGGTGGAGAGGCTCGTCTGGTCGTGGTCTCCCGGTCCAGGGTGTGCGAGGTCCCGAGCACTTCGCATGGAGAGGGGGGTGCCACCTGCAAAGACACTCCGACGCTCTTGTCAGAATATGTGCAGGCGGAAGGGAGGTGGTGTAAGAATGTGACGTACCTCGGGGGGAGAGCCAGTCTCCCCCTTATATACATGTCAGTAGTGGGCCCCTCAAATGGACAGACCCATACCCTCCAGGACGCTGTCCCACAGCTGTATGCAAGCCGTACGGGGCGCGTGTCCGGATCGGGTGGAGGGCGCATTGCTTGGCCGGATGAAACTTGGGTCGGGTTGACCCGCGTGAATTTGGATAGAATTTAATTCTTGTTTTTATTTTTACTAATTTATCTTTAATTAAAAAAGACTGAATACTTTTGTAAGAATATTTTGGATTTTTTAATTTTTAAAACTATAACCATGAGAATGAAATTGGAAATTAAACCAAAAGTGATTTAATTTATAAATAAAGTAAATGTAAGAATTAGAATTCTCATTGGAATTGTAATTATTAATTTTTGTTTTTTCAAAAACATGAAAAAAAAAAATTCAATTCTTGAATATTATTAGTTAATTGCAAGCCAAAAACAATAATTTTTTCAAATTGTCTAGTATTTTTTTTTTACTATAAATTATATTCTAACGATTGTATAGTCTATCTTTTATATTTACTCACTGTACTCCGAAAAAAATAAACATACATGTAACTTTTTTTAATTGTTTAAGTTATAAGCTCGCCAGAAAAGTCCTTTCATTTCGTAGATGATGCATGCATTTAAAATGGTAGTAAAATCCATTTCGGAAGAGTTTTATGTGAATTATTTCTAACATTTTTATATGGTGCGTATTTAAGGAATTAAAATATTTTTATATTGAGTAAATTACTATTTCTATCCACAAAAGTTGAACACACTGACATATCTACCTATAAAAAAAAGAAATTATCATTTGTACTCATGAAATATGAATTTTGCACAACAAAATTATATAAACACTAAAAAATTATCTAAAATTCCTAAATTACCCTTATCTTTACCACCACTTTTCTAATCTCAAATCCCACTACCACCCCCTTTACCCAACCACATTTCTAACCCTAACCTTCTTCACCCAACCACCACTCCCTTTCTCTTTCTAATCTCAAATTCCATCACTATCCCCTTCACCCAACCACCTTTCTAACCCTAACTCTCTTCACTCCAGCCACCACCTCTTTTCCCTCCAAAACTCACACACGGAGACATTACACACACACCCCCACTCGAATATGAAGAAGAGAAGAGAAAGGGGAGGGAGACCGCACTGGCAACGTGGGGACTTGCCGCCGCTATCGCATCATCGTCACCGTTGTTGAGAGAGTTCGAAGAGGAGATGCGAGTTAGAACCAAGGAAAAGAGGAGTTGTCGCTGCCGTCGCGCTTTGCTGCTGCCGGCTCCGTCGCGTCTGTCGCCGCCATTGATTGAGTCCGTCGCTGTCGTTGTCGCTGGTCTGGAAGGAAGAGAGCGCGCAAGAAATCGGAGAAGGAGGAGAGGGCGATGGCACCGGTGGGTATGACTGCCACCATCGTCGTCGATACTGTTCAGTGAGGGAGGAAGAACCATTTTTTCTCTTTGCTTTTTCTATTGTTGTTGTTGTTGTTGTTGTTATTGCTTTATGTGAAGAAGATGATGATAGAGGTATAGTGGTGGTGGTGATGATGGTAGTGATGAAGGAAATGAGGTGGTGGTGCCTTTGAACTCCGAGTTTGACTCAGGCGAGGGCGAGACAAGGAAGGAGAGAATGAGGGGTGGATGATGCGAATGATGGTAAGGGTAATTTGAAAATTTTACGTGATTTTTTAGTGTTTGGATAATTTTATTATATGGAACTCATGTTTTATGGGTACAAATGGTAATTTTCTTCTTTTATGGGTAGATGTATCAGCGTGTTCAACTTTCGTGGGTAAAAATAGTAGTTTACTCTTTTATATTTATATTAATAAAAAAATCATATCAAAGAGGCGTATAGTATTTGAAAATTAATAAAACATGCACTAAAGATAAATAAAGACAGTAGAAAGTACTATTAGGTAGTGTTATATTAGAGAGATAGATACGAAAAAATTGAGACAGAGAGACAGAGATTGAAATAAGAATGAAACTCTAATTTAATTTGCACAAAGTTAGAATTAATTAATTGAAGTAGGGGTATTTTAAGTATAAAATATTATTAAAGTTTCAGTCTCCGTTTCCAAAATTTGCAGTCCTCTATGTTCTCACATTTTAGAGGTACTGAAATATTGAAATTTTGATAACAGAGACTGAAATTTTAGTATCAGTCTCTAAACCAACAAACATGATACTGAGTCCCAATTTTTCAGTCTCCATTCCAATACCTCAAAACAAACCGTCAAACTAGGGGTGCACATGGACTGGCCCGACCCGAAGACTCGACCCGGTCTCGTACATTTTATGGACTAATTTGGTGTGATTTTATTGGGTCTGTGGTCGGATAAGGGTCTCAAAGATAGACCCGGTCATTATTTCGGGTCGAGGCTGGGTCTAGGCGAATCCGGTTTCACTCGACTCATGTGCACCCTAAGAGAACTAAAAAAGATATATATGTTTTAAATTAATTTTAATATTATGTTATATTAATTATAAGCTTATTGTTTTATTTTTAATCATACTTGTTGAATTAGAAAATAGATCAAAGAAGCATTAAATTATAATTTATAAACAAATTCAATTTCAAATATGGACATCAACTTTTCGATAACAAATTTTTTCTTTATAAATAAATGTATCATAAATAAATTTTTTTATAAATAATTTTTTTATAAATTATTGTTAAAAGTTTAAAGATCCGATTTTGATCCAATTTGGTATCGGTATAGTTGTGACTCAAAAATGTTTAAATTTTGTCGAATTTTAAACTAAATTAGGATCTAAAATATAGATTAAATCCGAGTGAAGACAAATTCAATTTCACCCGAACCATGAACGCTCCTAAATTAAACGCTACCTTAAGAACTGAAAGAGAGGAAGCACTTATTGTTCTCAGTCGTTGGAAAAGATTTGTTTTGGCATTCTTAGCTAATTCTCTCGTTTTGATGAAAAAGAGTGATGAGTAATGAAAAGAAACAGAAAAGAATGGAATGATCTCGTTATTTTGGGATTGAGCATTTAATAAGTGTATAATAGTAATTAAAAATAAGAAAAAAATTGCAACTCTAAGGCATTTGTATTTAGGGGAGTGTTAGGTAAACAATAATTATTTTGAATAATATGAATAATTATTAATCAAATAAAAATATATTATACTCTAATTTAATGTTACTAATTAAATTTAAGACTAATTTACTCTTTTAATCCTATTAATTTATATTGTTCATACATTGTTTAAAAATGTTAGTTATCTATACTTTTTCTTGTATTTATGATAAAATTAATGTTAGGTAATCAATGATTTTTTTAATAACATAAATAACTACCAATAAAATAAAAACACATTACACCTTCAAATTATCCATCTAAATTTAAATAATAGAATAACCATCTGTACACTTAGTAAAATAAACATCCAATATATCTATTGTTCACATTGTTGATTAATGTTGTTGGTTACTTACACTTTTCTTTATGCCGAATACAATAACATTATGCTGATCAATCGACATAAAATAAAACTGTAACTTGGGACCAATGTCCTCCTCAACTTCTCACCATATTCTCATACATCTACTTGCCCTGTCATGATTAAGACGATTAACCCACTTAATTTTTCATCAGATCTTAAGAGTAATCCACGAGCTATGTGCTTAACTAGCCTTATTTGTTTTTTCCTTCGGTAAACTTTGCATTATATTATTGTCTTGATAACTGCATGCTTGCACATAGAAGAATATTGAACTCATGAATGATGATTCGCATTCAAGGGCACTTCAGTTTTCCTCCATGGGTGGTGAGAGAGGCGTAACAAGGACAGGCGTTTTGGTTGCCGGCGGTGCCAGGTGGCACGCAATTACACCTCTGGCAGCACGTCTTGCATGCCCTCATGCATATTTTTGGCCTTCCTGCCTTACTGCATCTGTACCCGCACTTTCTCCCACAATCTGCACCAATCATATTACTTATTAATCATTAATTCACTCTTAATCACTTCTCATACATAGCCATTCATTCATCACACAAGTTTTGCTTAATTCACTCTTACCTATATGTTGGTGAGCTGCTGCCATGTCCTGAGTTCCACCATGGATCTCCAACCCATGGATCTCCAACTGATCACAAAGATGAAAATCAATTCATGTAATGAACAACATAGTGTGAAAATTAAAGAAATTAAAATTAAAATTAACTTAATTAATTCACCTCTTGTATAAAGATCAAGCAAATAATGAACAACACTAGTGTGGTAGTTCTGGTGGATGCCATTGCTTGCCTACTTAGCTTTCTTAGGTGACACAGACAATTGTGGGATGAGAAAAGATTGAATCCATGATGAGTTATTTATATGGAGAAGAAGGGTGATTTATTTAGGATATATGGTTGGGAACATCGTTCAAACAAAGAGCCCTATTCATATGCATCATGTTGTGTTTGTGTGTCTACTTTGAAACTTTTCCAACTGTGACGAAGGAGTCAAATATTTGTGAAGACTAATGCTTTCAGATACTGTTATAACTGTTTAAATTTGTCGTACCAAATCAATTTATGCATGTCATTTATACGCTGAATTTGAAGCGTGTAAATGAGATACGTGGTGTTCAGCTCTTAAGTATCAGTGTGCAAATATGATACCTGCAACGCGAAATGTGTTTTTTTTTTTTGTCGTTTAAAGGAGATAGGTTCAAACTCAACAATATATAAAACGATATAAATTGATAAATATACTATAAATTACATAAATTGTTAAATAAAATAATTAAAACTTATTTAAAAAATTACATTGTTACGTTCTTTAGTTTTCTTAAAATAACAATTTTATATTATCAATAAAATTTATTATTTTTAATTAATATTTAAATAATTTTAAATTTTAAATATTAAACTATAAATTTTAAATTATAAATTTTAGTAATATAAAAATAAAATTTTAATAAAATATATATTAAAATATAAAATTTAATTTACAACATATTTTTAGTCTAGCAATTTTTTTCGGTTTAGTATTTTTAGCCATCAAAACGTATTTGAAAAATTTTTTTTTAAGAGAAAAGAATTCTAATTTTATTAAGAAAAAAATTTAGTTTTATTTTTAATTCAAATTCATAATTTAAAATGATAGCATAATTTTAATAGAATTTAATTCTTATTAATTTTATTTTTACTAATTTATCTTTAAGTAAAAAGGATTGAATATTTTGTAAGAATATTTTGGATTTTTTAATTTTTAAAATTATAACCATCAAAATAAAATTAGAAATTAGACGAAAAGTGATCTAATTTATAAATAGAGTAAATGTGAGAATTAGAATTCTCATTAGAATTATAATTATTAATTTTTGTTTTGTCTGAAACATAAAAAAAAATTCAATTCTTGAACATTATTAACTAATTGCGAGCCAAAAAACAATAATTTTTGCAGATCTTTTTGTATGTTTTTATTGTAAATTATACTCTAATGATTGTATAATCTATTTTTTATATTTACTCACTGTACTCGAAAAAAAGATGAATATACATGTAATTTTTTTTAATTGTTTAAGTTACAAGTTGAGATAATACTCAATTTGGTCCCTAAACTTACACGCGAATCTCAATTTAGTTCCTGAAGTTTCAATTGTCTCTATTTAGTCCCTGAAGTTTATAAACGTGCCTCATATTAGTCCCTGAGACCATTTTTAGTATAAAAACGTTAATAGAGCGCTGTTGTAGACTATCACATGTCACGTTAAAACTTGTAAAATGATATAATTTTGGTTTTGACATTTAAATAGCTCAAAAACGGCATCGTATTACTTATTTTGTTAGGTAAAATTTTAATAAACACCATTTAAGATGTTGTTTTTAGGTTATTTGAGTGTCAAAACCAAAACGACATCATTTTATAAAGTTTAGTGTGGCATCCGGCTGTCACGACAGTGTTCTGTTAACGTTTGTACGTTGAAAATTGTTTCAAGGACTAATATGAGTTATGTTCAAAGTTTGGGGACTAAATAGAGGCAATTGAAATTTCAGAGACTAAATTGAGACTCGCATGTAAGTTCAGGGATCAAATTGAGTATTATCTCTTACAAGTTGGACACAAGTCCTCTTATTTCGGGCTAATTTTTTTTTATATTGTTTAAATATATGTGTAATACATTGTTATTGGAAGATTTGGTATTTTTTTTATATGGTGTTTTATTCAAATTGGACGGTCCGATTTGTTTGAAGAAAAAAATAAACTACAAATCGAAGGGTCCGATTTATTTGAAGAAAAAAATATATTACAAATCGGAGGGTCCGTTTTGTATTTTTTATTTTTTAAATAAAAATCGGACGGTCCGATTTTAACATTAAAAATTTTTTTATTTTCGAAATCACAAATCAGACCGTCCAATTTCTGATTGTTGGTTTAAAAAATGAAACAAATCGGAGGGTCCGAATTGTTTAAACCATACCAGAGTAAAACTCATCTCTTCTCACATCATTGTGAGATACACTCCTCTCTCTCTCACATGAAAAAGAAAAAGTGTCTTATTTCGTGAATGACGCATTGATAAAGAAATAAAAGATAAACAAGAAGATAAGGATTCAAACTGAATAAAAAGATAAATTGTAATTGAAATAAAAATAAAAAGAATAAATTGAAATTGAGTACAAAGAGAATCACTCTACTTTCTACCCAATTTCCTGACGCAACAAGAAAGGGACTCCTCAACCTAACTTGTCAAAGCCATAGTTTGGGAATTGAATCGAAGGGACTCCTCAACCTTCTACCCAATTCCCCGATACAACAAGAGAGAGACTCCTCAACCTCAATTGTCCACACCATGGTTTCATTACGAAACCAAAAAGGAGTTTTTAAACCTCTAAATCATTCTATACTACAACTACAATAGCTAAGGAGGTATTTATAACCTCTTATTAGGTTAAAACAAAGAAAAACCCTAAATTCCATAAACATAAGGCCCAATTTAGTAATTAAATAAACAAAATCAAAATACATTAAATTAAAATATTCTAAAAATGTAAACTAATATCTTCTAAATAATACTTGAACTCTTCATATCACGAATATTTGAAGCACGTATCATTCTCCTCCTCTTCAAAAAAGATTCGTCCTCGAATCTTGTAAGTGGAAAAAAAATAATATATGAAAAGGACAATAATTACAAGGAAGATAATTTCTTTTTTTTTTTGGTTTTTTTTCATCTTTTTTTATTTTTTTTCACTTTATGCTTTTTTTTTAAGCATAATGAAGCGCAAACAAAGACAAGAACACAAAGAAAGACGCGAGAGACACTGGACTCTTTTTTTTATGATAAAAGAAGAACAAATATAGATTAATAAGAATTAATCTAATACCTGAGCTCTGATACCAAATGATAAAGAAATAAAAGATAAACAAGAAGATAAGGATTCAAACTGAATAAAAAGATAAATTGTAATTGAAATAAAAATAAAAAGGATAAATTAAAATTGAGTACAAAGAAAATCACTCTACTTTCTACCAAATTTCCTGACGCAACAAGAAAAAGACTCCTTAACCTAACTTGTCAACGCCATAGTTTGGGAATTGAATCGAAGGGACTCCTCAACCTTTTACCCAATTTCCCGATGCAAGAGAGGGACTCCTCAACCTCAATTGTCCACACCATGATTTCATCATGAAACCAAAAAAAGGTTTTTAAACATCTAAATTATTCTATACTACAACTATAATAGTTAAGGAGGTATTTATAACCTCTTATTAGGTTAAAACAAAGAAAAATCCTAAAGCCCATAAACATAAGGCCCAATCTAGTAATTAAATAAACAAAATTAAAATACATTAAATTAAAATATTCTAAAAATGTAAACTAATATCTTCTAAATAACACTTGAACTCTTCATATCACGAACATTTGAAGCACCTATTACGGATGCATCTAAAATAGTAGTAAAATTCATTTTAGAGGGACTTCATGTGAATTGTGTCTGTATACTTTATATTTTAGTAATACTTTTACATGGTGCGTATTTAATGAATTAAAATATTTTTTATATTTATAATAATAAAAAAATCATATCAAAGGGGCATATAGTATTTGAAAATTAACAAAACATGCACTAAAGATAAATAAAAACAATAGAAAGTATCATTAGGTAGTGTTAGAGAGATAGAACAAAAAGACTGAAATTAAAAGATAGAGACTAAAATAAGTCTCAATATTATATTTGGTGTAAAGTGAAAAATAGAGATTGAAATAAAAATAAAACTCTAATTTAATTTGTATAAAGGATAAAGTTATAATTAATTAATTAAAATAGGAGTATTTTAAATATAAAATGTTATTAAAATTTTAGTCTTTGTTTTTAAAATTTTTTGTTCCCACTTTTTAGAGACTGAAAGTTTAATATCAGAATCAATAAACATGATATTGAGTTCTAGTTTCTCAATCTCCATTCCAATACCTCAAAATAAAAAGTCAAACTAGGGGGTGTACATGGCCCAATCCGGCCCGAAGACCCGCCCGACCCATACATTTTAGGAGCTAATTTGGTGTGATTTCATTGAGTTTAGAGTTGGGTAAGACTCTCAAAAATAGATTCGATCATTATTTCGGGTCGAGGCCAGATCAAGGCGAACATGGTTTTACTCGACTCATGTACTCCCTAAGGGAACTAAAAATGATATATATGTTTTAAATTAATTTCAATATTATGTGATATTAATTATAAGATTATTGTTTTATTTTTAGTCACACTTGTTGAATAAGAAAATGAGCAATGCTAGGGGGCCAACAACTTTGGTATTTTGTAACCATCAATTGGCCATCAATAGTGTTTTTAATGGTGTGAGATTACATCCAATGGTGAGAAATCACTCACTTTTCTTTTGATGGTTAAGTGCTGGCCAGAAAACACAAAAGTCGCTGGCCCCTAGACTTTTCTTAAGAGAATATATCAAAGAAGCATCAAATTAGAATTTGTGGACAAATTCAAGTTCAAATATACATATCAACTACTTTTCGGTAACAAATTTTTTCTTTATAAATAAATGCATCATAAATAAATTTTTTTATAATTTTTTTTTTATAAATTATTGTTAAAGATTTAAAGATTCAATTTTTATCCAATTTAGACTCAGTATAGTTGTGCCCCAAAAATATTTACGTTTCATTGGGTCTAAGACCATATTAAAATCTAAAAAATAGACCCAATCGCGAGGAAGCACTTTTGTTCTCAGTGGTTGGAAAAGATTTGTTTTGGTATTCTTGGCTAATTCTCCCGTTTTGATGAAAAAGAGTGATGAGTAATGAAAAGAAACAGAAAAGAATGGAATGGTCTGGTTATTTTGGGATTGAGCATTTAATAAGTGTATAACAGTAATAAAAAATAAGATAAAAATCACAAGTCTAAGGTATTCGTATTTATATAAATACAATAACATTATGCGGATCAATCGGCATAAAATAAAACTGTAACTTGGAACCAATGTCCTCCTCAACTTCTCACCATATTCTCATACATTTACTTGCCCTGTCATGATTAAGACGATTAACCCACTTAATTTTTCATCAGATCTTAAGAGTAATCCACGAGCTATGTGCTTAATTAGCCTTATTTGTTTTTCCCTCCCATAAACTTTGCATTATATCATTGTCTTGATAACTGCGTGCTTGCACATAGAAGAATATTAAACTCATGAATGATGATTCACATTCAAGGGCACTTCAGTTTTCCTCCATGGGTGGTGAGAGAGGCGTAACAAGGACAGGCGTTTTGGTTGCCGGCGGTGCCAGGTGGCACGCAATTACACCTCTGGCAGCACGTCTTGCATGCCCTCATGCATATTTTTGGCCTTCCTGCCTTACTACATCTGTACCCGCACTTTCCACCACAATCTGCACCAATCATATTACTTATTAATCATTAATTCACTCTTAATCACTTCTCATACATAGCCATTCATTCATCACACAAGTTTTGCTTAATTACTTACCTATATGTTGGTGAGCTGCTGCCGTGTCCTGAGTTCCACCATGGATCTCCAACCCATGGATCTCCAACTGATCACAAATTGAAAATCAATTCATGTAATGAACAATATAGTGTGAAAAGTAAACAAATTAAAATTAAAATTGGAACTTAATTAATTCACCTCTTGTATAAAGATCAAACAGATAATGAACAACACTAGTGTGGTAGTTCTGGTGGATGCCATTGCTTGCCTACTTAGCTTTCTTAGGTGACACAGACAATTGTGGGATGAGAAAAGATTGAATCCATGATGAGTTATTTATATGGAGAAGAAGGGTGATTTATTTAGGATATATGGTTGGGAACATCGTTCAAACAAAGAGCCCTATTCATATGCATCATGTTGTGTTTGTGTGTCTACTTTGAAACTTTTCCAACTGTGATGGAAATCATTGAGAAGAAGGAGTCAAATATTTGTGAAGACTAATGCTTTTCAGATCCAGTTATAGCTGTCTGAAATTTGTCGTGTTTATGTAACGTGAATGTGCTTTATCTTGTTTACACATAAAAGAAATAGGCTCAAACTCAACGATATATAAAGCGATATAAATTAATAAATATAGTACAAATTATAAATTACATAAATCGATAAATAAAATAATTAAAACTTATTTAAAAAATCACGTTGTTCTTTAATTTTTCTAAAATAATAATTTTATATTATTAATAAAATTTATTATTTTTAATTAATATTTAACTAATTTTAATTTTTAAATACTAAATTATAAATTTAATAATATAAAAATAAAATTTTAATAAAATATATATTAAAATATAAAATACAATTTAGTCTAACAGTTTTTTTAGCGTAGCATTTTTAATTAGAATGTATTTGAAAAGTTTTTTTTTAAGAGAAAAGAATTCTAAGTTTATTAAGAAAAAAATTCAATTCTATTTTTATTCAAATTCATAATTTGAAATGATGCATAATTTTGATAGAATTTTATTTTTATTAGATTTTATTTTTACTAATATATCTTTAATTAAAAAAGATTGAATACTTTTATAGGAATATTTTAGATTTTTTAATTTTTAAAATTGTAACCATGAAAATGGAATTGAAAATTAAACTAAAAGTGATTTAATTTATAAATAGAGTAAATATAAGAATTAGAATTCTTATTAGAATTGCAATTATTAATTTTAGTTTCCTCCGAAACATGAAAAAAAAATTTTGAATTCTTGAACATTGTTAGTTAATTGTGGACCAATAATAATAATTTTTGCAGATCTAGTATTTTTTTTTACTATAAATTATACTATGATGATTGTATAGTTTATAGATACTCGTTGTACTCTAAAAAAAGATGAACATACATGTAATTTTTTTAATTGTTTAAATTAGAAGTTCGACACAAGTCTTCTCATTTCGTAGATGATACATGCATCTAAAATGATAGTAAAATCTATTTTAGAGAGACTTCATATAAATTGTCTCTGTATATTTTAGTAACACTTTTATATGGTGCGTATTTAAGGAATTAAAATTTTTTTTATATTTATATTAATAAAAGAACTAGATCAAAGGAAAATATAGTATTTGAAAATTAACAGAATATACACTACAAGCTAAATAAAGACAATAGAAAATACTATTAGGTAGTGTTAGAGAGATTGAGATTGAAAGACAAAAACTGAAATAAGTTTTATGTTTGGTGTAAAGTGAAAGATAGAGACTGAAATATGTTGAATTAAGAAATTAACTAACATAATTAATGATGACACATATTATGTTATTGGACTAATTACTCAATTAGTTTTAATAATTTTGTTTAAAGTGTTGCAGGCCAAAATTCACACTTGTAGCAACCCAAAGAAATTGAAATAAAAATCAAAAGTCTCACAGTGTGCAACACTTACAAACAAGTCTAAATTAATTTAGAACAAAGAAATCAAATGGGTTGAATGGACAAAGCCAATCCAAGCCGAAATTGATCCCTCATGTCAATCCCTCCAAACAACTTCCTCCAAAAGCAACGTTCACTTTTTTACTTTGGTCAGAACTTAGAAAAAAGAGAGAGAAAGTTTCATTCTTCAACTATTCACCAAAGAAGAAAGAAAGAGAAGGGTTAAGCAAAAAAGATTAAGGTCTAATCACCCAAATCAAACCACATCAAGTTAAGTCAAAGACTAAAGGTGATTCATTTCCTTTTACAGGCATTTTACTTTCTTCTCTCATTCTCCAACTCTCTGCTACTTCATTTTGAGATATGGAAAGAGTGATTTTTGAGATACACTGTTGTGAATCAAAAGCCAAGATCGTTTCTTGGGGACCAAGTAGTATTTCAAGGGTTTAGATGTGGGATTGCCATTGAAAACTTTTCTTCTTTGCTTCCTTGAAGCTTTCGGTTAAATAAGAGAAAATCAGATTCAAAATTCTAATTTGGGGATTAACTGAAAAAAAATGATATGGTAAGTTGGTAGTACATAACTCGAAGAGTTAACTTGGAAGAGAGCATCTCAACAATATGCAAGGAGATACGAAAGAAAATTATTCATGCTTCTGAAAGCAAGGAGAGAGAACCAGCGTTTGAGGTTTATGTTCTGAGAAAAGCTCTCTGAAGAAGTTTATCAACTTGGACAGTGTTTCCTAATCAAAGGAGCATCCCACCAGAATGAGGAACTAAATCAGAGGCAAGCAAATTTGGTTCATCACATAGCAAAGAGGCTGTTAAAGTATTAATCTCCTTCATGTTTTACAGATTGTAATTTCATTTTAATGTATATCTTTCTATAATTTCTTGAGTGGTAAAAGGCTAAAAGAGAGAGCTTAAGAAAAAGTCAAAGAGTGAAAAAGGCTGAGTGATACACTTGAGTGAAAAGCTTAAAGTGATTTCAGATTTCTTTAGGTTGGTTTTGTGTCTTGTATCTTGTACCAGTGAGGTACTCCTTTCTTAGTTGGGTAAGCACTAAGAGTGAAGAGTTAGGTATTAGCATAACCAAGTCAAATTAGGTTAGAACTTAAGAGTGAAAGGATTGTGTCAATCCTGTGGAATTGGTGTATGTAATACTTTAACTATAATAGAAATTTCACCACTGTTGTGGTGAAGACTGGATGTAGGTTACATTGCACAAAACAACTGAACTAAGATACATGATGGTGTCAACTTCTCTCTTCCATTCTCTGTTCTGTTTTCTGATATTCATGAGACAAAATGAAATTGTCTCATAAATTTTTCGCTATTGAGTTTAAACAGATTCAAACTGAAAGTTTGTTTTAAAAGGGTTATTTCATTAAAGTAAAAAAATGTCATAGATTCAACCCCCTTATCTAAGCCTTCTACAACCTTCAAAATAAGAATGAAATTCTAATTTAATTTGCAAAGTTAAAATTAATTAATTGAAGTGAAAGTATTTTAAGTATAAAATATTATTAAAATTTCAGTCATTATTTTCAAAAATTTCAGTCTTCTGTGTTTTCACTTTTTAAAGATATTGAAATACTTAAATTTTGAGAATAAATACTAAAATTTTAATATCAATTTCTAAACCAACAAATATAATACGATATTTTATTCTTTTAATCTCTATCTCAATCCCTCAAAACAAACGGTCAAACGCTGCCTTGACTGAAAAGAGAGGAAGCACTTATTCTCAGTGGTTGGAAAAGATTTGTTTTGGTATTCTTGGCTAATTCTCCCGTTTTGATGAAAAAAAGTGATGAGTAATGAAAAGAAACAGAAAAGAATGGAATGGTCTGGTTATTTTGGGGTTGAGCATTTAATAAGTGTATAACAGTAATTAAAAATAAGATAAAAATCACAAGTCTAGGGTATTTGTATTTATGATAAATACAATAACATTATGCTGATCAATCGACATAAAATAAAACTGTAACTTAGGACCAATGTCCTCCTCAACTTCTCACCACATTCTCATACATTTACTTGCCCTGTCATGATTAAGACGATTAACCCCCTTAATTTTTCATCAGATCTTTAGAGTAATCGACGAGCTATGTGCTTAACTAGTCTTATTTGTTTTTCCCTCCGGTAAACTTTGCATTATATTATTGTCTTGATAACTGCATGCTTGCACATAGAAGAATATTGAACTCATGAATGATGATTCGCATTCAAGGGCACTTCAATTTTCCTCCATGGGTGGTGAGAGAGGCGTAACAAGCACAGGCGTTTTGGTTGCCGGCGGTGCCAGGTGGCACGCAATTACACCTCTGGCAGCACGTCTTGCATGCCCTCATGCATATTTTTGGCCTACCTGCCTTACTACATCTGTACCCGCACTTTCCACCACAATCTGCACCAATCATATTACTAATTAGTCATTAATTCACTCTTAATAACTTTTCATACATAGCCATGCATTCATCGCACAAGTTTTGCTTAATTACTTACCTATATGATGGTGGGCTGCTGTCATGTCCTGATTTCCACCCTGGATCTCCTCCAACCCATGGATCTCCAACTAATCACAAGATGAAAATCAATTCATGTAATGAATAACATAATGTGTAAGTTAAAAATCAAAATTAAAATTGAAACTTAATTAGTTCACCTCTTGTATAAAGATCAAACAGATAATGAACAACACTAGTGTGGTAGTTCTGGTGGATGCCATTGCTTGCCTACTTAGCTTTCTTAGGTGACAAGAAAGAGACAGAAGATGAGATAGAGGTGACACAGAAAATTGTGGGATGAGAAATGATTGAATCCATGATGAGTTATTTATATGGAGAAGAAGGGTGATGTATTTTAGGATATATGGTAAGCAACATCGTTCAAACAAAGAGCCCTATTCATATGCATGATGTTGTGTTTATGTGTCTACTTTGAAACTTTTCTAACTGTGATTGAAATTATTGAATTGACTAAGTACACTTTTTGATGTGATTATTACGTAAACTTTTTTGTTTACCTTAGTCCTAAGGAAATAAAGAAACCATATTAAACTTATGGACCAAGATACCATTTCATTTCTTGAATACATTTTAATAATTATTTATTACTATTGACTCTTATATTTGCTGTAAATCACATATAATCATATATTCTTTTGATAGAGGCAATTTCTTTTTAATAGGGAATAGTTATGTTATGGATAAAATTTATCCTTTTTTCCTTTCTTAAGACTTTATGGTTGTTGTTAAATATTTATTATTTTAACTAACTTTTGTTGATATGCATTTATTTATTTAACAAAAGTTTTTTCTTTTGAATAAAAAGGAAAAATTCAGAATAAGAAACTTAATTTTTAAGTGAAATTCTATCATTAGTATTGGTGGGTCAAATAATAGACAAATTTGTTTCTATTCTAATGGACATAAATTGTGTTAAAAGAAATAATCATATTTACTCAAACTAAAATCAGTTAGATTTCTTGTATTGAAGTTGAGATGTGGGTTGCAAATAAAAAATAAAATAAAAAATGGAATGCCTACCATGCTAGGCAGCAACATATAGCAAAATGACATTAAACTATGACACAGAATGCAGTTCTAACTTCTACCTTGTCATTTGTCTTAAAATATAATAATCCTAAATAATTTAGGAGTGTCTGATATATTGGATCTTCATAATTTGCCATCTATATGGCTTTTGTTTCTTTGCTATGCTTTCATTTAAATGGTTAAAGTCTTAACATAAAGGTCATTGTGGTTCAAACGACTAGTCATGAAATACTTTATGTCCAAAGTGAAATTCAAATATCCCATAATGATGAATCATCAGCTTACACCCATGTAGTTACTAGTAGTAGTCTTATTAATATACCTAAAGAAAGTATCAAATAGTAATTAATAAAACAATGATGCTAGGTGTATATCAAAATAAACCACCAAAATCAGTCACTAGTATAAAATACATGTGCGTGAGTGTGTTGTGTTGTAAAGAGGCGTGTGTATGTGTGTTAGGGTCCGGACCAAAAAAAAAGAAAAACCTCCCAGCATGTACACTTAATTGATACAAATGGTTGTCTTGGAGTGAAATAAACCCATGGGGTTTACTTAGCTTGATATAAGTTAAAACAATTAAATTTACAGGCAAAATTATACGACGATACCATTTTTTTCATAAAGTAGGATCAACTACATGAATCAAATAATAGCTTAATTCCGCATTCTATTATACAGAAGTGTACATAAGAAACAAAACAAAATCAGAATAGACAACAAACACTATCAAAATCAGATGTGCTATTTGGACATGTTCCACCACCACCAACATACAGTGTGGCTCACAAATATGGAACCTTTTTTTGTATTCTCAATACAAGACAATCAACTCCTGCCGAATACATTATGGAATCTTCCCACTTTTATGAAAGAGAAAAAGTTCTCAAACACAATTCATGTTCTTAAAAGTAGTTCAAGATTGATTGACAATAATCATCACTTTATAACCTTCCATCAAACTCCATCCATAACAAAGAATTATATGTATGCAATTAAAAGTTAAAACTACAAAATCCAAGAAAAGCTTAAGCCACATCTTGATAGTTTCTAAGACATGGAATTTAGCAAATCTTATTTGACATAGTGAATGGATTGAGGAAGGGGAGATTTCATTATAGGTGTGCTTATGTTAACATCCTAAGTTTTTAACAAATGTAACCATAAAAACAGATTATGAAAACAAGATATTCTTTACAATAGTGTCTGAATAAAAATCATAATTTCTGAGTCTACCTCTTCAACTTCGAAATCAATTACTTCTTTTGAAAAGGTAACCAGGAAAAAAAAAGTGAGAACCTTTCTTTACATATGACTCTATGCCTTCTATTTAATCATAAAGACTGATACAGCTTGTCGAATTGCCTAGAAACGAACCCAGCATCTAGTGCATTGTGCCATGCAGTCTCCTTTACAATCAACATTATAACCCAAAACCTTCGGATTTCGAAGGAGGAGGTTCCTGAGAGATTTTCCTTTAATACCCCACTGTTCGTCCAGGATCTTTATATTAGCTTTCAATTCTTCCTCCAACTTGCATCCAAGAACCTCCGGAAACTTTTTGAGCAACTTGAACATGTCATCCTCAGAAAGATTTAAGCTCCTCAGGTAGTCTAATACAGCATTTACTGTCTCATATTTGGGAACTTCAGTCTTACGTTCCTCTCCCCAATAAGGCGAATGAACAAGGCCAAATGCTTTTCCAAGTATCTTGTCCTTCTCTTCATCGCTGAAGTTAAATGCAGAAAGAGCTTGTCTAGATGCTTCCCACATACTCTGATCTTCATCACTAGTGATTATATTTTCTATCTGTGCAGTTGAATGTAAAATCCGATGTTTCATGGAAACATTTGAGGCCCATGTTGCTTTTGGAAAACTTGGAATACTTGATGAAGCAGCAGAAAGATCAGCCTGCATAGTTATATAGAGTTTTCACACTCCATTGACCATTACAACCTCTAGTATGAAATTCTTTTTAGATTCAGGTTTATGATTGATGGTTTGCATGGGGTTCAAATAACAGAAGTAAGTAGAAGACATTTTCGTGTATGATAATACCGTCTATAAAACATTGATAATTCTTCAAGATAGAATGATAAACCTATGATTAAATTCAAACCTGGAAAGGAGAAAGTGAAAGCAATACTTTGGTATGAATTATGAAAAGGAAGAGACATTTTAGTTATGCAGAATAGAAGTTTGGCAAGCTTGTTACTTAGGGTACAAATCACCCTCCATCCTTTAGCATATTTCATCCATAGTTTATTGGCATGCTCGCTTTGAATCAAGCACTATGTAGGGAAGTACAGGTTATGCAGCCAGTTCTGATTCCAGTACAAAAAGTTTACTTCTCATCTTCTAATTTCTATGGCAGAATGGGGAAACTCGACCCTTTTGAAGAAACTGCTCATATAACTATATAAGGAGCTGCAGCAAAAGAAAGGAGGCAAGAGAACATCTAATCTTTGTTTTATAAAACATAAGGTAGGACACATTCTCTGCCGAAATTACCTCCAGGAACATTGCAATGCCATCATTCAGTTAGCTTACGAATTATGCACAATGAAAAGGCCAACATAAGGAACAAAAGATGGCAAAAATTTACGAGGTTGAAGCTTGACTGACGGACGACAATCACCGGCACTTAGCAAAAAAGCATGGAATAGCAAATGCAAAAGCAAAAGCAAAAGCAAGTTATCTGTTGAGCTTCACCTATATTGTTAGTGATTGCATTTTCACTGCTTATAAAAAAGGCCCCAAAATCCCTATTTTATCTTCCTCATAGTTCCTATCAAAACCCACTTTTAACTGATTTAACATTTAACATCAATTCTCAAGGTTCTTACAAACCTACTTCAAATCTTCCCCTAGACAAACCTGCAAGCTGTAGGAGTTCAATTTCTATACACTATAAATACAAAACTCTTTTACACTTACATCCAATATGCTCCTTCCACATAAAAAGAAACCACTTTTACCAAAGCATAAAAATTTAATTCTAAATTTACCTTGTAATGGCAGAACAGTGTTGCAGAATCTGTAGTAAGTAGAGGGGAATTCAACTGTTTTCCCAGCATCCCTGAACTACCATAGAAACACATAAGTATCTATATGCAATCATAAACAATAGAAATCGTGATTAACGGTATAGAAGAAAGTTAAATAGATTATAAAACCACTACTCCTAAGTCCTACCTACACTGCTTCACTACTAAACACTATACCAAAGCAAAGTCAACGCTATAACTCTGAAAGCACAAAAGAGGGAAGCAAAAGAAGAAAAAAAAAAACGAATTGCTGGTGTTGAAAGTTGAAATTTTGAATTTCATAATCGAACAAGAACTTGCCCAGGTTGAAAAAGAAGCTTCTTCCGAATTTGGGAATAAGGGGGAAAAAAGAGAGAAAGGGGGCATTCAGCACTCACCGGAGGGACCAGAAAGTGCGAAAGATGCGAAATTGAAGGTATCCATGTTTGTATCTACGCACTTGCGTTGTGGTTCGAATCCCCAATCACCATTAAAATGGAACACACTATTTTGTGGTGAAGAGAACAGCAGAGAAAATAATTGCATTACCTGATTTTTTTTTTCTCTTTGAAATTATTTCAATGATTAATTAATTAATTATTCCTAGAATTCTTTAATGTGATTAATAATAGTGTAATAATTGAGTAAATTGTTAAATTAATTTCTAAAACATTACTTGTTTTTTAAATTGATTTTCGATTATTTTTGTTAAATTTATTTTTTAAAAATTTTAAGATAATTCAATTAATTCTATTTTTAATCACGTCAAAATTTATTAATATAACATATTAAGTGATATTATAATATACACTTAATATTCTTAATTAGTGACTAAGTTTATAAAATGAAATTAAATTAAGACATTGAAATTTCTTAATTTAAAATTAATTTGACTCTTAAAAAAAAAAAATATATATATATATATATATATATATATATATATATATATATGAATATGTGTTATAGTGTTACTTATGTGTCACATTAACAAATTTGTCTCTTTAACATGCATGTTTACTAAATTTTTTTTTTCCATAAATAAATTTCACTATAAAAATAAAAATATTAAATTTTAATATAATATTTATATAGTAAATGCTATAGTATCTATCACATTATACCTAAGTTACTAAAAAAGATAAATAAATAATATTTAATAAATTTTATATGATTTATTTTTTATTTTAAATATTTTATTTTTTATTTTAAAAAGAAAGTTAGACAATTTAGACATCATAACAAAGACACCATTGAACTCACTTATTTATATATCAATCAGCATAGTTGTTAATAAGACTCTTCAAATAATTGAATTAGAATGGATTAAGTACTAAAATCGTCCCTAAAATAAGGGACGAAAATCAAAATCGTCCTCGATCCTTTTTCCTTATTAAAATCATCTTCAATGTTCAAAAACGCTTTAAAATCATCTTTTTTACCAATTTTATTTTTTTATTACCAAACTACCCCTCATTAAAAAAATTATAAAATAAAAGAAATATAATTATAAAATAAAATAAATAAAAAAGAAAGGAAAGAGAGAAACAAAAAGAAAGAAAGAAACGGTGAGGGCTTGAGGGAGAGAGTGACGAAGAGCTGAGAAGGGAAGAGAGGGAGGCCGTGTCCAGTGCCGCCGCCGCCATGCCTAGCTGCCTTGCTTGTCATCGTCGTCATCAAAGGGAAGAGGGAGAGAGAGTGCCGTCGCGAATCAGAGTTGAGCCGAGAAGAGAGACAGCGTGAGAGAGGGAGTGAGCCACCGAGGGGAGCGTCACCACCGCCAGGGCCGCCGTTGAGGGGGGTGGGGGTGGGGGTGGGGGAGAGGGGGAGGGAAGGGAAGGGAAGGAAAGCCGCACCGCCGCCCCGTCGCACTGCCGCACTGCCGTTCTGCCGCCTGTGATCCGCCACTGTTCCTCCTTCTTCTTCTTGTGATCCGCCACTGTTCCTTCTTTTTTGAACTGGATTTTTGTTGTAGAATTTCTGAATTTTTAGTGAAATTTGTTATGAAATATTTATAATTTAATTTTCTGTGATTTGTCTTAAATTTGGAATATTGTTGTTGCTGAATTTGTTGATTATTGTTCAAAGTGAATTTGTTGATTATTCTGAGTTATGATTTTCTGAGGTGGGGGTGGTGGTGGGTTCTGGTGTTGATGATGATAGTGGGGTGGTGGTGGGGTGAGGAAGGTGAAGAGGAGAATGATGAGACTTCTGTTATATATGAATAGTGATGGCGTCTGTTCTTGATGTTGCGTTGTTTGGTAGCAACTTGAATTCTGATTTGATCACCAAGACTACGTTACTTGATCTTTCTGAAGTGAAAAAGCTCAAGGCTATTTCTGAAGTGAAGAAGCTCAAGGCTATTTTTGAGTTCTTGTTCTCAGTTTCTTCGTATTGTTCTCTTTCTCTCTTCTTCTTTTTTTTTTGTGAAGAACATATGAGTTTTTCTTTTTTAAATTTTTTAATTTATGTTGTTGCTAATTTTGGATCTGAAATTATAGTTGATGATTACTGAATTGTTTAATTTAAAATTTTTGTTGATTTATTTTTTATTGTTGTTGTTGGTGTTGCTGGATTGTTGGTGGTTATGGTGTAGCGATGGTGATGGTGGTTATGGTGTAGCGATAGTGATGGTGATGATAATGCAGAGGGTAGTGGTGAAGGTGGAGAGACTTTTTAATTTTTGTTTAAGGGCAAAATTGTCCGAAAAATTTTATTTATGGACAAAAGGACGATTTTATAACATTTTGTAACGTTGATGATGATTTTAATAACAAAAAAAGATCGGAGACGATTTTGATTTTCACCCCAAATCTTAAGGACGATTTTAGTACTTAACTCAATTAGAATCTTTCTAAAATCATAGTGAGTTTTTACATTAGGAACATAGAATCTAACAAAAAGGTTTCTAAGAACATTGGGTAAAAAGATAAAAAATTAAAAATATTTTATTTTTTATTTTTTTTCAAAACAATTAATACATAACAAATTTTAAAAACTTACATTTGATTTACATTTTCTAATAAAATTGTAAAAACCCTAAACTCCATGAAATATACTGTTGAAGTAGGTGCCTCACTCAAATAGGTTGAATTGAGCTTAAAATTGTCATTCAACGAAATGGGTTAACTGTTGTGTTTGAATCTTACCCAAAGTTAATCCAACCCAAGTAATTGATCTGAGTTTGTTAATATAAGTTTCTTTTTCAAATTTCACAAATTAAATTAGATATGAATTCAAATCTTGTCTTATATACACAATAATTTATTGGCTAATGACAAAAATTTATTAATTTTTGGTCTGAAAATTAAAAAATATCGTACCAAAAAAAAATAGATATAAATTTAATTTGGATAAATATAAAATATATATATATATATATATATATATATATTCAATAATCAATTATCTAACATTACATTAATAAAATAATTATATATTATATAATTACATGAATAATTATTTACAAAAATAAATATAATTAAATGAATACGTAAATTTTTTTACACTATATATCAAAATTAAATTTATTAGATATTTTTTATAAAAAAATAAAATTACTTCCTACAAATTACTCATCCAACTGCACGTTGATATTTTAACCATCACTATTACCCTCAAGGTCACCATCACCATCACCATGTAATTCTCAAAACTTACCATCACCGTTTTAAGATTTAGATTTACCTCAGCTTCCCAAATATGAAGAAAACTTGAGCATAATAATTTCTCTCAAAAGAGAAAGGCATAATGGGAATTGGGGAGCTTCAGGCAATAATTAATGACTTCACGTACTGTGCATAACTGCATGTATATCTTGGGAAAAATGATGCTTTTCCCAACTTGTTTTATTTATTGTCAAAGTTCTGTCCTTTTCCCAACTAATGCCACATTTCTTGAGAGCTCAGCTTAGTAATTAGTAAATCCATCTCCATTCCCCAAACCTAATCTAATCTTTCTTTAAAGTTTACACAAAAACAAACCTAATCACGATTTCGAATATTCTTAAACTGGGATCAGACCATGATTCATTTAATGAACCCCAACAAACAATACCAACCAAATCTTACAGTAAAAAAGATTTTTTTAATTAATTTAAAAATTTAATTTTAATATACTGTTAGTTATAATACAACTGTTAATAACAACAACAACAACAAAGTATTATCTCACTAAATATACTTAGTGATAATATAACTGTTAATAAAAATAAATATTTTTTTATATTAATCACTTAAATATTCATCTAAAAGAAGGGGTATAATTAACCGCAATGTAAATTTTACATTATAAATGCATTGAAAATACTCTCTTGATTCAATGAATTAACAATGTTTTAGTAAGTTTTTATTTTAATTTTTTTATTAAAACATCTAATTTCCTCCGTCTACATCACCGGCCGACGCCGTCGTCACCGACTCACTGTCACCGGCAAGCCCTCTCTCTCTCTGTCACACACTGACACACATGCATTGCTTTTAATTAATGACGAATTAATTAATAATTAATTGAAAACTCTTCTTACCAATTTTTTTCCCAAAAAAAAAAGAAAAAGGAAAAAAACACTGAACCATCTTCATCTATCGCTTGCTTCACACTCTTCAGCACTCAACCACCAAGAATCAGCAGCACCCTCACCTCTCACCGCTAAACCAAACCAAAAGTTTGAATCTTTGAACAAAACGAGCTCCTGGGTAGGTCTTACTTTTTTAGAGAGAGAAGGTTCTAGAGAGAGAAAAAAACACTGCAATTTTTTTCTCTTTTTTCTTCTACGCTTTTTCATTTTTTGTGATGTCATGGCACAGCAAAGGCAATCGGGGATGGAGAGGTTTGGGGTGAGAGGGGATCCACTCTACCCCAACGGTGGTTCCCCCGATCACGTTGCCGTCGGGATTCGTGGCGGAGCCGTTGGCGTCGCCACTCACAAGCAGAATCGGCACCGGCGATCGGCGCGATCCGAAAGGGGCTGGCGGGTTCCGGTTCCGGCGATCCTCCTCTTCCTGTTCCTCGTACTCGTCCTCACTGTCGTCACGTTTTCTTACATTTCTAGAGAAGGTGAAGCTTCTTCTTGTTGCTCTTGAACCAGTGTTTTTTACTCTTTTTTCATTTTTTTTTTTTTGAAGTGTGATCGCAATGACAGCTTTTCTTTTTTGTGCTTTGTTGAGTGAGATTGTAAATCTGCATGGTGTGTTTTTGCATGTGTTTTGAGTTTGATTTATTGTTTGGTTGCTGGTTGAAGTTTGAATCTGAAGGTTTTGATGTGTGATATTTTTTTTTTTGGGAAAAAAAAGGGGGGGGGGGGGTTCAACTTGTTGCATTGGGGTTTCTGGGAAGCTAATAGATCTTCTGGTTTCATCAACTTTTTTATTTTTTTTGCCAGTGACCGGAATAATAATGTGTCGACCCAAGTATTTGCTTGATCATCAATCATTATTATTCTTATGCTTCAAGTCTTGAAGGGGAATTCGAAATTGTTTGTCGAATGAACTTTTGAGCTGAGGTTGTTTTATGTTTTAGCTTTTGTTCTTCTTTATGCAATGGATTGGTTTCTGTCATTTTAAGATTGCCAATCTTTGGTTGCAGAAATAAGTAATGGTGGTGATATTGCCGATGATTCAAAGGCCGAGTCTGATTTTCTTACAAATATACCACGGATAGAGAAGAAAGTTCTTGAGTTTGGCCAGGGTTCTGGGGGACATGGTCGAGATTCGAGATATTGGGATAGGGATGATAGGAGAAGGGATGATGATTACAATGAGGATATGATGAAGCAGACTGGTGGGGATACTGGCGATGAAAAAGCAGAAGTTGTTTTACTTAAGAAGAAGAAGAATGATGTTAAGTCTTCTCAGGGTTATTCTGACACAGGTGTAAAGCGAAAAGGCACTGGCTTATATAATGAAGCTGGACGCCATGAATTGAGAAGGTATGAAGAGGAATATGAGGCCTCTTTGAAGAATGCAGGACGCTCAGGAGAAGGTGATGGCAAAATGTCACATGATTCTGACCTAAACAAGAAGAATGCAATGGATGATATTGATGATGACTATGATGACTTTTTCGATTTCCATGAATCTGAAGTCGATGACTCTGACAACAGTAAACATGTTAGAGGGAAGGTTTCTAGTTCCAATGTAGTAGCATTGGACAATGGATTCCAACAAGAATCCCATGATTCCTTTGATGCTGGAACTAATGACGATGATATTTCTGAGGGTGATGGAGGAGCATCTTTCTCAAACAAAAGAAAAGCAAGCTCAAGCAAAAAGTCTCAACCGGAAACAAAAAGGAAATCCAGGCACCGTAAGTTTTCAGGTGACCTTCATATTTATTTTATGGGGGTTTCAGTTGAACTCCTAAAATATCTGTGGTTGAATGGCTTCCTTTGGAAAGTTATTTCTGATGCTTCCCTGAATGTTGTTTACTGAGAGACATTGAGATGATTTTCTAACCAATCACATCGACAAACCCTGTTTATATAAGATTAGTTTTTACTCTTGTGCTATTCCCACTCGTCACATACTGCTATCTCAATTTGCCTTAGGTTGACATCGATTTTCGTTGATTTTAAAGTTTATTCAAAACCAGTTTTCACACAAATTGGTCTATTTTACAAACACTTCCAATTTTTATTTATCTATTTATTTATCTTTTTGGTATGTTATGGGGCCTTTATGGCTATAGTGGAAACTTAAACCACTATATCTAACTGGTTTTATTTTGAACTTTTCCATAGCTTCTCTAGATTCATAAAACATCCTTAGAACCACTGTCTAGCTTTCAAATATTTGTGGATGGGAATGTTTCTTCTTCTCTTATCCAGAAAATATCTATAAAGAGAAGTATGCAAAACTCTTTAACCTGCCTGCACATGACCTATTTTCAGGATCCTGTGAGATGAAGCTGTTAAACTCAACTACACAACTTGTAGAGCCACTAGAAAGCCGAAAATTTGCACGATTTAACTTACACTACACAGAGACAGAAGAGA
Organism: Arachis hypogaea; assembly: GCF_003086295.3. Classification (NCBI taxonomy): domain Eukaryota; kingdom Viridiplantae; phylum Streptophyta; class Magnoliopsida; order Fabales; family Fabaceae; genus Arachis; species Arachis hypogaea. The sequence continues at coordinate 148,601,295 of NC_092054.1, read as the reverse complement.
AGCCTGAGGGCGTGGAAGAGTGGGTGCCCAGATTTGGTGGCCATCAGAGCTTGGAAGAGAGGGAAAATTCATTTTTTGCACGTGATCAGAATATAAACTGTGGTTTTGTTCGAGGTCCTCAGGGTTACCCTAGCACTGGATTTGACTTGGCAGAAGATGATGCAAGTTACATTAGCAGATGCCATATTGCTGTGATTTCGTGCATATTTGGCAATTCTGATCGGTTGAGGGTTCCAGCCTACAAAACGGTAATGGTTCTAAAGAATCTGATATTTCTTTTTGTGGGACTTCAAAAGGATTCGGAGGTTAACATTCACATGATGTGATTTTTATAGTAAACTAATAATCCATATTTTTAGTTCCATTTAATTTTAAAATGGTAGTATGTGAAGTTATTATAGTCTAAGTGGATATTTTGTGTTTAGGGTTGGCTGTCAGCATAAACCTACATGTTTGTCTGGTCCTCTCTAAGTGGTGCATTGTGTAATTTGTCGCCTGCATCCTTAGTATCGTATACCCTGTTTGGGAGATGGACTTCTAAAGATACCAATAACCTGCTTATGTTTGTGTTCACATAATTCTAGTGTAGAAAGCTTAGACACAATGAATTTTGGACAATGAAATAATAAGGAGATCTTGAGAAATTAATTGGAATGTCACCATCAACTGTAGCAACTCACAATATGAACATACATGAGCCCATTGATTTGTGTTCTCAATTTCTTGTGCTTCCTATTTTGAAGATCTTGTGAAGGAAATATCTAATGGCATTGGAAACATAAGACTCTTACAACATAGCTAGTTATCAATTATCACATAGTTATTTCACTCATGCTTCTCTTCTCAGTCCATAAGATGTTTGGCCACGTAGCTAGGGAAAAATAAATATCTCATTACTGTTCTAACGTCCAACTTTGTATTCCTTTAATTTGGTAAATTGCATTGGGAAAGGTGGGGAAAAATGTTTTTGCAAGCCTACTCAAGGGTAAAAGGTTGAGCATTAACAACAGATTTGATCATTACTTACTATTCTCAACATATATCTCTCTAGTGCTGAATATGTGCTGTTGCTACTATTAAAATGTCTTTGAACTGAGTTCTTGTTGTAAACTTGCAAATATTAAAATGTTGTCTTGTTGAGGTCAGTGGTTCCTATGTGTGATCAATCATCAACTGTTGATATGATTGTCACAGAGCATACTTTGTTACATTCACATAGTCATTGTGATTTCAGATCACTCGTTTGTCAAGGAAGAATGTGTGCTTTGTGATGTTTACCGATGAGATTACGGTACGAACCCTTACTGCCGAAGGCCATGTGCCTGATAGGATGGGTTTCATTGGCTTTTGGAAGTTAGTGGTAGTGAAGAACCTGCCTTATGACGATATGCGGAGAGTGGGTAAAATACCTAAGTTATTGCCACATCGGCTTTTCCCTTTTGCTAGGTGAGGCCGAGCCTGATGTCCAATGTGTTGTTCTTTTGATTTCAACAGTACTGGTTTGAATTCTATTTAAATTGTGGTTTTTGCTCTTGGTTTTCTTTCAAATTTTGTTTCAGGTATTCGATTTGGTTGGACAGCAAATTACGTCTTCAGCTTGATCCATATCTGATCTTAGAGTACTTCTTGTGGCGAAAGGGTTATGAATTTGCGATATCCAATCACTATGATCGGCATTGTGTGTGGGAAGAGGTAGCACAAAACAAGAAACTAAACAAGTATAACCATACAGTTATAGATGAACAATTCGCATTTTACAAGGCCGATGGACTGCAAAGATTTAATGCATCAGATCCAAACAAGCTTCTCCCAAGCAGTATGTTGTTGTTTTGAGGGTTTGCTCTCTTCCAGTTCTCCAAAATTGTTGATTAATGTACTTATTTTCTTCTTGCTGGCAGATGTACCTGAAGGTTCCTTTATTATAAGGGCACACACCCCAATGTCAAATTTGTTCTCATGTCTTTGGTTCAACGAAGTCGACCGGTTTACTCCTCGTGATCAGCTAAGTTTTGCATACACTTATCAGAAGCTGAGAAGGATGAATCCAGACAAACCCTTTCATCTTAACATGTTCAAGGTCAGAAAAGAAAAAAAAAAAAAAAAAAAAAGAAAAGAAAGAACAAATAAATAAACACATCTTACCTATGAATGTGGATTTCATGGTTTATGTTCTTTTCCATGACCAGGATTGTGAAAGAAGACACATAGCCAAGTTGTTCCGACATAGGATGGACGAGAAGAGGCGCGTGGCACAAAAAGCAACAGAATAAGACAAGATTATATTAACAGTTTCATTGCTAGTGAGCTTGATATGATGATGTACTTGGCCAAGTGTGTTCTATATCTGTTGAAGTTGTGATTTTTATGGAGGCCATCTACTTCAGAATTTGTGTCACAGTTCAGTGACTTGATGATTCTTCTACCTACCACAGGTGTTTCCAAAAGAAGCAAAAGGTTTCTGAAAAAATATGATCTACAATACAAATGATTCATCATCCATGGAATATAATTTTTGTGGTATTTTTTAGTCATACCTCTTTGTAATCCATCCCAATTCATTTATACCTTGGGAGATGAGCAAAAGCGTTAAATGACCTCATTGACCATCCTTAGTCTGAATTCTAAATTGGGGATTGTTTTGTTGTATGTAGAAAATTTTGATAGGTCATTCATAGTCACTCATGTTAGATATTTGACTTGTGATTCATGCCATTGATTTCATTACTTGAATATTTCATTATAAATTTCATGTATTATTTCCTCTCATCCCTAACCTTCTCAGACTCAATTTATGTGGAGCCCTACCCTATGATTGTCATTGTAGAATCGAAGTTAGATCTTCGATGTTAAAGAAAAGAATGACTTAGAAACTAAAACTTGAAATATTCAACACTAAAACTAATATCATTCATCATTGAACGTACCTTGGGTCTAAATGATGCGTTTTTGGATGGTTGGTCCAAAAGTTTTTGTGAAAAGCCATGCCATTCTAATAAAAAATCATAAATAGTTGACCAAAAAAAATTAAATCAGAAGAACTCGTGGTTGATGACAATTAGGTAGCAATGAAAGTCGATAAATAATAAGAAAACAATTTCGCAGTTACTTCAATGGACTCAGAGATTGACATTTTTCCCCACTGATCTTGAGATTGAATAAATTCATAAAAGAAAGGAGAAAGCATAGCATTTTAAAACTACTCTTAGTAGTACTTAATCAATATGCACATGTATTTTATGTCATGTTATGGGAATTGTGGCCAACCATAAATCAAACCAACATCATATTTACTGAAGTTTACATATACATTTCATGGAAGAGGAAGAATTAGACTACTGCTAAGGGAAGGAAGAAGAAAAGAAGAAGAATGGTATAAAGAAAAGAAAGGAAATCACATGATATTCATTAGAGTACTCTCCTGGTGGATTTTCCATGAGAGTTGTTGAAGAAGAGCTTCTTTAAGACCTTCACGATCAACACCATGCCATGCCTATTCTTACTACTATGAACAAGAGCACCATTCGACTTCTTGGCAAGTGTAAAAGCCGTGGCGCACCTGAATTCAACCAACTCTGTTGAGAAAGAGACAGCAGAAGCAGAACCTATTGTTGTCGAAGTCAACTCCTCATTGAAATCTTCCCACAACAAATCCATTTGATCCTCTTCACTCCTCTCTCCCTTATTTGATGTCACTACCTTTGTTTCAAAGCAGGGTTCTTTATCATAATTTCCTTTGTAGGGGTTAGGAGAGGCTGTTGCTGGTGATAGATTCCATAAAGGAGGTGAATCAATGCCATGATATGAACAATTCTCAGAAATTCTAGGGAAGCTGAAGTCTTCTGTATCCATGAATGGATATAGGATGATTATTATTAGGCCTCTTATGTGAATATTAGAGAGATCAGGAATAATTGGAATGGTGTGTGAGTTCTTTGGGTTAGGTTTTTGGTGAGGACTTGGACCAAGTAGTTGTTGTAATGGAATGGTTTTAGTTCAACTGCTGCAAAAGCAACCTACAGTCTTTGTTCCCCACAATTAATTATGCACTTTCATATGCTTCAACTAACATTTTCAAGCAAGATCTTCAACACTAAATAAGTCAACTCATCTTCTTAGTTTCCTATGAAAAACTATTAGTAGCAGCTCTATACCTTTGGTTGCTAGATTAACAGTTGTATAATAATTGAGCTATGAATAACATAAGGCAGCAAAACATACTATATACATGATCAACCAAATCATGACATCTTGTTTGCATGATTGACCTTGAAATTAGACACAAAAGTTTCCACAGGATATAATTCATAATTATAAAGGAATAATAATAAAAAGGGATGAAATCAGGATCCAGATTGTGCTCACTGAATATCTATTTAGGCAAGTTTACCCTCTATATATTACTAGTATTGGACGAAATCATCATGTAAAATAACTATTTCTTTATATTTTGGTCTCACATGGAATAGACATTTGTTTCAGAACTTCTTACTTAGCCTCCAAGACATTTGTTCATTCACACAATGAAGTTTCAATATCTAGTCTCACTTTATCTGGAAATTCAAAATTAATTTTCAACTTTCAAGTGTACACAACAGATGGCCATTATTTGACAGTAATAAACAGGAAAGAAAAATCTATAATCAGATGGCATTTAACCGAAAATAAAAATTGGTACATTAGACTGAAAAATCTCAATTAAACAAACTACAACTCAACTTCCCTATTCAAAACTCTGCTCCTGTTGCAAAATCCCGAGGATAGTAATTGACTTCTCAATTTCTTCTTGTCAACGATTGATAATATAGCAGGAAAGGAAATTTTCTTGTTACTATGAAAATGCACCATTTGGAAAGAGGAAAATGGGACTAGAAAGTAAGATCCTTAGGGTCCTCAATAATTTGTGACAGGGTTTGCAAGAATTGAGCCAGATCAGCACCATATATCACGCGATGATCTGCTGTCACATTGACCTGAAATTTCGCATTTCCTTCAATTATAAGAAAATAGAAATCTAGAACAGGATTTGTGTTTCTTAGACAAAAAGTAAGTCATACTCCAAGTCCTAGTGTTGTAGACCATGTCTGGATTATCATACCTGCATTTGGTTCTTCATGCCAATGCGACCATCCTTGGTAGCCACAACAGTTGGCTGTGATGATCCAACAGCCATTATGGCTCCCTACACAAATAATCAAGAATATGATCAAATTCATGCAGTGTCTCATTAATTTAATTCGAACAAAATGTCACCAAGAGTACGAATACTCACAGTTCCAGGTGGAAGAATAGCATCAAAGCGATCAACACCAAACATTCCAAGGTTGGACAGAGTGAAGGTACCTAGCACATATGAAGGTCAGATTCTAAGCACATATTTAACCCTAATGAAGGTCAGCATTGACCATACAAGGGGCATACTATATACTGTTCTTAAGACAAATAACATAATGTTTCCATGCAAGACCACAGACTATCAGGCAGAACTGTACAAATCAGCAGTTTAGTCCATATCAGAAAGGACACATGAACAACACCGTAAGGTTGTTGTAAAGAAAATCAAAGAATAGTGAAAAGAAATTTCTATGATATGCAATAGCGAAATGAGAAGTTAAATCCAACATCAGGTGATTGGTGAAATCTTAAAATTGAATTTGATATTTTGAAGCCCAGAAAAAGTGATAGTAGGTGTAATATTCAATTTTAAATTCATCAACCTGGTTTGTATTTAATGAAGAATTAGCACCCAAAGTCTATAAATGTGTATCTTGCACTCAGAGCAAAGTTAGACCTAAGATTTTGAGATTAATTGGACAGAGAAGTCAATCTTTGCTGAAGTTCAACAGCCTTGATTGATCTAGCATACTAACTTATTTGGATAAGCTTTGGTTCAATATCTATTTTCTAGGGTTGTACATTTAAAATCCAAAATGTGTTTAACCGGTTAAAAATCCCTAAATAGTATTTTCAGTTGCAAGCTGTTTTCAATCTTCTCCAACTTGGATTGAAGAAAATCCCAAATAATTATAAATATTTGAGTCTTGTACCTGTGCTGTACTCATGAGGTTGGAGCTGCTTGGCCCGGGCCTTATCAACCAACTCCTTCCACTTTCTTGACAATGTATAGACGTCAACCTACAACATACATCAAATACAACCCTTGACAATCAAAGCTCCATCATATATTAAAAGGGAAAACTTCAAGAAGCTCAAAATTAGCGTATCAAAAACCTTATCAGCATCCTGAAGCACTGGAGTAATCAGTCCGCCTTCAGTAGCAACAGCAACTGCGATGTTGATGCTGCTATTATACGTAAAGCTATTACCATCTCTACAACTAGAGTTAACAACAGGGTGTTTAACCAGAGCAAGTGCTGTAGCCTTGGCAAGCAATGCTGTCATAGTAACTCCCTTTGACTTGATCTGAATTTTATAAAATTGAATCAGCACTGATATTCAGATGTTAACAGTATACAATGCAATGTGTTCCATACCATAAGTCTAGACAATCAGACTAACAGTTAAATTGACACAGTGGCATTATATTATGTATTTGACCAGAATAAAATTCCAAAAGAATCTATGTGATATTCATGTAGCATCAAGCATTACCACAATATGGACTTCAGTAAAATAGATACATAAATCATGTATCTACTCAAACAGATTAATAATGCATTAGCAAACTAAGCCAACAAAGAAAAGATATACATATTTTAATTATAACAGAGCAACTTTTTGTCTAATATCATCATTGCAAGCATTTCCACAAATATTAACAATATATGCTAAGTGCTGCAATATTTAGATTTAGACATACCACCAAGTAATTGAATGCCTAATCTTTTCCCCCCTCTTTTGCAGTATCTAAAGGTAAGCCAAGCTTCCAATAAATTTCAGAGAAAGACTAAAAATGATGGAAAACAGTGCATTAAACATGTCATATTCATGTCAACATTGCAGAGCACATAGCAACTCAAAACAAACAATGCAAACCAAAAAAAAAAGTATACTAAAGAAAACCATGTTCGTCAAATGCAATTTCTGGAAAGGATATCGAATTTCACCTTCTTGTAGAGAGCATCGAGTGCATCAGTGGTGATAGTATACCCAACTCTAAAAGTAGGAACACCCAAACTCTCCACCATGTTCCTACTCACAGCACTCTGCATTGTCGTAAAAGGCACCACACTCCCCAATTCAACCCCACCACCACTCTTCGCAGCCACCGGTGCAGCAGGAGCCGCAGCAGCCGCAGCAGCAGCAGCACCAGAAGCTGCAAAAGCCTCAACATCCTTAGCTACAATCCTGCCCAAAGGTCCAGTCCCCACAATCCTCCCAAGCTCCACCTTCAGCTCCTTTGCCAGCTTCTTCGCATACGGAGACGCCACCACTCTCTTCCCTCCCTCCGACGCCGGATGCGTGGATGCCACCGCCGGAGCAGCAGCAGCAGCAGCCTTAACGGGAGCCTTATCAGATTGAGCCTCCACTGCTGGCGCAGGTGCAGGTGCAGGAGAAGACGAAGCAGAAGAAGAAGCCGATGAAGGTGACTGTGCTTTGGACTTTGCTTGTTCGATCTCGTCCTCGTTTTCGGCGAGGAGGGCGATTGGAGCTCCGACGGCGGCAACACCGCCCTCGTCAACCATGATGGCGGCGAGGTAACCATCGTAGAAGGTCTCTACGTCCATGTCAGCCTTGTCGGACTCCACGACGACGACGCTCTCACCCTTGGAGAGCTTGTCGCCCTCGGATTTCACCCAGGACACGATCTTTCCCTCCGTCATGGTTGAGCTCAGTGCCGGCATGAAGATCTCCCGGATCTTGGCGCGGACCACGCAGGGAGACGCTGGAGGCCTACGAGTGCCCGAGGAGGCCGGGCTGCGGCGGAGGGCGGCGGAGGAGGAAGAAGAAGGAAGGAAAGGAGTGTGGAGAAGGTGAGCCATTTGGAAAATCGAACAATGCAGAGAGAGAGAGAGAGAGAGAGAGAGAGAGAGCGATGTGAATGAATGTTGTTATTATCGTTAAAAAAGCGTTGTGGTGGTTCAGTTATTCCTCGAAGTCATCGAAAGAAGACGGAGGTTTCAACCACCTTACCGGTGAAGGTTATGTGCCCTGTTTTTGGTACTACACTAAACAGTAAACACAAGTAGCAGCTATTGCTTCCTTTGTTGGGCTTTTAACACTGGACTTGGACCTTTTAAATATTTACATAGGCCCAATGATTGGCCCATTAAATAATCATGACGTGGCAGAATGGTATAGCCTTGTTGGATAACCCCTGCGAACTTCGAAGCTCCAAGGAGAAGAAGAAGATGGTTGGTTCAAGTTTCGGTCACTTCCTTCTTCTCTCTTACACTCCTCCTTCGTCTCTTTCCACTCTCTTTCCCACTAAAACCTTAACCCTCAGCTCAAGCCCCTTCCGCTGCAAATGCTTCTTCAAGTAACTAACTCCCTTTCTCTTATCTCTTTCTGATTTTACCGTTAATTTTGCATAGGACAATGTCTTGTAATTTGTACTGCCACTAGTTTCAATTTCTTCTGTAGCTTGTTAAAATTAGATGCTTTCTGTGTGCCTATTCATTATCTTGATATTCAGTTCGTTAACCTCTTTACTGTTAGTATTAGATTTGAATATTTGATGCCATTGTTTGTTTAGCTCTTCTGCATAGATGATTATTAACCTGAGGAATTATTTGCAGAAACATGAAAGCCTCGGGGATTCGGCAGGTAGGATTGACTACTCTGCACGGACACAGGGTTGATGCGATGAAGAGCAGCATTGTCCTTAAGGTTGTTTTCGTTTACATGTTGTAATGCATGAAACTGCTAAGCATTTTCGTGTTTTCTGAAAAAATCAGCTAGAATTTGTCTAATTTGAGTTTAATCTTGTAGTTTTCTCATTGTTGTTCATTCTTTATGTTCACAACTTTAAGTTCTGGATACTAATTTTTTGCTTCCATTGTGGATGAAGACAGATGTTTCAAAGAGAAATGACAATCGAATCCCATAATACCCTTGTCACAAAGCAATCTGAGAGTAATTCCTAGTTCCCTTTTCTCTCCTTTTAATATTCTTATTTATGATTGTTTTTGCATATCAGGAATTAGTTTGTGCCGTTTCTAGTTTATACAAAAACAGGAATTATTCTTTGAGTTGTTTATTTATTTTGAAGTTATGCATTGTTGGGTTTGTGTTAGTTACTTGGGTATTATGAGGTGCCCAAAGTCTCACATCGAATAGTATAGAATGTTTGATCTTGTATTTAAGGAGAGTTCTTCCTCCTTTATAGCTAGCTTTAAGGTGTGGTTACCCACTTTTTTTAGATACTTAACAGTTCGATATTCTAATAGATATCATCTGAGCATTGAAATGGGTCAACCCATGATTCATCATTGGTCTTAACATGGATGTGTGAGTTAACCCAATAGCAGTTATTTGGATTGATGAATTAAATAGGTCAATCTATCTGGAAAAACAAATAGCGACTAGCTGATTAATATTTAACTGATGTGCTTAGCTTAGTTAACAGTCACTGGAAAATTGCCAGTTATGAGATCCAACTCATCTGGAGCCACCTAATTCTGTAAATCATGGGTGGGCTTGTGTTTAAGTTGGGTAAAAAGGGAAAAACAATTTCCATGTATTAAATAATTTGTTATTGTTCATAACAAACCTAATACCATAGCTCTAGGTGACTCGAGGAATTTCAATTTGGCCATTAAATCTAATTGTATTCATTCTTCTGAATGTTCAAATTTATAATTAGAATTAGGTGACACCAATGAAAAATGATCTTTTTTGAGAGTTTTATGTATTGTGGCAAATTTCGTTTCAACATTTGTGCAAATGCCAGCTAATTCAAAATTTTCAATGTTGTTGTTGAATTGCACAGTCACTTGAGACATTACCCTGCTTAATCTTTTCTTGGTTGATTTTCAGTGAATGACTTAACAACAGAGGATCTTGAAGATGGGGGATTGTTATCTAAATTGGTTTATACATTCTTGTTTGGGCAGACTTTATCAGTGGTTTCTCCTGGTCTTTCATATGCAAGTGACTCAATGAAGATGAATCAGATATATGAAGTTGGAGAGTTATTTGATTTAAGCATCCAACTATTATACTTGGTATCATTATTGGGTTTGCTAGGGGTTGGGACTTACTTTGTGATTCGCCAAGTTCTTGTTCGCAGAGAACTTGACCTTTCTGCCAAAGAGTTGCAGGTTTGAACCTGTGCTTATTTCTTCTGGAAGTACTTAATATTGGTTTTCTCTTGAACTAAACATATAGTATTAACCTCCTTGAAATATAGTATTAACCCTGGTTTTTACACGTTCAACTGGTTTTCTGATTTTGTCTTTTGCGCCATAATCAAAGGTTATGCACAAGTTACTTGGAACTATTTGTTGTGATAATTGTTTCCTTTATCATTTTCTCCCATTGCCCCAGGAGCAAGTACGAAGTGGTGATGCCAGTGCAACTGAGCTTTTTGAACTTGGTGCAGTGATGCTGCGGAGGAAGTTTTATCCAGCTGCCACCAAGTTTCTGCTTCAAGCAATTGAGAAATGGGATGGGGATAAGCAAGATCTTGCGCAGGTTGGATGAATTTTATATATACTTGTTTGATTGCTAACAAGGTTAAAACATAATCGGCAAATTTTAAATTTAATTCGAAAATAGCAGAATGATGGTATTCTATATATTGTTCTGGTATAAACAACAATTATATGACTTGTTTGGCAACTCATCCACAAATGTAGGTGTACAATGCTCTTGGTGTCAGCTACGTCCGTGATGGGAAGGTTGACAAAGGAATTGCTCAGTTTGAGATGGCTGTAAAGCTTCAACCAGGCTATGTCACAGCATGGAACAATCTTGGGGATGCCTTTGAGAATAAAAAAGAATATAAGGCTGCTCTTAAGGCATTTGAAGAAGTCCTGCTATTTGATCCTAACAACAAGATTGCTCGGCCCAGAAGAGACGCTTTGAAGGACCGTGTTGAAATGTACAAAGGGGTTCCTGTCAAGTCCAAAGAGAAATAAAGAATGCTATTGTTGATACTCAACACTACATATATGGAAGACTTTTTAACACAGCTTTCAGTAACTTACTTGAGGTTTGATGAGGGAGCTTATCACACCTTGAAATATAAATAAATTGTTTATTATATGTTTTATTAATTTGGTGTGTTGGGAGAAATTTTTGGTTATTTCCCTCAGAACAGATGGTTGCTGTGTTGTGCCTTTCTCTATTTGTGTGTGGATTAGAGAGAGCCAGATAGATGGTGATGTAACTATTGTTCAATGTTTAAAGATAGAGTTGATTTTTCTTTCCTTCTTAGAATTCATCTGCTTTCATGTTCTGGAAATAAAAGCTTCAATTTATTAGTCAAATTTTTGGTAATAAGATTATGCGAGTGACAAGGATAAAAAATCCACTATTAAATTGGTTTGCCACTTAACAGGAGTTAATTCTGATACTCAGAATGACCTCGAAATTTGACCATCGATTCAATTTGATCCTTCAATTTTTAATTGACTCAATTTATACCCTGAAATTTTAAGACGTGGTTCAGATTGGCCTTTCCGTCCAACTCCGTTATCAGAGTGATGACGTGGCACCAAAATTTTATCACATGCCTCTCTTTTTTCCTCTTAGCATAGTCATCACCACCTCCCCTCTAAGAACACCCTCCCTCCCCCCAACAAACAACAACATTCACAATCTACCAACACCCACACATTTCCACCGCTACTTATGAAGGGTTTTTCTATTATTTGATCCTTCCCTTTCTCACCGTCACCATTACTATCTTTCCTCTCTAACAAACAACATTAACAATTACTAATATTAACAAATTGAAGAGAAATAAAAAAAAAAAAAGAAACACATCACCACACTTTAAATTCCTCTTAATAGGAACACGAAGATGGTTGCAATGAGTAAGAGTGCTTCGAATTTGGGACAATGGGTGGTGTGACCTTGTGATTGATGGTAACATTGGGAATGTATTGCTCAACCTGTATGCTAAGTGTGGTTACATGAAAATGGGGTTCAAGATTTTCAACATTATTGTGCATAAGGATGTTATTTCTTGGGGTGCTGTTATTTGCGGCATAGCGATGAATGGTCACGGTAAGCAAGCATTGCAGTTTTTTTTCGCAAATGGTGGTTCATGGTGTTGCCCCTAACAATGTCACATACATTGGTTTGTTATCTGCTTGCAGTCATGAAGGAATGGTGAGTGTAGGCGTTATGCTCTTCGAAGCTATAGCGGTGGAAATGTGTGGGTGTTGGTGGACTGTGAATGTTGTTGTTTGTTGGGGGAGAGAGAGTGTTGGTAGAGGAGAGGTGGTGATGGCTATGGTAAGAGGAAAAAGGAGAGGCATATGGTGAGGTTTGGGTGCCACGTCATCATTCCGGTGACGGAGTTGAACGAAATGGTCAATCGTCTTAAAATTTCAGGGTATAAATTGGGTCAATTGAAAATTAAAGGATCAAATTGAGTTGGTAGTCAAATTTCGAGGATCATTTGGGTATTAACTCCACTTAACACCACTTAACAGGTTTCTGTTTTCAGTTTACTGCCACATCTTTAAGCTTGGAGCTACTTTCAATGCGTTCATGGCACCATTCCCCTTTCTTGCAAGGGAGTGGTCCCCGTCAGTGATTCTGAACCTTCAACAGTCCAAACATGGTCTTCACATGGCAGAATCTTAATATAAATGGTAGATGCTTTGGTTGTTTAAGTATCATGTTCTGAATTTAATGGGTGACATATATGCAACAAGTTTTATGTTTTTTGGTCAATTCCTTATGCATCTAAAGGTAAATTCTGACGGTATTAAGAATTAGTCACGGTTGAGTTGTCTCTATATGTGATTTCAAGGTTACGATTGCAAATCATAAAAACAATTATTAGGTTAAGTTGCATACATTATACTTTTTAGATGCGATCCTTTTCTAGACCTTGAGTTTAATCATGAAACCAATCATTGATGTAATTATTAGGTTAGGTTGCATACATTATACTTTTTGGATGCGACCCTTCTCTGGACCTTGAGTTGAGCAGAATGTATTATTTCACCATTTTAAAAATTTGAATAATTCTGATGGGACTCATAAACTACTACTAAACCATTTTGTCAAGCAGCCATCGGAATTCAGCAGCCAGCCATTATTAATGGAGTGCTTAAAGGGCCAATAATTTTGGCCAAAATCCCTTCATTATGTTTGTTGGGACGTAGAGGATAGCGGATTTGGGTTGAGGCTTGAGACTAACTTGCCTACTCCTCTCTCTTTACTACTCCCACCTCACACCCAACCAAAAAAGTTTAAAAAAGGAAGAAGAAAAATATGATGTAGCCAATGTAGAGTTAATGTTTTTAAGAAAGTTTTTATCGCCATTGCATACTTTTGAAATATGCATGAACACGACAAAAAGTTAAATAAAATTATGTTACCTAAACCAACTTGGGTTGATCGAATTGTCAGCTCACTCGTCCGCTTAAGTAAGTGTCGAGAGTTCGAACTTCGCTTTGTGCATGTAGCAACTCATTGGCCAGCGGCAAACCATTAAATGGAGCTCAAATTCGCGACGGATTAATCCTTAACCTGTCGGATTGGGGGATACCGTTTGGATAAACCAAAAAAAAAAAATTATGTTACCTAAACACAAAATAAGTCACTCGAATATATATTGGAATAAGTAGTATATATTAAAACAATAAAGCTCTACATCCAAACAAAATACTTAATCAAGTCTAACCAAGTTATTATAACAACTTTTCAAATTACGCGTCTCCTTTTCCTTCTCCGTTTCCTTCTCCCTCTTCTTCTTCTTCCAAATTCGCGTACGTAGGCTTCTAATTCTTCTTCCCTAATGTTGCGTCTTCTTTTTCTTTTCCTTTTTCGTTATCGTTATCACCAATAACACCAACATTTTGCAAACATCTTTATTAGTTTTGATTTTCTCTGTTTCGATTTATTTCTTAATTTATTTCAGTTCATTTGTATACTAATTGAGGTTCACTTGATACTGTTGATAAGTATTGACCAAATTTTTTATTCTTTGTAATTTCGGTTCATTTCTTAATTTAATTGAGATTCATTTGGATCCAGAAATGAATTCGATAAATAAACTCAATCATCAACAAAAACACATCGAATTCATTTATCAAATTCATTTCTGGATCTAAATAAACCTCAATTAAAAAGAGAAAAAGAAAAAAACACAGCAACAACAGCAGCAATAAAAGAATGACGATTGAAAGAAAACACACGAATAAGAAGAAGGAATGCTAAGAATAAGAATAAGAAAGAATGCAAAGACAAAGAAGAAGGAAAGCGAAAAAGAAGAAAGAACACAAGGAAAAATGATATGTTTTACATTATTAAAACTTGCATGTGTACACGCTGGTATGATAAAGTGATTTTTGTTGAATTTAGGCCAACTTAATTTAATTTAGTTAAAAACACTTCAATGTGTAGCTGGACTGATATTAAAAATGTATTAAATAATATATATATAACTGTATATAAACTTAATGATTTTTTTTGTGCGCACTTGAGAATTTTGAAAAAAAAATCACAATCTTCTACTTTATTGATAAGGAGAATTAGAGGGGATTCGTAGTGCGATTTGGATCGATTTTGAATCAAAAACTCATTTAATCTGAATATTAATTTTGATCCGTCACCTTATAAGTCGGTCTTTATTGTGCATTATGAGTTATAATCCGGCGTTAATTATCATTTATTCTTTGCTTGTAACCGACACCTTCATTATCGACTTAATGACCATCATTTCAATCTTAATGACCAAACGGTTATAACATGAATATCATTCATCAATTCTATGCCTATGAAAGGAACCTTCTATATCTAATCTCAGGGGGTAACATGATAAGTTCTATAAGTTCCATATCATGTCTTACATTATATATTCATAGAATTATTCTTATATCTCTAAAACACTTACTAACTTGAGCGTCGGAGTGTCTTTTGCAGGTATCCATCCCCTTGTTCTCTCCTTACCGACGTATAACTCATCTCGACGAGAAGCTTGAAGACATTCATCGACGGACGAGCTATACACCGGCCAAACTCAGCAAGAACAATTGGCGCCGTCTGTGGGAACGAGTAAAATAATTCCTACTCCCCTTAGGTTCATAAAACTTGATTTACATTCAAATTTTTGAACCAATCTCAACAATCTTGTTTAAGATTTTATTTAATACCTCTTATCAAATTTTAATCTATCGTAACTTTTTATAAGGTTTGTATTTTATACCTTCAAATTGCTTCACTTTTATGTATCATAATATTTCACATCTTATAATCGATCAATTAACCAATCCGAGAATAAACTCGGCTTTCAATCAATTCGAGAACAAACTCGGTTTTCAATCAAACCAAGCACAAACTCACTTATCAATTTTGCTTTCTTTTTCAAAGTTCTCTACTTACACAAGTAAAATTATATATTTTATTCAACATATTTTTGCATTTATTTTTTATGTAACTAATATTTATTGATTTATTAGTTATGTTCAAACCTCAATATATGTCCTATACAATAATGATATATAACAACCATGTCAATTGCGTTTTTATTTCATTATGTACTATATTCTTATTGCTTAGTGATTTCATTTATACAATTAAATGATAGTAATGATGAGTTCAAATTTTAAAATTGGATTCCATCCAAAATTAATTGTATATCAATTATATATAACTGTCATACTATTTACTTTATGCTATTAAATTTTATGTTACTAGCTATATGATTAGTGCAAAAAGTTAAGTAAAAAATAATACTTGAACAATTGGCGCCGTCTATGGGGAGAGTAAAATAATTTCTACTCCCCTCAAGTTCATAATACTTGAATTACATTCAAATTTTTGAACCAATTTCAACAATCTTGTTTAAGATTTTATTTAATACTTCTTATCAAATTTTAATCTATCGTAATTTTTTATAAAGTATGTACTTTATACATTCAAATTGCTTCATTTTTACGTATTATAATATTTCACATCTCATAATTGATCAATGAACCAATCCGAGAACAAACTCGGCTTTCAATCAATCCGAGAACAAATTCGACTTTCAATCAATCCGAGCATAAGTTGGCATGTCAATTTTGATAATTTTTCCAAAGTTCTCTATTTACACAAGTAAAATTATATATTTTATTCAACATACTTTTGCATTTATATTTTGTGTAACTAATATTTACTAATTTATTAGTTATATTCAAACATCAATATATATTCTATACTTTATGCTATTAAATTTTATGTTACTATTTGTTTAATACAAAAAGTTAAGCAAAAAATAGTTACAAACATGCAAATTTACTATTATTGCACGAGAAATATCCTTCGTCATACTGTAACTGCTAGAAATATTATACTAAATGTATAATTCAATAATTGTTATCTTATTACTTTATTATCAAATTAAAGCATGTCCTACAAAACAAAATTCAGATATTCACATTTGGCATGTATGATATTCATATATGTCGTATTCTTCTCTACAATTATCAACTTTCAAGGTATATTTTTCTACTTTGAACTCTTTTACTTTTACAATATATATTATTCAATATATGTTGCGACTTTAGACATATTCATTTTCTCAATTTATCTTATTCATGTCATATAACGTTCGCTATAAATTGTAAATATTCAATAACTAATTGCTTTGAGCGAAAAATTCATCAATAAGCTGTTGTGGGCCGGAAAAATTCCCAAGACAATTAACCATTATATCCTCGGATCATACAATCGATTCCGTCAATGGATATTACATACAATCAAATGCTAAAATTGTTTTTAAACGGAAAAGTATCCCCCACACAACTACCTTGATTGAATGACTCTTATCACTCAATTATTTTTTGAATAAGTATCGACATAATAACCCAACTAAGCTTGGGGCTTACCATATCATTATTCACTTATCTTTCAACCGAGTTATAAATCATTTTATTTTCTAAGCTTAGCCTGGATCATATGATCGGCAGACAAAGCTTGGGGGCTATGATCCGTCACCGTATAACACGGTCTTTATTGTGCATTATAAGTTACTCGGCCTTAATTATCATTCATTCTGTAACCGACACCTTTATTATCGACTTAATGACCATTATTCTGACTTAATGATCAACGGTCATACCATCAACTCTATTCATCAACTCTATGCCTGTAAAAGGCACCAATTTCTATATACACCGGACATTCTATACACATTCTAGATAGATTCTAGAGACATTCTAGATATATTCTATATACATTCTATATTCATAGAATTATTCTTATACCTCTTAAACACTTACTGACTTGAGCGTCGGAGTGTCTTTTGCAGGTACCCACCCCCTTATTCTCTCCTTGCCGACGTATAACTCATCCCGACGAAAAGCTTGAAGACATTTATTGACGGACGAGCTATACACTGGCCAAACTCAACAAGAACAAATTTTATTTGTAGTTTGGATTGGATATTTTTTTTAGACAATCCAATTCAATTTTAATCAATTTGGATTAGATTGGATTTGCGATTTTATAAATTAAAAAAATAAATATACATAACAAGTTTCAACATCAAAATCTTAAATAATCAATAATGACATAACAAGTTTTAATAATATATTAAAAAATCAATAATAACATAATAATAAAAATAAATTATAAGTTAGCTAAAATAAAATAAAATTAATAAATTCATTTTTTAATTCATAAAATATTTACTAAATAATAATACATGAATAAGATAAAAATGTAATAACAAATTAAACATATTATAAACAAAATTTTAAACATAATAATAAAAAATAATATTATTGTTCTTGCTGAGTTTGACCGGTGTATAGCTCGTCCGTCGATGAATGTCTTCAAATTTCTCACTCGTCAGGATGAGTTATACGTCGGCAAGGAGAGAACAAGGGTGGATACCTGCAAAAGACACTCCGACGCTCAAGTCAATAAGTGTTTTAGAGGTATAAGAATAATTCTATGAATATATAATGTAAGACATGATATAGAACTTATAGAACTTATCATGTTACCCCCTGAGATTAGATATAGAAGGTTTCTTTTATAGGCATATAATTGATGATTGATATTCATGTTATGACCGTTTGGTCATTAAGATTGAAATGATGGTCATTAAGTCGGTAATGAAGGTGTCGGTTACAAGTAAAGAATAAATGATAATTAACGCCGAGTTATAACTCATAATGCACAATAAAAACCGAGTTATAAGGTGACGGATCACAGTCCCCAAGCTTTGTCTGCCGATCGTATGATCCAGGCTAAGCTTAGAAAATAAAATGAGTTATAACTTTGTTAAAAGATAAGTGAATAATGATATGGTGAGCCCCCAAGCTTAGTCGGGTTATTATGTCGACACTTATTCAAGAAATAATTGAGTGATAAGAATCATTCAATCAAGATAGTTGAGTGGGGGATACTTTTCCGCTTAAGAACAATTTTAGCATTTGATTGTATGTGAACTGAAAAGTTCAGAGATAGATATCCATTGACGAAATCGATTGTATGATCTGAGGATATAATGATTAATTGTCTTGGGAATTTTTTCGGCCCACAACAACTTATTGATAAATTTCTCGCTCAAAGCAATTAGTTATTGAATATTTACAATTTATAGTGAAGGTCATACGACATGAATAAGATAAATTGAGAAAATGAATATGTCTAAAATCGCAACATATATTGAATAATATATATTGTAAAAGTAAAAGAGTTCAAAGTAGAAAAATATACCTTGAAAGTTGATAATTGTAGAGAAGAAGACGACATATATGAATGTCATACATGCCAAATGTGAATATATGAATTTTGTTTTGTAGGACATACTTTAATTTGATAATAAAGCAATAAGATAACAGTTATTGAATTATACATTTAGTATAATGTTTCTAGCAGTTACAGTATGACGAGGGATATTTTTCGTGCAATAATAGTAAATTACTTGTTTAATTTTCTACATTAAACAAATAGTAACATAAAATTTAATAGCATAAACTGAATAGTGTAACAGTTATATATAATTGATATATAATTAATTTTTGATAGAATCCAATTTTAAGATTTTAACTCATCATTACTGTCATTTAATTGTTTAAATGAAATCATTAAGTAATAAGAATATAATATACAATGAAATAAAAATACAATTGATATAGTTGTTATATGTCATTATTGTATAGAACATATATTGAGGTTTGAATATAACTAATAAATCAATAAATATTAGTTACACAATATAAATGCAAAAGTATGTTGAATAAAATATATAATTTTACTTGTGTAAATAGAAAACTTTGAAAAAGTAAGCGAAATTGATAAGTGAGTTTGTGCTCGAATTGATTGAAAACCGAGTTTGTTCTCGGATTGATTGAAAGCCGAGTTTATTCTCGGATTGGTTCATTGATCGATTATGATATGTAAAAGATTATGATACGTAAAAGTAAAGCAATTCAAATGTATAAAGTACATACTTTATAAAGAGTTACGATAGATTAAAATTTGATAAGAGGTATTAAATAAAATCTTAAAGAAGATTGTTGAGATTGGTTCAAAAATTTGAATGTAAATCAAATTTTATGAACCTAAGGGGAGTAGGAATTATTTTACTCGTCCCCACAGACAGCGCCAATTGTTCTTGCTGAGTTTGGCCAGTGTATAGCTCGTCCGTCGATGAATATCTTCAAGCTTCTTGTCGGGATGAGTTATACGTCGGCAAGAAGAGAACAAGGAGGTGGGTACATGCAAAAGACACTCTGACGCTCAAGTCAGTAAGTGTTTAAGAGGTATAAGAATAATTCTATGAATATAGAATGTAAAACATGAAATAGAAGTTATCATGTATTGTATATTATAATAATTCTATGAATATAGAATGTATATAGAATATATCTAAAATGTCTCTAGAATCTATTTAGAATGTGTATAGAATATCTGGTGTATATAGAAATTGGTGTCTTTTACAGGCATAGAGTTAATGAATAGAGTTGATGGTATGATCGTTGATCATTAAGTCAGAATAATGGTCATTAAGTCGATAATGAAGGTGTCGGTTACAGAATGAATGATAATTAAGGTCGAGTAACTTATAATGTACAATAAAGACCATGTTATACAGTGATGGATCAATTATATTATATTATGTAGTTTGAATTAAATTAAATTAAATTCAATTTAAAAATAAATTTAAAATTTAATCCAATCTATGCAATTTGCTAAAAATATAATCCAAACAAATATAAATTAATAAAATTTTAATTAATTTTTATTTAAATTGAATTGAACTAATAGTTTAATTTAAATTAATTTAGATTTGAACACCAAAAAGTACATTGAAAAATCAAAAGAAGGCAGCTCGAGTAGCCATCACAATAGCTCCCACCACATTCTATTTCCGCTCTTCTATTTCCGCTCTTCTATTTCTTTTATTAAATAAATACATAATATTAAATGGTCATTTTCAAGGATAAAGTGATTCTTTTATCACCTCTTTCCATTTCGTCATTGCTTATATCATTGTTTGAGAAATCATTGCAGTCTATGTTTGTTGAGCATGTTCTGGATTTGGGCCCCTATTTTGTCCTAGCTACCCAATTAGTTATTACACTTTCATAAAAAAAAAATTAATAATAAATAAAAGAAGATAAGAAATGGTTGATACATAAGGCAAATTGGCAAAATGTGACATACTACTGTCATAATAGTGTAAAGCTATAAAGCACGGACACTTTATTGAGTTGCGTGTTCGCGTGTCAGATACATTTTGGACACAATATTCACTGACACTCGTCAGATATGCGTGTCTGTTATGTCCAACCGTGTCTTAATAAAAAACAAAAAAATTCTTCTCCGAATACGGTTGGACACACCTAAATACCATCACGTATCAGCGTGTCTAGTCTTATTTTTAACATATATTCTTGAAATAAATTTAGATATAGTATATATTATTATTTATTAAAATAAAAAATATTTTAAATACTTGATATAATTAAAATAAGACACTAAAAATAATTAAAAAATTAATTTATATTTTAATATCAATAAAATATCAAAATATCATTACGATTTATCTAAAAAATACTTTATATTTTATATGTATACGTGTCCCCATATCTTATAAGATTTTAAAATTCGTGTGTCGGCGTGTCCCATATCATATCGTATTTCGTGTCCGTGTCAGTATCCGTGCATCATAAATGTAAAACTATGAGAAAATCAAGATTCCAAGAACCAGATCGATAAAAAATCTATAAGCAGTGAATTCTGAATTGGTCAAAAAGTAAACAAAATTAATCAAATAATCAATTAATTAGTTGAAACGATTATTTTTTTTTAAATTATATAATTTTATATATAAATATATTATCTTATTATATTCGATTCAATTTCAGTTAAATTTTTAAATATCTAATTCTATCCATTCGATCACTAGTTTAATTTTTTAAAACCTTAAAAAAAAAAAACACAAATTGTTTACCACATTTTTTTCATACACCGCTTTATTATAAATATCAAGGGATGACAATATGACATGGTTCTGCCAAAAATACCAATAATAAAAATATAATAATATGTTAATTTCAATTATTTGCATTAATTTTATTTTGTATGTCTTTTCCTCTCATAACTGGACACTAATAATAATCCAGACAAAATAATAATAATATAGCAATTCATGTTCTATCATTTTCATGAATTCCCTCACTCACTTATGAATGTGATGTGCTAAACTTTTTCAACAGATTCCACATAAATTGTAAATGTATGGTTTAAAAGTTTTCAGTCATCACTATATATATTCATTGGTGAAAAATATTTAAATTTTTAAATTAATCATTCTTGTTTCTATATCCACACATTTAAACCTATAATTTTTGCTCTTCATTCTCCTATTTCTATCTCAACAAAATTAAAGAGAGAAAAAAAAAAAAGAAAATGTTTGGATTGACTTGTGCAAGTGAAGACTCATCACACATGAAATGGTTTCTTATTATTTCATATAAAATTGGAGATCAAGTCTTCATCATACTTGAATAAGTCTTTCCAGAAAATGACAGCTTCCCATTGGGTGAAATAACAATGGATTCAAAGAATAAGTTCAAAATATTAATTTTAGCTACAGAAATTTTCAAATGTTTCAACTTTGGTCATTATGTGTATATATATAGCCAAGATTTTTATTTGATAATCCATATTATTTTAGGAAAATTCCAAAACTAAATGAAATTATTAGTATGATCAACTAATTTCAAAGAGAATTGAGTATGAAAATAAACTTGTTATTGGATAAGGGAATTGAATGAGAGGAGATTTCACACCAAACTAGCTACAAGAATTTGAAGAATTTCATAAAATATCTACAACTGCTACTCTACATGCATAATTCAATGTCTAATTCTTTCACAAGAAAAACATATATAAAAAGTCATCTTAGCCTTTTCATCATGAAATATCACACCAAAATTAAAAGAGATCAGAGGGTTTGAAATGTTAAAAAAGTTATTAAAACACATATTTTTCTCATGTTGGGGATGCATAGTATAAAGGAAGTTATGAATTATGATTTATGAACCTCTTTTTCTGGAATTCAACTTTGTCAGTTGGGAGAATACCAACTAGGAATCAACGTAAGAAAGAGAAACTTCTGTGTAGGTATACATATAAATAAATATAAATATAAATAAAGGAAAAGATAGGATAAGTACCGGTATTTAATTTGTATTTATCTGAAATCCCAAATTTAAATAATAGTGGCTATATATTCATCTTCTTTAAGAAAAAGATAGGATAGGTATCAGTATTTAATATTGGATTTTAAAAATTTTTTTGACAGAATCAAGTGAAGTTTTGCGAATATTATTTTATAGAAGATGAGTGTTGGTTATAGATAAAAAAAGTGGATCAA
Organism: Arachis hypogaea; assembly: GCF_003086295.3. Classification (NCBI taxonomy): domain Eukaryota; kingdom Viridiplantae; phylum Streptophyta; class Magnoliopsida; order Fabales; family Fabaceae; genus Arachis; species Arachis hypogaea. The sequence continues at coordinate 148,578,332 of NC_092054.1, read as the reverse complement.
GAAATATGTATGTACTTCTTATACATGTTATCTTGATAAATGGGTCGTTTTTCAAACTTTTTAAAATGGCAAGGGATCTAAGATAAGGTGATTTTTTTTTTTTTTAATTTGTGTTGAATATTATATGTAACACCTACCATACAGAATCTTATGCTTAAGTCATAATTTAGAGATGGCAAGGTATTACGACCTCTAAAACTAAAAATTTAGTACGTATAGTAGTATGAATAATTGATTATAACTAGGAGCCTTTGAGAAAAAGGGGTAAACAAAAACCGTAACTCGAAAGCGCAACACTCCGATCGATAAACGTGACGAACCGGGATAAGCTATCGCGAGATCATGTATACAAAAGAGTGTCAAAAACAGGAATATCAAGACTCAAAATCCGGCCGCGAAGATAACCGGCCTGAGCATAGCAATATATACATATAATAAAATAAGGAAAACCCCAAGGAAAACCCAAAGGGATACAAATACAGAAACCTATTCTCCAAAACCTCCTATAAGAGGAGTCATCACAGTTGTATTATTTAATGGAGATAAAAGTATCTAAACAAGATATATAAACCAAAACAGAGTCCCAAGAACAAAGGATCTTCGCTAATCCAGAAGTCCCCAGCATGCCTCAGCGAGAAGCCTCGCGTCCTGCATCTGAAAACCACAAAATCCGCATGGGTGAGAACCAAAGGTCCCCAGCACGGTAACAGCTTCCACATATATAATACATAATAATAGAGGAAAGCCGAAGGCAATCCTAGAACTTCCTCCAGATAATATCAAAGCTTATAAACAAACTAAACCGTAAGTGGCAACTGACTAAAGATTCTTCAGTCTAACTAATACTTCCCTTTCCAATTCCTTCAGACCTCCCAACCACCAGCAGGAGTATAATATAGCAAACACAGTTATATCAGACAACAAATTTACAAATAGGAACAGATAAGGCATTTAGACAATTAGCAAGTAATATGCAGTCAAATAGGCAATCTCAAACAATTCATGTAGTATGCTTATGATGCATGCCTGTCCCTAGTGGCTGATGATATCATCTGTCGGTTATAGAGCAAACCCGACAAGTCCTGGTAGCTAACCATTGGACTGTCCCTCTGTCGTGCATCCCCAACTCGAGTTATACTCATCATAAACTTGATCATAATCATGATCCATATCCATCACCCTCACTGGTGAATATTTATCCATCACCATCACTGGTGAATATTTATGGGGGCGAGCTCATCCGGGCCTTTCACAGTGCCCGGCCACACTTACGACATTGGGTTAACAGAGCTTCGAGTCTCAACCTGGAGCACATGGTGGCTAGCCATTGCTACTACCCAAGGAAACCCTCATCTCCAATGGTGGAAGTGCAAACATTCATAATTTATTCAACAGCATATATGCATTTATACTTAGCCATAAACATGGCTCCGCTGTCACACGGCATAATCCAGCCATCCGGCTCACAGTTAAATCCATAACCAGCCAATTCATTAACAATTATGGCCCTTCGACCCATGGCATAACAAGCACTTCCACCGCCATTCTTCGCATCTCACATAATCATCTTTGATCATCAATGATCACTCATTTTTCCCCTTGCTTCACTCGCAAGTTACCACATTCACTAGCCCTTTTTCTCATGCTAGGCATATCATAATGATTTAAGACATAAGTGGTGAGATCGGAGGCTTAGAAGTATGAAATTTGGCTTTTAAAACTCAAAAATTAACTTTGGGATGAAAACAGGACCACGCGTACGCGCACTCCACGCGCACGCGTGGATGGCCTTAAAACTCATCGACGCGCAAGCGTCATACGCGCGAACGCGTGGGTTAAAAATTAGCCAAACGACGCGCACGCGTCAGCCACGCATACGCGCGAATACATTGTGCCCCAGGCACAAAACTGGCACAACTCTGGCACAACTCTCTGGAAAATGGCTGGGCATTCGATACAGCGCATCGACGCGCTCGCGCACACCACGCGCACGCGTGGATGATGCTTTCTCGAAGAATGGCGCGTACGCGCCAAGTGCGCCTACGCGCGAGGGGTCATTCTGCTAAAAATTTTCTAAGTTAAAAGCTGCAGAATTCACAGATTCAACCCCCAATCTTCCGACGGTCATAACTCTCTCATTGTAAATCATTTTTCACCCGTTCTTCGAACGACATGGACATCCCGGATCCAATTTCATTTCTAAACAGATTTGGCACAAATCAAAGATCCGTAGTCCAAGTTATGTCCCGTCAAAGTATGCCCAAAAACCATATTTTCATTCAAAACCACAAAGTGCCATTTTCAAAACAAGCCACTTTCAACTCTTTTCAAAATCAATCAAAACATGCCAATTTCAACCCTTCTCTTTGAAATCATTCAAAATGTACCAAAATCAACAACAAGCCATCCTCAACTCACACATTGACCCTTTACCAAAATTCCCAAAATCACCATTTAACCGTTTTAACACTTCTCAATCAAATGGCTAAAGGACAAACACAATATCATGTCATACATCCTTCCTCATCCCAATTTCCAATAATATCAATTTCCAAATCAACCATCATTATACATGATCAACATCATACTCACCATCAACATGGTACCACCCATCAATTCAACCTCAATCATCCATCAAGCATATATCACAACATGCATTTCTCATATATCACACAATCAAGGCATCAATATTCATAATCACATATATGAACACATCATATATCTCAACCATTCAACAACACCAACAATTCAATGCCTATCTTAGGGCCTCTAGCCTAAGTATTTCCTACCACATTACATATTAGATACGGGAAACCGAAACCATACCTTAGCCGATTTCCCAAACTCAACCGGAGCACTTCCAAACCACTTGTCCACAAGCTCTCAAGGTATCAACACCTCCAAGAACAGATTTTATCACACAAAACCCTCTTCCAAGCTTTCCAAAATCACCAATCAAGCTCCAATATTCACATATACACAACCTAAGCCACAATCATCATACCCACACACAACATCTCAATACCCAAACATCATAGAACAACAAATCACACTAGAGTTGAGAATCTTACCACACCCAAGATCCAAGAAGACAAGATTAACCTTCTCCTTCAAGAGAGTTGGGTCCTATAACATCAAAGAATCCAAAATCTTAACATTTTTGCTCATGAAACTCGAAATCAAGGCTAGAAATTCGAAGAGCAAAACGTGGTTTACCTCAAGATTGATTGTATGGGTTTTGTAGAGCTCTCCGCGGTGAATGCGTGGCCGCAAACGGAGCGGCAATCAGAGCTCTAGATCAAAAGTTATGGTGGTTTGAAGATCAAGTGAGGGTTAGAACCTTGGAGAGTGTTCTTCCCCCATTTCCTCTCATTTTCAGCGTGTGAGTGTGTCAAGTGAGGAGAGAGAGAATGCTGAAAACTAGGGTTTTGGTTTAGTTATGTTGGGCCAAGGGCCCACTTTGGGTCCGGTTTGGCCCGTTCGGTCCAATCTTGGTCCGATTTCTATAAAATTGGTACCGAAATTCTCGTCTCAATCTTCTGTATCACATTTAGCCATAAAAATAACATTTTTGGCTTTCTAGAATAAATTCTCATTTTATGGGTTAGTTAGCCGTTAATTGACCGGGTCTTACATTCTACCCACCTAATTGGGAATTTCGCCCACAAAATTCAAATTCAAATTCAATTACCTGAGAATAAGTGCGGATAGTCCGTTCGCATCTCCGACTCAAGTTCCCAAGTGTGTTCCTCAACACCGCCTCGACTCCAAGCCACTTTGACTAATGAAACCTCTTTTCCACGCAATCGTTTGATACTAGTATCATCAATTCTGACTGGAGCCACTGGAAGCGACAAATCTTCCCTTAACTGAACCGATTCAGGTTCTAACACATGGCTAGCATCAGGAGTGTACTTCCGAAGCTGCGACACGTGAAACACGTCGTGCAGGTTCGAAAGATGAGGTGGTAGAGCCATCCGATATGCCACCGGTCCAATCCTCTCCAGGATCTGAAATGGACCAATGTATCGAGGATTCAACTTCTTCGCTTTAATCGCCCTACCTACTCCTGTGGTCGGAGTAACCTTCAGGAAGACATGATCTCCTTCCTCAAATTCCAAGGGCTTCCGCCTCTGATCGGCGTAACTCTTCTGGCGACTCTGCGCCGTAAGCATCCTATCTCGGATTTTCTTCACTTGTTCAGTGGTCTCAGCTATCATCTCCGGCCCCAACAAGTCTTTCTCTCTAGCTTCATACCAACATAGCGGAGATTGACATTTCCTCCCATACAATGCCTCATACGGAGCCATTCTGATGCTCGCATGGTAACTATTATTGTATGCAAACTCCACTAATGGCATATATCGATCCCAACTCGCCGGTTGATCCAAAACACAAGCTCTCAACATATCCTCTAGGGTTTGGATCGTCCTCTCAGATTGACCATCTGTTTGAGGATGGTAAGCTGTACTCAAGCTTAATCGGGTTCCAAAAGCTTTCTGAAATGCACCCCAGAATCTCGAAGTGAAACGAGGATTTCTATCAGAGATTATAGTAGCAGGTACACCATGGAGTCTCACAATCTCCTTTATGTATAACCGTGCTAGCTCCTCAAGGGTGTAAGTCATCCGAATGGGCAAAAAGTGAGCTGACTTCGTCAGTCGGTCCACAATCACCCAGATAGCATCAAAACCAGTCCTAGTCCTTGGCAATCCCGACATAAAGTCCATTGCAATACTTTTCCACTTCCATTGCGGAACCTCTAAAGGTTGCAACATCCCGGAAGGTCTTTGATGTTCAATCTTTACCTTTTGACAAGTTAAGCACTTTGAAACATATTCCGCCACATCATTCTTCATACCCGGCCACCAAAACATCGCCTTTAAATCATGGTACATCTTAGTACTTCCCGGGTGAATGGAGAATCCGCTTTTGTGTGCCTCCTTTAAGATATCTTGCCTCAAAGTGCCAACATCCGGCACAATGATCCTACCCTTGAATCTCCATAACCCGTCTTTTTCTTCCGACACTCTCCACTGTTTTCCTTGCTCGATAGCCGGTAACACCTTCCATAACGCTTCATCGTTTTCATGAGCCTTTAGGAGTTCGGACTTAAAGTCACTCGAGATTTCTAATCGGCTCAAACACAAGGTTCCAGATACTTCTCGAACACCAATTTTTAGACTCTCGAATCCCTTGAGCAACTTCTCCTCTTGAAGCATCATCCAAGACGCATATAACGACTTCCGACTTAACGCATCCACCACTATATTCGCCTTTTCAGGATGGTAATTTAACTCAAAGTCATAGTCTTTCAACAATTCCATCCACCTCCTTTGCCTCATATTAAGCTCTTTCTGATCAAAGAGATATTTCAAGCTCTTGTGATCGGAGAAGACTTGGAACTTAATCCCATAGAGATAATGCCTCCACACCTTCAAGGCAAACACGACCGCAGCGAGTTTCAAATCGTGCGTAGGGTAACTAACTTCGTGAGGTCTCAACTGCCGTGAGGCATACGCCACCACATTATGATGCTGCATCAGCACGCATCCTAGACCCTTTAACGATGCATCACAATACACCTCAAAAGGCTCGTTCGGCTCAGGTAATACTAACACAGGTGCAGTGGTCAACTTTTTCTTCAATGTCTGAAAGCTCTCCTCGCACTCGGGAGTCCAAACAAACGGAGTGTCTTTGCGGGTTAACTTTGTCAACGGCAAGGCTAATTGCGAAAAGTCTTTGATGAACTTTCGGTAATAGCCAGCTAAACCCAGAAAACTCCTTATCTCAGTTACTGTGGTTGGTTTCTTCCAATCCATCACAGCTTCTACCTTAGTTGGATCTACGGCTATTCCCTTCTTACTCACCACGTGACCCAAAAACTTCACCTCATCCTTCCAAAACTCACACTTAGATAGTTTCGCATAGAGTTTCTTCTCCTTTAAAATCTGCAACACGGTCCTCAAGTGTTCTGCATGCTCTTCTTCAGTCTTGGAGTAAATCAGTATGTCGTCAATGAAGACAACAACGAATTTATCCAGAAACGGACGGAATACTCTATTCATGTAATCCATGAATACTGCAGGAGCGTTCGTCAACCCAAAGGACATTACAGTGTACTCGTAATGACCATAACGAGTCCTAAAAGCGGTCTTAGGGATATCCTCACCCTTCACCCTTATCTGGTGATAACCGGATCGCAAATCGATCTTGGAGAAAACCCCAGCTCCTTGTAGTTGATCCATGAGATCACCAATCCTCGGCAATGGGTACTTATTCTTTATGGTGACCTTGTTCAGCTGCCTGTAATCCACACAGAGCCGCATACTTCCATCTTTCTTCTTTACCAGTAACACTGGAGCACCCCACGGGGAAACACTTGGTCGAATAAAGTTCTTACCCAACAATTCCTCTAACTGAGACTTTAGCTCGGCCATCTCTAACGGTGACATTCTATAAGGAGCACTTGAGATTGGTCCCGCCCCAGGCACCAATTCAATGGCAAACTCGACCTCTCGGTTAGGTGGAAATTTCTCAATATCATCGGGAAACACTTTCGGAAATTCACACACTACCAGAATCTGATCCAACCTTTGATCATCACCCGAAACACCCGCGGTTAACAATAGGATACCCTGACATTTGATTCCAGAACAGTTCACCATCATCGAATTCAAGTAATAATTATTCACCACGACCGGCCCTTCTGTATCTTCCGGCATAAAGTACACCGACTTTGTAGAGCAATCAAGCAGGACATGGTTCTCGGATAACCAGTCCAATCCCAAGATAAGATCAAGACCGATCATCGGTAAGCAGATTAAATTATGGACAAAATCACGCTGCTTGAACCTAAACGAAACTTTCGGGCATCCTAGCCTAGTTACCATGGCTTCATGGGTAGCATTATACACTTTTAAGTCATAACCTAAGGTTACGATCTTCAATCCTAATTCATGGGCTTTCTCAAATGCAATAAATGAATGCGATGCTCCCGAATCAAATAAAGCATTTAAAGTTTGACCAGCCATTTCACAGTTACCTCGAATGAGTGTCTCAGATCCTTCTACACCCACAGCTGAGGTGGTGAACACCCGACCAGTCTGTTGTGCTTTTCCAGCACCTTGCTTCTGCTTCTCCGGACAACTTGTGGCTTTATGCCCCGCCTTTCCACAATTGTAGCACAAACCCCATCCGGCCTTGCATGGTACTCCCGGATGGTGACTCCCACACCTAGTACAAGCTTGATCATTCTGAGGCTGCTTCCCAAACCTTTTCCCTTGGGAGTAGTTGTTGTTGGGCCTCCTAAAAGAACCTCCCCTTTTGAAAGACGGACCTCTAGATGCAAAACTCTTCCCTCGGTTCTGTGGAAATGGTCCTTTGTGACTCCCTTTCTCGGTGGCTGCCCTCTTCACACACTCTTCAGCAACCCTACACTTGTTCACCAACTCAGAGAAAGTCCTAATCTCCATTGGTCCCACTGAACTGAAAATATCGCTCCGGAGTCCTCCTTCGTACTTAACACACTTCCATTCCTCATATTCCACCGGAGTCCCTTGACACATACGAGAGAATCTGAACAGCTCCTCAACTTGTCAGTATACTCAGATACGAACATAGTACCCTGCTTCAGCTGCAACAATTCAAGCTCCTTGGCCGTTCTAGCAGAAGTCAGAAAGTACTTCTTATAGAACTCTTCTTGGAAGACACCCCAGGTGATATAATCATCACCCTGCTGCAGGAGACGTCGGATACCTTGCCACCAATGCGACGCTTCACCAGTGAGTAAATAGGTAGCAAACTCAACACGTTGTCCTTCAGGCACCAACTGCGCTTGCAGTGCTCGTTCCATAGCCTGAAACCATGTATCGGCCTCAGTTGGGCTAGTAGTTCCCTTGAACTTCGGGGGATTAACCTTCAAAAAGTTCGCCAGTGTCATCGGACCCTGAACTCCACCTCCATCATTACCATGGTTGTTCATCTGTTGACCAAGAGCCTCAGCAGTGGCTTGCATAGCAGCAGCCATGTTCTCCAACGCAGTCATAAAGTTCACCGAGTTATTAGGGTTAGTCTCCGGCGCACGAGCATTCGTATGTCCTCTCCCACGGCCTCTACCGCGTCCACGAGGTGCCATCTGGTTCCTATACACACCAAACAATCGATATTAAGTTGATCAGTCTCAATATCAAAAGTTTAGTGCTTCAAAGTCCCAAATGCATGCTCATGAACGTTTATGCTAACTATATCAAGTAGATATACTAACAGCACATAACACACATATAGAGAATGTACAGAAGCATAGTCAGTCCATTCCTCAGGCTCTACAGGAACGAACTGCTCTGATACCATAATGTAACACCCTACCATACAGAGTCTTATGCTTAAGTCATAATTCAGAGATGGCAAGGTATTACGACCTCTAAAACCAAAAATTTAGTACGTATAGTAGTATGAATAATTGATTATAACTAGGAGCCTTTGTAGAAAAAGGGGTAAACAAAAACCGTAACTCGAAAGCGCAACACTTCGATCGATAAACGTGACGAACCGGGATAAGCTATCGCGAGATCATGTATACAAAAGAGTGTCAAAAACAGGAATATCAAGACTCAAAATCCGGCCGCGAAGATAACCGGCCTGAGCATAGCAATATATACATATAATAAAATAAGGAAAACCCCAAGGAAAACCCAAAGGGATACAAATACAGAAACCTATTCTCCAAAACCTCCTATAAGAGGAGTCATCACAGTTGTATTATTTAATGGAGATAAAAGTATCTAAACAAGATATATAAACCAAAACAGAGTCCCAAGAACAAAGGATCTTCGCTAATCCAGAAGTCCCCAGCATGCCTCAGCGAGAAGCCTCGTGTCCTGCATCTGAAAACCACAAAATCCGCATGGGTGAGAACCAAAGGTTCCCAGCACGGTAACAGCTTCCACATATATAATACATAATAATAGAGGAAACCCGAAGGCAATTCTAGAACTTCCTCCAGATAATATCAAAGCTTATAAACAAACTAAACCGTAAGTGGCAACTGACTAAAGATTCTTCAGTCTAACTAATACTTCCCTTTCCAATTCCTTCAGACCTCCCAACCACCAGCAGGAGTATAATATAGCAAACACAGTTATATCAGACAACAAATTTACAAATAGGAACAGATAAGGCATTTAGACAATTAGCAAGTAATATGCAGTCAAATAGGCAATCTCAAACAATTCATGTAGTATGCTTATGATGCATGCCTGTCCCTAGTGGCTGATGATATCATCTGTCGGTTATAGAGCAAACCCGACAAGTCCTGGTAGCTAACCATTGGACTGTCCCTCTGTCGTGCATCCCCAACTCGAGTTATACTCATCATAAACTTGATCATAATCATGATCCATATCCATCACCCTCACTGGTGAATATTTATCCATCACCATCACTGGTGAATATTTATGGGGGCGAGCTCATCCGGGCCTTTCACAGTGCCCGGCCACACTTACGACATTGGGTTAACAGAGCTTCGAGTCTCAACCTGGAGCACATGGTGGCTAGCCATTGCTACTACCCAAGGAAACCCTCATCTCCAATGGTGGAAGTGCAAACATTCATAATTTATTCAACAGCATATATGCATTTATACTTAGCCATAAACATGGCTCCGCTGTCACACGGCATAATCCAGCCATCCGGCTCACGGTTAAATCCATAACCAGCCAATTCATTAACAATTACGGCCCTTCGGCCCATGGCATAACAAGCACTTCCACCGCCATTCTCCGCATCTCACATAATCATCTTTGATCATCAATGATCATTCATTTTTCCCCTTGCTTCACTCGCAAGTTACCACATTCACTAGCCCTTTTTCTCATGCTAGGCATATCATAATGATTTAAGACATAAGTGGTGAGATCGGAGGCTTAGAAGTATGAAATTTGGCTTTTAAAACTCAAAAATCAACTTTGGGATGAAAACAGGGCCACGCGTACGCACACTCCACGCGCACGCGTGGATGGCCTTAAAACTCATCGACGCGCAAGCGTCATACGCGCGAACGCGTGGGTTGAAAATTAGCCAAACGACGCGCACGCGTCAGCCACGCATACGCGCGAATACATTGTGCCCCAGGCACAAAACTGGCACAACTCTGGCACAACTCTCTGGAAAATGGCTGGGCATTCGATACAGCGCATCGACGCGCTCGCGCACACCACGCGCACGCGTGGATGATGCTTTCTCGAAGAACGGCGCGTACGCGCCAAGTGCGCCTACGCGCGAGGGGTCATTCTGCTAAAAATTTTCTAAGTTAAAAGCTGCAGAATTCACAGATTCAACCCCCAATCTTCCGACGGTCATAACTCTTTCATTTTAAATCATTTTTCACCCGTTCTTCGAACGACATGGACATCCCGGATCCAATTTTATTTCTAAACAGATTTGGCATAAATCAAAGATCCGTAGTCCAAGTTATGTCCCGTCAAAGTATGCCCAAAAACCATATTTTCATTCAAAACCACAAAGTGCCATTTTCAAAACAAGCCACTTTCAACTCTTTTCAAAATCAATCAAAACATGCCAATTTCAACCCTTCTCTTTGAAATCATTCAAAATGTACCAAAATCAATAACAAACCATCCTCAACTCATACATTGACCCTTTACCAAAATTCCCAAAATTACCATTTAACCGTTTTAACACTTCTCAATCAAATGGCTAAAGGACAAACACAATATCATGTTATACATCCTTCCTCATCCCAATTTCCAATAATATCAATTTCCAAATCAACCATCATTATACATGATCAACATCATACTCACCATCAACATGGTACCACCCATCAATTCAACCTCAATCATCCATCAAGCATATATCACAACATGCATTTCTCATATATCACACAATCAAGGCATCAATGTTCATAATCACATATATGAACACATCATATATCTCAACCATTCAACAACACCAACAATTCAATGCCTATCTTAGGGCCTCTAGCCTAAGTATTTCCTACCACATTACATATTAGATACGGAAAACCGAAACCATACCTTAGCCGATTTCCCAAACTCAATCGGAGCACTTCCAAACCACTTGTCCACAAGCTCTCAAGGTATCAACACCTCAAAGAACAGATTTTATCACACAAAACCCTCTTCCAAGCTTTCCAAAATCACCAATCAAGCTCCAATATTCACATATACACAATCTAAGCCACAATCATCATACCCACACACAACATCTCAATACCCAAACATCATAGAACAACAAATCACACTAGGGTTGAGAATCTTACCACACCCAAGGTCCAAGGAGACAAGATTAACTTTTTCCTTCAAGAGAGTTGGGTCCTATAACATCAAAGAACCCAAAATCTCAACATTTTTGCTCATGAAACTCGAAATCAAGGCTGGAAATTCGAAGAGCAAAACGTGGCTTACCTCAAGATTGATTGTATGAGTTTTGTAGAGCTCTCCGCGGTGAACGCGTGGCCGCAAACGGAGCGGCAATCGGAGCTCTAGATCAAAAGTTATGGTGGTTTAAAGATCAAGTGAGGGTTAGAACCTTGGAGAGTGTTCTTCCCCCATTTCCTCTCATTTTCAGCGTGTGAGTGTGTCAAGTGAGGAGAGAGAGAATGCTGAAAACTAGGGTTTTGGTTTAGTTATGTTGGGCCAAGGGCCCACTTTGGGTCCGGTTGGTCCGATTTGGCCCGTTCGGTCCAATCTTGGTCCGATTTCTATAAAATTGGTACCAAAATTCTCGTCTCAATCTCCTCTATCACATTTAGCCATAAAAATAATATTTTTAGCTTTCTAGATTAAATTCTCATTTTATGGGTTAGTTAGTCGTTAATTGACCGGGTCTTACATTATACGTAGAATGATTAAAAAAAATAGTAAGAAATGGACGTATTTTTCTTCTATTGGTGAAAAGGGATAATATTAAATTATCTCATTTTTAGTTTGTGGATGATATTATACTATTCTATTTTGTAAAAGAGGAGATTATCAAAAATTATAAGAGGTTGTTGTTAGTGACGAATTCAAAAAATTTTATATTAGAAGCAAAAATATACTAAAATAAATTTTGTTAAACATTAATATATTTATAATTTAAAAGACACAAAAAAATATTTATAATTTGAAACTAATATATATATATATATATATTTTACTTATATTTATAATAATTATGTATAAGAGTTTAAATAAAAAATGTAAATTAGAATTCAATTAAAAAGTTAACTTTTTTCAACTAATTTCAGTCAATATCAGTCAATTTTTTTAAAATTATGTTATTTATCTTAAAATTTAAACCTTCAAGTCTCTAAAAAATTAAAAATTTTTATAATTAAAAAATAATTAATATTGGATAACTAAAGGTCAGCTTCTTATAATTTTTTTATTATTTAATATATAAATAATATTTTTTATCTCAACCAATTTTTGAAAAAAAATTAAAATTTTATTTATATTTAAAAAATAAAACATCAGTTTAGTAATTAATTAAGGCAACCACTCTCATGAAGATGTCAAAAATTTCTTTTTATGATGATCTTTGTTTAAAAAGTGTAACATATTTATTTGGCCACACTTTAAATAAAAGTAACACTTTTATGACATATAAAAATCAAGCCCTACAACTTATCATTCAATGTCAAAATGAAATATTTTCATATGATGACAATTATGAAATCTTAATTGGAGTAGCCACCATTAATTAATTGACTATTTTAAAAAAATATTATCACTATTTATTATTTTTTTATTTTTTTATTTTTAGTTTTAATACTAAATTAAATTTAATACGATGTATATAATTGCATATTAAATTTAACAAAATATTTTTTTAACATAATTCTCAAAAAAATAATTTATAATTTAATATAGGAACAAAGATAATATAATAATAGGATCAAATATATTCATTTATATATAATTATTATTAATTTTTCATCATCTAATAGGGGTGATAGGAGTGTGCTGTTATTGCATTACTGCTGAGTCAGCTAAAAGAGATTGGGAAGCTAGTTTTTCTGTTTAAGAGAAGTTAGTTAGAAGTTAGCAATTCAGTTAGCAGCTAGTAATTCAGTTCAGTAGTTAGTTATAAGTTAACACTTCCATACCCTTCTAGAAGGACTTTTCTTTGTAAGTATAAAATGACTCACTCACTCACTGTACACTCACTTTACCAATTACACATTTGAAATAGATTCAGGTTACGTTCTTCTTCCTCTCTCTCTGTTCTTGAAACTCTGCTTCACTACTCACTCTCCCTCTCAGATCTTATTCTTTCTATCACACACCACAAGTTCCTGATACCTTTCATGGTATCAGAGCTTTTGGTACCACAGCTTCCGTAAAATTCAAGCAAATCAAGCCTATTCAGCAGCAAGATTCAATCACCATGCGCAAGGGTTCACAGCAACTCTGATCTCGATGAAATTAGATGAGGATAACTTCCTACAATGGAAAGATCAGGCAGAGTCAACGATTGAAGGTAATGACATACTGAATCACATCACAAGAGAAGAAATACCTCAGTAGTTTCTGGTGTCTAAGAATGGTGAAACTGGCACAGCAAATCCTGAGTTTCAAAAGTAGAAAATGCAAGATGCACTCCTCAAGTCATGGCTATTAGCTTCAATGAGCAAACCGTTTACAACAAGGATGGTTGGATGTGTGTACACATGGCAGGTTTGGAAGAGGTTCGAAGATCACTTCTCTTCTCAAATAAAAGCCAAGGTAATGCAGTTAAAGAATAAGTTGAATACTATTCAAATTGTTGCCTCTGTCACTGAATATGTCTTGGCAATAAAAGGAACAATAGATGCACTAGCTTCTGTAGGTGAATCTGTGAAGGAGAGTGACCATGTAAATGCAATACTAAATGGACTGACTGAAGAATACTCACCACTGATAACCTCAGTGTTAACAACATCAAGATCTCAAAGTATAACTGTAGGCGAATTAGAAGCATTACTTCTTTCACATGAAAGCATGTTAGCAAGCGTAGAACCAAAGAGTGTACAAAAAGCTCTCAGCATACCCGAATGGAAAGCAGCAATAGACACAGAATATGAAGCGCTAATGAAGAACAAAACCTGGGAATTGGTCACTCTCCCCCCTAATAGAGAAGCAATTGGAAGCAGGTGGGTGTTTAGGATCAAGTACAATGCAGATAGGTCTCTACAAAAACACAAAGCCAGGCAAGTAGCACAAGGGTTTGCACAAAAGCTTGGTTTTGACTTCACTGAGACATACATTCCAATGGTAAAACCAACCTCCATCAGGCTACTTTTGTCAATGGCCTTGGCAAAGTCTTGGTTGATAAGGCAGCTAGATGTGAACAACACATTCCTGCATGGAGAATTAGTAGAAGAAGTGTATATGAAACAGCCCAAAGGGTATGAAACCAGTGATTCATCCCTAGTATGCAAACTGAATAAGGCTCTCTATGGGTTAAAACAAGCTCCAAGAGAGTGGTATCACAAGCTGACAACTGGACTAGGTGAAATTGGCTTTCAAGCAATAAAGTCTGATATCTCAGTTTTCTTGAGAAATGTTGATAGCATAAAGACCTATATACTAGTGTACGTGGATGATATAATCATCACAGGTGAATCAGAGAACCTGGTAAAAGAAGTAATTAAGCAACTGAATGCAAAATTTGCTCTCAAAGACATGGGGAGTCTTCATTACTTCCTTAGTATTCAGGTGGAAAGATCTAAAGCTGGTGGTTTGCTCTTATCACAGTAGAAGTACATTGGTGAAATTCTAAAAAAAGCTGGCATGACTGGTTGCACAAGATGCCACATCCCATTGCCTTCAACTGTAAAGTTCTCAGCTTTTGGTGGGTCACAATTTGCAAATTCTTAGCTATATAGGTCAGTAATTGGAAGCCTTCAGTACTTGGCAATAACTAGGTCAGAAATTTCTTACAATGTCAACAAAATGGCACAATTTATTCAAGCTCCTTTGGATGTTCACTGGCGAATGGTAAAGAGGATCCTGAGATATCTCAGTGGCACAAGACACTATAGACTGCACCTGAAGCGAGAAAACTCGATGCAAATTACTGCATATAGTGATCCAGATTGGGCTGGAGATCCAGATGACAGGAAGTCTACAAGCGGGTACTGCGTGTTCCTAGGTGGGAATTTGATTGCGTGGGCGTCAAAGAAACAAACTGCAGTTGTGAGGTCCAGTACAGAAGCAGAATATAGAAGCTTGGCTGATCTGGTGGCAGAGTTACTGTGGATAAAGAATTTCATGGTTAATTACAGTGTCCCTTAAGAGAAGCACCACTAATGTACTGTGACAATCTGAGTGCAATACTATTAGCAGTCAATCCAATCCTTCACTCAAAGTCTAAACACTTTAAAATAGACCTTCACTTTGTAAGAGGTCATGTAAATAACAAAAATGTCAGAATCAGTCATATTCCAGGAATGGTTCAGGTAGCTGATGTTCTGAGAAAAGCAATACCCTCAGAGAAGTTCTTGCAGTTCAGGTCCAGGATGAATATTGTTGAAATGGAGAGTGGTGATCAACAAGCTAGTCAAGAAACCAGAACTAGCAGCAACACCTAAAAGGAGTGCAGAAGTTTACTCTCATGTGTACTGTTCTTGCAGAAGAATTTTGAAGGAAAAGAAAGTGGAGATGATGATAGGAGTGTGCTGTTATTGCATTACTGCTGAGTCAGCTAAAAGAGATTAGGAAGCTAGTTTTTTTGTTTAAGAGAAGTTAGTTAGAAGTTAGCAATTCAATTAGCAGCTAGTAATTCAGTTCAGTAGTTAGTTACAAGTTAACACTTCCATACCCTTCTAGAAGGACTTTTCTTTGTAAGTATAAAATGACTCACTCACTCACTCACTGTACACTCACTTTACCAATTACACATTTGAAATGGATTCAGGTCACGTTCTTCTTCCTCTCTCTCTGTTCTTGAAACTCTGCTTCACTACTCACTCTCCCTCTCAGATTTGATTCTTTCTATCACACACCACAAGTTCTTGATACTTTTCAAGGGGCAAGTGCCCCTTCTCTCCTTAACCTAGGTTCGTCCCTGGTTGTTGCAGTATTTTGAGGTAATATCAGAGTTGAGTACTATTAACTTTGATAAGTCTGATTTGATTCTAATTAATTGTGAGTAGGAATAGACACAAGATATGTAGTGTATGGTAGAGTGTAAGGAGACTTCATTACCAATCAAATATCTTAGTATTTTTCTGGGTGCAAATTCGAGGTTAGTCAAGATTTAGAAATTAGTAATAGACAAGGTGGAAGAGACACTAAACCTATGGAAAGCAAAAATTCTCAATAAAGTTGAGAAGTTGGTCCTTATTAAGTCCGTTCTTAATAGCCTGTATATTTACTATATATCTCAACTTATACAAAATGTTAAAGTCCGTGTTGGTAAATTGATATCTTTGCAAAGGAGATTTTTGTGGGGGTAAAGAGGACGGAAAGAATGGGATACCTCTTATGAAATGGGAATTGGTGTAACTTTCGAAAAAATTAAACAGATTGGGAGTTAGGAATGCAGTTATCCGAACTACATCTCTATTGTTTAAGTGGTGGTAGCAGTTCTCGAAAAAGGAATAGTAATTATGGAAGAAAATTGTATGTTCATGTAAGAACTTGAATCCTTCTGTAATGCTTTCTAGTCAACCACGTACTACCTACAAAAGGAGACCCCTGAAAGGATATCTGTCAACTACAGATCAAAGAACCACAGATTAAGGACAAGATGATTAGAAGATTGTTTATGGAGATAATAAGTGATAGTAGACGAGTTCAGTTCTGGGAGAACAGCTGGTTTTAAAGTGGGGCTGTGAAAGATACTTTTTCAAAACATTTCTCAATCTCAAACAAAAAAGGATCTGTCATAAGAGATTGTAAGTTTTGAAATGGGTTAGAGTGGATATAAAACTTCCAATGGAGGAGGAAATTATTCCAATGAGAGTTGGATCTAATAAACAAACTCCATGAAACTTTACCGTTCAGTCAAGTTAGCAGCAGATAGAGAGGATCAAATTGTATGAAAATTTGATTAAAAAAAAGTGTTTATACTACTAACTCTTTTGTGCAGGTTTTGCAGACAGAAATACTTCTAGAAAATATAACAAGCTACAGTTTCGCTAGTTCTATTTGGAGAGGAGTTGTCCCACTAAGAGTTGAATTATTTGCTTAATTTGTTTTAGTTGACAGGGTTAATACTAAGGAAAGATTATGTAGATTAAGTGTTATTGATCAAAATGATAATACTTGCATATGATGTAAAAATAGTGTTGAAAGATTTTTTTACTTGTTCCTTAGTTGTGAGCTTACTTGCTAGGTGTGGCGTACTTGGATGCTTGCTTCTAACAGACTATAGATTTATTCCAAGTACTTTAAAGTAACATTATGAGAGTTGGACGAAAATGTCTGAAAAAAGAACAAACAAAAAAGATGATTGATTAGTTTCTTTGTTGATATATATAATATTTAGTTAGAAAAAAATAATAAAATCTTTAAAAATAAAGACTCGACTATAACAAAAATTATATCAATAAATTAGTTAAAAATTATCAAGAGTAGAATGATGTTGACCTCTTGTAACTATTGATGATAATATTAAAAATAATTAAAAATTAAATTTATTAATATATTTATTTATGTTCTTAATTTTTTATTAGCTTATTTTTTATATTCTATCATATTGTGTTGAATTTTTTATTTTAAAAAAATATTCATCTTCTTTATGAAAAGATAAAAAGAGAAAATGAAGACTTACATGATGAAGCTTCAAATAATCTAGGAAACTTGAAGTTGAAACTATTTTGTACACGAATGTTACAAAAATTATTTTGGACACAAATGTTACAAAAAACAAGTAATCACTAATTTAATTCGGACACTAATAAATAATGATTGCATAGAATTTTTATTTCTTTCAAAAATTATTTTGTCCATCTTTATATATATAGCCCATATATATAAATAAAATAATGGTAGTATTACATATATTATTACTCCTTGAACGGATCGGAAAGTAGTAGAAATAAAATGATGAACAATTAGAGAGGACGAGAAATGAAAGTGAACATGTATTGAATTATGATTAAGAGAATTAGAGAGAAAGGGTTACAAGAACGATAATTGCATTCTTTTCTAATCTCGAAAAATAATTCCATTTATTAAAAATAAATTAATATTTAAAAATATAATTTTAAATTAAAATAATATATTCATATAAATTATATATTATATGAATAAAATTTATATAATATTGGACTCATCATAAATACTTTGGATAATATTAATATTTAGTCTTTAAATAAAAATATTAATTTATAAACGATAATTTTAATACAGTAATCAATATTAATTAATAATAAATTTTGTCAAACAATAAATTTATTTTTTGGCAAATTTATTGTTCGAATGAAGCTAAATAATTATCACGAGTTTACTACCAAAAATACGCATATAATTTGGCCAAATACAGAAGTTTCTTTGGACTAATCTATACACATATAAACTATATACACATAAATTTATTTAGTACGATTTACCAAGTATTTTTAATAAAATTTTGTCAAACAACAAGTCTATCTTTGGATCGACTCATTGTTCACATGAAAATTTAAAAATTATATCTATTTTTTATCGTATATATTTTTTATTAATTGGTCAAACACCAATTTTTCTTTGGGCCAATTAGTGATTACATAGTTAAATAGAAAATAAACATAAGATTCAATATTTATTATTTGACGAAATAATAAATTTTCTTTAGGTTTGTTATTGTTTGAATAAATAATAAACATTGATTTATTCTTAATTAGTTATACAGGCATATAGTTATTGATGGTTCTAGTTGAACTTGAGGAGGGGGTTGAATCAAGTTGGCTTAAAACTTAAAGTTTCAAACTCTGTTTAAGCAGTAGTTCGTGTTGCAAGAGATTATTTGAAATTATCTTATACGCAGAACTAGTAGAGAGTAGGGAAGAAAAGATGAAGACCAACATGTATCCTGGTTCGGATTCTTTGTGCAATGAATCCTACGTCCAGTCTCCACCACAAACCATGGTGGAATTTTCACTAATCATTCACAGATTACAAACACCAATACTATTGAATTTTTTCCTAATTCAACTAGTATCTACCCCTAATCTTTCATCACCAAAGCTTAGCTTCCCATAGTGCTGTCTCAACTAGAAAGGGGAACTAATCCTAGTTCAAAAACTAAAATTACATCATAAATCAGTGGCTATTTTGCATCACTCTTGCCTTTTCACTCATTGGCTTTTCAACCTCACAAGATTAGCCTTTTCACAAAATAGAAAATGACACAAGATAGCCATAACAAAAAGATCAGAAATTAAGCTTGTGTTGAAGAAAAAGATTCCAGCTCTATGTTTGAGATGGTGCTTTGATTGTGTGCTCTCTTTTTCTTGCTTTCAAATGATGGAGTGAGACTTGTTATATATCTTCATCTTGCCTTCATTTTTGCCTCTTTCATTTCCTTGTACCAGCTGCTCGTTGGAGCTGTCCCTGCTGGTAGGCAGTGCTTTCTTCATCTTGCTCCACCACCTCTGTTATCCGAGGAGCTCGACCACTATCTCTGTTATCCTTTGCTTTTCTTCCTTCCTTGGCATGCTCTTCTTTTTCATTCTACTCCATTTTCTTGCTGTTGCTGCTCTATGCAAGTTAGTGTTTTGCTTAACTACGATCCAAGTATTGCTCAGCTGATGTCCTTGAATTAGTGGGGTGTAGCAGCTATCCTTCTTTGCTTTTACAAAGCCACACTTGCCCTTGCATAATACAGCTGTCCTCTCATAACATTTAGCAAAACATATAAACATTTAATTGCTGAATGGTGCTATGAGGAGTATTGGCTCTTTGTCATGGCTGAAGCATATGCTAGCTTTGGGCTGTGTAATTTCTTAAATAACTAAGTGGATAGGCCAGCTTCATTGTTTGACAATGAGAATAGTTATGAGCCTGCCACAATAAAACACACATTAAATAATATTGGGCTTTCAACCGAATTGAATGTTTGTCATCATTTATATACCCAAAATCAATTTAGACTTAACAATTATCATTAATATAATTCTGTTAAATATAGACATTTTTTTTAGTAGACCAATATTCACATAAATTATATATTATCAATTTCTTCTAATGTTCTAAAATAAATCAATTTTCACAAAAAAGATTACTTTGATAACATAATATTCAATTAATTTATTTCAAAACCAAATCTTATAAAATAGATGGTATAAAATTTTAAATTGTTACTAATTTCTTTATATAGTAAAACCAAATACTTATATATAACACAAAAATAATAAACAAAATAATAAAGTAAAATATACATCAACTATATAATATTATGAGTCCTTATTAATTCTACATATGTTTACATGCGAAAATTACTAATTTCACTGTGAAACAAAATTGAATTTACAATATACTATAAAAAAATCAAATTCCAAATAAAATAATATGTATAACATGAAGTTAATTATGAATTAATATTCATATCATTAAGTGTATTTTTATTTATCCAAAATATATAATAATATTAATGTGGATATATAATTTAGTCAAATATATATAAATTTTTTCTTTTATTTGATTGATTAATATGCGCATAAATTATACATACGATAATTCTTATATTCTAAAATATAATTAATCTTTATACCAAATGAATAACGCACAAATCAAATCTCAAAATATAAATAAATATAAAATACAATTTATTACCAATTACTTTCCTTTGCATTAAAAATTGAATCCATAAAATAAATAAATAATGAAAAACGGTAATTCATTCCTTGGCAAGCAAATATAAAAAAAATTTAGGAACAAAGCCAAAACACATATATATATGTATATGTATATGTATATAATACATTGGTGAGTATGCTAAATAAATGAATAAATCAATCCATAAAAAAGCACTGCAATTCACAGAGCCTGTGTATATACACGGGCAAATTATAATCAATTCATTAGATAAATAAAATTAATTTCGAATAAAAGGGAGAGAAAAATATTAAAAATTTAATATTTTCAATGACTCAATTATGGATTATTTTAATCTCAAGATTATTCATATTAAAAAAATAATGATACAACGAATTGGTTATTAGTTTATCGAACAAGAGGCATTGTTGTAAAAATATTATATTATATTATATTATATTATATTATATTATATACATAAACAATAGTATTTTTCTATTTTAGAAGTCCAAGGTTCAATAATGTAATTAATTAAAAGCTTTGCACGTGAAAAGTTGCATGAAATGCATATATAAACAAGGGAAGTGCTAGGGGGACAATGAAAATTTTGAACAACATGAACAATCACCAATCAAATGAAAATACACTACACTCTAATTTAATACTACTAGTTAAATTTACTCTTTTAACCCTATTAATTCATATTGTTTACACATTATTCAAAAATCTTGTTTGTTACTTATACTTTTCCTATAAATAATAGGCAGCGTAGCTTCCTGGCAAGCTTACTCTCTTTCCCTTCATCAGTTCGAAGCATCCCCAAAAGAACCTTCGTTCTTGGCTTCAATTCTTCTTTTTCTTTTTCTTCTCCTTCTTCCTCTTCTTGTCTAACTTCAACACCTCAATCATAACCATAGAACGCGCTTTCTTTTTTAACCCTAAGTCAAGTTTGCATATGCATGCATCTCCATAACTCAAGTAGAAATTATTATTGACTAGTATACACACAAATCTAGCTAACGTATTATTAATAAGTCATGAAATATGGATATTTTATTGAGTTGTCCTATTTTAATATCAACACTCATTTAATATACCTATTTTTTATGTCCAATCAAAATAAAAAATAAAAAAATTATTTTCTAAACATATTTAAATACATTTAAATATTATTACGTATTAATATGTATAATTTTTTTAAATATATATGGTTAAAATGAGTTTAAAAATAATATATAATTTTTTATTAATATAAAATTATTTTAAATATTTTACATAATTAAAAAAATATTAAAAATTAATTTATATTTTAATATCAATAAAATATCAAAATATTATTATAATTTATCTAAAAAATATTTTAAATATATGCTGTATCTTTATATTTTATCTTATATCAATTTAAAATTTGTATATCTGTATATCTCACATCAATTTTGTATCTGTATCAATATTCATACATCATAGTTGATAGACAAAACTACTGATAATAAGCTAATGTGGCTTTGTTTAACTCTAATGAACTTTGTTTAACTCTAATGAACTTTTTTTTAGCGAAATACTACTAAAGTTAGAAATGAGGGTTATAAGTGTTAGTTTAAATTGACTTATTTAAATGAAATAATACTTTCATAAAAATAAAATATTTTTATTAAATTTTAAACATATTTAATACATCTTTAAGAAAAATATTTTTATTAAAAAATAAAATTTTTAAATTTTTTAAAAATTAATAATATCTTGATTTAAGAAAAATATAAACAAAAGATATTTTAAATATTTAAAAAAAATTTTAAAAAAGTCTATTCAAATATGAAATAAGTTTTATCTATTAAAAAAAATTTTAAAAATAAAAAAAATAATTTTTTTTTTCAAAACACAATCTAGATCTTAAATCACTTTATTAAGAGGATAAAATTACATATGAAACGTAACTATTCTGTTAATCGCAATTTGATATATTATTAGTGCATTGTCAAATTGCGTAAATACTATTTTTTTTAAAAGATGACATATATAATGATATTTGATTTATTGGTAATAATATTTTTATTTTTAATAGTATATTTCGTATTTCTATTATCAAAAAACGAAGGATGCTTGATTTGCATTTTTTTTAATATTTTATTTTTTAATTTTGTAAAAATATAAAAAATGTAATTTTATTAGGATAAAATACTAAATTGGTCATCTATATTTGGACGTAATCCTATTTTGGTCTTTAAGATTTAAAGTGTCTTATTTAAATAAAAAAAAATTTCATTTAACTTCAATGTAGTATCACTTAGGGATGTCAATGGGGTGGGGCGGGAACGAGGATCCTCGTTTCCCGCCATGGGAAAATAATTGTCCCCATCTTCATTCCCCGCATTTCTGCGGGGCTCCATTCTCCATCTCCCTATGTTTAGCATTCATATGGAAATTATAATAAAAATATAAAAAAAAAACCAAAAAACAAACTGTAAAATATTATTACAAACACACAAACATATCTTATCTAAGATTATAAGTCCAGAAATATAACATAGCAAATCATAGTCCATAAAATAAAATCTTGAACAATAGGGTTAGAGTTTTTCAATGAGTGAAATTACAAAAAAACCCCTATATTAGAAATAAAGTAAGGGTTATTAAGTAAGTTAAAAAATTCGGGGAATTATCGGGGGATGGGGCGGGGATCCCCGCTCGGGTCCCCGCGCCTGCCTTAGGAAAATTTCGCTCCCCATTCCCGTCCTCACGGAAAAAATTTTCCACCACTGGGCCCTATTTGGGGCGCGCGGTCCCCGCGGGGATCCCCACCTCCTGGGGATTTTTGACACCCCTAGTACCACCGTGAGGTCAAAGTTAAATAATTAACGGAATGTCCTATATGACAGGAGTACAAGAACCAATTCGATAATTTGGAGAACAAATACAAGCTCTACTAAAGAAACAAAATAAACCGTGAATGCATTAATACATTTATTTATCATTCTCCTTAGTTCTATAAAAAATATTTCATTTTAATTGTAAGAAAAATGATAAATAAATATATTGATGCATCTACGGTTGATTTTTTTGCCTCTGGAACTTATACTTGTTCTCTAAATTATTGACCTTGTTCTTGTACTACGGTCATATAGTACATTTTGTTAATTATTTAATTTTGACCTCACAGTAGAACTACATTCAAGTTAAATAAAACTTTTTGGATTCAAATAAAATACTTTAAATCTTAAAAACCAAAATAAAATTATGCCCAAATATAACGGACCAATTTAATATTTTATCCATTTTATTATTTTCAATTTTCATTGATTTTTTTTCACAAAATCTTAAAAATAAAAACACGAACTAAACTGCCACTTTTAATGTCTGATTTTCTTGTCTACCTTATTAATTCGTATCTCTTATTAGGAATTTAGGAGTTGAATAAAAAATGGTGTGTTTATTATTACATCAACACACTTCTTGGAGAGAGATATTGATACTATAAGTTCATATTAATAACTAATAAATTATCTATCAAAATTAATTTCATAAAAATAGATAAATATATTTTCAATACATCTCAGAATTGTTGGTTTTATTTTTTTAGAGTAAAGTAATAATTAAACTTCTAAAAATTTTGATTTTTGGAATAATTAGTTAAAAAAAAGCATTAATTTAATCATCTATGATAATAAATAATAGATATCTTATGTCTTTTTATTAATTCATCACGTAAAATTTAATAGTAAAATTTATATGTATGGTTAACTATTGTGATATGTCTATTTATGAAATATCGTAATGTATATGACAATTTTTATATTTTACTTATTTTAATAAGATTCGTAATAAATAGATAACAGTTGATAAATATTATATAGAAACTGAACAGAACTATATTATTTTCATATTCATGTGACAATAACAAAACATACACTACTATAAATAATAAAATACATAAACAATTATGTTTCGTTTCGCATTATCTATTAACAGAAAAATATAGATGTCCGCCGTTTATAATTATAAAAGACTTAATTAGTAATTTTTTCTTTAATAATCCAAAATCAAAATCTTTTCGAAAATCTAATTATTACTTTACTCTATTTTTTAATTTAATTATAATTAAAAGTTTTAGAAATATCCATGCAAGAATTTCACAGCATAAAGTGAATCATAATCCTAGTTATGCTTTGTGGACCACTAGACCTTTTTAATAATCTAAATTCTCAAATCATCGATCATATCTTCAATTTCTTTTGTCTTCATCTCGTTCATCTGCCAATCATCTGCACAACACAATCGTAACAAACCAACGGTTGTGATTGATTGGATGCAGAAACAAGGTGATAAGAAGTGACCCCACCATAGTGGGACCCCTTTTTGGAGCAATAATAAAATTGACCCAACAAATGGACGGTAGTAATGGTGGGGTTGACCAATTTTGGGTATGCAGTGTTCAAAAACATGACACAGTCACAGAGTTAAGGTAAACTGAGATGCTTATATAAGCATTCACCTCACTTCCCATGTTTTCTTTCTCACCCCATATTTTTTTCTTCTTTTTTTACTTAAAATATGAAGCAGTAACCTTGTTCATTAGAGCATCCATTCTTTCTTCAATCAGTCACTGTAAGTTCTTCCATCCTGTTAAACCTAGCTTAACCTTTGGATTTGGATTTCTTCTGCTACTTTGAGTTTTGGGCTTTGCTTAGAAAATAGAAAGCATGAACCTTTTTTCTTTTTTAATTTTAAAAAAATTCTTTCTTTTTTTTGGGTAAGCTGATTGCTAGTTGGATTTTTATAATGGGTTTATATCTGATTTGGTACTTTTTATTTTTCTGGGGTTAAAAATCTGAACTTGTTTTAAGTTGTACCCAATTTTGAAGTATTGGGAATTAGGGTTGTTAATGATTGGGGGTTAAAGAAGCAAAAGAAATGTGAATGGATGGATGTGAAGAACTGACGATCTTTAAGTTTGTAATTGTTGGTGCTTCCTTTAATAGATTCCCTTTTAAGAGATTTGGTTATTGATTTTCTGTAAAGGAGTATTGGGAATATGCAGCTTCATATAGAATGGGTTTTCAATTTTGCTTTTGTCTTCTGCTTGTATTATGATTATATTGATTTATATAATTATTGGAAGGGTGAAGTTTTGATGTTGGGTTCATTTGGATCTGCTTCATATTGGGAGAAGTTTAAATTACTGCATATATGTGTTGACTAAATTGAAACCTTGGCTAATTGGCCAGATATTTTGATTACATGAATTTTATACCATTAGTCACTCATATGGTTTGGGATAGTTGTATTCAAATGAATTTCATGAAATAGTTTTTTTTTTTTTTACATCACTTGTTCTTACACCTTTATCTTTGATTTACAGGATCTTTGATTCTTTGGTAGGTTTTACATGGATCCAAAAGGGAGCCTGTGTTCTAACAACTGGGCTAGGTCCGCTTGCTTGACCTCTCCCGGGAATGGATTGCAGACAAATATGTCATCGGATCCATCCCCTTTTTGTGGTGTTCGGATTGAAGCGCCTTTCAAAGACTTCAACCAACCCTCTACTAACCAGTCTTTGCTTATGGCGGAGCCAAACAAGGATATTAAGATTTCTGATATAGAGAACTGTCCACTGACTGACTCATCATCGCAAACCGGTAAACTTCAAGATTGGGATCCGAATGTGATGTTAAATAACCTTTCCTTTCTGGAAGAAAAGATTCATCAGCTCCAGGGTCTTGTTCATTTGATTGATAATAAGAAGTGTCAACCTTTTGCGCAACCTGATGCGCTTGTGACACAGGAGCAGCAACTCATCACAGCCGATCTTACATCAATTATTGTTCAACTGATCTCTACTGCTGGTAGTCTTCTCCCGTCCGTTAGGCACACTCTCGCAAACACAAGTCCATTGGTCAGTCAGCTTAGCCAGCTTCGTGGCCTTAACCTTCCTTTTGGATCCGGCCCCAGTGGTGGTATTCAGCCACAAAATAATAATGTAAATAAAGTGTTTGATCAGTCCACTCAGAATGATGTACCTAATAATTGTGAAGTGGAGCAAAACAACATGGAAGAGCATGAAACAAAAGATGAAGAAGATGTGGAGGAGGGAGAGAACCTTCCACCTGGTTCCTATGAGATTTTGCAGTTAGAGAAAGAAGAAATCCTTGCACCCCATACACATTTCTGTACAATTTGTGGGAAGGGATTCAAGAGGGATGCGAATCTTCGCATGCACATGCGGGGACATGGGGATGAGTACAAAACCCCGGCGGCTCTTGCAAAGCCACATAAAGAAACCGGATCCGAACCAAAGCTCATCAAGAGGTATTCCTGTCCCTATGCCGGCTGCAAGCGAAATAAGGATCACAAGAAGTTCCAACCTTTAAAGACCATTTTATGTGTTAAAAACCACTACAAAAGGACGCATTGCGACAAGAGTTACACTTGTAGCAGATGCCACACCAAGAAGTTTTCAGTCATGGCAGACCTTAAAACTCATGAAAAGCACTGTGGTAAGGATAAATGGCTTTGTTCATGCGGTACAACATTTTCGAGGAAGGACAAGCTTTTCGGACACATTGCTCTTTTCCAAGGCCATACACCTGCAATTCCTTTGGAAGAAACTAAAGTACCGGCGGCTCCAACCGATCTTGACAGCAAAGATAACACATGTGATAAGGTTGGAAATATGAACTTCTGTTTCGGATCAAATCCTCCAAATGAAAATGAAGTTCAAAACATCATGGATGTGAAGGGTAACATTGATGATCCAATTAATTATTTCTCATCATTGAACTTTGAAGGTTGCAACTTTGGTGGGTTTAATGAATTCTCCCAGTCTCCATTTGAAGATTCAGATGCTTCTTTCTCATTTCTTATGTCTGGATCTTTTAACTATGCTCCTAAACCAGGATGTGAATCAACTTCTGACAATCTGTAGTAACAATTTGTACTAGTAGTTCCTCTGCATAATATCTATGATTCTATGTTATCCCTTTTATTCCTCTGTGAATGAATAAAACATATGTTTCTGTGATGTTTTAAAGTCAGGGTAATATCATGTACCTCTTTATTGCTTAAAAATAGAAAGATTAATTAATTCTCTTGAAGCTCTTTTGTTCTTGTTCAAATGTAGGTTATGCTAAGCCACACACACCACACCAAGTGTAAGATTATAAATATCAGAAAATTTATCCAAGGATCAGGGACTGATACTGGTGTCAATTGTTGTTTTTTGCTTACGTAGATGAATATGCCGTGCAAAAAATTGAGTTTGATTCTTGGTAGTCATCACATTAAAAATCATTTAAGTACCATGACCACCAAGGTGGGGGGAAAATTCAAACAGTATGGCAGTTTCTTGTATTATCTTTCTTTTAGATTTATCATTTATAAAAACTCTATTTACAAGGATAAACTATGTTTTTTCTCTTTCCTTAAAAAATATCTTTAATATTTAATTTTATCCGATTTAGAGATAGCTTTGACACAAATAAAAAATATTAGGGACAGAATTGAATTAATCGAAAGAAAACGTTATAAAATTGAATTAAATTAAACATTTAGGATATTTTTTAAGAAAATTATAAATGTTAAGAGTAAAAAGTATACTTTATTCTATTTAAAAAGCAAATCACCACTAATGATTAACATGACATTAATAATACCTTAGGATTAATGAAAGAAATCCCTGGACAATATTAAACTTGAGAGTACATATTATTAGTTAAGGGGAGTTGCAAGATCTCAAGCTTGAGAGTACAAATACTGTTCAGTGATGAGTTTCAAACCAGTCTTTGATGGCAAACCACAATATTTCTCCCTCAAAACTACATCATCTTGGTAAGACCAAGTCAATCCTCTAGGAGTGCTATTGGTCCACATGAATCTCTGGGAGAAGGGATTCACTAAACTTTGCTGAAATTCTCGTACTGTCTCACATAACAACCCCTGCAGCAGTTAGCGAGAATTTCACTATTTCAGTCCTCATTAACTATGAGATATGACAAGAGACATTGGTGTTAAGGATGAAAGAATTAGTACCTCTGCCATGGATTTGATTTTCAAAGGGACAACATCACTAAGCAGGACAAGTTGTCTGTTATTATCCCCTTTTCTAAGTAGAAGAGCACAGTCAAGGATATGATCTTCAACTGTTGGTGAAGCCATTTTCTTTGAGATGTAGGGACCTAGAATAGAAATCTCGTCTTCAACAAATTGAGGCTGAGGTGAAGTAGATGGCATTGGAGCAACCATCCTGCGCTCCTCCATTGAGCTTTCGATATGAATCCACCAGGTTGTGTTCACCATGCATTCTTTGATCCATTCCAATGCGAAAGAAGCCTCCGACACTCTTTTAAAGATTCCAAATTGTCTCCTCATACTTTCCAGTTCCCTTATAACTGGCAAAGCAATTTTTGTGAGAAACAGTCCAACAACAGTACTTAAACTTGAACAAAGTATTAGGAAGGCATGTAATATTCAGAAACTTGTTACCCAATCTTGGAATGATTAAACGAGTCCCATTGAGACCTTGTAAAAGCTGCAAAGCTTTCCTTGACTCCTTGTTCAGAAGAGATGCAGTGTCCACAACCATATCCCAGCTTCGTTTTTGTTCTCCATTAAAATGCTGAAAAAGAAACAGATGTAAGCAATAAGCATTCCTAAGTGAAGAAACTCTTGATCCATTCATAATAACAATGATATATCTTATGTCTACTTACACAGGGTTTAGTGCAATTGTCTGAAACTGATGCACAACTACCACCATCAACGCTTTTTGCATCAGAAACAGGACCAGAAGACTCTGACTTGAGCTTGCCTGCAGAGTTCATTAGTGATTGGATGGGCCTCTCTTTCTTCTTCTTCAATTTCATAGTATCTTGTTTCTCATTCCAGTTGGTACAACATTCAAGGGCTTTTCTTCGTGACTTCCGAGCTTGAACTACTTTTGGAGCCTTGTTCTCTTTGTATGAAATGGAACTTATGCTTTCATTTGAATTGATGTTGGGGCTAGAATTAACCTCTGAACAGGATGACCTTTGTGACTTAGGATGGTTTCCCTTAATTCTGACGAACCGCATATTTGGGCTGAAGTTTTCCTTATTTTGAGCAAATATTTTTTCTTCAGTGTCAAAAACAGAGAAAAGATCTTTCTTGGGGAATGATTTGTTCATGATATCCTTCTCACAACTCATCTCAACTTCAGTATAAACATTAGTTATGCTCATACATCTACTCCTTCTAGCTCGAACCTGAGGAGAACTAGCAGCCTTACCTCCTCGTAACCAAATATTAACAAAGGCTGAACTTCTCTCTGTTCCGTTTACACAGCTGTGAAGAGTTCTCTTATCAGAGAATCCTTTCAAGGGAATGCGAGATTTTGGGGTCTGGTTTCCCATGTTGTTTGTAATCTTTATATCAGCTTGATCAGTGACTGAGGAATTCACTGATTCATTCAGAACTGATATGGGATAGATGGTACCTGAGCAATCATTTGCAATATCTTCGACTGCTTCATCCATTGGGTGCCCTTGCTTGTAGGAATATTTAGCACCTTCCATTGCTTCTACACCACTTTCAATTATTTCCATCTCAGAGCTTCCTGTCACAGCACTGAGAGGTTGTAGGGTCTGGTTCTCTTCATCACTTGTAATCTTTAGAATAACTTCTTGAGGTGCCGGAGAATCCACATGTTCTTCTTGAATTGTTTCATGTGGCAAGTGCACTTGCTCATGAAAAGATTTAACCATCACTTTCGCTTCTTCAAAACTTTCAAAGACTTCATTATCAGAGTTTCCTACGGCGGCAATAAGAGATTGCATGTTCTGGTCCTCTTTCTTGTTTGTGATAAGTAAATCAGCTTCCTGAGGCACAGAAGAAGTCACTGACTCTACGATAATTGATATGGGATTGATACTACCAGAAGAATACTTGTTTCCAATATCTTCATCTGCTTCATCCAGAGGGAGCCCTTTCTTGTGACAAATGTTAC
Organism: Arachis hypogaea; assembly: GCF_003086295.3. Lineage (NCBI taxonomy): Eukaryota > Viridiplantae > Streptophyta > Magnoliopsida > Fabales > Fabaceae > Arachis > Arachis hypogaea. The sequence goes on along the minus strand of NC_092054.1, from coordinate 148,547,609 downwards.
CGCACTCTGTTGCTTCTGCATGGCTTTCAAGCATTTCCACCTCACAGCACCCTGCTATGGCAATGAGCGATTGCAGTGTCTGCTTCTCTTTCTTGCTTGTAACATTTAAAGCAGCTTCTGGCGGAACCTGAGTACTCAACGATTCTACCGGAGCTAATTTGAGGCAAACGCTGCTTGCTGACTTGCTCCCAGTATCGTCAACTATTCCATCCAATGAGTCCCCTTGTTCATTCTGGCGGGTCTGCAAATTTGACAACTCTTCACAACATTTCTCTTGCTCTTCTCCATCAGATATTGAATTCACATCAACTGCTTCAACTAGCAGAGATGAATTCTCAGAACTGAAAAATCTTTCTCCAGAGTCATTAACTCCCATTGTGCATTCAGATTCTCTAGATATTGCAGTTACTGAAGCTACACGTTTTCCATCAATAGATTCTGAATCAATATTAGTCAGAAAGCTAGAGCCATGCTCTTCTATGGAAGCCTCTTGCCTCCTAAGTGGAAATTGCGTATTAGCTGAATTGTGTGGAGTTTGAAATTGTTGCATTGTTGTCCCCTGGAGTGCTTCCACAACAGGCAGACATAAGCTCTCTGTCAAATACTCTCTCAATGTGCAAAGCAAATTAGTTTCCTCAAGCAATTCTGCTTCAGGACAAGCTTCAGTCTTCTCTGTGCTGCAAACTTCATCAACTGATTGAATGAAAGGTGGTAATAGTACTTGGTTTCGACGTTCAAATGGTTCATTATCACTATCAACTTTCACAGAAAAATGTGATGTTTCAGTTTCCATAGGGTCATTCTGAACTTCAAATGTTTCATCTTTAAAATGCTGATTTCTTTCTTCATTTTGTTCCACTAACAGAGAATTGTAGGAGTCTGTAATCAAATCCACCGATTGAACTTCTTCTGTAGAAAAACTCACCTCCTGCAATCAAAGATTAACAGCAGACATTCCGTAACAAACACCATGAACAAATTAAATGATGCTGAGAACTGAGAAGTAAGAAGCTCACTACTACTAAAACCTGCAGTATAGAGGACAATTATAAAACTTTTGCATCCCTTAACATCTATTCGAATTCTCAAAAAACCATCATCATACTTAATTCCAATAGCTCAATTTCTTTTTCTTCTTTTGGAGAAAAAAGAAAGGTACCTTAATCATCTCCAATTGTTGTTGTTGATTGTGAGGCAAATTTGCATTGAATTGGAAGACAAAGGGAATATGCGAATCAAAAGCGCGAGTAAAGGGAATCCAAGAGAGACGATAAACCCTAGAGGAAACCCCAACGGTGAAGGTGTCACCTTCGTTCATGAGAACACTGACTCCTGCCTGAAGCTTGGTGCCATTGAGCCATGTTCCATGTACTGCGAAGGAGAGACACAAGAGAATATAATTGATCGGTAAAAGAAAGAAAGAATAGAATTTGAGAAGAGAAAGGAGGAATAGAAGGTACCAGAAGAGAGGTCAGTGAGGGAGAGAGAACGGGAAGAAGGGTGGCAGAAGATGCGGAGGTGGAAGCGGCTGACACTTGGGTGAGCGAGAACGACGTCGCATTTGTGGTGGCGGCCAATTAGGACCGTTGAATCGATGTTGACGACGATGAAGATGTTCTTGAGGATCGAGTTGTTCTTGAGAACAGTCAAAACCGGGATTCTCAATTCTCCCCCTTCTTCTTCTTGTTGCTGCTGGTCAATGTTCTCAGCTGCCATTGCCATGGCCAAGAACGCAGAGAGAGAGAGAGAGAGAGAATGTAGAAATTGAATTCGAAATTTTGAGGAAGAAGAAGAAGAAGGAGGTGGTAACTGGTAACCGTTTTTGAAGCTTTGAATGGAATATGAAATATTAGTTACTACTTACTACACACCAACGGCTATCTTTTTCAATTCTACTACTTACTACCCAACCAATCATGTTTTTTTTTTTCTCTTTCTTTTTATTTAAAAGAAAATAAAAATTTATTCTTCAGGCGATAGCAATTTTTATGGAGTATAGACGATGAATTATTTATTTATATATCACTTCGTTACATCGGTAAAAACAATTAATGATTACAATAATACACTAAAATTAAACTAAAAAATAAAGTTCAGTTCTTACTTGTGATTCTTATTTGTTAGCTTGAATAAGTTTTAAAAGAAGAAAACAAGGGAATGTTTTGTAGGGAAAGAATAATTAGGTGTTTAAAAGAGTATGCAACAAGATGTCAAATGAATGGTTTAAATAGTTGTCATATTAAATTTGTTGAAAATGTTAGATTTATCACAAAATTAAATATATTTTTTGCAAATCGATCCCAACGTGATTCGGTTGGACTAACTTTGTCCATATTGGTATTTATTTTATTTTATTTTATTTTTTTTGAGAAATTAGTTTTCGTTTTTTTTTAAGAAATTAATTTTTTTTTTGGATTTTGTCACATGAGCTAAACCCACAACCTATCCAAACACAACTTATAAAAACCCATATCCCAAAGACAAGGTTTAATTACTACACACTATCCAATAATATTATCCATTCTCACTAGAATTTTATCTTTTTAATTATGGCAGCTTCTGTCTTCTTTTTGCCTGCAAAGAACAAAGTCTGCAACAACAACACATTACTATTGGTATTTAGAACCAACATGTTCATTTGCTCAAAACTCCTCTCTTCTCTCTCTGCCACCTAATCATGTTAGGTGCCAATAGTGAAATCGAACCAAGAATCCTCTCCAATGCTTCTCTCCACTCAATAGAAAGAATAGGATCACAAGCGGAGAATCCAACACCTTTCAATCTTAACCTCTTATGCTACTTGGCAACATTGCATACAAATCATCCCTTACTTCAACACCAACCAATTGTGGTGACTTTATCATCTTCTCCACAACTATGATCAAATTGGCATAATGAAATGCCAAAGCTGAAGCACCTAAAGTACCATTTATTGGCTTCAATAACAAGTAGACTCAAAAAATCACCACACCCCAAATCACCATTCCCATCAAACTTAAAATTTTTTATCAGCCTAAAAATAGGGCAAGTTACCTAAATAAATAGATTAGAAAAAATGTTTACCTGAATATGCAAAACTGGTTCTTGTTACCTGTATGTGCAAAAAGTCATTTCTATGTAAACCGTGGCAACCCACCACGGTTTCAAAACGTACGTAAACCGTGGAGACTCCAGCGGATTATGGTTGAAAAAAATAGAGTGTAAACCGTGGTAGGTCACCACAGTTTACTAAGGAGAAATTGCGTGCATAAACCGTGGAGAGTCACCACGGTTTATGAAGAAATTTGTTTGCACATAAAACCCTGTGGGTCACCACGGTTTATGTGTGTGTGGCTATATAAGTAATCCGTGGAAGGGTAGGACGGATCATTTGGTAAAGAACAAAAAAAAGGAAGTTGTTGTTGTGTTGAGAGGATTTGGCAAAACTTTGGAGGTTTGAAGGAGAAGTGGGTGGTGGAGCCAATGGAGGGTGAGGATCGCTTGTACCGACTAAATGGTGTTGCTCACGTGGCAGGATATATCGACGAAGAGGTTAGTTATTGTTACTGTCGTTATTATTGTTATTAAAATTCATACTAATATAGCAATTGATATTATTAGGGATATTGTTAGTAAAAATATTTTATTATGTTTATTTGTATTGTTATTCTGACTAATGTTATTTACATAAATATTGATATTATTATGGTTACTGTCAATCCAAATGTGAGGCATTTATTAATATTGTCTACTGAATAATGCATATTTTATTATGCTTATTTATCTTGTAAGTCTGGTTAGTAGTATTTTTCTAAAATATTTTGTTATAAATGTAAATATTTTATTGAATAATATTTTTTTCCTGTATTTATATTGTTATAATGAGTGCATAGTATTCGTAGCTTCACGGTGTATTAGACACTAAGAGAATCAATGAATTTAATGTGACGAGTCTAATAATTTTTACGAAAATTATGTTTGGTGTTGTTTGTAATGGTTGTATGTTAAGGGATTTTGTTACCCACGTTTTGCAGCCTAGTAGGGTTATTAGCGCCGTTAGGAGGCAGCAGAATATGCCCTTACATGACCGGATTATATCGTATCTGGAGACTGCCGGCTTGTATCATCTGGCTAGGCTAAACAGTCAGTGGTTCTGGGTTGATGAGTCTCTCCTTAGCGCATTTATTGAGCGGTGGCGTCCGGAGACCCACACGTTCCATATGCCGTTTGGTGAGTGCACAATTACTTTACAGGATGTTGCGTATCAGCTTGGTTTGCCGATTGATGGTGTGCCCGTTAGTGGGTGCTTGACTGAGTTTGAGAATCTGATGGAACACGATAGACCAGCATGGGTGTGGTTTCGGGAGTTGTTCGGGGAGTTACCTCCACAAAGTAAAGTCAAGCAGATGACAGTGTGCTACACATGGTTCCACGAGAGGTTCCGGGTTCTCCCTGCAGATGCTACTGATGAGACCGTGCGTGTATACGCACGCGCTTATATCCTGATGCTGTTGTCGTCTCAGCTGTTTGCAGACAAGAACGCAAACAGGGTTCACCTTCGCTGGTTGCCTTATTTGGCATTGTTGGACGACTTGGGCAGATATAGCTGGGGCTCCACTGCACTGGCCTGGTTGTATAGGTGTCTTTGTCGTGGTACAAACAGGAACGTCGTTAACTTGGCTGGGCCGCTACAGCTACTACAGTCTTGGATTTTCTGGAGGTTTCCCACTCTGAGGCCCACTGGTTTTGACCGGTTCGGGTTTCCTCTTGCTTCCAGGTAGGGTTTAGTATTATCCGTTAATAAATTTTAAATACATCATGTGTTATGGTTTGTTTTGACATCATTTCAATTAAAATTGTAGGTGGACTGAGTTTGTGCCGAGGAATGATGCATGGGCACATAGATTACTTTCCGCACGCCTTGCACTGGATCGGCTGCGTGCCCACGATGTGAGTCATTTATTTATTACTGATACGTGTACTAGTTTTTGTTAAATGTCACTGTCTCAGTAAACTCTGACTGTTTCTATGCAGTTTGTGTGGGAGCCTTATTCTTCTGTTGATGTTGGTGCTGTCATTCATCCGGAGATACTAGCTGACGAGCACCGACGGCTATGGACGGCCGTCACTAGCCTGATATATTTTGCTGCGATCGAGTGGCACCAGGTCAATAGGGTTCTACCCCAGTTCGGGGGTGTTCAGCATCTCCCAGAGCCAGCTCTGAACATAGATTGGCTACATGCGAAGGATGGTAGGGGTGGGGACCGGTGGTTTCCTTCATATTATCAGGAGTGGCACCAGCATTGGGAGGACAGGCTTCGGTCAGTCATATGGGTCGATTGAGTCATGGACCCTGGTCCATCAGCAGAGTACCTGGAGTGGTGGTGCCGTGTGGCGCACAGGTTCCTATCCCCAGATGTAGCATTTCAGGATCCGAGGCCGATTGTGCTGACTGAGGAGGCGCGTCACAGAGGGTCGTCGCAGGCACCTCCTAAAGTGCACGTTTATGACAGACCAGATAACAGACGAGTCGATCGGCGCCGCCGTATAGGGACCCGGACCACCGATCGCGAGTGGAGGGAGTTTGCGGACCGTTTGGAGGAGGATGTTCCTGGAGCTGAGCCTGGGGATGCAGTGGACTACCGTGTTCCTCGACGTAGAGGCAGACAGCCACTTGCGTGGCCTGCCCGTCGAGGTGCGCCTGACAGAGGACCATCCGAGCAGGGGGACGGCAGTCATCACGTGCCCGGTGAGGAGGTAGTTGGATCAGCATCAGCTATGGATCGGCCGACGTTCGAGGTGGGTTCTAGCTCTCAGCTGTTTGGGAACGTTAGCCCACATGCTTTTGCTGAGTTTACTACCGCGGCTGTCGGGATGGACATTGATGATCCTGTTACTCAGTCCGAGTTCTACATGGACATAGCAGACATGCTTAGGGATGATGATGATACCCATTATAGGCCACAGATGCCTGAGGAGCATGCCCAGTTTGTTGATCAGCAGCCCAGGAGTGACGATGTTCAGGCTCAGTTGGCAGTGGACCTCAACGAGCCTGCAGTTTCTCCGTCTGACCCATGGTTTGCGTTAGGAGGGGCACCTGCCTCTGCTTTCAGCGCCGTTCCCGCACAGCCCTCAGCACCAGCGGCAGATCACAGACCTAGGCGTGTGAGGCGTCCTCCTTTGTGTGGTACCGGAGGTCACCTGCTTGGCCAGTTCGACGATGATGACAGTGACACCATTGAGGATTCTGATTAGTTATGTTATATGTTCCTGTCCGTTAGGGACTTTGTTATTTTATGTATTGAGCATGCTACTTAGTGTTTATGGCTTTCAGACTTATGTTAAATGTTATTTTTCTTTTGACCAATCAGTTTGACCGGTTTCAGCTTCTTTGATATGTAGCTCTACGGTTTATATTATAATGCACAATATGAACGATACATTAATAGGTAAAATAACAGGAATTTATTCATCTGAAATTTTTGCATTAGATAAACATGTTGACAGTCACAGACTTAACCAACATACATTACTAACATTATCTAGACCCTGATGCAACTGAAACATCATAGACTGCATAATACACGACATGAGATCTACGCATCCCCTCCACCACTCTGTCTTCGCTGGTGACAGTTCCTCCGCGTATGCCCAGGCTGACGGCATAGTCCACATCGCTTCGGCTGGTTCTCCTGAGACTGATCCATACTTCCACGGATCCTGGTTGCCTTTGGACGACCTTCCTTTGCACGCCGCATATTAGGGTCAGGAATGATGGTAGGCCCAGCATATGGAGGCCATAGTCCTTCAGGGATAGGTGGGAGAAACCCCTCCTTGTAAACGTTGAACACCTCACTCATACGATACACCTCATGAACATATGACGCCCAGTTCAGCCGGGAGTAGGCGCAACACGCAATGGCGTGGCAACAAGGATAATGCAGCGCCTGAAAGTGGCCACAGTCGCATCGGTGATCTTTAAGGGAGACTCTATAGCTGCCCAGGGAGAAGTTGCCGGTTGGTGTTGTCTCCGCGACGGTGTACTCGGACTGCTGCCTGTCATATAATGTCACAGTGAAGCACCTCGAGTCTCTTAGGTTCCGATCAATAGACTTTACCAAGGCCTGACAGAATTCATGCCCAGATCCGAGTTGTGCCTCTGCTGTCTGTCCCCGTACCACAAATAGCTGAGCAAGCCTCCCGTAGGTTGACTTAACCAAAGATGTGACCGGCAGGTTGCGAGTTCCCTTTAGCACGGAGTTCACACATTCACTGATGTTTGTGGTCTTGTGCCCGAACCGTCGACCAGCATCCTCATGTTGGGTCCATTTGTCATACTCCATCCGGTTGGCCCAGTCAAACATTGCTGGATTCTCAGTCCGCATGATGTCAAACCAGTAGTAAAACTCAGCCTCAGTCTTTGCGTAGGCAGCATTCACCAACAGCCTCCTGGAGTCCTTACCTTTGAACGTTAGGGCGAAATTCGCAACCACATGCCTAATACAGTAGGCCTGGAACGCCCGAGGAGGCAGCCACCCAGTCTCAGGTGCCTCAAGCGCTGCCTTGATCCCACTATGCCTGTCAGAGATAACAAGGATACCCTCCTGAGGAGTCACATGCTCTCAGAGATTGGACAAGAAGAATGACCACGACTCTGCATTTTCGCCCTCCACAAGGGCAAATGCTATCGGGAGGATGTTCGAGTTCCCGTCCTGAGCTATCACCAACAGCAGCGTCCCTCCATACTTCCCATACAAGTGGGTACCATCAATACTGACGAGGGGCTTGCAATGCCGGAATGCCTCGATACAGGGTGGAAATGTCCAGAATAGCCGGTGAAAGTACTCGGTGGACTCATCAACCCCACCACCAATCCGAACAGGAGACGTCTTCAGCACCGTGATTGTTCCCGGCATTGTTGCCTGGATCCCTAGCATCCAACGTGGCAACTCCGCGTAAGACTCTTCCCAATCTCCATATATTTCTGTCACTGCCTTCTGCTTAGCCATCCAAACCTTCCTGTAACTAGGCCTGAAACTGTAATCAGCTTCTGTCGCTTGTTGAAGTACCTTTACCGTAACCGCAGCATCTGCCTAACCATAGGAAGAATCCTCGCACAGATAACGTGGTAATCCAGCTGACGGTGATCACTTGAAATAGAAGTTGCGAGGCATGTGTGTGGCCCGTTGTACCTCCTAACCTCCCAAGTCCCCTTTCGTGCACGAAGCGCTACACGAATCAACCAACTACAACCCTTGCCGAATTCCTTGCATTTTCCATGATACTTCAAATGATCCGATTTGATGACTCTGTACTCAACACCTCGCCGGATGCTATAGTCCTTTACACTCAGCACAGCTTCATCTTTACTTTGGAATGATTGCCCAATCTGAAATTCTGCAGAAGATCCCCCCACTATGTTACCACTGTCTTCCTGTTGACCAAGAGCTTCCAAGTTTAGTGTCGAGAAGTGTGGAGGGTAGTGATGAGAACCAGAACTTGCTGGTCTATGCTGCGCATGTGGATCGCCACATCTGTCATCGTCGCTGTCACCATCGATATCAACAGGCTCCTGGTCAGACTCATCGTCACGCATTACATTCTCTACTTGATCAGGTCCACCAAAGTCTTCGATATAAGGTACGAGGCCACCACCGGTGCCCACAACGTGCGGAGGCTCAATGACTGCTGCATTCTCCAAAGGTATAGAACCAACAACTTCCGTTCGGTCTAAATCAGCCGCAAACGAAGGTGATTGAACCGGCGGAAGATACGGTCTGACCGCAGGCATCGAATTAGATGCTCCACCCGCGGCAGCTGGGCAGGGAACTGGCGCGGATGCCCCAGAACTATCGACACCAACCTCCAACTTCGCGAACAACTCATGGATTCTGATCTCCGAAAAACTCCGTACACAGTAGAACAGAACCCTAATATCTTCATCAGCCTTAACTGCAAAGGTTTCATACTGAACACCGGTCGATACAACCGCCATGGGAATCTTGTAGAATAGTTTCTTCACCCACTTGCTACCCAACACGCCAAGCTTCTCCAAGATGCTGTTCTTCAGATCTGACAAAGTCATCGATGACCTGATAAAAATACTTAGTGGTTCTCTGTCGGTAAACTTCACACCTTTTCTTTTGCTTTTTTTTATTTTCCCAGAGCAATGCACTAGGGCAAGAAAACTCTCTTCCTTACTAGCCATTGTGAGAATGATCTCTTATGGAGCTTGAATCACCAACATATATATAGACTTCCTGTCATCATAAACCGTGGTGACCCACAGGGTTTTATGTGCAAACAAATTTCTTCATAAACCGTGGTGACTCTCCACGGTTTATGCACGCAATTTCTCCTTAGTAAACCGTGGTGACTCTCCACGGTTTACACTCTATTTTTTTCAACCATAATCCGCTGTGGGTCTCCACGGTTTACGTACGTTTTGAAACCGTGGTGGGTTGCCATGGTTTACATAGAAATGGCTTTTTGCACATGCAGGTAACAAGAACCAGTTTTGCACATTCAGGTAAACATTTTCTCTAATCTATTTATTTAGGTAACTTGAATAGCATAATTTTACTATTAGAATTTTGATTCGAGGAAAAAACAGTGGCTGAAGCTGATAAACTACGAGACAAATAAGGAACACAATACCTAATTCCAAACATAACCTTAATTATCCTTGCTAACTAGCGGTGACAACGGGGTAGGTAGAGACGGGTTTTTACTCTACTCGATCTTGTTCTGTCTTATAATAACTCGCATAAAACCCACCCCACTCCTACCCGCGGATAATAAAAAGTTGAATCCTAATCCACTTCGCCCCTATTCGCCCCTATAATTATTAAAATTCAATAAATAAAATTAAATTTCAAAATTTATATAACCATCGTCACATACATAACATAAATTAAAATAAAAATTTAAATATTATACAATATTATTAATTATTTTACTAATTATTTTATATATATTATATATTAAAATTATATGTGTTATATATATACCGGGACGAATATTACCTAAATCCGCCCCACCCTGCCCAAGAACCCGTCCCTGTGCAAGACAGATAATTACCCGTCCCGATTGGGTAGGGGCAGAGTGGGTATCCGCGAATTTAAGTGGTGTTGCCATCCCTATTATTAACACAGTGAAAACAAACCTAACAAGCAACAAAACAACACCATCGCATCCACAAAGATTTCTCCTTTAACTCCTTAATCTCTTGCTTCTGTCAGAAAGTCTTTCATTGAAGATCACATAATTTTTTATGATCCTTATTATTAACTAAACAAGGTTCAACATCATCATTATTATTGTTACTACTATGGTTAAGTGCTTTTCTCAACGCACTTTCTAGAATCGAAAGTTCTTTTCAAATTCTATACTTTTTTTTAATTTCCCTAATTGTTACTATGCTTTATTTCAAGAGCATATGAGGGTCTCTACCAGTCTTTGGGTACGAAAGAAGGAGAAAAAGGTATATATAGAATCGCAAAGAGCCGTGAAAGAAGAACGAGAGATTTGGATCAGGTTAAGTGCATAAAGGATAAGGATGGAGAGGTGTTGGCTCAAGAGGAGAAGATTAATGAAAGGTGAAAGAGCTACTTCTACGAGTTATTTAATGAGGGACAGAAGACTCTTCCGAGCCTTGGTCAGTTATGCACAAGGGAAGAAGATCGAAACTTTGACTACTATCGGAGGATCCGAGACTTCGAGGTAAAAGAGGCTCTAAAGCAGATGAAAAATGGCAGGGCAGTAGGACCTGATAATATCCCGATTGAGGTTTGGAAGGGTCTTGGAGAAAAAGGCATCAACTGGTTAACCAAGCTTTTTAATGAGATTTTAAGGTCAAAGAAGATGCCTGATGAGTGGAGAAAGAGCACCTTGATACCTATCTACAAGAATAAGGGGGATATACAAAGTTGCGGAAACTATAGAGGGATCAAACTTATGAGTCATACCATGAAGTTATGGGAAATGGTGATAGAACGGAGGTTGAGAAAAGAGACACAAGTAACAGAGAACCAATTTGGATTTATGCCAGGCAGATCTACCACTGAAGTGATATACCTTTTAAGAAGGATGATGGAGAGGGTAGTAATAAAAGGGATCTACATATGGTGTTTATTGATTTGGAAAAAGCGTATGATAGAGTACCAAGAGAGGTCTTATGGAAGGTTTTAGAAAAGAGGGGAGTAATGATCGCATATATTCGTGCAATTAAAGACATGTATGATGGGCCACAACTAATGTGAAGACTCAAGGTGGTGTGACAGAGGAATTTCCTATTGGTATAGAATTACACCAGGGATCATCCTTAAGTCCATAACTTTTCACATTAGTCTTGGAAGTACTCACAGAGCACATATAAGAGCCTGTGCCATGGTGCATGCTTTTTGCCGATGATATCGCCCTTATGGGAGAGTCAAGGGAAGACATAAATAAGAAGTTGGAGTTATGGAGAGAAGCTCTAGAAGTGTATGGTCTGCGCATAAGCCGTAGCAAGACAGAATATATGGAATGTAAGTTCAATCTGAGAAGGGAAAATCCTAATATAGAGGTGAAGATTGGAGAAAACAGCCTACGGAAAATTAAAAGTTTTAAGTATCTTGGGTGCATCATACAGGATAATGGAGAGATTGAACATGATGTAAATCATAGGATCCAAGCAGGTTGGTCAAAATGGCGGAGTGCATCTGGTTTTATATGTGACAAAAAAGTGCCTTTAAAACTTAAAGGTAAATTCTATCGCACCGCTATAAGACCGGTTATGCTTTATGGTACGGAGTGTTGGGCGGCTAAAAGGGAGCACGAACATAAGTTGAGTGTGGCAGAGATGAAGATGTTGAGATGAATGAGTGGTCATACGTGATTGGATAAAATAAGAAACGAAGATATAAGGGAGAGAGTTGGAGTAGCACCCATTGTGAAAAAGATGGTTGAATCGCGTCTCAGGTGGTTTGGACATGTGAGAAGAAGACCGATAGAACATCCAGTCAAGAGGGTGGATAAGATAGAAGATGGACAAGGGGTAAAAGGCATAGGAAGACCTAAGAAGACCACCCATGAGGTGGTCAAATGAGATCTACATGTAAATAGTCTCTCTATAGACATGATACATGACAGAGTACAATGACATCGTTTGATTCATGTAGCCGACTCCACTTAGTGGAACAAGACTTTGTTGTTGTGGTTGTTGTTTGTTACTATGCTTTATTTGTGAACCAACTCATGTGTTTTTTATTATTTAAATTTATTATTTAGTTCTTCAAGGTTCAGAATATACTTTTTCCATAGAAAAAAACTCTAGAAAACAAATAGTGATCGAAAAACCATGATTTTGGTTTTGGGTTTAGAGCTGAGACAAAGATGATTTCTCAAAACTTTAACTCTGTTTGGATGAGAAATGGGCCAATGGCAAGAATTTTGGGTTATTGTCCTTGTCATATATTAGCATTTCTTTTCATTTTTAAAGTCTCTTTTGTTTTTTGTTTTTTATTTAAATAAAAGATTATATATTTCTCAATTTAAATTATAGTAAACATAATTATGTTCTGTATATTGCCATTGTATCTCAATTTCGTAGGAAGTGTGAGCAAAATTAGAAATATATATTTTTTACTTTATTTTAACAACTACAATGAGTAAAAATTAAAGAAAAAAAGTTGTATGATAATTATTTAGCATTATCAACAAAATTGAGAAAAAAAAAACATGATACGAACAAATCAATTATATAGGTTGAATTCACTTAAATATCGAGTAATATGAAATAGTTTTTATAATTTTAATGTAGTTTTATGTATGTATTAAAAGCATCTCCAACAACTTGAATTTTGAGGTCCTATTTACTATAGTGTCAAGGGAAAGAGTAATTTATCCGTTGGAAAAAAAATAAAGTAATGAAAAACCTTTTCAGAGGATTTTGATAAAGTATAGAAGCAATTAATCTTTTTTTTGCTAACACTTTGTTTGGGGTGGAAAGAAATAGGAAGGAGAAAAATTGAGTGAAAAGAAATAGAAAGGAAAGAAATTGAAGTGAAATTTAATTTCTATGGGTGTGTTTGGATGGAAGAAAAATAAAATGGAAAGATATTAAAAGATAAATAATTTATGTTGTTTGATAATGAATTAAGTTATATAATGACAATATTACCCTCCATATTATATAGTAATGTTATTATGTATATAATTATGTAAATATTTATAAATGTGATTAAATAATAACAACAAAATTTAATTATATTCACTAGCGGCTCAACAGGTACTAACGTGCCTGTTCAGCCGTTTTTCTATTATTTTTAAGAAATTAATTTTATTTTTTTGTTAATATATCATTCACTCTTTAAATTTATTAGATAAATATTTTTTATTTTAATGGTGATGTGACTTTATTTATATCATATTTTATTAAAATTAAAATTACTACAAACCAAAATATAATTAAAAAAATAATGATAATAACATTATTCTGATTCAAAAAGAGTATATATAAACCAAAATACATGTTAGTCACAAAAAAAAAAACCAAAATACATGTTAGTTATTTACAAAAGATAATTTTTACTTAAATATCATGGATATTCATATTTGTCTTCATCTTTTTTAAGTGGTAGGCCAAAATATGAATCTAAATACGAAGAGGTCTTCATTTTTTTATAAATAGTGAAAAATAGGATAAATGAGAATGCTTATTTTTTTTGTTTTTAAATATCAAAATATAAGAATAATTAATAAACAAAATAGGAGAGTATAAAAATTGTGTATCTGAAAAAAATTCTTAAAATTCATCATACATCTTTTTATCAATAACTTTTTTAGGCTTGAAAAACTGTCAGAATTATTGACCATAAAAAATAAATATATAAACCCTTCAAGATTATTCGGTTAACTTTTATGAGTTGTTGAAGTTTCGCTAAAAAAAGTAAGACACAAAGCATTTAAAATTTTTACCCAAATTATCAAATTAACTTTTAGAATGTATAAAATTTATAAATTTAAATTAAATAAGATATTAAACAAATTTATTATGCTGTTATTATGGATAACAAAATCAAAATAAAAATTTAGAAACATTATTTACAAATTAACTATTTATAAATGTTATTAAGTTTAATTATTTATTTTTAATAGTATTTAATTTGAAGTCGATATAAAAATTTATATTCAAAGGACTCTTTATCTTCATGCATAATTCTAATTGATAAAAAATATTTTATTTTTCTTTTTTTAATTTTTTATTTAATTTTTAAAATTTTTTTAATTTCATTATTTTTCAAAATTATTAATTTATAATTTTTATTATATCCCCTTACTATATCAAACACTATTCTTTCTCTTATTATTATTCTCTATACACAAACCTGTCATTGTCTAATTGCCATTATTATATTATTTTGTTCTTTCTCGTTTTTTTCTTCTCTTCACGCCACCGTAATTAATTATCACTAAGTATTTAGATGTTACATTTTTTATATGTTAATCAAATAACCAGTGCCATATGCCAAACAAATGATATTATAGAAGTCAAAATAAATTATATTTTTATAATATAATTCATTTATTTTAGTTTAATTTAAAAATAAAAATTCATGTACTCAAATTTTAAATATAATACTCTGTATAATTAATCATTTAAAAATTAAAAAATAATATTATCCCATATAAAGTAATTTAAAAAAGAAAAAAAAATAAATTTAACAAAATATTAGACTTTTCCAATTCATCATTGATAAGTACAAACATATTTAAAAAAATAAAGAATACATATAAGATGAAAAAAATTAGTTCTTCCTTAGTAATAGAAAAAGATAGAACACTATCTTTGTACGTAAAATATTGGGGACAAATTAAAAAGGTAAAAGAATGATGAAAATATTAATTGGGTAAGTAAATTAAAGAGAAAAAAAATATAAGTGGAAGTTATATGTGAATATAGTAACTGCAATAAAACTAAATGAAATTTGTAACGATGAATGTGATGAAAATTAAAATCGATGGTATTGAAGGTAAAAAAATAATGGCAGCAAAAGACATATAACAAAGTGTATTGAGAAGTAAAAAAAAAAGCAGTAGAATGGATGAAATTATAAAAAAAATAAAAAAGAAATATTTTTTATGATTACAAAAAAAATTCTAATAGAATAATTAGAATGAGGCTAAACTGGTGGTTAGACCATTAAAATACAGTACTCACAAACATACTCAAAACAACACTATACAAACAAAGACTAACATAAAATTAAACAAAACATAATTTAAATGAATACCTCAATATAATAAGATTTATACAAAAAACTATTTATCACCACTGGTTAAACACTTGTTGGTTTCTAATTATTCTTTTTCTCATTTCATATATGATCACGAAAATATACTTTTTGACATCATCTTTACCTAGTTTAAGATGTCACAAAAACTTATTTAAATAATTATTCTGTACAGAGAAGAGTTCATAAGATAAAGGAGAATCAGAAAAAAATAAAAAAAAAAGCAAAAAAAAGAGAAATTGTGGGAATACATAATTGAATAGAAGTTATGCGTGAGTTTTTGTAACTTGTTAGTGAAATTTGTTAATGAAATAAGTAACCGTAAAATATTTTTGAATTATGTTAGTAGGGTTAAAATAAGAAATAAAAAATTAGACACCAAACCCCCATGTTTTGGCATTATATATTGTTATAGATTATAGATACACTCATAAAAATTTTATATTTGTATGATATTATATTAAAAAATTATTAAACTATTTAATAATTGAGATTATAATGATGTAAAGTACATTTAAGATAATATAATAATATCTATGATAATATTATTTAGGCCAATAATAAAAGATTTATTGAATCAAAATTTAAGAAAAAATAAATTATTATTAATTAAATAAATATAAATATATATGATTCCTACCCATATTTGGACCGTATGCTATATTGCTTGAACCAGCTTCGGTGTTATTGTGAGTATCTGGTATATGTAAAAAATTTATTATTAAGATGAAAATAATGTAATTTGATAATTTAAGGGTACACTCAAGAAATAAATTATACATAATTAGTACGTACTAAGAGTCCAGCAACATAGATATATCGTAAAAAATAATTCATATTAAATGTATTAATGAGAAGTATAACTTAGAGTACCTGATATAGAGTATTGTTGAGGAGGTATATTTGTGATATCTTGTAATGGTCCACTTGATGTATTGATTTGTTTTCCTCGTCTAATACTCTCTCGGTAACTGGCACACACCTTCTGGCAAGGTGTTGCTGCCTCTGTTCTTCACTCATATTTTGTCTTCCATTGGTATGTTGTCAACTATAATTAACCAAAGAAATATATAAAAACAGTTCTACACTTTTATTTAATGACGAAAAATAAATTACAGTAGATTTTACATTATATTTAGGCGAAGTAAGAAGAATGCAGGAGAAGATGGAGGAGAAATGAAGGAAATTTTTTCTATTATGGAGAGAAGATATGGAGTAACCAGTGAAGTAAGAGAGATTAAGAGAAAAAATTGGGAATAATATAATTGATGCAGTAACTGATGTCAGAGAAATTAACTGATGCAGTAGTGGAAATTAAGTAGTAGAATTCTGTAACTGATGCAGTAACGTGATGTGAGAGAAATTATCGGGAGAAGTTATATTGACGTGAACGTGAATAGAAATGAAGTAGTAGAATGCTGTAACTAAAAGTAAGTTATTCAAAAGGATAAAAATGGAAAAATAAATTGGACACCAAAAATAAGTTTTTCCATTATATATTGTTATAGATAATATAACAAGTTAGGAATATAATAATAATAATAATAATAATAATAATAATAATAATAATAATAATAATAATAATAATAATAAAAAGAAGTTAGCGTGATCTAATTAGATAAAATATAAATTTTATTTTTGTTTACTACTCATCCCAATACATAAATTGAAAATAATTTCAACAAGAAGAAATATCTAAATCAATAATTACATGTACATGATTTTAAAGAGGCTAACCAATCATCACATAATATCATTTGATTAATATATTATGCCTTATATTACACTTACAAATACACATCAAAGAAGTCTTACATGATAACACGCTAAGGTCAGCTAAAACAAAATATACATATGAAACCAACAAACTTAATACAAGGACCTCTTTGATCAAGTCATTACTAACAGCATAGACTTCTTTGACTAACTCATTACTAATAGCATAGTTAACAATAGTTATAGTTATGAAAGTCACAAAATCATAAAACAGAATATGATAACACTTCAAGAGGTAACATGAATTCAATAATAATAAATCATAGTTATAATATCAACTCAGCGCACACATAATACAACTAATAACTTTATTTGCAAAATTTTTTAAATGAGTGATCAGAGCCCTAATTGATAGTTAGCCCACATTTGAGTAGCTATTTCATCCCTTAATATGGCCCCCCGCCTATAGTCTTCATCTTGTTCATATCGAACTACTTCATCCTCTTCTGGATTATTTTCTTGTAGTTCTCGGTCAACTTGAGCTATGAGATGTGGATCAGGATCTACACCCATTAAAAAGTTATGTAATATGCAACAAGCTACCACAATTTCAATCATAGTTTTAAAGTCATAATGTGGTTCAGTGCCACTTGTGATTATTGCAAATCTTTTCTTTAAAACTCCAAATGACCTTTCGATAACATTTCTCAATGAAGCATGACGAAGATTAAATAATTCCCTTTCATTTTCTGGGCCACGTCTTGCATACTCTTTTAAGTGATACCTTACACCTCGATATGGGGTAATTAATCTATGCTTCGGCATAAATCCAGCATCCCCAAGGTAAAATTTTTCTACAGAATCCATCATTAAAAATGATTAATTTAGTATAATCAGACAAACTACTAATCTTTACTACTAATGAGACAATATAGTTTTATGTACATGCTAACCTCGTGGAAGTTTAAGATTATCATCCCTCGATAATGCATTCTTAAGAACTTTTGCTGTTCTTTCCCCACCTGTTAATACATAAGTGAACTTCATATCAAAATCACATGCAGCTAATACATTCTGTGTCGGCCAGTCTTTTCTCCCTCGAAATTTGGGTTGATCCGCTTAGGATACTTTGACACGAAAATATGTTCCATCTATAGCTCCAATATAGTTCTAAATAATAGTCTATTATTTAATAAAGTAACATGAAATTGTATATATCAATCAAAATTATTTATTCATGTAACTGTACATGTCCATACCTTAAAATAAGGATAAAATCTATGATTGTGAAGGATCGCCGGAGAAATAATGGATGCAGATGGTTGTCGAAGGAATTCATCTTCTAATAAAATGATTGCCCGTAACACAACATGGAAGTGGCGGCTAACAGTTTCTTCAGACCGGTGGTAGAAAAAAGAAACAGTTCTAGTTTTCACATTATGAACTATTATATACAAGAACCTAGCAACTTGCTCCTCTACTGTAACATGTTTTGTATCCCTCACTTGACGTGTTGCTCTTAATTTCTCACACAATTGAAGAAACGCATCAGGGCCCATGCGTAGGATGTCACGACACCTATGAGTTTCTCTTAACTGTTGCATTAAAGTAGCTCGAATTTGTTCTCGCCCAACAATTTATGGGAGATAGATTTGTCAACCCGCGTAGACATAAATCTCAATAAATATAACATGTGCACGATGTAACATATCAGTGTTATTGTGCATAATTTCTATCGTCTTTTCTAATCCTCCCTCAAAACTGTTAATATATGTTCTTGGTTTTCAAGGGTTAACATATTTTCTTGATTATCGACCCCAAACTTAAAGGAAAGGTTTAGTGGGAAATCACAATTAAAGATGTCTTTCATATTGGGGACCAAAAAATTTTCTTCATGATCAGCCTTATCCATTTAACAAGCACTTTGTAGTTTCAAATGTACATATCATAGATTTATAGCACCAACAAAAACAAAAAAAGATAGCATCATATAGTAAGCATAAGCAATGCAGTTAAATAACTAGTATTTATATATATGACCTCCTAATCGAAGAATATAATTAATTGTAAAAGAATCTCAACCAATTAAAAGATAACAATTTTTTATACCTTTCGAAAAAATTTAGCCATAAACTACGTATGAAAGAAAAAATAAAAAAATAAAAAACACAGAATACGAAAGCAAGTAATAGGTGTTAATGTGGTTTTGGGTATAAATTTACATAAAAATAAAAAAATTATAGATATATAGAAAACAGTATTTTAGAAGAAAAGTATTAAACAAGAGACCATATTAAAGATCTTATCTTAGTAGAAAATAAGCAGAAAAATCTAAGCTAAACTTGAATTTGGTCAGAGGCAGCATATGCAAAGTGCCTTGCAACTTTCCAGAGTTATTTGTTGAACTTGAAACAGATAAAGTAATGGACTCTTTGATAGTCATGCCGAAGAAAGATAATTTTTTTTATATATCAAGACTATTTACATGAAGATAGTAATTAATTTGTTATATGTTATATCATAATAAATTAATTTAATCAAATATTTAAGATTGCTTAATGTTTTTTTAGTTGTCCTTTCTATATAAAAAAAATTATTTTAATCAACTTCAACACCTATCCATGTGAGAATTACTTATGAATTTTGTGTATAAGTAAATAAAATAGCTGAATAGTTATAAAAGTGTAGATTATGGAACAAGTTTGCAAACAAGTGCGGTGGAACAAGTTTACTTTGCGCATTACAAGAAACATCGTTAAAATCGACGGAAAAATCGACGGCAAAATGGACAGTGGAGGTGGTCGCTATTAAGCTTGTCGATTTTTCAAAATTCGAATAAAATCGACGGCTTGCCTAGCCGTCGATAATAATTTAATAAAATCGATACCATTTTCGTCTATAATATGAGTTTGATAATTTTACCTTCTTACTAAAATCGACAACGTTGCCGTCGATATTATTATATAAAATCGACGCCTTTTTTGTCGATATTTGATTCAATAAAATCGACAACATTGCCGTCGATATTATTATGTAAAATCGACGCCATTTTTGTCGATATTTGATTCAATAAAATCGACACAACTGCCGTCAATTTAATTATTTAGATACCGACAAATTCTTTGTCTATATGTCTATTTTAAATTTAAAAAGCGACAACGTTACCGTCGATTTTATTAGCTATATTTTTTTAATTATTTTTTTATTTGAAAAATAGTAAATAATTAATGCAAATAAACTTTTAAATATAGAAATAAAATTTATATAGAATATTAAATAACAAGACAAATAAATTTTTAAATATAAAAACAAATGTATTTGCTCATAACAGCGAGAAAAATGTATCTTGACAGGAAATCAGAGGCTAGTCTCTGCATGTCAACCATAAATTACAACAATAATTTAGATATGTTCACAACTGATCTCTCTCTCTCTCTCTCTCTCTCTCTCTCTCTCTATTTCTCTCTCTCTCTCTCTACTTCACCACATTAAAGCATATCTTGCTAACATAGATAAAAGGTCTTCCAGAAATTTAAAGAATGAACTAAACCTGTATCTCTTTAGGAAATGTGGCACTGAATAGCGTAATTTGTCTTACACCTGGAGGGGGCATATCCATTTGTTCAACAATCTTCCTTATTTGTGGCTCAAAACCCATATCCAGCATCCTATCTGCCTCATCTAGTGCAAGATATCTGATCATCTGAAGTGAAACTCTAGCTCTCTCCAGCAAATCTACCAGTCTTCTAGGAGTTGCGACGAGAATGTCCACCCCCTTCTCAAGATCTCGTAGCTGGAAAATTCATAACTTATTAGTGAGATATATATATCAGATACTAAATGTTCATACTGCCATTGATAAGTAAGATATTACATTATGGGCTATACAGCATCTAGACTCTAGCCTATAAATTGGATCAATTCAGCCAAATTTGCAGCAAGAACAAAAGCACACCAGCTATAGTGACATGTTTATAAAATTTCCAGATACTCTCAAACTATGATTGGTAATTTATGGCTAATTAGCACATCTTCACATTTTCAAAGAAACTGTAGTTCATAAACACTCATACCCTATCTCATTAGGTGGAGAACATAGATCATTCAATGGAGCAACTACGACAAAAATTGAAGCATCTATCAAAAATAGCATCAATAGTAGCATAACTAATCCTAGGTAAAAGAGAACAGAGAACCAAAAAAAGATAAACAATTGAAAAGAAACCTGATGGTTTATTGGAGCTCCGCCATAAGCAACAACCACCTTAACCCCTATTTGATATGCAAACTTCCTAGCCTCTTCATGTATCTGAAACCAAATCACAACATTTCCCATATATTTTCACTGCAAAACTGCACCAAATTTAAATATGTCCAATTATAGGTATATGCAAAATTACACAGATTATTATGTTATAGGTATAAACTGCACATTATTCTGCCCTATATACAAATGAATTAATAGACTAATAATTAAGAACATAAGCATATGGCTGTATGGTAGACCTTCTCGGTCGAGCAGGATCACTCGAAGAAGCTCAAGAACTAATTAAGGACATGCCTATGAGGCCAAACTTGGCCGTATTAGGATCTTTTCTTGCTGCTTGCAAAGTTCACAAAAATGTGCATAAACGATTCACTTTATCAGTAAAAAATCTATATTTTATCAGTAAAAAAGTTATAGACACATGACATCTGTAAGAGAGGCGTAGTCAAGCAGATATGCTAGGCATATAGATTAAAACAAAATAAGTAAAACCTAAACTGCATTACTCATGTGCCAAAAGCACAAAAGAGGAAGAAGGGGGAAAATAGCCACAGACATTGGCAATTTTAGGTCATGGATATCAGTAACATCAAACTAAAAAGGACATATGCTCCAACATTTATTTGTTAGTTTAAATATGCTCCAACTAATTGTAGCACCAACAACAATTAGTTTAAATATGCATCAGTTGATGGATTATAAAAGAACACAAGTTGCTACAGTTAGAATCAGACACAGTATATAAATGCAATGCAAGGATGAAAAAGTCTGATAGACCTCATTGAAGTGTCTTATTAACAGATTTTTTGTAATTCTGCCAATGCCAGAACCGCAATCTGGAATTCAATATATTGCTTATTAGATCTCCCATGAATAAAAAATTCAACATTTAAAGCAGTTATACATTCCATGAAAGCAGGTCTCTTTCCCTAACACACTAAAAAGGAGGAGTGAGTACCAAGAGCAACAAGTGGTTGGTGTCTAGCATCAGCTGGAAAACGTTCAGACAAAATAATCTTCAAAAACTCCTCACTGCATTTGATATCAGGTTTGTTCACATTTGCAAACCCTCCCAATACCCCATCCATGGATGCCTCAACACCCTGCTCACACAATCCAGACAAAGCATAAAAATAAAAACAAAAAATCACTACAAGCACTAAACACTATCCAATAATAGTTCATTCATAACCTTCCCATGATAAACCCAGTAATAAAAAAGCATAAAGGAATTGAATTTAGCTGAGATATCATAGAAGGGAATGGAGGAAAGGTACCTCCCAATAGGAGGCTGAACACACTCGCAAGCAATCTTGATGAGCATAAACGCTTCACTTTCAAACCCTTCACCAATAATAAACTTATCAATTGCACTATAAAAACTTGAAGGATTAGGAGATAGATTAGCATTGTTACATGAATTCTCCACCAATTCCTCATATAATTTTCCCGTGACCAACTCAAAAATTACATTACCAAAATCATAAACATCCTTCTTCCCATCCTTGATATAAAACGACATGCCTAGACTCTCATGGTTGTTGGGGTTCAAAAACTTGGCATCTCCAAAATTGGATAACTTGGGTTCGAAATTCTTATCTAGCAAGATACTCCGTGAACAAATATTCAAGTGCACCACATGCAGATTGCATAAATGATGGAGCCAAGATAAGGCTCTAGCCACACCTAGTGCAATGTTAATCCTCTGTGGCCATGTCAATATCATAGCCTCAGTTTCCAAAGGGTGCAACCATTTCTAGAGTCTTCCATTTGAGAAATACGGGTACACCAGAATTCTTTCATCGTTTTCGATGCAGAACCCAAGCAGGGGAACTATGTTTCTGTGTTGGAGCTTACCTAGAATCCTTACTTCTATAAGAACTTGTCTCCCAAATTGTTGAGAATCAGTTAGTTTCTTAATGGCTAGGTGCCAACCGTTAGCCAATGTTCCCTTGTACATTATTCCCATCTTTCCAAACCCAATTGCATTGTTTATAGAAAATCCGTCTGTTGCATCATTTAATTCTTCAAACTTCATAGTGGATGTTAATCTTTCCAGTAGTAGAGCTATCTGTGAATTCAACTCACAACTATCAATGAAATTATCTAGATAATAAAGCTATAGAAATTCACTTAATGTTTGCATTCATGAAATGTAATGAAAATATAGTAGTCTAGTATATCTCTAAATTCAACTGCAGAGAGCAAAATATTTCATATAACAGATATGCATGATAAGATCATAATGATAAACAGGAAAAGTCTGGAGATAGAATATGTAAATTCTTCTATGAAACTTAACAACAGCAGACAAAATAGCCTTGTGATAGTATTTTCTAAAAGAGACAGGTAAATGTTAAAAGAAATATCCTATCCATGCCAGATTACAGAACATACCTTGCTTCATTTTTGTCTCCCTTGTGATAGCATCTCATAAGTCCTGTGCTCTATAACTTCCATTATCAAAGTATTATCAATTAACGCTACCAGCTCACAAACCCCAATTTCCAATCCCTAGATTGCTTCATTACATGGCAATGCAAAAATAATGAATTAATTGAAGTTAATTTCAAAATACAACCCCAGTAGAACATGCAAAGCAAAATTAACACCAATCCAAACGAACACTTAGAGATTAGAAGAAACAAAAATTTGAAAAAACTAACCACTCGTATTCTTGAGAGGATAATATACTGGTAACTTGATCAGAAGCTCACAACGAATCAAGCAACCGTTCTCCCACACATTTCTCCGAATGTTCTTCTTCAACAACTGAATCAACCTCTTCGAGGCTATTCAATTTTCCACTCTCCGACACGAAAAATTTTAGCTCACCAAAACCGGCGGCGACTGTTCCGATCACTGGTTGATTATCCCCTTCTTCTTCACCGTATAGAAGCTTCCTCAGTCTGCGAGCAGCATGAACTGCCGCTTGAGCGTCGGCGCCGGCTCCGTAAGCAAGCGCTCCAATTACTTCAAAGCCTTTAGGAATCAATGTTCGAAGCTCCTCTGTTTACAAATTCCAAAATGTGAGACAGAGAAAAAGTTGAAGTGAATTTAAGATTTGAAATTGATAGAGAGAGAGGGAGAGAAGGAAAACCTGATTCTTTGTGGAGATCATCAGAGGCGAGGCGGAGGAGGAGGGAGAGATCATCCTGATGCGACGGCAGACGGACGGCGGAGCGACGGCGGCGCGGCAGTGATGAAGAAGGAAGGTTGAAGTATGCGAGGTGAATTCAGAGGTAAAATAAGGGTTGGTGAAAATTGAAATGGTGAATTTGGGAAAATGAAGGAAGCGCGGGGAGTGAGTGGGGGAAAATTTATTTTATTGATAAAAATCGACAGCATACCCGTCGATTTTAATTTGAAAAAAACGACGTCTTAGCCGTCGATTTTATACCTTAAATCTATACCATCCATTTAATTTTAAGAAGTGATTAAGACCGTTTAAATTTATCGACGATAAAATGTGTCGATATTTTAAATAATAAAATAGACGCTATGTTCGTCGATTTTAAAATAAAAGTATTTTCCACCCACACCTCGTCGACAATATGTCGATAATGAGAAGAGGGTTAAGGGATTACCAAAAAAATCGACGACTTTGCTGTCGATTTTAATATTTTAATTTTAGTCATTTTTTTAATAATATCGACAGCAAGCCGTCGAAAAATATCGACGGGAGAGATAGCCGTCGATTTTTAGCGTCGAAAAATAAGCTTTTTCTTGTAGTGGCGGTGAAAGATAAGTTGTTAATTTCTATCGTTTTTAATAACTTAGCTCCCAAATAATAATAATCTGTGTCCTACGAAATCAACTAGTTTACCTAAACCAAGTTTACTTTAGTAGTTATATATCGATTGGAGCATTTTATCAAACAATTTATAGACATAAAAGTTAACAAACCATGAATCAACATTTTTTCATTGGAGCATTTGATCAAACAGTTTATATACATGAAAATTAACAAAGTAATAAATCAAACCAAAATATAATCTCTGTCCATATACTTCAAAATTAAATCACAAACACAGATCCATCAATATATAGCGTCAAATGGAAAATAAGAGCAACATAAAAAACTTATCTATAGTCTATACACATCAATTCTTTCAACTCTGATTAACTTATAAATCAGTACCTTTGCATGTTTTCACTGGAGCATTTTATCAAACAGGTTACAAGCATGAAATTTAACAAACTCATAATTCAAACTAAAATGTAATCTCTGTTCCTATACTACAAAATTGAATCTTAAACACACATATCTATGAATCTAATAAAGAATGAAAGGTGAATTAAGAGCAACATAGAAAACTTACCAGATTTTACCCGCAGATGCAAGATGCTGTGACCAGAATGATTGAGAAGTGGTGGAGGAATGGATCGTTGGTAACACTTGCACTGGTTGATAGTGTTGGAAATGGATAGCATGCACAGCTGAATCTCAGGTTGAAGAAGAGTCTTCAGAAAAAGAGAAGGGTAGGGTTTGGAAATGATGCAGTGGAATGAGTTTTCTTTCCGTTTTCTCGCCTTAGTTGGAGAGAAAAGTTTTTAGTGGGTCCCTTTCACTTTTTGCTACTGTTGTATTTTTCTCTTAACATTTTCTTTTAAAACCAAACAAGTGAAACTTCAGATTTCCTTCCTTTTTCTTTCTGTCGATATTCAATTCCCCCCAATTTTCATCTAAACAAACACAGTATAAGTGTCATTCGAATTAAAAACATTAAATAAAAATAGATATCGAATAGTTAATGAGTGGGATGACCGTTAATACTAGGAGTAAGAAATAAAAAATTATCATAATTCAACAGAAAAAATATTGTAAGACCGTTAAAATTAATGAAATAATATTTTATTACTCTATAAATATTATTTATATACACTCTTATTCTTAATAATTTTTTCAATCTTCTCCAATTTTTTTAAATTTCTCCAACCAAAATTATGCTCATATTCTTTTTAGTCCAAATTTAAAATATTCAAATTTTGTGGACTTTCATAGATTAGATGTTATCAATTTTAACGATAATAAAACTGAAAATCGTAGGCAATATAATATTTAATATTGGCAATAGAAAGAAGATAAAATACTTATTAGTGCGTAGTTAAATGTTTCAACAAACCTTGTAGTCAGTATTGATTAAAAAGGTAAAATATTTTGGAATTGAATCCATGACTACGGTGAAAAATTTAACCCATACTACAACATGAACGGAGGATAGCAGCGGTTTAATTGTCGATTTGCGGCGGTTTTAAACCCCGCTAAACATAACACCAGCGAAACTACAAACGTAGGGCATAAAGGTGACATTTTGCGGCAGTTTCCATCAACCGCTGGCATAACTGCAGCAAATCAATTATTTTGCGCCGGTTGGTTTAGCAGCGGCGGCTAATATAACCGCCGCAAATCGACAAGAGAGATTTAGCCATATTATTTGCGATGTATTTAAATCGCCGCTATTTGCTTTCTGTATTTTTTATTTTTTATTTGCGGCAGTTTTAAACCAACGCTAATTGTTCAACGCACGCTTTTTTTCAATTCTAAAATTTTATTTTGATTTATTTTATTATCTTAGGAGTATTTCTTAATTGTATGGAGTGTTTTTTTTTATTATTATTTTAAAAATCTTATCGTTCTACTCTAAAATTTTATATTGCAGGCAAAAGACTCAAGAATATTTAACTGCAAAAAAACTAACATATTTATTGTAATATCAATAAAGTATTTCAATAGTCACCCAAAAAAGTAAAGCATTTGGTAATAATTAATGCTGCATAGTAACATAAACAAAACATATACTGAAAAATAAACTATCACATATATCCTAATTTCTATTCCCCGCCATGTCCATCCAAAGAATTCATCCATACAGCGATATCTGGTGGCATCTCCACACCTTGCTATTGGACTACATAACTCAGCACACTCTCTAATGCCTGTCTCTTCGTTTTCTCTGCTGCTATTTCATCCTCCATTGCCTTCTTTTTCAATTTTTCTGTTACTTCATCCTCCACTGCCTTCCTTCTCAATTTCTCGACCGTCACCTCCACCTGTAGTTCAAACAACATCCTTTAGGCCTCTTCTGTTTGAACTCTATCCACCGGCGGCTGCAAATTCGAACGAAAGAGTTGACTTGGTGTTGGCCGAAACCTATGCCACGCACTCTACTCGAGCGCTCTTTACCAAGAGCCTGGGTAAGGGAATCATTTTCAGACAATATTCTCGTAGTTTCATCCAGCTGTTCAATTTCAGATATTTTTTCCTGCAGACATAAATAACCATACACAATCACACTAGGAATATAGCATACTCAATACATTTTAATAATTAAACCTAACATGTTACAACATAAATGATTAATTGTACTTACAACAATCCTCTGCCCTTCTTCGTGTATGTAGGTGCCATCACGTCGTTTGTGAGTTAGGATCCATACTTCTCCCCTACCAACTCTCCTCCCTTGTTTTTGTGTCTGTGACAATACAGTTTATACCATAAGTTTCACTTATTTAATTTTCTCCAATAATTTTTTCTTGTTCTACTCTATAAATAAATCCAAACTACATACCAACCAATTTATTTTACCTCAATCGGTTAAGTATCTAATGATTGCTCCATTTAATTTTCACGGATTGAGTAATTGATTATCCTTAAATAGTAAATTTATTTTAATACCTCCAGCATTTATTTTTTGGAAATCAGCATCTCTTATCAATTCCTTATAAATCAAAACTGAATAATGAATTGCTTAAGAAAAAAGAGAATTATTCGAGACAATGATAGGCACCTATACTTGATTTCAAATATATATTACATCTTCTTTCCTTGCCTTAGCCAAGCTTTTAGAACCGCCAGTGTGCGTGTAAAGCTGCTTCTTTTGATTCAGTGCGTTTTGCTTGTACTTCGCCTATTATGTCATCAACAGTAACATTAGTTAAATACAGAATGAATACATACGAGTGTACCATAAATAGTTAAATGTTCCTATATTTCTCTTTTACTTTGGTGTATTACTTATATAACGTTATTTTTCTCTTTCTTTGAAAAGTAATGTATATAATTCCAAAAAAGCTTTAATACAATAAAGTAATCTCTAAGACCTAAAATTAGTTGGTATTATATGCGTTTATCTGGAACATATGTGGATTAAAGACAAGGGCTACTTAAAAAATGGGGTACTTTTGTTGCAGGATCATTACGATAATCAATGAACCACCTCCAATGCTCTCTAGGAATTTCCTCCGGGCGGTTGTCAAGATTTTGCTCAAGTGTCCTTGTTGGTTTGTAATGCGAGTCATACAGCCCCCTTGATGAGCGGATATTTTATACGTTTTTTGGCATCATTTTTATATAGTTTTTAGCATGTTTTGTCTAGTTTTCATTAATTTTTTGTAGGTTTTAGTGTTAAATTCACATTTTTGGATTTTACTATGAGTTTTTGTGTTTTTGTACAATTTTAGGTATTTTCTGGCTGAAATTGAGGAGGTAGAGCAAAAGTCTGATTCAGAGACAGAGAAAGCACTGCAGATGCTCTCTGGATTTGACCTCTTGTATTCAGAAGAGCTTTTCTTGAGCTACAGAAGTCCAAATGGAGAGTTCTCAATGGCTATGGAAATCTGACTTCCAGAGCTTTCCAGAAATATAATCTGACCTCCTTTGCTTCATATTAGAAGGCCCAAAACTGGCGTCCAACGCCAACTTCCTGCCCCCTTCCAGGCGTCCAGCGCCCACAGAGCAGAGACCAGCATCCAAACACCCAGAGAGGATCCCTAGCCAGCATTCAACGCCTTAGAGACCTCATAGCACGTGAATCTCATCAAAGCTCAGCTCAAACACTCACCAAGTGGGCCCTAGAAATGGATTTTAGCACTAAAAAGATTGTTTTACCCTTACTAGTCATTTGTTTAGTATTTAAGAGATTAGATTCATGTTATTCACACACCTTTTACCATCATTCAATATATTTTCGTTTCATACATTGTATTTTCTTTCAGTATGAGTTTCTAAACCTCCTAGGTTGAGGGGAGGAGCCCTGCTAAGTCCTATGAATTAATAAAAGTATTACTGTTTCTTCTCCGATCCGTGTTTGATTTATTTCTAAGATGTATACTTGCTCTTCAACATGGTGAATAGGATGATCAGTGACAATCAACTCTGTTCATCATATTAAGACAAACGTGCCTGACAAACACCCACGTCTACTTGGGTTCTTGTGAATACGTGACTGGAAAGCGCGAACCAACAACTATGTTTATACATCTCTCATACGGCTAATCCACGACTTCATTGGGGACTTCTCAAGATATCAGTTCAGCTAATTTTCAGGGAGATTAGAATCTCTGTGGTATAGGCTAGAATCCAAAGAAGCAGCATCCTCTGATCCGGAAGATTCGACCTTGTTTGGGGCGTTTTGAGTAGGATCGCCAAGAGAATGAACTGCTAGAGCTTTACCCTTCGTCAGATTGGATGACCACGGCCAATGGTATTCAATATGTAGTAGAGGAGATCAATGATGATGGCCCATGGCATTGCTCACATACAGTCTACCATAGAAGAAATCAGTCACAAGCAGAGAAGACAATAATACTAGAGTTAATCCAGAAAGGCTAAGCAACTCCAATCCGTTACCTTATTCCTATTACTCTTTTCACAGTTTACACAACTTCTGAGTTCTAATTACTACTTTTCTTTATTCTTTTTTATGCCATTAAAAATAACATACCAACATCTCCTACTCTTTCATTCGTCTGTCTACGACCTGCAGGATAACCATAGCTTTCTTCAAACCAACAATCCTCGTGGGATCGAGCCTGACTCGCTCAGGTATTACTTGGACGACCCAGTGCACTTGCTGGTACAGCTGTACGGAGTGCGGGGATTCATGCACCACCCCCTTGTATCCTTCCAAGACCTCCCCATTTGTTGCAAAAATATTTTCTTGATTCTACCACCACTATCTTCCTGAAAATGGAACATCTCCTGCGACGACAATGTCCAACTGTAAGTAATTGTAAGTTGAAAGGTTTGATATGATTAAACAATGCCGAAAGTCATTATCTTTATACAATCATCATAAACCCTGTCTTTGCCCTACACCTTTGTCCAACTTTTCTCACAGATAGGAAATTTGCTATAATCACAACCCAGTGCTCCTAGAATGCCACTCAACAGGCCAGCTTCATCTCTGACTACTTGCAGTTCCTTATTGAACCTCAGTATGATCTTGCTACCATTAAGAGACCGCTCCATAGCCTCCCTCACACTCATTTTAGCTTGCTTGACTATTCCACCAGAATCTATAAAAAAATCTTATTTATGTGTCAAATGTGCCCGACATGTGAGAAACATAACAATATCATTAGCTAATCAATTAAAAAGTCCTATGGTTCAACACTTGTTACCAATGAGATCAACATCCCAAAATTTAGTAGTCTTTCGTGCTTTGCACTTTTCAGCATCAGAAGCAGAAAACATCATGATCCTGTCAATGTGTTCGTCAAACGAATCTACCTCGTTCGCCTCTGGGTCCATGTCTTCATTGTACGGTTGCGTCACTTGTACACCATTAGTGGTCTGTGGCTCAGGTCTTGGTTCACTCCGGGGTAGACGAAAGGGTTGGAGAGGAGCCGCTGCGGAGACACCACCATTACTGGGGAGCAGGGGGATGAGCCAGTCATCGTCAGCGGATGGTGAAGATGCAGGAGGTGCAGTTGGAGGCTGCTGACGTGGTGGTTCCACTCTTGTGCCTTTCGTGCACGATTTTGATGCAATATAGAGGATAATAAAATAAAAGAAAGTAAACAGGGTTTCCTAACCAAGAAGATGACCCTACATTTATACTTCTCTTATTAGATTCAATCAATTTTCTTCCACTTTCCATGGAAGCACAGAGAACTATTAAGAAACTTAAATCAGGCAACAGAAAGTTGTGTAAACCAAACCATATCCAAGAAAATTCTTCTATCTTTATTTATTTATATAAATTCTCATATATTTAATAACTCGATTTTAGCTTTGATGGTTAGTTTGCATGCTCCTTTATAAGTGTTCAGCTTTAATCTTTGGAAGAGATTTCTAAAAAGTGTGATCTATCCTGTTCAGATACTAGGTAATTTTTAAAAAATTAAAAAATTTAAAACGAAAAAAAGCATATGGTAGAAAAAGATAACAAACGAAAAACAAGCTAGAACCTTACTTTCCGAAGAGGGGTTTTGTACATACCAGAAGGCAAATCGACATAGCTGATCGGCGATGGACCACCCGGCAATGGGAAGCGCAATGCAACTGGTACTGGCGGCCGGAGGGGAACGACGGCAAGGATTCACGTGCGGAGGTGTGTTTCGTGCCTCAGCCCCTTATGTGTTCGCGCGATG
This sequence comes from Arachis hypogaea, assembly GCF_003086295.3. Classification (NCBI taxonomy): domain Eukaryota; kingdom Viridiplantae; phylum Streptophyta; class Magnoliopsida; order Fabales; family Fabaceae; genus Arachis; species Arachis hypogaea. The sequence continues at coordinate 148,515,995 of NC_092054.1, read as the reverse complement.
AAGAATCTAAGATACAGATCTGATTCTGAGAAGGGTCGACGGTAGGGGGAGAAGGGTGGATCGGCATCCACGCGACTCCACAGTGACAGAGTAGGGCACGGTGGAGCAGGGAAGAGTTTCGCGCACGCTGCACTCTCCTTTGGCGGGTTCCTCGAATTCTCGATTTTGGGTATTTTGATTTGAATTTGGGTACAATCATCACTAGATGGTTTGGAGTTGGCGGCGGACTTGGTGGGTTCGACACTAAATCAGAGCGATTCGACGTCGATAGGCTGATTTGGGAAGGGATCGCAGCTATCCAGCATGAATTGCTGCTGTTGGTGACACCGCAGGCAACCCCTGCTTCTGTTGTAGTGAGAGAGGACAGTTACAACTAAGAAATGATGATGTTAAAAGATTAACAAGGCAGTTGCACAGTTTATTAGTTGCTATAATCAAGTTACTCAAAACATAAAACACCCTAATATACAGATCCTTATGCTCGAGTCATAAGTCAAATATATCAAGGTGGTACGACTCTCAAGGTGGATTTTTAATACATAAATATAGGTATAATTGAAAGAATTATTAATCGAGATCCCTGAAAAGAGTGAAATAAAATCGCGACATCAAAACACTCACATATCAAGGCATAAGAAAAATTCAACGCGTTCAGCTAACGAATGGAATAACTAAGCATATAAGGAAGAAATAGAATAGACATAAATATAAGTATTCTAGCCACTAGTCGCGACTCGCAAAGTTTAGGTCGACTAGGGTTACAGAGTTAAAACAGTTGACAACAGAAATTCCTATCTCTCCCAAAATACATCACAGCCTCTATAGGCAACTTTCAAAATACATAATATATATACATCAATAAAGGTTTTTCCAAAATAAAAGGAGAGATACTAGAACAAAAGTAAATCGGGAATCCAGTAAACTTCGCTGCTTCCCAAATGGACCACTACTCACTGCTGAGCACGAAGACCTGCATCTGAAAAATAGAATATATGCACGGAATGAGAACCCCCGACCCATGGGTTCCCAGCACGGTAAAAGTGTCAAATAAATACAATGCATTATAATATCAATTCGCTAAGCATCTTAAACTCATTATCTCGTCATATCCAACCTAAGCTCTCACTAACCCATAACTTGGCAACCATCGTAGGGGATTCTATTCTAACCTAAAACCCTTCATACTTTTCCACTTCCCAATCCGACTAACCCAAGAACCGAATCAAACACAAACAATACAAACAAGTAATACATAAGTAAGGCAAGTAAGTCAATTAGCAAATAATCATGAAACATGTACAATTAGGCAATCCAAAGCAATTAAGCAAACCCAAACAATTCAAGCATATGCAGATGATGCATGTCTATCCTACTACCCATGAGCTTCACGTGTCGGCTAACTGCCAGAACCCGACACACCCGGTAGCCAACTCGGATATTGACTCTCTGTTGCGCATTAATATCATTAGAGTGAATACGTGCCCTATCACCATAGAGGGTATCTGTGCCCTGTCACCATTAAATGGTATCTGTGCCCTGTCACCATTAGAGGGTATATGTGTCCTGTCACCGTTAGAGGGTATCTGTGCCCTGTCACCATTAGAGGGTACCTGTTACCATTAGAGGGTATCTGTGCCCTGTCACCATTAGAGGGTATTTGTGCCCTGTCACTATTAGAGAGTATCCGTGCCCTGTCACCATTAGAGGGTATCTGTGTCCTGTTACCAATTTATCATTAGAGGGTATCGATGCCCTGTCACCCTTACAACCAGAGAGAAAATACAAGCATACCAACATACTCACATCCAACCTCTCCATTCATTATTCATTTACTATATTCATTCATTAATCATATATGCATCTCCGGCATACTCGCTACATGTTCAAACTTCCTCAATCAATCATAATCGTTTAATCATTAATCATATGCATATACATGCCCAGTCATAATTCAACGTTTATCACAGCCATCCAGCTCATAACACACACAACAATCCCACCATCATACTCAACAACTCATACAACCATCATTACTCATGATTCCTCATAATTTTTACTTTTCTTCATTCACAAGTTACTCCATTTCGTAGCTTCTTCCTAATTACTAGGCATTCTATTGTGATATAGTACTTAAAGGATGAAAATGGGGGTTTAGAAGATTGAAACAGGGTCTCGGAAGATTACAAGCTTGCTGGGAAGGTGAAACATTTAAAAACAAGGTTTTTATAAGAAAACAGGGTAGTGTGCATACACACAGGGATGTGCGTGCGCACGCCCAGAAGAATTTTCAAGATGTGTACGTACGCATAGAGGTGTGTGTACGCACAGGAGTAAATTTTCTAATTCTGTTCGCTCGCACAAGGCGTGCAAACGCCCTCAACAGAACATACTTCCCAACGTGTGCGTGCACACAGTGCTGTGCGCACACACAGCTTGCAAAACTTCGTTGGTTGTGTGCGTGCACAGAGCGTGCTAACGCTCCCAGCAACAGCCATGTCCCTGTGTGTGCATACGCACAAGGCTGTGCGTGCGCACAGGTTCAAAAATCCACAGGGTGTACATGCGCACAGGGTTGTGCGTGTGCACACATACTAAAATCACAAATTCTGCAGCATTCACAGAATTCAGATTTCGGATACCAACTTTCAATGATCATATCTCTTTCCACAGAATTCAGATTTCCACCAAATTTAATCCATTTTAAAGCTTGTCAAATTATCTTTCATTTGATATAAAAAACATTAAATTTCAAAATCAGTAGCTCAAGATATGATCCGTTGAAGTTCATCAAAATTTCATTTTACCAAAGTTCATAACTTCCAATTTTTAGAACATACACCTTCAAATTCATTCAAAACCAACCAAAACTTACCAAAATTAGCCTCAAGCCTCCTTAACTCATATTTTGACATCTTTATTAAGTTTACAATCCACCAATCCACTATTTTGACCGATCTCAATTTCACACAAAACATCATATCATATGTCTTTCCACATCCCAAGTTCCAAAAATACACAACTTAATCAACCATCATACATACAAATCAATATTGCAAACCAACTACATACTCCATCAACAAGAACATCATCCAAAATCCCCAATTTCCCACTTTCTTGAATCTCAACTCAACAATTCAATTCAAACAACATCCAATCTTTCAAGTTCAATAATCAACAAAACATCATGTTCAAATACTCATATATTACTATCATTCATTCAATCACCAATCATCAACCATATACTTACCGTCCTTACCTCTTTCTGACCTCCGGCCCAAATTCACGGCCTCCGACCCAATATTTCATTAAATTAATATACATAAACTCATCACCATATCATTCACGTTCCACTACCAATTTCAATCAACACAACAATAATGCACAATTCCACAATCCTTATCCAATATCAATATCATCTACTACACATATAATACCAATCAATCATACCATTCAAGCTTAATCCTAGGGGCACCTAACCTAGGAATTCACATCATATCACACGGTACTTAAATGAAACTTAAACCGTACCTTTGATGATGGCGGTCCACACCCAAACTTGAATTCTCTTCACCAAGGCTCCCAAGCTTAAACCTCCGCACCAAAATTTCACAAGCAAATTGAATCTCCCCATTGTGCACCAAAATCACCCAATACTCTAACATAACCAATTTTCACACTTATAATCAATCTAGGATTCATGTAATCTAGTAAATCACAAGGGTTAGTAATTCCTTACCTAAAACCACATATCCTTGAACAATACTCACAAGGGAATCAAGGCTAGTAAACCCCTAAACAACCAAAACTACAAAATTACTCAAAACCCACAACCAAACTCGAGTTCAAAGGTGAAAAAGAAAAATGAGCAGAGGTCATGGAAAAACTCACCACAATACCTAGATAGAATCGAAGAGAGGGAGAAGAGCGATGCGTGGCTGTAAACGACTCGTCGATTGAAGCTCCATAGCTCAAGTTATGGTGGTTTGAAGTTGGATGTGAATAGTGAAACCCTCACTCCTCTCTTCTCTCTTCTCAATCTGAGCTCTCTCTCTTTCTTTGGAGGAAAAGTGAGCTGAAAGCTCATTATTGAGGGTTAAATATGTTGGGCCTTGAGCCTACTTGGGCCCGGTTTACTTAGTTTAGCCCGTTGGCACAATTTTGGGGCAAAACCTTTAAGATTAGAGTTTTAAATCATATTTTAAATATTTCTATCTTCCTTAATTATAAATTCTAATTTCTTAACCTTATTCGTTTATAATTAATTTCTTCAACTGTAGTACTGGACAGATCTCAGCCGGTACTGTCGGTCAAATTTTCAGTGCGCATTTTTACGCAAAAAACTATGTTTTCTGACTCAGAAAAATCACTGAGTCCAAATATTATATTTAAATTATCAAATGCCGATTGCTAAATTTTTTAACCATATTCATTCATATTTAATTTATTATTTAATTAATTACGATTTGACCGAGTTTTACATGGTTCGAACTCTGATAATATAAAGGAGGTGACATATAAACGCTATTTTATAAATTATGGTAAAAAATTCGCTTTTGGGAGGTATTAAAATATGTTTTATTTAGAATAAAAATAAAAAAGCCAACTAACTATCAATACAAAAGAGAGATTTTTTTTGTGGACATTAAGGAGAGAATTCTAAAAGAATTCAACCAAAGTCAATGCAATTGAAACATACTCATTGTCATTAAATCCAAAAATACCATATACTGATTCTCCTATTCACTCACAAAGATTAAAGAAGAGTAAGAGAAATGATAAGAAAAAGTACAAACATCTGAAAAATTTAATGAAAAGAAATCATCAATAGTTAAAAAATTATCTCATAGAAGATATTAAGAATATTAAGGTAAAAGAATTATTGGATAAAAAAAAAGAGAGAGAGGAAACATAAAGAAAAAATTATACCAATAAAAAAAATTATAAATTCAAGCGGTGATAAAATAATGTTGCTAATTAGTTAAAAATCGAATTATATATTATTTGTTGTTGTTGTTACTTATAAAGTTATTAATTTTTTTATATATTATTAATTTATAATAGTAAATTATTTTTTTAATTTATAAATTTTAATAATAACAGTATAAAAAATAAATTTAATGATTATATTAATTTATTTTTATTTTAATTAATTAAATAGGTAAATATGCAATAAAAATCAAAGTTAGTCTCTCCTATTGAAAAAAAAACCCTTTTAGTCTATATTTAATTATTTATTATTTATAACAAAAAAATATTGTGTTAAATTATTTTTTTTTTGATAAATGAATGTAAATAAAAACGAGAGAGAATTTCTCACTAAAGTTATTCTAAGATACTTCACGAGAAATTAAAGAAAAAACTACATATTTAACCTATTTCTCGAGAGCATCAAATGAAGTACTTTGGGACAGAGACGGATCTAGAGGGGGCGAGTAGTGGCTTCAGCCCCCCCAAAATTTTTAAAAATTATATTTATACATGAGATATATATTTAAAAAAATAAAAAATATTATATAATTTAGTATTTTTATATGTATTATTTTTTATTATGTGATAGATTTATGTCTTAATTGTTTAATTCATTAATATTTTTCACTTAACTAATTTAATATCATACCCTCAAGTCTTTGTAACTTTTAAATTAGTTTTTATATAATAATCTCTATATTTATTTAAAAAAAATTATTTATTTATTTTATATTAATATATTTAAAATTTATATTATTATATTAATAATAACTTACGTAGTTATATTTTGGTAATCACATTATGTACTTTAGATATTCTTTTCTTATAAAAGATACTTATTTTTATTCTAAATTTACGTTGTTAAAAGAAAAGCTTTTATAAAAATATCTTATATCTTATATTCTATAAAAGTATTGTGTCTTTCAAATAATTAATGATTTATTATTTATTTTCAAATTTTTTAAAATTTTTGAAAGAATTAATTTTAATTAATAAGATATGTGATAATTTTTAACTAAACATGCTATAAATTATTGGTACTTTATAATTTTATAATGTACTATTGATATTGTTATATTTCTTTTATGTAACTATCATATTAAAAATAAAATTATGAAAAAAATTTATAATTATATATATATTGATAAATCTTTTGAAAAACTAACTCTAATAATTATATATTAATTATTTTTATGGAATAAAAAAAATTTATCTAAGATTCGGCCCCTCCATATTAAACTTTCTGGATCCGTCCCTGCTTTGGGATAAAATAAATGAAACTGAATAAATAAATGCTTTTTTTGTAAAAAGAGATTAAATGTTTTGACTTTTGACAGAAAAGATTATTTTTATAAATTTAATTATTTTGTTAGTCTTTATAATTTTGCGAAATTTTTAATTAAGTCTTTATACTTTTTTTTTAATTGAGTCTCTACATTTTTTTTCTTTTATTTGAGTTTTTGCACCAAATTTTTTTTTAGTTAGGTCCCTATATAATTAAGCCAATTACTACTAAGAGGAACCTAATTAAAAAAAAATTTTCACAAAAACCTAATTTCAAAAAAAAAAGTATAGAGACAAAAAATAGAAAAACTCAAACCCGCAACCTCTAAATAAATATAGAAAATTATATCATTTGAGTTATAGTTCGTTCGTGTATTCTTTTGTATGTTTATATTAAAAGATATAATTGTTTCGAATCTTAGTTGGATAAATTCAACTAGACCAGCACTGATATTTGGATTTTGTGTGTCGTTGTTTTTTATATTTAATTTATTTTTTATAGGTTAGTCTTTGTCTGATGAATAATCTATTTTTGAGTTGGATACTCATATTTATTTATAAAAATTAAATAAAAATTATTTTTCTTTGAAAAGTAATGTATATAACTCCAAAAAAACTTGAATACAATAAAGTAATTTCTAAGATAGAAAATTAGTTGGTATTGTATGCGTTTATCTGGAACATAGGTGGATTAAAGACAAGGGCTACTTAAAAAATGGGGTATCTTTGTTGCAGGATCATTACGATAATCAATGAACCACCTCTAATGCTCTCTAGAAATTTTCTCCGGGCGGTTTTCAAGATTCTGCTCAAGTGTCCTTGTTGGTTTGTAATGCGAGTCATACAGCCCCTTGTATCCTTCCAAGACCTCCCCATTTGTTGCAAAAATATTTTCTTGATTCTATCACCGCTATCTTCTTGAAAGTGGAACATCTCGTGCGACGACAATGTCCAACTGTAAATAATTGTAAGTTGAAGGGTTTGATATGATTAAACAATGCCGAAAGTCATTACCTTTATACAATCATCATAAACCCTGTCTTTGCCCTGCACCTTTGTCCAACTTTTTTCACGGATAGAAAATTTGCTGTAATCAGAACCCAACGCTCCTAGAATGCCACTCAACAGGCCAGATCCATCTCCAACTGCTTGCAGTTCCTCGTTGAATCTCAGTATGATCTTGCTACCATTAAGAGACTGCTCCATAGCCTCCCTCACACTCATTTTAGCTTGCTTGACTATTCCATCAGAATCTATAAAAAAAATCTTATTTATGTGTCCAATGTGCCCAACATGTTAGAAACATAACAATATCATTAGCTAATCAATTAAAAAGTCGTATGGTTCAACACTTGTTACCAATGAGATCAACATCCCAAAATTCAATAATCTTTCGTCCTTTGCACTTTTCAGCATCAGAAGCAGCAAACATCCTGATCTTGTCAATATGTTTGTCAAACGAATCTACCTCATTCACCTCCAGGTCCATGTCTTCATTGCACGGTTCCGTCACATGTACACCGTTAGTGGTCTGTGGCTCAGGTTTTGGTTCACTCTGGGGCAAACGAAAAGGTCGGAAAGGAGCCGCTGTGGAGACACCACTATTACTGGGGGGGGCGGGGGATGAGCCAATCATCGTCAGCGGATGGTGAAGACGCAGGAGGTGCAGTTGGAGGCTGCTGACGTGGTGGCTCCACTCTTGTGCCTTTCGTGCACGGTTTCGATGCAATATAGAGGATAATAAAATAAAAGAAAGTAAATAGGATTTCCTAACCAAGAAGATGACCCCTACATTTATACTTCTCTTATTAGATTCAATCAATTTTCTTCCTCTTTCCATGGAAGCACATAGAACTGTTAAGAAACTTAAATTAGGCAACAGAAAATTGTGCAAACCAAACCATATCCAAAAAAATTCTTCTATCTTTATTTATTTATATAAATTCTCATATATTTAATAACTGGATTTTAGCTTTAATGGTTAGTTTGCATGTTCCTTTATAAGTGTTCAGCTTTAATCTTTAGAAGAGATTTCTAAAAAGTAAGATCTATCCTGTTCAGATACTAGGTAATTTTTAAAAAATTAAAACGAAAAAAAAGCATATGGTAGAAAAAGATAACAAACGAAGAACAAGCTGGAACCTTACTTTCTGAAGAGGGGTTTTGTACATACCAGAAGACAAATCGACGAAGCTGATCGGCGATGGACCATCCGGCAACGGGAAGCGCAATGCAGCTGGTATTGGCGGCCGGAGGGGAACGACGGCAAGGATTCGTGCGCGGAGGTGTGTTTCGTGCATCTGCCCCTTATGTGTTCGCGCGAAGAAGAATCTAAGCTACGGATCTGATTCTGGGAAGGGTCGACGGCAGGGGGAGAAGGGTGGATTAGCATCCACGCGACTCCACGGTGACAGAGTGGGGCACGGTGGAGTAGGGAAGAGTTTCGCGCGCTCTGCACTCTCCTTTGGTGGGTTCCTCAAATTCTTGATTTTGGGTATTCTGAATTGAATTTGGGTAAAATCATCACTAAATGGTTTGGGGTTAGCAGCGGGCTTGGTGGATTCGACACTAAATCAGAGCGATTCAACGTCGGTAGGCTGATTTGAAAAGGGATCGCAGCTATCCAACATGAATTGCTGCTGTTGGTGACACCGCAGGAAATTTGCTGCAGGCATCCCCTGCTTTTGTTGTAGTGAGAGAGGAGAGTTACAACTAAGAAATAATGATGTTAAAAGATTAACAAAGGAGTTGCACAATTTATTAGTTATTATAATCAAGTTACTCGAAACATAAGAAGTGGAAGAAGTGGTTCGAACTCTGATAATATAAAGGAGGTGGCATATAAACTCTATTTTATAAATTATAGTAAAAAATTCGCTTTTAAGAGACATTGAAATATGTTTTATTTAGAATAAAAATAAAAAAGCCAACTATCAATACAAAGGAAAGATTTTTTTTTTGGACATTAAGGGGAGAATTCTAAAAGAACCAAAGTCAATGCAATTGAAACATACTTATTGTCATTAAATCCAAAAATACCATATACTGATTCTCCTATTCACTCACAAAGATTAAAAAAGAGTAAGAGAAATGATAAGAAAAAAGTACAAACATTTGAAAATTTTAACGAAAAGAAATCATCAAGCGGTGATAAAATAATGTTGCTAATTAGTTAAAAATCGAATTATATATTATTTGTTATTGTTGTTTTTTATAAAGTTATTAATTTTTTTTATATATTATTAATTTATAATACTGAATTATTTTTTAATTTATAAATTTTAATAATAACAGTATAAAAAATAAATTTAATAATTATATTAATTTATTTTTATTTTAATTAATTAAATAGGTAAATATGCAATAGAAACCAAAGTTAGTCTCTCCTATTAAAAAAAACTCTTTTAGTCTATATTTATTGTTTATAACAAAAAAATATTGTGTAAAATTATTTTTTTGATAAATGGATGTAAATAAAAACGAGAGAGAATTTCTCATTAAAATTATTCTAAGATACTTCATGAGAAATTAAAGAAAAAACTACATATTTAACCTATTTCTCGAGAGTATCAAATGAAGTACTTTGGGATAAAAAAAAGAAACTGAACAAATAAATGCTTTCTTTGTAAAAAGAGATAATGTTTTCGCTTTGGAAAAGTATGAGGAGCCAATGGAATATTTGTACAATTTGTATAATAGAGGTTTAGAGAGTATTAGAGATATAACCATTAGTGTTGCTTTTTTCGTCAGCTGAAACTTTTGGGATGAGTGGTATCATGACATGGTATTAGAGCTCTAGATCCGAAAGGTCAAAAGTTTGATTCTTTTGGTGAACCCCAAAATCGGTTTAAACTTTTGGGAAGATGTTTATTATCCCTAATAGTCGGATGGTTATTCTAGATAGTATGGGGGATGTTCATTTTGTAACTCAATAGCTCATTGTACACATTGTACAAATAGTCTATTGTCTCCCTAGCGGGATCCCTTTTTTTTTAGTTAAGTCCTTATACAATTAAGCCAATTACTACTAAGAGGAATCTAATTGAAAAAAATTGGTACAGAGACCTAATTTAAAAAAAAAAAAAGTATAGAAACCAAAGATAAAAAGACTCGAATTCGCATCCTCTAAATAAATATAGAAGACTATATTATTTGAGTTATAGTTCGTTGGGTGTGTTTTTTTGTATGTTTATATTAAAAGATATAATTGTTTCGAATCTTAATTGGATAAATACAACTAGACCAGCAGATATTTGGATTTTGTGTGTCTTTTTTTATATTTAAATTTTTTTTATAGGTTAGTCTTTGTCTGATGAATAATCTATTTTTGAGTTTTTTTTTTTTGTGACTATCTATTTTTGAGTTGGATACTCAAATTTAATTATAAAAATTAAATAGAAATTAAATTACAATTTAGTTTTTAGTTAAAGATTAAATATCGAAATAGGCTATTTTAAAAATCATCCTTATTATTCCAAAAAAAAAAAAAAAAAACAGCCCCATTAAATGAAAATTTATTATTACTTTTCTTTCCAATAGTCATATAGATGCTTAAGGAAATGAATTTCAGCTGTCAAAATTGTCAGATCTATATGCATATATACGCCAACTTATATGCTCGATATATAAATTCATACTCTCAGGTCTGAGATGTGCTGCAAAAATGACATATTCATTCTCTATAATTATGGTGGGATAGATTGAGGGTCCAAGGTCTTTGGAGAAATCTACTCATTTTAGGCTTAACTATTTTTCCAAAGTAGTCATTGTAATGTAACCATTTACTTATATGTAACAAATACTAAAGTTATATATAATTTTCTCAAAAATTCAACGACAGAATAATAAAAAATGACTAATGAACTATAGTTTAAATGGCATTATCTTTATATATTCACGTAGAGGTTGTAGGTTCGAGTCTCATTCCTAACTTTGAAAAATAAAGAATAATCTAATTTAAACTTTTTTTTTAAATTACTAAAGGCATTGCATTGTATTTAGGTTTAATTATTTTGTTGATCTTTATAGTTTCACTAAATTATTAATTAGGTTCTTATAATTTATTTTCAATTGAGTTCTTACACTACTTTTAATTTTATAGTTAGGTCATTTTCATATAAAAAACGTTAAAATTAATAGAATATTTCTCCCAAAATACATGCGGTCAAAGATTAAATTAGGTTTTTAATTATGAATATTTTCAATTTGCGAAGAAATATTTAGTTAAATCTAATATTTTTTACATTAGAAAAAATCTAATTATAAAATTATAAGCAATATATGAATCTAATTAAAAGAAAAAAAATACAAAAATCTAATTATAAATTGACTATGCTACGTGTACACTAAAAGCAGCCATCAAAGTTAACTACTAATATAAAATATATATTAAAATATAAATACACATTGAACATAAATTCAACCATATATATATTTATATACAAATACATTAGTAATTAATTTTAATATACGAATAATATTTTTTAAATTATAAATTTAATAAAATTATAAAAATGAAACGAATAATTATTTCTTTTTGTGTTTGCCCCTTAGCTTGTAGTACAACAAGCACATTAATTATTTTTGCCCAGCCCTTAGGTTATTGTTGTATGTACTATACAGTATAGAGACATGCAATGCATTAACTATTTCATTGCTTCAAATGGCTAACAATGTTGTGGTTCTTTGTCGCTGCCACAAGAGATTCCATTGACATTAAATAGAGGGGGATAGATAGATAGTGTTTGCTTCTGCTCCTGAAGATGATGGGTCACAATCCCCAAAGAGATCTCACACACACAACACAAGGAACAAGCAAAATGCAATCTACAAGCTAACCTATACACTAAATAATAAATGCAACAACTTTTCAGTGTGTATGTAGATATTATATATTTATATGTGAGATATGGTATATATATATCCACTTATTAGAATATATATATTACATGCAGCCATACACATTTACATATAAGTATGAATGGATTGGATCCATATATAACACCAAGTTTGTCTTTGCAGCCAAAATATCTCTATGATTATTATGTGTGACTAGTCATTCTAATTATTATTCTCTTTTTTGCACAAATTAACATGACACAATAATTACCAAATATGGCTTAGAGTTTATATATAACAATCAATCATGGTGACACATTCAGAAACATACATGTAGAAAGGAAGGGAAAAAAACAATGCAACACTCATATATAGCCTCATCATAGGATACCCAATCTTATTATTAACACGGATAACCAAAATAAGGTACATGCTATATATACACATATAGAGGAGATATTGAAGAAAGAATCATAGCTAGCCATATAGGAGCTTTGATTCAAGGTATTTCGTGTCATTTGGGTTATGTTAGGTGCTATAAATGAATTTTAAATTATATATATGAAGTAGATTTTTTAAATATTTTAAATTTCATATTATATATGTCCAATAATTGCAAATAATTCTGTTTTAATAATCAATATCAATTTAAATTTTTAGACTATATTATTACATAATATAATTTCAGAGGTTATATGGTTATAAGATATGAAATTTGATCTTTCTTACTCCTATTTTGACAAATAAAAAAAATTTAAAAATAATCGCATACACAAATTTAAAAGAAATTTTTACATAAAACAACCTGTTAAATATAACCTTCATATAATACATTTAATTTATTTGAATTTTTAGAATAGTTCTGTTAGGAATCAACTAGGAAGTAATTAACTAGAGTAAACTAGTTAAAAAATAAGAGGTATGTTATAAAAAAAAGAAAAAATAACTTTTCACTATCTTAATTTTTCGAATTTCAAAACTAAAAATACAAAAGATTGGCTTGAGTTGGCTCAAGTTATAGTTAGCTCTTTAGATTTTTTTTTTCGAAATAAATAATTTTATGATAAGTTATCAAATCACATAGACAACCAACTTGAATTGGTCGAGTGATCACTCGTTCGCTTAAACAAGTGTTGGAAGTTTGAATTCTGTCTTGTGTATGCAACAACTCATTCACGAGTAACATATTCTTAAATAGAGCTCAAATTCGTGGTGGATTAGTCATTAACCTATCATATTAGAATATAATGTGGATAACCAAAAAATGAAAAAATAAATCACATAGATTGAAAGAGTAACTCTTATTTGTTTCTCCTTTATGGACTAGTTTTGCAGACAAATCTGTATATTTACTGTTACGTTACAATTGTAGAGGAGCTCGGATCCTAATTAAATGTGAAAAATTCAAAAAGTAGGATATATATCTTGCTTGTGATAACGTAGTTATTCAAATTTGGTTACCCAACATATAGTTAAATAACTAAACAAAATGCAATGTTTTCCCTTCTTCATGCACTATTTATTAGTATATATGTACCAATTCAAGTGACAAATATGAAATATTATAGCCATGCAGATTCAATTGATAGGTATTTTTGGAAAATAAAATTGATAATCATCCGGTAATATTATTTTTTTGCTAGGGTTTCATTGATCCCTTATGCAAGTATAACAATAAGTACATATATAACTCAAGTAATAAGTTATAACGTGAGATTATTCAAGATGTTAATCACCGTTACACTCTAATTAAGGAGATTTTGAACTTAAGTATTAAAAATGACAACAAAATGTAAAATATTATGAATAAAAATAATAAAATCTCTTTTAATAATCTCTATTATATATATAATAAATAATAATAACAATGGATAAGTCATTTCAGTTGGTTTAATTTTGGCAATGGCAACAGATCTCCCACGCCATTGACATCCTATTCCTATATATCTGCATGAAAGTCATCAATTAACGGATTAATTATTAATTATTAATTATTTTTTACCTGCATGCTTTAAAGTTATCACTGACGATCATTAAGGATTGATATAAAATAAGTATGGATTTCATGTATGTACATTATATTATACTTTGTTTTTAATAATATAGATTTATTAACATGCTCTCTCTTATGTATGTGTAAGATTCCTTTAAGTACATACAGTGAAGTCAAATTCTTTCACTTGTATATATATATATATGTGTGTGTGTGTTGACACTACTGTATGTTTAAACTGTTACTAATAGTTTATGCTTCATTGTTATTATTCCTTCATTTGAATTTCATTTAAATCCCTACATATATATACCCCCAACTTTGATATATAAAATGATATAATAAATAAGTCTAGTAGAGATCAGAGCAATAAATACTTTTCATCTTTTTCTTGTTTTTTACCATTTATAGAATTTTTATTTTTACTTACATCAAGGATGACCACTGTTCCAACACATTCAAATGAATAGTATGATAGATAGATGATCATCATTCATCATGATGAATCCATCATGAACTTTCAATTTCACTTATTAAATGATCCATATACACAGAAAAATAACAATTAATGACATTTTATTTAGGGTAAATTAAAAGAAACAAACTGCAGGAAAATAATCAAACTAGGGCTTTTCTACTTTGAGCCCAAAGATATATAGAACTAATAACAAAGGGAAATTAGGGTTATCATCATCATATATATTTAAAAAAGAGAAAAAAAAATAGAATAGGTTACATTAATTAACATTCCTATAAATTAGATATATATATATTTTACCTTACTCCTTAGTTCCTTAATTGTACTTACCCTAAAGAAATCAGCAATAAGTACTATTAATTACCCTTAATGAAGATTATTAGCATCCCAGATCAGATTAGAGAAAGTGGTTGCCAAGCTGAGACAGTAAGAAGAAACCTATTTTGCCACCCTAAAGAGACAGCCCTTCCTTCATCTCTCTCCGAAACCCTGAAACCGCCACCGCCGCCGCCGCCGTCGCTGTCATCTTCTTCTTCAAACTGCATTGGACAATAATGAGTCCTCATCTTCAAAAGTAGCTTGGCTTGAATCATGGCCTTGGAGCTAATCTTATTCCCAACAAAACCATGATTCTCCATCCTCGCCTTCCATGCCTCCATCCTCTCATACTTAGCACAATCACCAATGTTGTTGTTTTCATAGTTGTTGAGCATGTTCTTGATCTCTTTCCCAAGAAGCTTCTTCTCAATCCTGAGCCTCTCAGCACTCTCCAACGGAAGACAATCGTCGAGAGAATCGAACATGGCTGCAAAGTAGTGCAACGAGTCTGTGAATCTTGACAAGAATGTCCTTGTTGGGGTCCTGCTACCTTCTTGCTCAACCAAGACAACAATGGAGGGGCTAAGTGAATGCACAAAGCCCAATGTGTCTGAGATCTTCATGAAACAACTCAACGTGTTCAAGTATGATACCAAGTTGACTGCCACCGTTTCGTTCTTCTTCTTCCTTAGGTTTATCACCCTTGACCCTCTCAGAAGCCCTTGAAACTCAAACACTAGGTTGCTAAATCCCTTAGAGAAGCTCACTAATCTTGACTCCGTTTCTTGCAGCTCCTTCAGATTCTTCCCGAATCCCGTTACCTATGTTGCACAACCATTAATAGTAATAAATAACAACGTAATAATATTTGATAGTTGAGAGCAGTTAGATATAATTACCCTCAGGGAAATACGGCTGGTACTAGTGGCCTTCTCTGATAGCGATTGTATCAGAGAAGGCCACTGGAAGCCATAAGAGACATCGAAATCGATGACATGAATGGAACGGTTGTTACGATCTTCCTCCCTTTCGAAGGCCTCCAAGATTGCTTGATTGGCAGTGAAATGAGCGAATTGGAAGTAGGGAGAGACTCTATAGAGATCAGTGAAAGCAAGAAACTCTTCCTCAGAAGTTGGTTCCTCCATGATCATGTCATAGAAAGGTGACTTTCTTGTGAGAAGCCTTGCGGTTAAGCCATCAGAGAAATAGGCCACAACACGCTCCACTGAGTCACCGGTTAGGGAAACGCTCTGGTAGAGGTCGGTGAGGTTGTTCAAGGCGGCGCCGAAGTTGTTACCGTCGACGGCAGTGGCGGTTGAGAGAAGCAAATGGATCAAAGGGAGGCCATTGCTGTTGTTATTCCCAAGAACAACAAAGCTTCCTCCTCCTCCTCCTCCTTTGTTTCTATTATCATGATTCCTATGATCTTGTCTAAGCATTTGATCTCTCATTTGTAGAAGCCTAAAGATTTTAGCTTCATAGGCCTCATGATCAAAGGAGGTAATCATAGTTGTGCTACTACTACAACTCATCATCATCATGATATTGTTGTTGTTGTTGTTATCTGTGATGGTCTTTCCTTTCTTTTTCTTTCTTTCCCTATCAGCAGCCACTGAAAGGCTAAGGTTCAGGAGCTCTTCTTCCTCTGAATCTTCCATATCTGATGATCTGAGAATCAGAAAGAGAGAGAAAGGGTTAGCGTGTATGTTGAGTGAGAAGGTAATAAATCTATCACATAATATAAAGACCCACTTTTATGGTAGTGGACTTAGCTTTTATGGGGTAAGACTCACAAAAATTCTTTCATGTCATCACATGCCTATATATACCATCAACACACCAAACAAATAAAATAATGAATATACAATAAGTACAAGAAAAGTAAAATCAAGTAGAAAATTTTGTTGTTGTTAAACATTTTTAATTTGTTTCCCTTCCTATGCTAAGACGGAGAGATTAAGGAGGGTATCTTTATATTCTTTAGAATCAGTGTCTTGGGTAAGGAAAACATGCATACACACACATTGATATTTTCTAATTGATATTAATTATATAAAAAAATATATATATAATGGGATGATTTTGAAAATTCATTAGAATATAATGGTGGTGTGTTTTGAGAGTGAGTGTGTTTTTGTTATTACTTCCTTTGGTAGTTGAGAAGGGTTGGAAGATGCCATATGAATTGGACAAGAGACAGCGGTGTCAATGGGGAATCAAAGGTACCGTCCTTGTAAGAATTGTCTTTTATACACTTTTTCAATCCTAATTCAATTATTCTTGCCCTAACAAGTCTCCTTCCTATTCCTAATTTAATTTCTTGTCTTTCTATTGGAATGAATTTCCTTCACTATAATAAAATTTCAGCTAGATACATATATATATGCTACATGCTATAATACTATATAGATGGTCAATGAGATAGATGCATCTCAATACAAGTTCTTGTTTGTTATAATTACTTGTTATGTTGCCATTGATGGAAACAAAGAAAGTGATGATCCCTTATTCCTCTCTATGATCTCAAGATAGTTTTTTTCTAATTGGTGCTATTTAGAGGTTATTCTTACAAGGATTTTTGGCTTTGCTAGCATATATTCCTTAAGTACATAGGGATCCTCTGCCAAGAAAAACTTTTGATGCTTTATCGTCATAATATGCCAAGACAAATGGAAGCTAACAAAAAAAGTGACTCAACTTTCCCCTTGTGATGAAGAACTACACTACTATATCTATATATTGTATTTTTTTCTAATTTCTAACTATATATCTACATGCTTCAACTTGATTTTGCTTGTTTTGGTAGTAAAACGTGGGCTATGATTCAATGCCAAAAAGGTTTTACTCTAAACCACAAAGCATCTGCTATGAGTTCCAATTCATTATCTTTCAACTTTTCTCATATATCTTTAATTTATGTCTTGTAGCATGCAGTGCAATCATCATCATACACAAAAATATGTGCTACACTTATAATATCACACTTCCTAGCTAATCAGTTTGAGTTATTGATTGATCAATTCATTCGGAATTTAAAATACGTATAGTGTATATCATAATCTATTGACGAATAAAAAATTTTAAATAAAAACTAAATTCACGAAAAATTAGTTTTTTAACACCATGAAAAATCAAATAGTATGACACTTTCTCCAATTATAAACATATATATGTATATACGAGCAATTTTTGCACCTAATTTATATGTATTATTGTTAATATATACATATATAAATAAATATATGTGACTTAATTCATTACTAACTTAAAAGTCTCATTAGAATAGTAAATATTTGGTTAAATAAAAGTACTATAAGCATAAATATATATAGCAATTAAACTCAACCATGTATTATTTGTGGATAAGTTTGTCTTTTATTTCTTTTATATTCTAATGGTTTAAATGAAAAGAGTTTACACATAACATATACATTTAGTCTTGTACTGATGAGATTTGATACAAATATATAGTTAATGCATTATCATTAAGATCATACAAAAATAAATATAGAATTATTTAAAGATAATAATATAAAAATAAGTACTAAGAAGTTAGTAGATTTGTGATTTATAGTTATCAATTAGTTATTATTAATAATTTTAATGATATAAAATTATATTTAATGATGTAAAATTACTCATTTTTTTTTATTGGTTAAATAGTGATCAAATCTTAATAAAAGTGCGAACCTATAAACTTTCTCAATATAAAATATAAAAACAAAACTCTTTTACACTTTGAATACTTAAAAGTTATAATAAAATATGAAATGTAGAATTTAAGACTTAGGTAGGGTTTCTCTTCAGAAGATAGAGTAACTAAGCTAAGGCAATGCAAGCATCCATTTCAAACCTCAATTTTAGCACAAAAATAAATTATAAATAAATAAGATATGAGTTGACATATACTAATAATTCTGATCTAAAGACACACCATTAAATGCATCTTTAACTAACTGACAAATTAACTACTTAACCAATACTAACTCAAATCAATGCATGGAATCGGTATTGATGTTTGAAATAGTCATAGAGAGAAGTGCCGTAGATCCTCTAAAGGTCACATCAAACATGGGAATTGAAAGTTCTTAATTCTTGATTGTCTTGTTAATGGAGGACACATAAACTTACCATTAATATGCTCCAAATCATATACTATATGCTATGTCTCATGCAATTTGAGACTGACATATGCCCCTTTCCTTGATAATATAATGTACTTAGTATACAATATTTATGGAGAGCATGCAATGCAAGCAAGCATACACATACTATAAATAATAAAAATCTTCAAATACTAATTATTAAAGTAAATATCTTTTTCAATTTTTCATTGCACTCTTTTAAAATTTAAAAATTATTATTTGATCTTTATTTAAATAATTAATTTAATTCGTCATTATTTATAAAAATCGCTTAGTCTAACTATTCAAGTAATTGAATTAAGCGATCTCTATAAATAATAACTTACTGACACTACAAGAAAATACAAGATATCTTGACAATTTTTTTATTAGTAACGATTTTAAACCGTCGCAAAATCAAATAACAACGATTTAATAAATTAATTAAACTAATTATTTAAATAGTTGTGAATTGATTAAAATTTTTTAAATTATTAAAAATCGTTTTATCCTTTTTACAAATGGTCGAAGATTGAAAATAATATTTACTCTAATTATTATTATGAAAGAAAACAAAATTAAAAAATAGTAAATAGTAGTAAGAATATATAGAAAGAAAGAAGAGCAAAACCCAAGTGCAAGAAACCCGGTTTGTCTCAAGTAGATGAATGGAAAGGTAAAAAGGGGAAGGAAAGGAAAAGATGGAAAAGTGGTAAGGTAGAAAAACATGCCTTCTTGTCAGATAAACCCACGTGAGGTCACTACTACTCTCTATCTCTAACCACATTAAAAAAAAAAAAAAGAAAAAGAAATAATATTTAAGAGAAAGAACAAAAGGGTACGTGTGTGTAATAGAAAGGATGAAGTGGACTGAAGAGATGGGAATGGGTGGTGAGTGGTGTGGTGAGTGTTAGAAACAAGGTGGCAAGCAAATAAAGGACATAGTACTTCAATCTCTCTCTCATTCAGGTTAGTGGCAAAATTTTTGCTTCTGTCAGACAACCCCACGTGAGGCTTTTTCTTCTTCCTTAAAAATGTTTTTCTTTACTCATTCTTCTTGCTCTCTATTTTCTGCTTTATGCAATATCTACTATTAGTAATACTGATTTATTTCTATAAAACAAGGATCAAATTTTATTTTTTATATATAATAATTTAAACAACGAATTATCAAATAATAAATTTAAATTTACAATAGATTAATTATTGGTATGTTAGATTAAAAAATAGGGTAAAGTATATTTTTTTTTTAAATTTGAGAAAAGTTTTAAAAATATTCTTAAATTTTATTTTGTTTTAATTTTATCCCAAAATATTTTTATTTGTATCAAATATAACTCTAACGGTTAATTTTTCAAAAAAATTAAGACTAATTCAATAACAATTTCATAAGAACAACCCTCAACACAAGCAAATCAAGCATAATTTTCATGCATTATTGTTATATTAGTCTTAATTTTTTTGAAAATTTAGCCGGTAGGGATATATTTGATGCAAATCGAAAACTTTTGGGACAAAATTGAAACAAAATAAAACTTAGGAGTATTTTTAAAACTTTTGTCAAACTTCAGAGACAAAAAATATACTTTACCCTAAAAAATATCATGAATATATAAACAAAATATTACTACTTGATTAAATAAAAAAATATTAAATGAATAAATTATTTTTTAATTAAATTTAAGTAAGTACTTTTGTTTTACTAAGATTTCTAGTCATCAATCTTTATATTTTTGAACAAGTTGATTAACTTAGTTACCGAAATAATTTAATAACGTAGCATCCTAGTTTGAGTTTTTTCAGAATAAAGTATTTAAATTTTTGTTTATCAAAATAAAAAAGAAAATAAATTCTTTGTGGAGTCTACTACTTTCTTGTTGGTTTCATCATTTTCTTAAAACAAAACAAAAAAGATAATGAGATAGAAGAGACAAAAATAAAAGTCCAAAAAATATAATAAAAAAAATGGAATTGTATTTGTTGTCCCTTTGCGTGAGGATGAGATGTTTGCGTGCTGGAATGAAAAAGAAGAAATCTTTCTCTCTCTCTCTCTCTCTCTCTAAAACATAGCACATACAAAACATAGATAATAAACATAAGAAGGTGAAGAAGAAAATAATAATAAGAGAGAAAGAGAGAGAAGAAGGTGTGGTCGGTTCTGCATAGCAATCGTGTCAGTCATCACTCATCACAGAAAGAAAAGAAAAGAAAAAATTGATGGATGGAGAAATAGCAGTGTAGCAAGTAACTCACTCACTCTTCAATCTTCATTCATCATCATCACAAAATACTAATCACTACTTCCTCAAAATCATTATAAAACAGAACAAAATAAATTTTTCAAGATTTTAATGATATTAAGACGAATCTTAATAAACTAAGAAAAATAAATAATATAATATTTTTTAAAATTAACTTATTATTAAAAGTATAAAAAAACAAAAAAATAAAACACCAATCTTAACATCTAAATCCTAAATCTAGATATGAACTCTTGATATAAAATATAAAATATAATAATAAAGAATTAAATTCTATTTAATTAATAAGAGTGCATATTTTTTTATTCAGTAAAAATATTTAAAATTGTATTTATGTTTTAATATTCTTTAAGATATTTGTTAGCCAAACTCCAATAATGAACATAATAATTAAAAATAAAGAAATTAGTAAATGACATTTTTTAATAAAATTATATAAACTAATATGCATGTATGTTATTAATTACATCTTTCACGGTTGTTTCAAAAGAACAATAAATATTTCTCATTTTATTTGGATAGTTTAGTACGTACGTAGTCCTAAGTAGAATCATAGTACTAGTTTGGAGATATGATTAACAAAGATATGTTAATGTCAATGGATTCAATAGCACGTGTTATTGCATGTCTTGATCATATATAGTATTTGTTTTTATGTGCTTAATCCTATAATTTTATATTACATTGATAACATAAAAAAGTTTACACTATTATCTAATCATTAAATACTACTTCATTCACACATAATTGAATATTTATGTAAAATATGTGAAATTTTTCTTTTGCATGATTAAAGATGAGAATCTTTATTAGTTCAAGCAAAACAAAATGCGTGCATGAATGATGATGACATAGAGTGAAGAAGTTAATTAAATAATAAAAAAATGTATGATTGCTTATAGATGTGATTTTGCAGCAAACAGTGAAAGGGATGTGTGAAGTTGTGGCCCTCAAATTCATATGACATGATCCGTGAAATCATGGGTATGTATTTTCTTGAGTGTTGAGAATTCATTTATTTTATTTGTAACACCATCACCCAGATGTTAATTGTCTGCATCCTAAGATGCAATACTATTTGCTTCCACAGCTCTTTGTCTAACTCCAAATTAAATTAATATTAATTAATTGATGTTATGATATTGTGGGTGTAATTATGAGCATGCACTACTTCTTAACAAGTTTTCAGGGGGATATTCCAGATACATATATATATTACGATTCTTGCACTCCAACTCTTACTTTTGGCATCTTTGACACTCTCTAAATAGTTATCATCATGACTCTCTATGTTGTGTTATCATTAGATGCTATGCCTATGACTATCACCCTCATCAACATTATTACTATTGGAATATTTTTAATTTTGGCTTTTCAAATACTAGTTTAATTTTGATGTAAGGTGAAAAATATTTTATATAGTGGTTCAATTATATTTGTTTTTTTAAATAATTATTCATACTGTTAATATAAAAAATAATTATTTTTATTAATATAATTTTATGTAATTAGATGTATACGTAAAATTTTTTTTATACTGACAATGTATTAAAATTAAATTTTTAAAAGATTGTTTTTATTAGTAAAATGAGATTAAAAAATAAATTTAAAGTAATAAAACACAAATTATAATTAATTTGGTGTGAACATACAAGGTATTTGTATTTTTTTTAATAATAAGTGTAAACGAAATAAATAATAAAATATAAATATGTAAATAATTGTATATGTGTAAATGTAAAATTTATTTTTAAAAAAATCCTTGATTTATTGTAGTAGCTAGCTTAGTTCACTGATATGAGATAATCAATACTCATTCCACGCTAGGTTTTTATATTTTATTTATTTTGACAAACTCAAGAAATGCTGAATAACATTTCTTTTTCTTTTAATAATTTTCTGTTTATTTTTTTAATGAGAGATAATAAAACTGGAAAAATGTAAGAATAATATATACATACATATATATATATATATATATATATATAAAAGAAGTATAATGATGAGCTCTAATATGAACTGGTTTTTGAAGAAGCCAGAACCTCTTAGAATGTTGGAAGAAGTACCCAAAAATCAGTATCTCTCTCAAAAAAAAATCTAAATTTCACACCAAAGTTTAGTATGTAAATTAATCTTGAATTATTGAAAACATGTATATATCTCTCATATGTAATTAACAAATTAAATCATACTTAGTATCGCATATTTTACATTAGGCACATAGTGTCTTAAATAATCTTTTAATTAATCTTTTTATTCACCTTAAGTTGTTGAAATAGTAATATGCCATGTAAAATTAAAGAAAAAAGATTTTGGAAATTAAATGGCTTGTTTGAACCAAAGTAAACACAAGATTATTTGCTTGAGTGAGTTAATTTTCACTTTGGAAATTTAGTCTTTGATTTCTTAATTATCATAATTTAGTCTTCCATATTTAAAAAAGTACATTAATGTAGTTCCTCGTATATTTTCTGTTGCCGGAATTCAACATCGTTAGTAGCGTAACTCAAGTCTTGTCACGCTAGACATATTAAAACGATATCGTATGCGTTTTGGCGCTAAAAAAGGCACTAAATGACGTCGTTTGAGAGTTTGAACAATACTAAAACGTTATACTCCTCTCTTTTAGTATTGTTCAAACCCTGAAATGACATCATTTAGTACTCTTTTAGCGTCAAAATGTGTACGTTGTTTTAATATATCCAACATGACAAGACTTGAGTTATCTCACTAACGATGTTGACGATTATATTAATGTACTTTTTTAAATTTGGGGTACTAAACTATAACAATTAAAAAGTCAAAAACTAAATTAATGCAACTCATAAATCTAAGATATCAAAATGAGACTTAACTTGTGCTTGAATGCTTCGCTTTTGAGATATGCTATTTTGGGTGTAATAAAAAATAGCATATTCTGAAAAATGTTGATACTTCACATATATGCAGTCAAAGATTAAGAGGGATTAACAAAGTTAGATCCCTTACAATATCAAAAACTTAAGGAGAGAAGGTATTTAATACATCCAAGCATCATGGATTAAAATATATATAAAGAAAACTTCCACAATGGACAGAGGCTGAGAAAACAATGCGATACTACTAATCTAGCTTAAATTTAATATACTTATAATATAATTAATTTATTGAGGGTCCTTCTATAAAAGATTGTTAAGAAACTTCTATTCCTTTAAAAGATTTTATTATTACTTGGACGTCATATTTGTCTTGGACTGGTTTAGCTGTGGTTTGATTCCCTTGCAACAATAATACGTCATTATTTATCTTACAAGATGAACCTTTTTTGTTTTGTCTTGAATCAAAAGCGTAAAGTCATATAAGATGCTACATATGCATATATATGTCATCCTTCTCTAAGCAATATTAAATAGAAAGTCCAATTTTACATAGTAGAGCCTTTTCCCTTTTCTTTCGCAGGCAATTCAAGTCCCAAAATCAAACCATGCAATGACTTGTTAGTTAATCTTTGTTCACTCTACTATCTATTTTGAAGTTATTAGTTTGCATTTTTTTTTTTTGGTATACTAGTTTGCATTTTTTTTTTTGTGCACTCACCTATCTATTTTTGTTAGTTAATCTATGTTTACTCTACTATCTATTTTTTTGTTTACTATACCATATTTTTTTCTGCCGCATACACAAAATTCAAACCCTCAACACTTACTTAAGTTGATTAGTGAATTAACCATTAAACTAACCCAACTTGGTTCCTAGTTTTCATATTATTATCCTTGTATGTTAACTTCTTTAATGTTGGGTCACAGTTCTTGCATGACATACATTTTCTGTTCACATATTTGGTATAGCATGGTACACAATCTTATATCATTTTGACCATGATTGTTGTACCTCTTGGATGAAGGGAAGCACGAGAACAGATTAAAAACCAATCGCTTGAATGACAAATTGACAAGTATAAATCACTGAAAATAATAAGAATATGTTTGAATTGCCAAGAATTAGAATTCACTCAAAAATAAATTTTTATTTCATGCTTTGAAACAAATAAATCAGATCACATTTTCAAATCAATTATCGCAACAATCGTACTTAATATTTGAAATGTCTCTACTTATAAATAAGTGTTCAATGAAAATAGTTTTATCAAAGATAAAATTGTAAAAAAAAGATAATTCAACTCATCTAAAAGTCATCAAATTAAAGAATTGAATTCAATTCTACTAATATATTAAATCATTTCAAACTATGAAATTGAATTTCAAATAAAAATAAATTCTTTTCTTAATAGAATAGAAAATTTTTCTCACGTTAAAAAACTTTTCGAACACACCCGAATAATTTCAACATAAGCATGGAAATGCAGATATAGCATGTGACCAACTCAAAAAGAATAATAGGACAAGTATGTTTATTTTCATAAATCTACAGAATCAAATACAACAATAACATCTATATATAGGGCAATCTAGTACACCAGATCAATGGCATTTGAAAAGAATAAATACATGCATCCTTACCCCAATTCTAAGCGGAGAGGCTGCTTTCAGTTTTCACTGGTTGAATAATCCTCCTTATCAGAAGGTAATAACTTTTCTGCTACACCAAGACTCACCCTCTAAATACAACAATAACCTCTGTGTTCATGAATTTATCTTCTGACCGAACCACCCCTTGAGGTCTTCCTTAGCTTTTTCCCAAACACAATTTGTAGGGCTGAACCAACCAATGGCCAACTTGTGGCAATGGCAATGTAAACAAGCAACCACGTTGACCATCGACTTTGTCGAGTTAACGGGCCTAGGTACGTTTTGAAAGGTGTTATTACATCATTTAGTACCGAGTCGTGTGCGCTACTCGTTTGAGCCATGCTAGAGGAACCTCCCCGCTTTGCATTAGCGACAGGATCATCTTTTTCATTAACTTTATCTTCCAGGACCTTGCCATGAGTACTATCCTCTTGTATTGCATGTAATTCTTCTACATTGTCAGTGCTTGGCTCATTGTTCAATGCAGCCACCATTCCGTCATCCGTAACATTAACATAAGGTCCCTGATCAATCGACGTTACCAATGGTGTGCTTGGTTTAGAGATCTGCATCACCATTAACAGAGAAAACAGCAATTTTAGCCAGTAGAAATGCTAGTGTCTTGCTCCAAAGGGAATATAACTTTTTCTTTCTTCTTTTTCCAACCAGAACTAACTGATGTACATCTATGTAATATGAAAACAAGTATGACGTTTTTGTATTAAAAATAGATCAGTACAAGAGGATGAATAACCTATTAATTTGTATGATTAAATACATGATATTATCTTTACCTTCTTCTGCACGTGCATATATTCGCTAGAATGTAGCACATCAAGGAATTCATTCGTAGCTCTTACCCACCTGCAAGAGGGGTTAAAGAATTGCCATGTAAAAATTCCTGTATGTTACAACTTAAACCAAGCAATAAAGGGATGATATCAAGTACTAACGCTTAAAAGAGATGCAAGAATTGGACCCTTAAAAACTGGGTTGTTCCAATGATTGAAAATACAATAAAAATCAATCACAACCTAAACTAACACAGCAAAAGTTAAATGATAGCTAACACAAATTACACTCCATCAAACCATCACAAGCAGAAGACATAAGATTGACATTGATGAATATCAACACAAAACGTAGTTTATATTAAAGGATAAGCTTGATGAAAGTAACAAAAGACTGAAGAGTCAGATGTAAAAAATGAGTCACTTACCACAGCCTAGATCCAGTTATTCCTTCAAAGAAAGCCAGATGTCCTCCATGCTTTGGAGTAGCCAATACAATATTCTTATTTGCCCTAACAAGAGAATATTGCATTAAAAACTGAAGATATGGAACAGAAAGCAAATGAGAATTAGAACCAAGCAAAACAATACAGTGGCATACCTGCATTCATCCCAGGGAATAGCTTCCTTAGTACAAACTGGATCATCCAGAGCACTAATACAGAGAAGTGGAATCGAAACAGATTGCACATAACTAGCACTGCTGCAGCGTCTATAGTAGGTATCGACCGTCTAAACAGAAAATTATTTTAAGAAACCAATAGGAGGTATAGGAAGAGATGAGACTCAAAAGAAAAGGTAGAAGATTAACAAATCTTAAGTGATATTTAGGTACCTCATATTTCCCAACAACGCGGGTAGCATGGTGATCAAAATCTCGGATAGAAAGTGACTGTAAGAATATAGGTCACTGTAGACTTGACTAGCATAAAATTGGACTGATAGTAGTAGTATATACAGAATTATAGAGAGGATGGCTACCTTTTCTATCCCTTCCCAATTAGCAAGCCGAGAAAAATGAGGCTGGTGCCTGCAGTGATTGACGGGGAAAATGTCAAATCAAGTCCAGTTATGTACTACAAAGAAACTTACCATCTGAGTTCTGAGTATATGCCCGAATTATTCACTAAGTCATAAGAACTAAAATGTACGTTAGTACCACTGTCTATACACAGAAAATAAAGAGCTAATCAAGGATATACTTAAACTCAATTAAGAAGGTGCAAACATACAGTTTTGCATATCCTTTAAGTCCAAAAGCAAGTGCTCTATCATAAAACTTTTGCACACGCCTACGACTTATAAATCTGTCGCCTATCTGCAAACATAAAACAGGTAACATGACATCTACTTAAGATAGCATATCGGGAAAAACAAAAAATAATTTAAACTTTCAACAAAACCTCATCAATTATATCAAAGAGAAGAATATGCACAACAAAATTTCAAACCTGAAACACATATAACTTGTATGCTAAAGCCTAAAAGAACAACCTTAATCCGAAGTTCAGAATAATTTCTATCATGTTCCAATGCTTCCATACCAAAAATATCTTTAACTTCATCAGAAACGGCTGTCTTCCCTTTTCCCAATAATTTTCAATTCAATGTTAAAAGAATGAGAATAATTATATTGGGTCTAACTTCAGATGAAGCCTACATTACAGTGATTTTCCATGGCATGATATTAGCAGTAGCTCACACCATTCAGAGTCCAAGGTTAAAGAATCACTTTCAAATAAAAAAGTACTAACCAAAAGGTCCCAAGGAGAGCAAATAGCTACAGCCCCAGCTACAGGAAGATTCTCACCCTCCTCACCAAGATACTTTACCTGAAAATAATTTTTCAAATCAAACAGTGGAGTGCAGAAACCAGGTTCTTCCCACAAATGACACAATGTAGAATAAATCAATGATAATGTAAACTCCTAGGTGAATAGTAATTCAAAAGTAGGAAATGATCATAGCATAGCATAACAACAATCTAAAATTTTGAGCATGATCACCCTAAACCAATTTGATAAAGTAGGAATTATCAGGATAGGTCATAGTTTGGAAGAAATATGGACCAATTTGAAAAGCAAGAAATATCAACAGTAATTCAGTTGCTCCTAGGTCTTTGGTATAAATGGCACTAGAAGATGCATGTCATTATTTGAAATTTCTAGGTTTAGAGCATTTTAAGAATTGCATGTAATGGGAAGGCAGTTGATGTAAGAATTGCAAAAAGATTCAAGAAATGAATTTACCAGAACATTAGCTCCAATACTAGTACCAACAAGAAACAAAGGTGTCCTGGGGTGTTCATTGTGGAGATATTTAACCACCGTGCGGACATCCTCGGTCCATCCAGCATTGTAGAAACAATCAGACTGGATCGATTTAAATTAAAAGATTGCATTAGTAAGGAAAGAAGACAAGAAAACTATTATAGCTTAACATGTACATGAGATTTAGATTTACAAGAATATCAACATCCTAACAAAAGGAACAGGGGGAAAAAATAGAATGGCGATATTTTGCTGCGGTTGATCCCATGTTCTAAGGTTTTCTCATAACCTCTTTATAGTTTTCAAAAACAGTCCCTTCTCTATTTACTTGCACATAGATTAGCACAAATCACTTATCTAATGAGTTTACTTGGTCAATTTTAAAATTATTAATTGACTGATATTTGGTAGGGTGCTGAGCTTACAATTGGTAGATATATAATAACTATTCATATGACGTCATCTAATAAGTTAAGACTATGTTATAATATAGAATAATGGAGGGAATGACAAGAAAGGGAGTGTCTTTTATTACTAAAAGTGTGCTTGTGAGTGATTTTAAAGGTGGGAGTGGAGTGGCTCTGAAGGCACACCTTATCTCTCCCTTACCACACAAGCTCTCAAGTTCATTGACCCTCCAAATAAAAGAAGGGGGGGGGGGGGGTCTCAAGGAAGGAATGATTACAGTTTTGTTCCATTCCCTCATCAAAGTAGTTATATGTCCAGATATAAGGATGGCATGATCTCTTCTGCCCCTCCTTATTTCTATTCTATTGAGTCAATCCCTTCCATCCTCTATGAAACTCCCAAACATAGCCTAAGAATTTAGGTTGATTTAGATGTGCAAGGGCAACTGCAATATAGCCGTGAATGACTCTACTAAAGCTTTCAAGTTATGTATTCAAAGCGTATCCACATTGTTATTGTTAATTAATATATATTTCCAGCTTGCAGAATAACTAACCGTGATTGAAACGCCTCCCAGTCCTCGGTGGTTACTGATAACTATGTTCCATCCACACTTTGCTGTATGATATGCAAGATGTTTGAGATACTAACAGAGAGAAAACGAAGAAAGAAAATTAAACTATAAGACGTCAGTATAACATAAATGAATCTCCTAATAAAAAAAGAAGTGAAAATTAGGAATTTAAAACATTTCATAAGGGTACAGAGGGACATCTAATATAGATGATGCCTAACAAAAGACAAAACATAAAAGATACTGCAGTCAGTCAATAGTACCGACTATGCTTCTCCATTTTGACAAATATCATTTAGAGAAACTTGTTTCTAGTTTTTAGTGCTTCTTTTGTTCAGCAATAACACCTTAGCATATGCAATGCATCAAATGTGAACCTGGTATTGTCTTTGTGTCAATTCTTGTTAGCTTGAACTATAGGGAGATCAAATGTCAATAAGGTCATCATTTGAGATTTTAACATCCCTAGTCCCCACGCTTCAGTTGAAACACTTACATGGCAATGGCAAGGCAGCACTTTTTGAGGACCTTAATGAGCGTCATGTAGTATTTAAGGCATTTTAGTAAGATATGTAAAGTTTTATTTGAAGCATAATAAAAGGCGAAATATAATAACATATGCTCTCAATTTGGGAAAAATGAAGGACCTCGAACTAAAACCCAATTGATAACACAGTGACGTCCTATTAGTACATGTCTTGCAATGTAGTAATAAATAATAATAAATGCTATTACAATACCAAAACACAAGCCTTTGACATAACAGCCATATAGCCACCAGAATGTGAAGTTTCAACCAATGCTATAACTAAAAAGACAAGGATAAAACACCCAGAGATCACAAGCCCTTGAACTTACAGCAGATGAAGAGTCACTTGTTAGACCAGGAATCACTACAACGATGGGAGTCGATTCATCTATAGAAACATCGTTCGTACGAAGAACATCACCAGAAACTGCAAAGTGACGTGACACAAAAATCAGAAAGATAAACTTGGGGGGGAGGATGTCTTAGGCTGAAGACTTCCAAAACTAAATGAATACTTCATACATACCATCAGAACTTGTTAACCAGTCCAAAGCTATGGTTCCACCATCAGGAGTATTAAACAGTTGTCTGAAAAATGATATATGGGCAGTTGTTAGATGAAGCCATTAATAAATTGAGACATTACTAAGATTGATATGGAGGGAAAAGGGGGGCGGGTGGGGGAATGGCTTGAAACATGTGTAATTATGCCCCTCAACTAACACCAGAATATAAAGGAAAGGGAAACAACTGGAAGAACATAAGCTTCATAACATAGAGGATTCAGCATGGTATATCTTTCAGCAATCACAACACAATGATAGATTCAGTAATGCATCACAATGAAAAGTGAGTATCATTATGAAACAGAGTAGTAATAAGCTTTTACAACACGGATATTTCACCCCAATAATGAGAAAGATACACCCAACATTTCTCTACTACTACAACAACAACAACAACAATTCAATAGCCCAAAGAAAGGCATGAAGAATGACCTTCTGTAACTGAAACGCGGAGGCCTGCCGAAGAAATTCAAGAAACAAGTCTGAACATGCGGACTCGCCAACCACGGCGTCGCCAAATACCTGTTTTCACATCACAAAACAAGAAACAGCAAAATCATCAACACTCAAGTGGAAACAAACAAGTATAAGACTATTGTCACGAATTGTTATATATGAAGAAAAGCAAAGAAGCAAAGCAAGGACCTGCCATGAAGGATGCGGCACTTGGAGACAACGGCTTCGTAGATTATCGAGGAGGGATGGTAGGTGAGGTGGATGGGATCGCCGGCGAATCCGGAGAAGAGGTCTTGAAGGAAATGGCACTCGATGAAGTTGTAGAGGAAGGTGATTAGGGAGATGGCGGCGGCGATGAGGTAGTGCGAGACCGGGATGAGGGAGAGAGATCGGAGGAGGAGGCGGTACGCATTGCAGGGCGAGTCCGGCGGCGAATCGAGACGGAACGAGCAATCACCGAACCACTCCATGGAAACGGAATTGTTGTTCTGCGACTGCGATGACGGAGCTTACGGTGTTTTCTTGTGTTGGGAAATGGGAACTCCAGGGTGTAGTGACGAGAGCATGGCGTCACCGATGACTTTGGATCTGCCACGTGGCTTTTCGTTCAACCAGTGCTGCTGCCTAATTATGAGACCTTTCTCTCTTTTTCTTCTTTCATTGTTGCTCGTTAGTTTCCTTTAAGGAGGCCACTCAAAGAATTTGGAAAGATAAGAGACTCAGAATCCGCAGCCTTTTAATTGAGTATGGAGAGTTTATGCCATTTGAGTTATTATTCATTGGTCTAAAATATTTTTTTATTATATATATATATATATATATATATATATATATATATTGATGAATGTGATATATTTTTTTATATAAATAATCTTTTAGAAAAAATCTAATAGTTAATTTATTATTTTTTTGTTTTAGTCTAAATTAAATGTTTTTTATTGTTTCTGGAAAGAAAATATTTTAAAAAATTTAATAATATGTGATGAGGAATACCGAATAAATTATACAAAAACTAATTAAAACACAACATAAAAATATCTTTAAAAAAAACGTTTTAGGCATCTTTATCTGAGTGGCCTCCTTCGTTTAATCACCATGGATCAAATCTTGTGATTATTTATTTTAGGATTTGATTAAAATATTTCTTTTAGATGCGTATTAAAATTGCCAATGGAGAATATTTAATTAAAATATAGTTTTATAATATAATATATATTAAAATTATTAATTGAAAAAATTTTATTAAAAAAATTAAAAACAATACTAATTCAATTTTGCTACGTTACTAACAGCATTTCTGCCAACTTCTACCAATTCTTATTCAAAATTGTGTTTAATAGAAGTGTTTTTGTGGATGTGTTTAATAAAAAAGTGTGTGCTTGGCAGGGGTGTGCATGGGTCGGGTGAAACTGGGTTTGATGTGACCCAGACTCGACCCGAAATATACACCGGGCCTATTTATTAGTCCCGAACCCGGCCCTAGACCTGATGAAACCTATACACTTTCGTGCCACAATTATATCGGATAAAAATCAGGTGAAAATCCGACCGTTAACATTACATTACCTTGATAGCTTCTTATAAACTAGCATGTGAAAATATCCAAATTTTCAAGATTCCAACCATTATTTGACATGGTAAAATTCACTTAGAAAAGTATAACAAGAACCAACTCTTCTCTGAAATTAAAGCATAACCATAATCAATACTAATATTGTCTAATAACACCAAATATTTAAATCAATACAAATAACACAATATTATGCATTAGTCTAAAATCTTATGCATGTTAAACATAAAACATTAACTTATAGTCTTATAATAACTAATAACACAAAATATTAAGATTTACAATACTTAAATTCCACATAAGAATAGCCATCATCCATCACTAATAACACAAAATATTAATTGTGTATGATGATCGGGCCACCGGGCCGAGTTCGGGTGACCCGAGCTAAGGCTCGAACCCGATCTGAAATAATGACCGGGTCTATTTTTGAGACCCGTACACGGCCCTAGACTAGATGAAATCACACCAAATTAGCCCCTAAAATGTTCGGGGGCGGGCCGGGCCATGCACACCCCTAGTGCTTGGATTACAATTTGCAAATGGGAGTTTGTATAAAATTGATTTTGCAAACTTAATTTTGATGAAAAGTAAGTTTTATTGAAGTGATTTATGTTTGGCCATCTTCATATCAAAATGGATTATAGTAAAATAAATATTGTTTAGATTACACTACTCAAAATACACTTTTAGATGAAAAATTACTAGAATAGGCATCAACTTAAATATTTTTTTATATTATCCTATCATTTTAATTTAGATATTTAAATAATTTTATTAATTAATTTTATAATAAAATTAATATTTATTTATTAAAATAAAAATAACATATAAAAATTAGCAAAATATATTTATATTAAAAATAAAAAATATAAATTATATATATAAGAGTATTTAATCAAATATATTACATTTTTTTAAATTTTAAATATTAACGTGAAAATGTTAATTTAGTATTTTTTTTACATCGTATTTTTGTTTTAATACTCTCAATAATCTTATTCTTAATATTATTTTGGAATTCAGCGTTTATGATTTTATCAATAATCCAAACTTTTAGCATGCAATTAGTACATAAAAAAGTTAGTAGAAGAGATTAAAATGGATATGTTTAATCAATTAGTTTAGTACTAAAAAGGTTGATGGATAGTAGGAAGAGAATTGAAACGATTATCTCCTACTATCCACGTGAGAGATAACCCGTTTCAATTCTCTCCCCACTATCCCATCCATCTTTCCTAACAATTGACAAACGGTTATTTTTATTTTTTAAATTTAAATCATTTAACTGGATTATAATATAATTTAAAATTTTTTAAAATAGATATATTTGAAACCTTAATCGACACCGACGCATAAGCTCTAACCAATGGAAAGATCCTCGCACATATGACATGATAATCAAGCTGCTTGTGGTCGCTCGATATCGATGTGGCCATACACGTGTGTGGTCTGTTGTACCTCCTAACTTCCCACGTGCTCTTTCTTTTTCGCATGACTATACGAATCAACCACGTGCACCCGTTACCAAACTCCTTGCATCTCCCTTGGTATTTCAGATTGTCTGACTCTATAACTCTGTACTCAACTCCACGCCAGCTTCCTCCTAATCTTTTACACTCAGCACAGCTTCCTCCTTACTCTGGAACAATTGGCCAATCTGAAATTCTGTCAAAGGATTCGCATCATGCATATCCTACCCCACAAAAGTTGCCTCTACATTCTGGTGTTGGCCGATGGCTTCCAAGTTCAAGGACGACAGATGCGGAGGGTACTCTTGTGTTCTAGAACCAGAACCTCCATGGGCTGTAGGTGTACCTCTTGGAATATCATCATCACGGTCCCCACCAATATCGACCGGCTCCTCATCCGAATCATCGTCATGCAACGCATTCTCAACTCGATCCGGTCCGGCCTCAAATTCAAAATCAGGCACAACAGGAGGCACACTAGCATGAACAGCGCCAGCACGTTGGGGCTTAGGAATCAGAACTGTCGCTGCTACCACAGGCATCGATGTCAAGGCACTACCGACCGTGGTTGACTGAGGATTCGGTGCCAATGTCCCAGAGTTGTCGACACCATCTTCCAACTTTGCAAGCAGCTCAGGTATTCTCACCTCGGGAAAACTACGCCGGCAGTGAAACAAGACCTGCAGGTCTTCATCCGACCATATCACAAAGGTCTTATATCTCACACCAACTGACACAACGGCAATGGGAATCTTGTAAAACAACTTTTTTATCCACTTCGTCCCACATGCACTGAGCTTCCGTAATATGCTGAGCTTAATCTCCGCCAACATACTCGAAGATCGGATAAAAATACTAAACGGTTCTCTATTCGTGAATTTCACACCATGCCTTTTGCTTTTTTGAATTTTTTCAGAGCAGTGGACTAGAGCCACAAAATTTTCCTCACCATCCATTTGTGAGAAATAACACTCTTCCTCCACCTTTGGCCCTTCCACATTTTATATAGGCAGCAATGCTCACACATACTGAACGTAAACCGCTATAGGCTCTAGCGGTTTATGCACGAACACCAACGCACATAAACCGCTACTAGCAGTAGCGATTTATGACCAAACCAAATCAAACAGAAACTGCGACAGGCTCTAGCGGTTTCTGTATATTTGTAAATCGCTACTGCCAGTAGCAGTTTATATAGATACGTGAAACAATGTATTTGCGTCTTCATTTTGGAAACAATGTATTTACGTAATTTTGAAGGTGTAACAATTTATTTACGTAAATTGTCCTATTTTTTATATAGTATATTTTTAGTACTCTTAGAATCTTAATAATTTTTTTTAGTATGTTATAATTTTTTACTATTATTATTATTTATAATTAATTTTTTGTTTAATTTACTTTATCTAATGGAATTAATAAATCATATTATAAAAAGATAATAAAAAAAATAATACACAAAAATTACAATTATAAAAGTGTATAAGGTCAAACAAATAGTTAACAAAAAATAAAAAACTCTACTATGGAGACAACGAGAAATCTTGACAAGATGTACAATGGGTTTTGAATTTGTCTCAATACCAGAGAAAAAGACCCAAATAGTTATTTCAAAAAAATAACCATTACAACCCTAATTTTTTACCCAAACACCCTCTTCTCTCTTCAAATCGTCTTCTACCCCACCCTCATCAATCATCTCACCTCTTCGACGTTAAAAGCTCTCTCATCGGCCATCAAACAACTCCACATAATAACTGAATAAAAAAAAATAACCATTCAATTAAAAATTAAAATAACTATCTACATATTTAGTAAATTGAATATTCAACATTTAAATTTGTCTTTTAATGTATATACCTTCCAATCACCTAAAGTACTGGTATCTTATATGAAGTAAGGTCTGAATGAAAATGAGAACAAAAGAAGATGAGTGTGTTTTGCCTACGACTTAACATTCAGAACTTTATTCTTACTCAAAAGTTGAAGAGTCCAACCAGACTACAAAGATCCCCACTTCCTCATTCAAGCATATCATGGTTACTCCTTGGCTGGTATCTTTAATTCACCACTCCGCGGTATCTGTGCAAGTAACCATTTAATTATTTAGGAGGTGTAAGCCGCAGAAGACAAGTAAAGTGATATCCTTAAAAGCAAGGAATTGCTTGTAATGCTCAAGTTATTTATACCTTGTATTGAAGTTTTTGTACTGTAGTTCTCAAGAGATTATCTCCAACTATGAACCTCAACCTCTGAATAAAAACATCACGGGATAATTTTGGTGTTATATAATTAGTAGCTGTTGTGTGCTGCTCGGACGTTTGCGGTGCGCAGGACAGCGTCGGTGCTATGGGCAGCGACGACTGAGGTTGATGGCGGCGCAGAGAGAAGGGAAGAGATCTCGCATGGAAGAGAAGGAGGCCGTTTTGAAGCGAAGATAACTGTTACAAATTCTTATTTATTTTAATTTTTAAATTGAAAATTATTAAAAATTAATTAACGTAATTATCATTTAATTTTAATTTTATCCGTATTGTGCACATTGTATACTAATTTCATTGTTTTTCATATTTTCTCAAAAAGAAAAATAATAAATAATAAAAAAAAAGTTGCTCCTTGCATAAGCTAAAAATTGTTGCTCCTTATAAATACAAAATTACTTATGCGTTCATGAATAAAAAAGTTTGTCAAACCAAAAATTGAAGTTTTCAAAAGTTTATCTGTGCTTCTTTCCTTTCAACGTATTTGTACACACCTTAAAACATGGGTCTAATAATTAATTTAGGTTTTCAGATAAACAACTCACTGACTCGCTTAAATAATCACAGTTCAAATAAGTGTTAAAATTTAAATTTTATCATTTATATATAACAATTTATTGATTAGTGTTAGACTTTTAAATAGAATTTTAAATTCATGATAAATTAATCAATAATTTGTCAAATTAAAAACGTTGAAAAAAAATATCACTCTTGCTTTTTGCTACTTCTATTGCGTCTTTTATACTTGTTTGTATTTTTCTCTTCTTTGCTAATCTATGAATTTCAATTCCTTTAACTTTTGTGCTAATTATTAGCACTTCTTTTTCTTTTGTTTTATTTTTATTGAACTAAGTTGGTATAGCTAATGCTACTTTTAATTTTCTAATTTTCATTGATTTTTCGTTCGAGAACTCATACTCTGTATTTTATTATGTCGTTGATTATTTTGTGGAGTAAATAGTCATTTTTTATTACGAAAGATTCGGATGCTAATAAAAATGACCATGAAAAATTGAAATTAAAATTATACTCATATAAGAAGATAAGTTTCGTTCAACAAAAATAACCAATTGTTAGATTTTTGTTCATAATTCTATAAAGAGTAATTACCCAAATTAGTCCTCGAGGTTTTTAAAATCAAAAACTTTAGTTCCCTAACTTATGAAATATACAAAAAACTCTCACAAGTTTGACTCCAGCACACAAATCGGTCTCTAGCAATGTTTTTCCGTCCATAACAAACGGAAAACACTGATGTGGACTTAAACTGTGTCATTTTAGAAATTGGCCCATGTACATCCTGTGTGTTTCCCTCTTTTAAAAATCAAAAGACTCAAAACCCACCATTTCTTCTTCAATTTATAGAGAGAATTGTAACCACTCTTCAATGTAAATCCCATATCATTGCCCACATCATTGCCATCATCCTATTTCATCCATTTCACCTTCAACTTTCGTCACCCACATTTAACCGTGTCACCCCCAACGTCACCATTCTGTTCGTCGCTGTTACTGTTAGCGTCGAGTCAGACGCAACGAACAAATGGATGTGATCATTGAAGACTTGCATTGAAGAAGGTTAGAAACTCATTATTTGTTCTTAGCTACCATTATAGTAATAGTGATGAGTATTTTATTATTTGGACTAGGGTTTAAAAATTTGTGATGGAATATTGTAATAGTTTATTCATTCTCTTTGTTTTGGTTATTATTACAACATAAAATGAAAAAAAATGAACAAAGTAGGAATTTTTATTGAACTTTGTAGTGGTGCTTGTTTTTAATAACTTATTAAGGATTATGTTCAGTGATGGAGGATTTTATGGTTCTTGTATTCCACCATGGTTGAGCCTGACTCTATTTTTGAGTATGAGCTAGAAACTTTAATGACACCAGAAAACGCTAAAGATGAAAGAGAGAAGTATGAGTTTCCACAATACAATGAAGCACCAGGTTTGGAGAGGTTTACTTTGAGTTCGGCATAGAATTTGCAACAATTGAGCCCTTCAAGAATGCTTTGAAGGACCATGTGATATTTGAGAGGAGGAAGATTAGGTATATCAAAAATAATCAAAGGAGTGTCAGATGTGATTGTGAATATGAGGTTTAGAGGATTAAGAAGCCAAAAAAATCCAAGAAAAACAAGGATGCATCTAAAGAGAATGAAGAGTCTAACAAGGACAACGATCAAAATGCAATTGATGGTGACTTTGAGAATGTTGAAGAATTTGCAACTGTGGAGGAGGGACATGTAGATGGTGGAAGTGAAGGAACTGCTAAAGAGACAAATGGCTCAACCATTGTAGTATCCGGGACAACTCAGGCTATCAATCCAAATCATTGTTCATGGCTTATCTATTGTGCTTGGGATAATCAACACAAGTCATGCCAGATCAAGACTTGTGTCCCTAATCATACATGCGCTAGAGAGTTTGGGAGTAATATGGCTGACCAGAAGTGGGTTGCCAAGAAGTTGGAAAAGAGGCTATTGGACTCAACCACACATGACATTGAATGAAGCCTAGCTATGAACACATCAAAATTGTCTATAATATGATGATCAACGGGAAGATGATTTATAAAGTACTTAGAGAAGCCAGAGAGCGTGTCATTAGGAATGAGAAAGCACAATACAGCAAGCTGAGACATTACCTTCTTGAGATTTTGAGGAGTAATCCTGGTAGCACTGCACTATTGGGTGTGACACCAATACCTGAATCTCTTTCGATATTCAACAAACTATACATATGTCTAGATGCTTGCAAGAGAGGCTTTAAAGTCGGTTGTAGGAAGCTGATTGGGCTTGACGGGTGCTTTCTGAAGGGTTATTTTGATGGACAACTCTTGTCAGCCATAGGACAAGATACGAATAATCACTTTTATGTGATTGCATATGTAGTGGTTGACAGTGAGACAAAAGAAACTGGAAGTGGTTTCATATCTTGCTGTAAGAGGATCTTAGAGATCATTACATTCATGGTTGGAACTTCATATCCGATCAACAAAAGGTCCATTTACTGAATTTTATTTTAATCCTCATTTAAATTAATAAACAGCATTTTAATCCTCATTTTAAATTAATAAACAACATTTTAATAAAATGGAGATATTTGAATTTGGTTTGTGTGTATATGTGGTCGATGGTTATTTTATGTACATGCTGTAATGTAATATCCGTTTCTCTATGTATATAAGGTGTAAAATATATTATATCTAGGTAAATAGTGATGTTTAGATATTGCATGGAGCATGGGAAGCTTGAATTTTGTTATTCTTGCAATATTTTTTTATTTTTGATGATGGGTTGTAATTGTTTTTTTCAGTCTCGGCTATATATTTAGTTCATGTTATAACCTTTGAAGATCTCAACTTGTTTTCTTTCTTGATCTGAGTCAAATTGGTCTTGAGATAGCTGACTCATTCTGTAAGATATTAAGATATTGGCAGGGAGATTGAGAAGCTAAAGCTTACTGATATGACTTGTTAAAATAAAAATTTGATATAGTGAATACAACTTCAGCCTCTTATATTGAAATGTGTATTTGTTAAAATAAAAAATTGATATAGTGAATAGAACTTCAGCCTCTTATATTGAAATGTGCATGGCCCACGATCTAAGTGACTTATCAATAAACATGTTTTATTATGTTGTGTTCAATAAACATGTTGTACATTGTTGTCACTGTTTTATGTAGGGCCTGTTACCAGCCTTGAAGGAGGTGATGTCGCATGCACGTCACTAAAACTGTGTCAGACATATTTGAAAGAATTTTAGTAACAGATTCAAGGACAAGCGAGTCAAGAACATGGTTTGGGAATGTGCAAAGTGCACAACTGTTGTAGAGTTCAAGGCAAGCATGGAGAGATTGCGGAGAGTGAATGAAGAGGCATGGGTGTACCTTGTGAAATTCTACCCTGCATGCTGGACAAAATTCCATTTTAGCCATGGACCAAAGGTTGACAATCTAACCAACAATCTTTGCAAGGTTTGGAATGTAAAGATAGTTAACTACCGAGCAAAACCGATTCTCACAACGTGTGAGGAGTTTCGGTGTTACATTATGAGACGAATGACAAAATACAAACAGGTGTTAGACATATTTAGAGGTACTGACTTGGCTCCTATGCAGCAGAAAAAGACTAGATGATATCATCAAGGAGGTGAAGTATTGGCACCCAATGTGGGTTGGTGATGACGATAGGAGAGTATTCGAAGTCCAGCGAGGTACAAAGAAGCTGTCTGTGAACTTGGCCCAGAACAAGTGTACATGTAACGCGTGACAATTGACTAGTAAAAATCTCTAATAATATACCATATTACAATTGTGATAATTGCATCTGTTTGTAACAAATTCTCAAATAATGTTAAATTGCAGGCATTCCATGCATTCATGCTTTAGCTGCTATTGCTAGGAGGGGTGACAGGCCTGAAGGCTATGTACATCCATTACTAAAAATTGGGACAGCAAGTGCCACATACCAATCTTGCATCTAACCAGTGAATTCAGAAAAGTATTGGGACAAGATTGAAGTTATTCATCCAATTCCACCTAAATTGAAGAGAATTGGAAGATCGGTGAAGAGAAAAAGGAAGGAGCCATCTGAGAATGAGACAAGCGATTCAAAGGTGAAAAAGACATTTCAAGTTACATGTTCTAAATGTGGAAAGACTGGACATAACTAGAAAACATGCAAAGGTCCTCCCGTTCCAAATAGAAGATTAACCAACTCAAGAAGAAGTACAAATGCTCAGTCAACTGCTGGAACCACTAACCAAGCAGCAGAGGAGATGCATGTCTCACAATCAGCAGCCCAGGTGCAGGTAAACCACCATAAATAATGTACTAATGATTGATCGCGAGGATTAAATTGGGTTTTTAATGTTTCCATAGGGACTTAGTTGGATATTTTAAAAATTATTGGGGACTTATATGTCTTTTTTTAAATTCCACAAGGATTGACTTGGAATTATATTTGGCTAATTTTTTTATTATTTTAGAATGTGGTTGATCATCCTAATCCAACTCAGCCCGCAGCTAATGCACCAGGTTTTGTGTCTAGTATGGTGAGTAAAATTGGAGTTAAAGATCTGCAATTTGTGTTACTGCACTGTTAGGTTTGCTAACATAGCTTTGTTTACTCTTTACATATGCTATCTCCTTTATCATAGGGTGCAGCAAATTTTGGAGCAATAATTTTCTAAAGTGCAAGGGTCAAGCAACCTATCATTAGACCACATTATCTTGCACAAGTTCAGTCTAATACGCCATCTCCTATTCCACCACCTAGACCAAGTCAAAGCGTCTTGGCAGAAATAATTGTAGCGGCAAGTAAGGGCACTACATCAAGGATGTTCCAGTTTATTCCCAATCTCGGGTTCAAGCATCCGAGACAAAAGTGACTGAAGACAAATGATTATGCTTTTTTGATGTAATAGTTTGGTTTGTATTTTGGTTAACTCCCTGCTCATCTACTTCTTCGTGTTCCGTCCACATCCACCCATTACGGTAGAGGTGAAGTGTTATATCCAAAGGTCCTAACCACTTAGTCAAATGACACTTATAGCACGGACACCTAGATAACCCTTGAGACATAAACAGTTCCATGTTGAAGACATACACAACAAACATGTCAACCCCCTCAAAGAATTCATGTTTTAAACCCCTCAGCCACTGTTGTCCCTATCATACATCCACAAACGATAACTTGGAATCATCTTGCAACAAACATTCTAGAATTCATCTAAAAACACAACTTATTAAATTTTTTAGAAAATTCAGAAGGGTGTCTCCTATAATTAGAATCTCTAACCAAATCCGATTATCATTTTCTCACAAACCAAATATGTTTTAAACAATAAAAACAAAATTTTGGCAGAACTTTCCCTTAATTCAGAGATATCCACCGAATAAATTTAATAGTTTTCATAGAAAAACAATTGCAGCATAAATTAAAGCAAACACGAATTTAATAACACATCAAATCCTAACCGTTTTAGTGCACAATCTCTTATAACTCTATAGTTTTCCAGCAAACAAGGATTTCGAGAAGGCGCCTCTACACGAACTTCTCCCACTTCCGTCCTAAAACTCTATCCTAGGAAAAGTGAGTTCGGGATAAAACTTAAACAATTGATTATATTTAGAGATAGAAAACCTACATGAAACATGGATATATAGAATACTGAAGAAGCGAACTCCAATTGCACTTAAAGAAATAACACCGTCCTAATAAAAAAACTTATTAAATTCACAAGGTAAAACTAATTCTCCAAACTAAACAAAGTCTTCCAACAGCTCGAGCACTATTAATCTCACCCTACTTAACCTTCCTTAGCTTAATTTAATTTATATTTATATTAAATTAACATAAAAAATTCTAATCACAAACTTTATTACACTAATTTAATCAATTATTTGATAATAAAATACCTAACAAAATTCTAAATTTACAAAAAAAATCTGGAAAAAAAAATCAAACCTTAATCACAAACTTCATTACACTAATTTAGTCAATAATATGATAAAATACCTAACAAAATCCTAAACTCACAAAAAAAATCTGAAAAAAAAAACTATACCAAATCCTAATCATAAACTTCATTATACTAATTTAATCAATAATTTTATAAATTACTTAATAAAATTCTAAACTCACATAAAAATCTAAAAAATAAAAAATATGCCAAAATTACCTTTGATGGTGGCTGCGGGATGGTGGAGGCGTGGTGGTGACAGGAGGCAGCAGTGACCACGACAACGTCACCAACACCGATGGCAGTGAACACAAACATAAACAGCGCCAACGTTCCTGACAGCTCCAGCAGTGACCGACAGCTCCAACGACGATAACGTCCAGCGGCAACAGCAGCAGAGGCTCCAGTTGGTGGTGGCGACACCGGCAGCTTCAGGGAAAAAGAGAGGATACAAGAGGAGAGAAGAGAGAGTGTGAGTTCGCAGAAGTGAGGGGGAGGGAGTTCGCATTTGAAATAAGATTTCGTACCACTGATTACCATCAGATTTAGTGTTCAAATATAAAATCTTATGTTAACTAATTTGGGAAACTAATTCTAGCTTGTATCCAACACAAAAATCGCCGTTAAATTCGATGGTAATAGCTGCCACTAAATTCGACGGTAAATCCGACGGTATTTAGCGTGTTTCTTGAAGTGTGGTTGCTACATTATACATGACTATAACTTAGTCAAATTTTTGCAGGTAGGAATTAAATATAGGAAAAGTATGAGGAACCAATGCTCTTATTATACAATGCATACAATGGGGGTTTAATTGAAATTAAAATTAAATTATGGGTATTGGGGGGTTTAATTGAAATTAATATTGAATTATAGTTACAATCATTAATTAT
This sequence comes from Arachis hypogaea, assembly GCF_003086295.3. Lineage (NCBI taxonomy): Eukaryota > Viridiplantae > Streptophyta > Magnoliopsida > Fabales > Fabaceae > Arachis > Arachis hypogaea. The sequence goes on along the minus strand of NC_092054.1, from coordinate 148,471,958 downwards.
GAAGATTTTCTAATTTGAATGGTTCAAAAAATTAGGATTCAGTTATACCAAAACACAAACCATGATCATTTCTCTATGAACGGCGTCGACACAACCAAGAACCCAACCCCTCTCGCTGACGTTACTATCTCATCTTCTCACTGGCTCGTGTGTTATCACCAGAAGTCGCTCCCGGAGACGTCGAGGTCCACACCGGTGAACGCCCAGAAGCGCATTCCCAACGTGTGGCTCCTTCCGGCGGCACTGCATCAAGTCCACCTGCCCAGCCGGCCTGTGGTCTATTCGGTTTATTCATCGTGCAAGATAAAGGAGTTAATATTGTCTCTCCTTTGATACGTGCATCACCGTGTGGTAGTTCGTAAATGGCTTGTAAGGTCGTGCAGTCTCTATGTCATGTTCCATCATCCATTCTTGACCACAATCCATCGAAACCACCGGAAGAAGCTCCAGAACATTTTTTCGCCAACGGTCAGCAGCCTAATAAGGTGAGAATGGTTCGTTGAATTGTTCACCATAGATGCTTATTTATATAAGTTATAGATGTTTATCTTTGCATGCAGGTATAATATCTTCAGAGATTAGAGTAAAGTAGTTAACAAAATAGTGCAGAATCCTATTAGTCTTAAATTGACCTGGAATGAATAAAATATGTAGGTGCATGTACTAGCATAAAGAAGCACTAGTTCTTCTGCATTAAACTAGAAAATTCCTATTAATAAAGAGTGAGTTAGGTATCTATGCAAAATAGTTTATTTTATGTAAAAAATATCATATTCTATAATGTAAAAACAAGGCCATAAATGGCCAAAGAAGCATATACGAATGGTTAAATAGTAGGTTTTCTTCCAACATATAATCATGATAATCAGATGAATTATGGATTAATATATTGCTTTAATTAAAACAAATAACAGAAAATGAGTTCATTTAGGTAAATTTTGGACACAAAGATTAACACACCATGGATGCTTATTTATATAAGATTTAGATGTTCATCTTTGCATGAAGGATATGAGTGCGTTAATGAGTCATGGAATATTAATATGCAAATTTAAATCAGCATGTATAAGCAATTTAATTGGTACACTGGACAAATAGCAGGTTCTGAAGTAATCACTCATGATGTGCTTGATGCCAAGAGAATAAAACGATGAGGAGATTATTATATTGTTAAATATAATAAGATAAAAATAACTGCATTGTTATTGTTAAAGACTTTTCCCGAAAATGTAAGATAAATAGAATAATAAGAGTCATGCATGTTTAGATACATATTATATATATGAGTATACATGATAGATAGCATATGCATTAAAAATGCCACTTTAGTGACATTGGATTCACAAACTCAGTAATGAAATAAGTGCATGTTGGTTGTATGTGCTGCTTTTTGATATCGGTGGTACACAGTGTGATGTAGCACAGAGGATATTAGTAGTTAAAATGCTTATATAATAGGTTAAATATAATAGTTTCTATCAATAGGTGATACCGATGCATTTTTATCCAAATTAATATGGGTAGGATGATGCGGTCCAGTTATATTTTTGTATCCTTATATATGGAGTTTGAAAAGGATTTTTGTGCATCTTATTTACTAGTGGATTATCTAAATAGTTTTCATGAATATGATTTTTGGTGTTTGTTTTCGTGATTATAGGCCATGCCAAGATTGGATGTTACTGAGGTTGGAAGTGAAGAGATAGATGTTACGAGGTTTGGATTCTAGTTTCATCCTGTATTATAATGCTTGGGACAATAACCATCGTGATTTTACATTTTGTTCGTTTATTTTGCGAATATAGGACATGCCGCTTTTGGATCTTTCGCAGGTTGGAAGTGAAAAGATGGATCATGGTCACCAGGTTTGGTCTCAAGTTTAATTTTTGGTAGTCCTGAACCGCATGGTTGATTTGAACTTTAACGGTTTTATTTTTTTTTAAATAAATTTGATACTTAGGTACCGGATCACGATGGCCTTCGGGAAAATGAAATACCATGTGTTGGAATGCGGTTTGAGCAATTGCAAATGGCTCATGAATTCTATGTGACATACACAAAGAAAGTCGGGTTTGCTACTAAGATACGGACGACAACCTGTGCTAAGATCACAAATCAACCCATTAATCAAGCTATTCACTATAATAGGAATGGGTTCCGTGTGTCTCGTGTCAAAGCGGAAGAACATGATCTCAGCCGCTGGGTGCAAGGCAAGGATATACGTGAAGTTTGACAAGGAGACGCAAGACTGGTTTTTCTTCAAGGTGGAGTTGAGTCACTCGCACCCATGTTCAGCGAGAAAAGCGGTGCACTACCATGAGTATAGGAAGCTGACCATGCATGCGAAGTGCGTGATCAAAGACAATGATGAGGCTGTGATTTGACCAAACAAGACTTTCCTAGCTTTGGCAAATGAGTCTGGGGGCCCATCTAACCTGGGATATTCAGAAAAGGATTTACGAAACTATATTACAGCTAAGCTCCGAACCAGCAACGTCAACGTGGATGTCAGAGAGATGATGAACTATTTCATGAGAATGAAGGACATCAATCCAAACTTCTTTTACGCGGTGAATTTGGACGATAAGTGTAAATTTCGGAGTGCAGTATGGGTGGATGCAAGGTGTAGGGCGTCGTACGAATATTATGGAGATGTTGTGTCACTTGATAGCACATACAACACAAACAAGTATGGAGTTATTTTTATGGGGTTAGCTTTATTCTTTTCTTTCCTAGCTTGGTCGTGACTGATATTTGTTTTTTGTCACTGTTTTTTCATGTAGGCATGGATTACCGTTTGCGTCGTTCGTCGGTGTCAACCACCATGGTAAGTCGACCATCCTTGGTTGTGCTCTTTTTGGAAATGAGGAAATCTCAAGTTATGAGTGGGTTTTCCGCCGATGGGTCAAGTGCATGGGAACTGCTCCACAGCGGATCATTACCGATCAATGCAAATCCATTTTTCGTGCAATAAAAAATGTGTTACCCGATACACGCCACCAGTGGTGCATCTGGCACATTACGAAAAAGTTACCGCACAAGCTTGGAGGTTATCGCCGGTACAGAGAGTTGTATGATGAGTTCAATGATATTGTGTGGAACTCTCGGACCGAACAGTCATTTGAGGATAACTGGTATGAATTCATAGACGAGCACAACTTACATAACAACACATGGCTGTCAGGTCTGTTAGTGTACAATTATTTTTTGCTCATTAGTTGCAATCTTTTTGGTAGGTGGCTTTATATGATTTAATAAGAAGTTTATTTTTCTTTCTGTAGACCTCTTTGATGATCGACGCATGTGGGTCCCAATATTCTTCAAGGGTGAATTTTGGACTGCCATGAGGAGCACGCAAAGGAGTGAGAGTATGCACTCATTCTACGGAAATTTCTTACACAGTCGGACTAGCTTGGTCCAATTTGTTCACGAATATGACAATGTTCTTGGAATTAAGGAGCAAAGGGAACTGGAGGATGATGCAGCAGACTCGAGGGGGGTTATCCCTTGTGCAACGACCTCACCTATGGAGAGACAATTTCAGCAGGAGTACACTATCTGCATGTTTAGGGATGTTCAAATTGAGTTTGTCAAGAAGGCTAATTGTAGGGTCTCTGTTGTTGCTGAAGAGGGGCCAGTGGTATGTATGAAGGTTGAAGAGGAAAAACTAGTGAATGATAGTATTCTTTGTGTTCCGTACGACATCCACTTCGATCGATCCACACAGGAGGTTCGTTGTGAGTGCAATCTATTTGAGAGTTCAAGAGTGTTATGCTGTCATTGTCTTGAAGTCTTCCATTCTTACAAGGTTTATAAAGTACCTAATCGATATGTTCTCCTTCGTTGGAGCAAGAACACAAAGCGCAAGCATACATATGTCAAGAGTAGTCACAACGTCAGTCGGTCGGATGAGAGTCATGTTGCATTCAAGGGACTATGTGCACACTTCTACAACATTGCTCAGGATTTTGTAAACGATGATGAAGAAACAGCCTTGCTTCATGCTGCTCTAGAAGAAACAAGAGCTAAGTTGACTGCTCACCGTGTCAAGAAAAGGTACGAGACTGTGGCGGACTCCCACAACAACAATGGCTCAACAAGTTCGAACGTTGCCGCTGTGATGGACATCCAAGCCCCATCGAAGGTCAGGGCCGGCCAAAGAGTAAGAGGCTCGGCATTGCCCTGGAGAAGTCATTTAAAAAATCTGCTCGGAGGAAAAACAAGCATGACCCCCCGGTAAATGTGTGTATCAACCTCGACCCAGCATCTTTATTTGGTATAGTACTATGGAAGAAGTTAAATGTTGACCTTTTGTTTTGTTAACCAAGTGGTTTGTCTGGAGTCAACTCAAGATGTAAGATTCGGTGGTGTTGTAGGCCAGGCTGATCCCGAACAAGTTGGTGGCTTCATGTCTTTGTTAAGCTCCTTTAGCAAAAGTTAAGATTTGTTATACAATGCATTCATTTTTTTTTCAAGATTAGTGGAAGAGGCTGGTTGGATGGGGTAAACATATAGGGTTTAAGTTTCTATGCAGTTAATCAGAGAATAAGATTAGATTGATTACATGAAGCATGTTAATGTCACCCGAGTGAACCCTTTTGCGTTATTTTATTCCAATGAATTGAATGCATAATTAGTATATACCATGGTTTTCCTTTTACTTCGGAGTATCGGTCTTCACCCTAAGCATGGATGGGTATCCGTGAGTATTTCTGTGTTCAGCGTTTGTTTGTTTTGATTAATGTGACCAAGTTATACTGGATGTTCATTACAGTAAAGTATATGATGTTTAGTTTAACTATATATGTGGATGGTCATTGTCCGCCTACTCCAATATACGCACACATGCTTACTTTACTAAACAACTTTGATAACCACAGAAATCTAAGTTGCAAGAGAATTAAAACCATAGAGTCTTTTACGGTAACATAACCACTAAATTCTTCTCATGTGCAACAACAAAATTAATCATGATATCATTCAAAGGTGACTTTAATAAATCCCTAGGCATATCAGCATGTCATTCTAATTAGGCATAACTAAATCGCTAAGCATATTAGCAGCAACTTTCATAACTATAGTATGGTAGCCATACGTGAAAGGTCATTATTCAATTAATAAAAAGTCATTATTTTTTTAAATGCATTTTTATTATGTTCTAAAAGTGCATTAGCATATATACTCCTTATTTTTTAATGATTTGCATATATGTCTGTTATTAGTAAATTACAATATTTGCCTCTTTAATACATAGTATTCTTTAATTTTTAATAGTAACACAAAACATAATTATCTTAGTTTAATAAAAACTTATATCTATGGTATTAACTTCAAATGTATTTTTAACTAATATTCTATTGTTAATTTACATAATTTACCTCGTTATAAATTCACAAGAAAGAGAACATATATTATATTTATTATCAATTATGATGCTTATATTATTTTATAAACATTATTAAAATGTAAAATATTACATAAAAAATTCTTTATTATTTGTTTCTACACTCGGGGGACTATAAATTTTTGGTTTTTATCAAGACTTCGAATCAAAGTTAAAAATAACAATTTCTTATTCTTGAGCGGATGTTGAATTTCACTATTCGCATGGATGTTCATTATAGTACATTATAAGATGTTTAGTTTAACTATATCTGTGGATGGTTATTGTTCCTATAGTCCAGTATTAATAAATATGACTACTTTACTATCCAGCTTTGATAACTCCAGGAATCTAAGCTGCAAGAAAACAAAGACCCTTACACGGTAACATAACCAACGTATCATTTTAATGTCAAGCTAAGAAAATTTCATCCTAGAATCATGTAATTCTAATGTGACATAAATAAATCCGTAGCCATATCGTCAGCAAGTAAAATAATCACAATAAGGTAGTTTAATTCACTGGAGATAAGCCTAAGTAAGCAACTTCTTCCTTCCTTTACGCATTGCCCCCTTCGGTAATCCTTCCGCACATTCAATCAATGACCTCGTGCTAAGTGCAGTGTATGGTGAACTAACGTCCTTCTTCTTGTTCCGTGGTGCATTGCGCCAAACAGTAACCGTTTCCTCCAAAAATGAAATAAGCTGCTGAATCAATACATTGTGTTGGCCATAAATAATGTCAAGCATCAACTCCATCCTGTATGAACTGAGTGAATCCTGGGAGAACATTTATCAGGCAATTTGGTATTAAGAACCGTTACAGTGATATTCATACAACATGAATGATGACATCCGGGCAAATGTTTACTTAACAAATCTGGTTCCATTCGTAAAGTTCACGATCTTCTGTCCACCTTTCCATTAGTTTAATAACGCACATGCCACAGTAAAAGATACATGAAAACAAAATACTATTACAATTAGGATTTCAAAAACCTGTAACGTGCTATGCCACAGTAGTTAAAGAAAACTAAAAAATTCTCAAATTTGGGTTATAATTTCATCTCACTTGTTCGGTTGCATTGGGACCTTAGCATAGGAACGAGCTGGGCCGTACGTACTACGAACGAAGCCAGGAATAGCAATGCTTGCCATATCCTCACACAGTCTCCCCTGAAAATCATGGAACCAAAAAATCGCTTATAACATGCTATCGTAATAGATAATATAGCTGTATACTAAATAAAAGAAGTATAGTATATTACCACATACGTATCGAGCTTATCTCGTTCATCATCTACTGGTGCAGAATGCAAACTGTCGAGTATAGCTATTCGCTTCGCATTCACCTCAAATGCATATACCCACCAATGACCCCCCCCCCGACAGTAAGGAAATAACCACTGCAGCAAACAGTGCATATGAATAGCTCTATCTCGTTAGAAAAAAATTTGAAGATAAAAAAAAAGCATATTGATCTACCCCGAGCATTCAAGAACCACAACATCCTCACATCATAGGATAACCCATTTCCAACAGCATAGTATAGTAAACTCAATCAACTTTAACCATGTATTTAATATTTGAATCCAAAGACCGCGTGATGCCACATATACAAATCGTGGTTAAATATTTCATAACTGAAAAAGCAACTTACCCATTTTCTCTTTGCTGCGACTACTTTGTCAAAGAACCTTGTATCCTCACCGAAGCTTGGACTAAGACCAGCATAAATTGGCCTCACACCGTCAATAAATGAAGCCAGACTATCATTTCGTGTCACTGATTCCTGCAAACCCACACACATAGTCAGAATCCAAACAAAAACTAAGCGGTTGTGTAACCAGAAGAATGAAATTACCAAGATGCCTGGAGACACGCAATAGAAATCTCGCTTGAACCTAGTTGAGTCGGTGTCGTTGAAAGAGTAGCACATCCATTGAATTACCTAAACAATTTATCTAGCAATTGTCAACTATATCCCAATATAAAGACACGGAATTAAAACGCATGATCAAGATCATATACTTACGCAGCTGTTGACCCAATTGCGGGGTTTCAAGGACCAGAAGTCCTTCCTTTGTAATACCATATATTCCCGTCCCTCATACTTAGCTAAATCTTGATCTCCGTTCAAGGACGAGTCCACTATCCATGTTCTGATTTTTTTTCTCCTTAGTCTCTCCCAACTTTATTTTTTTTAGGCTTGGATGAATTGATTGAATCGGGGAAGGGGTTGGAGTCTTCTCAAATTGAGTTAAACTGAGTGAAAAGCTAGGTCTCTCTGGACTCAGTGTATGGTAGCCTGATTTGTTTGGCAATACAGTTTGCAGGGGCTGCATAACTATGGCCTTTGATTCGCACCCCTTTTTAACATTATTCAGAACTTCCTCAAATTCAGGACACTGAACGATCGAGATGTCGAATTTGCTGCAAAGGAATGCGACATGAAGTTAGCTAAAATAACAATTTATGACTACCTAGACGGCTAATCACAAGGCAGGGTATGAAAAATAAAGAAGAGAAACATACAGCATGGTTAGCCTGAAATTACTAACCGGTCAAAATCATAGTCACTGAGCTGGACATGTGCTGCTGGTGGCGTGTGTGGAGATGCATCCGTGTGTTGAGTGTTTTCTTGTTGCGGACTTTTATGATTGGCCTTGCACACGGGCTCTGCTTGTTCTGCATCATGTGGCCGAGGCCGCTGTTGGAATAATCGTATCCTTCTAGAAAGCGGCATGTGGTCATCCTCATCAGAGTCTAGGACTACCAATGCCGCAGCATTGCTTACTAGGTTTTTTTCTCTTGGAATTGCTTTTTTGGTGCCGATTCTAGATCGGCTTCTGCGGACAGGTAACTTTCTCCTCGTACCAGGCCTGTATTCCTGTGGTGTATATTCATACATATCGTCACTTGCACTAAGAATACTATAACTCTTCATAATAGATATCCTCATTTGAATGAAAAACACGAGCATAAGCGAACATCAACAACATCACTAAAGTGAACATCCAAAAGCCCTACTAAAGCGAACATCAACAACACCACTAAAGTGAACATCTAAAAGGGCTACAAAAAACATGAACATCCATCGTTGAGCATCAAATATCTCAATTGCTACCACACAAATCATCAATGAAACTATTTTCACACAATCCATCATCTTGGCAGCCGCATCAATCAATTACTTCATACACGAAAAGCGATGGAAATAAATAAATCATAATTTATATTTCTGGTTCAGATCAGAACCTAAGCTGAGCATGTTAGCTACATATATTTAATTACCAAACTCAACCCAAATAAAAACTTAACAAAAGTAACACACAACAAATGTATTCAAACAAGCATTCAAAATAAAATCATGCCATACAACCACAGCAATCAGCATTGCATACTACTTTCACACACTGAATCATCTTGGCAGCCGCATAAATCAATTATTTCATACACGAAAAGCCATGGAAATAAACAACTCATAAGCCATATATCTAGTTCAGATCAGAACCTGAGTTGAGCATGTTAGCTGCATCTGTTCAATTACCTAACTCAACCGAAATTAGAACTTAACAAATATAAACACAACAAATATGTTCAAACAAGCATTCAAGATAAAACCATACCATACAACCGCACCAATGCAAACTATTTTCACACACTCCATCAACTTGGTAGCCGCATAAATAAATTATTTCAAACATAAAAAGCCATGGAAATAAATAAATCACAAGTTATATATCTAGTTCAAATGAGCGCACAACATATCATAAAGAAAGCGGATCACCTTATCCGACTCCTTATAGCTTGGCTGAGATTTAGTGCTGCCTTTGATAGACGGTGATTGGTCAGCGTCCTTGCGGGGCCTTTTACTCCTTCCTTTCTCGTTAACTGCTTCACTAGTAGTCTGTTTTCTATTTTTTTTTCTGTTTCCTTGCATTGTTGACTACGCAACCCTGTGTGTTCAACATGGGACAACAAATACATGAAAAAAATCAACGTGAATCTCCAATTACATCTGTGTTCTACTGTACTGTTAAAAAGAGAGTAGTAGAGATTGAACTTGTGAGATCACATGGTCGGCCTTCTTATCAAGTTTATTAGTGGTCCATTCAACAATCCAAGGCTCGGGCACACGACATGCATGCAATGGATCATGCTTTAGGCGGTGAAAGTACAAAACCTATACACAAGTAACTTGAATATTAGGACTTATACATAAAGCCATAGATCGTTTTTAAATTTACGTAATTTATTTGCAAGACCAGCAACACGAACATGCACCCGCCGCATGTTTCCCGGTTTTCGTCTTGGAATTTCCTTATCGCATCCCGCAGCCACTTTAATATCTGATACGGCCAATGAAATCTTCTTGGGTTAGAGACGTCCAATATCGGAGGGAGGTGCCATGGAGAAATAGTCTGCTGGCTTGTAGGGTTAAAAAACATTTTCAATACAATCAAGATAAAGTATCTTCTAAAGGTCATCCTTTGTTGCTCGGTCTCCATCGGACAGGCAAACAGAAAGTCCCGCAACTGGGTTGTAGTTATCTTCTAAAATTCTCTCTTTATTGCCAAATGCGACTCATTTTTTTCTGCAATACCGGTATTGGGTCACCTGCGCGAAACGAAACAGTTTACCACAATTAGTACGTGTCAACATGGGAAAAAGCATAACCACGAACCGGGAGTTTTACATCTTACATAACTTACACTAACCTTGAGAAGGTATGCCGAATACATTGCCGATAAGTTCGGCGGTAATTCGAATGTCCCCGGCATCGACCTTTAGAGTGTTTGTCTCCACGTCATAGGCCCTAGCTAGTTGGAGCATGATGCTCTGCTTCACATACCATTGTGGTACTCGGCGCAGGAAGTCAAATCCAATGGCCTCAATCTCTGCTAACTTAGCTTGCCCATTATGTCGTTCCAAATGGGTAAATAAATTGTTGACGTAGCAGGGTGAGCATCGCGTCTCAACTAGTTTCTGTTGAGCAAAACAAAAAAGGATCAGAATATTTTCATAAAAAATAACCAACTATGTTCATTTATTCATGTAATCAATGGGATACCTTTTTACCCATCTGAGTGTGTCGTCGGCCGGTTTAGGGATTGGTTTGGTCGAGCACCGTGATAATTTACACACGCAATATTCAGCCAGCAATCTGAGTCGTAAAGTCTTACAAAAGAAGCTGGTAAACTGCAGCCAAATAACGTAAATAATAGCATTATATTACATTGCAATTGATGTAAACTTAATCATTGAACGCTATATGGCACGACAATATCATACTTATGTATCCAGACAAATAAGAAAATATTGAACACAAAGATTATAGCATTTTTCATATAAAGAAAATCTTGGGTAGCAGAAGTATAGTAGAATACAAAACCCTGCTGACTTAAATGCTTGGGACAATCTTGTGCATAATTCAGTCTTGTAAAATTCCACCAATCCAACAAAGAAATGGTAGTATTAGCTTTACTTTAAAAAAAAAACTGTTTACTAATTAAGTTTGTTGAATAGTAATCACTTCAGTTCAGCCCAATTCAAGTTCATCACGCTTCTTTCATGTTCCCTACCATTTTAGTCTTAACATTCACATTAATGATGGGTTGCTTCATCATCATCCACATGCAGGTATAATATCTTCAGAGATTAGAGTAAAGTAGTTAACAAAATAGTGCAGAATCCTATTAGTCTTAAATTGTCCTGGAATGAATAAAATTTGTAGGTGCATGTAGTAGCATAAAGAAGCACTAGTTCTTCTGCATGAAACTAGAAAATTCCTAGTAATAAAGAGTGAGTTAGGTATCTATGCAAAATAGTTTATTTTATGTAAAAAACATCATCTTCTATAATGTAAAAACAAGGCCACAAATGGCCAAAGAAGCATATACGAATGGTTAAATAGTAGGTTCTCTTCCAACATATAATCATGATAATCAGTTCAATTATGGGTTAATATCTTGCTTTAATTAAAACAAATAACAGAAAATGAGTTCATTTAGAAAAATATTGGACACAAACATTTAATTGAAATGTTTCATACAAAGATCAAACCTCATAATTTCCCCCTTGTCACCATCTATAAATGAGATAAAAAGTTATATCAACAGCACATCACACAAGTTGCACCTCAAGTGCATCAAACCTTTCCTTAGATCCATACAGCATATAATACCTTGTTAGAGTGTCCTAAATACAATTTTCTTGTCCGGGTTTAAAAATCTAACGGTCCAAGCCTGTTATGAAAATTACTTTAACTTTATTACAAACCAATAACAACAGTTTCAGCTAATTCTTTGGTTGCAGTGGCAATAGGAAAAAAATTAACGACACTAGAAAAAAATTTGATGAATAACCATCCAATAAACTATTAAAATAACCATCCAACATACTATTAAAGTAACCATCCAACAAATATCAACCCATTTTCAACAATGGTCAGCCTGTATACGTCACGTTGCATGCACACGGTCCACACGGAAAGGGACAAAAAAGATTTAAATTTGACTGCTATATAAACACGATCCAAAACATTTTCCGACCTTTCCCGCGCAAAAATTAAATCACCAAGCATATCAAGATCATAGACTAACTACATACTCCACAGTCTCTGTGATAATAAACAGCAACCACTGCTTTTTCACCATGGGTCATCAGTGATTTAATCAACAAAATATATTTACTTTCAAACATGCAACAGCTATTGCCAATCCAGAAATGAACAACAAACCCACTTACATTGGATGGTTATGATTCTTCTAGAGGTGATGTTCTTTGTGCTTCCAGTGAACGGTGTGTTGACGAGCAGGTGGTTGTTTGTTCCCGGGTCGGCTGCTCCGTTGATAGGAGAGGTAAGCGCCCACGCGATGAAAACTCTGCTGCTGCTCGGTTTGTGGGTGAGCGCTCCTTGATTACGTTCCTGGTTGGCGGCGTCGCGCACAGCGGCTCCTTTGCAGAGACGGCGGGAAGTTAAGGACCAAGAGGGCGCCGTCCTTGATGCCAACGATGAGGATTAATGGGTTGATGGGTGCCCTTCCTCGGTTGCAAATGGGTTTGGGTGTGTGCAAAGAGTGGGAGGGTTTGGGTTCTGCGCCGTTGGTGGTGTGTGCAAAGATTAGGAAGGGTTTGGGTGGGGGTGGGGGGGGGGAGGGGGGTTGGGAAAACACGCTGAAACAAAAGGGTTGAGTGATTTGGGAAAAAAATGTAAATATGAGAAATTGGGTGGTATGTTAAACTAAACAGCTAAAATAGGATTAGGGTTATTAATTGGTTAATTCTTTCTATTAATATTAATTGAGCCTAATAAAGAGCCCATTGTATACATTGTATACATATCTCATTGTCTCCCTAGCGGTGTTCTTAAATATATGACTAATTAGATTGAAAACTAGTTAATTATGAGTAAGCTACTATTTTTATCCACAAAAATTTTAAATACTGATAAATTTATCTACGAAATAACGAAATTGAGTTGCACCTGTAAAAGATCAGTTCCGTACGATAAAACTATTTAAACCCTAAAAATTACCTAAAAACTCCAAATTACCCTTCTTAGTCTAACCATCCTAATCCCTAACCCTTTATGGCTTTACCATCACTGAAATTCTTCCCCACCAACTCTCTTCATCTATCACAACCGCCAGTACAATCGTCATGATAATTACCGCCGTCATCTCCTCTTTACCACTACCATCCTCCCCTTTTCTTCATTGACAAAGTCTTAGCTTCTCTGAAAAATTCATCCTCATGGACAAAGAAATCGAAGACAAAACTCATCGATAAAATTAGATCTACTGTAGTTGGATGCTATGGAAAAAAAATCCTCACTCCTGAAGCTAATTTAGATCAGAAGAGCCTCAATGAAGGTGAAGAGGTACCACTGAAAACTCCTGAAAGCATTGAAGTTTTCAAGATATTTGAGCCTTGGCTACAGGAAGAAAACGCAATTTGAGATAAAATGGGAGCTTTTAAAGGCTATTGAGATACTTTTGGCAGGTCCAACAGTAGTGCAATTAGTGCCGCTAAGAAATTGACTTCTGCGGGGATGGGAGGTGGATAAGGAGGAGCTCGAGTTGATGAGGGCTCCCACCTCAACCCCTCTTTCGCTGTCGTTTGCCACTCCTTCTGCCATGACAATTCCTTTCTCTCCGACACCAGCTCTACCCTCCTATCGCATTCTACTACAAATTCTTTGTCGTTGGAGTCATCCATAGCTTTGTTTGCATCACCATCGGCCATTATTGTCACTCCCTTGTCTTCTGCAACCTTTCTGTCTGTCACTATATTGGCCTCTTGTGACCTTGTCACTACCACTCTCTCTACAGTCTATATTGTCATTATTGCTATCTCTTTTGATCCTCTCAATCAAGATTACAAGGTTGTCAAACTCTCTTGCATGGTCGACAATAAAAATTATCAAATTAAAACAAGTTTGTTAACATTTAGGTCTTTGATTGAATTTGTCTTTAATAATTTTATGGAATTAATTATGTTACTTATAGTATTTGCAGTAAGGATAGAGGTAGATAAGGAGTGAAAGGAATTAAGGTTAGAAAAAGAGTAATTTAAAGTTTACAAATGGTTTTTTAGGATTTGGATAGTTTGTTATTCGAAATCCATATTCTAAGGATACAATTTTAATTTTAGTTTTTGGTAGATAGATTTATCGACATTTAAAACTTTTATGAATAGAAATGGTAGTTTACTCAAATAATTATTACATGAATGAATCATACTTGATAAATACTAGTACTGGATTTCTAAAATATATTGTATATAAAACCAATTTTAAACTTATATTTTTGATTAAAAAAATGTTACAAAATTAGTTTTAATTTTTTAATTCAATTTTAAACTGATTTATTTTTTAAAATTCAGTTTTAGTTTGGTTTACGAATCACAAAGATGAGACGGATGAGATGGTATTCTAGAAACAAATTACTGTTAAAAAATTAAAAGAAAGATAAAATTGAATTTTATTTTATTTTTTAAAAGTAAAATTAAATAAATTAAATCTTAAAGATAATAAAAAAAATAAAAAATAAAAAACAAAACAGCAGAGAGACTGAAAAAAGGAAATGTCACGCTGGAAGAGGAAACTGGTCCACGCTCACGTCGCTTCTAGAATAATCTGGTCCTCACTGATTCTTCCTCTTCCAACCTAAGTCACGTGCCTAAAAAATTCCGAACCCTAATCCTATTACAGTATTACCTAATCCCTAATTCCCCAGTCCCTTCGAATTTCTTCTTCAGCTTATGCAAGTTCATTGCCGCAACCAGCAATCGCACCCCTGAATCTCCGAATGCTGTTTCGCCCTTCAACTGGTACGCAAGCTTCTTTACAATTATTCACTGTAGCTCAATTTGGCACTTACTTAGCTGCTTTATATTATAATTATATTGCTGTTACGCCAAGGAAAATTCGTAGGAATAGCTTTTGTGATGATTGGTGTTATTTCATTTTTTAGCATATATGAGAAAGTTAGACTCGGCAAGACTATTAAATTAGCTTCAGTACTCCCTTTTTCTTTTTCTGCACTTTCTCTTCTTCATATAGATTGTTATAGACTTGTAGCTTGTTTAAGAGCAAGTATATGAGATGTGGCATTTTGTTATTGAATTTTACTTGGTTATTTTTTCTTCAATACTCTGTTTTCTTAACTTAAAGGAGAAATTTCACTCAAGATTGTAGTTTGTTTGTAGACTTTAGGAATAAAAATATGACTTAGAATTCAAGTTGTTATTATCAGGTAGGGTACCAATCTATAGTGAATTAACATAGATTGAGGGAGGAATGAAATGTATTTGCTTATTTAACCTTGTTAGGTTCCTAAGTACTGAAATTTCTGGCCTCAGAATTATTAAAACATATTGTAGACCTATACTTAGAGCTTTGTGCTTTGTAGTTTGTACCCTGAGATCTTGTCAGGGTAATTTAATACATCACCTACTAGTAAAAGAAGTGTTGAAAGAAACACTCATAATCTAGATTCAGAATTTCGTTTATTCTTCCTGTATTTGATGTGCTTACTTAAAAATAAAATTTAAAGGGGAAAAAAAAAACTTTTTTCTCCCATAATTTTTATGAGAATAGATTGCAGAAATTCTATATTGTTATATGCAACGTTATTTATTTACTTTGAACTTCAGTGTGCTGCCTGCAATGATCAAACTCTTTGTTTCCTTTACTGATTGCTAAAAATCTCGAATACAACTTAAGTCTCTATTAAGAATTTGGTGTTCCCTTTTTTATTTATTTTTTCCTCCAGGTTGTGTGGTATTATTTTGCTGCTGGTTCACTTCTTGTGCTAAATTTTGAGTTTCTCGTGTGCCAGGACTTGGCATTATATCTAGATACAGTTATGTCCGGCAATACTAATTGCACTGTTTACATAGGTGAGCTCACTAATTTTCTTTCTCTTCAATCTCTTCTGCATCTTTGCACCCAATCTGTTGTGAAATAGGTTGCCTGAGTGTGGCTTTTTGAAAATGTCATTCTTGATTAAAGTGAGATAACTTTTCCATTTGGAAATACATGGGACTTGTGTGTCATTTATGTACTCAACAATAATGCATTTGGCAGGAGATTTTGTTGGGTTTGTGCCACTGTGGAAAATTAACTGACAGTTGGTTAGAAGTTTGCTTGCTCAAATGCCCTCCATACTTGTTTACATCTTGATATGTTTCTCTTTTAATGAGTGGACGATTTGTTTCACGAAGTTTTTTTCTGACACTTTCCTATAAAATGCATTGTATCTCCTTTCTCTTTTAGTTTGTTAAGTTATTAATCTGTGTAGAAAAGTCAATCAATTAATGCAAATGATTCTATAATAAACATGCTTCCCAAATTATGTTTGGATGATCTGTTGTGCAATACAGTGTGACAATGGAAAATTATTTCTGTTATTCATAGTTACACTCAACATCTACAGTCGTGTGCCATGTTTATGCACTTTTCCATTCAATCTTGTCTGTCATATATGCTTTTTCTGTTCTCGATAGTTAGGTTTGATTGATGCTGTTTATATGTTTTTTTGTTTTACTAAAATGAGTTTTTAACATAACAATGTCTACTATTTGACTCAGGTAATCTGGATGAGAGGGTCACAGACAGAGTCTTGTATGATATTTTAATTCAAGCCGGACGAGTGGTAGATTTACATATTCCTAAAGATAAGGAATCAGAAAAACCGAAAGGCTTTGCCTTTGCAGAATATGAAACTGAGGAGATTGCGGATTATGCTGTCAAGCTTTTCTCAGGCCTTGTAACACTCTACAACAGAACACTGAAGTTTGCGGTGCGTTCTTGACATCTATGGTTTACATGTGTGGTGCCCTGGATGTTCTCAATCGCTATTAGCAATCATTAAATGTAAATTTGGCTTTGTTTTTTTCGAAAGTTCACGACTCTATTATGTATCAGCATAGTATAGGCTGTAGCTGGATATAATTTATGCTTTTTGGATGCATCCATTTCTGAAACTATTCTTTGGGCCATCATATAACATGTTTGAATAGTTTTGTACATAGACTGGTGAACCATGCAGTAAAATAATAAATTCAAATTTTATAATGTAGTTATTTGTCCTGGTGTCGGGCTATGTTAATAATTTGCACAATCTACTAAAAAACAGATATCTGGGAGAGACAAAACCCCTAACGGTTCTGCTGGAGTTACACCAACATCAAATTCTTCTCAAAGATCAAGGCCTTATCCAGTGCCGTTTAATAACTCAGAATCTGATAAGCTATCAGCACATGACCGTTTTTCAGATTATGCAGGTAACACATGCTTTCGCTCACTCTCGTTGGTTTCTTGGTGGCATTGTCGTTTCAGTCACTAGAAGTTATCTATTGGAATTTAATAATTTGCTTGCTGAACAATTGATTTTTTATTTAATTTTTCACACCCAACGCCAGCTCCTCGTCGCCGAGTAACTGACCTACCCAGTGGCCATGGATCTTACCACAGTGGCCATGATTTTGAGTCCAGCCGTAGAGCTTTTGGGGCAACATTGGATAGCATAAGTGGTTCTAGGTCTCGCCGCTAGGATAGAAGCTAATCCCTTTAACCCATCTTAGTAGCTTGCTAATATCTTAAAAGATCAGTGAGAGATTAAGGTTTCCTTAAACAAGTAGTCTTATATCTTAGTGGAATGTAAATGGGATTGTTCAATTATATATTGGAATGCAGATGCTTTAAGCACTGCCATTGTTGTAGCTGTTGTACCTATGTACTTTATCCAGGTGGAATTAGTGCTTATGAAATTGGATGATTTTAATACCATACCTCTTTTGGAAAAATAGTTCTGAAGATTACTGGTTTCCTGTGAATGAATGAATGACCTGGGCATTTGCTTGATTAGGGAAACTATCCAGTGTTTCCTTTAATATAGCTTGATGTATTCAATTGAAATTGATGTGTGGTATGATTTACCTGGATCAATGTCCAATGAATGGTCATCTGCTATATTATTATACACTATTAGTATGATATGGTGTGTTTCAGATTTTTGAAATAAAAGTTAGTCATATATTTAATTGAATGAGTATACACAGTTCTAGGAAGCAAAGTAACCTCTCTAGGTGGAATCCCCGCCGTATACCTATGGCATGTGAACCCCCACCACCTTTTTCTTTCTCTAAGATTTGCAATGTTTCCTAAGATATTTTCTTTAACAATCAATACTTTTTAGCAATTGCAGTGCCCCTTGATCATTGTTTATGACTTTATGTGAGTTGGGCTGCGCATCATTGACCCCTTACATTTGGTGGGCTAATTTTTTTAATATTGGTTGATATTTGGTGTAATTACTGTTAAAATGGAGGTAGTGATTACTGCAGAAAGCGAATTTTTTTTTTTTCGAAAAGCAGAAAATGGAGGGGGCGAATTGACGTATGGTGAAGGCGATTTCATGTATAGTGGGGGTGATTTGTAAAAAAAAATAAAATATTCAAATGTGAGTGGGTATAAATAAGTTAGGGGACACTCTTTATTTTTTATATTGGATTGATAATGGTGTTTTTTTTTTTTTTTTTAATCATAGATTGTTGAGGTGTTAATTTTAAATGTGATACCATTTAATTTTGGACCATTTAATTTTTCCTAACTTGTTAATTATAACTTACTCATATTTAAATTTTTTATTTTTCCTTACAAATCGTTCTCACCATACATGAAATCGCCTCATCATACCTCAACTCGCTCCCCATTTTTTGCTTTCTTATTTTCGTCTTTTTGTTGCTTTCTACAAATCAGCCGCAGCGTTTTCTTCAATGCCTCCAATAACAATGCATTATATTTATACCAAATGTCAACCAATATTACAAAAAGTCGACATTTGGTTAGTTTGGGTAACAAAAATATCCGGTCATATTTGGCAGATGAAACCCAATTAGGTTAGAGATTCTCCCCCTAGAAATTCTCGGGAATCTGGGCACCTTTTATTCTTTTTATATTTTAATATAAAAGTAAAAATTCGGCTATTTTTTTAAATATTGAAAAAATTTTGGTGCAATATTCAATTATTAAATTCGCGATTTTTTTTTTAAAAATTATGGGACTAGATAATACGCAGAATGTATTGTCCCGCCCCCATAATTTTAAAAATGGTTCTGCTAGGAACTAATCGGCGTGAACCCAACTTTAGCCAATTAGTTAAAAAATAGATTTTTCTATATAAAAAAAAAACTTCCCATTATCTTAATTTTTTGAATTTCAAAATAAAAAATAAAAAAAAGTTGAGTTAAATTATAGTTGGTTCTTTAGATTTTTTCTTTTAAAAAAAAACTAAAAAATTTAATAACTGAGTATTACACCATAGTTTTACCCATATCTAAAAAAATAAACGGTAAAATCCACATAGTGAAACTGCAATTGAGATTTATGTTCTCGTCATTAGATCATGGTAAGTTAATAAGATATACTTAGCCTCCTGCAAATATTAAAAACATGTTGCAAAAGCAGGAAAAACTTAATGAGGTAAAGAAAATGGTAGAGAAATATGCAGTCTACGTTCGACATTTGGATTTGTATCTAAATCAAAATGACCTTCCCTAGTTAACGGCTATCGCATAACTAAGCACACCGAGGCATGCCTATGAAAGAACAATAATGTTTGTTAAGATTTCTTTTTAATAAATGACTTCTAAGACTTTGAGAATTGCACTATCTTTTTTTGCGACAAATACCATCCCCAATTCCCATCAATTCCTCACTATTTCTAAAGTGATGTTATTAAAAGTTAATTCTGTTTCTTGACACCCCAAAAAGAAAATAATAAATGAATTTAATTTTGTTTAGATAGTTTATAGTTCTATTATCTTTAAAAAGAAAGTCTAGGGATCAGCATTTTTATTAAAAATTAGGTAGTATTTAATTAACAAAAAAAAAGTGTGTAATCTTATATCATTAGATATAATTATATACTATCAAAAATACTAATGATAACTAATTGATGGTTATAAATTACAAAAACTCTCGTTTCCGTTGCACTTCTCATCTTTAAATTATCAAGGAAGGTGTATGAGTATCTCTAATATATTATCTGTGCAGAGTTATTATTTTTTATGTTTAGAATTTACTAATTTAGAAAATAACTCGAGGTTGAGACTTGAGACCCAAGACAAAGTAGCTAATCTTTTTTTGTCAGAATAAAATTGATTTTATATCCATCATTGAAGGTAAAAAAGTGTCTTAGTTTTGGGGGATTGGATTTTTTTTTCACTCGAACGGATAAAGTGAGATCTTTTATTATATATTTTATAAATAAAATAAAAAAATATAAAAAAATAAAAAAATTAAAAATTACATTTTACATCTTCCATTAAAAAAAATTATGAGGGTACATTCCCAGATGAAAAGAAAAAAGAAGGGTGTTGAACGACCAGGGTATGTGCCAAAATTTGGTCAATGGTCTTTTTATGGCAGGCCACTTTAGCTGGAGAAAATACCTTAGATGGAAAATAAAGAAAGGGCACATAGAAAATAGAACCTTGCAACATACACAATCAGACCCTACTCTATCTGAAGCTAAAAAAATTCTACCTACTCCAACCAGAGAAATAATAATAATATTATTATATAGTAACTACAAACTAATAGATAAGCATGAATCTTAGTTGACAAAGTGTGTGTTTGGATTCACGTTGGTCAAATTGGAGTTTGATTGGAAGTGATTTTGTAGAATTGATTTTGGTTAGAAGTGAGTTTGTGCTAATATAATTTATGTTTGGCAATTTTTACTAAAATTGATTTTGATAAAATAAATATTATTTGGATAATATTAATTAAAATCACTTCTAGATAAATAATTAATTAATTACTAAAAAAATATAATATTAAATTATAATATTATTTTTTAAATATATTTAATTTTTATATATTTTTTATTATTTTTTATATAATATTTTTTATAATACTCTATTTTAATATATTATAATTTTTTATTCTTATAATAAAAATTAATATTTATTTATAAAATTAAAAATAACATATAAAAATTAACAACTTTTTAAGTATTTTTTTATAATAAAAATTAATATTTATTTATTAAATTAAAAATAATATATAAAATAATATATTTTAGTACTCTTTTTAAGTACTCTTAATAATCTTATTTTTATTATTATTTTAGGTTCTAATTTTTTACAAGTTATATTTTTATTATTATTTATAATTAATTTTTTATTTAATTTATCATTTTTAATAGGAACAATAATATATATTATGAAAAATTAAAATAATTGTTTTAATATTATCAGTATTTATATAAAAAAAATTATGGAAAAACCAATAATAACTAGCAACAACCTAAACGTGCGTTGAGTAAACGCAGAAGCTATAATTTATTGCTTCTAGTGAACGAGCTTTTGGGATGCAGAATCACGTTGGCGTTGAGAGAAGAAAAGTTGCCAAACATCAAAGAACAGCGTTCAAAGCATTGAAACGCACTTTTATCCTCTTCAACGTGTTTCACAAACACACCCAAAGAGTTATACTAGTTTATCCATATGTTTAAGTTTAATAAGTTCTACAAATGTACAATTATATTAAAAATTCAACGGTTAAATCCAAAACTTAACGCTTAAATGTCATCTTTTTTATATTATGATAATTAATTCTAATTAAAAATAAACTGACAAATTAATTATCAACTTAACAAAAGTGGGGTAGTTAGATAATTAATTTTAAAAAATGTTATTTTAATAATAAATTTTGAAAAAATATAGCACATTAGTAATTGAGTTACGACTAAATCTGTTCCGGTCCAACCTGCTAAGAACCAAGGTTCGGACGCGAGCCACCGATTCGAACCAAAAGGAGACACCTCCTTTTTCCCAGGAATCTAGACAGCTGGCCGAAACTTCCAAACAAGTAGGTCTGTTCACAAAGGGCCCACCTAAGTACACAGTATAAAAAGGAGATAACTTACTCATCTCAAAACTAAATCACCTTTTTAACTTTAATTAGTCCTCTCCTATTACGAATACTGACTTTGGCATCAGAATGTCCTTACAAGAGGCCTCACCCGCCGTCCAACCAACGTTGTAAGCAGATTTCACCCTTCAACTCGTGCTCAGGTCCCGACCCCCCTTCGCATCTGTTCAGACACCACTTCAACCTGATCGGTGAAGAACCCGAGCAGACGAACAAAACCAATCTTATATCTAATCTTGTATGAGAATTGAGTTTATGAGTCCCACAATAAGAAATTAATGGTATAAAAATATAATGTCTAAATTTAAATATAAAATTAGAGGCCCCTTCAAGTGTGGTAGGAGGATACATCATGGTTCACATGCAAAAAGGAATAGTAGTTGCTGATGAGTCATGACAAGAAGATGCAAAACAATGAGTGATGTGAGCATTACTCAAGCAATATCAAGATATTCAAAAAATGGGGTCACCTTTGTTGACCCATTCCATTCAATAGAGGTATACACCAAGTTGGGGTAAAAGGGGTAGCCAGCAAAGACCTTAAGTTATATATTATGGTTTTCATTTTTCAAAAGTCCACTTTTTCTTAGGAGTAAAGCCTGCTTAACTTTTTCCCAAGATCTGATTTTGCACTTTCTTGAACGCTTCATTCTTCTTTAATGTGTTGAAGAATGTGGAGACATATACTTTACTTGGTAGCAGGAATTAGGTTCTCAAGGATAAGATTTACATTATCCAACTCATTGCTGACTGTGTATCTTCCATTCCCCAAAATTATAAATATAATATCATGTTTTTCTTTCAATTTTCTAATAGGCTTTGTTATCTTGTATTTTAAAATATATATTAAGTAAAATTTTTACTTTAATAAATATATTAAAAAATTAAATTTTATATATTTTTATAAAAAAAATTTAATTAATAACATTAGCATGTATGTTTAAGGATACATGTTAGTTAAAATAGTTTTCAATTAACATAATATTTATAATTATAATTATGTAAAAAAATGACCGAATCATTTACTAATAAATAAATCGCCCGTATCTCATAATGCAAATTTAATTTTCATTGTTAGTGTAAGACTATTTTAATAAAAGATTTTGCTATCGTGTGTTCTAAGAATATAGGTTAAATATACTATAAAAAAAATATTTAGTAATAAATAATATTAAAATATTTTTTTAATAATATGCTTAACTTAATGCCACAGAAGAGCAAAATCCTTTAATAAATGATCTATAAATATTTAGAAGGTCTAAAAATATATTTTGACAGATGTTAGAAATAACTAAATTTTTGTTTTTGTTTGATCTTCTTTGAAAATATTTACACCGTCATTGTAATGTGAATATTTGGGTCTTCCTTAAAAGTGGGAACTCAGAGATGAGACATACCTACACGTTTCCAGCAAACATGGTTGGATTTATATTCCCCCCAATTGCAAAGTTTGGATAAACAACTCATGTTATGCATTTATTATTGAAGAAATTAATAAGATTTTATATAATATTTTGGGTAAAAATATTTAAGTATTTTATCGCACTAACAAAAAGAGAATAACAAAATAAATCATTAGATTATAATTCAGGTATTTTTTTAAAATAATTTTCATCGTTTTTATGTACTGTGAAATAATATGCACAAATAAATTTATTTTAAATTTGTATAGCGACGTAAATAGGTTTTATACCAAGAATAACGTTCCTACTACAAACCGTGTATTCTTTTTTAAATAATTTTCCAACTAACTTTTTTGACGAATCAACCGAAAAACTTTTGTTTATTGGTGGAAACTTAGATACAGTTGAGTTCACGTGAAGTTGATACCTGAGAGCCGTTAGATAATTTGATTGATTTGACTAAATTTTTATCTAACAGTTCTGTAGTATTAACTTTACATGAAGTCAACTTTACCTAAATTTTCACCTTGTTTATTTGATTCTTAATATTGTCAAAGTTATCATTGAATTCAAATCCTTCGTAACTTTTTGTTTCAAACAAACCTAAAAAGATATAATTAAAGGATTTGCTAAAGATATTTATTAAAGTTATTTAAAATAGATAGCTATTCACCCAAAAAAAAAAAAGAGTAGATACTTGTATTAGAAAAACAACCAAACCAATATATATTTTGACCGTTAATTAAACTAACTTCTTATAGGCATTGCATCAATGATAAGTAAACCTTCTTATATAGTTATATGTTTTGGATTTGTGGATAGACTAATAACTTACTAATAACTTTTAACTATTTGATTATATAGTAATTAATTAATAAAGGACTTACTTCCAATATCCAAATCAACTAAGGGCGCGTTTGGAAAATTCTAGAAATAGCTTTTTTTAACTTTTGACTTATGAAAAGTAGTAGTATTAATGTCGGGTGCAATTTTTAAAACCAAATTGCAACTTTCTAAGAAGCTATTTTGGAGCTTATAGAGAAGTTAAAAAAAAATGACTTCTCTCATAATACTTCTACTTTTCATTACATTTCTTTAAAATAAGCACTTTTAGAGTTAAAAATCCAAACACAAAATAACTTATTTATACGTTACTTTTAACAGAGTCATTTATTGTTTAAGTTATTTTATCAAAAGGAACTTAATTAAGTTAGTTACCCAAACTGAGCCTAAAATTCACATTTTTTACTCTTCCGAGTTGAATAATAATGAAAAAAAATCGCACGTTTATGGGGCAGTTTGAATAAATAATTTAATTAATATCTTTTGAAAAAAAAATTTAAATATAAGAATTTATATTAAAAATATATTATAAACAAATTATTTTATATTTTATTTTTTTAGTTATAGAATTATTTATTTTAAAATTGCAGTGATAGATAACTTTTCGAATAAGAAAAATCACTTCTTTTTTTATTTTTTCATAAATATTTTAGATAATTTTTAAGGAAAATTATACCAAATAATAATACGTAAATTTTTATAATTTAAAAGTTAAATAAAGGTAACTTCCAGACCTTCTCAAGCAGATCTTAATTCCCAAGGTGGAGTCGTCGGTATCGATGAAAGATTTTAGACTTATGAGTTTCTGTAATGTGATCTACAAGGTCATTACTAAGGTAGCGTTTGGTGGAGAGACAGAGACGGAAAAACTGAGACTGAGAGACAGAGACTAAGAGACAGAGATTGAAATAAATTTCAAAATTCTGTTTGGTGCAAAGTGGGAGACAAAAATTAAAATAAGAATAAAACTCTAATTTAATTTGTACAAAGGATAAAATTAGAATTAATTAAGTGAAATGAGGATATTTTAGGTGTAAAATATTATTAAAGTTTCAGTCTCCATCTCTAAAAATTTTAGTCCCCTGTGTCCCTACTTTTTGGAGGTACTGAAATACTGAAATTTTAGGGACAGAAACAGAAATTTTAGTACCAGTTTCTGAACCAACAAACATGATACTGAGTCTCATCAGTCTTCCAGTCTTTGTCTTAGTACCTCAAAACAAACGCTACCTAAAGTCCTAGTCAACAGACTTTGGCCTCATCTCTCAGATATTGTTGGCCCTCTCCAAGGGGGTTTATCCCAGGAAGAGGAGTTCCAGACAATATCATTATAGCACAGGAAGTTCTCCATTTCATGAAAAAGACTAAGTCGAAGAAAGGAACTTTGACGTTTAAGATTGACTTAGAGAAAGCTTATGACAGAGTTGATTAGAGGTTTCTAAATCAGACACTCGTATAATTTGGTTTTTCTATCCCTACAGTCAAATTAATCATGAGTTGTGTCACTTCATCCTTATTGTCTATTCTCTAGAATGGTGATAGATTGAATAGTTTTATTCCTCGTCGGGGTCTTCGACAAGGTGATCCTATGTCATTATATCTTTTTGTATTGTATATAGAGAGATTGTCCTGCTTGATTAGCCATCAAGTTGATATGAGCCGGTGGAAGCCGGTTGCTATTTCTAGAGGGGGTCCGAAAATATCACATCTCATATTTGCCGATGATTTACTTCACTTCTGTAAAGCGGGGAAGCGTCAAGTCTAAAATGTGATGGCAGGATTGGAGAGTTTCTATAAAGCTTATGAGATGAAGATTAATTTAGAAAAATCTAAAGCGTTACGTTCCCGTAATATTTCCACAACAAGAAAAGAACTCTTTACTGGAGTGTCATCCATCAGATTTGTCCAAAATTTAGGCAAATATCTTGGAATTACTCTTAGTCATGCTAGGGTGACCAGAGCATCTTTCAATGAGGTTTTGGATAACATCCGGGAAAGGTTAGCCAGTTGAAAAGGGCTTTTACTCAACAGGGCAGGTAGGCTCTGTTTGATCAATTCGGTTGTGACTGCTATTCCTACCTACCGCATGCAAGTCTCTCTATTTTTCAAAGGAATAACAAACTCTATAGCATCCATGAGGAGGACTTTTCTCTGGAAAGGCCATGCCATGGTCGGGAGCTAAATCTTGTTAGTTAGAAGGTGTTGATCACCCCAAAAAAGTTTGGTGATCTGAGAATTAGAGATCCGTTTTGTGTTAATGTTGCTCTTCTTGGTAAGCTAGTTTGGAAACTATTTCATCATAGGTTCAGCTGCTAGCAGATAAATACCATTGTTCTTTAAATGAGGAGTTCAGCCACTCAGCGTCTAAATGATCTTATATTTGGAGGAGTCTGTGTAAAACTTGGAATATTCTGAAGGATGATTTTAAATGATGCATTGGAAATTTGGATCAAAATTTTGGTATTCTAAATTGAGAAAAGAGGGGCAGCTTTGTAATGAGATAGATTATGTTCACATTTCTGATTCGGATCTTCGAATTTTAGATCTTTGGTCAGTTGGAAAGTGGTAGCTTGAGAAGGTTTATTCTCCTCTTCACCAGGTTTTGCATGACAATATTCTCTTTTACAATCCGAGTGTGTAAGTGGATTCAGTGTTAGGCTGGACTTGATCTGAGGCAGTGTCTAAGGTTTATGATGCCCACAATGGCTATCTTTGGCTCTACAAGAAGGTGTTTGAATGGAAGGAGAGAGAGAATTAGTTTTGGCTTTGGCGTTAAGTTGTTCTGGAAAAGATTAAATTCTTGGCCTGGCTTTGTCTTCGAGAAGCACTGCACACTGCTGTTTTTTATTTCAGGAGAGGCCTGACTCCTTCAGATAGTTGCCCCAGTTACTTGATTTGCCAGGAAACAATTTCTCATTGTATTAGGAATTACCCAAAAGCTAAGCTTGTTTGGCAGTTTCTAGAGATTTTCTAACACCCTCTAGATTTGAAGAATTGGTTCTTGTTCCACAGCAAATAGCATCCTTTTAAATTTTTTTCTAGTCTTTGGTGGATTTGGAGAATTAGGAATAATGAGATTTTTAATCATCAGGAGATTTGGACACCCTTTAAAGTGGCTTGTATGGCATTAGCCTTGGAGAAAGAGCTTCGGAATATTTTTGAATTGCAACGAGTTTCTATTCCTTCTATGATTAGTTGCTCTTGGATTTTTCCTTCATTGGGTACTTTTAAGATCAATTGTGATGCTAGTTATCCTGATTTTAGTGGTCGGATTGGCTTTGCCTGTGTTAGCAGGGACTGGAAGGGAAACTGACAAGGTGGCTGCTTGGGAATGATTGAGAGCTACAATATTCTTCAAGAGAGTTGTTTGCTATTTGGATAGGATTTCTGTTAGCTTGGGACTTTAGGACAAAGAGATGTGATTTGTAAAACAGACTGTTTAGAGACTTACAATCTTGTTACTAATTCTCATGACACTGCTGGTTATGTAGATCCTTTGGTACTTAAAGTCATCAATATCATGACTTAAAAGTGGTGTGTTGATTTTCGCTTCCTAAAAAATGCAGACATCGTAACGGACACCATGACAAAGACAACAATGAAATTGTACTCTCCGCATGTTGAGCTTTTAGTGCCTTGGAAGGAATTTGAATTGAATATTTAACGAGATCGTCTTATGTCTTTTTAATTGTTTAAGTTTTTGTTTTTTTCTTTTCTTTTTTGTTTGGTTGTTTTTCTTTTTCAATAACAAAAAAAAGTTGAATCCTTAATTTTTTTTTTCTTTTGGTCCATTTAGGCGATCCTGTAAATATATTATTAGTGGTCTAAATTATAAGTATTTTGGTCTTTTAATTAATGATCTTAATTGGGTTTAAAATCTTATAAATTAAAAATTCTTTTATAATATTTTAATAGTTGAAGTCTTGAAGAAGGATATTTTGGAGAAAAAATTCAACTCCATAGGAAATTAAATATGGCAAAAAAAAAGCTGTACATATGATTTTTGTTTACATGGACATAAATTAATAGATAGAATATTGAAATATGAATATAAAGACATAAAATTATATTCGATAAGTAAAATATAGACAAAAATATATATTATGAGACACTAAATTAGTATATTTTGTATTTTTTTATTAAAAAGAACACAGACATTAGATAAAAATACAACTTATTTATTATATTTTTTATTATTACTATTAAATTTTTTTAATTATATCTTTTATCATTTTATTTTTGGACAAGTTATTTAAATAAAATAATTGGAAACTAAATTTACTAAATTACTTCTAAAACTACATATTTGTTTGCAACTTTTCTTTATCTATATAAATCGTTACTGGGTGTAGCGATTTTCAAGCTAAATATAATTCGTAGCGGTTTTTGAAGGAAATAACACTCTACATAAACCATCGTTGACTATAGCGGTTTATGAAAAATACTGCATAGCTCAATCTGTAGCACACAGTAACAGTTTATGGATAGGTAAATTCTCTATATATACCTGTATGAATATATTTTTGACAAGATTAAAGATAATTATAATATAATTATTTATCAAATAAAAAAAAATACTATTAAACTAAGAATTTAAGGTGGTGTTGCATGATAACAACAATAAATTTAATCTTACATATTTTTTAATAAATAAAAATTTAAGATTTTTATTTTCATCCAATTAAACTTATCTATTTTTTATAAGATTATATACGATTGATTATAGTTGCACACTTTTTTTATATTCATATAACATAAAAATTAAATTCTTTTCTTAAATATTCTCAAAAAGTAATGAAAATAATTTTTAATATTTTTAAAAAATAATTTTAAATATATTTTTTATACATATTCATTGTAGCTTCTAGAATAAAAATAAAATTTTTAAATTTTACTACAATAATTTTTGTAAGAATAAATTATTTGGATAAATTAAATTTTAAAATTTTAATATAACATATTTTTAAAGATAATTTTTAAAAATAAATTAAAATTTTGTAAAATAAATAGTTAAATATTGTACTCTTATTATTGTCTAAAATAAAAAAAGTATTATACTATCTATTTTTAAGTAAATAAAATTGATTACTATTGACCTATTGTGCTTAAAAAATGGCATCTGATTTGTTAAAAAAATTAAAAATTAATATTTAATTTAAAAAGTATAAAAATAAATAAATTTTTAAAATTTAAAATTTGTTATAAAAATAAATTAGACAAAAATTAGATACCAATTCATAAACATCATATAATTAGCCATAAATAAAAAATTAAAAAAATAAAATAATGTACTATCACATAACACCACCTTCGATTCTTAGTTTAATGGTATTTTATTTTCTTATTTGATAAATATTTCAACTGTCAAATGTTAATTATATTATAATTATCTTTAGTGTTACCAAAAAATATTGATAGAGGTATATACAGTGTGCCACGGGTTGAGCTATGCAATATTTTTTCATAAACTGCTATAGTCAGCAACAGTTGATGTAGAGTGTCATTTTTTTCAAAAATCGCTACACCCTCTAGCTATTTCTGTCCAGCTCGCTTTTTTACTATAGCGAATTACGTTTAGCTTGAAACCGCTACACTCTATGGTGATTTATATAGATAAAGAAAAGTTACAAATAAGTATGCAATTTTAAAAAGTTGTAATATGATAAATTTGATTTTCAATTATTTTATTTAAGTAACTTGCCCTTTATTTTTTATTATAAATTTTGTGTTAAAAAAAAATTAGACTTTTAATTGTTTGTTCTATCTTATATTCAATTTATCACTAAATAAAATACAAAAATAATAATTTTTTATTTCTATTTTTTGTATTTTATTTTTAATATCTTATCTTATTTTTAAAATTATAGAAGCCTCTGTGTAGGCTGTGGGATTTCTTTTTATATATAAAGGTAGTATTTAATTAGTAGGTGTGTACACACAAGATAAAAAATATTTTTTTAAATAAATAAAAAATATTCATTTCCTAAAACAATTTTTTTATTTTTATTTTCAAAATCCTTTTTCTTTGGAATTGGAGCAAGTTCGCTTACTGCGAAATTGCAGATTTTGTTGAAGTTCGTCGATTGCATGAACTTCATTGAAACTAAGAAGTTCAGTGCGGCCAACTTATTTATATTTCTGTGCAATTTAGATCGTATTGATATATTTTTATTTTTTTATTTAATTTATATAATTTAAAATTATAAAATTTATAATTTAAAATTTAAATAGACATAATTTAAATTAATAATTTAATTTAATTTGATAAAAATAAATGTAATCGTATTATTGTATTCATGTGATTAATTATATTTATTCCGTTTTTTAAAAATTAATTGTTTAAAATTAGTAATTTTAAATTAAAAAAGTAATATACTTATATTATTTTTAAATTAAAAATTATAAATAAAGGCACTCTTATTATTATTAAATTTTAAATTTAAATAATTTTTCGTATTATTTTTTTAAAAAGGAATTTCAGGCAAATATGACCTTTAAATATCTAAACAAAAGAGATAGATGTATATAATCTTTTAAACATTGCTTTTATATATACATATATACAGTAATGTTATTAATTGGAAAGATTATATACATAAATTGTTGGAATTTTCTCAAAATTCCTTAACCCAAAGATCGTCCATGTTAAATCATTAAGAAAGAAAATACTTGAATGCAGAAGCGTACCTGAATTCATAAACATGAATCATACGATCGGAAGAGTTTGGATTTTGTGGTTCTTTCGATCTTCCTCAACCAAAACCTTCTGTATTCCTAGGTGGCTGAATTGCAACTCTTTTGATGGGAAAAGAGCAACAAATGCGGGTCTGGTATATTGGGGACCGAAACCCTGAAGGTACTATTTATATTTGAGCATGGTACCCATTAAACCCTAAAACCCAAATAAAATAGTATCTAAAGTCTAAAAGATAATATATCTAAAATCCAAAAGATAATTATCTAAAAAACAAAAGATAATATTTGGTTTTATTCTCATTTAATTCCAAATCAAAAGTAATAATGACTTATTCAATTTAGCATTTATAATAATAAATGAGATCACCATTATATAAGTCATTTAATTTGAAATACCATAATTTGTGATTATAATTAATATATGTATTGCCCACAAACAAATTAGAAAATTAAAATAACTTCCTAACAATCTCCCACTTGGGCTATACATATATTCTTTCTTGATATAATCACATCTTATAAACTTTATGTGCGCATCTGAATGCTATTTCTCTCATTACTTTAACAATCTGATCCGTCTCATATATTAGATATGGAATCACCGGTCACCGCAGCCTTCATCACATTAATGTCGTGACTAAACCACGACAATCACCATCCTAACATACTTAACGACATAGATCAAATTTGGATGAGTAATATGGAAATTACATGCCAAGTGATCTCATGCATGTCTATTTCCAGCTGGTCCAACTTTAAAACTTTATTGAGATCAAACACAAAACAAATATTGCAAAATGAACATTTCACATAACATGAAATAAACCATCAACTTAATTCTATAGAAAAATAATTCAATATCTGTCATAGGACATATAGCATAAGATAAACTCCCACTCAACCAAGGTATCATAAATATTGACACCCATCCGAGCAGTGCACTCATGAAAGACTTTAGGGATCAATTCCTTGGTAATGGGTCTGCCAGCATATACTCTATTCCTATATGTCCTATGAAAATTTGTTTTTCTTAAACTTTCTCCTTAACAACTAAGAGCATGATGTCTGTATGCTTCGATTTTGTCAAGCTCTTATTGTTGTTGGAGTATAGTACTGCTAACTTATTGTCACAAAATATTTTTAATGAGCTTTCAATGTCATCTACTATACGAAGCTCAGTGACAAAGTTTCGTAACTATATGCCATGAAATCGAAATCAGAGTACCTAATGATCTCCAAATTTTCTGATCTCCGATAAGTAAGCATGTAATCATTTGTTCTCTTTAGATAACGCATTATGCGTTTAACAACTATCCAATGATCCATGCTAGGATTGCTCAAGTATCTACCCAACACTCCCACTATAAATGATATATCAGAATGTGTGCAGACTTGAGCATACATTAAATTCTCTAGTGCTGATGCATAAGGTTTATCATGCATTGATGTCTTCTCAAGATCATTTTGGGGAATTGCTTGAGACTAAACTTGTCTTCTTTAGTTACGGGTGTGTCCATTGGTCTACAACTTTCTATGACATATCTACTTAAAACCTTTTTGATATAGTTCTTTTGTAATAATCCAATAATACTTTGAAAGCGATCTTTTAGTATCTCGATTCCTAATACAAAAGGGGCATCATCAAGATCTTTCATTTCGAATTTGTTCGATATAAATTTCTTAGTTTTATGCAATAAGCCTATATCGTTACTGGCAAGTAGAACATTATCAACATATAAGACCAAAAAAGTATTACTCCCACTGAACTTGCGGTATACACATTCATCTATAATATTTACCTCAAAACCATATGAGATAATGACTTGATTAAACTTGTGATACCATTGACAGGAAGCTTGTTTGCGATCATAGATGAATTTTCTCCTTTCTCTGTTGGATCTCTTTAATGGTACATCTTTAGGTTGTTGAGCTTGCTATATGGGTTGGGGTTGAGGAGAATTCTCATTATTTTCCTGTGCTGTAGCAGTATCTTGAGTAACAACAATATTCTCATTGTTCTCTTATACTGTAACTGGATCTACAGTAGGATTCTCATTGTGCTCTTGTACTATAACTGTATCTTGAACAATAATAGGCACAAAGACCTTATCATTGTCAGTTATAGAATCCTCATCAAAAGCAACATTCCTAATATTTCCTTCCCCCCCAAACTCAACATCCTCAAGAAATCTCGCATTTCTCGTTTCAAAAATAGACCTTGATGCAGGATTGTAAAATTTGTACCCCGTGAACACTCAGCGAAACCAACAAAGTAGCAACTAATTGTCCTTGAGTCCAATTTTCTTTCATGCGACCTATAAGGTCACGCCTCTGATGGACATCCCCAAATATGCAAATGCTTTATACTGGGCATTTTCCCAGTCCAAATTTCATAAGGGGTTTAACTGCTTTGCTTGGCACCCTATTAAGGATGTACACTGCGGTCTTTAAGGCTTCTCTCCAGAGTGATTCAGGTAAGAAAGAATGACTAATCATACTTCTCACCATGTCCTTAGGGAGCGTTTGTTTTGAGGTACTGAGACAGAGACTGAGACTCTGTATCGTGTTTGTTAGTTCAGAGACTGGTACTAAAATTTCTGTCTCTGTCTCTAAAATTTCAGTATTTCGGTACCTCCAAAAAGTAGGGACACAGGGGACTGAAATTTTCAGAGATGGAGACTGAAACTTTAATAACATTTTATACCTAAAATACTTTCATTTCAATTAATTAATTCCAATTTTACCCTTTGTTGCAAATTAAATTAGAGTTTCATTCTTGTTTCAATTCCTGTCTCCCATTTTGTACCAAACAGAATACTGAGATTTATTTCAATCACTGTCTCTTAGTCTCTGTCTCTCAGTCTCAGTCTTTCCGTCTCTGTCTCTCCACCAAACGCTACCTAAGAGTTCAGTTCCTTCACTCTGCAACACCATTCATGCTAGGTTCGCCTGGCATTGTGTATTACAGAACAATACCACACTCCTCTAGGAAAAGAGCAAAAGGCCTGTGGTGCTGCTCACCTGAACCGTCATATCTTCCATAGTATTCACCACCATGATCAGATTTGATAGTTTTAATTTTCTTTCCAAGTTGAAGTTTAACTTTAGCTTTGAAAGACTTGAAAACATCCAAGACTTGGGACTTTTCATGAATTAAATATAGATACCCGTAATGAGAGTAATCATCTATAAACATAATAAAGTATCATTGTCCATTCTAAGAGACAGTAGGTAATGGGCCACATATATCAGTATGTATCAGTTCTAAGACATCTTTAGCTCTCTTGGTACCTAATTTCATTTTGTTTGTCCTGTTCCCCTTTATGCACTCAATGTAGACTTCAAAGTCCGCCAGATTTAGGGGTCCAAGAATTCCATTCGACACGAGCCACTGAATTCTCTATTTTGAGATGTGATCGAGGCGTTTGTGACATAATGATGCCGAATTCTCATTTAGTTTTTGTTTTGTACTTGTTTGCAGTATTTCATTACTCTAGGAATTTAAATCAAACCTATATAGATTATCCACCAAATAACCAGAGTAAATATTATTTGAATTATAAAAGAGACTGACTTTATTGTTTCTGAATGAACAAAAAATAGCCTGATTTGTCTAAACGAAAAATAGAAACTAAATTCCGTCTAAATGACGGTGCATAAAATGTCTCTAATAAATCCAAGTAAAATCCACTTGTGGAACATAATCTAAAGGTTCCTATAGCTTCGACTGCAACTATATTGCCGTCTGCCACATAGATGTATCTTTTAATATCACTTGGCGGTCGGCTCCACAGGCAACTTGCATAGTAACACTTACATGAGTAGTAGCAGCAGAATCTACCCACCAAGTATCAACAGGTGCATAACTTAAACTAGTCTCAAAACAAACGAAAGTAAGAATTATACCTTTCTTTACACGCCAAGTGGCATATTTGGTACAATCATTTTTCATATGTCCCACCTTCTTACAGAAGAAACAGGTTGAAACTTGATCCTGTTTCTTAGCATTTTTCTGCTAAGAAGGCACATTCGCAGTAGTATCACGCTTTGTTTTATACTGAGAAGATGAAGCCATGTGAGCACTTTCAGTCTTATGTTGTTGTAGCCTCTCTTCTTCTTGCACACACTGAGATATAATCTCATTTAAAGGCCAAGTGTCCTTCACAGTGTTATAACTCACTTTGAATTGCCCAAAGTGCGTAGGAATGGAGATCAAAATAAAATGCACAAGTAAGTCTTTAGACAACTCTAACTTTAGTGCTTTCAATTTTGAAGCAAGATGAGACATTTCCATAATGTACTCCCTTATATTCCTTTTACCTTTATACTTCATGGAAACAAGTTTGCTCAAAAGGCTACTTGCCTCTGCCTTTTCATTCTTAGCAAAGAATTTTTAATATCTTTCGGGAATTGTTTGAGATCTTCATCCTCAGTAATTTGGCCTCAAAACGCCTCAGAAATTAAGCGTTTCATGATCATAATGCTCATTCAATTGGATCTCTTCCACTTCTCTATTTTAACCTCATTGAGATTTTTCATTGTGGAAGTGAGTTCCACCTCTCGAATAGCTATATCCAAATCCATACAACCGAGGACAATCTTCACAGTATCCTTCCAAACTTTAAAGTTTGAACCATTCAACATAGGAATACTGCTAATTTGTGCAAAAATATTGGTAGCTGAAGCCATAATTTCTTTATTAGAACAAAAAAAAAAGAACATGCAGTAAATATTAGTTAAATAATGGAAAAAAATCCATATTAAGATATCTAGAACAACATTAATTTTCAATCTTTGGATAAAAAAATTAACTGTAAGTGATACTCTCATTGCAGTAATCAAATATTGTCAAAATTCCTGTCACACATTAAGCCTTTCTTTGGACCGACTGAATGCGCACATGGAAACTTAAACTTCGCAACTTATTTATTACCGCATATATTTTCTATTAATTGACCAAATAATAACCTTCATTTGGGTCGATTATTGATCGCATAATTAATAGAAAATAAATAAAAGTGTGCAATGCTTATTATTTGGCCAAACAATAAACTTTCTTTGAGCTGATTATTGTCCGTATAAATAATAAGCATTACTTTATTCTTAATTAGCTACCCAAACATGTATTTACCATCAATATGTGTATGTAATTCGGCCAAATATAGACCTTCCTTTGGGCTGACCAATATTGACATGAATTATATATCACCATATTTCTAATATTTTAAATAAATTAATTTTCACAAAAGTGGCTACTTTGACAGTATAATGTTCAATCAATTTATTTCAAAACTAAATCTTTATAAAATAGATGGTATAATAATCTAAATTGTTACCAGTTTCTTTATGTAACAACAAAAAAAATACTTAAATCCCAAAAGGAATGAAATCTTGATGGTGTCTTTTGAGATCTTAAAGAAAAACATGATTATAACTCATGTGTCAAAAATTGTTGATCCGTTAACATTAAAATCAATCATTATAATTCAATCTATGCAAAAAATAATAATAATAATTTTGCCAAAAGAATGAATTTATATAGACTGGTATAAAAAAAAGATAAATAAACGAAAAACCTTCATTTTCCTTTAAAAAAAACTGAATTTACATTCACAGATTAAATCATATTGCATATAAAAAAAACTTTATAGTAATGCTCTTCATGTACTATTTATATATTTTTTATATACTCTTTATTTATTCTTTCATTTTTATTAACATGTACTACATAATCCAAAAGCAGCACATATTTGAATCAGAATTCATAAACTCAAATTAAGATTCAAATTCAAATTAAAAAAAATTATAATTTCTTAATGATTTAATCATAGATAACTCTAATACCACTTGTTGAAATTTTCTCAGAGTTCCTTAACCCAAATATTATCCATGTTAAATCATTAATAAAAAAAATACTTGAATGCGAAAGCGTACATGAATTCATAAACACGAATCACGATCAGAAGAGTTTGGATCTTGTGGTTCTTTCGATCTTCTTCAACCAAAGCCTTCTGTATTCATAGACGGCTGAATTGCAAATCTTTTGATGGAAAAAGAGTAACAAAGGCGGCTTTGGTATATTGGGGACCGAAAGTGGTTCTTTCGATCTTTCTCGACCAAAGGCTTCTGTATTCCTAGGTGGCTGAATTGCAACTCTTTTGATGGAAAAAGAGTAACAAAGGCGGCTTTGGTATATTGGGGACCGAAACCCTGAAGGCACTATTTATATTTGAGCATGGTACCTATTAAACCCTAAAGCCCAAATAAAATAGTATCTAAAGTCCAAAAGATAATATATCTAAAATTCAAAAGATAATTATCTAAAGAACAAAAGATAATATCTGATTTTATTCTCATTTAATTCCAAATCAAAAGTAATAACGACTTATTCAATTTAGCATTTATAACAATAAATGAGATCACTATTATATAAGTTATTTAATTTAAAATAGCATAATTTGTGATTATAATTAATATATGTATTGTCCACAAATAAATTAAGAAATTAAAATAATTTCCTAACATCAATATCTTTTGTTGAGATATTTAAAGGTCATATTTGACCTATAAAGTTTCTTTTAAAAAAAAATAACACAAGAACGTTTATTTAAAATAAGACGAGTATATTTATTTAAAATTTAAAAAATTTAAATAAATTTATTTGTGTTAATTTTAAAATAATTTAAAAAATACAAGTACGTTTGTTTAAATTAAAAAATTTAAAATAATAAAAGTGATTTTATTTATAATTTTGTAATCTTAATTTTATATTAAAAAATTTATAATTTAATATTTTAAATTATGTGAATTAAATAAAAAAATAAAAACATACCAATACGATTCAAATTATATGAAAATAGATACAAGTTTATCGCACCAATGGGCAAACTTATTAGTTTCAATAATTCACATTTGGTTTTGAATTAGAGACATTAAAAAAAAAAATAAACGTCGACTATAACCCCTAGCCTTCCAAGCTAACGATGCGGGCTTGATTCTCACTATCCGCTTTTATCTTATTTCTATATTAGATTAAAAATTTTTTCTTTTTTTTAAATTAGAATAAAATATAGAATAAAATAAATCCAATTTTTTAGTAAATTTTTTTTTATCATTTTTGTATTTTGTTTATAGTTATTTTATTCAATTTTATCAATTAATACAATATTCAATTTTCTAATTTGAATATAAGATTTTTGTTGCCAATGCAGTAGGTGAATTTTAACAAAATCTACAAGTTCGTCGATGTAGTAGGGAAACTTGCTCCAATTCCAACAAAAACGAATTTCCGAAAATAAAGATGAAAAAATTTGTTTTAGAAAATGAATAAATGATTATTTTTTAAATTTATTTCAAACAAAATTTTACAAGATAGAGACACACTGACACACGTTCTTTGTTTGGTTGTTGAGACACAATTTTAAAAGACACCTCGATATACAGATTGATCCAAATTACATATATTTAATGTACCTCTAATAAATTGAGACACAAAAATTAATATTAAGACACTAATTATTTTATAATTTTATCATTGTTCAA
This sequence comes from Arachis hypogaea, assembly GCF_003086295.3. Classification (NCBI taxonomy): domain Eukaryota; kingdom Viridiplantae; phylum Streptophyta; class Magnoliopsida; order Fabales; family Fabaceae; genus Arachis; species Arachis hypogaea. Next base: position 148,433,642 of record NC_092054.1, on the reverse strand, counting down.
TTTCCATATTTTTATTTTTTTCCTCTCTCTCGTCCATTTTCAAATCTCTACATCTCTTCTTCCCTCCCATCTCTTTCTCATTTCAACTTCGGGTCTCTTTTATCTCCTATCATCCTTCCTCTTTGCCTCTTTCGAACTTTTTTAAATAAAATTTTATTTTTTTTGTTTTTTATTATTAATCTTTGCTTTTTTTAAAAAAATTGTAGTCTAAATGCTATGAATATTTTTTTCATTAGTTTCTATACGATTAGGAATCATGTCAATTAATTACTTGTTGTTTAATTAGGAAGATATGTATTAAATTTGTTCTTGAAATTATTAAAAATTTTGTTATATGGATAATTTTTTGTTATGAATAGAGATAAAAAAAAAAGAATTAGGTTCAGTTTGGATAAACAATTTAATTAAATTTTTTTTTAAAAAATAGCTTAAATAATAAATATTTAGTGCTTATTTAGGTGCCATTAAGTTGATAAAAAAAAAAGATCTTTTTCTAATGAAAAATATCTTTTTTTTTCACATATTTAGCAAATTTCTAGAAGTAGAAGTAAAAATATTAAAAAAATAAAAATATATTTTTTGAGAAGCTACAATTTATATTTTTTTTAAAAGATTTTTAAAAAAAAAAAAGGATATTTTTACGTAATAAATAAACTAAAAAGTAGTTTTATATGGTTATACTAAAAAATAATTGATAAATAAAAATATCTTTTTACATGAGATATTTAAACAAAAAATTACTTTTACTTTTCTATAAGATCTTTTGAAAAAAGATAACTAAAAAAAAATATCTTTTATTAGAAATTTACCTAAACAAGCTCTTATATTAAAAGTAACTTATAAATAAGTTATTTTGTATTTGATTTTTTAGTTCTAAAAATGTTTATTTTAAAGAAAAATGTGATAAAAAATTTTATTACGAGAGAAATCATTTTTTTTAACTTCTTCATAAGCACTTAGAGCAACTCCAATGGGCATATGTTGAGGCCCTGATTTTGACAAAAAGAAAACTGGGACCATTGGAGAAAAATGGAGTGGGGACCTTGCACAAGGACCGATGGGACAAAGTCTCTCTGAACGGGGACTGAGAGCAACAAATAATAACTTGCCATTTGGCAAGTTATTATTTAAATAAATAATTATATAAAATTTTAATTAATTATATTAAATAATTATATTAAAATAAATAATTATATTAAATAATTAAATAATAATTAATTTAGTAATAATTATAATAATTAATTATATTAAGTAATTATATTTTTATTTAGTTAATAATTTATATTAATTATTTAAATAATAGTTAAATTATAATTAATTTATTAATAATTATAATAATTAATTGGATTAAATAATTAATTTTTATTTAATTAATAATTTATATTAATTATTTATATCAAAAATAATATTAAATATTATTTATATTTATATTATTATATTAAATTAGCTGTTGTAAAAATAATCGTTGCACAAATAGTCGTTAGAAACTAGCCGTTATTATGTTACCGTTATTATTAATAAATTAATATTTTTTTACTCTATATATACCACTTAGATACACTTGTATTCTCATACTCTCTACTACTCTTCTTCATCTTCTTCCAAGTTTACAAAATCAAAATTCTGCTACTATTATTTTTTGTTCGAAAAAATAGATCCAACTTCGAAATAGGCAGCAGCATAGACAATTGAAGAAGGACTTGATTGAACACATATGGCAATTTCACAATGCTTCTCGTCAACTATAGAGTTTAATTATGTTTTTCTTTGTATTAAGTAATTTTACAAATTAATGTAACCCCGAATTCATCTATTGTGTATTATTGTTATATATGAATTTATTTAATATTAATATCTTTTAATAGTGAATTATTTTTAAATTTAAATATTTAAATTACATTATTAAAAAAAATTAATTACATTAATTACAAGTATTTTAATTAATTAATTAAGTAGGACCACAACAGGGACTAAAGTTAGTTCCTCCTAATGGAGAAGAGATAGATGTTTTGAGTTCCTATTTACTATTTATGACGCAAAAGCTGATGTGGAGTTACTTTTTATGACAGGTGGGCCATAAACAGGAACTGTGATGAGTTCCCTACTGGAGATGGTCTTAGATAGTTTCTTAAAAAATTACAATTTAGTTTTGAAAACTGTTGATTGTGTACTAAAAATATAAACCTTTTTTGTACATAATTATTTTTATAATGACCTACAAACATGGTCAAAAAAGAGTTAAATTCCTCCTAAGGGTATTGGGCTAAAAGGATGGAACCCAAAATAACACATTGAGGAGTTGAATTTCTCTTCAGTGGGAACTATATTGGTGGAAGTGGATTGGTTGGATTTGGAGTGTAAAGGTGTCATCTAGTTGAAAGAAAACCAAACTAGATGTCCCTTCACTAATGTCACATGTCAGGAGCTTTAGTTTAACGTGTGGGAATCAACTTCCTACCCTTTTCAGTTGACAAGACTTGAGGTGATCCCAAATACCTAAAGATATTTTGGAAAGAGCAGTAAACCAAATGTCAGACTAAAACCATTGGCCAAGGGGTGTCCTCTTCATCATGGTTTTACGCTATAAAAAGGACCTCAAGCCACCTCTGTAAATTTTCTTTTTCTTCATCCTTCATCCTTCACTCTCACTTTTCACTTTCACCTTGATCATCTTCTTCTTCACAGACCTTGAAACCCTTTTCATCCTTTACTTTCACCTTCACCTTCATCCTCTTCTGAGAACTTCTCTTCTCTGTAAACCATTCCTGTCCACTTTAAACAAAACTCGTTCATCCTCTTGTGACATTAGTGAAGGTCTCAACACTTGTTCTCCACCTCTCTTCCTCACTATTAGTTCTTGTGTTGTTTATTCGCCATTAACAGAAATGTCTTCCTCACAAGTTTACTTACCCCTAATCTCTCACCTTAACTATTATTTTTCACTTAATCTATTTCTCACGAAACCCACCCGAATCATCTAGTGACTCCACTGGGGAGGAACACTTCGACGTGATGGCTGAATCTAGCAATACTCATCCTGGGCATAATCGACCACCTAAGCGACGCTCAATAACTCCTCGGGATCTCAATCTCAGCTTGGGATCACCTCAAGACGAGGACGGGCACAACCAAGAAGAGGAACACATGGAGCAGCAGAATCTGGGTGCAGGAAAAGAAGGAGCTCATGCCCATGCAAATTTCTTTACACCCCATGCTGGAGGTACCACTGGCATGCACATTCATGTAACCATTCCTGCTCATGTGTACAACTATATGATAGACAACCAAACAAAGATGTAAGCTTTGATCACGGAAATGATGGCTAGAGATCAAACGAGGTATAGAACCCCCTCATCGCCTCCATTCGCGAACCAGGAGAATATGGAGGAAGACGAGAACACCCCAATCACTCGTAGGGAGTTAGCACATATTCTAAAGGGCAAAGGAGAAGCAAGTGAGCCCACTTGGGAGATAAGTGCACCATTCGAACATCATATCTTGGCGAAACCATACCCTAAGGGGTACCAACCACCTACCTTTCGTAAATTTGATGGTACTGAAAGTGCCAAAGAACACATCCTGTCATTCTTGGACGATTTCAGGGTGTTCAGGAACCACCAGGAGCTCAAGATCAAGGAGTTCTCAAAATCACTGACAGGAAGGGCATTCACGTGGTATTGCAAGTTGAAAGCCAGTAGCATCAACACCTGGGAGCAATTAGTGACGGAGTTCTGCAATAAGTTCCTGGAAGAGGAACCCTCCATGCACATCATGGACCTGGGGAGAGTGAAACAGAGACAAGGAGAAGGATTAGTAGCCTTCGTCAAGAGGTACAGAGATCAAGCTTTACTTTGTATAGACACTCTTTCAAAGCCACAATTGGTGTACGGGTGTATTAGAAATGTGGAAGATGGATCCCAAATTTATCTTTCTATGAGCAACATAAACACTTTCTCTGAGCTCTTAAAGAGAGCATCTGACATAACCGAGGCAATGAAGCGCAATGGAAGGAGATATAAAGAAGTTTTCCCTCTGGAAGTGTGTGCCACTGATGGCAAGGGCAGAAGGAGTTCCTATTCTAGGGGTGCAAAGAGAAACAAGTCCTCCACCCCCACTACCTCTCTCCAGAGCTCAGGCCATGGTTGTCGTAAATGAATGGTTTGAGGATAGAACATTAAACCCCAGAATAGATAGAGAGCCACCAACACTTGAAGCCTTGAGAGATCCAAGATATTGCATGGTGCACCGCAATAAGGGCCATGGGTTGACCGATTGTTATGTGGTGAGGACGATGTTTCATAGGCAAGTGAAGGAAGGGAAGATACTCCTAAATGGGGAACAAAACCAAGAAGGCGTAAAAAGCACTCCTTTTCCTCAACATGATGTTGGAATGATAGGCATTGAAGGAGAGGTAATGCTGACAGAGATCGTAGATGAAGCAGAAGAGATGGTCACCATGGAGGAGTCCTTGGATGAAGACATGTTGACAAGAGGTCTTTTGAAGTCTCGAGATTCTAGAATCATGTTCAACCAACTTGGCTTAGAACCCCACATTCAGAAAGAGGTGGCCAGAGCTCTAATAGGAGTCATTCAGAAGCATGAAAAAAGTTTTGAGGGGCATCAACGCTCTGCTCACAAGATTAGCAAAGGCCCATGCAAACACCCTGGTGTTTCGGAACCCTGAATCATTTAATGGGGAGTTCTATCATAATAAACCATTGTATGTGGAAGCAGTGGTAGAAGGCATGAAGGTCAGAAGGGCCTTGGTGGATGCTGGATCAGGGGTAAACATCATACCCACTCATATATTTCTAGAAATGGGAGGTTCTGCTGATCAGATAAGGCCTACTCAAGTAGGGCTCAATGCTTTTAATGGAGTAGGTGTGAAATCTAGAGGGTGTGTTAATGCTGTCTTGGAGGTTGGTCCCATAAAGACAAATAATAAGTTTCATATGGTGGATGGAAGCTCTAGCTACCACATCCTACTGGAACGTCCATGGATTCATTTACATCGGTGCGTTCCTTCAAGTTGGCATCAATACATAAAGTCTAGCTGGAGAGGGAAGGATATTAGCATCTCAGCCACTGTAACACCATTTGATTCAGGAGAAGCACATTTAGTGGATGCGAGTTTTTATGAAGAGCTTGCGTTACCAGGGGTCAACAAAATAAGGCCTGTGCAGGAATGCGCCATCGGAACACCCAGACAAAAAGTAGTACGGAAGAACACCCTAATGGAGGAAGCACCAAAAGAAAACACCAAAAAACGAGCAACAGCAATCGAAGACCTAGGGCTTCGTAAGGAAGTTCTCCCAGGTGGAGGATATCGGTGGTGTATCCTATAGGAACTCGGGGGTTCAGAGGAGGAAAATTACCAGAGCTCCCCTGGCCCCGACATCCTAAGTGTACAAGAAAAAGAACATCTGCAAAGTAACATAGAAAATGCCCCTCTCCAACTCCAAGATGAAGCAAAGCAGAAGGAGGAAGAGTTAGAAGAGATTAATTTAGGGACTGAAGAACACCCGAGGCCTTTGTTCGTGTGCAAAGCTCTAGGGGAGAAGGAGAAAAGGGATTTGATAGCATTATTAACAGAGTTCAGAGATGTGTTCGCATGGAACTATGATGAAATGCCAGGGTTAGATCCAAACCTGGTGACCCACAATTTAGCCGTGAGGAAAGGAGCAACTCCTGTCAAGCAAGCTCCTAGAAAATTCTCCAATGAAATAGAAGCTCAAGTAAAGAAAGAAATCGAAAAGTTACTCGCAGCCAAGTTTGTCAAACCAATACAACACCCCTCTTGGTTAGCCAACATAGTGCCAGTGAAAAAGAAGAATGGGCAGATCCGGTGTTGCGTGGATTTTAGAGATCTAAGCAAAGCTTGCCCTAAGGATGATTTTCTCCTGCCAGATGTTGATCCTAAATAGGAGGGTCCTTACATTGTTTCTGAAGTACACCCCAATGGACACTGTATCCTGCTGGACCCAGATCATGGAACAACTACTGGCCCCATCAATTTCAAGTATGTCAAGAATTACTATGCCTAATTTCAGCTTTAGTAGTTCAAATTTCAATTCCAAAAGGCTTCTTTATCAAAAGCCAATGTTTATGTTATATTATTCTGCAAGCATCCTGTAATACATGAGAAAACTGCTTTAGCAATCATACACTCAAAAAATGTGAGTGATGCATCTTAAAAAATTTTTTTGCAGTACAAAATAGTTCCAAAAAAGTGAAGTGTCCCACCCTTCAAACTCCTAAAAAGAGTCGAGCATAAATAGGGCAAGAAAGTTATGGGTACCTTCCTTTTCTTTGCCTAAAAAAAAAGAGGCAGAAAAAAAAAAATAGCAGTAGATAATCCTGCTCTTCTTAGAATCATACCCTCCCCCTGCAAAAAAAAAAAAAAAGAATGTGTGTATCCAAAATAAAATGATCACACAAGCAGGTAAAACCCCTGGAGGAGTATGCATATTATATTAAAAAAAAAAAAAGAGGGGAAACATAACACCCAAAAAGAGGTGTACAATGAAAGTCATAGAAGCAGCAGGACAAAAATATACTTTGTCAAAGTATTACATATTTTACAAAATAAAGTGCTGGAAACTATTACAGCCACAAAATATCACTGTAAGAAATCACAGAAGAAGCAGCCTCCTTATGCTTGGCCAATTGCTCTCGCTCCATGCTGACGCTGGCTAACCTAGCCTTCATGGTGTTCAATTCAGATGTAAGCTTGTTAACCTTTTCTTGAAGAGCAGAAACATCAGAAGAGAGAACGTGATGCTCTTTAGAAAACAATTCTTCTCTAGCAAGATCAGAGATCCCAGGTGGAGGCTCCAATTTTTTTCAAGCCAACGACCACTAAATTTAAATAACTTAAGGTTATTTAGATGATTTTCTACCATATCCTGATGAGCACCCCACAAGTCTGCAAGGGAGTGTGAAGTGAAGAAATCCCATGCGTCCAGAAAAGCTTGGTACCCAAGCTTCTTGAAAAGGCAGTTTAGGTCATTTGGAAGCAAGAAGGAAGGAGCTCGAGATACAATCTCCGATAACAAGTTCTTCGCATCGCCATTGAAATACTCAAACTCATCGCGGAAAAAAACTGAAAAGCAAAGCAACCTTTTTTTCATCAGGAACTTATAAAATGTTGGCACGCCTGACAAATGAAAAGAAATACAATGGAACACACCAGAAGAAGCACTAGCTAAAAGTTCCTTTGTGATTTTAGAAGTGCTTGAAGCTTGAAAGGTGGACTCAGAAGCAGTATGAGAAGTTGAAGATACAAACATACACACAAACAGCATGAACAAAATCATGTATGCAAGTCTCAAAAAAAAAAAAAGAACTGGAGTAAAACAGTTGTACCTGCACCAGGAAGAACCGTTCGGGTGGGAGTAACAACACGTCTAGTAGGATCTCCTTGGCAGGTAACACCCAGCTCAATGTCAACATTTCTCTTAGAACTTGCTCTTGCTCGTAGGCCATCTCGCACAACTTCTTGGGTAGTACCCTCGTCAGGGACGTCTCCAACAATAAATGAATTAGGAGAGTCCCCACTGACCCTTTCTAGAGAGCTCTCATCGCCTACATTTATCGGATCGGAAGGTGCATTTGGAATTGTTTTCAGTTTACCCAAAAGACGATGAGACCTACGCTTCACAACACTGCTAGATAAGCTAACCACAGCTTTACCAGGAGACTGTGATGACTCAACAAAGCAAGCAGCAGCAGAAGAACCTTTAGCTTTTGCCGTCGAAGAAGGAGAAATCCCTGAACCAGTGGAAATTGGTGAAGGCATAGCATCAACAGAAGGCCCAGGTGGTCTTTCAAGAGACCTCTTTGCAACCTCAACCTTTGAACTCTCCACTTTACTGCGCTTGACCACTTCAGCAGTAACAACTGAATCATCATGTTTTCTTTTTGAAGAAGGTGGATGTCTATAACACCTGGCGTTCAAGTCTACAAAACACCAGCACAAAAGATACAGCAGTCAAATACACAAAGAGGAGAGAGAGACGAAAAAGAAATGAAGAAACAAAAAACAAGAATCAGCAAAGAGCAAATATTACTTGTAATGGTCGAAGGAGAAAGGTTGCCAGTCATGAAATATGGATCCTTGATCAAAACTGGGACAAATGATCTGACATCAGGGACGGAGGTACCCTCATATTGCCTGATATGCTCCTTCATACGCATAAGGTAATCCACATACTCCGTTGTAACTCCCCCATCCCTGTCGAAAGGAACAACCGAGAAAGGATTGTACTTCGAGAGTTCTTCTTGAAACAGAACCTTTTTCATTAAATTTTCCGATGGAAAAAAATATGCTCCACATTTTTTGGATCCTGGTCCCACCCTAGTTGGCGACTTACCCTATCAGGACGGTAGATCACTGGACAGATCAAAGCTCCACAGTGAAAATCCCTATCCATAACAATCAAACCAGGAAGAGGGGTAGGAGAAGTACACAAAAGCCAAAAGTCATAAACCCCATCCTGGCCGGTGGAAATATCACTGCGGTCATGCTCAAGACAAGCAGAATATATGCGATGAATAGCCGATGCATCGGGCTGGTAAGAGGTTACGTACGGGCGAAAACAAAAATTTTTCTCCAAGTTAATAACATCCTCCAAAGATTTCGAAGGATGAGCTGAACCCCAAATCCAAGCACGAGGACTTGCCTTCTTATCTGGAAGAATTGTAGGGGGCTTACGGGTGGGAGTAAACAGAGAAAACCGCTCAAAAAGAAAGAGTTGAAGAAATATTTCGTCAATGAAAGACAAAACTGGAAAGCGACCATGAGCAATCTTGAGTTGCTGGGAAAATTGATCAAGCCGCGTATATAAGCTGTCGAGATACATAGGAGCCAATGGTAAACGTTCTCCTCTAGATATCAGGCAGGCTAAAAGAAATACCCCATGGCTCACACACTCATCCACCGGTCCCAAAAATACATATTTACTTAACCAATAAGCAACAAAAGCAGCTTCCCTAAGATCTGAGGAAACAGCAGGAGCAGGGACAAACTCACCATTGAGGAAATCACCAAAGAAATAACGAGGCCAATTAGAGTAAGAATACTTAACAGTAATCTTCTTCTTCTTGGAATCTTGCTTGTCGCCAACCACCTCTTCTCCTCTCGAGGACTGACGAGTCTTCGGATGCTCATCTTTGGAGGAAGATTTCTTAGCCTGCCTACTCTTGGACAACTCTTTTGCATATCGACCAGCATCACTGAAACTCATTTGAAGATGTCGTGCAAGCTTAAGCAGATCAGAATCTGGGTGAAGAAGAGTGAGATCCACACTACCAAACACCGGCAGTTGAAGAAGAACCACAACATCTTTCAAAGTGGGTGAAAACTCACTCCAAGAGGTCAGAAAAGTATGAGTCTGAGAACACCACCTCTGCTAAAGTAAACTCATATCAGATCCATTTCGCTGAACACCCAAGCCTGCCAAGAGGAAATCAATTAGTGCTTCTTCAACATATAGCAACAAGGTAAAAAAATTATAAGAATCAATTATGAGGATAGATGGCAGAGAACAACCAACCTGCAGATGTGCGAATAGCCTCGGCAACACCAGCTAATTCTAATCTCCTCACAAAACTACCACCCTCCTCAAACAATACTGTGAACACCCACTTTTGCCAAACCTTATTTATGTGAGTACTGCCTTAGATTTAAAAGACGTCCATGGAAATTCTTGGCGCTTCAACCGAGAACAAAGTAGAGTATGACCCACTTGATATGAAGGCTTCTCAACAAATTCACCCAAAACTCTACAATCTGAAGAATCAAAGGCGGGTTTCATAGTTTTATCCATACCTAATAACAAGCCAGAAGAAGGAGGGTCCAAAAAAGGTTTCTTCATCAGAGGAGGATCCACAAAAGTAGCCCTCTTATTTGATGGTTTCACCCAAGGTTGGGGGATAGATTCAGAAAATCCCATCGCATATTCTTCAGGAACGTCGTCCATATCATTCACAGAAGAGTCAGTACCCAAACTATTACTAGAGTCCTCTGGGTCACTATCCACTATCTCAGCAAGTTTCACACGAGGCATGGCAACAAAAGAAACAATTCCTAAAAAAAAGGGGAAAGAAGGAGAGCAGCAACAACAAAATAGAGTTAACATCAATATCACGCAAATACCAACGACAAAAATATTCAAAATATAAAGGAGAATATTGCAAAACATTCAAGAAATTCTGAAAAAGCCAAAGAGCATTCAAAAAAACAACCAAGGAGTTCTCAAATGAAACAAAAAAGCAAAGGTATGAAAATCATTCATCATATTTTTTACTCGATAAGGCCACTAACTCCTCATATCCTCACAATATCATATTTCATTTGGTGACATATATGAAAATATTGCAAAACATTATACGTCTATAGCTTTGAAAGAATATAAATATGGAACACTAAAAATTTGTTCTAATTGAAAAAGTTTATAAACAAATTACTTATGACTATACTATAAAAAAAAATTAACTAAATTATTTTTATTTTTAAATATCTATTTTATAGTTGCGGATGAACATTGCTCATGATGTTTAACTCAATTTCTTTTATTTTGTGATGCCATTGGAAATATATACAAATGAGAACATGTACAAATGAGGATATAACATCCAAGTTGTAAGGTGAAAGATCTTTATCAAAGAATCCCTACAGCTAATTCCAAAATTAGCAACCCAATATACATGGGGGCTGAGAGGGGTTACATGAGAACGAAGGCAGGGAACATAATAATAAGGGTTCAGAGTAACAAAGAGTACAGAACGAGTACAGAGTAACAAAAGTTCAGAACAATACAAAAAAAAAGTCAAATATACAATAGTAGATATTCAAGTGCCAGAATCTCATCTAAGAAAATAAGAGTACGCATTATATGACAAAAAAGGGAGAAGACCAAAGACAAAAGCAAGAAAAGAAGAAAAAGAGTCTTACCAAATAAGAAGACAGAGTGAGAAGACAGAGTAATGTTGAATATGGGAGTGTCCTTTGTCCTAAGAAAAACTCCCAATTGTTGAAGAAGACAGGGGGTGTGGATGGTGGTGCTGCTGTGTAAAAAATGCCCTAACAAAGATGATGAGAAACACGCTCTCCCCTATCCTCCCAGGTGTTCTCTCCTTCTTATGTGTCTCTCCAAATCCAGTATTCAAATTTAAAACGCGTCCAATTAAAAGGGTAAGAGTTTCTCCCCTTCCTATTTTCTTATACATTAAATTATTATATTAAATCAAATCTTTCCTCTTTTTTCATTAAAAAAAAATACATACGTACATACAAATAAATTATGAATATATTTATTTACTAATCTTATTTATTTATTTATTTTATTAATATCTAAAATATTTGCACAATAACATTCTTTTATTCATTTTTTTATGAGTACATAATTATATTCATATTATACAGAAATATTTATATTTGAATATTCACAAATACATATCTCATTATGACAAAAAAAAATGAATAAAAGAGGGGAGATTTGATTCTCTAGAGTTATGATATGTTAGCTTCTTTACAAAAAAAAAATTTATTCTTGTTCTGTTGAGTACAAAAAAGTTTAATGCAGCTTGAGGGAATACTTTGTACCCTCAAAGACTGCATGGGGGCTTATGATTGTGTACTAAAAATATAAACATTTTTTGTACATAATTATTTTTATAATGACCTACAAACATGGTCAAAAAAGAGTTAAGTTCCTCCTAAGGGTATTGGGCTAAAAGAATGGAACCCAAAATAACACCTTGAGGAGTTGAATTTCTCTTCAGTGGGAACTATATTGGTGGAAGTGGATTGGTTGGATTTGGAGTGTAAATGTGTCATCTAGTTGAAAGAAAACCAAATTAGATGTCCCTTCACTAATGTCACATGTCAGGAGCTTTAGTTTAACGTGTGGGAATCAACTTCCTACCCTTTTCAGTTGACAAGACTTGAGGTGATCCCAAATACCTAAAGATATTTTGGAAAGAGCAGTAAACCAAATGTCAGACTAAAACCATTGGCCAAGGGGTGTCCTCTTCATCATGGTTTTACGCTATAAAAAGGACCTCAAGCCACCTCTGTAAATTTTCTTTTTCTTCATCCTTCATCCTTCACTCTCACTTTTCACTTTCACCTTGATCATCTTCTTCTTCACAGACCTTGAAACCCTTTTCATCCTTTACTTTCACCTTCACCTTCATCCTCTTCTGAGAACTTCTCTTCTCTGTAAACCATTCCTGTCCACTTTAAACAAAGCTCGTTCATCCTCTTGTGACATTAGTGGAGGTCTCAACACTTGTTCTCCACCCCTCTTCCTCACTATTAGTTCTTGTGTTGTTTATTCGCCATTAACAGAAGTGTCTTCCTCACAAGTTTACTTACCCCTAATCTCTCACCTTAACTATTATTTTTCACTTAATCTATTTCTCACGAAACCCACCCAAATCAACTGTACTATGCATTAATACTACTACTTTTTATAAGTCAAAAACTCAAAAAAGTAACTTTTGAAACTTTTCAAATAGACCCTTAGTGGTAATTGATGAAAAAATATAGATGATGATAAAGATAGATGATGAGAATATTATTAATTTTTTAAAAGTTTTATGTATGTTTTTTTACCAAATATAAAAGATATATATATATATATATATATATATATATATATATATATATATATGTCTTTTGTATCTATGTCTATGTAGTTTATATCTTTGTGTCCATATTTTATACTATACACTAATTAAACGGAGCTTTAGTGTGTGGGAAACGACCACATATTATGTACAGATGATCGCTTCTTGATAAACCTTATGAAATATTATTTTAAAGAATAAATTTTTACATCTAAATCATAACTCCAATCAAATTCAACTAAGAATTTTAAATTCACGTATACAAATTCATTGTCGTCGCTGCTTCTTCTTCTTTCAAATTTGCGCACGCAGGTTATCTTCTTCTTATTTCAAATTCAGGCATACGTGTTCACTGTTGTCGCTTCTTCTTCTTCCCTGATGCTGTGTCTTCTTCTTCTTCTTCTTTTTTTTTTTTCGTTATCTTTCTCTTTCGTTATCGTCATCATCAATAATAACAACATTTTGCTAGTATATTTATTGGTTCTGATTTTCTTTGGTTTATTAAATAATTTCAGTTCATTTCTTAGTTTATTTGAGATTCATTTGGATCCAGAAATGAATTCGATGTGTTTTCATTGATGATTGAGTATTTTTACTGCTTGTTCAAATTTGAATTAATTTCGTTTCATTTGTGAATTAACCGAGGCTCACTTGATGCTGTTATTAAGTATTGACCAAATTTTTTATTCCTTAAGAATTTTCAATTCATTTCTTCGATTAATTTGGTTTTGTCTCACTTGAATTTGCTGAACTTGTTCATGTGTGGTTGTTTAGTTAGTTTTTATTCAAATCTAAACTAATTTCGGTTCATTTGTGAATTAATTGAGGTTCACTTGATGCTGATGTTAAGTATTGACTAAATTTTTTATTTCTTGAGAAATTTCAGTTCATTTTTTAGTTTGATTTAGGTTCATTTGGTTTCGTTTTGCTTGAATTTGCTGAAATTGTTCATGTGTGGTTATTTAGTTAGTTTTTGTTAAAATCTCAACCAATTTCGATTTATTTGTGAATTAACTGAGACTCACTTGATGCTGTTATTAAGTATTGACCAAATTTTTTATCCCTTAAGAAATTTCAGTTTATTTCTTAGTTTAATTTACGTTCATTTAGTTTCGTTTCACTTGAATTTGTTGAACTTGTTCATGTGTGGTTATTTAGTTAGTTTTTGTTAAAATTCGAATTGATTTTGGTTTATTTGTGAATTAACTGAAATTCACTTGATGCTGCTGTTAAGTATTGGCCAAAATTTTTATTTCTTAAGAAATTTCGGTTCATTTATTTTCGTTTCACTTGAATTTCTCCTCCTCATCTTTCGCTTCGCCTTCTTCTTTTTCATCTTTTTTTTTATCTTCTCCTTTTTATTTTATTTTCTCAAAAATTCTTCTTGATTTACTCTCTTGAGGATTATAAAACGAAGAAAAAGGAATACGAAAAAGAAGGAGGAGGAACATGAAGAAGGAGGGAGAGAAACACGAAGAAGTAGAAGAAGAAGGAGGAAGAGGAGAGAAACGCGGGAACGTTTACGTAGTTAGAGCGTGTATTCACGCTTCATTAATGAAACTGATTTTTGTTGGGTTTGGGCCAACTTGGTTGAATTTGGTTGCCAAAAAAACTTGAATATGTAGCACGTAAATGCTAGACAACCAAATTTTTTAATCAAGTTCAACCAAGTCAGAATTTACGTACACGCATTTTATTCGTATGTTCTTTTTTTCCTTCTCATTTTTCTTCATTATCATCATCGTGATCACCACGACCATCATCATCATTATCACCTCCTCTTCCTCCACTTTCTCTTCCTTTTCCTTGTCCTCCACCATTATCATCATCATCATTCTCCTCTTCTTTCTTCTAAAAAAAATAAGAAAAAATTATCGTATTTTATTTTATGTGTCACGTTTAAGAAATTTCGATATGAAATTAAGAAATTTCTATGTCACGATTTAAAATTTTTAATATTGTGTCTTTTTTTATATTTTTATATTTCGATTAAGAAATTATCACCGTCATCATTCTCCTCCTTCTTCTTGTTTTCATAGTTTTTTTTTTATTTCACACTTTCATAATTTTTATTGTTTTACCTTCTAAAAAGAATTTTAAAAAAATAGAGAAAAAGAAAAAAAATTACACAACTTTTTGTTTTATTTTTTATTTATCTTTTTTGACAATAACTACAAAAACTTTTAAAGAAAAAATACCTAATTTTGTAAAAAATACATAAATTTTGCACGAATAAAGAAAAAAAAGAAGAATAAGAAGCAAAAAAAAAATTGTACCATTAAGTTTAGAACTTTAAAAAATTTCAGTGTTAAAATTAAAAAAGTCATGTGTCAAAATTAAAAAATTTCTGCGCCACGGTAAAAAATTTCAGTGTTATTAACGTGAAGAAGAAGTGTGTGATTTCACGTGCATGTGTATGAACGATTTTTGTTGAGTCTGGACTAATTTAATTAAATTTAGTTCTTAAAAATATATGGATGTGTAACGAAACTCGAGTGTGTATATATATATATGAGGTAAATACCAAATTGGTACCTCAAAAGATTCTGGCGCTAACAAAATGGTACCTGACTTTTGTTATTGACAAAATTGTCTCTAAAAAATTTTAAAATTTGACAAGCATACTCCTGAGCTCGCCGGAGCACATCTCCGATGAGCATGATGCTGACGTGCCCACCGTATTTTGATGACCTAGCAAACTCCCAACCATAATCCCTTCCTCCCCAACGCACTCCCCATTCCCCTCCCCAACGCACTCTCTTGCGCTCGCACTCTCACTCTCTTGCTTTCTCTAGAAACAGTGATGGCATTTTTTATGGCAAAAATGGCGGGTTGGTTATCCAGAGAGGCAATCGGCGATTCTACCATGGTTCCTTCCTCTCTTGGCATTTCTCTTCCTTTCTCACTCCACCAAAGTTCCTTTAGTAATACCCGACCCACACATGTCTATTAGAGTACTCTCGACTATTCTTCTTCTTCGAAATTTTTAATTGATCCATCCCCTCATTACCTCAATCGCGCCACGCCTCTGCCAGCCTCAACCCCTCGCGTTGCTCTCATTGTCAGCTGCTCGATCGCTGCCTCAGCTCCTTGGTGTGGTCTTCTTTGCTCATCCACTATCAGTGCGATCTTCGCCGCCGTCTTCAAGATCCATGGTAGAGTGAAAGAGGAAGGAAAACACTAAGAGTAGTTTCAAATTTTCAAAGCCTTAAATATTATTGCTTCAACAAAATTCCAAATGTCATCCTTGAGTTTTTGAAAAGAACAAATGATTATTTCATATTTAAACTTACTGAACGTTTACTGGAAGATGACAGAGAGTTAGAGAACTTGCGCTGCTGATTTCATGAGAAGTGAAAGCTACATTGGGAGGGGGAAAGAGTGCGTTAGGGAGAGGAGGAATTAGAATTGGAAATTTTTATCAGATCAGTAAAATACGATGGGCTATATTAGCATTATGTTCGACAATAATATATTTCGACAAATTCAAGAGCACACTTATCATATTTTATTAACATCGAAATTTTTTAGATATCAATTTGATATTTAGCTCATATATTTGGTTGGTTTATATATATTATTTGTATGTCCAACAACAAAAGGGTTAATAATTTGACATATTATTATAGATTAATCGGAAGGGAAATGCTAGTTGTATAATATTAATCAGCCTTTAATCAGCCTTTAATCAGATTTAAATAATATTTAATTATTTTTTTAGTGTAACATGTTTCTATTTTGTAGATACATATCTATAATTAGATTTTAATTTAAATTTAAATTTTAAAACCCACCCACTTCATTGGTGGTTACGGTGACTTTGCTTTACTTTCGTAACTTCACGTAACAGATACAGTTTTTTAAATTCCTTATTCTACGGGATATTCACACGCATTAGTGAATCCCAAACCAAAAAGGACGCTGTCAGCTGAATTCTCCATCTCGTTTTCATTGGTGAAGACCATCACCACCTTCCAGCTGAAGCACTCTCCCATTTTGCATTGGTGAAATGTATCATTATTTTCCACACATGTGTTTATGTAATTTGTTAAGAAATATCATGTTCAACATTTTTAATTATATTTTAATTTAAACATAAAAACACTCTGCTGATTTAATTGGAACAAGGTTGATCTTATTTAATTTTATTAATAAAGTTGTTGCAAATAAAGTATATAATCAACAATTAATTTAAAAATTATGAATGGTCGAATATAATTATATACATAAACTAAAATATTTTCAATTGTAGTTTCTTTTTCAATTGTAACACATCTAAAATATTAAGTTATACAAAAAATATTTTTAAAACACATCCAAAATCATAAATCTAAAATTTAAATTTAAACATTAAAAAATAATTGTAACACATCTAAAATTATGAAGTTATACAGAAAATATAAAATCATAAATCTAAAATCTAAATTTAAACATTAAAAAATAATTGTAACACATCTAAAATTATGAAGTTATACAGAAAATATTTTTGAAACACATCCAAAATCATAAATCTAAAATCTAAATTTAAACATTAAAAAATAATTGTAACACATCTAAAATTATGATGTTATACAGAAAATATTTTTAAAACACATCCAAAATCATAAATCTAAAATTTAAATTTAAACATTAAAAAGACAGCGTTGTAAATGAGCGCCGAAAAGGAGGAAGGCAGCGTTGAGGATGAGCGCGGAAGAGGATGAACGACAGCGGAGGATGACTTCTCGATGTGCACCTCTGAGTTTTCCATGTGCACCTCTGAGTTTTCCATGTGCGCCTCTGAATTTTCGACATGGCGCAAAGGTGACTTCTCTGCTTCTTTGAGTGTTTTGTACGAGTTTAATTAATAATTTGATAGTTTAAGGTTTATTTTATATTTTTAAAATCAAAATTTTGAATTTTGAATAATTTGATTTTTAGATATGTATTTAAATTATAATATATTAATAATTAAATATATTAAATCTGAAACAAAAATTTAAAATTTAAAATTTAAATTTTAGTTTTTTTAGATTGTATTTTGAATATATATTTAATTTTAAAAAGACAACAAATCTATTCATAATTTTTAGTTGTGTTTGTTTTAATTTTTTTTAATTATTGTAATAAAAAGCTGAATGTTGTAAAATTTTTAAAGGATACATGTGTCCAACATCATAAATTAGTACCAACTCTCTCTCATTCATGCAACTACCTTAGCTTCTTTCTTTTTTTTTTTCTTTTTTCTTTTTTCTTTTACACTTAATTATTTTCGTGAAATTAGAGATATATATTGCATGTGTATGACACCATTTTGTTTATTCTAAAAATGTATAGTACATTATTGAAATGTATAGTACGTTATTGATTTCTTAGTTAATTAAAAACATTTTTTTTCGTTATTTTACTCTGTTTGTCAGAAGCGGTGTGATGGAGAAGCTGCTGAGCTGCAAGTCAAGTCGCCAAGTTGGAATTATATTTGGTTCAAAAAAGTTTAATTTTTTTTATTATTTTACGACAATATATTATATTAAAATTAAGAGCAGATAAAATCAATTTCTCTTGTCTAATATATTACATTAATATCTCTTGTGTGGCCACCTTTTAAACAAATAAAGCTAATAATGATTATATATATAGTAAGATCATATAAAACAAAAGATACGATAAAGAATATCCATTCACACTACTAATTAAAACAAAAGGGAAGAGTACAAATTAATAACAAAACGAACAATATATCCGTTCGGATTATCATAACATAAATATATCTAAAATTCTAAATACATTAATCATTTAATGCACTAAAGATAACGATTAATTAAAAGACGAACGGAGTATGAAAGATTTGACGATCTGATGAAAAATCCGATCATATTATATAAATTCAAATGATCGAGGATATGATTATACAAGCAGAGTTTATATCAATAATTTTCTTTTTCCAAAAATAAATTAAAAGAAAAAGTGAAGGGTTTTATGTCAATAATATAATTTGCATGATTGCAAGAATAAAACAAAATTCCCATCACGAATAAAAGATGATTACATAAGACATATACGAGAGGTTAAGATAAACAAGAACCGTTGAATAATTGAGAATATCCCAAATAGATATCTTATCACTTTCGCTTGTTATATGATTGTCTTTTTTTTTTTCTTCTAAAAATATGTAATTACATTACTTTATATATAAAAAAATATATTATCGATTATAAGGGCAAAAATAAAAATAAAATCTTTTATTTTGATAAACACTAAATACTAACAAAAGAAAAATTAACAGAAGAAATTGAGAATTTACAAAAAACGGTGCTCTATAATTTAGTCATTTTTTGTTGGAGCTTTTTTGTTGTTTTCACAATTATTATTACTGCCAGCTTCTCACTTTCAAAGACCTCTAAATTTTTCGTATTTCACAACGTTCAACACAGAGATGCAAGGAAGATCATAGAAGATTGTTCTCTTCCAATGCCTCTACTTGTCGTTTGCCACCAAACTACAAACTTCATGGTTCTATTTTGCACTATAGCATTCACAAAAGGAGAGGAAGACAAAATCTCAGGAGCAGGACCGCATTGCACCAAGGTGTGAAGGATTGTTTCATTGTCATTTCTACATCTTGGGCACATTGCTGAAGTATCTGACAATCTCTAGTTGATCAAATTGAGTACAAGTAATTTTTTATGGGATGCTCTCCACAGAAAATTTTTTACTTTGGATGGTAATTTTAATCCCCAAGTTGATTTCCAGAGCGTTGAATTCGTTATCGCCGTTGGAAGGTGCTCAACTGGCGAATGAAAAAAAAATCATAAGCCATCCAATATCTCGAGGTCACATCATACTGCTTCCTCTTGTTCCAAGTCCATTCAAATTTGTCCTCGCCATCGTCGTTCAGTGGTAGGGAGAGAATTCACGAACTGAGTTCAGGGAAAAAACTGTTTCAACTAGCTCTTCATTCCATCTTTCATCCACTGTAAGTAAATCATGTACCCAGTTGATGTCTTTTACTGGATTGCGCTGTTGTTAATGAGTCTAAAAGGATAGGGTGGGATAACCATGGCTCCTCCCAGATATGAACATTTGTGCCGGATTCTATACTCCATCTCAAACCCTTTTCTACCATTTTTCTTTTCTCCAATAGACTTTGCCAACCACAAGAAGGTTGGTTTTCTTTATCTGGCAAAAAAGGGTTAGTGTATTTATAGTATTTTCCTTTGAGCATACACGCAAGTAGCGAATTAGGTTTAGTAGTAATTCGCCAAAACTGTTTACCCAGCAAGACTAAGATCTGGGCTCTGAAATCCTTGAATTCCAATATGCCTTTTTGTTGGGTCTGGTCATACAATCCCAACTAACTCAAGCCATCTTTATCTCCATTCCCTTCTAACCCCACCAAAACTGTCTTAGAATCTTGTATATGTCTTTCACTAGAGAATTTGGAAGCTTGAAACATGAAAGCGTATATATTAGAATAACTTCTCCGACATCTTTGATTAAAATATGTCTGCCACCTGCTGATAATAGATTCCTCTTCCAAGTCTGAACTCTTTTCTGAACTTTATTCTTTATTGCACCGAATGTTGTTCTTTTAGATCTCTCAATAATAAAAGGAAGGCCTAGATATTTATCTTGGGCTCCCACAAGCTCTATGTTAAGTAACTCTGTTAGCTATTATCTTCTGGCGAGTGGGGTGTTGACGAAAAAAAATTGCTGATTTGTGGAGATTAACTTTCTGTCTGCTAAGTATCTCATATTCATTGAGTAGAGATTGAATAT
This sequence comes from Arachis hypogaea, assembly GCF_003086295.3. NCBI lineage: Eukaryota > Viridiplantae > Streptophyta > Magnoliopsida > Fabales > Fabaceae > Arachis > Arachis hypogaea. Next base: position 148,413,251 of record NC_092054.1, on the reverse strand, counting down.
TGTTGCATGATCCCTCATTTGCCTTTCCAAATAAGATAGAGTCGTCAGCAAAGAAAAGATGATTGACTATTAAAAACCTTATGTTAATCTAAATCCCCTGAATAGACTTGTTTTGTTCTACCTTGTATAACAGATAGGATAATCCTTTCACACAGAATAGAAATAGATAAGGTGACAAGGGATCTCCTTGCCGGATACCCCTTGTTGGCTTAAAAAAAGTCATAAGGTTGACCTTCCATAAAAATAGAGTAAGAAACAATAGTGACTAGTTCTCTGATCCAAAAAATTCATCTGGTTCCAAAACCCATTCTCTCCATGATGAACCATAAAAAACTTCACTCAACTCTAACATATACTTTACTCATATCCAATTTAATAGCCATTTCACATTCCAATCCGCACCCCTTAGTTTTGAGGTAGTGTAAGAACCAGAAATAATTAAACGATTAATTAAAATAAAATAATAAGTTTAATTGCCTGAAATAGGTTTAAAAAAGTTAAAATATGAATTTGAAAATTTAGGTGTGAGATTTGAATTCAGTGAATTTTTTCGAGTGGAAAAAATGTAATTTTCTACAGAAAATTGCGTAAAAATGCGTCTGGTAAATTAGCCGGCAGTACCAGCTTAAATCTATCCGGTACTGCGTAAGAGTAATAAAAACTGTAGAAAAACTTATGAAAATAATTAAAGTTAAAAATCAGGCGCTAATTCTAAAGGTTTGGCACAAAATTGGGCCAAACAGGTTAAAAACACTAATGGATTGGGCCAGGCCCAAGTTAGACCCAAGCCCAACATATATATACAAGCATAGAAGGATATTCAACCTCATTTTATCCTAAAACACTAACATAACCAGCTGAGAATTGAAAGAGAGGAAGATGAAGAATACTATTCACACTCTCACTCTTTTGCTTGTAACTTGAGTTACGATGCTCCGATTTGTGTTCCATTTGCGGTCACGCTAAGTTCTCGCCGAACACGTCAGTTCTAACTAGGATTTTTAGGTAAGATTTTGAGTTTCATACTCCATTCTTCAGTCCTAAGAATTTCGAAAATTTAAGTTTGTGTTTTGAATAAAATTTGTGATTTTAGTTGTTTAGGTGCCATCCAATAGTAGGTCATTGTTGGTTTGTACCACAAACACCATTGGAAAAGGTAAGGTTCCTCTTTGCCCTTGTAGATTTGTGAATTTGGTGAACTCTATGTATTAATTGTGGTAATATTGGTATGTATAGCTTGAAATTGTGATTATTGAAATTGATTGGGAGCATTAGAATTGAGTTTGGTGAATTGTTGGTGATTGAGAGCTTGTTGGAATCAAATTTGGTGATTTTGTGCATATTGGGAATCGGTCAATGTATGATTCAGTTTTCTATGTAATATGTAATGTTTCATGAACCTTAGACTAGTAGACCTTAGGATAGGATTGAATTGGTTGTTGATAATTGTTGAATTGATGATGTATGATATTTTGATGATTGTGATAATTTCGATGAGATTATGATGTTGTTGTAAATGATCGATGTTGATTATTGATTTTTGGGTTGAATGATGATAATGATGAGGATTGATGATGATATAGGATGAATGATATTTATGAAGAATTGAATTGTGCAAAAATTGTTAATATTGAACTCTTGATTTGAAAATTGTGAGTTTTGTTGAATCATGGTGGAAAGAGGTGGAAAAATTGAGTGAAATAGGAGTGGAAGTGACTGAAGTGCAATGAAATAGTAAATTGTAGTGTGTGGTAGTGTTTGGTGATGAAATTGAGTAGGTTTTGATTGGTTTGGTTTTGAGATTTTGGAAACTAGAGGACTTTGATGATTTTGTGTAAAACTTGAATTTTGATGAACTTTGACGAGTTATAACATAGCCTCCGGACCTTTTTTTTATGACATTTAATTTAAATGAAAGTTGGGTCCGAGAGCTTTTAAACGTTCGAAAAACGGACGGAAAATGTTTTAAAATGACAAACTTATGCGCGTTTGAAGTTCGGTATAAAAATCTTATTTCTGCAACTTACAAAATTTTCTAAGCCTGGGAGTGCATGCTTGTGCAAGCAACACGAGCATTGGCCACTGTCAAGTGCTCTCGCGTATGCGGACACTAACATGCATACACAAGCATGTATTTTGAGGCATGCGTACGCGAGTTTTTAACACGCGATGCGAGGATTTTATTCTATTTTGGATACTGGCATACGCGACCTTCCTTTTTCAACCATGTGCGTATGCGGGACAAAAGTTTGCATACACGAGACTTCTGTTTTACTGAAAAATGATTTTTTCTTCATTTTCAAGAGTTTTCTAACTTTCTAAACTTCTTTAACTTCTAGTTAAGGCTCTTAACTAGTAATTAGACTCTAAGACTAGTAAAGATGAGTTAGTGGTTTAAATTGGTGATTTTCTGTTATGAGTTTAGAAGACGGAGACTTAGGTTTCTTGAGTACTAAGGATGAACTAGTTGAGTTGGGCATTATGACGGAGTACAATATTGATGATGAACTTGAGGATTTGAGAACTGATGATGTTTAAGGCAAGTTTGGAACTCAGAGTTGAATGATGAATTTGTTGAGAACTACTATTATATATTGTTTTATACTGAGCCTATTGAGTCGTTATGCGCCTGGCAAGGATGGTGGTTAATCCCGCTTGATCCTGCTTACATTGATATGTGAGGTCGGTGGCTAAGTATCTTGCTCGCATCCTTTTGAGTCGTAAGAGTGCACTATATCCTTGGATAGTGTGTCAGGAACTATATCCCTGAGGGTACCCATTTATATTCGTGACCGAAAGGTGACATTCCCATGGGAATGTGTCGGGTTAGCAGTTGAACCGACAATGTGATATCACAGCCAATAAGACATGCATTCATCATGTGTATTTTCTATGTGTTTGATTGCTTTGTTTACTTGCATCCTATGCCTAACTGTATAACATGCTTAATTGCTTCTTGATTTATTTGCTATATATGAATATTACTTGTGTACTACTTGTATGCAATTACTTGTGATTTCTACTGGAATTGAAGAGGCTCGGTAGATGGTGGTGATGGGATCGCATGGAGGTTAGGTTGGTGAAGGCTGTGGGACAACGGTGTAAATGTTAGCTTAGAAATCCCCTAAGATAGATGGTATGTTTAAGAATTTTATTAAATTGTTTTATAAGCTTGAATCTTATGCTTGATGTGAAGTTCTAGGATTGCCTTTGGTATCTTGGAACCTTATATCTTATATTATTGGGCACTGTTACCATATTGAGAACCTCTGATTCTCATACCATATGTTGTTGTTGTTTTTCAGATGCAAGTCATAACCCACCTCAGTGAGTTGGGAGATGGTGACGGAATGGAGGATCTTGTCATCCTTTGTATTTTGGTTGTTGTAGTTCTCTCTCTTTTGTATTTTATACTTTTTTGCCTTAGAGGCTTATTTGAGAGACATATGTTGTTTAACTTTCAAAAAACACTGTTATGTCTGTATTTAATTAGTTGGCCTAAACTCCACGAGCTGCGGCTAATATTCTTTTGGCTATCATACTTATATATATCTATATACTTTGAGATCTTATATCATTATCATGTTGTATCTTGTGTCTTTAAGCTTGTATTTATCGTGTGAACGTTTCGCACTTTTGTATCTCTGTTTTGAGCTTTATTTCTTCATCGGGCTTCTCGTATTACTATTTCCTTCTATATATATTATTGTATAAGTCTTAGAATTGTCATGATACTTTGTTATCCTTCGCTTTACGGCTAGAGGTAAGGTTTAGAGTGATAGGGTGTTACAGGTAGTGGATACATTCATGAGCTATTAGAATATTGTCAGAAATTAATCTACCCTTTAAAAACGCACTCTAATTTGGACTTATTAAATTATTCATAAACTCCCGAAGTCTATGTACCATAATGTTGGAAATAATCTTATAAAAGACTGAGGATAAGCTAATAAGTATGACCTGTGACATGTCTCTAGCATCCGGGATCTTAGGGATCAAGCAAATCTGTGTATAGTTAAACGCCTTAGAAATTTTACTTCCACCAAAAAAGCTACGAACCGCCTTAAAAACATCACCACCCATAATGTCCCAATAAAATTGGAAAAACTGTGATTTGAAGCCATCCTCACCTGTAGCGCTTTGAGGACAAACGCTGAAAGTGGATCTCTTGGTTTTCTCCATAGAGATTGGTCTCATAGCCTTCGGTTCATAAAAGTTGTAACCGGAGGACTGAAATCGCTGAATATGTCACTAGGTTCTAATGAGTTAGCAGATGAAAATATTTTTTTGAAATAATTTTTAGCCACCAGAGCAATATTCTGTGGATCTGAAGCCATCTCACCATCGTTCTGATCTAGTCCTAAAATTTCATTTTTCTGGTTTTTAGTTTGAAACTTCTAATGAAAAAACTTTGTGTTGCTATCCCCTTCTTTTCAGCCACTTGCATCTTGATTTTTCCTTCCAAAAACTTTTTTCTTTTGATAGCTACTCTTCTAATTTTTTTTCCACCTCTAACATCTTTGTCCCACGAAAATAACCCGCTATCCTCAACTGTTCCAACCTAAGATTTAGTTCTTCAATTACCTTCTTAGAGTTGAATTTGTTATGCTACTGCCACTGCACTAAACGGTGCCTACAATACTTCAATTTCTGTGCCAAAACATACATAGGGGAGCCATTAACTTCCATACTCCAAACTTTCGCTATAAGTGTCCTTATATCCTCCATCTCACACCACCGCTCTTAAAATTTAAATCTTCTTTTGGTAGACTATCTTGGAGGATCCGAACCATTTTTTGATAATCTTCGTACCACCGCATCTACATAAGTTTTCCTTCAAGCTATTCCAGCCATAAAATGATCAAGTCTCTCCCTAATTAACACCTCTCCAGCCCTCCTATTTGACCATGTGAACCGCTACCCTATCATCCCAAAATCAACCAATTGATATTGTCAATGAAACCATTGAAATTTTCAATAAAAACATCAAACATCATATTTTCTCCCTCCTTTTCTCCATAATTTGTATTGCATTGAAGTTACCCAAGATGATAAAGTTACCTTCAAAGTTAAGAAGAGAGTTCTTTCAATTGATTGATTCGAGTCCGCTCATTAGTGCTCAAGTAAACTCCAACCAAACCCCAACTCACATTCTTATTCTCATCTTTAACCAAAGCAATTATGAAAAAAGAGTTTTGAAATAGATTGTGTACCTCCACATGATCTTCCATGCCAGAGTCATTCCTCCTGATATTCCATTCGGGTCTATCAATGTAAAACTTTGATATCTGCATGATCTGACTTTACGTTCTACCATTCGAGATTGGTTGTTAGTTTCACAGAGAAAAACTATCTCGGGAGAGTGAGATTGGCACATCCCTTTAAGATTGTGGATTGGTAGGGTCTCCCCAAACCCCGACAATTCCACATTAGAACTCTCATGGTGCATTAGGTGCCACTGAACAGTTGGTACCCTTCACCATCTCTTGATCCATATCTCTAACAACTACTCCAGTTTCAACTAGACTATTAATGCAGTTGTGAATAGCCCTCTTTATATCCTCCTCTGACAATTGTATTACATTATCACTCTCTTCATTACTCAAAGGAACGGAGCTAATTAAATTTCCTCCACTTTCTGCTATGGTTCAGGGAGGTAATGCCAAGAGAGAACCCGCGTCGTATAATGACTCTGAGTTAGGAATGAAAATGTGGTATGTGTAGAAAATGTTAACCTTGACGGCGCAGAAATTCTGTTAAGTTAAAAATTTGAATAGAACAATTTAAAAGAGTACGTATTTCTCGTACTCCACTCCTTAACAGATAATATATATTATGATTGTTATTTTTAAAAAATTTAATTTTAATAGATTGATAGTATAAAATATTTTAAACAGTTATACAATTTCATATATAGTAGTTAGAATCTTGATTTTAAATCTTAAAATTTTTTGAGATTATAATTTTAAATTAATCAATCAATTTTATAAAATTTGTATTAGGTCTGATAATTTTATTATTTAAATCTTGTTATAATTTTATATTTTAAGTATTTAATTTATTTTTTTAATTTCGTGTAAAACCTCAATTTTTTTTACCTTAATTATATCTAATTTTTGGATGATCATTATTATTGTAGTCAATATAAAAAATAATTAACTTTAATTTACTGATGTAATATTTTATAATTAAATATACGTATAATTTTTTTTTTATATTGTAAATACATTAAAATGATTTTTTTTTTCAATACGCTCTTTTCAACAATAATAAAAACAAAAACGACTTGACGTAGTTACCACACGCCCTGATAATTTTCTTATACCGACTTATTACTAGCTAATAAGAGAATAAAAAGTTCGTTGGTCTTTTCATATCATTTCCTCTATTTGGATAAGTAGATCGATATATAAGTAATAATAACCTCTCTTTCAGCGAAGGAAATGTATAAGATAAGAAGAGAATTCATAGAAAGCTAAGGTTGATTTGAGAAATTATAATTTAATAAATGTAAGAGTAGGATCAAGGATTCTTTACTCACGTCAAAGCTTATTTGTTTTTCTTGTTAACTGATATTCTTACTTTCCTACAATTTTTGGATTCTCAATGGAATAATAAAGGACGTGTCACAGTGTTCTTCGTGGCATGGCATATTCTCGGTTTATACCATATTTGGAAAACAATAATAATATTTAGAAGATAATAAAAAATTAACTTAAATAATTTAAAATTATCTTATTTAATATTTATTAATTATTTTTAAAATATTTTTGTAATTTAAAAAATAATAAATATATAATTACAGATGTTATTTGTTTAAATAAAATTATGAATATTATGTTATATAAATTAATTTTAAATAATATTGTCTTTCTAATATTATAGTTGGAGAATACTTTCTATTATTTATATGCAATATCAATATATTTTAATGTCAATTAATGAATATTATGATCTAAATTTATTTGATAGGGATATAATAATCATAACATCATGAGACTAGTAGAGAATAATGTATTATTAGGAGCAATATGAAAATTGAGCTTGGACTGCTAAAATTGGTAACAAGTATATATATTAGACATGTCAAAAAATCATTTATCCAAAAGTTTAATTTATGTAAAAGTCTTTTTTGTATTTGTGTGAATTTTGTATAATTTTTTATTTATTTTATATTAACTTTTTTGTTAATAATAATAAAATTCTATATACTTTTGTGATACAAATTTTGATACCATATGTAATAAAGTTACTTATTTTAAAATTAAAAGCTTAAACTTATGAATATAAATATATATGAATAATTATATATGTTACTATTATAAGTTTATCATAATAAGACAGTTAGACAAATTTGAAAGTCTTCTAAAATAGTTAATACCCGTAAATATTTGGATAAGATATTTACTAATAAAGTAATATAAGATATTTACTAATAAAGTAATAATTACTACCAGTAGATATTTGGATAAGATATTTAATATCATTACATATTTCATACTAATATACTACTAGTAATTACTAACCAGTAAATAAGATTTGGGCAAAATATTTAATATTGGTACATATTCAATACTACTAACTGTTAACGATTTTTTTTTGTTGTAACCATTTGAAGTCAAAGTCATTAAGACGAAATATTTAGTAATTAAAATAAATTAGTAAAAAAAGTCAAAATTTATTTTATTTAATATTCAGTAATAATTAATGAATATTAAATAAGATGAATTTTGATTTTTTTTAATATTACTAAGATAGATATTCTTCTTCTTTTTTTTTTCGGATAGTAGCTTACGTAATTTTCTATAATATCGCTAGTAAAAAATATTCTTGAAATACAATTATCAGTCACAACAATATATTTATATATTTTGTAATAAAATTATTAACTATTAAAATAATCAAATTTGACATAATAGAATGATATTTTTTATATTTATGCGGCATAATTAATTATTAGTAACACAACAAAGACAAATGGATCTGAATAAATTTACGGTTAAATTTAAAGTAACACACAATAAATATCATTCCATATCCATCCCTGTTTAGTCAATGGGGCCTTAATTTTTCCTTTTATTATGCACTAAATGCGTATCTCTAAAACTCAACTATCATATTCGAATTGTAAAAATAAATAAATTATAAAAAGAACACACACAAAAATGTACATATTTCATGCTTTAAACATCTAAAAAGCTTTGTCAAAACTCAAAACTCAAAAGTCAATTTTCTTTCATCCTCTGTACACAAAGAGAAGTCAATTTCCTTCATTTTTTATATCACATTTTTTATTTTAGAATATAGAAGGAGGAAAATTACAAGTTGAAATGTAGCTGTCGTACCGTGGGGCGTGGCACATAGAATCAGATCAATTTAAGAAATCCAGCCACCAACCCAAATTAATGAATCAATTAATTAATTAATTAATTTCCATAAAAAATTAAAAAAATAATAATATCCCTTTCAAAATTATAAATACACGCAGACACAAACACACATGCTCCTCGCTACCAAATCAGAAACGAAGAAACGCACGAGTCGGAAAAGAACAGAAGAGCAAAACGGTGTCGTTTTGCTGACGTGGATGATTCCTTGCCGCAACCGGCTAATACCGGTACTCCCCATTTCCCGAAAACGAAATTGTTAGAAAAGAAACGAAACTGGGTGAAACGGTCTCCGATTGGCTACTACGCTTTATCTCTCTTCAACTATTTCTCACTACTTTCTCTCTCTAAGTTGCTCCTCCGCGTTATAAATACGAGCTTTCGAGCTCACGTTAAATTTTTTCCCCTCTCTGTTTCTCTTCACTCTCTTCTTCTAGCTCTCCGGCAACCATTTCCCGGCGAACTCGCCGGACAATCACCGTTATTGCCACCGGAAAATCTCGCTCCACAGCCGCCACACCTCGCTCCTCCCTCAGGTTCGAACAACGCGATTCGCTTTTCTTTTTCCCGCTGGTTAACCTCAGATCTGTGTTTTTGGTTCATTTTTCCTGCTTATCGATGAATTGCGATCCTTCAGAATTCGAATCTCCATTTAGAGACATTCCTTGTTTCGCCGTAGTTCGGTGTTCGAGTCGTGAGATGATGTTTCATTCTTCTTTCCACTTTTCTTTTGGCTTTTAGCTCTTGCATCTGGATCTGTTACTTGTTTTTCTCGTTTGTTGCTTCATTTTGTGGTTTAGTTTTTGTTTTAAGTTGTGTGAATTTGTTGATGTTTGATGAGAGTTGAAAGATTTTGCTTCCTTTTTTTTTTGGTTATGCTAACAGCGTGTTGAGGAATTGTTTGGTTTTTCTTTAGATTTTACTCGCATTCGTGGAGCTTTAGTGTTAAGAAGAGTTATCTTTGAAATGTTATTTTAATCATTTGGATCGTGTTGATTTTGACTTCTGAGTGTGCTTTACGTTTCTGATGTTGTTTATTGTTTATTTTATACTCATTTGGGTGATATAAGTAATGTGGTTGTCCTGGATTTGTGTTTGACAGCTTTTCGTTTTCTCAACATTCTTGTTTGGTTGTAGATAATTTCTATTTCTGTATAATATCATTTGGCTATTGTTGGGGAAGTAGAGAAAATGGACGGGCATATTGGACTAAAGAAAATTGGCTCTCATGCCTCCATCTCTGAGATAGATGATTTTGATCTCTCACGTCTCCTTGACAAGCCAAGGTTGAATATTGAAAGGCAGAGATCATTCGATGAGAGGTCGCTTAGTGAGCTGTCTATCGGTTTGGCGAGAGGGGGCATGGATAACTATGACACTTACTCGCCTGGGGTAAGATCTGGTTTTGACACGCCAGCCTCTTCAACACGGAATTCATTTGAGCCTCATCCTATGGTTGCTGATGCCTGGGAATCCCTCCGGAAATCTCTAGTCCATTTCAGAGGGCAACCTGTTGGCACAATTGCAGCTGTTGATCATCAAGCGGAGGAGGTTCTGAACTATGATCAGGTGAATTCCAAGTCTGGATTTCTTGTTACTATTTTTTAGTGTGATTATTGAGGTTTTGAAAAATGTGACTCATTTTAGCTATGGAAACTTAATTGATACATTTTTCTTGCATAGGTCTTTGTTCGAGATTTTGTGCCAAGTGCTTTAGCCTTTCTGATGAATGGTGAACCAGATATTGTTAAGAACTTTTTGCTGAAGACCTTGCATCTTCAGGGTTGGGAAAAAAGAGTAGATCGATTTAAGCTTGGTGAAGGTGTAATGCCAGCTAGTTTCAAAGTCCTTCATGATCCTGTTAGGAAAACAGATACTCTTATTGCAGATTTTGGTGAAAGTGCAATTGGTAGAGTTGCTCCTGTTGACTCTGGATTCTGGTGGATTATCTTGCTTCGTGCATACACAAAGTCTACTGGGGATTTATCTCTGGCTGAATCACCGGATTGTCAAAAGGGAATGAAGCTAATATTGACTCTATGCCTGTCTGAGGGTTTTGATACCTTTCCAACTCTGCTTTGTGCTGATGGATGTTGCATGATTGATCGAAGAATGGTATGACATAGTTTGCAGTGTTGTTGCTTATGTTATATGACAATGAGAATGGTTGCTTGTTGGCTTGTTACATTCCATTATATATTACAAAGTTGGACCTTGGCTATTTTATAGTTCCAGGTGTTCCAATTTGCAAATGCAATTTTATTTTTGTTTCAGGTTTTGCCCTTATTCCTTTATTAGTTATTGTATGTAATTTCCAAGTCCTTGGGAACAAGCATTCACTTATATGTTCTGGTGATTTTTATTTTTGAAGAACCTCCATGTTTATTAATTATTTCTCCAACCTTTTCAGGGCATTTATGGGTATCCTATAGAGATTCAAGCACTTTTCTTCATGGCACTGCGATGTGCTTTATCAATGCTCAAACAGGACGATGCAGAAGGAAAAGAATGTGTAGAACGCATTGTGAAGCGTTTGCATGCTTTAAGTTATCACATGCGGAGTTACTTTTGGCTTGATTTCCAACAACTAAATGATATCTATCGGTATAAGACTGAGGAATACTCACATACTGCCGTCAACAAGTTCAATGTTATTCCTGACTCAATCCCAGAGTGGGTATTTGACTTTATGCCAACCCGTGGAGGCTACTTTATTGGAAATGTCAGTCCAGCCCGGATGGATTTTCGATGGTTTGCTTTAGGCAATTGTGTTGCAATTCTATCTTCTCTAGCTACTCCAGAGCAATCAATGGCTATCATGGATCTTATTGAAGCTCGTTGGGATGAGTTGGTTGGGGAAATGCCCCTAAAAATATCTTATCCTGCAATAGAGAGCCATGAGTGGCGAATTGTTACTGGTTGTGATCCAAAAAATACCAGATGGAGTTACCATAATGGAGGGTCTTGGCCAGGTTCTTCCTCTCTCTCATTGCTTTGTTACTTAGTTAAACTTAGAGTTCAGAGTACATTTAACTGACTCTTGGTCAATATAACTTCATTAGTAATTTTAAATATAGATTATTGTAACTTATGTTGCTAATTGATAAAATATATTCTATAGCTTTGATGTTGACCTAAGTTTAGGATGAGTTTAAACTAAATTAATCTTTCATCTTTTTCTCTCAACCATTTTACACATAGTTAACCTGGCTTGAAGAAATTACTTATTCTTGTTTGATAACATGAAATACTTATATTTATATGGCCAGTTCTAAGTTATGTCTTTACTCTTTACAAGGAACACTTCTGTGTAAAATATGTATATATTATCAAAAAGCAAGCTATCTGTATTCCCTTTTATTTACATATCGAGTATATAACAATAACAATTTTGTTTTCTAATCCCACAAAGTGTGCTGAACTGCTGATCATCAATTTGGCCGCAGGGCTAGCCACAATATGCTTACAGTGGGTTTCAAACCTTGGCACAATATTTTAACTACACTGACAATATTTTTCGATGTATTCTACAGTATTTCCAGTTCTTTTTTCACTGAACGATATTCTGATTCTTATCCTATACCTAGAAGCATTGCTGATAATTCATACATCTGGCATAAGTATTGAATTTTGGTGGCTTTCTTTTTCTCGTGTGCAGTGCTCCTGTGGCTAGTAACAGCGGCTTGCATTAAAACAGGGCGACCTCAAATAGCAAGACGTGCAATTGAGCTTGCTGAGAGTCGTTTGCTGAAGGATGGTTGGCCGGAATACTATGATGGTAAACTCGGGAGATATATTGGGAAACAGGCAAGAAAATATCAAACATGGTCTATTGCAGGTTATCTTGTGGCAAAGATGATGCTGGAGGACCCATCACACTTGGGTATGATTTCTCTTGAAGAAGACAAGCAGATGAAGCCAGTGATTAAAAGATCATCTTCTTGGACCTGCTAAAAAGACAAGGCGATAGATAAATAGTACAAAGAAAAAAAAAAGAATAGACACTTAGAAGGTGAGAGATATTATTCTTTCAAATATACATCACTATTCTTGGCAATTTCCTTTCTCGTAGGCTTGATTAAAAGTTTGGCTTGTGTAAAATAGTTGTTGATGAGATTGGGCATCATGCTCTTCCCAAATAAGATAAAGACACTCTCATTTCATTTGCTAAGTTTTCCATGCTTCTCTCTCACTTGCGTGGGATTATTAGTAAGAGAAGAAAGATATGAAACAATCTTCATTTGTTTGATATGCTCCTCTCTCTGTCTTGAGTGTTATCAACAAGGTTTCGATTAAAAAAGGCCGAGAACTGAGAACAGAATACATTATCTTCAGCTTCTTTTTAACCAGACGAATTTAGGCGCTGTTCACAAATCACATTTAAAAGAAATTCGATTTAGTGTGAAATCTCAAATCTTGACCTCAGTTAAATTTTATTGTTCTGTTTTTCATTTACCATGAATGCTATTTCGGACCACAGTACCCAAACTCTTCCTTATGGTCTGGTTGTTTCAAAGTTGTATTTAACTATTTCTTGAAAGAATTAACTTAAATAATTGTTTTCCAAAATCATTACGATTAAAATAATAATGATCTTTATATTCGGTTAAATATTTTAAAGCCGAAACGTGGTTTAGATAAAATAAAACTACTTTTAGAGACAAAAGATAAGAGTAATTAGTAAGATTCTATTTTAAAAGTAGTTTTCTTAACATAAACAGTAACTTCAACAGTAACCTTCCCAAAAGCAATTTTTAATTGCTTGACAAATACCTTTAGCTACATGAAAATGTAATTGAACACGTTTGTTGCTCTGCATGTCATTTTCATTGTGTCAAACTTTTGGGGGTCCAAAAGGTTAGTTATTACATGAGGAATGATAATTTTGTGAACATGTGGTGACTGAATTTCACTCATTAGTCTATGCTTTTAAAATAATCTGAAAATCATTTTTAATTTTAGTTTTCATATTTCGAAGCCACCCTCTCCACCTACATCCAGCTATATTGCCCTAAACATGATCTGTCCTTACACCTTTCCTCATTCTTGTGATCAATAAAATTTTTCCATTGATGCATTATAAGAAACAATACATTATTATTTATGTTTTGCTTATATAGTGGTAACAATTATCAATTTATCAGAAAGGTAGTCCCCAATTTATCAATTTTACATACTTTTACATATTCTATTAAGCACTGAGTGCTAACCAAATCTCTTCTTTGGAGCCGAGTTTGATAAATGATCGAAAAAAAAATATATTTACTTTCATCCCCAAGTGCCTCTTTCTAAGGAGAAAAACAGTCATTTGAGTCATGTAAAATTAGAAAATTTCTTTTGATAGTGTTGATCGGAAAAATATTTCCGATAAGGGTGAATTGTTCGAATTGATAAAGTGGTCGAAAGCATAAGCAGTGACACGTGTGCACGTGTTAGGTGAAGGTTCTTAGTACGGATTCGATTTCGAGGCTTTCTAATAAATCGAGCGAGTTAAATCGAATGAGATACTTAAAGTGGTTATTCGAAAAAGATTGATTCGAATAGTTGTATTAGTGAAGAAGTTAAGAAGTTTTTCATCATGCGAGGAAATTATAGGGAATGCGGACAATCAAAAGGCGGAAACAGTTACTAAGAAGAAAGCATTCGAAATTTCAAATTTATAGTTAATTGTAATTAATTATAATTAATTGTCAGTTACTAAAGGTAGATTATAAATACTAAAAAGTCTTAGGAAATTAGGGTTGGAACTCTACTTTAGAAAACACTCAAGTACACTCACATTCCAGTGAATTTTTTAGTCTGTATTCGAGTTCAATTTCTGTAGGGTTCCTTCAATGTTTTTAATTTTCCATTTATATTTTTTGTAAACTTTATTACTCAAGTAAATTTATCTTTCAAGCAATCTTTAATTTCTTTGTCTAATTTACATTTCAGCATCTTTAATTTCTATGTCAAAAGTCCTTTGATTGAGTCGAAGGCATTTTATTACTTTATCTAATTTCAACACATTTTCTTTGTTTTCAGTTTAATATTTTTCTTTTCGAAAACTTTATTTTGTCATATTTTATCTTAAATTACATAATTTAATTTATCTTTATTTCGAAATCCTATCTAATCAAAGATACTTTGATGCACTTCTAGAAAACTGGTACCTGCAAAGAGGAGTAGGTTTCGCTCCCAGACCACTAGATATCGAACCACCATCGATTTGCTAAAAATCGACAAAATAAATTGACACGCCCGGTGGGACAATTTTAAATTGAAGTGTGTCAAACAAATATTTTTTCCAGTGTTTTTCAGTGTATGCGATTGCGAAGTGGAAAAATCATTCACATGGCTGATGAATTATCAAATGTGAATGGTGGTTCGTTCACTAATGATAGCATACTGGTGTGCATGCAACAAGTCAACGTCTCTTCACGTTTGGAGGGTGCAATTGGAACTGAAAGTATAGTAGTTACGACTGTTCAGACTAGAAATGGTGGGCGTAATATTTGTCCACATGGCCCTGTACCACCATATCAACCTCCATTAACTGCTGGTTGGCCTCCTTATGGTCTTCCCCCTGGTTATACCCCACCGATGGGTGGTTTTATTCCGCCTATCCGCTTTGGAAATGCAAATGGAGTAAACAATTCTCAAAACCCACAGCAAAATTCCGAGTATTCTCGTGATTATAATGTGGGCTCTACTTCGAATGTTGCGAATTCAATGGCAGTATATCGTCAACAAGTAGAGGAAAGTCATCATGACTTAGTTAATTTATTGACTCAACAAATGACTACAATTTTGAATCCTATGATGGCTGATCATGAATCAAAATTTGAACGCCTCGCTCGACAAGTTGAACAAATTGCTCGAATTGTTGATTATGATGAGGGTGAAAGGCATGATGTTAGGGGAAATAATGAGGGGTTTGAAAATATTTTTCAAAATGAAAATGTTGTTAATAGAGAGATTCCTCATGTAGTTTCCCGGAATCAAAATGCTGATGATTTTTTAGCCAGATTACGTAATAATCATGGCGGTGAACGTTATCAAATCACCAGAATTGTAGAAGAAGTGTTGAATAGAGTCGGTTTAAATGTTGGTTTTATGAATCAACCACATTTTGTGTCCGCTTTTCCTCAAGTTGTTCAGATGGCTGAAGTGCCGAAAAGGGTGAAGAATCCAAAGATAGTCACAAAATTTGCTGGTGAAGTTGGAGAATCAACTACTGAACATGTTGCTCGTTATTTGGTTGAGATTGGGAACTTAGCTAATGATGAAACTTTGAAAATTAAGTTTTTTCCTTCTTCATTGACGAAGAATGCATTTACTTGATTTTCAAATCTCAGACCAAATTCGATCACAATATGGAATCAGTTAGAAACTGCTTTTCACGCTCAGTTTTATCGAGGAAAAATGAATGTAGCAGTTACCGATCTAGTGGCTTTGAAACGTGAAGATTGTGAAACCATCGATGATTATTTAATACGTTTCAAAAATTCTAGAAGTAGATGCTATGTGTCTTTACCCGAAAGTGAGATAGTGAAAATAGCAACCATGTGGTTAGGATTCTATATGCGCAGAAAACTGCTCAATGTGATATTCCTGATTTGGCCCATTTACCTGAAAAGGTTCGACAGACCGAACTCATGAAAAAAGAGAAAGAAAAATATATAAATGAGCAAAGGTCAAAGAGTAAACCTTTTACTCGAAAAGAAAAGGTTGCTTATGTAACCATGGAGTCCTCAGATGAGGAATTCGATTTTGAAATAGAAGTCGATTTGGCTAAACTTAAGAAAGGTCTTCCATATGTTTGTTCTTTACTGAAGAAACTTCTAAGTAGTCAAAAGTCGAATGATTCAAAACTAAAAAGTGGAAAGAAGTATAGTTTTGATATTTCGAAATCTGATCAAATTTTCGATGTGTTGCTTAAAGATAAACAATTAATTTTGCCTCAAGGAAAAACTTTACTTTCGGTGAAAAATTTGAAGGAAAAACCTTATTGTAAATTTCACCAGGCAACAAGTCATTCGACTAATAGTTGCGTTCGTTTCAGGAATCTAATTCAGGAAGCAATTATAGAGGGACGACTGATTGATGATGGCAAGAAGGAGATCAACGTCGATACTGATCCCTTCGAAGCGGATGCCAGTTTTGTGGAACCATGTTTTGGAGTTAACATGCTTGGCATGTCCTATGATTTTGATGTGACTCTTGACAATTTTGAGTCATAGGTTCGGACAGTTTATCCCCGAGCGGGAGACGGTTTGCTGGATTTCTTGGTTCAGCAGAAGATCAAAGACCGGGAAATATCTCTATGTCCACGATGTAATGTCGTTTTTGATGCTGAAGCAGCGGCAATATTTGAAAAGGAGAGAATGAAGAAAGAGTTGGCTCACAGGGAAGAGCAAGCACGCCAGAAACAGCCTATTCGGTGTTTTGAGGGTCAAAGTTCTGCAACTCCTCAACAAGGCCCTGTCGCACCTTTAAGTCGATCCCATGCTATAGGAGTTCAGTGGATTTGAAACTGTCAGGAGTTTCAGAAAAGAGATCATTTGTATCGACGTAATCCCTAATGGGGGCATCACGCACCTTCTCGAAATCAATATTCTTACTATCGAGGTCGTGCCAGGGGTTATCCGAGAGGAAGAGGAGGTAGGAGAAGTGTCAATCAGCAGAAGAAGCCTCAGTCAGAAGTGAATAAGGGGGCAACCCCTTCTGTACATTCCCGGATTGTCTTCCCTTCCGATGGGGAGACTTGCTCGAAAGGAATTCCTCCTCCCATGAAGATAAAAAAGGGGAAAGCAATAGCTCAATCTTCTGGGGTTGATAAGAACAAGGAAGTCGATGTCGATGAATAATATTTTGATGAAGGGGATGAAGACATGGTGGGACGATTTTGATCATTCCAACTAAATATTTGGGGGAGTATGAAGGTGACCCCAATGAAGATTATGATTCGGAGGATGAAGAAGCCTTTTCCTTTATCCGAATTGAAGATGAGCCAGGTTATTTCTTGCGGCCTACTGAGAAATGGATGTCTCATCTCTGCCCACTTCATATAATAACTACTTTGAGTGGGATCAAGGTAAATAAAGTCTTGATCGATGGTGGTGCTGCGATCAGTCTGTTACCTGAGAGGATGTTAATCAAGGTGGGTAAGCATCCTAACGATTTAGTCCCTACAAATATTGTTGTGACAGACTTCAATGGGACTTCAACCCCGGCCAGAGGGTTGGTTACTCTGACTGTGAAGGTTGGCTCGTCTGAGCGAAATACTGTCTTTGTGGTGGTTCCATCAAGAGTAAGCTATAATGCTTTGCTGGGGCGAGATTGGATCCATGGTGTAGGTGCAGTTCCTTCTACTGTGCATCAGAGTGTTCTTTTATGGACAAAAGATGGTAAACCTGAAATCATTAATGCAGATTCGAACCTTTATGTCGAACAACTGCACGTTGACTTCAGGATGTATAATTCTAAATTGAAGCCTCTGAATGTTGATCGGACACTAAATTCTTATAATTGTGAAGGGTGCTACTTGTCTTTGAAAGGCCTCTCGGTGAAGTTACGTTATCCTGAATTGGGTTTTGAGCCAACTGGTTGGGACTGTCTTTCTTGAAGGTCTTGAAGAGACTGCTCTATGGACCAGGTTGAGAAAGTTTTCGACTACCTGGTAACATTACATAATTATTTAAATAATTTTCAGTTACTAAGGAATAAAGTTGATTCTTCTGATGAAGTTGAATCACATAGGGTTAGTAATCTTATTAGCTGTAATGTGTTCGATTCGACGTCTTCAGTTGAATTTAGTTATGATTTCCTTATTTCTTGTAATGAAAATAATTATGCAAGCCGGACTGCCAATTTAATAGCAGAGGCTCATTGTGTAGAAAATAGAAGTAATGATGGTTTAATCAATGATCAAGTCTCTTTTGTTTCTGATGATTCTATTGATTTCACTTTTGATTGCATTTATGATCTAGAACCATTGGGTTTTGAAAAATACTCAGCAAAAGATGATGATTATTATAAAGGGTTTGAATCTCAAGATTCCTTAAAGGAAATTAATCTAGAGACTCTTGATGATGTTCGAATTACATATATTTGTAAAGATCTTGTTGATCCTTTTCGAACTGAACTCTTTAATCTTTTACATGAGTTTAAAGATTGTTTTGCTTGGGATTATCATGAGATGCCTGGTCTCGATCGTTCACTAGTGGAACATCGATTAGCATTGAAACCCAATGCTCGACCTGTGAAATAAACTCTAAGACGTTTTGCTCCTGGAATTAATATAAAAATTAAAGAAGAGATAGAACACTTGATTAAAGCAAAATTTATTCGAACTGCACGTTATGTTGAGTGGGTGTCGAATATTGTCCCTATCATGAAGAAGAATGGGAAGTTGAGAGTATGCATCGATTTTTGAGATTTGAATAATGCTACTCCAAAAGATGAATATTTTATGCCTATCGCAGATATGTTAATTGATTCTGCAGCAGGGAATGAAATACTTAGTTTCATGGACAGTTATTCCGGATATAACTAAATTTTCATTGCAGAAGATGATGTGGTTAAAACTGCCTTTCGTTGTCCTGGCACATTAGGTACATATGAATGGGTAGTTATGCCTTTTGGTTTGAAAAATACTGGGGCAACATATCAGCGGGCAATGAATGCTATTTTTCATGAATTTATTGGGAAATTTATGGAAGTGTATATCGATGACGTTATGGTTAAATCGATTTCGGTGAGTCAGCACATTGATCACTTAAGGAGAGCATTTCTTACTATGAGGAAGAAAGGATTAAAGATGAATCCTTTGAAATGTGCCTTTGGTGTATTGATTGAAAGTTTTTTGTGTTTTGTTGTTCATAAAAAAGGGATTGCCATCGACAAAAATAAAGCAGATGCGATATTGGCGTTGTCTGCACCCAAATCGAGGAAAGAAGTACAATCCTTTTTGGGTAAGGTAAATTATCTTCGAAGATTTATTTTGAATCTTTCAGATCGAACTAGAGTGTTTGCACCTCTAGTGAAACTGAAAAATGATTCACAATTTGAATGGACGACGGAACATCAGTTGGCGTTTGATTCGATTAAGACTTACTTGTCCAAAGCCCCGATTATGGCAAATGTTCGACCATCTGAACCCTTAAAATTATATATTGCAGCGTCTGAAAATACTATAGGGTGTATGTCAGCCCAGGATGATGAAAACGGGCATGAGCAAGCAATTTATTACCTTAGTCGAGTTTTAACTGGTATCAAAACAAGGTATTCCCCGATTGAAAAATTGTGTTTGTCTCTATATCATGCTTGTAGGAAATTAAAGTGTTATATGGTGGCTAAATCGGTGAAAGTTATAGCACAAACTGATCTAATTAAATATATGTTAAGTTTCCCTATGTTAAGGGGACGTTTAGGGAAATGGATGCTGACATTGACGGAATTTGATTTACAATATGTCCCAGCCAAGGCTGTGAAAGGACAGGTCATTGCAGATTTTCTTGTGGATAATTCAAAATATCTGAATGACCAGGGGACGAATGTAATTGAAGTGAATGGCTAATGAATTAGCCCAAATTGCTTCGAAGTACAAAATCGGCCCAGGAACCCTTGAGACATTAGCAGGTATTCATAAGATTTTAGTACCTGCAGGTGAAAGGAAAGTTTTGTGCATTGATGAATGGGAAGATTTTGATTGGAGGAAGCCTATTGCTCAGTACTTGAAAGATCCCAGTATCCCAGTTGATAGAAAGATGAAATTGCGAGTAATGAATTTTGTTTTAATGGCTGATGAATTGTATAAGAAAGGTATCGATGGGAGTCTATCGAGATGTTTAGGTCAAAATGACCAAAATATTGCTTTGGGTGAAGTTCACAATGGGATATGCGGTGCTCATCAGGCTAGAAAGAAAATGAGGTGGGTGTTATATCGCAATCATGTATATTGGCCATCCATGATTAAAGATTGCATTGATTATGCAAAAGCATGCCTAGAATGCCAGAAACATGGCTCGATTCAACAAATTCCAGCATCTGAATTACATTCAATAATAAAGCCATGGCCATTTAGAGGTTGGCTTTGGATTTAGTTGGGTTAATTCATCCTCCTTCATCAAAACAACACAAGTTTATCTTAGTAGCAATTGATTATTTTACAAAATGGGTTGAAGCGATTCCCTTGATAGAAGTAAGTCAAGGTGAGATAATAGATTTTATTGAGGAACATATTATCCATCGATTTGGAATTCCTCAAACATTAAGTACTGCTCAAGGAACAATGTTTACTGGTCAGCAGATTAAAAATTTTGCAACTTGGAGAAGTATTAATATGGTTACCTCGACTCTTTATTATGCACAGGCTAATGGGTAAGTACAAGCAGCAAATAAGATTTTGACAAGTTTGATCAAAAAACATATTGGAAACGAGCCTCGAACATGGCATGAAACTTTAAGCCAAGTATTGTGGCTTATCGAAACTCACCAAGGGGTTCGACAGGTACTTCGCCATATAAGTTGGTGTATGGTCATGATGCAGTGCTACCACTAGTGATAAATCTAAATACTTTAAGAATATCAAAGCTGAGTGATTTACCAGTTGATGATTACTGGAATGCAATGTTTGATGAATTGAGCGAGTTAGATTTGGAGCGAATTTTGGCACTCGATAACATGATTCGACAGAAAGCAATTATTGCTCGAAGTTATAATCGTCGAATCAAGGAAAAGTCTTTTAATATAGGTGAATTGGTTTTGAAATTTATCTTGCCAATGGAAAAGAAATCGAAATTTCTTGGTAAATGGTCCCATACTTGGGAGGGTCCTTTCCAAGTGGTAGGAACATATTTGGGAAATACTTATCAGATTAAAGATATCGAGTCAGAAAGAGTAATTAACTCGATTAATGGAAAATACTTGAAGCAATATTATTGTTGGCAAAATTAAAAGTTCAACATGCATAAGTATAGAAAATATAAAAGATAGTCATACAAAGAGAAATGAAAAACTTCAAGGCGCTAATAATTTCGCTAAATCAAAGCGAAGCTTTGCCCTCCTGTTGGCCAAAGTTAAAAGCACTTCAGCTTGTTTGAATTTGTCAAACTGGATCTTTTTGAGTTGTTCTTCATATTCTTCCTGTTTGGTCTGGATCGAAATAAGCTCCTGGATGAGATGTTGTTCTTGTTGAGCGGAAGCCAGAGGCTTGGCTATGATAGCTCATCTTTGACGTATTCTGGTAAGTTTTTCATTAATTTGAGCCAGTTCTACTTCAAGTTTTGTTTCCTCTTTGTCATAAAAATCTTGAACAGAAATAGCATGAGCAATCCTCAAATCAAATTCTTCACGGGAGACTTGAACTGGTCGAGAGGCTATAATACAACTCTCTATACTAGATTGGACCTTCGCTTCTTCTATCTCCGTTTCTTGGATTTGGAATTGAGAAGCTACGCTCTCATTGAGTAGTTTCTTGAATTCTTGAATTGAATTAGAATGAAGAAAAGAGGCTGGGAGCTCAATAGAAGAATTCAAAAGCTCAGACAAAAGTTGGTTAAGAATTGTATCATTAACCCATGTGGCAGTGGATGATCCAAAAGTTTTATAAGTGATCGAAGCTGTTCTCGGGTGTCAGCACTTAATTCGAATGAAGGTTTTGATGTAACAGACCTTGGAAGTGTTGGTACTGGTACAGGCACTTCATCCTCTTGAATAACTTGGTCCAGAACAGAGATCAAACTAGCCAATGTAGCACTTGTGGGAGTAGTGGAGGTATCTAGTGTTTCAGACACTTGTCTAGGGAGAGTTTGAAAACCAGCCTGTTGAAGAGGACTAGGCGGTTTGGGAGGAGTCTTTAAGACCCTAGATCGGGAAGAATCTGAATTGGTGGTGTCAGCGATTCTAGAAGCAGAATCAAAATCTGGAGATACTTGGTTTTCTGCAGAAAGTGCAGTCTGATTGTCTGGTGAAATCGACTCAAGTATATGTGTGTCCACTGGAGAATGCTGCAAAGAATTTGCCGTTGGATCAACCACCTGTGTTGTATGAGGATGAGGTGGAAAAACAACTGGAATTGGCTGAATAGGCCCTGTGAATTGAATTGAGTCATGTGATGTGGAGTGCTCTGGGTCATATTGTTGTTGCAAAATTGGTTGATCAGGAGCCACAGAGGATGAAATTGAATGAGCAATAGTGGTAGGGTGGTATAAAAGGTACACAATTATAAATTTGAAATTTATTTCAATTTGAATGAAATGTGTATAGAGATGATTGTATTACCGGAAGAAGTTTGGATTTCCGTACCAGCTGAGGACCAGGATCTGAATCAGCCGTGTCTTTCGATTGAGGAGAAGCAGCAAAAATTTTCTGAATCTTTTACTCGTTCCCATCAGAACTCTCACTTGATAGTTGTAACCGTAACTAATAACAAAATGAAAATCAAAAATCAATATGCATTAGTTTAAAATATATGATTATGTGTGGGATAGTAAATGGATGGTGATTACCTTTCTGGAAGTTCTGGTAGGAGTTCTTCGACTTTTGTGTTGTGGTTGATGGGAAGAGGTTGTAGTATCAGCTTTTCTTTTTTGTGACTTTTTGGGAGAACCTTCTGCAGCAGGATCTGTTCGAATGGCAGATTGCTGGATTGCTTCTAAAGTACGATTGTACTTAGAATAGTAGGTAGTCCACCATTCAAGACAAGATTTAGTAATATATGTACTGCGGTCATAAACAAGGAAATTAAAGTGATCCTTGTGTTGTTGATTTGTTGTAAGGAGGAAGTCAAGGTCACGTTGGGAAGTCAGAGTAACATGGCAAAGTGGTTTGTTATTCCGAGGAAAAGGGATCGGAATGGCCTGTGAAAATCCTAGCTGTCTGGCTGTAAAGTGAGGGGCATATAATGTTACCTTAAATTTTTCTTTCTTGTGTTGGGGTAATCCTATCGGAATTACCTGAACAGCCAATAGATTTGCCCAATTCCTATTAGCCAGTTCATTTTCTTCTGTATCATGTGGGAAAAGTAGGCGATCGAGCCATGCAGGACCACGATTTCAGCGTAAAAAGGGGGCGAAATCCAGATCCTCATTGTCAAAATCTTTACAGGAATGGAAAAGAGAAAAGACAGCCCAGAATCGGTCTTCATCCGTTTGTGTGTCTGAGAAGTTGGGTTTATAGTCAGCTAATCGAAAATCTTTGATGTGTTGCTTATCAGTGCCCCCAACTCTAGGTTTCGTCATAAACTTCTCAAAAATGGCATTGAGCCATAGCTGGAGGAGCCAGAGAGGGCCACATGTACTAATAATACTATTGTCTCGGAGACATTGAACGAATTGGCCAAGTTCTTTGAAAATGTGCCCTAAAAGAAGTTTGGCCAAGTTGAGGACCTTTCCTTCATGAAGCAAAGCAGCCAAGGGAAGAAAAAGTTTTGACATCTGAACGCTTCGAGAACAAAAAAGGATTGCATTTAGCCAGTAAAATAAAAAGGCTACATGTTCATCATCTATAACGTCTGTACTTTCAGCACCCATGTTATGAGCAATGAAATCGCTGTAAGAACTGGTTAAAACGACAGTGTATTGGTGTTCCGGCTGCATGTTAGGAGTACAGTCCGGAGAGTTTATTAGAAGCCCTGTGATGGCAGCTACGTCTAAAAGGGACATTCCGACCATTCCACAAGGGAGGTGGAAGTTGTTAGTCATCCTGTTCCAGAAGCAGGTTACCGCTCCAATCATCCATGGGATTGTGGTAAGTGTGAAATGGGAGAGCCCTAGCAGTTCTTGTATTCCTAACGCTCCCCAGTCAGCACTTTTTGTGGGCTCAAGGCGTTGATACCAGGCAGAGAAGTCGTATCCTCGAGGATTAATCTTGGGATTATTCCTGAAGGGTTTTTTATTAATGAAATGGGAGATATTGAAAGCTTGATTAATTAATAGATCTTCTCCTTCGGCACTAGGAAAGAAAGAAAGCTTCTTGTTTGCC
The DNA here is from genome assembly GCF_003086295.3 of Arachis hypogaea. NCBI lineage: Eukaryota > Viridiplantae > Streptophyta > Magnoliopsida > Fabales > Fabaceae > Arachis > Arachis hypogaea. The sequence goes on along the minus strand of NC_092054.1, from coordinate 148,388,898 downwards.
CTCTTTAGGGATTCAATTGGTCTGAGGAAGCAATGGGTATCTGTGCCTATTGTGAAGAGGATTAAGATCTTAGTATCATTAGCTTGTAGTCGAGCGTCGTCAATGACTTCATCATTGACTTGATTTAATATGCGAAGAACTGGTGGAGCCGGTGGTGCTATTGCAGGACTTTTCCCTTTATCTTGAGCAGTAGCATGGGAAGAAGAAGCTGCCATTGTAAAATGAAGGAAAGAGAATGCAAAGTTGAGGATTTTATAATATAAGAGGGATGCAGAGAATGATGAGTTCAGGAAGAGTTTGAACAAAGGGGAGATTGGTGAATTTAAGGTGTTACTATAGCCGTTACTGTAGAAAGAATGCGAAAAGGGATAACTTCGCGTGGAAGTTGAAGTGAAAGGAAGGAGAAGCGTGTGTCTTGGGGAACGTGTCGAGTGGGTCAGTATTGATGGGAGGTTAAATGATAGTTATTATCGATTTTAAAATTGAAGTTCGAATTTGGATTAAGTGTTTTATCTTCCGATAAAGTTATCGAAGACAAACACATTAATCCAAAGGGGCAATTTGTTGATCGGAAAAAATATTTTCGACAAGGGTGAATTGTTCGAATTGATAAAGTGGTCGAAAGCATAAGCAGTGACACGTGTGCAAGTGTTAGGTGAAGGTTCTTAGCATGGATTCGATTTCGAGGCTTCCTGATAAATCGAGCGAGTCAATCGAATGGGATACTTGAAGTGATTATTCGAAAAAGATTGATTCGAATAGTTGTAGTAATAAAGATGTTAAGAAGTTTTCCATCACGCGAGGAAATTACGGGAATGTGGACAATCAAAAGGCGGGAACACTTACCAAGGAGAAAGTATTCGAAATTTCAAACTCATAGTTAATTGTAATTAATTATAATTAATTGTCAGTTACTAAAGGTAGATTATAAATACTAAGAAGTCTTAGGAAATTAGGGTTGAAATTCTACTTCAGAAAATACTCAAGCACACTCACATTCCTAATGAATTTCTGAGTCTGTATTCGAGTTCAATTTCTGTAGGGTTCCTTCCATGTTTTTAATTTCCCATTTACATTTTTTTGTAAACTTTATTTCTCAAGTAAATTTATCTTTGAAGCAATCTTTAATTTCTTTGTCCAATTTACATTTCAGCATCTTTAATTTCTATGTCAAAAGTCTTTTGATTGAGTCGAAGGCATTTTATTGCTTTGTCTAATTTCAACACATTTTCTTTGTTTTCAGTTTAATATTTTTCTTTTCGAAAATTTTATTTTGTCATCTTTTATCTTAAATTACATAATTTAATTTGTCTTTATTTCCAAATCCTATCTAATTAAAGACACTTTGATACACTTTTAAAAAATTAATACATGTAAAGAGGAGTAGGTTTCGCTCCCAAATCACTAAATATCGAACCACTATCGATTTGCTAAAAATCGACAAAACAGATAGGCTTTAAAGAACTTAGAATATCAAATGAATAGAAAATGAGAATTCTTGCGTACATGGATGAAGCCTTCAATATGGTATAGGATTTGTGTATTATACATTTATTCAGTTATGTTGGTTGAGAGTAGAGAATTAGTTAATGAAAGGTATGAATGACATAAGATTCTGTTAGTTATTAGTTAGTTAGAATTCTGTTAGTATCTGAACTGGCAACACTTATCAACACTACAAGTATTTGTAGCCTAGGTCAGATTTTTAAGGTTTAATGAAAATTGGATTAACGTAAATCTCACAATAGACCCTAATTAAAAATTAATGAAAACATGGACAAAATCTGCTATATTTGGGTAAAACTAAAATGAATTTTTCCTGATAATGCCTTTTTCTTTTTCAATAAACTAATAAACAAGAAGAACATTAATGTAATATTTATCACATGGTTATTACTTATTAGTAGTTTATTGACAACTGGCTTGGTCCCTAGACTCAGAATATTTCACTCCAACATGTCATATGCACTTCATTCATAGTTCATACCCTAGATACCATTGATGTAATTCTCTCTTCTTTATATATATATATATATATATATATATATATTTCACTATTAAGATAATAAGATTTGGCACAAGATATGCTAGACAAACTTTAGGGTTGTCATCCTCTTTCATTTTTTTTGGGCACGTGGATATCAAGAAGAGTATGGTCTATCGATTGATGATACTTTGGGGGGCATAACAGTCAAATGGATGGTACTAAAGAGGCAATTAATGTGAGTGGAGTAACCTATGATGTAACACTGACACGGACACGGAATACGACACGATATAGGACACATCGATACGCAAATTTTAAAATTTTACATGACACGGAAATACGTATACATATAAAATATAAAGTATTTTTTAGATAAATCGTAATGATATTTTGATATTTTATTAATATTAAAATATAAATCAAATTTTTTAATTATTTTTAATGTCTTATTTTAATTATATCAAGTATTTAAAATATTTTTTATTTTAATAAATGATAATATATATTATATCTAAATTTATTTTAAAAATATATGTTAAGAATAAGATTGGATACGCTAACACGTAATGGTATTTAGATGTGTTCAGACGTGTCCGGAGAAGAATTTTTTTTTATTAAGACACGATTGGACACAATAGATACGCGTGTCGGACAAGTGTCGATAAATGTCGTGTTCGAAATATATCTGATGGACACGACAACTCAGTGAAGTGTCCGTACTTCATAAGGAGTAATCCTTAAATGTTTCCATGCCCAAATTAGCATTATACTCATTCATCTTTTTTATGTTTTTTTTTTGTGTACCGATATTTTTCAAGTATGATAAATTAAGTAGTAATTCGTTGTGGGTCAAAATTCATTTTATTTAAGAGTTTATTATTGAACAATAAATTATTTAAGTGGACTAATGAATTAACTATTAAATTAATAATTTTCATCTTTTTTATATTAAAACTTAAAACTGTGTGAGACAATTCAAACTTTTTTTTTTAATATGATTCTTCCTTTTGGACAAAGTATATCTAAGTGTTTTTGTGTTTTTCAATATTCTGATTTTGTCTTTAAAATTTAAAATATTTTAATTTTATTTGAGTGTTTCTAAAATAAATAAATATTATTGATTTTTAATGGAAAATGTCGGTCATTATTATATATTATTATTCTTAAATTATCGTGAACTTTTTCTCTTATTATAAAAAATAATAAGGATAGAAGATAATTAAAAAAATTACACAAAAAAGAGTAACATTTTTCATTACATGGAAGAGATAATTAATACTAATCCCCTATAATACTAATTAGATTTTTCACGATAATAAACAGTGGACATATATATTCTTTTATCCATAAATAATGTGAAACGAAATAAAGTTGTTTATGTATTTCGTCATTTACAATAATAGATGTTTCATTACTACCACATGAGTATGAAAACAATATAATTTTGAATAGTGTAGCATTATTATCTTTTGAATTTTCATATAATTTTTATTAACTATTCTTTATTTACTACGAATCCTATCAAAACAGGTAAAGTTTTTGTTCCAAATATTGTTATCTATATGATGATTTTTCATAAACAGACGCATCACAGTAGCTAACCGGTACATATATGCACCACTGCTAAGTTCTACGTAATAAATTGATAGGACATAGAGTGTTCATCTTAATTGCTATTGTAGAGGATCAATACAAATTGGTACTTTTTCTTTAAGGACTAATTAATACGAAGTCAAAATTTTCATAAGCTAATTGTTACTTTATTCAACATTTTTTTTTTGTTGTATCATTTAATTTGATGGTGAATGTTATGGTGCCTAAAAAATATTGCCTATTTACTAAAAAAGGTTAAAAAATAATATTTAATTTAAAAGATATAACAATAAATAATTTTTAAATAATTAAAACTTACTATAAAAGATAAGTTAGGCAAAATTTAGACACCAACTCATAGGCACCATAGAATTGGCCTAATTTAATAGACTAAAAATTAATCTATGTAGTTCTAAGCTCCATTTAAACAACTTAAACAATTACCCCTTGTGACAAGACACAAGACACTAACTTATAATTATTTTCTTCTCCACCCATTTTTTTTCCTTTTGGGTACTACATCTCCGCTCAATTAATATTTGAAAATAGTGTCACAACATGGATAAATAAAAATGTTTGATGCACATGGCTTGGGCCAAAATATACGTTGAAGTAAAATGGGGGGTCCACTTTGGAAGTGGATTAAGGAATCTTGCATCTGGCTGGTGCACTGAGGTCTGGCAAATGGGCCCAAAGTCAGTCAAAAAAGTCAAAAAATGGATCAACTTGTTAAGTGGGCTTCTCTCAAAAGTAGCCCAAACTCGTTGGCCACATGCTCCCACGTGACCAACAGCAAAGGCCATTGTTCAGTGCTGCACCAATAGTCTTACACAACAATACCCGTATCTCCCAAGAAAATCACATGTAGGTAATTGGTCTTAGCATGATTTGTAGTTTATTATAAACTTTTATTTTTTTAAATATTAAGTCTCGTTTGTTATTGAATTTCGTCTGTAAAACTTGTTAAAAAGACTATAATTTTTTTTATAAAAGTAAAAAAAATTAAAACATAATTTAAAAAAAAACTATTTTTTAATAAAAATTATTTATATATAATATGTCAAATTTAATGTTTACAAAAATTTTTAAATTACTTAAAATATATAAAAGTATTTATAATATATAATAAATTTAAAATATCTAATTAATTAATTTAACAGACCAAACAAGTCTCAAAGATTGTTAACGCTAATTAATGAATTTGGACCTAATCTATTAACATATTAAGATTTTTATAATAATTTAAACTTGGACTTAGTTTGTAACCTAAACCAAATCAGGCCAACTACACATTGTAGGTCTAATCATCTCACTTATTTTCACTCCTATAATAAAATTTATTAAAAACTCGTTTATCTAATACACATATCTAAAATTCTAATTAAAATAAAAAAATAATTTATTTGATAAAATAATTTCGAAAACTTCCAAAATAATAAAAAATTATTATAACTAAAATATCATATCTAAAATTTGTTGAACAGCAATTTAAATATTTATTATATTTCCACCCTACTAGATGGCAACTTGTTATTATGAAATGCCATTTCTCGAAAAAGAAATTGACAAGCACCCATTTGGGACAGAGACATGCATGATGCGGCCAACAGTGGCAGATATTTTATTTTCAACTTTAATAACTCATATCTAATAACACTCTTTAAAAATCACAAATTAAAATAGTTTTTATAGAAAGAATATGTTAAACATATAATACATTAAATTCATTGATGATCACTCTTAATTCCTTAAGTGCATGGGGAGGCAGTGTAGATCATGATCGAGATTTTTATTCGTACTTAGTCTTGATTTTATATATAATCAATTATACTATATGTCTATTAAAAATTACATATTCATATAGAATATATGTTACTATAAAATATATATAAATTAATTTTGATGTATATATAATATTTTTTATACATATTATATAAAAAGAATTGAAAAGGGGGATCAAAAAGTTGGGAAGATAGTGGCAAGTGGTGGGTTGAATCCATAATGAAACACAAATTATGCCAAACATCTCTCCACTCACAACCAAACCCAAACTGTCAGGAGCCATATACCATACTTTTGGCATTTTCCGGTCTTAGAATATCTCAATCAATATTAATTTAATTTGATTATATTATTCATGAATTAACTTATAAATATAAAATTATTTTATTTTTTATGAGTGATTAATTTTTTATATTTTTATAATATAGCGCTATATATAAAAGAAGAAAAAGTCTAGGGGACCAATATTTTTATTAAAATTTGACCAGCATTTAAATAGCAAAAAAAAAGTGAGTAATTTCACATTATTAGATAAAATCTCACACTATTAAAAACACTAATGATAATTAATTAATGGTTATAAATCACAAAATTTACTAGTCCTAAATCTTTTCAAAACATTTGAAAAAAGAGTTTAACAATAAATTTGATACTTACCTAAAATATTTGGGACACTGTTGAAAGTTGATAATTTATTGTAAGAAAAATATGAGAAAAGGAAAGGCCAACATGGATACACATCGCGATCATGCTCATTCTGTAACGGATAAGATCCCTACAATATCTCTAAATCTCAGAAGGTAAAGTCACGGAACCTTTTTTGGCATGAAAAATTGAAAGGGAACTATTATACATTGATACTAATTTCAATTTGTCTTGAAGAGAATTTAGCATTTACATTATAAAATGTCATCAGCACCTACTCCATTACCATTTTAATACATTATTAATATGAACTATTTATTGAGTTGGCTTACCTTCAACTTCAACATGTATAGCTTACCATAAATAACACGACACATGATTAATAGCAACAATGCTTTTTATTTGTTTTTCAAAGGATAAGGTGTTCGTGTTTTGTCTTTTCGGTAATGTTAGGAAGATTAAAAAAAAAAGTCAAAATTTATTTTATTTAATATTTATTATTTATCTATGTTAAATAGAATAAGTTATGACTATTTTTTATTAATTTTTTTATTATCAAATATTTTTGTTTATTTTTTATCCCCCTTCTTAATTGGTACAGAAAGCTTATTAAGGTAACTATATATATATATATATATATATATATATATATATATATATATATATATATATATATATTTGAAATGATATATACTTTGGGATAAAAAATCAATATGAATTAAATAATACGAATAATAATCTCAAAATTATAATTTATGATCAATTAAACTCGAAATAAGATATGTATAATTACAGTTATATTATTAACAAGAATGAAATTATTAGAATTACTCATTATTTTATGGGTCAATATACTTCTAAAAAGAGATATTTTTATGCCTGCCATAATTTTAAGTCTAATTTGGGAATTAGACGGTATTGAAGTTAAATAATATTTGTGTTAAGGAGTTGACCAATTTAATTAGCGAACCCAACCTTTTATTTTAAAATAATTAGTCAATTAAAAATTTAGCCACATTTTTTCAAAAAGAAAAAATGACAAAAATTAATTAAATTTAATTTCGGTCGAAAAAATTAGTTTTCAAATTATTTGGGTTTTAGTACAATTTTGGCATTTATGAAAGAAAATACAAGCGTCAAGTATATGCGGTGAACATGAAATTAAAACCTGAAAATATCTATGTGTAGGGTTTGTAGGAAGAATAATAATAGTGACACAATGATGCAATTGCAATTGAAAGAAAGTAGTATTAGGCGTATGATAGATGAATCAATCAATTTACCGGTAAAGGCGGTGGTGGAATTCAAGGTCATGCTTGCGACTACTACTCATTTCTCATTATCTCCATATAATATCAATATATAACATATATATACCATGCAATCGCCCCAATAAATTAAATATTATTTACTCATTCCTCATGCCCCTTTGGAGATATCTTTTAGGGGTCAGTTAGACTATTTAATTTACATGATGCATTCATATCATTAATAGTTTTAGGCATAGTAGTATTTTTTTTATAAATATTTGTAAATAAAAAATGATTAGAGATTATAATTTATTTTTTTTAATTATTCTCTTAATTTTGAAATAAAGAAAATTTAAAATTTTTTATTCTTTTAATATTTTTAAAAATAACATATATATTTAAATTTTAGAAAGATAATTAGAAGAATGAATTAGAATATTTAAATGTCTATACTTAAACATAAAAAATATTTCAAATTTTATATCTCTTAAGAATAAGTGTTTTAAAATATTTTTGAGTATGAGATATTTTCATTCCTTAAACGAACTAGTTTTTAAAATGAATTAGAACTATGTCAAATTGACAATTCTGAAATAAAATAAAAATAAAAATTCAGGTGCAGTTAATTTTATGTAAAATTGATAATTAAAAATTATTAAATAATTTGATTGATTTGACTAAATTTTTATTTAATTATTTTTAGTTATTAACTTTACGTAAAATTGAGTGCAGGTGAATTTGCATCTAAAATAAAAAGAAAAAGGCAAATGGGGTGGCAATGTTGCACTAAGTCATGATCACGTTCACGGGTTTTAATTACAATCTTGTGAGTCATATCCAATTTGATGAGTTATCATCATAAGAAAACCCACTATATAAGGCATCACTCCCATGCATTGTGTCCACCCTCGTGTCAAACCTCACAAGATTCACAACACAACCCACTACTGCTTTTACTTTCCAACAAAACACACACAAAGAAAAACCCTACTTTGCTCATAATATATTACTATATCTCAAGACAAAGCCAAAATACAATGCTAAAATTCAACACTCTCAAACATTTCACTTTCTTTCTTGTTTTCTTGATTGCTTCCGCGGCCGCGGCCGGAGGACACGGCGGAAGAAAACTCTTTTGGGACATGTCAAGTGGTAGAGCACCCTCCTCAGGGACACCTAACGGTGCCTCTGGGTCGGGTCATGGTCCAAATTGGGACTACAGTTGGGGATGGGGATCCGCACCCGGGGCAGGATGGGGCTATGGCTCCGGATCGGGCCGCTCCCCAACAGGTTTGGGTAGAGGCTTCGGATATGGGTTTGGATCTGGGACTGGATCCGGATCCGGGTACGGATATGGATTCGGAAGTGGCGGAGCTCATGGAGGTGGATATGGGTCAGGAAGTGGTTCTGGTGGTGGTGCAAACAACGGTAACCGATCACCAAATTCAGTATCTCGGGACAGAACCAACCATCATGGCTAGATTTATTGGCTCCTACATATATAGTTCATAGTATGATAGTAAAATATTTACTCTATATATATATTTTGCATGTGTGAGAGTGCTTGGTGTGTATGCATGAAAAAGCTAGCTAGCTATATGAAAGCTTTGAAATTGCTCTAAACCTAATGAAAAAATTAATATAATTTTCCAATTATCGTTTTGGGTTGATTAATTATTTTGTTTCTAATAATCTCTTAAAGAGCTATATAGCTAGCTAGCTATTTAGATGCTTGCAAGATTTGGGAATCAAATTTTTTGTAGTTTGGTGTGCTATCAACCAAAATTCTCATTGTTATTATCAACAGAAATTAAAAAGTTAAAATAATTATTAGATGTTAGTTAAATAAGGCAGCCTTAATAATTATACCCTGATTATCGTTAAATGTTTATGTATCAATATTTGGATGCAGATAATAAAACTGACAAAATTAATTAAACATTAATGAGAGATTGTGGAGAGTAATTCAAGATTTTGCAACAGTAAATTTGTGAACTTTTTAGTGCCTACAAAATTGTTGTCTAACTTGCCTAAAAGTAGAGATAGAGTGAAGTGGAACCCATTTCTTAAATTTTGAATTTTAGGAGTAAATGTTAGGCACCATAACAGATACCTAATAAATTATCCTTAGTTTTTTTTTTTTAATTTTATTTTATGTTGGTCTTACCCAAAATCCAGTCTATAAAATAATAGTAAAGTCACACTGAAAAATACAATAATTTTTAATTGTTTCTCTGTGGTACATATGGTGGTAGAACCGAAGTAGTGGTTGAAAGTGGTGGTTTGGTAATAAAGCACAATTGGTAGTAAAAGTGATGGTAGAGTTTGTCAATGGATCGGAGTTCACCCTAGCTAGTTAATAATTTGGTTAGTTTTCTTAATTAAATATATAGATCCAATCTTTTTTATGTATTTAATTATTTTAAAATTTTTATTATAATTTTGTCGACATCAATATTTCATTATCACAGTTGTTTATTCAATCTTAATTACATATAACTCCAAAAAGTCAAAGAGGTAAAAAAATACTCTATCTAGACAATCATGCATCCATAAGGCACATTACACTTTTATAAAATGTGGCAACGAATAATGATGATTAGTATTATATATTATAATTTTCAGAAATGTTGTGCAAACAAATTAAATTGACGATGATAATGTCCACGATGACATGCATATTACTGATATGTTTCAATATGGAATGTGAATAACTTGAATTCCCACTTAGACCATGCCATTAATTAATAAGTTATATAATGCTACCAAATCTATGTTCTCATAATCAAAGTGATCAATTTTATGGTTCTCAGCATATACACGTGCATTTACACACCGTCACCACCCTCCACTATTTTTTTTATATCCAAATTAAATATAACATAATCATCATCATAATTATTTAGTGCTACATGTAGATGTATCAGTGTTATGCTAGGAAACTAATGATTTTTTTGAACAATATAAATAACGAATTTTAAAATGTATCTAATTCAAGTAAAATATACTACACTTTAAATTATTCACTTAAATTTTAATATTAAAATAACTATTTGCATACCTAATAAATTGAACATTTAATATATTTATTGTTCACATTGTTTAATATTTTTATTATCTATCTATACTTTTCCTATATGTTAATATGAATAATGTTTCTTTTCAAATTAACCCTTCATTTGACCTTTTTTTAGTGCATTCCCAGCACTTGTTTAATCATAAATATGAGGTGAAAATTTTCAATACATCAATCATTTATTGCACAAGTAATCTACATATAAGTTAGGCCCTTTGAAAAATTTTAAAAGTAATTTTTTTGAATTTTTGATTTATGAAAAGTAATAGTATTAATTTTTGGTGTAATTTTTAAAATCAAATTGCAGTTTTTTAAAAAGTTATTTAAAAAATTATAGAGAAGTTAAAAAATATTTTTTTATATAATACTATTATTTTTTATCATATTTCTATAAAATAAACACTTTTAAAACTAAAAATTTAAATACAAAATAATTTATTTATAAATTATTTTTAATATAATTATTTATTATTTAAATTATTTTTTCAAAAAGAATTTAATTAAATTATTTACCTAAACTGGACATTCATAGGAACCAACTTTCAATTTGTGCACTATGCATAATAAGCTAAAATTAGAGATAAAATAAACGGTTCACCTATTAAAAAGAAACGAAAAACCCTTAGATAAGGCACATTAATTAACCGTCCAAATATAATGGACTTCAATTCCAACAAACCATGGTGGCACATAATAATTAAGCTGGCCTTGTATTGTCAAATTAAAGATTCATGCATGTATACCTCAACTAGCACTTACCAAACTTTTTCAGGGTAGTTATTTTTGCTGGCCTATTAAATTATATAAAAAAATTACGATTATTTTTTTATTATTATTAACAAAGCTAAGTGTTTGGAGGCTGAAAACTGCAACGTTTTTTTTTTTTTTTTACCGAATGTGATACTACACTATACAAGTATAGTCTTTTTTTGTTTGTTTGAAAGAAAGTAATATTATATTAATTGTTAACAATGGATATTAATCTGCCAACTAAATTATATTTGGTCTAGTAGGAACTACTTGGGCTAAGGTGTGGGCCACTACATTACTATTTCTCTTAACATGGGCAACATGAAAAGAGCTAAAACTTTTTAAAAGGGCCTTTGCATTAAATCAAAAGCCCAAACTGATTATGTGATGTATCTGAAGCCAGTAAAGCATTCACGTGCAGCCGAGGCTTGGTCAGATAGCAATTTTATTTGGCTCACTTAAAGCTACATCGAGTTCAAATCTTCATAGAAGAATATAGAATTATACTAATAGAATAATAGTAGAGGTGAGTGTGTGAATTGGTGTGTGTTATGTAAGACAAAAAAAAATATTCATAGTAAAATTAAGTTGGATTGATCTAATAATTAGCTCATTAGTTTATTTAAGTAACTGTCGAAAGTTTAAATTTTATCTTGTGCATGCAACAGAATTGCGGTAGCTTCTGATTCCCGCACTGACAGAAATAGATCTACTCTTAAAGTAGCAGGGGCAAATGCCCCACTGAAAATTTAAAATTTTTTTAGTAATTTTTAATAATATAAGTTAATTATTTCTACCACAAAACTAATTTTGTCCTTACAAAAAATTAATATAGGTTATTAGCAACTTTTGTAGACATTTTTATGTTTGAAATAAGACTGAATAATAATTTTAGTCTTTTGATTAGTTGAGAAAATAAAAAATTTACCTCTAAAATTATATATTAGGTGTTGTGATATGAAATTTATTGAAACGCTTTAAAATTTTAAAATTTTAAATATAAAATTATAAGATTGCAAGGGTTTTTTTTTTTTTCTTTGGAATGTGATTATATACAAGTGTATAGTCTATATAATCGGCATAATAATGTAATAATAATAATTCAGTTACGAAGAGATTATGAAATATTTGATTATACAGCATGAAATGTAGAGAAAGCACAAAAAGAAAGCAAAACAAATAAAGAAAAAGAATAGAACTATTGAAGGTTTATTAGTAATATAATGATTACAATAATATTTTTCCATTAATCATTTCTAGTATATACTCTCTATATACTACTAATACTCTATATAGATTAATTATTTCTAGAACTAAATACTCAATAATCAATTATGCAGGAAAAAATTTTTTTAACTGTTCTTGGATTTTTTATTTTTCTAAATTTTGATCAAATTTAACTTCTCTTATCTTTATATCCTTTTTCAAACTCGAAATTGGTTTAGGAATAAGGCTTTTTTTTTTTTTATAAAAGTAAAAGTAGTGATATAATATAATATTGTAATTTTTTGTATTTTTTAAAATTATAGAAGTTACACAAATTAGAAGATTCGATTTTTGTACTTCAATTTTTTTTATTTTTTAACACAAATCAAACAGTTTAATTTCTATATCTCTCACAAATAAGACGGCTTGATTTCTACTTCTCTAATTAAATGGTTTCACATTTAAAAATAACACTCCAACTGTCCATATTTTAAAAAATATCATTGTTATTCCAATATAAAAAACAAGAGTGTAAGAATAACTCAAAATTTGACCTTAAACATCAAAAAAATAGGAGCAGATAATGGAGTAAATCTCCAAAGTGGTATTTGAGATTGACGTTGTGCACCAAAATCGTCTCTGAGATTTCAATTACACCAGTTACGTCCCTGAGATTGAAAAAATTGCACCATGTTAGTCCCTGATCTGTTTTCCGTTAACGACGCGCTAACGTGGCTTGATGACGTGGACCTTTGGTGACACGTGTCACCTCATGGTTTGGACATGTGTAACGGAATAATGACGTGTCAGTCAACGACACGTGCATGCTGATGTGGATAGTTATGCCACGTGTCACAATGTTATTTATCCACATGTTATCCACTATGTCATCATTACATATGCACCAAATTAGTCCTCTTACTTTGCATCAAATGACTCATTTTAGTCCTTAAAATTGAATATCGTGTACCAAATTAGTCCATTTATCAGTTTGTTCTTATTTATTTTTTTGTAAATTTAAAACTCTTAATTTTTTTGATACATTAATTTTATTTTTATTTTTTATTATACAATTTTTTATAATGAATTTTTTAATTAATAATTTTAACTTCTTTCATTAGAGCACATGTTAGCTAAATCCAAAATTTTATTATTGCCTCTTGTATTTATTTGTATTTGTTTTTGGTCCAATTTGGATAAACAACTTAATTAAGCTTCTTTTGAAAAAATAGTTTAAAAAATAAATATTTATATTAAAAGTAATTTATAAATAAGTTATTTTATATTTGGTTTTTTAGTTCTAAAGTGCTTATTTTAAGATAAGAGCGATAATAAGCTTTTTATTATGAGAGAAGTCTTTTTTTTTTTAACTTCTCCATAAGCACTAAAATAGCTTTTTAGAAAGCTGCAATTTGGTTTTGAAATTTTACCAGGCATTAATACTATACATTTTCATAAGTTAAAAGTAAAAAAAAAAAAGGTAACTTATGAACCTATCCAAACGGGCCTTTAATATTGTTCAAGTCATGGTTACAATAAGTGCTATATTAATTAATAGTGTAATATATGAAAAGGCCGCCTAGCTAAGTTATAGATAAAATGAATTATTATAATCGACAGTATAAATCTATTTTATTAATTTAGTGAGAAGTCAATTATATGAGAAATCGAACATTCTTAAAATGGATGAGAATAATGAATTTATATTAGTTAATAAGTGATTTATCAAGTATTCTTAAAATATTTATTAAGGTGTTAAATATTAAAAAATTTGTATTAAAAAATATTATACTCTTAACTTACACTCTTTACTAAATTAATATCAATATCTTATATAATTCTTTTAATAAAATATTATAGAAAAAAATTGTATAATTAAAACTAAAATTTTTAAAATATTTTATAAAAGCACTTATATTTAAATAACTTGTGAAAATATAAAATTAAAATTAGTGTATTTAAATATATTAAAAATTTTGAATTTATAAAAAAAGAGAACAAACTGATGAAGGGACTAATTTGGTGTGCGACATTTAATTTTAGAGACTAAAATGAGGAGAATGGATCTTCTCAATTGTTAAAAAAAATTGAGAGTGTAAAGTGTGATCTCTATCCCTTCATTGCTCTCTCTCTCTCATATTTATTATTGGTCCCACTAAAAAAATTAATGGTGAGAGATCACACTTTACTCTCTCAATTGTTAAAAAAAATTGAGAGGATCAATTCCCATGATATGTAATGATGATATAGTAGATGACACGTGGACAAATAAAATATTGTGACACGTGGTATAACTATCTACGTCAGCATGCCACGTGTCACTGACCGATACGTCATTATACCGTTATACGTGGTCAAACCATGAGATAACACGTATCACTAAAGGTTTACGTCATCAAGCCACGTCAGCGTGTTGTTAACGAAAAATTAATCAGGGATTAATATGTTGCAATTTTTTTAATCTTAGAGACATAATTGGTACAATTAAAATTTCAAAAACAATTTTAATATACGATATCAATCTCAGATACCACTTTAAAAATTTAGTCGCAGATAATGGCTTGATCAACAAATCTACTACTTATTCTCATACCAAAGATTATAAAGTATTTGGTTCTGCAATATAAAAGCAGAGGGGGTAAAAAAAAACATATAGAGAAAAAGAATAAAACTATTTATGGCAGCAATAAAATGAATACAACACTTCTTTCATTTTTAGTACTATGTATATATTACTAATATCCTAATTAATTATTTTTAGAACTAAAGACTCAACCACCAATTATACAAGAAAAAAAACTTAGCTATTTTTGAATTTTTTGTTTTTCCGAATTTTAATCCAGTCTAACTTCTCTCATTTCTACAAATTTATGCTACAATTTCTTTAATTATAATTCTAAGCAAATTATGATTGTTTAACTAGTGCATAATACAAAACATAATAATCAAAGCCTCTGCTAGACTGCTAGTTAACTGCTTAGGACTTAGGATGGTTGGAAATGTATAATAAAGAATTGGGTTTTAATTTATAAGGAGGAATCCTAACACACATTATGAATAATTGAACATAAGAATGTGTTACAAATATTTTATAGGTACTCCAGTTTTATATAGGTTTAATTATTTTATTTGTTTTCATAATTTTATTAAACTTGTAATTAAATTTTTATAATTTAAAATTTATAATTGAATCTCTATCTTAAATAATAACTTTTAATTAAATTCCTTTAAACTATTTTTTATTTTAAAAATATAAAATATTTTTGAAATTTATTTTTATTTATATTTGGTGTAAAATAAATTATAGAATATTCTAAAAATTAAATTTTAATATTATTAAGTTTTTTAAAATTTAATTTAATTATAAATTTTATCTGAAAATAATGTTACATAGCTAGT
Organism: Arachis hypogaea; assembly: GCF_003086295.3. Taxonomy (NCBI): domain Eukaryota; kingdom Viridiplantae; phylum Streptophyta; class Magnoliopsida; order Fabales; family Fabaceae; genus Arachis; species Arachis hypogaea. The sequence continues at coordinate 148,373,210 of NC_092054.1, read as the reverse complement.
AAATATTATTATTTTTATCAATACTTGGCCAGTAATAATTTACACCTATATTTATAAACTTTTTGCATATGAAAAAACATATAATTTGCACATATATTTATAAGAATTTTATGCACATAAATCAATATAGTTTGCACTAACGTTTTTCAGAGTTTGTACACATGATTAGTAAAATTTATGGGTTATGCTAGATAATCAATAACTTTTTTGAACAATATGAACAACCACCAATAAAATCAAAACACACTACACCTCCAAATTACCCGCATAAATCTTAATATTAGAATAACCATCCGCACACCTAGTGAAATAAACATCCGATATATCCATTGTTCAAATTGTTTAGTATTTTCATTGTCTACCTATACTTTTCTAATTTTTTTTGTTAAAAATAATTTAGTGTTTATGCTGGCTAAATGATAACAAAAAATACTAAAAATGGTTGGTTTTTAAGATTTTTTTATTTATTTTAAAAACTGATTATAAATTTTTAAAGACCTAATTAAAAATTTAATAAAATTATAAAATTTAATAAAATAATTAAACCTCCTTTACAAAAATTAATGAAATTATAGTTATTATTAGCATAAGAAAGGAAAAACCATGCATTAAACTTAAAGAGAGATTATTATTAATATATATTACATTAAGATGACAGCATCATCACACAACATCACAAATAGAATTATATAAAGAGTAATGAGATTGGATTTTTTTTAATTTTTTATTTGAGAGAGTAAAATATGAGAAGGTATGAAAAAAATTAAAAATTAAAAATTATATTTTACATCCTCAATTTTAAAAAAAAAATTCATTTCTAAATTAAATCTTGCTCTATATAAATTTTATACTGGAATTTATTGAATTATGTTGCTATATATAAATTTTAATCACATAAAAAAAAGATGTAGTTTAGGAAAAAACAAAAAAGAAATTGGAGGGCTAATTTGATGTAGAATTATCCACGACCATGAACAATGAAGGTTATATTTATACTACAACTATATATAATTTAAGAACTTGCCTCCAGTATTAAAACACATCCATTCAGCACAAAATATTTTATGAACTTTTTTCAAGAATTTGTTTCTGGTCTCAAAACACGTTCATTCAGTGTAAAACATTTCATTTCTTCAAGGATTTGCTTCCAATATCAGAACACATACATTCAGAGCAAAATATTTCATGAACCTTTTTCAAGAACTTGCTTCCAATATTAGAACATGTACATTCAGGAAAAAATATTTCATGAACATTTTTCAAGGACTTGCCTCTAGTATTAGAATACCCACACCAACCATGGTGAAAAGCGGAGTACCACCATTTCGTATTTTGCTGGTTGAAATCAATACCTACATTATGTACATGAACTGGAGACAATCTACACAATGCCAAAAGTAATTGGCTTAGCAACAATGTTTTACTTTTATTACCATGTACATATTGTTTCATCCCAGTTACACATTTTTTTTCTTTTTGTCATTGAACTTTGTTGTTCCTTTTGGATGATTCTTTCAGCATTAGAGTTTCAAATGCATTAGGAGCTGGAAGTTCAGGAAAGACACGAGTGGCGGACGTAGCTGTCATGACTCTTGCAGGCTCACAGACTTCTTTGGTGAACTCAATCATTTTTGGGTGCCAAAATATTTTAAATTATGTTTTTAGTTATGAGCAGGATTTGTTGGATTATGTCACAGATATGACTCCCATAATATGTGTTTCTATTATATTAGACACCTTACATGGTACCCTTTCAAGTTGGCACTTTTTTTCTCTTGACATTATTATTCAATACATAATTCATGTCTTTCTATAAAGTGTAACACTTGATCATGTTAATATATAGGCATTGCTAGAGGATGTGGTTCCCAGAAATTAGGAACATATGTGAATCTAGGAGCTTATTATGTTTTGGAAAATTTACTTGCTATTATATTGGGTGTTTTAATACAGTTGAGAGGAAAAGGCTTGTGGCTTAGAATAATGAGTGATATCTTCTGCCAAACAATTCTGTTTTCTCACATTACAAGAAGTACAAATTAGAAAAAATAGATTTGTCCTCATTCTCCTAGTTCTTAGGGTCCGTTTAGTTGATTGGCTTCTTTTCTATTATTTAAAATGTTTGGTTGAGTAGTTTCATGACATGATACCAGAGTTCTATGTCTGAAAGGTCTAGAATTCGATCTTTGGTAAACTCCAAAGGTGAAAAAATAGCATAAGACAAAAAAATAAAAGGAGAAAAGAAAGCCTATGCAAAAATCAAGCAAATCCAAAAGAGACTCTTACTTGAGAAAAGTGTTAGAGATATAACCATTTATATTATCTTCTTCTATTAGTTTAAACTTTTGGGATGAATGGTATCATAACAGAAAGAAATGTGAGCATTTTTCAAAATAAAATAGTAGAGGTCACTTATATTAAGGACAAGTTATTCAAAAAGTCATGTTTGATTCCATTAATTGTTGATAAAAATATTTTTTAATTGTTATTTCATGCTATATTTTTTTTTGTTTCTTTGCATTGATATAGTCTAACACACCACTTTAATTTCTTTTATTAAGTAATGTTTCCGGTCTCAAGAAATGATGTCACACAAACAAATCTGATTATATTTACAGAGTTACATCTAAAGCCATGAAATCTTTAGTTGTTTGATATTGCAGGCAATAAAGGCAAAGAAAAGGGTATTTGAAGGAAGATTTTCTGTTGAACATGCATTAGCGTGAGGGGTTGGATTGGAGCAAATAGAGTAAAATCCTTGAAGCTAAATCATTGTCCATTTGGCACTTAATAAATATTAAATGTTTTAGCCGATATTTAGTATGAACATGTGTTAGCAGAATTGTCATGTGTTAGGACAAAATATTTCATGAACCTTCTTCAAGGACCTGCCTCTAGTATCAGAACACTTGCACCAACCATGGCGGTCAGGTTGTAAAATTTGGAGTACCACCATTTTGCATTTTCCTGGTTGAATTCGGCACCTGCATTGTGTACATGATCACTGGAGGCAATATTTGTTGAAGTCGGAAAAATATTTCATGAACCTTCTTCAAAGACTTGCCTCCAGTATCAGAACAAGTTCATTCAGCGTAAAACATTTCATTTCTTCAAGGACTTACCTCCAGTATCAGGACATGTGCATTCAAGGTAAAACATTTCATGAACCTTCTTCAAGGACTTGCCTCCAGTATCAGAAAACATCCATTCAGCGTAAAACATTTCATTTCTTCAAGGACTTGCCTCAAGTATCAGAATATGTGCATTCAGTGCAAAATATTTCATGAACCTTTTCAAGGACTTACCTCCAGTATCAGAATACGTGCATTCATGACAAAATATTTTATGAACCTTCTGCAAAGACTTGCCTCTAGTATCAGAATACCTACACCAACCATGGCGGTCAGGTTGTGAAAAGTGAAGTACCACCATTTCACATTTTGCTAGTTGAAGTCGACACCTGCATTGGGTACATGATCACTGGAGACAATCTACACAATGCCAGAAGCAATTGTCTCAACAACACGGTTTTACTTTTATCATCATGTACATATTGTTTCATACCAGTTACAAATTTTCTTTCTTTTTGTCATTGAACTTTGTTGTTCTTTTTGGGTGATTCTTTCAGCACTAGAGTTTCAAATGCATTGGGAGCTGGAAGTCCAGAAAAAGCACGAGTGGCGGTTGTAGCTACCATGACTCTTGCAGGCTCACAGGATCTTTTGGTGAGCTCAATCATTTTTGGATGCCAAAATATTTTAAATTATGTTTTTAGTTATGAGTAGGATGTGTTGAATTATGTCACAGATATGACTCCCTTAATATGTGTCTCTATTATATTAGACACCTTACATGGTACCATTTCACGTTGGCACTTTTCTTTTTTGTCTTGGCATTATTATTCAATGCATAATTCTTATCTTTCTATGAAGTGTAACACTTGGTCATGTTAATATATAGGTATTACTAGAGAATGTGGTTACCAGAAGTTAGGAACATATGCAAACTTTGGAGCTTATTATGTTTTAGGAATTCCACTTGCTGCTATATTAGGTTTTTAGGTATAATTGAGAAAAAAAGACTTGTGGATTAGAATAATAAGTGGTAAATTCTGCCAAACAATTCTGCTTTCTCTCATTAGAAGAAGTACAAATCGAAAAAAACAGGTTTGTCCTCATTCTCCTAGTTCTTAGGGTCTGTTTAGTTAATTGGCTTCTTTTCTATTATTTAGAATATTTGGTTGAGTGGTTTCATAACATAATACCAGAGCTCTATGTCCGAAATATCTAGAATTTGATCTTTGGTAAACTCCACCAGTGAAAAATAGCATAAGACAAAAAAATAAAAGAAAAAAAGAAAGCCTATGCAAAAATCAAGCAAATCCAAAAGAGGCTCTTACTTGAGGGAAGTGTTAGAGATATAACCATTCATGTTGTCTTCTTCTATTAGCTTAAATTTTTGGAATGAATGGTATCATAACAGAAAGAAATGTGAGCATTTTTCAAAATAAAACAGTAGAGGTCACTGATATTAAGATCAGGTCATTCAAAAACTCATGTTTGATTCCATTAGTTATTGATAAAAATATTTTTTAATTGTTACTTCATGCTTTATGTTCTTTTGTTTCATTGCATTGATATAGTCCAACACACCACTTTAATTTCTTTCATTAAGTAATGTTTCCTGGTTTTAAGAAATGATGTCAAGCAAACAAATCTGATTATATTTACAGAGTTGCATCTAAAATCATAAAATCTTTGGTTGTGTGATATTGCAGGCAATAAAGGCAAGAAAAAAAAGTATTTGAAGGAAGATTTTCTGTGAAACATACATTAGTGTGAGGGATTGGATTAGAGCAAATAGAATAAAATCATTGAAGCTAAATCATTGTCCATTTGGCACGTAACCAATATTAAATGTTTGAGCTGATATTTAGTATGAACATGTGTTAGCAGAATTGTCATGTGTTAAGACAAAATGTAACACCCTACCACACTAAACTTTATGCTTAAGTCGTAAAACGAAGGTGGTGTGGTATTACGACCTCTAAAATAAAATGAGTACATATAATAGTAGAAGAATTATAATATGCTAGGAGCTTTGAAGAATAGGGGAAATAAAAGTCACGAAATAAAAGCGCAACGCTCAAGGAACGAGTTAACTTGCGTGCTAAGAAAACCATAACTATTAAATATAAGATAACAAAAGTAGGAATAGAGTGCCAAAGATACAAAATAACAAGCTCCTAACTCAGCCTGCGAAGTCAAGACTGGTCGGAGAATATTTACAGATATATACATACATATCCAAAACCCAAAAGTACATATACACATTCCTGCCTCTCCATAAACCTCTAAGAGGATAAAAAAGAACAAGTTATGCGGAGAGAAAGCTAAGTACATATATATACATCATAGCATAACAAAATAACCCTGTAACCACTCCGCTTCAAGAGTCCAGACGCCTAATGAGATGCCTCTCGACCTGCATCTGAAAAACAACAACATAGTATGGAATGAGAACTGGAGGTTCTCAGTATGGTAGAGGTGCCACACACATAATATATAAGGTCCTGGGAATGCCAGAGGCAATCCTAGAACGCCGACACTCAGATTATAGAGCTTAAAGTATTAAACAGAAGCCATAAAAGGTGGTTTTCTAAGAATATTTAATCCTAACTTAACTTAACCTTAAAATCTAAGTCCCATACTGCCATTCCTCCATACCTCCAACTCTATCATGCATTTTCACAGACAAATAAACAGATAAAGGCAAGCACAAGACGGTTACAGTTACCGCAGGTAACAAATACACATTTAACATGGCAAGTACACATAGGCACACCCAATTAAAGCACAAGCAAGTAATTCAAGTATTATGCATATGATGCATGCCTGTCCTATGGCTGATGAGGCTCATCTGTCGGTCATCTAGCCAACCCGACAAGTTTGAATTGTCCTTAGACTGTCCCCCGACGTGCATCCCCAAGAGTCTATGCATAACTTTTTCTCATATAGTCAATATTGCTCAATGGGGGTAACATTCCCCGGAATTTATATAGTGCTCGGTCACACTTACGTCGTAGGGTCAACAGAGTATCGAGTTTTCAACCTGGTACACGTGGTGGCAAGCCACGGCACTTAATCCAGGGAATCTCGTATCTCAGATTATTCAAATTCATAAGCCATTTAAATAATTCAATTATAATTCATCAACATCCACATCATTCTCAATCGCTTCTCATTCATCATTATACGTCAATCATACTCAATCCTTATCCTTCATTATCACACCTCCCATTCCGTCCATCAATAGTCCCAATTCAAAACATAATTCATTCCTTTCTAAATGAATCAAACTTAAAACATGCTCATTTTCTTAACAATTCTAAATCAAACCATATAACCTTTGAATATAAATCTTTTTAAATAATCATATAAACAAAATCTCTAATTTTTATAAAATTTCGACAGCATCTCCTTTAAAACTCGGACTTTACCACCCTGTTCGGGTCCAAACCTGCATTTTTTTCAATTCAACATACCCTTCCTCATTATCATAACAATCACCACAATAAATATATCTCAGATCAACAATTAAACTCATACAATATTCAAATCCAACAACCAAAATTCAACTAAGAATCATAGTTCACAAATCCTAGGCTTTTAACACAAAATACCTCATTATCACAACAACCTCCACAATAGTTATACCTCAAATTAATAATTCACCAAATCATTAGTTAATCAACAAGCACTAAACCAACTACGTTCATCAACAATAACATTCAACTATAATTCTCTCCAAATTAACATAACAACATTCACCATCCAAAATTAATAACTAATCATCCAATAAACTTCAACCAATTATATTCATCGACAAATTACTAAACGTTAAACGTACACCTGCATTCCAACTTATCCTATGGTCATCTAGCCTAAGTTTTCACAGAACATTATATATTAAATGCAAGAAACCTAAACCATACCTTAGCCGATTCCCAAGTATTATTCCAAGACAATTTTCCTAAAAGAACACAGCCCTCAAAATCTCAACTAATTCGCTTCCTCCAAGTTCCAGTATTCACAATTTTGAGCTCCAATTATTTATTTTCAACCTAATACACATTCATAATACATATACATCCAATTTAATACTCAAAGCTCAAATTCAATGAAATTAAAATAGAATTATCGTACCCTCACCTTACCCAAGCTTTACATAAGCAAGAGTGAACGTTTTTCTCAAGCTAATTGGATCCTAAAACATCAGAAATCAAAGAAATTCAACACCCCTTCTCAAAACTCGAAAATTGGTGGAAAATAAGGCTGAGTGAAAAATAATGAGTTACCTATGAAATTGTTCCAGTAGAAACGTAGAGCTCAACGCAGTGAACGCGTGGCCGCAAACGGTGCGGCGATCGGAACTCGGACAGAGGAGTTACGTCAGTTGGAATTTCACCGTAGGGTTACGGGATTCCTTTCTCTCCTTTCCCCTGCAACTTCAACGTTGCTGAAACGGGGAAGAGGAGGACGTGGGTCCTTTTAATAAACTGGTCCGGTTGGGCCCACGGCCCAGTTTAGGTCCGGTTCAACCAGTTCAGCCCGTTCGGTCCAATCTTGGACCGTTTTCTTCGAAATTGGTGTCAAAATTCTCGTTTCAATGAGCTCTATCCTAATTTAATATAATATTCACATTTCTAATTCTCCTTATTAAAAACTAATTTATTGACTAATTATCTACTAATTTAACCGGGGTTTACACAAAACATTTCATGAACCTTCTTCAAGAACTTGTCTCTGGTATCAGAACACCCGCACCAATGTTAGGTTGTAGAAAGTGGAGTATTACTATTTCACATTTTGCTGGTTGAAGCCGGCACCTGCATTGTATACATGATCACTGGAGGCAATAGTTGTTGAAATCGGCAAAACATTTCATGAACTTTCTTCAAGAACTTACCTCGAGTATCAGAACTCATGCATTTAAGACAAAATATTGATAATTCTTTTTCAAGGACTTACCTCCAGGTATCAAAACACCCGCACCAACTATAGCTTTTCTGCTTTGACTAAATTCCTTTTTCAAATTTTTTTATTAATGAATATAACAATAAATTTAAGTTCCTATACTACTCCAATTTCAAAGATGATTACATTGTGTTTCTTTTTATAGTAACAAGTTACTAGTACTTTAAATTTAATTATTATGTTCTTTTATTATTTGAACAAATTACAACATAATTAAATCTTCGATTAGTATATACTTATGTATGAATTATATTATTTAATTTATTTTTAATATATATTTTATATTTTAATATATATTATTATATATAGTAACTGATAACTAATATATATATCATAGTTTATCTATTAATAAAATATTTCTATGTGTAATTAATTGTTATTATTACTTAATAACTAGCTAAAGAATCAATTTAATTCCTCGATAAATTTGAAAAATATACATGTCCATTAAAAAGTTAAACTATTAAATTAATTAAATATAGTGTATTGATGTACTAGCATGGGTCAATGTAAATTTGGTAGAAGGAAATGAATGCATGTTTGTTGGCCATACGGAATAATGGGATTTTTTATTTTTCTAAATTAAATAAATGTAATAATTATTAAAATAAATAATTTAAAAAATATTATCGAAATAAATGTAAACGAGATAAATATGTGTTGTATACATCTGTCTTATCTTGTTTACACTGTAAACGAGATATATGTATTTTTTTTTTAAAAATTTGAAAATAATAAAAAATATTAATAATAGGGTAAAGTATACTTTTTGTCCCTGAAGTTTACTAAAAGTTTCAAAATTACCCCTAAGTTTCAATTTGTTTCAATTTTATCCCAGAAGTTGTCGAATTGCATCAATTTTATCCTTTAAGTTGACGCTGTTTAAATTAGTAACAGACGTTAGTGATATGGCAAAGTGAAGCGTGTGATGTGGCAAGAAAGGTGAAACCCCCAAAATACCCATGGCTGAGTAACCCCAGTAAACGAATTGGCTTCCTTGTTCAAACATAAGCCTTTTATCTTCCCTGTGGCACGAAGGAACACAGCCAGAAAAACAGAATCAGTCGAGGAAGCTTGCTGGGTGGTCAGACGACGCACCGTTTTCTTGAGTCCGCCGCGAGGAGGGGCAGGACGGCGCATGTTGCGACGCCGTCGAGACTGAGGGAGGAGTCTCGGATAGCATTCAGTCATCAACAATTCAGTCTGGGGTAGCGCCATTCTGATCATCGTTTCCGACGAGGTAGGCCACGATTCTGATCAATCTTGCTACTGCATGTTTGAACAGTTAGGATTTAGGGTTTTTCTTTATCAGTCTTGATTGCTGTTAGGGTTCTATTACATTCAGGGATTGAGGGATTTCTGTTGAGTTTTTGTGAAAAATATAACTTTTACGTGGTCTATATTTTCGAACTATTAGTTACTCTGTTCTTTGGTCTGAAAATGTTTTTATAACGGCAGGATGGATGATTTCAGTGTTAGAGTTCATCACAGGGGTAGGTTTTGTAGTGATAAGGGTAAAACTGAGTATGTTGATGGTGAGGTGACAACGGTTGACTGGTGTGACAGAGATAGATGGAGTGTTATAGAGGCTTATGATGTGGTTGGAAAACTTGGGTACATTGCTGAGAACATTGGAAAACTGTGGTATAAAGATACTGAATTAGGATTAGAAGGGTTGAAGTTGTTGAAAGGTGATGAAGAAGCAATGGAAATGGCAAATATAGGAGTTGAAAAAAAGGTGGTTGATTTGTATGTGGTGCATAAGGCTTCAATCCCTGATGATTTTTGTTACGACATTGGGTATTTAGATGTTGGGGGTGGCAGCAAGGTTGTTGAGGAAGAGTGTGTGGATGCTGATAGTGGGCCAAGTGATAATAGACAGGCCCAAAATATTGAAGTAGAAGCCCAATGTGAAGGGGTGGATATGGAGGCCCAAATGCAGGGATTAGTTAATGTCCATTTAAATGCTGAAGAAGTGCTACAGAATGTTGGTGATGGGGACAATAGTGAAGAAGAGGATGACTCTGATGACCCAGATTATGAGGCTGATTCTGATCTTCATTTTAGTGATAGTGAAGATGATTATTGTGGTGATGATGGGCTGTTTGATGTTGATATAACTCTTGGGGAGATGCATCAAGATATAAGAAAGTCTAAGAAAAGTAAGAGTGTTGTAGAGAAGTTAAAGAAGACTCAAAAGGTGGCTGTTGGAAAGAGAAAGAGCTCTCGTTTAAGCGATGATGAAGGTTTGAACAGTGATGAGTTGGAGGAGGTATCAAGTGAGGATGACGAAGCCAGCAAGAAGAAATTTCCCGTTCACAAGGAGTTGAAGGATATGAGCATGTATAAGTGGGAGTCTGGAACTCTCTATGCAACAAGAGAGGAGTTCAAGGAAGCTGTGACATCATATGCTGTTCATACTGGGAGAAACATAAAATTTCCAGTGGTGGACAATGTCCGGGTGAGGGCTAAGTGTGGAGATGGGTGTGAATGGTTTGCATATGCGGTGAAGATGGCCAATGAAGATAGTTGGCAGCTAAGAACTGTTAATGATCATCATTCTTGTAACACTGTATTTGACATAAAAGTGATGAAGTCGAAGTGGCTGGCGAAGGTCTTCAGGAGGAAAGTAGAAGAGAATCCGAAGTTGAAGCTGGGCACCATACAAAGTAGGACCCTTAGGAAGTGGAATGTGCAGATTTCAAGAGCAAAGGCATTTCGGGCCAAGCAGATTGCACTGGTTGATATTAATGGAACGTTTAGGGAGCAGTATAGAAGACTTTATGACTATTGCCATGAGTTGCTGCGCACGAATCCTGGTTCATCTGTGAAGCTGAAAGTCCAATTACCTCCAGCAGCCCAAACTGAGCACCCCGATACATCACTCGACTTAAGTCCACAATTTCATAGGATTTACATTTGTTTGAAGGCTTGCAAGGAGAGTTTCATGAAGTGTAGGCCTATGATAGGACTTGATGGTTGCTTCTTGAAGACACCATATGGAGGATGGCTTTTGGTTGCTATGGGGTGGGATCCGAATGACCAGATGCTATCGATCGCATATGCAGTCGTGGAGGCTGAGACAAAAGATTCATGGACATGGTTCCTCTCAAACCTAATTGATGATATAGGAGCAGAGAAATTACTTCGTAGCACATTCATGTCTGACCAACAAAAGGTAATCTACTGACCTGTATTTTAGTGTAATTAAGATTTTGCTCTGTATTTTAGTATATTACGAGTTTGCTGTGAATTAGTCTTGATAACTATAATCATTATATTAAGATTGTATGATAACTATAATCACTATAATCATCATACCACTGAAGATGGTCATTGAAACTTGATGGCATATTGAATTTGTCCATGTGAATTATATATGTGTTCTTTTTGGTCTACTCTGTTTTGGTTTCTGCTATGGTGTATCTGCAGGATAGAAGCATAAGCAAAACACACTTGAAAATTAGTGAATTCATCATGTCACAGAACTCTCTCACTCTAACTCTCTGTGTCTAAGCCAATTTAGTCTATGGCTTCTTAGATGTAGGGATAGTAATAGTATGTAGCTGCTATTTATAATTAAATTTGAATTATTGAGTGTGCATAGTCAGCATAGAAAAAGAAGATTCTTTTACTGCAAACACACATTCCAATTATTATTTATTTTTTTATTCTTTTGGGTCCTATTCCAATAATTACTTCAGATTTTCCTTCTATAACTTTATAAAAGGAGGAGTTGGCCTAGGCCCTAGTGGTAATGGCAAATGGGACACTACTGTATGTCTGAGTAGATATGGTTTATTTTGCTGATATACCACTTTAATACATATGTATGTATGGGAGAATTAAAATACTATTTCTCATGTGTTATATCATGCTTCAAGTTACTTGAAAATGTGAGGGTAGTTGTTGCTGTATCAAACTGTATTAATAGAAAATTTTAATTAGTTGAGCATTGTATGAAGTTGCTGTATCATTATATTAAGATTGTATGATGGTTTTTGCTGGTTTATTAAACATTATTTGAGCATTATATTAAAACACTATATTTTGCACGAACAGGGCTTGGTGCCAACTTTTGATGAACTACTTCCAGGTGTTGATCACAGATTCTGTGTGAGACACCTCTATGCCAACTTCAAAAAAAAATTTCCAGGGCTCAATCTTAAAAAAAGGATGTGGAGAGCTGCAAAATGTACATATCTAGCAGCATGGGAAAAGGAGTTGATGGAAATCCGAGCGATTAGTGAGGGTGCCTATCGACACTTGATAGGAATTCGTCCAAAGTATTGGACTAAATCAAGGTTTGAATTCTATCCTAAATGTGATGCACTTGTCAATAATATGTGTGAAAGCTTCAACTCTGCAATTGTTGAATCAAGGGAAAAACCTATATTGACAATGCTAGAGGATATTAGAGTTTATTTGATGAAGAGATGGGCTGAAAATAGGGTACTTATTAAGAAGTATAAGGATGATATTCTTCCTAGGATTAAGCTTAAGTTACAAAAGGAAATAGATGCTTCTAGGCGGTGGTTCCCGGTTGCTGCCGGAATTTCAAAATTTGAGGTCATAAGAGGTAGGGACAAATTTGTAGTAGATCTTCTGAAAAAAGAATGTACTTGTAGAAAGTTTCAAATGACAGGTTTACCTTGTCCACATGCAGTTAGTGCAATTAATTGTGCTAAAGATGATATTAGAAAATATGTTGCCACCTGTTACACTAAAGCTGCTTATGTGGCTTGTTATGCCCCCATGATTAACCCTTGCAATGGACATACAATGTGGGAGAGAACTATTCATCCAGATGTGGTTCCTCCACCACACAGAGTGCCAATTGGGAGGCCTAAGAAGAAAAGAGCAAGAGGGGAGGGTGAAGAACCACACGGCCCAAGCACTTCTAGGCTGGGGTTACAACAAAAATGCTCTCATTGTCTAAAATTGGGTCACAACAAGCGAGGCTGCCCTCTTAGAAGACCAACCGTAAGTACTTGTCTATTGTTCCCTTTTCCATACATAAGACTGTTTCTAATGCTATTTACCTTTTTTAAACTGTAACTGGCTGTTTTTTGTTCATGTCCATCATAGGAAACTACTGCTACTACATCGTCGGCCCAAAACAATAATGCTGGAACTGCTACATCATCACCATCCCAGCACAACACTGCTAAGAAAGCTGGATCTACTGGCTCAGCGCATAAGAGGACCAGGTTGGCCAATGTTGCAGCAAGGCCTAATACCCAACCAACTGCACAAAAAAAATTCCAGCCACCAAGACTAACTAGAATCCTTAGGAGCAACTCCACTTCAACTGCACATGGACAACCCTCATCACAAGGGAGTCAAACTCAGAGTATTCTCACAGGGTCTTAGTTGTGTCAAATCTTGTAATTGGTGTTTCTTTTGAAAGCTTGAACAATGTTAGCATTTTGTATTATGACTTATGACCTATGACTCCAACTCTTTCTTTGGTTATGACTTATGTTAATTGGAGATTATGTAATTCAGTTTTTACTTCGGTTATGACTTATGTTAATTGGAGATTATGTTGATTAACAACTTATGTTATTTTGCTTATGATTAACAACTTATGTCATGCAAATTTTAATTAGAGTTTGTCTTTGTCACAACAGGTTCTTAATGCCAATTTTAGTGCCAAACTATTTTAATCCTTTTAGGGATACTTTTGAAACATAAATTAAACTTCAAGGACAACAACATTAACAAGTTTTCGACTTTAGTACAGTTTTGAAACTGTTTACAAACAGCCATCCTATTCTTACTCTGCTATTTTCATCTGTCACAAACGCATTAGTACCCTAACCTCAAATGGGTTCCATTCTTCACCCACAGATAAACCATTAGAATCACCATAAACCAACCCAACACACCAAAAATTACAGCCACCAACAGTTTGCATTTGGCATAAACTAATTTAGCCTTCAAGGTGGAAATCTTCATCTTCAACCTTGCAACCTCAGCCTCTTCTATCTCTGCAACTCCATCCGCCCAGGAAAAAAATGTGCACTCCTTCCCAATCTGCAACATAAACACAAAAAAAAAAAAGAAATTGAAGATACTCAAGAAGACATCAAAATGAGAAAGCACTCAAACTTACATCAAAGTATACACAGCCCCAAAATCTCCGGCCGGGATTGTCTGGTGTCTTCGACCATCTCAGTACAGGGGGTTCACCACAGTTGCACGTCAGCGTTCTTCGTCGCCGACTACTTTTTTGTGATGATACAGAGCCTTGGGAAGCCATTCCTTAGGGTTTCTGATTCTTACAGAGAATGAAGAAGACGAACACGCAGACGTAAATGAAGAAGTTAGTTTTAGGGTTTCATGATGGGATTTTTACCTATTTTATTTTTTTAATATAAATTTTTAAACAAAAATTAAAAATTATTTAAAAAAACGTTTTACAAATGAGTCACACACATAGTTGCCACATGGAACTCCTTGTTGCCACGTCATTAACGTCTGTTAGTGATTTTAACGCTGTTAACGTTCAGGGGTAAAATTGATGCAATTCGACAACTTCTGGGATAAAATTGAAACAAATTGAAACTTAGGGGTAATTTTGAAACTTTTAGTAAACTTCAGGGACAAAAAATATACTTTACCCTTAATAATATCAGTAATCTAAACTTTTGGTATGCAATTAGTACATAAAAAAATTAGTAAAAGAGATTAAAATGAATATGTTTGATCAATTTTAGTCTATTTTAAATGATAGGGATTAACACGTTTACTTGAAATCTATTACGGGTACCTCTTTTTTAACTACCCACGGTTTAAAAATTTAAAATATAATTTAAATACACGTGATTATTTAATGACCTAGTTAATGCATGTCACTACTCTATTGGTATATAATATGAAATCTTTTTTACTTAAATTATATTTTAAATTTGTATGTACTCCCATGCAACAAATAAAATTTATATGTACTCGCGTACAAAAAAATAAAATGAGTGAGTGAATATGGAAGAAAGCAAATGTGCTACCCACTGTTGATAATGGGAAGTTACAAATATGCTAACTTTAGATGCATTATCTATAATTTGCATGGCCCTTAGTCAAAAGGATACACAGAAAAGGTTCAAAATGTTAGTACTTTTCGCACAAAAAAATACATATAATTCTAAAAAATAAAAATAAAGAAACACATCATACTACGTGTGTGCTTCATATCTTCATGAAATGACTCAATATCTTCTTTTTCACACGTTCTCAATATTTATTGTGTATAAAATTGTGACCCAATGATTCATACATATCATTCATTCACAGCTATAAAATAGATATATTATCAAAGTGGTTGACAAGATTAAAAATTAAATAAAGTTGGAGACATACAGACAGATTTACCCCTAATATGTCTCTCACACTCATTTTTTAATAATTAACTCCATTTTCATAATTCCATTCCTACTTTAACCAATTTGTCCTTTTTTTTTTTTCAAAAGGTTAATTAAAATACTGAGGTCTAATTAAGACATTGCTGCCAATGATTAATAGACATAGTGAACAACCTAACAAATTAAACTAAATGCTACTTATTGTCGTTCTTATTATATTTACTAGTTGAAAAAACATTTCATGAATCTTTTTCAAGGACTTGTCTCCAGTAACATTTGGGGTAAAACATTTCATTTTTTCAAAAACTTGCATTCAGTATCAGAACACATGCATTCAGGACAAAATATTTCATGAACCTTCTTTAAGGACTTGCCTCCAATATCAGAACACGTGCACCAACCATTTCATGAACCTTCTTCAAGAATTTGTCTTCAGTATCAGAACACCTGCGTTAACTATGACGATTAAGTTGTGGAAAGCGGAGTACCACCATTTCGCATTTTGCTGATTAAAGTCAGCACCTGTGTACATGATTACTGGAGGCAATAGTCGTTGAAGTCGGCAAAACATTTCATGAGCCTTCTTCAAGGACTTGTCTCCAGTATCAGAACACGTGGATTCAGGGCAAAACATTTCATAAATCTTCTTCAAGAATTTGCCTCCAGTATATAAGAACACTCGCACCAATCATGACCGGTATACTATTTTTTTTGAGTCTCTACATCATTGCTTTCCATCATTGCAACTCTCTCTTTCATTTATCATATGCATTATGCATGTCTCATGTATGTATATTTATATGTATAAATAGTTGGTTTTAGATTCATAGTATCAAGAACTTTATTTCTAATAATGTGAGTTTAATTTTGTCAATCTTTCACATTCATCATCTTTTTTGTGTCATTGTGCTCATGAACATATTTACTTGTATGGTGTAGGGGGAGGGGTTTAGCTAGTAGCTATATATATGAGTCAACTTTAATTTGTTGCATGTATTATTTATTTGTTATGGAGTTAGGTTGTATACTAGCTAGCAGCGAGACCCATTATATTTTACATGCATTATATTACATATTTGGCCAAACAAAATATATATAGATCCATCATATGCTTAGGTCTAGCTAGATTTGTGTTACACATGCACATCTTCTTTCAAATATATTAATCTAATTATTATATTATTAAATACAAACATCTATTCTCATACTAAAATCAGTGATATCATATATTTATATATTATATATGTGATTTAATTCATTCTTAATACAAATTTTATATTTTGATGATTGATTTTTGTAACTAATTTTAATATATATTATTAATGATAACACTGAATTAATTAGTACTGACAGCTAGTTAGTTAGTATACTAGCCAGTGTAACTGATATGACACCAGAATTTGTTAGGAAAATTTTATGGTGCTGACACAAGATAAAAGCATGCTATGAGAATCATACGTATTTTGTTTGAAAAGTGACGCGTAGTTCTTCTTTTACTGTTTCTGTCACAACTTTTTAATTGATTTTCTGTTTCTGTTCCCCTTCTCCTATGTGAGTTTTTTTATCAGGACGACAGGACCTATGTGAGATTAAACGAGGATAATTGTAAGGTTAATTAACTTGGCTATTTGCACCGCTTGAAGAATTTGATCTTTTTTAATGTATTATTAATTTATTATACCTTTATAAGAATAATTGTAATACTTTTTTCTTCACATTATATATCTAGGAACACTTTGGACACAAATACATTACATCAAATTATGATTTTTAAAATAATAGCTTAACAGAGAATATTTATTTTACGCATATTAAAATATTCGAAACAAAAATTTGTTAAGAATTATTAGAGAAAATTATTGCTTATCTTAAAAGAAAAATTGTTTTTAAAGAGAAAAAAATAAAATACTATTTTTTATGATTATCATTTATGGCTAATAGAAGAAAACAATATATTTTTTTTATGACTATATTGATAGTTTGAAAATATAAATATTGAAATAAGAATAGATTAATAATCGTGGTTATAGTTGGGTAATCTCCAAAATTTTGTTAGTTTGTGAAAATTAAAAGGTATAAAAATAATATAATATATTTACCAAGTGAATAAAAGTTTCAAATAAAAATTATAACTTGATATCCAATTAACTACAAAGAAAATCTATTAGTATTTTGTGCATGGATGAAAAAAATGAAAAAAAAACTATTAAAAAGAGGAAGTTTTTCAATAATGTTAGTGTAATACATTTTATTTTCTTGAAATAAAAAACTAAATAAATGTTGTTATGATAAATTAAAATATTAAAAATAAATAAAATTTGTGAATACATTACTAAGAATTTTAATTAAATAAAAACTTACAAAAACTCATACAAAGGTATAATGAATTAATAATACATTAAAAAAAAACTAAATTCTTCAAGCATTCAAGGTAAATAGCCAAGTTAATTAACCTTACAATTATTCTTGTTTAATCTCACATAGATCCTGATAAAACAAAAAAAAATTCTCACATAGGAGAAGAGGAATAAGAAAAGAAAATCAATTAAAAAAATTGTGACAGAAACAATAAAAGAAGAACCACGCGTTACTTTTCAAATAAAACACGTATCATCTTCGTATCTCCTTTAGCTATAACAATATATAAAGCCAATAGAGAAGTTTGGTATCCAATTCTTTTTTTCCTATTTTACCCTTATTTTTAGAATCTAAAATTATGTATTCAGTTAGGTAACCACGTTCTGTAAATTCTGCATTAACCCACAAGAGAATTATGTAACTACTTCATTTTCAATCGTGAGAGAAATTTAAAAAAATTGCTCGCTTTCAATTGTAAAGTAAGATTATAAAAACTGCTCCACTTGCAATTGTTTGTTTTTCTTTTCGTTTCTTACCTTATGTTCTGATAGACAAATAGAAATAAAAAATTCAATAAATTAACAATCATGGCAACGTCGATCCACTTGGACAGAATATGCTAGGCGAAGAAGACAAAACATGAGCAACAACAACACCTGAATAGAAGACGTGCAACTTATCGAGAGATGATTCGACAAAGAAAATAAGTTGCCATATCTACAACTCCTATCCCAACTCCATTGTCAAGCACAGGTAAAGTTACTGATTAACTATAAATATAGGTATAGTCCAATTAACTACAATTAGACAAATGACCAGAGCCACTAACCATCCTCAATTTGTTACAGGTAACATATAACATGACATGTATAATGATAAGTTTTAATATTGCTCTTGATGGGAGATGTTTGTTATTAAAAGAAATTCTCCTGTATAATCGTCAGTTAATATAAAAAAAACTTCCATTCATTTCAAACAGCAACTTCATTAAAAGTTTTCTATTGGATGTAAATCATTGTTGCGAATTTTTAAAGAATAAAAGTAAAATAATTTAAATATGTTTATTATTAAAAAAAAATTCGTACATTCGTCAGTTATGTTGAATAAAAAAATTTCTATGCATCTTTTATCGTTGCTTCATTAAAAATTTTTTATTGGATGTAAATTATTCATGCGGAATTTTTACGATGGATATGCTTTTGAAAGAATAAAAGTAAAATAACTTAACAGGGCAATATTTTTTTTTATTAATTACACAGTAATTTTGTATCAATATATATCCTAATTTATTTTACATATAATATTCATCCATCTAAGTTAAGTCATAGAGTACTTTATAAAAATTATATTTCAATAATTTTTTTATCTTATAACTATTTTATATTTTGGAATTCAAAATTTTGTATTTTTATTTTTATTCAAGGTTTATTTTTATATTTTATTTTAGTTTTGTTAATCAAAAAGTATTAATATTAGTTTTAAATTTTAATTTTTAGGATAAATAAAAAATGGGACTTTTTTATAAATTAGATGTTTAAAAAACTACTTTTTATAAAAAAAAGTTAAGTCTATTTTTTTACTATAAGAGTACATATAATTTACTCTTAAATAAAATCAACATAAATATATATTTATTCCATTTTTTAAAATTTATATTAATTATTAAAATAATGATATAATGAATGTACTCCTACTAAAAAAAATAACTTCATAACTATATTTTTTGTTGGAAAGAAACATAACTCAATTAATGTAAAGTCTAATTTAAATAACTATAATTAAATAAAATAAGTAATAAAAAACGGACATAAAATTTAACTTTTTTGTTACTTGATATAAAAATAAATCATTGTTCAAATACACAATGACATAGAATTTAACGTTATGCTTTTCTATATGCATTTATTTTTATAGTTTTATCCTTAATTCTAGACATTATTTTTTAATCTATAACAATATCTATTGAAATATCAGGAATTTTTGTGTCCAAATTTAAATTTTAATATTATCTTTATTAAGAAGAAAGGTTTATTATTAAAAGAAATTTTTCTGTACAGCCGTCAGTTACTTTACATAAAAAAACTTCCACCCATTTTAAACAGCAATTTCATTAAAAGTTTATGTAAATCATTATTGCGTATTTTTAAAGAATAAAAATAAAATAGTTTAATCATGATAATTTTTTTTAAATAAATATAAAAAGAATAATTTTTTTTTAAATTATTATATCATATTATTTTAATGTACTCTTAGTACCTAGAAAATATATAATGATAATTGGTGTTCAAATTTAAGTTCAAATATGAGAAATTTATTATTAATTTTTTTCATAAGTCACGTTAAATAAAAATTTTTTTACCAATTTTTTCACAGTAACCTCATTAAGATCTTTTTATTGGAGGTAAATTATTGGTGCAGATTAAAATAGTTGAAAGGGGTAATTTTTAAAAAAATAAATTTACCCAGGATATTTTTTCTTTTCAAATTATTGTCATACTCTTTTAACGTACTAATATAATTTAATTTTAATTTTTAACTTTTAATCATAAATGAAAATATGTGACTTTGTATGTATTAAATAATAAAAAATACTCATAATAAAAAAAATTAAATTTACTTATTCGTTATATTGATAGGATTGTAGATAATTCACATAAGAGTTATGAGATTTTTTTTAACTTTATTTTTAAAGTAGTATTCACTTTTAACTCAAATAATTACGAACTAATATACAGTGGTAACTAATTGCGATTGAAGAGAACGTAGAAGGAGAATAAAAATTGAGGAAGGAAAAGAGAACAAGACAACATAAGAATGGTGGTGAGGCAACGATGGACATGTGGATAGATAATGGTAAGAAAAAAGAATAATAAAAATAAAAATTAAAAACTTTAAAAAAATAATAATAACTAAAAATAATTTAAAATGTTAAATATAAAATTATAAGAAATAAAAGTTTTTTAACCATTAAAATTATGTAAGAGAAAGAGTGATTTAAATATAAATTTGTATAACAGCTTCAAGTTAAATAAAATTGAAAAATAAATAAATTTATAAATTTTTATAAATTTTTATTTTCATTGTTACACATAATAACAACGTAATGATTTTTGTATTATACCTAAATTAATTTAAATTTAATTATTCTATATATTAAAAAAATTAAATAACTTATAATTTTTTTATTTAATTATTCAATACAAAATTTTTTAATGCTAGATATCTTAATTTTTTTAAAATGATAAAATATGACTTAAAAAGTAACTATGAAAAATAAGTATCTATATAATAGTTATGCATCTAGATATCTAAATCAAACAAGAAAATAATTCTTTAACAACTTAAAAGTTAACACAATGGATAGTTATGGATCAAAGTGATAAACAAAAATAAGAGTTGTGATAATGGTATCGTGGTAATTGATTGTGGTTGGGGTTAATAAAAGAAGAAAAAAAGGAAGTGGAATAAAACAGGCAACATAATAATGACGACAAAACAATAATAGTTATACATGTAAAAAGAATAATAAAATAAATAATAGTGTATGATATGATGAGATGATATAATCAAAATAAAAATTAATAACTTAGAAATAATAATAAAATTAAAAATAATTAAATATGTTCAATATAAGATTAAAGAAATAAATATTTTTATCTATTAGAATTATGCATAAAGATAAAGTGGGTTTTGAATTTAAATTTTTAAATTTGCTTCAAATTAAATAGGATTGAGAAAATAAATAAATTTAATATATAAATAACTAATTTGTAAATAATGTTAGTAAATTTTTATGTTGATTTTATTACACATAATAACAACATATTTTTTTTCTTATTTTTTAATTTAAATTTATTTATTTTATATTTCTTACAAATATTAAATAACTTACATTAATTGAGTAATTTTTTTATAATTATTGATATTAAATTAGGATAACATTTTTGTCGTTTTTTTTAACTATATCTTTTTCTGATAACATATACATATCTTTAATGTGTGCTTTTATAATTTAACATTTTAAAAATTTTTTATAGTAATTTTAATTTTAACAAAATATCATATAACTAAGGCTAAATTAATTTTGAGATGATGAAAAAAATATTTATTTGACAAATTTAAAGGGTGAATAATATATTAACACCAATACTAAAATATGATATAAATAAAATCACGTTAATATTAAAATAAAAAAATAGTGATCTAATAAATTTGAAGAACGAATAATATATTAAAAAGATAAAATTAATTTCTTAAAACTAATAGAAAAGCGACTGAACATGGACGTTAGTATATATAAAAAGAGAGCAGTAAATGGTTCTTTATTCGACAAGTGTCTAACCTGTCTGAACGACACATAGCACGCTAAAGAGTAAGGGTATCAAAGTAAATATATATCTAGAATGATAAAACTTGAACATTTAGCGGCAACCTTTTTCATAAGCTACTGTATTTCAAAATTCAAAAACTCAAATCTCTCTCCATCGTTCTCTTTGCCTGCTGGTACGGAAGCTCAGCACCCTCACCGGAGTAAACACAAAAACTTTGCTTGCAATGCAAACAGAGGAACCGCCGTTAGAACAGCGGCAGCGGCGAGTGGTGTTCCTGCCAACAGTGAAGAAGGAGTAGCTAGAAGCAAGTTGATGACACGGCGAAGAGAACGAGAGCTCTGAGATCCTACCATCGACGGTGTTGCAGAGGTAATTATTTTTAAGTAGAAATTTATTTAATATTTTCTTAACACGATGTGATTCACCCTTATTCACAGATCTGGCTTTTACCATCGTTAGCTTTGTGTAGTGTCTTTTAAACCGGGTAACCTTAGGTTGGTTTGAGAGTTTATTATCCATTGGTTTAAGCATGTAGTTTCAGTGAAACCCACTCCAATTTGAGCGGTTTTTTTCTTTTGAATTTTTAAATTTGAGCGTAATTTTACCATTTGAAATTGGTACGCGAATTTAAACTCAAAAGAGAATTAATAAAGAATCAAGAAGTGCTTCTGAAATTGTCTCGACTGAAGCAGGATTGAGTATTATTGTTAGTACAGTCTTAACCAGCAAAGCTATTTTCCAAAGAATGAAGATCTATACGGTTTGTTGCTCTCCTATTTCTTCATTAACATAATCTCATTTGATCTTGCTTTGTATATAAATTAATTTAGTTTGTTTTGTTTTGTTTGCGTTCAGATCTATACAGTATCTATCACCATCCGAATAGTGGTAATTGGATAGTGATGTTATTATAATGTGTAATTCATTATGAAAACCATTGAATGAATATTAATCAAGTTGGTTTTCTTAATTTCTGATTGCAGTTTGGCCTCATGCTCATTGAACTAATATGGAAATTCAACTTCTAGCCTTCATGTTTTTGACCATTGCCATTCTAAATGATGCTAAAGTTCCAAGCAGATATTCCTTTCAAGGTAGACTTGAATTCTATTAATGCCTCTGCTGATTGACACCAGAGATCTAAACACATTCATTTTCATACTATTAGGAACAATGACGACAATTTTAAAGGATCATGTCAAGCCATTTTAGTTTTTATGATGAAGATGTAATATATTCTAATTTTTCGATATACGTTATGGGTTATGTTTTTAATTTATAGAGTTAATGTTATTGTCAAAGGGCTTTTAATTCTTTGAAAAAATATGGCAGTGAATCTAGAATTTTGCTTTTGAAATTAAATAGTGACTCCTCTAAAACGATTTTGAAAGGCTTTTGAAATTAATTCTTAGTGCCGTTCACTCTCCCTAATCCATCAGCGTTCACATATGAAAGGCTTTCTTCTTTTTGCATTCATGGTTTAGGTAGGATGATATGGAGTTGGAGTTGGGATTTAAACAGTAGCTGTATCATTTGTATCAACTGGGTTAGGGTTCACAAAATGTTTTCTTTTATGTCCAGGACCAGGAGCTCAGGCAGTTTTCAACTGTGTGAGTTTTTAACTCACTTATAACTTAAATTGGCAAAGCTATTGAGGTTCTCTCTTGAATCAATTGACTATTTTATCTTATTTTTATGGGTTTTCTATATATGGCGATCTCCTAGCACTATTGTTACAATTTATGAGCACGGATTACTCTACCAAATTCTCAATGATACTTTGTTTTGTAAGGAAAATAAATGAATTTTCATGGCAGGTGGTTGAAATTGGCAAAGGTATCAAGGTTAGGTGTGAGCTGCACAAGACAAGTGGACTTCTAAAGGTGTGGTTCACAGCTTTCATTACTTAAATTGTTCCTCCATAGGTGTTGTTTTCAATTAAGTGTTTTAATTTGTGAGTGTTCAGATAACGAAGGAGACATAGGGTTCAGAAGGGGGGATGCAAGGCACTATACCCTTTACACTGGGATCTTAGGCAACATTCTTTCTTCGGTAAGTTCTAATTTCAACTTTTCAAAATGATCAAAGTATTTGGTGGTGTGACGTGAGTTTAAAATCTTGCTTTGGATTAATTTCACTTTTTCTTAATTCTTTTCTTATTCTGATTAATAATTTGTTTTCAATGTTTTAGCTTTATACGTCATATCAGAAATTTAGGAACTTTATTTTTTTCGTTCATTTTTTTGAACTTAAAGATATTTTTCTAATTTTCACTTTTCTTAGTTCTTTTATGTGTTGAGTCCCCCTCCTTCTTCAGTATGATGATAATTCTCCCCCTTTTAGTTACTCAATTCCATTATGAATTTATGATAATTTGGTCCTTAAAATTTTCGTTTGTTCCATGTTGTGGTATGTTGGGTAAAGTGGATCACCTGCTCTAAGAGAATGCAAGTTTCAAGAGTCTACAACAGGCACGCATCTACATTTATATATCTATATATACATCCATGCATGTATTATATTATTACTCTTTTAGATCAAGTTTTTGTTCATTGCATTTTAATTTCAAGTGATTTTGTTTTCTATGTTTGCTTTAATAGTGATGTTGCAATTGTGTCTATCATTGTTGCAGCTATGTGAAGCGGCCATGCATCAACAAAAGAGTACCCTGTTCCAAACATTTTTTGGCTCCATTTTGACTGTATATCTAGATTCTTAGTCAGGGTGTCATTTATTACTGCTGCAATGCAACTGATGATTAAAAAAAAAAAAACCGAAAAAAACAAGACCATATTTTAGAGTTTTTGTAAGTTCAAAAAATGAAGTATAGGAATATAGTAAAAGTTTTGTGCAGGGTTTTACAAGGGTAATGCTGTTTTTTGTTTTAATTATCAAACAAAAAAAAAATGAAATGTTGTATTTTTTTCATTTTCTTTTTTCATTATTTTTAAGGTGTTCATTTTATTTGGCCAAACAAAAATGGTTTTTCTGTCAACTAATTCAATTTTGTTTGTTTTATGCTCTATTTATAGGATTTTCTGGCACAAGTGCCTGCCTTTCAATATCAGTATCCTGTCATCATAGATGTTAATATCTAGGTATGTATCCTTTATTTACTGCAAATTGTTCACTTATATTTTTGAATACCTATGATCTTCTTAAGGTTGTACCAATTGATAAAATGTATGATAAGGAATGGAATGAAGTAAATTAAGCATGATAGGATAATTATAGGATGTCAGATGATAAATATACAATTTTAGGTGGAAAAAAATTATGGGAGTCTGTCAATATGTGTGTTTGAACATGTCTCGGTAATTTTAAAATATAATAAAGGAAACCCAATCACCAACATGATTTCTAATTTATTTAAAACTCAAAGTTGGGACTTCTCTCCAAACAAGTGTCTATGTTGAATCATATTAATTTTAGCAAGAAGTGCATGTTGTAGCTAACTATGTATCTTAATATATTAATATCTTAAATTTGTAGACTCAAGCTCTGATTTTCAAATGAAAAATTGCCGTCAAATTTTGTTCAAATCCTAATTTCAAAAGGGAAGAACACCCTCAAATTGTGTAGTTTTATTTTTATAACTGAGTATATGAATATGAAATATAGCTGATTTTGAAAGCAACAACGTACTTCCCTATCTTCTTTCAGTCACAGTCCTGATTGATTTGGCTTATATAGACTTCTCCTCCACAACATTCTGTATAGTAAGTTTGGGTTCAGTTTTATTTTGCATTAGTTCTTGATTAATAGGCACTGTTGAGAGTAAATAATAAATATTCTTTTTATCCTTTAGTAGTACTGCCAATGATGAAAGTGGACTGTCATTCTCTCCGGAAATAAATTTTGGCTAGACAGTTTCAATGTAACAAACAATATCCTTTAAATCAGGTGTAAGAAAAATGAATTAGTTGGTAGTTAAAAAAATGCTTAGTTTGATAAAAAGAATTACTCACAATGTAAGTTAAATAATTTAAGGTGGCTTCTTTAGGAATTTAAATGAGGTGTTACTTTTTTTACTTTCATTGTGTATATGTTTAAATTTCTAAACATGCTTTGTGGAATAAAAAGATATCTATTTATTATTTTAAGAACTTTAAATTTTTCTATTGTAAGGTTTAAACTGCATATGCGAATTAAATAGTTTTTGATGATTTTGAAGTTTGATTCTACAAACTCAAATTAAGGTGCGATTCTTAGAGTTTCACATATTAATGTCGGCAAATTCAGAACGGGCAAATTGAGCGGAGTGATTAAAGGCAGCAAATTGAACTGAGATGAAGGGCACATAGTCAGTGTCTCTGAGGAAGGCAGACTTACAAGGGGAGGTTGAGAGAATGGATGCTAAGGTAAAGATGGAGAAACTTTAGATTATATCTTTAGGAAGATCAAATATAGGACAAAAGTAAAAGAAAGAATAAAACATCAAATTTTAGGACATAAAAAATGCCTTCTTTATTTGCATCATGTGTGCAGAGTATGCTAGAGTGAAGGAATCCATCATGTTCGGAACATGGAATGTAGGAGGAGACAATCATTATAAGTATTTGTCTCTTTTCATTTGTTGTTTTTAGTGTTATTTTTACCCTTAAAAAATTTGTGCTGTGTATGTTTAAATTTTTTTGGATTCCTAATTTTATTTATTTAATATATATCAATTTCTGAATTATTTTATTTTATCACTCTTGAAAAACAAAAATCGGGGCAGGTGGTATTTTTTATTTTTTTTATTTCAATTTTTCTTGCTTACTATGAAAAAAATGTGAATAAAATAATAGCACTTGCAATGCTTGGTAAGATATTTTAGCGGTCAATAAATTTGGTTATAACATACTATTTTAAATGCTATTCTACTATACTACATCAATTGTGTTTTTGTATTCGTTTGAGTTTATACGACCCAACAAAGCAGGCTCAAATTGACAAGTTCATGGTACAACACTTGATCAAACTGTTAATGAGAGGGGTTGGTGCAAGTAGAGTGTATCACTACTTGATTCCTTTGGCTTTCTAAGTTAAAATGGCTGCATTTTTATTTGTGTTTGTACTCCATGCATTTTATGCTAGATGACAGGAGGAATGGGCTGCGCTTGCAAATTGATGCAAGATTGATTGCAGCCGCAGCAAGGGGCAAGGACTTGAAAAGTTTCATTTATTGTTGAGATTTGTCTTTTTAACTATTATCAATGCTTAATGTGTTGAGATAGTAATATTCAGGGAATAAGTGCTTACATTCAATTTGGAACTGAGACATGTGGCAATAAAAAAATATTTTCATGTCTTTTTAACATATGGTTCTATTTGTTGTTTGAAAAGATGTGACATTTGGAGCAAATAATAAAGGAATTGAAAGAATGAAATAAGAATAGGTTAGAGATTGAGACATGAGGTTCATGTTCAATTGCCAATGATCTTTGAATCAAGGGTTAAAGGGTGCCTTTGGTTTAAATATATATCAAAGTTTAAAATAAAAATAGGTTCATGTTCAATTGCTAATGATCTTTAAATCAAGGGTTAAGGGTGCCTTTGGTTTAAATATATATCAAAGTTTAAAATAAAAATACTTTTGTCTTTGTAAGTTTACTTCTATTGATTCATGAGTTTACTTTTGTTGGTTTTGTTTGATTGATAAGAAAGAAGTAAGACTTTTAATCAAATAAAAAATGGTTATTTGTTGTGTGTTGTGGTTGACTACGTATATTTGCTATACCATTATTTGAAAGTAATAGTGATAATATAGAACTAGGTCTATATATATAGTTTTGCTATTTAGTGATTTTGTGTCTGTTTTGAAATTAGAATGTCGATTTAATATGTTTTAAATGAAGTTCAATTAGATCGATCTTTTAGTTTGTTTAGGGGGTATCCAAATTAGTATTCTCAATTTTGAAGCATCCAGGCTCTATTTAGACAAATCCAATTGGGTAATATATCAAGGATTACTACTTCTAGCATGTCATATATGTGAAAAAAGAAATTCAAAATAGTTGTGGGCCAAGTTTGAGGAATATTTATAAGTGCACACTTAGTTTTAAGAATACTATAGAATCAAATTTTATGTTTATTTTTTTAACGAGATTGAACATCAATATTATAAAAAAAATAATCAATCAATCTATTTATATACTAAATAAATTAACTCCTCATAAATATGTATTAATTTTTTTTATAAATAAAATATACATAAATACAATAAAATAGATTATGTACACAATTCGCGCAACGCGCGGGATTCACACTAGTTGCTGTTAAAAGAGAGCTATCTCTTTTAGCTTTCTATAGGATATGTATATATAATACAGAGCAGTGTGCTGTATTAAAAAATGAATTGAAAATTGATTTTGTATTCATTCAATGAAATTCACTCTATTAGCATTCATTCTTTAGTCCCGCTTTGCTGTTACTCTTTCCGTTTCATAGTTTTTTGCTGTCAAGACTCAAGAATTCATAGCTTCAAGTGCTGCTAATTTACATTCCTTGGTATTTTCATCTTTCTCTTTATCATCGAATTCAACATTCAATCCACTATCATTTGACTATTTCATAGATGACAAACTCAGTATACACAATCATAAGATTTGGTAATAACAGGCTTCGGTTGAGATTAAAATCTATTAAATATAAAGTTAAGCAATTGAAATCACAGTTGAAGATTACAAAAAAGCATGGTTGAGATGCACGAGATGAGACACAAAAAATAAAAATAAAAATTGTAATAAATATCGTCACTATCGGATATCAATACCCGGTCAGCCGGGTAACAAGCGAAAGTATTCACCACTATACTACAACGACTTCTTGTTCCAAGCCTTTATTACAATTAATTTAACCGATTAACTCTTTACGATTGTTCGTGAGATCAAAACCCGGAGTGCGTAGTGTCTCCAACTCACCATTGTTGAAGGTGAGCGTAACATGGAAGCAACCTTCTGTTTAACATTTTAGAGATCTTCTCGTACTGGTGTTCTATTTTCAATCTTTGATTTCTCAATTGATTGTTTTTATCAATCCCATCTTGCATGCATTTAGAAATGTATAAGTAAACAAGAATACCTCTGTTTTTGTGATCGTTTTAGTGTAATTGTTGGGTAGCAAAAAACGGTTCCGATGGCGAGCTCCCACTGTTTTCAGCAACAATGGTTCTGTGGCAATGATAAAGCAAAAGTGAAGAAGAAAGTTTGAAACCCATCAGACCTGGAACTTTAAAAGGAACTTTAAAAGAATTCATGTGAAAAATAGTTGTTTTGACTTCCTCCATAGTAACGGGAGCAGTAAGATCATTGCAAGCTTCCTCATTCAAAGAAGGAAGAAACACATCACCAAGGCAACCCAAATCAATATCATCCAAATGACAGAATAAGCTTTTGTGGAAAGACTCTGCTCTCCGACTCAAAATCTTTGGATCAGTTTTCCACACTTCATCCTTGAGAAAAAGGCCATAAATCTTATTATGCTTCATTTGCGCAAGAGTTTGAACATGAAAAAACTTGTATTCCTATCTCCGAACCTTACCCACTACTATCTGGACTTTTTGAAACCATAAGAGCTCTTCTTGCACTAAAGTATTATTATAATCAACAAGCAATTGTTGCTCTTTCTGATGCAAATAAATGTTATCCACCACTTTCGAATGCTTCTACAAATAATTAATCTGGTGCTCTAATTCACATTTTTTAACAAAAATATTACCAAACACCTTCGAGTTAAACTCTAAGAAATTCTTCTGCACTTTTAAAAGCTTGCCATGAATCTCTCTATTATCAGATCACTATGATAGGTTCACAATATTCTTATATTCGGGATAAATAGCCCAAACAACAACAAATCGAAAAGGTCGATTCTCTTTAGACTGAGGATGCCCAACTATTTAAATATTTATATTCGTCTTGAATATTTATGCATTGTCTTATTTTTTGTTATCTATGAATATTTTAATTCTTTTTCCATATCTAACGTGACCCATGAGTATGTACGGTCCCGTATTCAATCACGGTTCCTTTCGGAACTTAATTAATTTATAATTTTTCTCCTAACATAAATTTATAATATGAAGACAAATTAAATTGAACTCATCAATAAAATTTCAAACATAATTAAATAGAAAAATAATTCTAAATTATTCACAATAATACATAACATATAAATAGGGAGGAGCAAATACTCACTTATCAATAAATGGTTTGCTAAGGTCCCTATTAAGATTCCCACGGCCTCTGAATAATTCTGAGCCGAGGCATGGATTAATGGATTAATGCATTGGACGTAGTATCAACTATTCATATTCATAATCAGTAGTATATATTGGCACATAGGACATATCTAGAATGTTTCTTTCTTTTTGGAGATTAGAAAATTGCAAACAAAACCTTGAACTTATGAAAACAATCAAATGCTCCAAAAAAAACATAGTTTAGTGTCTGCTGGTAGTTTTAGCATCAATTGCTATAACTCTTGCCTTCTGAGAACTAAGGACACAGATGATTGTTTTATGAGAATGAGACTAATGGCAGGACACAAACTCATGATGACAAAAATGAATGTTATATAGATTAAGAGGTAGATCATTTTCCAATAAAAAGAACCAAGAAATGCAGAGTACAAAACCATAGTCTTGTTTCCTTCTATCAAATCAAGTACCTTTACAAAGTTTTTAGTCCATACTTAAGACCCTTGGAACTTTAATATACGGGTCCTCATAGCTTGGAACAGCACCAATCATCGCATCCCTGTGAAGCACAGACCGAAAACCAACACATTTGAATCAACAGTTTTTCAACTATGTCCAATTGAAACATAATGATTAATGGATAACTTCATTTTCACCTGTGATCAAATGTTTCCGGAACATTGTCGCGCAAATTGTTTTCGGTCTCTGCAGATATCGTTAGAAAAAACAAGTTTAGGAACTACCAATTATGAAGGCAAGCCAATGATCAATCCTATTTCCATTCCTAGTTTGCTCTCGTGTAAAAGAACATATACCATGGAATGAAAAATTTATTGAGAACAGGAAAACACTCTTAAATTATTGAAAAGAAAAGGATGTATTATATGAACAGCATCAATCACTCCACCATGTAAAACTATTTGAAAAATTGGCTAACTGACATCAATAGCATCAAACTTGCATTTCCAACAAATGAATGTAAAGTAGTAACTGCACACATGATAAATAATAGGACGCAATAGCATTATTCGATATATGTAGCCGACCTTATCTAGTTAGTGGGATAAAGTTTTGCTGCTATTGTCGTTTAATATTAAGCAGTAACAATTTATGATGGAACCGGAGAACTATAAGATATCCTTTTCATCATAAACTGTAAACATGCTTTTTACATTCTAATTAAGTCGTATTTACTCTCAATGTCTTGAATTATTAAAAGGCAATAAATTTTATTTCATTTAGTAATTACTAGGATGTTTAAGAGAATCAATTAGGATAAACCATTTCTTAAGCTGCATTATGTTTTGCAATCTGGGTGGAAAAATGATCTTTGAATGCCAAATTCTTGTACTCGGTGGCAACACCTACTTTATCACTATCGGATTTTAATCCGGCATCCATTTAACACTGAAAACTTCTATTTTTCACCATTGGATTAGATTTGGTGTTCAAAAACACCATATTTTTTGGTGTGCAAATATTGCAACTCATCAAAGTGAATGCTATCGAAGATAAGCATGTGAACACTAGTAGCTGAAAAGTAATGATGAAGGATATTGAGAACCTGCTCTAATGGAGGGCTCAACACTTTGGAGATCAACATCTTGAAGCTGCCCAAACCTGCAACACAAACCAATCCATATAATCAAACCAAGCAAAATCCCTCTAAGATACAAAAATGTAAAGCTTCCAACAGTTGCAACAGTTGCTCAATTCCTCCTTGGGTTTTAGCTATACCATAGTTGAATGTTCTGTTCCGCACTTTGATGTTTTCAAAGAATTTAACACATAAGAAACATAGTTTAAAGAAAAGTAGCAAATTCTTTGTGTTAGAGAATCATTAGAATCAAAATTCAAATGTCAAAGTACTCAATACAGATTCTAACATAATAATTTCAAAAGCTAAGTAAACTTAGTCTTCTTAGACTTCACTAGAGGTTTCTCAGGTGTATCATCATCATCTTCTGAAGAAGCTTCTAATGGCTCATCAGGGACATCTTGAGGGATGTTATGCTTTGTTATGAACTCCTTCAATATGCTCATACTTTCCTCTTTCAGTGAAACTAGTTGCTCTGATAAACAACCTTTATTCGCCTGAACGGAGTACGATTCTGAGCCAAGGCACAGCGTGGCCTTCACCTGCGGCGACCTAGGATCTGATTCTGCCGGGGGGGGGGGGGGGGGAATGGTGGCTACTGAGTTATAATTGGTCTAAATTGATTCTAATGATTCTCTAACTCTTTGGTTGAACAACCAAATTTACAAACCCTCATAATTTGAATTCAAATGAGTTATATAGAATAAAGATTAAGATATCAATCAAACTAAATTCAAATCCCAACATACTAAAACCTAAATTCTAACTGATGTTATCATTGCTTTATCAACAATAGTAAGATTCCGGGAACATACTTACCAGTCAATCACCTGTTGAATCTTTGGAGCAAATTCTTCAATCTGCAAATAACAAACTAATAAAAAAAAATGCCAAACCCCAAAATAGTGAAACATAAAACACATGATACCACAAAGAAAGAAAACAAACCTCATCTGGGGTGAGAGAAATTTGAGCTGTTTTTGCCAAACGAGACACATCTGGTGGTTGGAGAGAGGAACATGTGCTCTTTGATGAGAAGCTCCTGAACTTCAACAACTTCTTCTTCTTGTTATGAATGCTAAAGCTTAACCTCGGAGACCTCAAAAAGCTACCACAAAACACAGCATATGAATATGAAGCTCCCTTCACCATAGCACCAACGCCACCCATCTTCCTCCAAAATTCTCTAACCCCCTCGCTCTATCCTCAAAAGCTTCGAAACAACATGGTTATCAAACTTTTCCAAAATTTTCATTTTAGTCCCTCGGGTAAAAGCCAAAATTACCCCTTTGGTCCTTATATAAATAGAAAATCTCTTTTATTTTCAAAAGGGCAACTTTTTTTATTTTTCTCAATTTTTGTTTGGTTTCCATTTGGAAAAACCGAAAAAGCTCTAATTTTTCTTGAGCTCCATCAAAAAGGGGATTGCAGGAAAGAGCATCATCGTTGCCATGTCGCGGCATAGATCCAGAAGATTAGAACTACCTCCGGCTCAAGAGGTACGATACCCATCAATCTTCTCTTTTCATTTTTGGGTTCAAACTGAATAAAAGTGAAAATCTCATCATAGTAATTTAGCCCTTTTCATGGTTTCATCTTGTGTAGTCTAAGTGAAACGAAAAGTGTTGTTTTTTATAATTCTAATGCTTATTGATTTTATATTGGTTTTGTTTCTTTAACAACAAAAAGGAAACTTTTGTTGTAATGCTTTTTCTGTTGTAGTACCCGATGTTGCATTTGGCTGAAAAATCATGTTTTTGGATGATTTTGATTTGCTTGAATCACAAAGACATTGTTTTGATTTATTATTAGTATTATTATGTTATTTTTTTATTTCTAGCGGGTATGGTTTTGTTGCTACTATATAAAAGGTTTAGATTAAAAGGGAAATAGATTCTGCATAGGATGAGTTACGTTTTACTCATTTACTTCACCTTTGAATCGTTCTCTGATTTTCTTAAGCCCTTTTATCTTCTTAGTTACTGTTGAATCCTGTGTTTGGTATTCCCCATTTCCTTCCCATTATCCTTGTTTGCACCATGGAGCAGTAGCAGTATTTACAGTAGTGACAATTGCACACTCTTGAAGTATTTTCATGCAAACAATTGGATAAATAATACTGCGGTCCCATTGCGACTTCTTATTTGCATCTTTGGTTGTTCATATTACCTCACACAGTTTCTGCAGATGTCTGTGTTTTTTTAAGGGCTAGGTCTTCTTATAAGCATTGTGTTGCCTATGCTCTTCTTTTATTGTCATTTTTCTTTAAGGATTTTCCTATTTCTTATGCTGAAATGCAGAATATTGAAAAATTGGAGAAAGTTATAAATGAGGGCAACTGTTATGGGGCTCAACAAATGTACAAATCGATTAGTGCCAGGTTCATACAGTTTCTAACTTTTACTTATTAGTTATTACCACTAATTGTATTCGACTCTCTTTTATACCACAAGTAATTAGTTTTGCAGTTGTTATTCTCTTTCGTTTTCAAGTGTATACTTTATAACAGTAGCTCATAAAGCAATCAGATAGCCAGTTGCTCATTGGTGTAGCCAATAGCCTAGAATAGCTAATCCTTTGCAGCTTAATGGAAGGAAGATTTTAACATCAGTAGGAGGCAATTCAGCAGAGATAGAACCATAAATTACTCTCCTTTCAAGAACTGGATAATGTAGTTTCATGTGGTGAACGATTTTGCTATTTTTGGTGAATCATGAATTTGATATTAGAGTTTGGAATATATTCTTATATGCCACTTTAGACTTTAGGGAGGAGAAAAGAAGGTAATTTCTTTGGCAGTATACAACCTATGATGTTTTTTGGTGCCAATAGGTGGATTGAGTTGCTGGAATTTTCATGGATCTATAGTTTTTTCCCTGTTATGTCCCTTGTGTAACATAGTCTTTAATCTTTTAACTCTCTGTGGTGCTTTGCTAGTCTTTTACTTGATGTTCTTCTTTCTTTTTTTCTTTTTTGTATTGTTATTGTTTCTTTTAGGATATAACTTCCCCTATGCTTATGTATTTTTATTCTCCAATAAAACCTGTTCTTCTAATTTGTGCAGTGTACTTTTCTTATATCGTCCAAATAGATATGTGCTTGTTTAAGTCATAAGAGGATAATTTTGAGAAGTTTCATTACTCTGGTCTCCAACTCTCCACTAACTAATACATGTGCATCAATTTTAAGTTGTTAACATTGATGAAGAAAAAATGTTTTGCTGCAGATATGTATCTGCTGAGAGGTATTCTGAAGCATTAGATATCCTACATTCAGGAGCTTGCCTTCAATTGACTCATGGGCAGGTTGTACATCTTCTATATGATTGCCTTTCTAGATATACTTTTATGACCTTTATTTAGGCATATAGGATAACTATTATCTAGTTTCCTTGCAAGTGTATCAGACAAGTAGATGTTGATTGTGCATGACTGTTTCCTTTATTGTGATGTTTTTGAGAGACTCTATGAGCTCATTTTTTTGTTTTTTCATTTTTGGTGTGGGAAAGGGAAAATGGTTGATGGAGGATCATGAGTCCTTTTATTTAGATTGATTGCTCTATTTAATTTTCACATATTTAAAAATCAGGAATCAAATTCTAATTTTTATGATGAATTGTTCTTCAATGATTTTTACATTTGACAAACAACAAAGCCTAATGCTTCATTTCTCTATATTTAAGGTTACATGCGGAGCAGAGCTTGCTTCAATGTATGTGGAGACCTTGGTGAAAGGGAAAATTCCTTATGATGAAAAAACACTTGGTGCGCTCTAATCTTGTCTTTTATCAGTGTTTTATTACTCTTGTGTTTACATATGTCGAAATTTAAATAATTTTAAGGTCTCCCTTTGTCAGTGTAGAAAAGAAATATGCATACCTCTCTCTCAATATTTAACCATGAAATCTGCTACTTATTACTGATGAATCTCAATGATAGATCTTGTCAAGAAAATCTATCAGGCATTTCCTCGGGTTCCACTGCCACAACACTTGTGGGATGTTGATGATGTGCAGCAGCTTTCTGAAGACATCGGAACGGCAAAGGCACGTGTTGAAGGCTGTTCCTCATTCTTAAAAGCTGCTATCAGGTGAGACTTCACAAAATACAAATATCCAGCATATGTGCTGTTTAAGTTTATCCCATATATAAAGTCACATGTTCCTTCTGAATAATATTTCTGGCTTGGTTGGTATTGTATTCACTATTCAGATGGTCAGCCGAATATGGAGCAGATAGTAATGGATCTCCTGAACTGCACATTATGCTAGCCGAATACATATATTCGGAAAGTCCTGAAGCGGTATGTTTCAAAATGGTGCTTCAAGTGCTTGTTCATTGTCATTCCTCTTAAATCTAATGACCATACCTGTGTCTCTAGAGTTTGTTTAAAGCCCCTTTTGCTTTGCCAACATCTGTTTGAATTTTGTCTTGTGCATGATTTTTGGTGGGGGGAAGCCCATGTCAGTGGAGATATGTAAAAGTTCTTTTAGTTTGAATATTTAAAAAATTAACGTAACACAAATAAACATTGATGATTTGGGATGATTTGGTTTACTGTCCGTCATAGAAATTTGGCAGATGTTATAATTAAAAAAGAAATTAGGTATAAGATGAGAGGAAGAAATATAAACTTCACCAATGTACTCTCAGTTTGTTTGAAGGAAGTATTTTTGGAACACAGTTTAGATAATAATGTAAATGCTCATTGCATAGCAGATAAAGCGGTGGCTAATGTCTGAAAAGTAAGAAATGGTGGCTCGTTTTTAATTGGGTTTTGAAATAAAATATAATTGACGGTTCTGGGGTTTAGATAGAATTCCTTTTCTGGAAGAGGGAAGCAGCTCCATTTTTATTCTTCTTTGGAGCTGATAGATCTATGAATTTGCATTCCGCTGTGGAAAGCTTCACTTACACTTGAATGAATATCAATTCACTTTTTAAATGCAGGATATAGGTAAAGTAACATATCATTTTACGAGAGGAAATGATCCAAAGAAGTTTGCTTCTACTCTGGTGAACTTTCTGGGCAAGGTACACACCTCCATGCCTTTTTTATTTTTCTCCTTGTTAGGAGCTTCACAAATTCTGTTGAGACATGCAAACTTGCAAGCAATTTTGAACTTATCCTTTCTGAAAAAATTAAACATTCTTGGCATAAGCTTAGGAGGAAGGTTAAACTGATATGCTTTCCATAATATTATAGTGCTATCCTGGTGAAGATGATCTGGCGATTGCTCGAGCGGTTTTAAGGTAAAGGCACTAAGAAATTAATTCTCACTTAGGATTCCTTGCCTACATGATCATTTTTCTCTTTCCCTTATGATACTTATACAACGTTTGCTTTTTGTATTGCAATTCTAGTCCGTAGATATTTTTTCCCTTTTCTTTTTATGATTCTTTATTTATTTATTTTTTCTGTGGTTTCCTAATGCATGACAGGTATTTGTCTCAAGGTAATTTGAGAGATGCCAACCTACTAGTTGAAGAGGTAAAGACACAAATCGAATCCACCGAGATTGAGTTCCCAAAGTCAGAGTTAATGCAGTTCATCACTTATCTTTTGCAAACGTAAGCTGCCTGTGATCCTTCATTGATTCATTGAGCAATTTGTGTTGTATGTTTAGAAATAATGAAGCATACTTTCTATTGTAGTGTTTCATTGGTCATGCTACATGCAAACTTTTTTGAATTTTCGTAACTTTCTAATTTGGTGTAGGATGGAGAGAGATGCTTTGCCTCTTTTTAATATGTTGAGAGTAAATTATAAGTCAAGTATTGACAGGGAACCTGCATTCCATGAGGTCAGCTAACTCACAATACCAAGCCATTTTTAGTTTTATCATCTTCTGTTGTTGGCTAACTTGCATGATCCTCAAACACATTTAATGTGTTCTATGAGTATGTGCAACCAGTGATTCTTACTTTTTTTTTAATATAATGTTGATATTGTAAATAAAAGTGAGTGGTTGCGAATGATTTTGGATCACATATCCAATACACTCGAACTCGATACTTATTGATCGTTTTTGTCCTGGCACGATGCTAAAATGCTGCAATTGACATGCAAAAATTATGATTTAGATGCTAGATGACATTGCAGAGAAGTTTTTTGGAGTACAGAGAAGGAATCCCATGGGGATGTTTGGAGATATATTCAAGGTGAGAGACACTACTCACCATATATTTTAGTATAAATATCCTCTGAAATGAATTATAAAGTTCCATCTTAATTTCTTGTTTTGCAGTTGATGGGGTCTGCTGAATGAGTTACTCATTGTTGAAACACTGCCAGATAGGACAGCAACTTCTATTGAAAATTCTGATAATTATAGCACCTTTATTTTCATTCTTTTTTAGGATAGAGCAATCTATCTCAGTAAACAAAAGCTGTGTGATCTCTTGATATAGTTTATTTTTGGTGAATTTATTGTGATTTATAAATGCTAGATTCACAAATTTGCTTAGTACTCATTTCAAGAGTTATTTGCTGTAAAAACTTCTACAGTGGAGATTGATTGCTTTTTATTAGTCTTTCATTTCCATGTCACAGCAACAATTTTCTTCTCATAGCAACGTATTATGGCATTCTACTTCAGATTATGTGCTTTGGAAATAAATCAAAGTAGAACAACTCTTTCCAATATTCATCTTGCAATAAACTAAGGCTTTGATTTGATCACTCTTTCAAAACTACTGTTATCCACATATTTTGAGAAAGTTTATCTTGATACTAAAACAAAATTGTATCCTTCAATATATTATATATCTGATGACTATTATGAATTTTATGAATGACCCGTTTCTAAATTCTATCATAATCAGGGATTCTTTTTCACCATAGACAAGCTCAGTGTTTATTGATGGCAAATCAGAATATACTCTTATTTAAATAGTCAACAACCTCATAGGAAAGCATTTGCTCATGTAAAATGGAAACACCAATTGAAGCACAATACTAAAATTTCATAAATTGTACTACAGTATCATGAGTGGTATTATACTCTTGTTACATTATACACATTATACATAATCAGTTGAAATGCTTTGAGGAAGCTATGCTATTAATCATCGATCAAAAAGACCACTCCATTATCTTTCTTGAAGCTGTGTGTGGTATGATCAATCACCTGTACATAGAATTAAGTCACATGAAAAATCTACCTTATGCATGAACAAAAAGATAAAATAAAACAATCAAACTGGGCTCCATTTCCCTCTAAATCTGGTGGCTAATCTCAAGCAGAAGTGAAGTCTCAGTTTTAGTGGAAATCCAAAAACTTACATTTGTATTGCTCAATTCCAGATTGTAGAAGTCCATTGCATCTTCTTTAAATATAGGGCCAGCATGCCATGTCCCGCGATTAAGCTTAAGAAATTTGGAGCCAGAAACCTTGAAGATTTGGACATCATCAATGGCAGGAGGCACGTACGAATGGCCACATCGTGATTGCACAATCTTCTTTCCGGTGTTATCCTTGAGTTCGTCCGATTCAACAATGGATGGCTTAGCAACTCCAAGATACCAAGCATGGCCACCAATAGAACCAAGGCATTGTGTCACACTTGCATGATGTGTAATATTCGAAAACTTCAGCGGACGATTTTCGATATGCATGATGTAAAACCTGTTATATACAAAGTCATTTCAAGAAGTTGGAGCATAGGTTGGAGCTCAAAATCACCCTAAAATTAAGGAATCTAATCACTATCTCAACTAAACTAAACTAAACTAAACTAAACTAGTGGACAAACACTATGCATAGCAATGCAGAATCAGAAGTACGAATTCATGCTTATGTATTCACATATTGGCAATATAACACAAATTAGGAACAGAGATTAGTACAGAACACCTCTCATTGATTAACCAAATACAAGTTAACTAATCTATAGTTGAATAAAACCTCTAATAATACTCATTATCCAAGATTTGCACTTTATATATAGCTAATTAGGCAGACAGAAAAAGATCCAACCAGAATAAACAAGGAGCAAAAGGGTGTATGAAAAGGGAATTAGAATACTTGTGAACTGATAAAAATTGAAGCTTGATTAGAGAGTAAAAAATTGGTGATGGTAAAGGGAACCTGGGAATCCCTTTGGAAAGGTCCAACTGAGCATCATGGGGGCCGAACTCGTCGCCGTCCGGCGAAGCCTCGATGACCTGACCGTAGTCTTTGAAGGTCGACGGAGTTGCTTCGATTGGCTTCAGCGTCACCACCTTCGTCTCCTCCATAGGAACTTCTGGCTTTCTTTTGCTTTGTCTGGTTCTTTTAATATTTTGGAGGATAAAATGGGAAATTCCTATATACCACAGTTTTTTGATAGAATATTAGTTCTAAACAAATTTTAAACTTTTATTTATGAGACTCAAAATCATAGTTGTAAGAACCGAACCGGTGATCAAACCGGTCATGTTACTGGTTCATCGCTTTACTGGTTCAACCGATAAATCACTGGTTAAACCGGTAAAACCGGTTCTACGTAAATAAAAAAATATAAAAGTAACTTCCCTTTTTTTATTATAATAAAATGTTTATTTAAACATATTCTAGTGTTAATGCATATGTTTAGTTGTGTATCACAAATAATATCAAAGGTAGATCAATTTCAACTTACAAGAATCCGTCTCATATGATGTACCAAAGGGCATAGAATATGGTTGACGAATATCATGTTACGAAAGAGTTTAATCAAAGTTAAAATTCAAACCCAGCCGCCAAGCTTCTAATCTACAAAATGCTAAAACCTTTGATGATAATTTGCATGGTAATAGAAATACCATAACGGTAAATAATACAATACCTATAACTAACTCTAAGTAGGGCAACTTATTAAACAACTGGTATATCGCTTCTATGGAGTAACAACCTCAAGCCTTGTTTGGTGCTTCTCCAACTTTCTGCAGCAAGACATGACAAGATGAGTCCTAAGCAAGTTGATATGATGCACAGGAAATCCGAAAACAAAATTTGTGAATGATATATGAATGCTAGAATATGCATTTAGCCTAATCATGCCAGTCACATTTAGCATATCTAACTGAAATTCGGAACCTCATAAACTAGGTTGGTAATTTCATGAATTGAAGAAAGAGAACCCAAACTTAGAAACCATGCCAATTACAATTCATTAATAATATATCTTCCTGAACATCTTCCTAAATATTCTCCTGATTTCTAAATATTGAGAACATAAAAAGCACTCGTTAGTTTCTTTGTTTATAAATTAGAAGGATAAATAATTTCTCATTAAGTTTTTGTAGATTTAAATGTAACAAGCAACCATAGAACCTTTATCAAGTAAAATCATGAGAAGAAGATAAATTGCCCCGCAAATTCAGAGTGTAAGAAGTAGTCACAAAATTGAATTCGGACTTCCAATGAAGGTAAAATTATGCACCTCTTCTTTGTTGCCCTTGCCTCTAGTGAAGAACTTGTCCCACCCAGCCAACGAAACAAGCACAAACTGCAATGGCAGAAGATTCAGAAATATTTAAAATATTACCATAAACGAATATCAGGGAAACATGACAATGAAGCAACTAAAAATATAACATAAATATAACACCAATACACCAATAAACAGAATTTCATAATCAAGAATTAACAAATATATCATAAATAGAATAATTAAAAAATCAGAGATAATGCAGAACGCAGAGAAGTGAAGAATGAGCAATGAGGAGACCACCAACCTGTCCGATAGTCCGAGAGAGGACGCAGAGGACGGAGAGGACGCGATGACGGCGACGAAGACGACGACGTGGAGCCGCGGAGCAAGGAGCCGCGACGAAGGGGACGGCTTGCGACCCAAAACGCGACGGTGAGGTGAGGTTGAGATGTCATTGGAGGCGCACCATCTCCGGCGAGATGAAGAAGACGACAGGCCGGCGGTGAGTTGATGTGAGGTGAGGTTTTCTTCAACTACGGTGTGAAGAGCAGATAAGGTGAGAAAGACTTGAAGGAGGGTTACTGCCGTTTGCCCATTTAGGGGATTAGGGTTAGGGGGAAGGGGGTTAGTTCGAGTGTTTTCTTTTTTTAAAAAAAAAAAAAAAAATCCAAAACGACGTGGTTTTTGGAAAAGGGGAAAAAAATTCCCGAACCGGCCGGTTATACAAAACCGCCGGTTCTCCGGTTTTTGTCAAAACCGGACGGTTCAAATCGGTTTTCTCTGGTTTTATTCTTTATCCGGTTAGAATGATCAATCGGACCGGTTAAGTGATCGGTTCATCAGTTTTTCGGTCCAACTGATCGGTTCGGTCCGATTTTTATAACTATGCTCAAAATGGCCCTTGAAATTTGAGGATAGATTCAATTTGGCCTTTGAAATTTTAATTGATTCAATTTGAACTTTAATTTTTAACAAATGACTCCCGTTAGCCCTTCTGTTAATCTCCATTAACGGCACGGTACTTGAAATGTTAAGTGACACGTGGATCTATTACGTGGTCCGATAAAGCTTTGCTGACATGGAAAGAATTTTTTTAGACTTAACTTAGTCCCTTTTGATGAACATAAAACTTTAACCAGTGCCAAATGTTTAAATTGATATCGTTTTTTGGATGTTGGAGAAGATGATGAAGAGTACTCACCAAAGTTCCGGAAGCTGCAACAGGCCTCATTCACATGAAAATTTGGGGAAAATTTGGGAAAGAATTCAAATTGAGTTAGAGTTGGAAAGGTTCCACACTGGTGTAGCTGTAGGATGCGTCCTGTTCTTCACTGATTTGGAACAGAAGCAAATCCAGAAAGACCATTTTTTGGATACTCAAACTATAATATAAGTTCTTGAATAGCTTCCTTCTTTAATTTACATCTTCTTTTTATAATATATGCATAATTTATTTTGTGGTTCTTGTTGTGACAGGCTTTTGGAAATAGATGGTATGGACTTTTTGTGTGGACAAATGGCGAGGAAGAAGAAGATATGATTGGGAGACATGAAAATGAAAATAGCATTAAGCATTGGAAGATGAATGTGGGTTGGAGGATTAGTGCAACAGAAGCTGAAATAGAATTTTAAAAGTATGGAATAGTATTTTGAGTTTTTCTCTTATTTTGTTTGTAGTTGTAGTCATTGGCTATGACTTGAGTATAGGAAAGTAATGGATGAAATTGAATTAATGTCACTACAATTATATTTTTTTCAATATAAATTTATTTTATAAATTATAAGTTGTGACTAAACCTGCAAATTCAGTGAGGATATTACAAACATGTACGATTCTATAAATTGGAAGTTGTGACTAAACCTATAAAAATAGAATGGTAAGGATAAATAAGAGACTGATCAAGTATATTATAAATCTGCAAATAATATTAATGAACTAACTTGTCATATATATACCAAATCTCTGAATTGCAAAATATATAATAATAAACCTTTGAATATGATTTTATAGGTCAATCATAGTCATGACAATGACCATTGTAACACATGATAAACCAAGAATGATGTCTAAAGTATCATCATTACAAACAAAAATAAAAGGACTATTTAAAAGGTTCCAAAACAAAGTCTTCTACAAGACATGACAAAAGATATAAACAACCATTGACACAAACTTCAGCCACAAAATAGCCACAAAATAACCTCAAAACACAACTTCAGATTACATTTATCAATTCATTTACAAAAGACAATATAATTTAATCTCTATTTCTTCCTTGGTGCTTTGAAGTTCGGAGTGGGGACAAATTTCATAAATTTTGTCAACTTTAACGCTGTCCCAT
Organism: Arachis hypogaea; assembly: GCF_003086295.3. NCBI lineage: Eukaryota > Viridiplantae > Streptophyta > Magnoliopsida > Fabales > Fabaceae > Arachis > Arachis hypogaea. The sequence continues at coordinate 148,329,608 of NC_092054.1, read as the reverse complement.
AACTAACTCCTTGCGTTGAGTCTACACCCGGAGTTGCTCTTCCTTTATGCGGCAGCTTATCCAGCCTTGTGAGTGGAGGGAGAGGTGGAGGCACCTACATGTAATTGGAAGTATTTGATAGTTTAAGAATAAACACATGATATTTTCACAAATGTAATTAATTAATGTATTATATAATGTTACTTGCTCTATAATTTCTAGCTGTGAAACAGTGGGTTAGGTGATGTCAATCCCTAAAGCCTGTGAAGCATCCACAGTTTGTATACCAGCAGTTGTCGCAGCATCATTTGGTGCATTTGTGTTAGCTCCATATTGGGATTTGGTAGGGGTGTACATGGGCCGGGTCACACCGGGTTTGACTTAACCCAGACCCGACCTGAAATATAGACCGGGTCTAATTTTTAGACCCTAACCCGATCCTAGACCCGATGAAACCTACGCACCTTTGGGCCAGGTGAAAACCTGGTCTTTAGCATGTAAAAATTACCTAATCTCCAACCATTATTTCACAATTCACATAGTAAAATTTACTTAGAAAAATATAACAAGAACTAACCATTCTCTAAAATTAAAGCATAACCATAATCAATACTAAATACTAATATTGTCTAATAACACCAAATATTTAAATCAATACAAATGACACAATATTATACATTAGTCTAAAGTCTTATGCATTTTAAACATAAAACATTAAGTTATAATCTTATAATGACTAATAACACAAAATATTAAGGTTTACAATATTTAAATTCCACATAAGAATAGCCATCATCAATCACTAATAACACAACATATTAATTGTGTATGATGACCGGGCCATCGGGTCGAGTTCGGGTGACCCGAGCTATGGCCCGGACCCGACCCGAAATAATGACCGGGTCTATTTTTGAGACTCTTACCTGGCCCTAGACCCGATGAAATCACACTAAATTAGCCCCTAAAGTGTTCGAGGCCGGGCTGGGCCATGTACACCCCTAGGATTTGGATTTAGCTACAACAGTTGCTGCTGCAGCAGCAAGAGCACAAGCAATATCATCAACTTTTCTATGAACACTTCTTTTTGTGTGTCCTTTAACACCACAATAGGTACAAGTGAATTCTTTGTAGACCCTTTTTAACTTTGTTGTAATTTTAGACTTCTTACTGCTCGAAGGCTCCTCGTCAACGTCCTTTCTCTTTTTCTCCTTTGGGTTTGGGTTTGATGTTAGCGGTGGTGGAATTGAGGTGGGCTTGAGTTTAGATAAGTTGTGCTTGACTGGTAGATTAGGTTGGGCTTGGGTTAGTGATTCAAGTTGGACCTGGGTTGGTGGATCTCCTTGGGCCTGGACTAGTGCTTCGGATTGGGCCTGGATTGCTGGTTCTTCATTGGACTTCGTAGCTGAGACATCATTTGGGCTTCCTATTGGATTTGGTGTGGTGATAGGTGCACCCTTGTCTTCTTCAGGAGCAATGGGAGTAAACTCTGTTAACTCATATACTTCATCATTATGAGGTTGAAAAACTCCATGCTCAAAATATAAGTGGACTCTTTCTTGATTTATTTTTGCAAGATAGTACATCTCTAACAATTCCTTGTCACGTGAAAGTGCTCTCAGTCCACTCTTTAAAGGTCTACTAGGAATAAGCCACCAACATTCAACAATATCAGCATAACCGAACTCTTTGTAGTGATCCCTCAGTAAAAATACATCCAATCTATCTTCATCCAATCCAGTTAATTCATCCGTGTTGTCCCTTTCGTAAACTACACTGCCATCATTCTTTGTAACAAAGTTGCCTCTGTAATGATAGACAATGGTTAACAAATCACCCATCTACAAATATAATTCAAACAATTAACAACTTAACTTCAATATCCAAGGCTTTTTATATCATGCATCAGCTGACTCTACATTAACATGCCAAGCAATCTTTTTTCAGAACAGAAAATGTAAAAATTTATATACAAAAGTGTTCCCTGTAACAATAGCTATACAATTTTTGGCTATCTATAATTAACAGCTACGCATTATCACATTGAAAAACATAATCTATTTACTCATTTATGAATTTATCTCATTTTATATTTTCAGAAAAAAAATATCATTACAGAAAACTTAACCAAATTATTTGTCAAAAAAACACAGTTAACACTAATCACACTAAAAGCTCAGCTATTGAAATCATCTATAAGGAAAAATTGGTACATAAAGAAGTGGTAGACTTCACTAACTTGGATGTGTTTTTTTCTCTGTACAGTTAATATTAATCATAACCAGTCTTTTAAAAAAAAAGAATCCTAACAGAAGAGGATCAATAACTAAAACTATCTACTTTTACAATGCATCCAATCCATTTGAGCATCAAATAGAGCACAAATCAATAGTCTGTAAACCCCAACCAAGAGAAGACACAAAACATAACATTGAACCCAAACGTAGAATGTTTGCGTTACTAACCTTTTTGGGAGAAACAGTGGTGCGCAGGTTCTTCTTCCTCGTCCTAGCAAATGGGAACGCGTGCGACGAGTTTTGCCGGCAACCTACACTAGCAGCGACATTGATCTTCTACAGTATGGTGCATGCGAGAGAATGAAGAAGAAAAATAAGAGTTTCCTTGTTTGAGTGGTTTGATCATTGGTAATGAAATGTTGTTGAATTTTAACCCCAAAATACCTAAAAGGATGTCGTTTGAAGAGAGATTACGCGCTAAGGAAGAAACGACATCGTTTAATAAGGCTGAGTGTCAAGCCTACATGTCACTTAACGTTCCAGGTAAGGGTGCTATTAATGGAGATTAATAGAAGGGCTAACGTGAGTCACTTATTAAAAATTGGGGGTTCAAATTAAGTCAATTAGAATTTCAAGGACCAAATTGAGTCTGTCCCTAAATTTTAGGGGCCATTTTGAGATTAACTCTATTTATGATATAAAAATTTTAAATGTTTTGGAGATTATTGTAACTTTATTAAATAATAATAGAGTTTAATTTTGATACACGGACGATATTATAAAATATTTACAAAATTAATATAAAAAATAATTATTTTTATTAACTTAATGTTATGTGATTAGATTTACGTATAGTGTATCGAAATTAAGTTCATAATAATAAACACTAATTTTTTAGAATATTTTCAATCAATTTTTAATCGACCATTTTAGTTTTTTACAAATTTTAATTTTTTGAATTCGTTTTTAAATTTTTATTATACTTGGCAAATTAGTCCCACATGGTATTGTTTGACTATATATTGAAAATAAAAAGTAAATTCCTATAATAGTCTTTAAGATTCAGGCCATTATCTGATATGGTCAATATTCCAATTTCACCTCCAAATACAATTTTGGACATTATAGTGGTTTTTTCTAGGCATCTTTTTGGTGATAACTCAACTACCGCAACACTGACGTAACATCATCTTGCCACATTGGAGGGTCCAACTGCTAGCTTAGTTGGCACGATTCTAATTTATACTCAATTTAGTCGCTTCTTTTATATTTCTTTTTTATTGGTTTCTTCTTCTTCTTCTCCTTGTTCGTGATATACATGAGTGGTAGGAACACTGAAACTTTAGAAAAATTGCATATTAATACCTCCAAGAAATAAACAGTTAAACAAAATTTGCACAGTCAAATTTTCTTTGTTAATGCTTAAATTTACCGTCTACACCAACAGACCAAGGACTAAATTATTGTCAAGTATACTTGCCACACTCTGCCATTTATGAACAAGCTTCGTTGCATTCTATTTCAACATTCTGAGAATTCTGAACGGTGTCACGGTTGATGGAACTGGAATGAGCTTGATCTTCCATGCTAAGATCACTCCAAAGCTTGCTCCACCACCACCTTTGATGGCCCATAAAAGATCTTCATCCATGGCTTCTCTATCAAAAAACCTGCCATTCACATCAATTATATGAGCATCGATTATGTTATCAACAGAGAGTCCACATTTTCGAATCAAGAATCTATAATCATTGTCGCTGAATTGTCCTCCAAATTTTAACAGCAAAAATTTTGGTTTTGGTGCCAATGCTATAGTAAAGTTCACCAACAGTTGCACTAACTTGAATCCATGATACTCTGTACTCTACGTCCACTTAGATCTTTCTAGAGTTTATGAAATCAATGATAACAAATGAAACTTGAGAGACGTAGGAGAGGCTCTTGTAGTCGTGGCCGCCACTCCAAATTCGAATCTGCAAGCGATGGAGTTGGGGATAGATTATAGTAGCTTGAATATGGGGAGGTTGCAGCGGTGTCATGATGACAAAGGATTTGGGAGTGTTGTATTATAAAAATCTGAGATTCTAAATGGATAATTGAAGTATTGAAGAGTAAGGTGAATTGATTTTGGTACAAACAAGTTTGGATAGTGATATAGAGTTGTTATAGTATAAATATTGAAGGAGAAGAAGATGAAATTAATTTTTTCGAAGATTTGAGAAGTTAGGATCTATTTTTAATATATAAAAGTAGATATATAAGCATGCACCACATTATTTTGATTTCTTTCTTTCTACTAATGCTATGTCAGTAATATTGCTTACTTGACACAATTTTAGAATCAACCACTCAATTTTTGCCAAATCAACTATTATTTCCAAATCCACAAAAAAAATAAAATACACAAATAAAAACTAAAAAATAGAATCCAATAAATTTGTAACCTACAAATACATTGAATTCATATTCCTATATTTATTATATCTTATCGTTATAAATAATACAATAAATTTATAACTGCAACAATTAATTTATTAATTTTTATAAATAACTCACTAAGGATAACAAACATACATATTACAAATGTCATAATAATATTATTAATCATAATAAATTTTACGTTATAAGTATTCAAATTCCATATTATTTAAACTACATATATAAGTTTTTTATCACTATTCCTTCACATAACATCAAATTTAGCACAAAAAATTTATTTTTAAACTGTACATCTTAAACTTACTCAATAGAGTATCATTCTTTCAGAGCAGAACGATTAGAAATCGAATAACTATCCAAGATCTAATAGCCATGCAATGAGAATCTGATGATTAGGTATGACAAAAAAAATACAACATGCATCATACATTCATACTTACTCAAATACCATATACCTAATGATAACATAAATTGAATATTGGAATACAATTTTAGCAACTATAAACGAAATTGATAACAAATTAGGATGGAACTATGTTAAATGTAAAAAGTATCAGAAGAAAGCATATAAAAAAAAGAAACAACTACATTTGTGGCACATGTAATCAAACACCACAATATTTAACAATAAGGTAACTCTATATACTTTTCATAATCTCATCTATCAAATTATTAGTTGCTAACCCAATACTTATTTTAGGTTCAGAATTCAATTAAAGGTTTCAGATCAAAGTGTTACAACAACTTTGTACTATTTGATGGCGACGCAAAAAACTTATTGGGCACAACTCCTTCAAATCTAATGACATTTCAGAAAAATAATGACATTGAAGCACCACCCCATCAAGAGATTAAGAAGAAAGAAAACCCTACAAATTCAAGACACATCTTCAGAAAAAGAACATACATACAAAGATGGAACCAAATAACACAATAGAAAGTGTATCAAACTCAACAATTCATAAAGAACATGTCTTCGCAAGAACCTACGATAAAAAGAAGAAATCAGCAACTCTAACAACTAACAAAAAAAAGAGGACGAACGCCACATAAGATGACTAAGTCCATCAACTAAAACAAATGCAAAAATAAAACTACCAAATAAAGATGTCACTTTGTACAATTCCAATATCCAAATCTTTTGTACTACAAATTATTTAAAAAAAAACTTTTTAAATTTAACTTTAATTTACACATATTTAATTTATTTCTATAAATATAACAATTTTTAATATTTATTATATACTATCATTAATTTACTCCCGCGCGATAGCGTGTCTCATTATAGTGATTACATAAATATTCATTTCCATAATAAACCAGTGATTAGTAAGTGCTAAGTACTAACTAAATTTGAAAGGTCAAGCCCGCCAAATAAGGATTAAAAATAAAAATAAAAAATAAAAATAAATTCCGGAAACAAATGATGTTTTATTATTACTCCATTGCGATAGTGAGTGCACGCAAGATTCGACTCCCAATAACATCGAATCCACGCTGCTCTCTCTACTCAACTGGGGAACCGCGCCTCCGCCCGCTCTCGTCCCCGTCGGACGTCTGCCATGGCAGCCTCTTCCGCCGGAAATCCGCCGACCTCCTCCCTTTCCTCATCCGCAGCATTATCTCGCGAGAAATTGAATTTCTCGGCGGATTTTCCCGCGCGAATCGTACTCTCCTCCGATCAGCTGAAACACTGTACGGAAGCGCTCTCGTTCTTCAAGGAGAAGCTCCACACTCCTCAGAGGATAGCTCAAGAGTTTGCTCGCTTGCAGGTTAGGTTACAACTTTTTCTTTTCAATTTTTGTTTTCACTTTTTTTTGTTTCTAATTTATGATTATTGTTCATACGTTGTTTTCTTTCCTTTTTTTTGGCGCTATTCTTGTATTCTGTGATGTTGAATCTTTCTCAGGCAAATAGGATAACGCAAGTGAGATGAGGAGAAGATGCACTGTGGCTCTCGATGCTGTCAATTTGAACAAAAATCGATATACTGATGTGTTGCCATGTAAAATATTAATCTTCTCTTTCCATGGCATACTTAGATTAAATCTTGTGCTTGAAATTCATCATTTGAGTAAAATTGAAGTTGCAACTTGCTATTTAAAATTACAACCTTGATCTTGTGGAGTTTTGCAATTTATTTGTTTAATTTTTTGTGTTTGGTTCAGTTGACAATAACATGGTTGTTCTCAAGTCTAGCACGGATTATAGGCCTGAAGCACAGGGATATATCAATGCAAGCTGCATATCTGTAGGCATTTCCTTATTATTATTATTTTGAATTTCTTTTATTGTGATTATATGGTCTGAAAATTAAAGCTGTGGAAGGAGCTTTGGAGATGAAATTCATGATGCTGACAATTGCATTTCGTTTTCATCTTAAATGCAGGCCTCTTTGCCCGGAAATGTGTCGCAATTTATAGCCACACAAGGGCCGTTGCCTCACACATATGAGGATTTCTGGGAAATGGTAATCCAATATCATTGCCCTGCAATTGTGATGCTTACTAAGTTGGTCGACAATTACAAGGTTCTTGATTCCGTAATGGTCATGATCACTTTTTTGCTATTGTCTATATACATTTGTTTTAAGAAAAAAGAAAATTGATGTGTATAATTTTCTTATTATAGACGATAAAGTGTGGAGATTACTTTCAAGCTGAGGATGGACCTAGAGAATGTGGTAATATCTCTATTATCAGTAAATGGATAAAATCTACTGAAACTTCACTGGTGTTGCGCCATTTGGAAGTAAACCATAAAGAGGTGAGTTGATCTTCTTCTTCTTCTGTGAAGAATGATTCAAGAAAAAAGCCATCAATGAATTGTAAATTTCCAATCTCATAACATGTTTGAGAGGGAATGCCCTTTTAAAAGATCATAAACAAAATAGTGGCCAAATGTTTACTTTCTATTCAAACTAGTTGTTACTTTTGTAAATTGTTTTGATTATATACTATCTTTGAAGGAAACTAAACACCAAAGGCTGGTTTGTTTTAGGCTGGCAAAGCATATTGCATCAACAAATATCAGCTTATACCGTTCAACTCAAGCTCGATATATGAAATCTTGTTTGTGGAACATAGACTATTTTTTCCTTATAATATATTTGTACTTAATATATTTTCAAGAAGAAAATCATAAGTTAATGTCTCAATTTTGGAAGTCTCTCAGTGTCTCTCCACCATGAAGTTGCATAGCATTGTGGTTCATATTAAACTTTGGATGATATTGTTTCAGGCCGAAGATACACCGTTATCTGTTTTGCACATTCAGTATCCTGAATGGCCAGACCATGGAGTTCCAAGAGATACATCTGCTGTTCGTGAGATTTTTAGAAGATTGCACCATTTACCGGCAAACCTTGGCCCAATAGTGGTGCACTGCAGGTTCATCCCATTCTTTGCTTCTTTAATTATTTGTAATTTTGACGACAATGGCAATAAATCATATGCATATATGTCTGAGACAAACTCAATCGTCCAGTGCAGGCATTGGTAGAACTGGAACATACTGCACAATTCACAACACAATTCAGAGAATACTTGCTGGTGATATGTCCGCTTTAGATATCTCAAGTACAATAGCTATATTCAGGTCCCAACGAATTGGAATGGTTCAGACCCAGGTACCTTGCTTTGCTGCTTTAATTTTTTAATTACCATTATTGAATGAACTAATATTGCATGAGATGGCATGTATTTGGTTGGATCACATGTTGGCTTGTTAGAAGAAGAGGAAGAGTCACTTATTATTTCGGATTCCCTTTGCATTCATTTAAAATTTTTTTGAATGTATAAAAATCAACACGGCAACACAAACTAGACAATAGTGTCAATCCGTAGCATGTGGTTACCCTCTACCATTTAACATTTCTTCACTTGTTCAGCCTACTTGTTATCATATACTTCTGTGTGCTAACACATAATTCAAAGTTTTTTTTTTGGTTCCTTCTCTGTTTTCGTTTTGTTTTCCCTAAAACCATAACATATATTTTAAACAATAACTTATTAAATGGTCATATATTTACTGTAATATATTTGTTAAATTGAATGCATTCTAATTATTTTAGCCACAAGTATATATATATATATATTTTAAATGTGTATAACATAATTATTATATTTATATATTATTTATATATTTTTATAATAAGAAAGGAGAAACGGATAGCTTTTTATGATAAGAAAACAACCAAACTGGGGATATTAGTATTCTTAAATTTAAGAATGTTAGAATGTTTTATAGTCTTTTATATAATGAATGCTATATATATATATATATATATATATATATATATATATATGTCTTTTCAATAAAACTTTTTACATTTTTTTGACAGAATAAAACTTTTACATTGATAGGGTATTATTTTTCAACATTTTTTTTAAGTAAAATAAAAGATTTGTCATATTCTAGCTTAGCATACGTATGATGTGACATGTGATGATACAAATCTTTAGCTTTTGGACCACCTCCATCTGCCCCTGGCTGCAACTTGCACGTAAATAGGATAAAAAGTTAGGGAAGGGTGCTGTAATAAGTTGAAAGTTTGGAGGAATTTTATTGTGCTAAATTGGGAATAATTTATTATTTTCTAAATGCATACACCCTCGTCACAAATGAAATGTCAAAGACTGGAATTTCTTGTAACTTACAAGCCGTGCACGTGATAAGATTGAAATTATAATTTTAAAATTTTTTTTGTTAAGATTAATTTAAATTATAATAATTTGATTAATAAAAATATAATATATTATATATTATTTGTTTTTTTTAATTTAGTATTAAATGTATTAACTCTAAAATAGTTATTAATTAGTTGTAGTAATTTATTTTTTTCAATAAATTAAACATATATACTCAATGTGACCATAAATAATCTAGTAATACTTAGACTCATCAATAAATTTTTATATATTGTTTTACTGTCGAGTAAAAACATATCAAAATCAGCTCAAAATAAATAATAAATTATTAGAGAATTTTAATGCACAAAATTTTTTAATCAATAATAAATAATTTAAACCCACTAAAAATAACTCAACACTTTTCTTTGATATCTGCAAAACATATATCTGAAATAATATTATATTAATGTTAGTATACAATTTTACAATCATCGACCGTATTTACTATACGTGACTCTTAAAAGTTATTCTACATACGTGTGCAATCGAAAGATAAATTACTAGACTTTATTTTATTTTTCTAAATTACTATAATTATGTATTATTCATTAAATACTACTTGTAATATAATTGTAATATTGTAATATAATTATAATAAAGATATTTTCCTAAAATAAATTTAGAAGAGAGAACAGTGCTTTCATTTTGGAGGAAAAATGAATTCATGAGAAATTGACACTTCACTTTTATTAGTTGATAATGTATTAAATATTAATTTTATATAATTATAATAAAGATATTTTCCTAAATTAGTATAATCATGCATTATTCGTTAAATGTCAATTGTAATATAATTATAACAAAGATATTTTTCTAAAATAAATTTAGAAGAGAAAATGGTGATTTTATTTTAGAGAAAAATGAATTAATGAGGAATTGACACCTCACTTTATTAGTTGGAGGAAAAATCCAGTTTTAATATATTTCTCGTTATTATATATTTTTCTATAATCATATATCCATTGTTTTTTTTCCTTCGTTTCACCATTTTGAACTTGGGTTTAACTTATCGTAGTTCTTACTTCCCAGTCATTCTATTAGATGTAGTTGATAACTATTGAAATTCTTTGATTAACATATAGGAGAAAAATATATTATTATATGATAGAATTAATATGAGTATATTTTGTTATTAAATACACAAAGTTAATGTAAAATAAAATTACACATAAAAAAGCAAAGAAAAATAGAAAATAAAATTAAAATAGCAAAAACGATAAAAAGATTATTTTTACAATTTTATTTTGTCATTTTTATGTATAGAAGATTAGAAAATAATAAACTTTTGACTAAATTAATTTTGTATTTGTTGTATTCAAATTAAATAAGTAATAAATTATATTATTTTAATTTATTCCTTAAATTTATATATCATAAAAATCAAATCAATATACATAATTTTAAATTGTGTGATACTTAAATATCTAATCAAATCAATTAGTTGATATAATTAATGCATCATAATGAATTGTATTTAATGAGTTAAACAAAATAAATTAAGAAACACTCTGAGAAACATGCTACGTTGACTCTATCATTAAATGTAAAAAATTGATTTTTATATAATAGAATCGATAATATAATAGACGGCGAGAAAGAGAACGATAAACATTTTAGATCCTGTGTTGTTTCATTTGTATGTTATAATGTGGCTATCACATTATTTTACTTATTTTATCCCATGGATCTTTTTGCAACTTTATTTTAGTATCAATAAAATTTCACTACCTTTTAGTAATAAATTAAAATCCAAAATAAAACTGAAAAAAAAGTAAAGAATATAAAATTATTGATTGAAATTTTATTTTATTTTTTGTTATTATAACAGAAATTTTTATTTAATATACTAATACCATACAAAATTAATCGTAAAAAAAGTATAAAATATAAATAAATATACTGAATTAAAAGATAAAATTATATTTGTTATCACATTTTTACTTTTAGCAGCATAATAGAATATCATATACTCAACATAATTTAAAATGTAAATTATAATTAATTATACTTTTTATTTTAAAATATTTAAAATTAATCTTAATATAAATAAAAATAATTTAATATATTAAATAAATTAATAGAATAATATAAGTTAACTATTTTTTGATTAATTTTGTTGTTTTTTTCTGACTACCTTTAAAATTACAATTTTTTTAAATTAGACTGTGAAATAAAATTAAAATTAGAGTTGTTGGTCTACACCATTAAAAAAAATAATACTATGCAATTACATTTGTACATATAACATGTTCCTAAATTTTTATATGCAAAACTTAAGATTTTGTATTTTTTTTGTTTATGCCATAAATAAGTATTATTTACAATGATTCATATTGATTTAAAAGCTTAAAAGCTTTTGTACGTATTAATTTTATATTTAATATTAAAACATAAAAATTTACTATGTTATTTTACTATTAATGTATGTAGTATTACATTATAAAATATAAAAATTAAAATAATTATTATATAGCTTAGATGGATTGAACTAAATATAAACATATAAAATAGAATTGTATTATTAAATTTTAGTAATTTTAATTAGTTAATAATATAAAATAAGATAGAAGTGACTATTTATAATTGAATAGTTTTGGTTGATTAGACTAAAAAAATCGAAAAACACTCTAAATAAAAAGCCAAATTAATTTTAATATTAAATTCATTAATACGATTTTAATTTTATATAATTGTTAGATAATAAATTAGTAAAAGCAAATGGAAGGATGACTTTAATTAGTATTTGATAAAATATTCATTTAGAATAATTAAAAAAAAAGTAAAAGTATGATAAAAAAATAAAAATAAATATATTTTATGAGTTGAGTCTCAAATTTAGATTCATGTACCACAGAAAAACACTATATATAGACTTTAGTAAAACAAAAATAAATATGTAAATTATTTATTATTAAGGTAATTTTTTATCATATACGGTGATTACCATCATATATTAATTTTGTTAAAATTATATAATTTTTCATAATATGATTAGAATCATTATCTTCTATCATAATCAGAGAAATTCCGGACAATGAATAAAAATATTATACCTGATATACACAAATTGAAATAGAAATATATGTCTTAAAATTTAGAAATATAAATTCTATTATATCTTCCTAAATAAACCTAAACAATGTCTGAGATATTAACAAAAAGATGTGTAGAGACCACTATAGTATTTAAAGTTATATCTTAGAGATTATAATGGTAAAATTGAGATATCAAATATGACATTGAGTAATAACTTGAATTTCGGAGATGATTATAAAAATTTACTCTAAAAATAAACTTTAAATTTTTAAAATTTTAGAATTTTTATGTATTTATTAAATAATAATAATAATAATAATAATAATAATAATAATAATAATAATAAGAATTTATTTATCATTTTATCAAAATTTGACTAAAAAATCGATATATATAACAAAATAAACTATTAAAAATTAATTTGACAATTAAAATTTGTTGAATATTAAGTTGTCTAACTAAAAAATATTTGAAAATTGAGTTGGAATATTATTGCTAATCTTTTAATAAAATTTAACATAAAAATAAAGTCATTTTAATAAATTGTTAGTATAAAATAGTTTTATATGTATATTTAATTATGTAATACCATATTAACAAAAATAATTATATTTTATATTAGTCACATGAATAGTTAAGAGACAAGAACGAATATGACGAGACAATTTTATATTAAAATTAAGCTAAAAAATTAATGTCTAATTAAATAGAAATTATAAATTAATTTAATAATTTTTTTGGGTTAACCATTGATCTAATAATTAAAACTTGATAAAATGTAGATTGTTAAATTGCACTGTTTTTATTTAAGGGATAAAGTAATAAAAAAAATTAAATTGAATAAATAAAATAAGAGAAGCAGCTCTTTCCTCGTTTAGCTGATTACCACCCTAAACCCTAAGCGATAAAAATGACGACCACCACCGCCGCAGCCGCCGCAGCCTCATCGGAAGCTCAGCTGCTGACCACCATCCTCACCAGCCACCGTGACCCCCACACCGCGCTCAAACCCTTAATCCAAAATCTCACCCTCCCCTCGGTGCTTTCCGTCCTCTCCTCCACCCAACTCCACCGCTCCCACTCCGCTACCCTCCTCTCCTTCTTCCACATCCTCCGCCACTCTCCCCACCCTTCTCTCTCCTCCTCCCCTGAGCCCCTCCTCGCCCTCCTCCCCGGCCTCCTCGTCCATCGCCGCTACTCCTCCGCCCGTTCCCTCCTCCTCAACTTCATCTCCTCCGACCACCCCCGCCACTCCCTCCACCAGCTCCTCCTCCGCCGCCCCCGTCTCCCGCAGCCACTCCTCGACACCTCCCTCTCCGCCTATGCCCTCTCCGACCACCCCGACCTCGCCTTCCAGCTCTTCAACAAGATGAAGCGCCTCCGCATTAAACCCAACCTCCTCACCTGCCACTCCCTCCTCTCCTCCCTCGTCCGCCGCAACCCTCATTCCTCCCACTCCATTCACCTCTCCAAACAAGTCTTTAACGATTCCCTTAAGCTCGGTATAACCCCAAACACCACCACCTTCAACATCTTGATCCATGGTTCTTGTCTTGATAATAATTTTAATGATGCTCTTAGCTTCATGAACCAAATGACTGATTTTGCTTGTTCTCCTGATAACATCACTTACAATACTATTCTTGATGCATTGTGTAGGAAGGGCCAATTGAGTAAGGTTAGGGAGGTTTTGCTAGAGATGAAAGGTAGCGGGGTTTCCCCAAATAGGAACACATATAATATCTTGGTTCATGGCTATTGTAAGTTGAGGTGGTTGAAGGAGGCTGCCGAGGTTGTCGAGTTGATGAGAGCGAACAACATGGTACCGGATATTTGGACTTATAATACAATCATGAGGGGTTTGTGCGACGAGGGGAAGGTCAAGGAGGCAATTAGCCTAAGGGATGAGATGGAGAGCCTGAGGGTGATGCCGGATGAGGTTACCTACAATACTCTGATTGACGGGTGTTTTCAATGGCGGGGGAGTGTGGAGGCATTCAAGTTGGTTGAGGAAATGAAGGGAAAGGGAGTCAAGCCGAACACGGTGACTCACAATATAATGGTGAAGTGGTATTGTAAGGAAGGTAAGATGGATGAAGCCGGCTGTGTCGTGGCAAAGATGGTGGAGAGTGGGTTTTCACCGGACTGTTTTACTTATAATACTATCATCAATGGTTATTGTAAAGCAGGAAATCTGGGAGAAGCTTTTAAGATGATGGATGAAATGGGGAGGAAAGGTTTAAAGATGGATACTTTTACTCTGAACACTATAGTGCACAGATTGTGCGTGGAGAAGCTGCTCAAAGAGGCATACGAGTTGACTGTGAAGGCTGCAAAGCGAGGTTATATTCTCGATGAGGTAACCTATGGAACTCTAATCATGGGATACTTTAAAAATGAACAAACAAACAAAGCTCTGAAGCTTTGGGATGAGATGAAGGAGAAGGGGATCATTCCTAGTGTTGTCACTTATAACACTATAATTAGGGGGTTGTGCCATTCTTTAAAAACTGATCAGGCTGTAGATAAATTGAATGAGCTTTTAGATAAAGGTTTGGCCCCCGATGAAGCTACGTGTAACATAATTATTCATGGTTACTGCTGGGAGGGAGCAGTGGAGAAAGCATTCTTGTTCTATAACAGAATGGTTGAGAACTCATTCAAGCCAGATGTTATTACATGTAACATTCTTCTTCGAGGGCTTTGCAAACATGGTATGTTCGAGAAGGCCTTTAATTTATTTAACACATGGATCATTAAAGGTAAGCCCGTTGATGCAGTTACGTACAACACGTTGATTTCCGTCCTTTGCAAAGAAGGGAAACTTGATGAAGCATTTGACCTCATGACTGAGATGGTGATGAAAAAATTGGGGCCGGACCGATATACTTATACTGCCATCATTGGTGCACTTACTCATGCTGGGAGAACTGAGGAAGCAAAGAAATTCATGTCAAAACTCCTAGAGACAAGTCCAAATATGATAAGTGAAGACACTTCACAAATGCTTGGTTCAGGCGACATGGATTACTCAGAACAGATAACTAATTTTTGTACTCAAGGGAAGTACAAAGAGGCAATGAAACTATTTCAAGAATCAGAGCAGAAAGGAGTTAGTTTGCATAAATCTGCGTATTTCAAATTAATGGATGGGCTATTGAAGAGGCGAAAAAGCATATCGAAGGCCTCCTTATCAGATTGACACAATAAATTCAAATTGGCATTTAGATTCCTGATGTTCATCATGTTGAACCCATTTTATTGGTGGTTTTGCTGTGATGACGATCCATTATTTCATGTAAGTATCCAATTTTCCAAGATTATATTAGATTTTGTGGCATTTGTAAACTGTGACTGTGTAATCAATATTTTTTTCCCTGGTAATTATTATGGATGGTATCCATAGTTAAAGGTTAGAGAAAGTTATTCATGTCCTCGAGATGTTTTATATGCTTTATTATCTGCACGAACAGAGTTGAATTTCTTCCAGCAGCAGATCTCATCCTGGTAAATTCAGATTCAGTGCGAATATTCTTTCAGTATTTTTGTTTTGTAAGATGGAAACTAATCTTATATATTAGTAACTGATCACAATCCAATGTAGGTGATGCAAAATGGAAAAATTACACAAGCTGGAAAATTTGAAGAGCTTCTAAAGCAAAACATAGGATTTGAAGTCTTAGTTGGTGCTCATAGTAAAGCTCTCGAGTCGATTCTCACTGTCGAAAACTCAAGCAGAACAGCTCAAAATCCCATAGCTGAAGCAGAATCCAACTCAAATGCGAAACTCATGCACAAAGAACAGCATGACACAGTGGAAGATAATCCACCAGAGAGAAAAGGAAATGAAGGAAAATTGGTTCAAGATGAAGAAAGAGAAACAGGAAGCATATCAAAAGAAGTATACTGGACTTATTTGACAACTGCGAAGGAGGAGCATTGGTTCCGGTTATAATCTTAGCACAATCTTCATTCCAGATACTTCAGATTGCAAGTAACTATTGGATGGCTTGGGTTTGTCCTACAAGTAGTGATGCTAAGCCTATATTTGACATGAATTTCATACTTCTTATTTACACGGTTCTTTCTGTTTCTGGCGTGCTATGTGTTCTGGTGCGAGCCTTGTTGGTTGCATACACCGGCCTTTGGACAGCACAGACATTTTTCACAAGCATGCTGCATAGTGTGCTTAGAGCTCCAATGTCATTCTTTGATTCAACACCAACTGGAAGAATCTTGGACAGGGTAAACATTCATAGCAATCTATTTGTGTTTTTATTTTAGCACAATCACATTTCTTTAACTGTCTCAGGATAGAAATATAGATACACCAAACTATTTGAAGAAGTATCTAAGGACTAATTAGAGTTAAGTGAAATGGAAGGTTAATAACAACTATTTTCTTTTCCATTTTCAGGTCTCTACAGATCAAAGTATTCTAGATTTGGAGATGGCAACCAAATTAGGATGGCGTGCTTTCTCTGTAATACAAATTCTGGGAACTATTGCAGTGATGTCTCAGGTGGCATGGCAAGTTTTCGCCATTTTCATTCCGGTAACTGCAGTCTGCATATGGTATCAAGTATGTCATCCTTTCTCTCCTTCTTCATGTTCCTATGTCATCATCATTACTAGTTAAAACAACATTGATTGTTGCAATTTTTGTGAAGCACATTATCAAGGTTTAGTTATTATGAAAGTCTATAGTTCACTCAATTTTCAATTCAGTCTCTATTGCTTAATTTGCAATTAGATTCTCTATACCTTAATTTACAATATAAGAACCTAATTGAAATTTTTATACAATAAAAGGACTTGATTACAATGAAAATTTAGTAAAACTATTATAATTTCAAGAATAATTAAACCAATAATCAAATAGGCTATAGTTATGAATGTAAGTTACCAATTATCTTTGATATACTAATTGAAGTTGAATCTTGTTTATCTCAGAGATATTACACACCAACAGCAAGAGAACTGGCTCGCTTAGCACAGATACAAATTGCACCAATCCTCCACCATTTTGCAGAATCTTTAGCCGGAGCGGCGTCGATACGAGCTTTCGATCAAGAAGGCAGATTCATACATACAAATCTTGATCTTGTGGATGGCCATGCAAGGCCATGGTTTCATAATGTGTCTGCAATGGAATGGCTTTCTTTCAGATTGAACATACTTTCAAATTTTGTTTTTGCCTTCTCACTTGTTATGCTTGTGAGCCTCCCTGAAGGAATAATCAATCCAAGTGAGTACAACTCTAATAATGTAATTCATGTTCTATATCATGTTATCAAGTAATTTTTCTCAGATATTTATTAAATCACACACTAATATTTTCCTTTTCTTTTCTGCATTGGATCTATTACAGGTATTGCAGGGTTGGCAGTAACATATGGGATCAATTTGAATGTGTTGCAAGCTCAAGTTATATGGAACATATGCAATGCTGAAAACAAGATGATCTCAGTTGAAAGAATTCTGCAATACAGAAATATAGCAAGTGAGGCATCACTTGTCATTTAGGACAGCAGGCTGCCGAGCAACTGGCCGGCGACCGGAACAATATGTTTCACAAATTTAGAGGTTAGTGATGAAATCTGAATCATGGATACTCAAAAGTATCATACTTTATGCAGGGTCCGAGAAAAGACTAGTTATGTAAGCAGCATAACCTGATAAGTGCATAAGTTGTTTTTTTCACAAGTTGAATTCATGACCATATTAAGATCACAGGGAGATGACTCAACCATTGCTCAAAATAACTTTCTAATTTCATGTTTATTTTTTCATGAGATATCAAATCTTGTAGTTAAAGTAACTAGAGTGTTGCTTTAATAAAAATTATAGATCTATTCTCACACTGCAATCCATTATGGAAAAGACATGTTAGGGGATCTGAACAGAGTCCACTTGTTTTTTATTGTTTTAAATGATAATAAGAGCAAACTACCATTTGGAATAAGGTGCGTTCTGTTTTAGCAGGATTTCTTGAAGGATCAGAAGGTCCTTGGTTCTTATCCAATCTGTTGCCTACCCAGCATGGTCCGTGTACTGAATTTCACCTTGTTTGTTCATAAATACAATCGTCAGTCCGTCTGATTTTATTTTGTGTAGCCACAAAAATACTGTATTCTGCTTTTCATGTTCGACTGGATCATTTTATTTTAGCTGTCTTCTATATGGTTGACTTAATTTTTCTATTTTTAACATCGCGTCTGTCAAAGTTTTACTTTTTGTTTTTTCATTAAATCTTGCTTCTCCTTGTGGTAGGATTTAGGGTGCCTCTAATTTGAGCGAAAGTAATTATTTTACCGTGAACTTTCTCATTCTTAGAATATCATCCTATTCGTCTTCTCTGTGATTGTCATGAGCTCCGAAAAAAATACACTACTTGATTCCTACATCGATGTTGTGGTTGCACCAGTACCACTGGATTTACCAGATGTCTAAATTAGGGCCAACTTCCTTCTTTGTGGACTAATGGTGGCACTCTAATCGGCAGATTGCATATGAATTTGTAACAGAACAGAAAAGAGAGAGATTTGTTCAAATGTATTAATACCCTGAACTGTTTATTGGAAGATAGTTCAGAGTTTTGGAGAGAAATGTGATAGTGGATTTAGATTTAGGAGGAAAAAGGGTGTCTTATTGGAGACTTTCTCACTGATTGTCAATACAATAAGATTATATCCCCCCCCCCCTTCTCCCCCTTTTCCTCCTCTCCAAATTAAAATGCGAAGCTTCTAAATGGATTAGATTACTGTCAATATAAAAATATAAGATAAATTTGCCTTCACAATTACATTTTGAATCTCTGGCTAATAGACTTCCTAGGTTTTCACCATGTCAGGAACTGTAGCATTGTTAGTGTCAGAAGTTTTGAAAATGATCTGTTTGGATTCATGCCATTAAGTGATCTTAAGATGATTAAAGTCAAAATGTTCAAGGAAAAAAAAACTCAACCAAAAAAAAAAAAACTCTTAATTACTTAATTAGTGAATAAGCATGTTAAAGTGTATTTTTTATTCGAGGATCCTAATTCTTTCATTTATTTGTAGGATAACAGGTTTGGGTTGCCTACAATGAATCTGCATGACTTTTATGCAATACTGTGGACAACTCCGTCAACATCTGTCGGGTTAGTTCACATGATTTTTTTTTTCGCTTGTTGCTTGGTGATTAGAACCAAACATCATTTGTGTTTTTTTCCTTCTTCGGTAGGGGCTGGGGGGCTGGGGGGTAGGGGGAAAAATCACCCTTAATCACTTTCGTTTTTTTTTCAAGTATACTCTGAGTCTCTGATATGGGGATATCAAAATTTGGTCCTTCCTCCAAAAGTAATGTATTATGTATGGTTAAAGAGATGCATTGTCTCTCTCCATCTTTCATATGGCTTTTTCTTTTCAGTGTTTATGAAATCAAGGTCTCTCCTGCAAAAGTAAATGTGTTTTTAAAAGGTTGCATCCTTTTATCTTCAATCTTTCTTATAGTTTTCTCTCTTTTTTTTGTTTACACCTCACTTTTTATTACCGAACCCAAAAAAAAAGGGAATTCTATCCAAGGGGTGAAAATAAGCTAGGTTGTGTTAAACAGGCCTCTTGATTTCAAATAGATGGCTTAGGCCTTGCCTATATGCTTAATATAGGGCCTTTTTTAAAGCCTAGAGTGATCATTTTTAAGATCAGGTATTGACCTAAAAGTCTATTAAAAGATCTAAGACCTTCAAACAAATTTACAATTTCAACATTTAACTTTCTAAATCAAATAAATAATGCATTATATATGAGTATAAGAATACTAATATAATATGGGAAAAATTTTAAGTGTACCAGGAATACCGATGTTCCAGTTGTTTTAACCGTTGATTTCAATTAATATATATTTTATATATTTTTTATAATTCAGATCAACGGTCAAAACAACTGGAACACCAATGTTTCTGGTACACTTGAAACTCTTCCTATAATATGCATTATTTAGTTATACAAGTTGGCATGCAAAAGCCTAAAAAAGGCTTTGAGGCTTTGTAAAAAGTGGTTACCTTGGTGTCTAACATGTTTTATAATGAATTAGAATCTAGTCCAAACTAGGACAAGGACCTATTTGAGTGCATGGACCAAACTATAGGACAATCCCCGTCAGCATTCATATGGAAAAAGGGTTATGTCTTTTGTTTTTTATGATCTTTAGGACCATGTCTCAGTAAATAATAACTGTATTTTTGGGCCTCTTATAATAATTTGATCAGTAAGAACTTTTTATAGTTGAAGATCTTCATTTTCTTTTAGTTCTTTCTGGCAATTATGTATCTGAGTTGTGCACTAAAAGTTGAGACTGCTCCAACCTTGAGTTGCATATTAATGTATAACCAACAATTCTGGCAATTTACTCTGGCGAATGACAGTAATTTACTGTTTGAATCAGCGCTTGGTCCTACATCGCTTGGCAGCTGTTCCAGATTCCTCTGTCTAGCTACCTTGTTTAATATGGTGACAAGGAAGTGTATACAACTTGTATATTTTGAAGTTTGATTTTTTTTGGGAGAATAGTTTCTCTGTTGAGAAGTTAGTTGGATATGGTACAGCAGCAGATAATTTTATCGCCGCCACTGCCCGCCGATCCCTTTGCCATAAGGGTGAGCAGAAGCATCAAGGGTCATCTTATCCAATGTTGTACTACCACTTTACTGATCATAGTTTGCTTAGAACTTTAATAATTTTGAACAGCAGGCCAGAAAGCAAATTAAGGGCCCTTGTTTGTCTTTATGAGGTGACATAGCAATGGTGGTTATGAGCTAAAAGGCAAGTAAGGTCCATCTTGTTTTGTCCTTGAAAATATGACCATGGATTCTCGTATTTACTTCCATTGATATTCATAGGGTAAAGCACAAGAACACAGAATGAAGAGGTTATACATGATTATGTGAAAGATCAAAGAATTCCATCTTTGTAATTTAGGCATCATGATCTGTACTTCATTCTTGTTACATATGCTCAATTAAGAGCATTAAGTTTTGGTTGAGCAATGAAAACCAATGCTGGCAGGAAGAAGCAGAAACCATTGATAACTGAGGATCTACTAAGATTGATATTAAAAAAGTTGGAGTAATTACCCAAATTGGTTTTCAATGATACTTTATTCTAACTAACATATTTTGCAAAATGTGAAGCAAATGAGCCGAGAGAGTTGACACATGGTAAAGTCCGGAATATATTGTATTAGTTGAATCTAAGTCTGAATTACACCAAAATTTATTATAAAAGACAGATAAAAACTATAATTGTAACTGAAAGTGTTTATCATAGTAATTGATTTACTGCAGAGCATAAACTAAAACTAACCCTAAAATTAAGCTAATGCTAAATCAGATCCTAATTAATTTTGTTCTCTAACAACATGTACTAATACCAATCTACTATATATAAGTTGTACACATTATTCCAATAGCAGAAATATTTAACTATTTTAAAAGTTTAACAAATTTAAGTATCTGAATGCAAGTTATTTGTTATACCCAATAATGATAGAACTATTAATCATTGTTTCTGGTTCAACTTTGTCTTTCTTAATGGTTGACCTCAGTTAATGATAAAAACTGGTTTGATTAGGTTTGGTTCCTAAGACATTGATGAGGAGACTATAGAAGACACCAGAATGTTTGTGATGAGAGAAAGCAAGAAAGAAAAAAAGATAATTCAAGAACTATTGGCAATCAATAATTATCATTCCCTTTTAACAAAAGTTGCTTGTTTTCAAAAACAGTGAAATGGTAAAAAATAATTAAGGCATCTGTGTCTATCATATGATCAACCATAAAGTGCTTATTGTGTATAGCAGTTACCTTTACTTCTATGCAAAATTCTATGACATTCCATGATTCATGCATATGATCTGAAAATTTGTTCTTATCTCAATGCACAGCTTGGAATAAGAGAACAGTGGTTAATCAGCAAAATGCTTTATATTTAACAAAAAAAAAAAAAAAAAGGGAAAAGGATAGACCGCTAATTAACCATTTGTTGCTAGAGCTCTAATTATCATGAATATTATTTATTTTTTTATCATGATTTGATTTACGTACCCTACCAAATTATGCCATATTTGTCACACAACCATATAAATTGTTACGGTCTCATCATTCTTATGTGAATATGACTTCTCACAATATCTTTAACTCGACAGGTTAATGATTAATCTGTTACGGATTTAAATTCAATTAGGGTTTGTTCTTAATCAATGAGTTGTTACATATATAACGCTAACTTCAAACTTTTGACACTAATTTAAGTAGACAAGTGTGCTAACCACTTAACTAATTCAAATGGGTTTAATTAGAGTACAGAGATTGCAAACAAATTTTTACTCTATGAAAGAGTTTTATATTGTCATTCTGTTAAGAATTTGTCACGCGAAAAAATCTAATTAAATGATTGTATAAAATTTTTTACACTATTATTACATCACGAATAAACCCATATGAATATAAAATTTTGATTATTTTTAGCAAGAACATTGCATTTGGAATCTCAACTATCTTGGCCTTTACGTAGAAAAAGTGTTTCAATTTGATGTGACAATATTAGTTATGGGAGCATCAACCATGTCCCATAAAGGGTACTTTTTTTGGTCTTCCTTCATAATAGAGAAGTAGTTCAAGTTCATTGCTATCCAAAAGCTAGACTTTGGTTGATTATTTTCCAAATTCTTAATTGTTCATGTCAAAATGATTCTCATTTACACAAGAAAGGAAAGTGTTTGGATTCGTTTTTGGGCCATCAATTAATTTGATATAAGGTATGGTAACCTTTATTAATATGATTAGAGAAAAAAAATGGTCCTAATTAATCTCATTGTGTACTACCCCTTCTTTTGGGGGGGTCTCATTACTGTTATAAGATTCCAAATATGTATAATTTTTGGACCCAGTAATCTTATAGAGATCTTGCATCAATCTATTGATTCATTTCATGTTTCAATTTTCAAGCAACCACAAACCCAGAATATTGGGCTTTCTGGCTTGCAAATTTCTATAAAAACCCTTTAGCATCTTTTTTATAATATTCAATGATTTAGGTTCATATCACTTCCTTTCTAAGAAAGAGGGGAAAAAAGGGTACTTAATGCAATGTCGGTATCTAATCATTTTTGTAAAATTATGGTTGAAATGATTAATCTCTCTCTTTTCCTGCCCCTCCCCTGGTTTTTATGATCAGAAACTGAAATATACACTTTGTTTTGTTGCACCTTATTCTCTTTTTTCTGTTTTTCTTTATCTGGATTTGTACTATATATGTCTATATATATATATATATATATATATTGTAGTACATTTGAAGGAATTTCTTGATTCATATTATTTAAATATATTTAAGGTATTATACATTAATATATATTTCTGATTAATTTTATGTTTATTTAATTTGGTATTAGATTGATTTTGTTGTTATGATTAAATAATTGTATCCAAACACTCTTCATTGTACACATAGATACAACACAATGATATTTAATATTTATTATTCTTGAGTTATTATCATAAATTCTAACACATATAATAAACAATAATACTTTAGATGATCAAATTAATAACATGAAAAATAAATAAATAGTGACATGAACAAAGAAAATATATGAATCACTGATGACTAAATGATCATCATGTTCAATAGTACATGTCAAATTTTTTTTTTTTTTTTTTTTTGCTTAACCTAATAAGTTGATGTAAAAAAGATAAATAAAATGGATAATACTGGAAAATCACCAAGACATAAAATTGTCTTCAAATATATGAATAAGAACAATTCATAGGCTTTTAAGTTAATTATTGACATGATGCCAATGTTTGTTGTTTTAACTTTTAACTTTTAACCTAATAGCTACAATAAAGGAATCTTGCTCAAAATCAAAATAACTAATATAACTTGATTACCATGTTTGTTGAGCCTAACCAAAAAAAAATGATAAATTTGTGAATGATTAACATAACTTTCCTGTTTGTTTCTTCTTTAGAATTGTTTAATTACCAGCACAATATGACATTATGTTTTAGATTCTGCCTAATGTCCCACCAAAGGCTTTAAAGCTAAGATATTTTAAACTTTTATATATTTATATGATTTTTTCATGTGGACAGGGTGAGATTGTCAATCAGAACAATATGCACTGTCTCAACCTAGAGAATCTATGAGTTTGTCAAACTGGGGGCACACTTAATTTAGTTGCCAAACCTTACTCCACTACTACTACTACTAACCCCTTTCTAATAATAATAAATAACGATCATAATTAATAAAAATAAAAATGTTTTTTTATCTTTAATATTTGTGATTTTTATAAAAAATATTTCTAATATTTAATTTTATTCAGTTTTTTAAATATTTTTTATTCATTTAATTTTATTTCTAACAATTTTAATTTGTATCAAAATTAGTTTTGGATATTTTTTATTTTGTTCTTAACGTTTTTTATAGAATTAATATCTAAGAATAATTTTGACACAAATCAAAATATTAGAGATAAAATTAAATAAAATTAAATATTATAAAAATTAAAAAGAAATTATAAATATTTATAAAAAATATACTTTATCATAATAATAATAATAATAGTAAAGGCCCTTTTATAAAATTAGTTTTAAATTGTGCATGTCTCCAATATGCTCTAACATTGTGGCCTATCTTTCATCACAATCAACACAACTTCTATTTTATTTATTGATTTACTTTGCTTGGAACTAAATAATGCAAATTCTAATTTCAATTATCTTTTTTTTTTTTTGAGGTACAATGTCTTATATGTTTGACCTGACATTAACACCATGAAATTAAATACCAATCATTTTTCTGCTCTGAATTTAGGATAGATATAGATGGAGGACCCTAGATAGATAATCTTTATCACAAGATAGAGCTCTCTCATTAATAATTGCCTCGAACACAAAAGTCGTTTCCTTGGCTTCACTATTATTATTATTATTATTATTATTATTATTATTATTATTATTATTATTATTGATGAGAGGAAAATAAGGGGATTGCAAAAATGATAATCATAATTCATGTGAGTAAAAATGATAAGAAAATGTGATTTTAATTGATAGTTATTTTTCAAAGTTTCTATTACATGAATATAATCTGGTGTTTTATTATTTAATCTCTTAATTAAGAGATTTAGAGTTTGAATTTCATTACGTGGAATGGGACTAAGTTGAAGAGGTTTCAGCTTTAGAAGGGGTGAGACTGGGGATTCTATGTCACCTTATTTTTTTATTTTTTGTATGAAGTGGTTAGTCACTTTTATTGAAGCTCAAGTTGACTATGGTAGATGGGAGAGTGTGGTGATTTTTTGAAAAGAGTCGCGTGTCTTACCTTCTGTTTGTGGATGATCTTTTCTTGTTCTGTAATGCTAGCAAAATTTAAGTTCAGAATGTCATAAAGATTATGCAACTTTTTTGCAAGACATTCGATGTGGAGGTTAACTTTAAAAAATCTAAAGCAGTTTGTTCCAAGAATATTTCTAATTGTAGAAGATAGGTTCTAATGAGAGTTTCTCATATTAAGTTGACTAATGACTTGGAAAAATAATTAGATGTCAACATTGGGCATCCTAGAACTTTAAGAACATCTTTTTCGGATATTTTGAACCGAATCAAGTCTAGATTGACAAATTGGAAGGAAAAACTCTTCAATAGAACAGACAGACTTTGTTTAATTAAATCAGTTGCATCTACTTTACCTATTTATATCATATGCAAATTTTTCTCTTTCCTACTTCTTTCTGCAACAAAATTGATGTTATTATGAGAATTTTTTTTGGAAAGAAAAAATTGATGAGTGGTGTCTTCACTTAGTTAAGTGGAAGAAAGTTATTAATTAATCTCCGTAAGTTTAATGGCTTAGGTGTTAAAGACACGAAGTGTGTGAACTTGACTTTGATGGAAAAACTTTTGTGGTAGTTTCTGTATAATCTCCATAAACTTTGGGTGAGTAAGCTAAATATATTCCCAATGCTTTGATGGTGGATACTGTGGCTACTAGTAATGCTTCGGGTATTTGACGCAACATCGTGAAGAAAAGATGCAAGAGGGATTATCTTAGAGCACCGGGTCTCTTTCTCAATCCTTATGGTCGGTTTATGGCACCCGAATGGCTGTCTAGCTGAGCTTATTCTTTTGTTCACATCTCTGATACAACCTGAAGATGGAGGATGTATAGTCTCGAAACCATTGGGATTGGAATGTTTTATGCATTCTTATCGACAATGAATTTAAAGCTAGGTTGTCTTTCATCCAACCAGCCTTGCATGGTGATTTCGGTCCTAGATGGGTGTGGAAAAACTCAAGCACAAAGGTTTACTCGGCTAAAAGTGGTTATGATTGGCTTTTGCAAAAGCTTACTCACTAGAATCCTAATGACAATTACCTTTGGCTTTGGCTTCTACGAGTTCCAGAAAAGATTAAACTTTTTCTGTGTCTTGGGATTCAGAATGTATTGCCGACCCATTGGTAGCAACACCGTCCACTACAAGAAAAACGTTGAATACCATCGAAATTAGCATCAGATATTAGTGGTGGATTTACCAGAAGATTTACCAGTGGATATGGCAATAAATTCGAAGGATGAAAAAGTTATCGTTGGATTAGATTTTTGGACGATAAATTCGCTGGTAATATTTGGAGGAAAAAAAGAAAAATTAGCGCGAGCATTACTGTCAGAATTACCGGCGAATAAATCCGCCAGTAAAGTTCAATTAATGGAATACTGCATTTTGGTCATATGCAATGCATTACCGTCGGATTTATCCACCGATAAATCTGACGGTAAACATGATATAAATTCAAAATGCGCAGCCCTCTCCCCTTACTTTCGAGAACACTCTTTTCTCTCCCCATTCTCTTCTCTCTTCTCTCTCCCCTACAACTACCTCTGGTAACCCCTCCGGCCACCCTCCGCCAGCGTTGTCTACCTTCATTCTCCTCCAAAGTCTGTGTAAAGTCGCCTGTATCGTGTTTCGTTGCCTCAAACGGAGTTGCTCCCTCTGTCTCCGCCACCGTTGGAAGAGCTGCCGTTGCCACTCCCTCTGTCACCGGAGTTGTGTCTCTCCTCCGTCGTCCAGGTAGGTTGCCCTCATCCATCTTCTTATTCCATCTTGTTTTCATTTTTTTAAAATAAAAAATCCTAACCCATTTTTGTTCTAACCTCTTTTTTGAACCACCATTCAGTTCCACCTCTACTTCTAGTTCTTCTGTCTGCGGCTACTTCAGTTACTGGCTAAACTTATTTTGATCTTTTGGCTGTAATATTTTTTATGTTTTTATGTCTTGAGAAAGCAAAGAATTTACAGATTTGCAGCTTGTTTGATTGCTGGTCTTGCTTGCATATTACTAGTAAGACTATAAGAGAAACTATGTGCTACTTTTATATTTGTTTTGCAGTATTTATATATTTTACTTGCCTTGTTTGTATGTTTTTATTTCACCAAGTATAAATTTATTGAGAAAGAAAGTATATAAATAACGTTTGTCCAATTTAGGATATTAGAAACAAAATAGTTAAAGTGCAGAGCTTTTTCAAACTATTGGAAGCATAACGGCTTTTGATATTATATTTTGTTATTTCATTACCATTCTAGTTATTTTTGTGGTATACCCAAGAATAAAGAACTGCACTTTATGCAGAAAACACGCAGAGAGATTTAGAAACTGAATATACTTCTATATTTGATATGTAATTCACACCTATTACAATATAGCATACTTTTATATATACATATTCCAAGAATGCATTAGCATAACTAATTGATTCTAAATTCTTTTTAACAGAGTTATAACTAATTCAAACTGATGCTAACTAATTCTAGTTAACTTATTACACACATCACTAATCTCTTCTCTTAACAAAGCACAAAGATTTACTCAGCTAAAAGTCGTTATGATTGGCTTTTGCAAAAGCTTACTCACTAGAATCAGAATGACAATTACCTCTGGCTTTGGCGTCTGCGAGTTCCAAAAAAGATTAAGCTTTTTATGTGTCTTGGGATTCAGAATGTGTTGCCGACCGATAGGTAGTAACACCGTCCACTACAAGAAAAACGCTGAATACCATCGGAATTAGCATTAGACATTAGTGGTGAATTTATCGGAGGATTTACCGGCGGATATGGCAATAAATTCGAAGGATAAAAAAGTTACCGTCGGATTAGATTTTCCGACGATAAATCCGCTGGTAATATTTGGAGAAAAAAAAAGAAAAATTAGCGCGAGCATTACTGTCAGAATTACCGGCGAATAAATCCGTCTGTAAAGTTCAATTAATGGAATGCTGTATTTTGGTTATATGCAATGCATTACCGTCGAATTTATCCACCGATAAATCCGACGGTAAACCTGATCTAAATTCAAAATGCACAGCCCTCTCCCCTCACTTTCGAGAACACTCTTCTCTCTCCCCAATCTCCTCTCTTTTCTCTCTCCCCTGCAACTACCTCTGACAGCCCCTCCGCCAGTGCTGTCCACCTCCATTCTCCTCCAAAGTCTGTGTTAAGTCGCCTGTATCATGTTTCGTTGCCTCAAACGGAGTTGCTCCCTCTGTCTCCGCCACTGTTGGAAGAGCTGCCGCTGCCACTCCCTCTGTCTCCAGAGTTGTGTCTCTCCTCCATCGTCCAGGTAGGTTGTCCTCATCCATCTTTCTATTCCATCTTATTTTCATTTTTTTAAATAAAAAAATCCTAACCCACTTTTGTCCTAACCCTTTCTTTGAACTACCATTCAGTTCCACCTCTGCCTCTGGTTTCTCTGCCCACGGCTACTTTAGTTACTGGCTAAACTTATTTTGATCTTTTGGCTCTAACGTATTTTCTATTTTTATGTCTTGACAAAGCAAAGAATTTATAAATTTGCATCTTGTTTAACTGCTGGTCTTGCTTGCATATTACTGGTAAGACCATAAGAGAAACTGTGTGCTACTTTTATATTTGTGTTTGCGGTATTTATGTATTTTACTTGCCTTGTTTATATGCTTTTATTTCAGTAAGTATACATTTACTGAGAAAGAAAGTATATAAATAACATTTATCTAATTTAGGATATTAAAAACAAAATAGTTAAAGTACAAAGCCTTTTCAAACTATTGGAAGCAAAACGGCTTTTGATATTATATTTTGTTATTTTATTACTATTCTAATTATTTTTGTGGTATTTTTCGTTTATCGATCAGATAGCACATGTATCTAAAAATAAGGATCTTTTGACCACCCTCAAGTAATGTTTTTCTTCTTATTTTTGTGTTACTCTAACTCAGGACTTTATAGCAATGAAGATACATTAATTGATTTAGAAACATCACGAACCAAAGCCAAGAATCAATGAAATATTTACTTTTCATTAAAGCTTGTACATAATGTAAAAAATAATGATATTTTTTAAGTGATAAATTTTTCTATTTCTGTATTGTCAATTATTTTTAGCTTTTTTTTTCTTTAATTTCTGTACAATATAAACCTCAAGTCAAATGTTGAAAACTAAACACATGATATTTCATTTTTTATTTATCTTTTATTTTTTCTTTCTATTTTGCAGTAAATAATTATTTTTTCCAAACTCATCAAATTT
This sequence comes from Arachis hypogaea, assembly GCF_003086295.3. Classification (NCBI taxonomy): domain Eukaryota; kingdom Viridiplantae; phylum Streptophyta; class Magnoliopsida; order Fabales; family Fabaceae; genus Arachis; species Arachis hypogaea. The sequence continues at coordinate 148,299,618 of NC_092054.1, read as the reverse complement.
GCATTATTATTTACCTTTGGAAATGTATTAGCAGTGGAAAGATAGATTCGATTTTTTTTTCAAACTTCTGGTTGTTTTAGAGTTAATTTTTTTTCTTAGATTGGATTCAATTCAATGCACTTCCTATTTTTTGTTTTGTATATGTGACAGCACAGCCTTTCTTCTTGGAGCTACACAACAACTTGAAATGATGTTTGATACTGCTTGTGTTTTTACAACAGCATATACATTAAATGTGTGGTTATAGCACTCATATATGCGCTCTAGGTAAGTCATATACTATTGATAATGCACAGTCATTTCTTTAATATGCTGACAATTTTGCAAGCCTTAATTTTCTTGAGTATTGAATAGTAGAAATAGGTAAAAGAAAGAGATTTGATGACTAATTTTTTGTATACTCGCTTAGTCTTATCGCGTCATCACTTAAGATTGAATATGACCCATTTTAAGTCTGGACCACACTCTATCCTATGATGACAAGGTAATATTTCTCATGTCAAATAATCGTAGTAACTTTTTTGTCATTGTCTATTTGTCCAATTTGATAGTGGAATCTGATCGGTTAGTATCATTTTTCATAACAATTGATATCTTTTTTTTGTAGATTCATGATAAGTTGTTGACTATAGTTTTATACCATTTTGTTCAATTTTTGTAATGAGGGTTTGGTGCATTTTAAATTTGATTTTTCTGCTTAATTGAATTTTCTTTTTTTTTATTGATAAACTTTGATATTTAAATTTGTTTGTGAACTTTCAACTAAAAATTATAGACAAATTATTATAAGAAATATAAAATTTTGAATTTTGTTAGTTTAGATATTATTAAATTTAAATATTTAAAATTATATATTAAATTTTTAAATAAATTTTTTTAAAAAATTAAAATTTAAGTTTATTGTCGGATTTACCATCAGTTAAATCCGCCGGTAACTATTAATTTAATTATTAATAATAAATAATATATTATCGTCATATTTATCGAAAAAAATCCGACCGTAACAAGCTCCAGAATTTTGCCATTTAAAAGTTTATATCCGCTGTTAAATCTGCCGATAATTAGCAGCAGACGAAAAAATCTGTTGGTAAACAGTTACTGGTGAGGTTTATACCGTTAGATTTATTCCGCTGCTAAATTCGATAGTAAATAGGTTAATGACGAATTTTTTTAGTAACTCCGACGGTATTCAGCATTTTTTTTGTAGTGATCGTAGCCTTGTTGGCTCCCCTATCTGTCAACACTACAACTTGGTAGAGAAAAATATTTTTCATTGCTTTAAGGATTGCACAAAAGTCCTGCTAGTTTGAAATCATTTGGATTTTGATCAGACGGTGGCTGATCTTGGCAGAAATTTTTATAGCTGGATCGAATATAATACGCATGCTCGAGAGTTTCTTTTCTCGATTGGTGGCTTTATGGTGGATTTGGCGTGACCATAATAATAACATTTTTAATACTGATGATTCATGGAATACTTCAAAGGTGGTTCGTTTAATAAAACACGAAGCAAAGGATTATAATTCGAATTCTTCTCCTTTTTTCTGGATTTCTCCCCTTGTCTTCATGATTAAACTTAATTATGATGCTAGTGTCTTAGAATATCAGCGTGTGGCCTGATTTTGGGTGTTTTTGGGATCACTTGGGAAATTGGATCAAGGACTGCTCTGACATGCTTCCAGAGGGTGACATTGTTTGGTGCAAATTTGTTGGGCCAACTGTGGAGAGCTCTTGACTACCGAGGAGATTTCGGGGAGGAATCAAGTGAGTGAACATAAGATGAGAAGACACCACATCCAACTCAAAACCTTAAGGTGTCAAGTTAATGGGTCTCTTATCTTATAAACTCTTCACTCTTCCTTGCTTTCAACACTCCTCACACTTGCAACATTAACAATCTCCCCCTCAAGTGTGAGCCTCCACATCAAGCATCAACTTCCCCTCTTTCTAGCTCCTTCACCACGGGTATTCGTCCATCACACCGCCGCAAAACACCGCGGGACACGCTGCCCAGACCACCTTTGTCGGGAAGACTTTCGATGTTTCACCTTGAATACCCCTTAAAACCAGACCGATTAAACCATCGGCTCTGATATCACTTGTTGGGCCAACCGTGGAGAGCTCTCGACCACCAGGAAGATTCGGGGAGGAATCAAGTGAGAGAACATAAGATGAGAAGACATCACATCCAACTCAAAACCTTAAGGTGTCAAGTTAATGGGTCTCTCATCTTATAAACTCCTCATTCTTCCTTGCTTTCAATACTTCTCACACTTGCAATATTAACAAAATTGTAGGCCATGGAATTGTGATTTCAGAGAAATCATTTGTCAAACTAACTCCATTGAAGCTTATCATGCTAGTGTTCAATTTTCTTCTGGAGTGCATCAAGATCTCATTGGCAAAATTCAAAAGTTATGCAACATGAACTAGTCGGTGAATTCGAACATTATTCAATATTGCACTTCCTCTTAGTTTTTTCTACCTTTTGGTTTGTTTATCTTTAGTCACTAAAAAAAAAAAAGGAAAAGTATTTTGCGATCAACTGTTTATCCTTATATAAATGATCCGTAATAAAGAAATTAGTTATTGTATTCGACAATATTGTAAGTACCTAAGAAACAAACAATTTTTTAAATAAATATAATCTTCCAAGTTCGTTATATATGCTAACAAAGTGCAACTTTTAGTAGTCCTTACTCCTTGTATTTTTCTTATGTCTAGATCACAATAATAAATTTCTTGTGTTTTCAATTAAATGTCTTGACTTCTGATGAGAGTCAAATGAATAATCTCCACAAAATCTAGTTAAATTAAGTCAGATCTCTGATAAAATAATTCAATAACAAAACCCTACAATTACAAAGATCATCAAATCCAAAATATGTGGATAGCTGAAACAGGTAATATGAAAGCAGATTGAGATAATGGCATCAACATGGCAGTTGATTAATTAGTTGAAATGGGACATTGCAACCTGCATGGGACTGTATCCACATATGTAAGTGCTATCCAACCATTATTATTATTATTATTATTATTATTATTATTATTTTATGAGTTCACCAAGAATCCAACTCTTGACCTTTCGGATCTAGAGCTCTAATACCATGTCATGATACCACTTATCCGGGAGGCTTATGCTGATGGGAAAAGATAACACTAATGGTTATATCTCTAAAACTCCCTAAACCTCCATTGTGCACATTGTATAAATATTCCATTGACTCTCCATATTTTCTCTTATTTTATTTATTTAATTTTCACTGACATATATGCTGCATATATATAGATATATAGTTCTGGAATGGCACTTTAGCATTCACATATACCCATCACTACTTTTTTCTGACATAGACAAAAAAAGTTGCGAGTGAAAAATTTTAACGAAAATAATTCATCACTTTATGATGAGATAACAAACACATGCATCTATTAGTTGCATGTGTTAAGTACATACTTTTTATTCAATTCATTGTAGCTTTTGTTTTTGTGTGCTAACCAGTTGCACACTGAATTTTTTATTTCTTTTTTTTTTTAATTTATGTGCTATTATTATTTCATTATCAGATACAATAAAGTCAACAATTTAGAATTGTCTTATTTTATATTTATTAATTATTTTTAAAATAAATACATAATATTAAATATAATAAATATATAATTTTAGATATCATATATATAAAATTATAGATGTTAAATCAAATAAAATAATTTTATATTATTATTTTTTTAAAATTTCTGCAATAAAGTATGTGGTCTTCAATTCTTGTCAATGTCCAATAATCTCTTTAATTAAGTTTCTCAGTAATTAATAAAGGAGCTAAGCTAGCACATTAAAACAAAAATGTGTTAGTAAGTTAAGTATTTTCTCAGAGAAAAGAGGTATTAATCATTGTTAAAATAGTTGATAAGAATTAAATTTATATAGGTGTTTTTAAAGCTTGCAAAAATAATTAACCTGTGATGATCGGTGCTAAACCTAGCCATACAATATTTTACAGACTAAAAAATAAAAAATAAAAATCTTAATTAGGCACAAAGAGCTTCCCTAATCAGTGACTAGTTCTCCTCTGATTTGGGCATCGGAAGGGACTAATTTGATTAAACTTTACTCCAAACTTTACAACCACATACCCTTTAAATTTAGATATAGCTTTTACCCGTTCTTAGTTAGTAACGAACTTTGGCTTTTCTTTTCTTTCTAAAAGCTTTGTAAAATGAAACTTTGTACTGTTATTCACAATTAGAAATTATACAAGAGCTAACACTTAAATGAAAAAGTGAAACTATATCTAACAGGGAAAAAAAAAATAGTAGGGTAGTTTGAATCGATTTTGAAAAAATAAAACTAATTCAATCCGAAATATATAATTTGTTGTGGTTGAATTTGAATTAATTTATTTTATTCTTAAAAAATAAATTTTAAGATTTTATTATTAAAAATAAAAATAATTTAATGAAATAAAATAAATAAATACATCTCATTTTATATTCATGCAAAATATTCGTTAAATAATAATATTAATACATGAATAAGATAAAAAAAATATAACAAATTAAATATATTATAAATAAAATCTTAAATTTAATAATAAAATAATAATATTATATCACATGATTTTGATTGAATTGAATGGATTTCGAAAAATAAATTTAAAATTATATTTAATTCATGTAGTTTAATTTATTAAAAATATAGTTTGATCAAATTTAAATTAACATTTTATTATTATTTTTATTTAGATTAAATTAAATAGACAATTTTATTTGAATAAATTTAAATTCAAACAACCTAGAATAATTAAAAAAAAAAAGCATAGCGTGTGATGAGTGTGAGTGTGAGGAAGTCAACTAGTCCAACTAAGCAACAACGCGTGGACCATATTTTTCTATGCTAAACCCATAAATATATGATATATTGGAATCCAGTTTTCTTGCAATATTGGTGTCATATATATGCTCAGTCCAATCAAAGTGGCTCTTATGTTCAAGGAAGAACTTGGAAATTGCATCACAATGTTCCTTCTTATGGTGACTAAATCAGTTATGGCAGCACTTCTTATTCCTCCAAATAAGTTAAGTTTGAAAATAATAATGAGAGCTAGCTACTTGCTTGATTTTATGCAAAGAGAAAGCATAAGGAGTCAATGGAGTATATATTCAATATGTACAATGGGAATTTAGGAATATTTAATTTAGTAGGATATTAAATGTTTATTATTTCTGGTACTCGGATAGTTATTCTGAATAGTATAGGTGTATTGTGTTTGAGAAATTAGTAGTATTTTATTCTAGATGTTCATTTTTTAACTTATATTGGGCCGAATAAATAATCTATTGTACACATTATACAGATACTCCATTGACTCTCTAGCAGAATTCTTATGCAAATTCATTGAAAACACATATGCACGTTTAATTTGATTTATATATAGAAGTATTTATAAGGATCTATATTTTAAAGATAAAATATATTTTTATTTTTAAAATTTGTCAAAATTTAAAAATATATCAAAGTTTTATTTTATTTTAATTTTATTTTAAAAATTTTTTTATTTGCATCAAATGTACTATTGTTAACTAAATTTTCAAAGAATTCAAAATTAATATAGTAATAACACTTGACAATTAGGAGTTAATTATTTGTGTCGAAAGTTATCCTTACAAAATTATTGCTAAATTGATTCTGAAATTTTTTGAAAAATTAACGACTAGAGGTATATTTAATGCAAATTAAAAAAATTTAAAACAAAATTAAAACAAAATAAAAGTTAAAACTTAATAGTACTTTTAACAAATTTTAAAAATAAAATTAAAAGTATATTTTATCCTATTTTCAATAAATTTTTATACAACTTTTAAAGAGTGAATGAGTGATGATAAATATACTATAATTAATCATCCTAAGTGTACAACTAAATTATAATTTTAAGTATATAAAAATAACTAGCCAATCTCGATACAAAATTATTTACTTGACATTTGATAGATTTTTTTAGGATATATCTAATATCTTAAGAGCATATGTTAAGATAATAAATTAATTTTTTTTAAATACAAAAAATTTAAGTTTTTAAAATTTTTATTTTTTATTTATTAAAAAAAATTAAAATATTATATTAATATAATAATCTTGTCTTTAGAACACATGTTATTTAAACTTTTTTTTTATTAAATCAGTGTTAACTCATCAATTACAAATTTAATTATTCTATCATGATAAATTATTTATTATTCTAGTAGTTAATTATTTAATTTAAAAATTATATAAATTAATATAAAGATATGTAATTAATTTAATAGTTAATTTTTAGTGTACTATAAGTTTTTTTTATACCTTACAAAATTCAGAAATTAATAACAGAATTTTTTTTTATAGTACGAAAATTTGGAGGATTTATCATTCCTTTTAAACATTATTGTAATAAGTGGAGTATATGAAAGTTGAATGATTAAGTATTATTTTGTATTTTTCAACAAAAGTCTTCATGAGCTAGTTGTTCCTGATTTTTGTTTTTTTGGTGTCTTTAATATCCGTTCTTACTGATTAATTGTGCGTATGATCTCGCTGCTGCATTAATTATTTGCGGATTATTACGAATTTGAATGTCGTCTCATCACACACACAGAGAGTATATATACATGTCATGATCCTATTGATCCATTAAATAATTAATTGAGGAATGTTGGTTTGTCTAACTTAATAATATAATATAATACTTCATCGTGCTTTTAAGTCATCCATGCATGATACACATGATGTTGAAATTAAATTAGCATCTTATAGAGTTGGTACGGTGTTGCTCTATTAATTATAGTGACGCTTCTGCTTCAAAAAGTGTTTTATATATATTAAGTTCTAGATAATTTAGACAATAAAGCAAAAACAATATAATACGTCATTTGACGTCTTAGGAATAATAATAATAATAATAATAATAATAATAATAATAATAATAATAATAATATTTTTATCAGACTTTGATATGTATAATTATTTTTGAGTAATAATAAATTTAATTTATCATCTTTTTAAACTAAATTAATAATTATGTTTAATTTTTTTTATTAAAATACACTAGCAAATTATTAGTATTGAATAAAATAAAATAGATATATATCGTACATTAAAAATTAAACCCATAGTATTAATAATATGATTATTCTATTAATATTATATATTATCACAAGATTAGAATTAATGAATATTTAGCAATATAAAAAATGTAAATTTTTTGTCTATTATTAAAATTTAATTATTTACATAGTATAACTAATAATTAAAGAATGATGATTTATAATAAACTTCAAGAGTTGTTTGTATATATATATAGTCATATACAATTATTTAAATTGAAATATATATAATAAATTTATAAATATAAACATCATAGTATTGTAAAAAATTGACTAACTTTTTGTAAAGCACTTGTTAGTCAGCATTGTTGATTTGATGTCACTTCTCATCGTCTTTTATAGTGTAATTTTCATAGTTTGTTTTTTAATAAATTTGAGTGTTTTTACATAATAATAATAATAATAATAATAATAATAATAATAATAATAATAATAATAATAATAATAATAATAATTAAAAAAAAAAGGAAAATATTACTGTTTTGAATATTAAGGATGTTGTCTAGTAGTAATGCATTTATCAAAAGGAAGTGTTTGTCTAATAGGGGGAGACAGTTTCTTCTCTTGTAGGTTAGGTTAGAACTTAATTAAGAATCGTAATCATTACTACGGTATTAATGAAGTTAGTTGGATTAATGTTTACAAATTTCTTGCTATAGAGTTCAATTATTTGAAACTTAGAAGAGGTTTATCACATAAAAAGTCCACACGGGAAGACTTTATTAATTTTCATAAAAGTGTTCTTTACACTAAAATTGGTATAGCTAAGCTAAAAGTCTAGAAGATTGTTCTTGAGCATGTTTCAAATAATTTTCATCCGAAATGTTTGGTAACCAAAGAAAATCAGCCAAAAACAATCATAACTTACCTTAATTAGTATTTATTAATTGTTACGATAATTAATAAATACTAAATAAGACAAATTCTGGTTATTATTTTTGTCTCCCTAATATTACTGAATTTTTATCTTATATTAAATTCATTCATTTATTAGCATAATGTTAAACTATGTGTTTGGTCAAAACAGAAATTACACCTTGAGTCAAACAAACATAAAAAAAAGCAATTGATAATAGTGTTCTGAGGGTTACATAAAACTGGATTGTATTTGAGCTTGAATATAAAGCCCAAATTCTTAGTGAGGTGGTTTTCAACTTGGTCTGCGTCAGGCAGTCGTCGTCCGAGTTGTTTGTGAAAAGATGGGGATGGTACCTGCAAAACACTCCGATACCTAAATCAGCAAGGGTTTTAGTAGATTTAAGTATATTAGAACTTAAATACACATAAGGGTGTCAATGTATTTATCCACCAAAGGGGAGTTGTCACCCTTAGCATTTTGTCCGACCTCTTAAGAGGTCGGTTATGTGGTAGATATTCTTTGAACTTTTATGCGCTTTTAGATCTTATTTATGTTTTGAGTCACGTATAAATAAATAGTATTTAGGATTATAAATAACTATAGTCCTCACGTTCCTGTTAAAATTTTTTTGTGAGATTTTACTGATAAAAATTAGTTTTATTTGTCTTTATCTAATACTTAAAATGATTAAATAAGTAATTTTATAATATAATACAAAAATTTTCATAACAAAAAATTTAAAATTTGATTTTTGATACTTTATGATCTTCAAATAATTTTAATGTAAGGCCAAAAAATATGCTTAATTCACACTTCAAGTCTTTCTATAAAAAAAATTACGTAAAAAAAATGTTATATAATATATTTTTTTATGGACTTCTACCTGACAGATTATTAAGTCTTCGAAAAATAATTTCAAAATTTCTCCGACTATATATATATATATCTGTAAATCAATATATGTATTTCTAGAATAATCGAAAGGTAGAGCTTAAAGAATAAGAAATAATACAAGTTGAAGTAGTGCATGATGAGTAGAGACTACGTTTGGGAATGAACTGAATTAAAGGCTTGAAGTGTGGATTGTGGAAAGACTGAATTATTTATGAAGATGAAGCTAAGTAAGCCTTAAAGACAACAATGAATGTGGAATAATAATATTATAAATAATAATACTAGTGAGGAGATAATTAAGTACTCTCAAATAATTACCAATGACTCTTTACTTCAAAATTCATGTTATAGATAGATAAGTAAACTTATATTTTCTCCAATTTATTGAGAGAAAAAAGTGCAAAAATTATTATATCAATAGATACTATGTTAAATAATGTCACAATCTTTTGGGGTTTGATATATGATTTACTACTTTAACTATTTTAAAAATAAGGCCGTCACGAAGTCAATTCTTTTTACAGTTTAAATTGATTGAAAAAATAAATAAATAATTATATTTTTAATGTACTTTTTTATGTAATAATTTTTTTATTTGTGTAAATTTTTGCATTGATTTTTTTTAATTTATCTTATATTAATTTTTTTTAATTTAATAAGAATTGAACTCTAAATTTTTTTTCATAAAAATTCTAAAATTATGTGATGAAATCAATTTTTTCTAAAACTCAAGTTTATATAAAAAAAAAATACATGAATTATATATATATATATATAAAAGGAGTATTTAAAATTGATCCAGACCAAATAAAACCAAAAAAACTAAAAAATTACGTTTTGTTATTCTTTTTACAGTTCGATTCAGTTTTTTATTCTGACATTAAAAATTCTAATCGAACCGAATCGATTCACCTAAAAACGTAACAAAACCATTAACCCAACCCCCAAATCAAATAAACCTAACTTTCTAAACCTAGTGCAGATGAAGAACCCCCCCCCCCCCGGGACCTCCCACCAGTGCTGAACCCCTTCCTCCTAGCACCTCCCAGCGTCGAACACCTTCCTCCCAACACCGTTGTCCTCCACAGTCCACAGCACTGTCACTAAGTCGTCGGACAACACCCTCACAGAAAGGACCCTCGTGGACAGCACCCATAATACCGTTTTCATCCTCGCGGGCAGCACCCACAGCACCATCTCCTCCACATGCCGTCTCTCTCAACGTACCAGGAGGCAGGAGCTATCATCGTCTTCGCGCATAGCAGCTGCCGAGTTAGATATGGAGCCTCCGAATCAATTATTTTCAATTTCTGTTCAATATATTTGTTTAGTGTATTTGTTCAATATATTTGTTGTTGATTGTTGTTCATTGTTCAATATATTTGTTGTTGATTTTTTAAAATTGCTAGTATTTTTTATTTTGTTTGAATTTCTGCTTATGTTTTTCTATTATTCGTTCAGTGTATTTGCTCAATGTATTTGTTGTTGATTTTTAAAATTGCTAGTAATTTATTTTGTTATATTTCTGCTTATAATTTTTTAATTATTTGTTCAATGTATTTGTTATTGATTTTTTAAAATTGCTAGTAATTTTATTTTGTTGTTCAATGTATTTATTTATGCAGTTGTTCAAGTGAGAATATGGACGACACTGCTGGAGGAGCAATAGGAGCAGTTGTTACTACAACAACAACAACAACAACAACAACAACAACAAAGTCTTGTTCCACTAAGTGGGGTCGGCTACATGAATCAAACGACGCCATTGTACCCTGTCATGTATCATGTCTATAGAGAGACCGTTTACATGTAGATCTCGTTTGACCACCTCATGGATGGTCTTCTTAGGTCTTCCTTTGCCTTTCGCCCCTTGTCCATCTTCCATCTCATCTACCCTCCTGACTGGATGTTCTATCGGTCTTCTTTTCACATGTCTAAACCACCTGAGACGCGATTCAACCATCTTTTCCACAATTGGTGCTACTCCAACTCTCTCCCTTATATCTTCATTCCTTGTTTTATCCGATCGCGTATGACCACTCATCCATCTCAACATCTTCATCTCTGCCACACTCAACACTCCGTACCATAAAGCATAGCCGGTCTTATAGCGGTGCGATAGAATTTACCTTTAAGTTTTAAAGGAACTTTTTTGTCGCATATAAAACCAGATGCACTCCGCCATTTTTACCAACCTGCTTGGATCCTATGATTTACATCCTGTTCAATCTCTTCATTATCCTGTATAATGCACCCAAGATACTTAAAACTTTTAACTTTTCGTAGGATGTTTTCTCCAATCTTCACCTCTATATTAGGATTTTCCCTTCTCAGACTGAACTTACATTCCATATATTCCATCTTGCTACGGCTTATGCGCAGACCATACGCTTCTAAAGCTTCTCTCCATAACTCCAACTTCTTATTTAGGTCTTCCATTGACTCTCCCATAAGGACGATATCATCGGCAAAAAGCATGCACCATGGCACAGGCTCTTGGATGTGCTCTGTGAGTACTTCCAAGACTAATGTGAAAAGGTATGGACTTAAGGATGATCCCTGGTGTAATCCTATACCAATAAAAAATTCCTCTGTCACACCACCTTGAGTCTTCACACTAGTTGTGGCCCATCATACATGTCTTTAATTGCACGAATATATGTGATTATTAACCTCCTCTTTTCTAAAACTTTCCATAAGACCTCCCTTGGTACCCTATCATACGCTTTTTCCAAATCAATAAACACCATATGTAGATCCCTTTTATTACTATGATACCTCTCCATCATCCTTCTTATAAGGTATACCGCTTCAGTGGTAGATCTGCTTGGCATGAATCCAAATTGGTTCTCTGTTACTTGTGCCTCTTTTCTCAATAAGAGCGGTTGTTACTCTTCCGAATAAATCAGCAAGCATCAGATCTTCAAATGTATTGTCTGTTGCGCCAGCTCCTCATAGAAACACAAGGAAGCTTGCTAGAGGCCAAGGAAAGAGGCGGGCTATTGAAGAAGCTCCTGTTGATGACACCACTGAAACTGAGACTGACAAAGGTAAGAGAAAGCCTTATAGACCTAGGTCTTGGACATGGGACCACTTTGCTAAAGATGAAACTAGTAATCCACAGTATCCTAGAGCTAAATGCAATTGGTGTGGGTCTAGTTATGCTTGTGATACACATAAAAATGATACCAGTAACATGAAAAACTACTTGTTGTCGTAATGCAAAAAAATTTCGAAGGAGATACATTTTCTGCTATGTCTTCTGATATTGATCCTTGTAGACAAGCCCTTGTTAGAATGATTATTGTGGATGAATTGCCTTTTCGCATGTTGAGAGAGAGAGTTTTCGTTATTATATGAGTTGTTTGCAACCCAATGTTCTAATTCCTGGAATGTTCATAGTTGCTAGGAATTATTGGAAGCTTTATTTGAATGAAAAAACTAAGTTAACGTCTATTTTTAATCAACCAAATCAAAATATTTGTTTGATAACTAATTGTTGGTCATTTGTGCAAAACTTGAACTATCTTGCCTTAGCTGCTCATTACATTGATGCTAATTGAAAATTGCAAAAAAGAATTTTGAATCTTTGTGCTATCAAGAATCACAAAGGGTAAACAATTGATAAGAAGATTGAGAGATGTTTGTTGAAATGAGACATATCGCGAAATTTTTCTATAACTGTTGATAATGCTTAGTTCAAATGATGCTGCTATTTCTTACTTGAAAAGTAGAATGGAGGATTAGAACTCACATCCACTGAAGGGAGAATTTTTGCATGTTAGATGTTGTGCTCATATTTTAATTCCTATTATGAATGATGGATTGAGAGAAATGCATGATTAAATTTTAAAGATTAGGAATGCAGTTACACATGTGCATGCATTACTAGATCATATTAAGAGGTTTAAAGGCCATGATTAAAGAAGCTAGAATTAAGAAAAAAGGCACTGTACATTTAAATGTTCCTACCAATATCATATAGAACTCTACCTTTTTAATATTTGAAAGTGCTTTGAAGTCTCGAAAGGCATTTAAAAAATTGGGGGAGAGAAATTCAGAATATACTATGATGGCTGGTGAGATCCCTGAGTCTGATCGAGGATTGGGAGAATGCAAGATATTTTGTCAAGTTTTTAAAAATATTTTATAATATAACTGACAAAGTTTTTGGTTCAACATTTGTTACACATCTTCTCAATATTTTAATAATTTTTGTAAAATATTATCTACACTTAAGCATTGGATGAAAAGTTTAGATCTAGTGTTTCAAATATGGCTGAGAAAATGAAGTCCAAGTATGATAAGTATTAGAGAAACATAAAAAGAATACAAATATGATCATTTTTATTGCAGTGGTTCTTGATCCTAGGTATAAGCTTCAGTTGATGAAGTGGAGATTTGAGAAATTGTATGAAAAATATGCTGATTTTTTTACTTCAAAAGTGAAGGAGACGATTTTCTAGGTGTTTGATAGCTATAGATTGTTTGGTGGGATTAGTAACTATTAAAGATCTATTCGTTAAGATCCTCCTGAAATTCGCACACAAGAGCTTGATGCAAATGAAACTTTTTTTTGTTATGGAATTTGAGAAGGAAATGCAATTTAATTAGAGAGTTAACAAGAATGATGTGTATTTATATCTTATGGAGTTATTGGAGAAGAGTAATGGCGTGCGATTTCACATCTTAAACTGGTGAAAAATAAATTTCACTAAATATTCAATTCTTGAGCAGATTGCAAGAAATGTCTTAGTCATGCCGGTTTTCACAATAGTTTCAGAATCGACATTTAGTACTGGATGAAGGGTGTTGAATAATTATCGAAGTTCTCTAATTCCGACGATAGCTAAAGCATTAATTTATATGCAAAATTGACTCCAAAACTCTCCAAAATTTGTTCTTGAGGAGCTCATTGAGAATTTGGAGAAATTGAAATTAGGTAAGCTCAAGTTTCGATTGATAATTTTTTTTATTATTTATTTTGTAGAAGTTGCACCCACTCCTTATCCGAATAAAAAAGATTCTGGTGTTGAGTATAATTGAGTACATCTTGTCATGGTATGAATTATTCTCTTTAATATTAGAATATATAACTAGATTAGAATTTTTTTTACCGGTGTATTATTATTATTATTATTATTATTATTATTATTATTATTATTATTATTAGAATATTAGTTCAAATCTGTCTCCAAGGATTTAAAAGCGGTTATTTTAGTCCTAAAAAAATTAATACATAGATCAATTTTCAAGATTTTACTCCGGCAGATAAATCAATCCCAAGTTTATTTTCTGGCAAAGTAATTACCCAAATTAGTCTTCAAGAATTTTAAAAGCGGACATTTTATTCCTAAAAAAAATTAATACACAGATTAATCTCGAACGTTTTTCTCTGTCAGACATAACAGTCTCCTGTCCATTTTACTTTTACTATATGTCAACCTTTATTATTATTAACTTAGCTCTGTGCATGTCAACGATGACACTAGCATATTAATACACTTTTTTTGTTAGAAACAAGTAAGGTGAATAATGATGTTTTGAAATCTAAATTAAAATATTTTCTTTTAAAATAAACATATCTTTTAAAATAAGACATCTTTTAATTATATTAAATACAAAAATATCAAATAGTTTCAACCTTAAATTTTTTTAGAATAATCTCTGATAATTATTTTGATTATTATTATTATTATTATTATTATTATTATTATTATTATTATTATTATTATTATTATTGAGTGAACATATATATATATACTTTTTATATTATAAATACATGCATAAAAATTTAATGAATAAATTTATTATTATTTTTGGGGTTTTTTACTTAAATAAAATTTATAGAACCCAAATTTACTAGATTCCCCTGAAATGACATCTGCAACGTGATTACCTCTTCCTATTATTATATAAATCGTCCTAGGCTGTGTAGGATTAAATAAAATGTAAACCATTTCAGCTTGTAACGATTAATGCATGATCTAGTAAGAGAAACAAAGGGTAAATCGTGCCAGGGTCCATATGTATAATAGGTTTAACATGTTGTTGGGCTAAACCTCATTGGACTGCCACGATTTACACACAAAGAAGACCCTATTCACCCTGGCACGATTTATGTATAATAGGGTACTTTTATTTATAATATTTTAATTTAAATTATATCTATTTAAATTTTAACTTAAAAAATAAAAATATAATTTTTATAATTTCAATTATTAATTTCATTAATAAGATTAAATTAAATTAAAAAAAGAAATACTAACAAATTATAATAAAAAGAGTACTAAATTTTAATATATAAATTTAAATTTTTTTTCTTTAAAAAAATGTCAAAAAGAGTTAAAAAATATAATTTTAAATAATATAAATTCATATTGTTTTGAATAACATAAATTTAAGTTTTTATGAAATTTCTAGTATTTATTGTTCATATGATTTTTTTTAATCATTTTTATTGATATGTATTTTTTATAAAATTTTGTTTGTCATTTTATAAAAACTTAAATTTATGTTACTCAAAACTACATAAATTTATATTATGCAAAATTATATTTTTTAACACCCTTTGACATTTTTTAAAAAAACTTAAATTTATGTATTAAAATTTAATACTCTTTTTATTATAATTTGTTAGTATTTTTTTATTTAGTTTGCTTTTTTTAATATAATTAATAATTAAAATTTATATGAAGTCAAATAAAAAATGACAAAAAAATTCTATAAAAAATATGCATTAATAAAAATGATTAAAAAAATTATATAAACAATGAATACTAAAAATTTTATAAAAACTTAAATTTATGTTACTTAACACAGCATAAATTTATATTATGCAAAATTAATATTTTTTAACAGCTTTTGACATTTTTTTTAAAGAAAAAACTTAAATTTATATATTAAAATTTAGTACTCTTTTATTATAATTTGTTAGTATTTTTTAATTTAATTTAATCTTCTCAATGAAATCAATAATTAAAATTATAAAAAGTATATTTTTATTTTTTAAGTTAAAATTTAAATAGATATAATTTAAATTAAAATATTATAAATAAAAGTACTCTGTTATACAACCATCACTCTATAGTAAGAGTGTTAACTAAGCTATTAAGAAGCCTGATTTCTAACGTTTTATGCTAAACTACATACACCCTTGTTCGGTAGGTCGGTTACCGGACGATTCGGGTTTGGACTTCCGAGGAATGGTAGGGGCTCGTCAGGTCGTGGACTGCCGGGCTGGTGTGTGCGGGGTCCCGAGTACTTCGTGTAGGAAGGGGGGTGTCACCTGCAAAGACACTCCGACGCTCTTGTCAGTAAAAGTGCAGGCAAAAAGAGGTGATGTGATATGCGACGTACCTTGGGGGAAGGGCAAATCCTTCCCCTTATATACTGTGTCAAGGGTGGGCCCTACAAGGATAGACCCACTTTCTTTGGGACGTTCTCCCACAGCCGTGAATGAGCTGTCCGGGACGCGTGTCCGGGTCGGGTGGCGCTCGGGTCGGGCGACCCGTGGATGGTTTGGGCCAGGCCGTAACAGTGCCCCCACGCGCCAGTGGTAGCCGTGGGAGCTACCAGTGGCGTGTTACTTCGCGTTTCATTCATCATCGTTAGGTCGGCCGCTCATGGAAGGGGCATGCCCCTGCGCGCGTGTCTCTTGGTTGCTGGGGCAACCGTTTGTCGCTTCGTTCCTTACGCTGAGCATTAAATGCTCATAATGGGTTGCAAAACCCCGTGTGTAAATACTATCTTGCCCCCAAATCTTTCGTACTTCCTAAATGGCAGTTTTTAAATAGTTCACCTCCCACTTTTTCTTTCTTTTTACGCTTCTGTTTCTTCCATTTCCTTGCTATCTCCCTTTTCCTCGCTTAAAAATTTCAGAGTATTGTTGCAGTTTTCTCGAACATCTTCCTCTCATCCTTCCAGCTTTCGCAACAAATTCAGGTAATCCTCGGACTTCTCTTTTTTCTGCTCTGTTGTTGTTTGCTTGTTGTTAGTATTTGCTTGTTCTTGCTGTCTTGCTTGGAATTTGTGGCTATATGACCTTTTGATGCTAGGTAGACGTGTTAGGGGAAAGGTACCATTCCAGGGTAGATTTTTAGGTGGCTTTCGAGATAGGTGTAGCTTTGGCCATGCTTGATCTTAATTGTCGAATAGGATAAACGTAGTTTTTTGGGTTTTTCCGGGCTCCCGACCTCATAGACTAATGGAGTGGTACCCGTACTGTAGGTATGCCTCGCGTCGTCTCCTGGACTTCCACCTCCGCGGTGAACTATGACCCCTACGCCTGGGTGACCTCAGACATAAAGGACTCGCCAAACCAGATGGATCTGGAGGAGTTGACGAAGTTCCGGCAAGCCGGATATCTGTGCGGGGGGACAGACGAAGAGACCAATTACGAGACCTTCGTCCCTGCGCCCAACGAGCGTTTGTACGAGATTAATTTCCGTTCTCCCCGGGTCACCGACTGGATTTGGTTTTACAAAGCCATGTTCACCCAGGTCGGCGTCCGGCTGCCGTTCTTCGATTTCCAGATGTCTCTCCTTAATCGGATATCCGTGTCGCCGTCGCAACTCCATCCGAACAGCTGGGCTTCTATCCGCTGTTTCGAGATGGTTTGTAAATATCTCGAGCTGCCGGCGTCAGTGGATGTCTTCCTCTTCTTTTTCAACCTTACCAACCCCTCCAAACAAGGGAAGGCGAGGAAAGGGTTTTTGTCTTTCCGGTCTGCCCAAGGCCGGAGGATATTTGGCCTGTTCGAGGACTCCTATCATGGGTTCAAGGACAAATTCTTCAAAGTTCGCCCTGCTAAAGGTCGTCATCCCTTTTGGTTATCGTTAGAGGGGGAATGCCTCATCCCGACTTATTGGAGTTTCGGGGCGGGGTCTAACTCTTTCATAAAGGTGACCTACAAGGGAATGTTCTCTGTAAATAAAAGGATTGCCGATGTGTTGTATGCTATTTTCGGGAAGAACCCCGTGAACCCCCACCTCCTCATGGGTGAACGGGAATCCGCCAGGAATTATATTTGTGAGCTATTCTGCCTTGTGTTTTTGCATTGCTTGTTGTTTATATTTGTTTTTCCCGACTTCACGACTAACGTATTTTGTTTGCTGTTGTAGTGGAGATGTCTGCTTTGGTAACTGGGCTTGAAAATTTGGTCAAGACCTTCTTGGAGGATAGCGATGATGAGAAGGCTGACGAGAAGGATGCCGGGGAACCGGGGGGCCCTTCCGGGGAGAAGGAGGATCAAGCCGTACCCTCTCCCCGAGACACCGGGATGTCTGAAAAGGATCCAGCCGAGGTGCAGGCTTCCCCCATTCCCGAAGAGGCGGCCGTTGGCGGGCACTCGTCTCCTATTTATCAAGAATATGATGATGTGGAACTTATTCATACCCCCAAGAAGCGGAAGGCATCTGCCAGCCCGGAAGGGACTCTCACCATCATGGAGAGAAATTTTGATGCTACGAATTTTATTGACTCCCAACTGATCCCTGGGACGGAGGAGCATTTTCATGGGACCGACCTGGCTGGGCAGGCGAGATGGATGTACCGGACTCTGCTCCAAGGGGTCGTGATAGCTCGAAAGGCTGAGTTCGAGTTTTCGGGAATGCAAGCTCTCCGGAGGAAACTCGAATCTTCAGGCAAGGCGAACAACGACTTTAAGGTGCAAGTCGAGCTGCTCCAAAGTCAGTTGTCTGAGATGGGGGAGAAGCTCAAGGCTTCTGAGGAGAAAGCGACATCTTCCGGGGAGAAATTGAAGGCTTCCGACGAGACGGTGGCCCGTTTAGCTGAACGGGAGATGACCCTAGAGAGCCAGCTGAACGCTGCTCAGGGTTGGGTGGCGGTCTTGGAGAAGGAGCATGACCAGGCCGTCTCGTCGGCTAAAGCCGCTAAAGCCGAGGTCGAAGAGCTCAAGAAAAAGCACAAAGCGACCAAGGAGCAAGGGAAGAACGCGATCTTTATGACCGAGGATGCTCTGAAGGCCCAGGTGAAGATCGTGGCTCCTGACTTCGACACGTCGGCTATTGGGGTTTTCAAGACGATCCAAGACGGCAAGATTGTTGACATGCCTCGGAAGTGATTTCTTGTAACTTTGATTTGGTGTGGATTTGTTGAACATTTCGTCGTGGCTTTATAACTTTTATGCTTAACTGGTCGCTCGGTCGACTTATCATTATTATCGTTTATCTTGCTTGGTGTTTTATTTTCGTTACCGTCTTTCCGGGGCGGACTTTTTGTTTGTGTCAGTTTTGCCGTTTGCGTTGGTAACCCGATTGGGGTCGTCGTGGTTTTATTTTTGAAACCGTTGTGGTCTTATTATTGCGGCCGTTCGATATGGCTATGATTCCGTTGGCTTCCCGGGGTGATCAATCCCGGGTTGCCGTTTACGAGTACGATCTCGCAGGGTACGCGTTGGAATGTAATGGAAGAATTTGGACAAGTAATAATTAGTCGTTAGCTAGACAAGTTCGTGAACATAGTAGGCATTTGATAAAAGTAAATAATTGGGAATTAACATTTGATTAGAGTAAACCTCTATCCAGCTTATCAGGCCACTTGGTCGGGGCAACCAAGCTACGAATAGAACCTCCTCAGGTTACCTGCGTTCCATGTTCTCGGGATCTCTCTGACGTCGAGTCTTTCCAGCTTGTAGGCGCCTTTGCCGAGTACTTCTTTGATTCTGTAGGGACCTTCCCAATTTGCCGCCAGTTTTCCTTCTCCTGGGGTCGGTAAACCGACGTTGTTGCATCGCAGGACGAGGTCTCTTTCCTCAAAGTCCCTCCTGAGGACTTTAGTGTTGTAGCGCAGGGCTGTTCTTTGCTTTAGTGCCGTTTCTGACAAGTGGGCCATCTCTCTGGTCTCTTCCACCAGGTCCTTTTCCACCGCTTCGTGTACTCCTGCGAGGAGTAACCGTGGACTCGGTTCGCCAATTTCCACGGGTATCACTGCATCGACCCCGTACGTTAGGCGAAAGGGGGTTTCCCCGGTGGAGCTTTGCTCGGTTGTCCGATAGGACCAGAGGACCGAAGCGAGCTCATCGGCCCATGCGCCTTTCTTGTTGTCTAAGCGCTTCTTGAGGCCTAGTAGGATGACTTTGTTTGCGGACTCCACTTATCCGTTCGTCTGGGGATGTTCTACTGAGAAAAACCTTTGTTTTATTCCCAGGCCGGTGAGGAATTCCATGAACTTCTTATCAGTGAACTGCGTCCCATTATCCGAAATGACGATCTCCGGGATACCAAAACGGGTTATCACCTGTCTCCACATGAACTTCCTACAATTGAACGAGGATATGCTGGCTAGTGGTTCGGCCTCTATCCATTTGGTGTAGTAGTCGATGGCGACTATGAGATATTTGACTTGCCCTGGGCCAACTGGGAAAGGCCCTAAGAGGTCGACTCCCCATTGAGCGACGGGTCGTGTAGACGTCAGTAGGCTCAGCTCGGAAGCCGGCGCTTTGTGGAAGTTAGCATTTTCTTGGCACTTTACGCATTTTCTGACAAATTCTTTGGAGTCTCTCATCATTGATGGCCAGTAATATCCAACTCGGATGAGCTTCCTTGCTAGGGCTTTGCCCCCGATGTGGTGGCCGCAGCATCCCTCGTGGACTTCTCTTAGTACATAGTCCGTCTGGTCGGGGTGTAAGCACTTCAATAGGGTTTGGCTGAGGCCCTTTCTGAACAGTTGTCCTTGTATGATTGCATATTTGGCCGCCTCCCTTCTCAATGTTTTGGTCGCTTTCTCATCATCAGGCAGCTTGCCATGTTCCAGGAAGTTTGTGATGGGGTCCAGCCAGGAGGGGCTTGACTCCGTCAAATGGAGGGCAACCGTTGGTTCCTTCACCATGCCCTGGATGAGAGACCGGTTGCCTGCTCCCGGCTTCGTGCTTGCTAATTTAGACAGGAGGTCTGCCCGTGTGTTCCTTTCTCTTGGAACGTGTTAGACCGTGACCTCTTGGAACTGCCTGGTCAATTCTCTAACCTTTTCTAAATACTTTGCAGGAGGGAGTCTCTGGCTTGATAGCTTCCGTTTACTTGCGAGGTGACGACCTGTGAATCGCTGCACACTTCCAGCCTTGTTACCCCGACTTCTCGGGCTAAGGTTAGTCCACCTAAGAGGGCTTCGTATTCCGCTTGATTGTTCGACACCGGAAATTCAAACTTGGTCGACTGCTCGTAAATGACTCCCGCCGAGCTCTCTAAGATGACCCCGGCTCCCCCGGACGTCTGGTTGGAAGCCCCGTCTACGTGGAGCCTCCACCGTGTGCCTGTTTTCTCGTGGGGATCACTCGTTACCTCTACCAAGAAATCCGCCATCGCCTGTGCCTTGATTGCATGTCGGGGCTCATACTGCAGGTCATATTGGGAGAGCTCGATGGCCCAGGTCATCATCCTTCCTGCCAAATCGGGTTTTTGGAGTACTTGGTGAATTGCTTGGTCCGTTCTCACGATTACGCGATGGCCTTGGAAGTACTGCCTCAACCTTCGGGAGGAGGTTAGGAGTGCCAGCGCCAGCTTTTCCAGTTTGCTGTACCTCAACTCTGCTCCTTGTAGAGCTTTGCTTACAAAGTAAATCGGTTGCTGAGCCTTCCCTTCTTCTCGTACGAGCACTGCTGCAAGGGCTTCCTCTGTTACTGCCAGGTAGAGGTAGAGTAGCTCTCCGGCCTTGGGCTTCCCGAGCACGGGAGGTGCTGCTAGGATCTCCTTGAAGTGGTTGAATGCTTCCTCACACGCCGGGGTCCATTCGAATGCTATCCCCTTTTTCATCAGATTGAAGAGGGGCAGAGCTTTTGCTGCTGATGCGCCGAGGAAATGGGATAGTGCAGTCAGCCTTCCTGCCAATCGTTGGATGTCTTTGATACAACCCGGGCTCTTCATCTGGAGAATGGCTTGGCACTTCTCAGGGTTAGCTTCTACTCCTCTTTGGGTGATCATGAACCCTAAGAACTTCCCAGCCTCCATGACAAAGGCGCATTTGAGCGGGTTGAGCCTCATGCCGTGTTGCCAGAGGGACGCGAACACGCCCCCCAGGTCGTTTAGGAGATCGTCGGGCCGGGTGGTTTTCGTGAGGATGTCGTCCACGTAGACTTCTACTGTCTTGCCTATGAGCTCGCTGAATATCTTGTTCATCAGTCTTTGGTACGTGGCGCCAGCGTTTTTCAGACCAAATGGCATTACCTTGTAGCAGTAGATTCCTCCCGGCGTTATGAACGTTGTCTTGTCCTCGTCGGGTCGGTGCATCGGTATCTGATTGTACCCGGAGTAGGCGTCCATGAAGCTCAGATATCAGTACCCCGCCACCGCGTCGACGAGCGCGTCAATGTTGGGGAGAGGATAGCAGTCCTTGGGACATGCCTTGTTGAGGTCAGAATAGTCCACACACATTCTCCACCTCCCGGATGAACCCTGCTTCAAGGAGGCTGGCCGTCTGCCTGGCCACCTCCTCTGCCCTTTCCTGCGACATCTTCCTCCTCTTCTGGGCCACTAGCTTAGCCTCCGACTTGACGGCCAGATAGTGTGACATGAGCTGAGGATCTATCCCTGGCATGTCGGCTGGCGTCCAAGCAAACAGGTCGGCATTCACTCTGATCATCTCCATCAAAGGTTCCTTTAGTTCATGGGGGAGATTTCTATTTATGAATGTGAACTTCTCCTCCCCGTCACCGACCCTAAATTTTTCCAAGTCCCCCTCTGGCTCGGGCCTAGGCTTGTCGTCTATTCTGGGATCCAGGTCGGCAAGGAAGACCCCTGATGCTTCTTTGGACTTTTTCCTGAGAGAGAGGCTGGCGTGGTCGCAAGCGACTGCCGTTTCCAAGTCCCCTCTGATGGATCCTACGGATCCGTCATTCGTAATGAACTTCATTATGAGCAGCTTCGTACTAATCGCTGCCCCAAGGTCGTTGATGATTTTTCTCCCCAGGATGACGTTGTAGGCTGTGGAGTCTCGCAAGACTACAAAATCGGCCATTACTGTCCTTCGCTTCTGTCCTTGTCTCATGGAGGTCGGGAGGGAGATGATCCCATCCGGCTTGATGAAGTGGTCACCCAACCCTACCACACCGTGCTGGTGGGTCGCTAGGTCGGCGTCACGCAGTCCCAAGGCATCAAAAACGTTGCGAAATATAATGTTCGAGTCCGCCCCTGTATCCACTAGGATCCTTTTGACGAGGCCGGTTCCGACTCTGGCCGTGATGACCATGGGGGGACTTTCCGGTACTTCGTCGAACCATTGGTCTTCGGCGCCGAAGGAGATGGATGGGAGTCCCCGGGAACTTCTCGCGGGTGAGGAGGAGACAGCCAGGACTTTGGCATCTTTCTTCTGTGCCGATCTCGACCTCGGGGCGGAATTCCTCGCTGTTACCACGTTCACCACCGTGAGACCGTGGTCGTCCCCCTCTGGTTCTTGGCGTCGTCTTGTCGCCCGGGGCCTGTCCTCGCCCTCGTGATCGCGATTCCGTCTCCTTGGTTCCCTTATGAGGTGGGAGAATTCGGCAAGCTTTCCGTCCCTAATTGCTTGTTCCAGGGCATCCTTTAGGTCGAAACAGTCTTGGGTCTTGTGCCCGTATCCGTTGTGATATTCGCAGTAAAGGATTTTGTTTCCCCCCGTTCTGTCCTTCAGAGGCCGGGGTCTCGACAGTATCCCCTTCTCGGCTATCTGTTGATAAACTTTCGTGATTGGTGCTGTGAGGGGGGTGTAGTTGGTGAATTTCCCTACTCGGGGAAATGGCTTTGGCGCTTTACTCGGACCGCCGTCCCTGGCGTGTTCCTTTTGTCTTTCTCCACCCTCGTAGTGGCGGGTTTGGTTGTAGGGGGGTTGCCGTTTGTTGGCAGCTACGACCCGGCTGACTTCTTCGTCGTTAATATATTCCTTAGCGACGCATTGGATCTCCTGCATTGTCCATACTGGCTTTGTGGTGAGGTGCTTCCTGAAGTCCTCGTTCAAGAGTCCGTTAGTCAAGCATAAGCTCGCCACCGAGTCCGTCAGCCCGTCGATTTCCAAGCATTCGTCGTTGAAGCGATCTAGGTATTTCCTGGTCGGCTCCCCGGCTCTCTGGGTCACGCCCAGCAAATTGATCGGGTGCTTGGCTTTGGCAATTCTGGTCGTGAACTGAGCCAGGAAGGCATGGCTGATGTCGGAGAAGCGGGTTACCGAGCCCTGCGGGAGGTTATTGAACCACCGTATTGCAGGTCCCGCGAGGGTGACCAGGAAAGCGCGGCACCTTACCTCGTCTCCCACTCCCTCTAGGTTCATCCTGGCCTCGAAGGCCGTGAGGTGTTCCAGTGGGTCTTGCGTTCCATCGTACCTCATGTCCGTCGGCTTGTCAAAGTGTTTTGGCAGCCGGACCTCGAGTATGGAACGGTGGAATGGGGTCACTCCCATTATCACGGGTCCCCGTGTTCCCGTCGTTCTTCCCTCGTCGTTCTCCCGACGAATGTCCTCATCCCCGCGATTCGCGGTACGCCGCCTCTCACGTCTGGCGTAAATGACGGGGTCATGACGTCTTCTCGCGCGCCCTCGCTCCCCGGTGCTTTCGGACTCAGCTTGGGGGGTAGGCGTGCGCTGGAGCGACTCCTGGAGCGAGAATGGGAGTGACTCTGCTCTGGGGTGTGTTGGTCGCGTTCCCTATCTGCTAACCGGCGTTCCAGGTATTGCATCCTATGGCGTAGCTCTTGCATTATTCTGGCGTGGTTGTCGCCAGTCCCCCCAAAGGGGCGTCCCTCGTGTGACTGTGTTGCATTCCTCGGAGGCGACCTGGGATGTTGTCGGGTTTCCATCGCGGCGGCGTCGCCACCGGGCACGGCCTCGCAGCCTGTCCCAGTTTGGACTAGCACGAAGTCCATGGACAGATCCCACAGACGGCACCAATGTTCGGTAGGTCGGTTACCAGACGATTCGGGTTTGGACTTCCGAGGAGTGGTAGGGGATCGTCAGGTCGTGGACTGCTGGGCTGGTGTGTGCGGGGTCCCGAGTACTTTGTGTAGGAAGGGGGGTGTCACCTGCAAAGACACTCCAACGCTCTTGTCAGTAAAAGTGCAAGCGAAAAGGGGTGATGTGATATGCGACGTACCTTGGGGGAAGGGCAAATCCTTCCCCTTATATACTGTGTCAGGGGTGGGCCCTACAAGGACAGGCCCACTTTCTTTGGGACGTTCTCCCATAGCCGTGAATGAGCTCTCCGGGACGCGTGTCCGGGTCGGGTGGCGCTCGGGTCGGGGCGACTCGTGGATGGTTTGGGCTAGGCCGTAACAACCCTAAATCATTAAACCCACCATCGCACAACGTCTTCATTCAAAATTATTCTAAATTGCATACTAAGCATATGCTATATGATCCAACACACTATATAATCCAACACACTATATGATCTGACATATTAACGTAGTTAATTTTGCCATGCAATCAACTCAACAACATTGCAAGCATAAATCATCTCAGCCCAATTTGTGTTACCAAGTAACACGTGAATCGCATCAGGGTGAGTAGGGTCTCCTTTGTGTGTAAATCGTGGCAGCCCAATGAGATTTAACCCAACAACATATTAATCCTACCAGCCTGGAACGATTTACGTTCTCCTTTTAACTCTAGGGACCCTGTCACGATTTACCCTTTGTTTCTCTTACCAAATCATACATTAATCAGGCTGAAATGGTTTATGTTTTATTTAATCCTACACAGCCTAGGACGATTTATATAATAATAGGAAGAGGGTAATCATGTTGCAGATCTCATTTTAGGAGAATCCAGTAAATTTGGGTTCTATAAAATTTATTTTAATAAAAAACCCTTATTTTTGTCCAAAAGATATAAAAAATTATGGTACAGTATTATTGTGCAATTAATAATAATAATATTAATAATAATAATAATACTAATAATTTTATTCTATTCTTTTTTGAGGAAGGACTGTTATATATGATGAAAAAAATGTTGGGATTCATCTGTGTATTAATTTTTTTGGAGACTAAAATATCTGCTTTTAAAATTCTTGGAGACTGATCTGGATAATTACTCCGCCAAAAAATGAACTGGAGACTGATTTGTCTGCCGGAATAAAACTTTCGGAATATTTTTGTATATTAATTTTTCTTGAGAACTAAAATGTCGACTTTTAAAATTCTTGGAGACTAATTTGGGTAATTAGTAATTACTCTTATTATTATTATGTAACTGCCTTTTGATTTCAGGTTGGTTACGTTGCTTAAAGAAGTTTCATTATTTTGTTAGAGAGGACATCAAAACATGACTATTTGTTGTTGGAAATTTATTTTTATTTTTTATTGTATTGACTATTAAACTTTAAACTTTTTTAATTGTTGTATTTTAATTTCTTTTTTCGTTGAATTTCATTTGATTAAGACTTTTGTTAGTTACTGCATATTTGTATTCTATGATTTCAATGTTATAACTTTGTAAAATAGTATGACAGATTTTTCTTTGAATTAATTAAAAAAACTTAACAAACTGAACTAAATCAAACTAATTTCAATAAGTTTGGTTTGGTTCGAACGGTTTTGATAAAAAAATTGTACCAAACCGAACTGCAGTTTAATTAAACGATTAAATCGGATGATTTTTTTTAAAAAAGTCTAACCAAACTGCACCGCGAACACCCCTATATTACACGATGTCAAAGTAGAGAACAATATATAAAAAATTTAATTACTCTATTGATTTCTATAATTTTACTAAATTTATAATTAAGTCTTTATATATATATATATATATATATTAATTAGATTCTTACATTATTTTTAGTTTTGTAATTAAATTTTGTGTTAAAAATATTAAAATTAATAAAATATTCTTTTCAAAAAATACATAGTCAAAGATCTGATTAAATTTTTATTTGTAGATATTTTCAGTTTACAAAAAAATAATGTATTAGCTCTAATATTTTTTATATGAATAAAAATCTAATTACAAAATTAAAAATAATATAAAAATTTAAATAAAAAATAATATAAAAAGTTAATTAAATTTAATAAAATTATAAAAATTAATAAAATAATTAATCTAATTACAGTCAAACTTATATATATTAACAAAAACGATATAATAATAATAATAATAATAATAATAATAATAATAATAATAATAATAATAATAATTGGGCATGCGTGCCTTGCTACTTTAAATTTTCTCTTTTTCCCAATTGTACAAAATTAAAACAATTAAAAGCGTTGTTTTCTTTTAACACAAAGTTGAGTAGTGTCTGCCTACAAAAGAGGCCCTACTAAAAGTTTTTTACCCTATTTATTTTTATGAACCATAATTGATTATATATCATATAATTTTTTTTAAATATTTTAATATTATATATATAAATAGGGTGCTATATTAGGCAGAGTAGGTCATTGTCAAAGGAATGGCACATATAGCATAGGGTTGTAGTTGATAAAAGAATATCGATGTCTCTTACGTGGCGGCATTTACAACTGTATACTCATATGACGTGGCCAATACAGTTGTCTTCTTATGTCTATATATGTGTATGTTATTAGGTATTTTATGGCAACTAACTTATTACCATTCCTGCCATTTCTATTTTTCCATCAAATAAATTTAAGAAAAAGTTTACGATCAATAATTTTATTAATATATAATCAGTAAAAGAAAAATAAATAATTTTATATTATTATATAAAATTTTACATTATTAAAAATATTATTGATAATTATTTAATGACTATAAATCACAAAAATTATTAACCCTTTAGCAGTCTTCTAAATCAAATGCTATGTAAAATTTGAATACTGTAGCCTTGCGCTTTTTATTTTTAATACTGGAGATGAAAGTGTGTTTTGTTGGATCACACACACGAAAAGTGTATCACAAAATTATGAAAAAAATAAAATTTAAAATTTAAAATTTAAAAATTAAATTTATATTTATAATTTTTATTTTTTATTTTTTTAAAATTACAAATCTAAGAGTTAAATTTGTGTATTAATAAAATTTTATTATAAAATCGAATCCTCAAATTTTTTATTTCTATATAAAAAAATACTCAACTTATCCATACCAATAAATAAAACTTTATATTAATCTATTTCAAACAAAAATTAGCCGTAGTCTTGTAGTAGTGATCCTAATATATAATGGGATTAGAAATCAGTTTAACTTATATAAATTTTTTAAAACAATTTTGCATTATATATTTATTAAAATATTAGTAGTTTTAAATTTAAAATTTATTTACTATCCTGACTATTTTATATTATTAATTAATTAATATTATACATATTTAACAAATAAATAATAGATTAATATAATTGACACTAAATAAAAGAATATATAAATTATAATTAAATCTTAAGTGGATCAACCGTAAATTATAGATGTATCTTGTTTCATTTGAGGAGATTGAGTTGGTCAGTTCTACTCTGTCAAAAAGCGGTTAATAAATAAAAAAATATTTATAAAAAAATACTTGATAAAAATTACAAGACAATAAAAAATTAAATTAAAAATATAAAAAATTTAATTTTTTGTTCTTATGTAAAAAAAAAAGACAGGCGTCCATTAGCTCACTTCCACTAGCCTGTCAAAGCCCGAAAATTAAGTGGGACTAAATTTGGTGGACTTTTAATTTTTCCGAGCTAAATTTTTAAGTCTGGCTCACCTTTTTTATGGAATAATAATAATAATAATAATAATAATAATAATAATAATAATAATAATAATAATATATTTAAATTTTCTCTTAATCTTGATATTTTTTGTTCTATTGTCAATCATATATTTACTATATATATGCAAATATTACCACGTGCATATTTTTCCAAACAATTCCGCTATACTTTCTCTTTTCTAAAATGGAACGAAACCCTACACGGTATTTTGTTTTATTGTCTTCTCTAACAACCCAACACTTATTTATGGTCCCTTATTAGAACACTAGAAAAAAAGTTTAGCTTTGAGAAATTTATATCCAGCTATCTAGCTAGCTAGCTAGGAGGTACATATATAATGGTTAGAATTTAGTACGCCCGTTAAAATGGGCTAAAATTATCGGGTCAGACTGTTTATTCATTTAAATGAGCGAACGAACTTTGCCTTTAAAATTAAGACCGTTTAAATTTTGGGCTAAACGGATTGAGCTCGATTAACTCGAAAAAAATGATGGGTTAAACGAGCTAGCCCGCAGACTAAACGGATGGCCTGTTTATTTTTTTTTACATTTAAAAAAAAAGTATTTTTTAGTTGGTATTCCTCTTGATCCGATCCAAAAATTCGACCTATCAACTAAAAAAAATTTATTTTTTAAAAGATTTTTTACCTTAAAAGTAATATTTTTTGTCAAAATATTTTTTTAAAAATAAAATAAAAAGATAAAGAGAATGGTCCGTTTAACTCATTTGACTGACCATAAACGATCCAAATTAAAAAATTATGGTCTACAAATAAAGTAGATTTAAACGGGCCAACCCATTTAACCCGTAAATTTAACGGACCGAACCTAAATGGGTTGGATTAGCCCATTTGACCGTCCTATAATTTAAAACAATTCCGCATTATTTAATATTCTCGGATGAATAAATGTGTTTTCGTCATTTTATCTTTCTTTCTATTTGTTTTTTCATCAAATGAAATTGGACATTAATTTATGCATTCTATAAAGATTAAAGAAGTGACTTATATTTTTAAGCTGGGGAAAAAATATATTCTCTACACTATATTATAATACTACTATACCAGACTTATGAGAAAAACATATTCGTTATACTTTGGAATAATACTATACTAGACTTCACGTAATAATGAAACCATGTTTAAAAAGAGCCTCTAATATATAATTATTGGGAGAAAATGTTAATAAGAGCCTGGCCTTCAAATTTTACAACAAATTTTAATTAAATAAAATATTGATAAATTATTAACATTGATTACTTAAATAAAATTTGGTGGCTAATTTTGGTAGATTATTTTATCTTTATGTTTGATTGAAGAAAATTAATTGACTGTAGTGGATCAATTAAATATTTTAATTAACTAAAAAATTGAATATTAGATATATAATTATTTATATATCTTTTTTTTATTAGTTTAAAGTTTTGAAAGAAGTAGCCAATGAATAATAATTCAAATGGCATAGTCTCCCCATACTCAATTAAGAGGTTGTTGGTTCGAGTCTCCTATCTTTGATTAAAAAAAATTTTTAAAAGAAGTAATTTTATGATATGGTATTAGAATTTTTATGATTAAAAAGTCTAAAATTCGATTTTTGTTTGATCAAAAGAAAAAAAACATAGTATAAGACAAAAACAAAAAAAAGAAATAATATTTATGTAAAAATTCAAACAAACCTAAAAAATAATTTTATTGTTTGAGGGAGTATATTAAAGATATAATTATTTATATATATATATATATATATATATATATATATATATATATATATATATTTATTTGCTTATGATTTTGAAAGAATGATTTCATGACAAAAAATAATTAAAGAGAAATTGAACAAATTAAAACCCTTAATTGATTTTGACTTCTCCGAAAATATCCAAGTGAGATCGACTATAGACTAAAATTAGTATTATTACATTTTTATTCACACTTCAATTTTGTGATGAGAAATGTTAGGAATAATATTTTTATTAATATTAATTAATATTTTATTTTTATATTATTAAGATTTAGAGTTAATAATTTAAAAATTAAAATTAAATATATAAATAAAAAATTATTGACCAAATATTGATAAAAAAAATAATAAAAATTGTTGGTCATAACATTACTCTTTTGTGATTCAATCATATCCTGTTAGTGAATAATAAAATATGCAAATAACGTGAACAACAGGTCGTATTTTAGATTCATTAACCATCTAATTTCATTTTCATCCTAAACTCACCACTTTTACCTAATTTCACTTTGACCTAATTACACTCCTCTTCTAACCCAAACTCCTTTTCACTGCAACCAGCTGTCCATCACCTACCCCAGCACGTAGTCCCCTTCGCCGGCGAGAAAGCTCCCAAGCACTGCCGTCTCCCGCCGTCACCAACCATGAGTGCAAGTGAGCCGTTTCGTATTAAGAACAAACATCCCATTTGCATGAAGAACAAAGATCCCATTCGCATTACGAATAAACATTCTATTTGCATGAAAAATAAACATCTGCATACGCGATGGAGGACAAAACTTGGTCGCTTGCAATGGCGCGATGGAGGCGTGATAGAGGATGAAGCTGGGTTGCTTGCAGCGGCACGATGGAGGCGCGACGAGGCTGGGCTGCGTACGGTGGTTCGGACGCACAAGGAAGCCAGAATACGTGCAGTGGTTTGCGAGAGATGGCAGGGGTTGTGGGGATTAGGGGTGGCACTACAATAAAAATGTTAAGAACTGTCAGATTTAGCGTCAGACATTAGCGGCAAATTTTCCGTCAGATTTACCATTGGAATTGGCAATGAATTCGTCACCCTAAAATATTACTATCGGAGTTGATG
Organism: Arachis hypogaea; assembly: GCF_003086295.3. Taxonomy (NCBI): domain Eukaryota; kingdom Viridiplantae; phylum Streptophyta; class Magnoliopsida; order Fabales; family Fabaceae; genus Arachis; species Arachis hypogaea. Next base: position 148,268,265 of record NC_092054.1, on the reverse strand, counting down.
TTCCGATGGTAACGTCGACTGTAAAAATTGGAGGGAAAAAACTAAATTTTGGCATGCCAGCTACTGTCAGATTACCGGCGAGTAAATCCGACGCTGAACCTTGTTTAGTGAAACGCTGCATTTTGATCACATGCATATTGTTACCGTCGGATTATTCTGCCAGTAAATTCGACAGTAATCGTGCCCTAAATTTGAACCGCATACCCTCTTCCCTTCATTTTGAAATTGGTTTCTCTCTCTACTTTTTCTCTACTCTCTCTAACCTATCACCCTTCAGCTTTCCATCCCCCTGTTGCCACTGCAAAGACCATCGCCGCCACCGCTGCTCTAACCGCCACTGCTGCCCTGCCCTGCCGCCTCTAGAAAGACCGCCGCTGCCGCTAATTGAAACGCCCCCTTCTCTGTCCTTTGTTCCCCCTGTTGCTGTCCTGTCGTCGCTGCTCGAACCACCCATTTTTGTTCCAGGTTTTCTCTCTTCTTTCCTCTAATTAGTTTAATTAGATTAATTTCTATTTTAGTTGATTTTAGGTGATTAGGGATTTTCATTGAATTAGTTTTCATTGATTTTAGGTAGATTAATTTCTGTTGTAAATTATTTTAGGTGGTTAGATTAGGATAATTTAGTTAGATTGATAGGTTCTTACCTTTGCTCAATGTGTTTGAGATTATTATATGAGATTGTCGATTCTTGTTACTAGGATTATTTGAATTGATCTGAATCATTAATTTTGTATTTTACTGTTAATTTGGCTGAAGAATTGTTGTTGAATTTGTTTGAGTAGTGCTTAACTGTTTTGATGATTCACTAGTTGCTGTTGCTTTGTTAGGAAATTACTATTTTAATGCTTATTTTGCTGATTTATATTACTACTGGTTTATGCTGGCTAATTACAGCATTTTGTCATATGCATTGCTAGTGATGTTTCATCATGTTATTTTGTGCTTTCTTGAGTTTGCATAAGATAAAATTTTTTATTGTTAGAATGCTTTGAAAGTTAGAATGTTTTGAAAAATTGTTAACAAAGTTAGAATGTTTTGAGAGTTAGAATGCTTTGAGAGTTAGAATAAAGTTAGAATGGTTTGAAAGTCTAATTTAATTATTCTGAAACTAAAACACTATGTAATTTCCTTTTCTTTTTTTGATTTACTAAACTAAACCACAGTTTGAATTATTTGTTATTTCTTGAGTTTCTTCTTATGTTATTATTTGTTGGTATTTGTTATGTTATTAATATATTCGCTATACAGACATGACGACAGGCAGCAGAGGTAGGTCGAGTGGGACACGTGGTCATGGTAGAGGGTGGGCTGCCACCGAATCCCCCAAGATGGCCCAGTCATTTCCCCCTACCTCGGCTATCCCGTCAACCTTTGTGACGTCACAGGCGGGTCCATCAGACCAGTAATTTATCATGGTCCCAAACCTAAACTAGGTGCCTCCTTCTGCTACGTCATCCGACTGAGGATTTGGCCCGATGGCATGTAGTCATGAGTTCAATTTTTTAATATTAAATTTGTTTATCTTATGTGATTGTTACTGTGCGGTTTGTTCTCTGACAGGTTTGTACCGAACCCTAATGCTTGCATGCAAGAGATATCCGAGGTCATTAAGTCCATGTACGACCACCCATGGCCGACCTACACGTAGATTCCAGCTGAGACCAGAGAGCGCTGGTTTCAGAAGTGGGCGGTAAGAACCCAATTTGGTTAGAATTGATTTACTGTATTTCAACTGTGTTTAATTTCAATTAACTAATGTTGGTGAATCACTTTTTGTAGTTAAAATTCATACGGGATACGGAGCATAACTTCATGATTCAAAAGATCTACGACCACCGGGTAACCAAACTTTTTCAGCAGATGATGAGTGATGTTCGTCAGGGAAAAGATCACCTGACCTCGTGGATCCATCCAAACATCAAGCATGACCTGGAGGCTCATATTAGAGATAACGAGGGGTTCAAGCATCGACGTTTGATGAACATCGCAAACAGGACTTTGCCCAGGCTGTCGAGGTATATGGGTGGGTCGGTGACCTTCATGAAGATGAAGACGAGTGTGGTAAGAATTTTGGCATTATTTTATGTTATAATAGTTACTTGAATTAGTTAGTAGAGGTTACAGTGTTTACTTTCCTTTTTCATTATCAAGTGATCCAATTTAGTTAGTAGAGTTTGGGTATTTAATTTTCAGTTTTAGTGGATTAAGGTGGTTAGGATAGGTTAGAATAGGTTAGATTAGTCTCTGAGATTGCTGGAAAATGTTGGATTATTTAACTGTACGCTGATTCCTGTTGTTGAAATTGTTTGGAAAATGCTTGACTATAAAAATAATGATGTTAATTTGGTTTGGATGGAACCCTTCAAAGGTGGCTACATTCGAATTTCAGGAGATACTTTATCGACATTTTTATAAGATTTTCATTTAAATCAAAAATTAAAATTATGTTTTCGAAATTAGAATAGAGATTTTTTGCTTCATATATATTTGTTTGTCATTGTTTAATGTGTTCGTTTATTTTATTGTTTGGTTGATATATTAATTTGTAGTCTAAGTCATTGAATCATGAGACGATACTGTCACATACCTTCAAGTATACCCGTACTTTGAAGGCAAATAAGGAGAAATTTACTGACAAGCAGTCAGTGGCCCATTATGTGAGTTTAAATTAATCCTAAATTTCAACTTTATTTGGTTTAAAGTCAATTATTTAACTGTTATCCTAATCACAACTAACTTGTATGACGCAGGAGGAGTATTAGCAGAGGTTGGAGGCCGCGACCTAGCAATTTCAGTCTCCTGGTGGAGCCGACAAAGTCAGCTCCGAGACCTCAATCGTGGATCCCGATAGAATTTGGCGCGAGACCACCTCTGAACCCCACAAAAATCGCCGTTTCGAGTTGGACTCGTTATTTGCCAGTGGCCTCTGCTCTTTCGTGTTGATGGCTTCCTCTGCTTCTGCCACTAGCCCTGCTAATCCCCAGGAAGTTATCGACCTGAGGGAGGAGGTGAAGAAGCTAATATTGGAGCTTCATCAGCAGCAGAATAAGCAGTTTGAGCATAGGTATCGAGAGATTCTTGCACGCGTTGCCGCCAACTCAGACCTGACGGAGAAGCTGGAGTAGCTCGAGCGGCTGCGACAGCAGATGGAGGAGTACAACCAGCAGATGCACGCTGGAGGCAGTAGTGCTGCTGCTTCTAGCGGAGTTACTGGTGGGGCACTGACGGCAGCACCTACTCTGCCGCCTTAGGAGGGTGATGACGATGCCGCTGCCGACGACGATGATTATCAGGATTTGTAGGGGTTAGGGTTTTATGCATTTTTGTTTGTTTAGAGTACATTACTCTACTTCTCTAATATTTTATTATATTCATACATTTATTTTTAATAAAATAATTTGTTAATTTCTGCTAATTTTAGATTTTTTATAATAATTTCGTTAACAAGAGTTTTAATTTGATTTGACTGTTAGTTGTGGTTAAATTGTGCTAAAACAAAATAAAAAATAAAAATCCTACCGTCGGATCAAGTTTTGGTACCATTTGAAGCGAAATGACGCCAAAATTACTGTCGGATTAATCTGACGGTAATCAACCCATGCTTGACAATCCATTGAAAACACCGACGAAAAATCCGACAGTAAGGGGTTTATACCGTCAACTATAGAACGACGGTAAATTCGACGATAATGTACATAACGACGGATTTATTTTAATAATCCGACGGTAAATTTCACAATAACCAACATTTTTCTTGTAGTGTGGGGTGCGATTCGGATGTGAGAAGAAGAGTTTGTAATTGTTAAAAATTAAATTCAAAATAAGAATTATATCTAATTAATTCAAAATTTAATTTTTAAAATTAAAATTAATTTTTTTAATTTATTATTTACGTTGTAAAAAAGAAAACGTTATTCTCCTATCTTTTTCTTTGTGAGTATATACAATCAACTCTACTTTAAGTTGAGAATTGATTTTTTGTAAATAAAGCATTCTTATATTATTATTGACATATGTTATATTGACACTTATTTGTTATTATTAAGGCTTCCAATCTAATATATCTGAACTATATATATATATATATATATATATATATATATATATATATATATATATATATATATATATATATATATATATATATATGGTGAATTCTACCCAACTCCCTCTAAAATAACATGTAAGTTACCCTTCATTATGTGTCACATTTTAATTGGTCATTACTTAACTATAGTTGGGTTATTTTGTAATTTATTATTTGAGATGGGTAATTGTATAATTTCTTAAAATATTAAAATTCTACCCCATTAATTGAAGCACGTTCTCACGCAATCTCTTTCTACAGTGCATCATTTCTTAACGGGTCGTTGAATTCCCCTGTTCTTCCCAGTATAGCCAACGGGGACTTCATTGCTATCTCTTGTCCTCTCACTCAATCCCCACCCTTTTTTTTTTGTCATGAATCACTCTTTACCAACATCAACATCATTAATGGTTAGTTCGGTTATTAAATTTTTTCATTAAAAAAATATATATTTATTTAATTACAAGATGGAATATATATTCATATTTAAAATATAATATAATAAAATAAATCTATTTAAAATACTTAAAAGTATAATTAAAATCATGAATATATAAATATAATAATAAAATTTGTACTCTAAACAAGTAAACATATTTTTTATCATACATAAATTATTTAAAAAATAAATATATTATTAAAATTAATAATACAAATTTAAAATAATAAAATCCAATTTTTTACTGTATTTGTTATAATATTTTTATTCTTTTAATTTACAATTTATTAGTACTTTATTATTTAATTAATGATTAAACAAATTATTTTTATAAAAAATTATGTTTTGTATTATCTTATAGAAGAGACCAATATATTAGTTTAAAAAATAAAGTAAAAATGAAATTTTAAATAAAAAATATTTAATATTAAAATTTTTAAATATAAAAATAATTTGTATAAATATTTAAAAGATAAATATAAAATATATGCATAAAATAAATAAAACAGATAAAATGAAAGTACTCATGAGAAATAAATAATTATTTTTGTCTCCTTTATTTATTTTAAACATGTATTTTATATTTATATCCTGAATATCTATATAATTTGCTTTTGTATTTAAAAATTTTAATATTAACTATTTTTTATTTAAAATATCATTTTTACATTAATTTTTAAATTGGTATATTGGTCTCTTCTTTAAGATTATACAAAAAATATTTCTCATGAAAATAATTTGTTTAATCATTAATTAAATAATAAAATATTAATAAATTAAAAATTAAAAGAATAAAAATACTATAAAAATTACTTGTAAGAAAGTTGAATTTTATCATTTTAAATTTGTGTTATTAATTTTAACAATTTATATTTTTTTTAAATAATTTATGTATAATAAAAGATATGTTTACTTGTTTAGAGTACAAATTTTATTATTATATTTGTATATTCCTGATTTTAATTATACTTTTAAGTACTCTTAATAGATTTATTTTATTATATTATATTATATTTTACATATGAATATATATTCCATATATTATTTTTAATGAAAAAAATTTAATAACCAAACTAACAATTAATTCTATTGGTAAGGAATGATCCATGGTAAAAAAAAAAAAAGAGAGATTGAGTGAGAGGACATGAGATAGAATGAAGTCGGTGCTGACTATACTGGAAGTCGGTGCTGACTATACTGGGAAGAACGAAGAAGTTACAAGCCATGGAAATTCAACGACTCGTTAAGGAATGATGCACTGTAAAAAGAGATTGCGTGAGAACGTGCTTCAATGAATGGGGTAGAATTTTAATATTTTAAGAAATTATACAATTACCCATCTCAAATAATAAATTACAAAATAACCCAACTATAGTTAAATAATGACCAATTAAAATGTGACACATTATGAAGGGTAACTTACATGTTATTTTAGAGGGGTTAGGTAGAATTCACCATATATATATATATATATATATATATATATATATATATATTAGTATATATATATATATTAGTTTGTATTCTCATCAAATTGTGTTTAGCATATCTATAGCTATGGATATGATGTTTCTAAATTTTTGTGCTGTATAATATCACTACATTCTTTTTATTTAAATTGTTCTTAGAACAATAATCAAGTTGTTTTATTTAGAAGTGTGAATAGAAATTTGGCCAGCGATTCATTTTAGAAAAATAACCCATTAATGTCGCACGCATTAGAGGAAAACCTCGTCACTCACGACAATTAAACAACGCAACATAATAATATTATTAACATGGGGAGTACCCAAAAACGATGTGCGTATAACCTAACAAACGAGGTATATAGGTAGCAATGTAGCATGCACATGTATGACATGAAAACTTTGTTAGATTCACGTACATTGTCTCAAGACATATTTTCTTATAACACAAAAAAAAAAAAAAAAAAAAAAAAAATCTCCGTTGCACGCCAACTTCCTTTCAAAGCAAGAAACTAAAGTCTAATTAAATTACATAGCACCTTATATATTAAATGTATATATTTTATATGATACATAAAAAATAAATAATAAACCATTGTATATAGTGATAAATTTAGAAATTTTGACAATAGAAACAATATATATATAATATAATAATAATTTTTGTAATAAAATTATTATATATATATAAAAATCAGTTATTAAATTATTTATTAAATATTATATATTTGTGTATAAATATATATATTATTTAACTCATTTTTAATGTATATTTTGTATTTTAATATATATTTTTTTTATATACATAGAGCATTATTATTATTATTATATTTTGTTATTATAAAATATGATTAATCTTTAAAAGATCTAATTTACAAATTAAAATACTAAAATAGTAATTTAAATAATAACATATAATTTAGAATTTTATTTTTTAGGTTTTATATTTTAAAAAAATTGAGTAATTTTTTTTAACAATATAATTGAAATATCTCTCTTTCTATATATATCACTAAATAATTATTTAAAAATTTATTTCTTTCATAATTAAAAGTCAACTCTTACTAATATTTATAGTTGAAAAAATTCTTTCAATTAATGCAGTTACTAAAATAATTATTATAGCCAAAAGTATCAAACATGATTTTTATTATAGTTATTAGAGATATAATCATTCTATTTATGTGTCTTTTATTATTAAATTAAATTTTTAAAAAATAAATTTATGATATAATATTAAAATTATTATGACCGAAAAATTTAAAATTTAATTATTAAAAAAAATGTGTTTGATATATAACAATTCATACATCTATTTCTATCAACACGGACGCGCTCCCACCAAAATGAACTAAGCTTTAAAAATTAGTGATTATGAAGTTCAATTATAAATTTATTATCATCAATGAATTACCACACACCACAAACGCACATTTCAAATGTGCCATTTTAACTTTTCAAAAAGAGACATAGTCCTAAACCCTAAAAACTATATAGGGCAATGCAGTAACTACCATGCATGTCCCCTCCCTTTAATTCTTATCTTTATTTCCAGCCAATTGCACTGTTTCCGTGTCACAATAGTGTATGTCCTGCAAAGTTTCAATATATGCACATGCATGCATGAAAATTTTGATACTATGTATATTATTACGAATGGGAAACCAAATTAAAAGAACTACTATTAATGGCATCATGTTTTTGAAAATGCCAAAATTCAACACTGTTGTGGTAAGTGAAGACTAAACAGATCATCTTATTTGAATTATATAAATTAATTAGTTATTTAAGAGTAGATTGAAAGCTACTACTACACGATGAATGATCATCTATATCCAATAATAACAACTAATTTAAGGGTTGGAAGAGATGAACATGCATTGCAAGCTAAGAAGCAAAGGGTTGAACGAATCATAATGATATATCACGTTTCTAATGTATTTAATTTGACCTTTTGAAAAATTGGAGAAGAAGCAAATTAATTAAGCAGAATATATATATGTGTATCTATAGATGACACGTGATTTTTAGAGCGACACCTTAGCTTAGCTTAGCTTGCTGAGAGTTGAGTCACGTGTCCTACATATATGTATGTTTATATTATTCGGGATTAGATAAGATTGATACCCTGTACAATAATGTATAGTAATAGTTTACACGTGTTATCTTGACTTTAAAATTTCATGTTCTGCATGTATATTATGTATATGTGTTGCACACTCGTAGCAGACCATAACTAACATTGTTATTTCGGATAAATTATAATGGAAAACTCTAGGGTCATCAATTTTTGTGTTTTTTGTCCAGCACTTAACTATCAAATCAAAAATGAGTAATCTTCCACCATTAGATATAATCTCACACAATTAAAATTATTATTGATGGCCAATTGATGGTTACAAAATACCAAAATTGTTGGCCCCCTAACATTCCTCAATTATAATTTTCGAGGAGTGCTAGGGGCAGCAACTTTTGTGATTTGTAGCCATCAAATAGCCATCAATGATAATTTTAATAGTATGAGATTGGTGTGAAATTTCATCCAATAACTTACATTTTTTTGCTGGTTATATACTGGTCAGAATTTAAAAAAGTTGCTGGCCTCTAAATTTTTCCATAATTTTCATCTTCAATATTTAAGTTAAATTTTAATTTTATTTTTAATATCATATTTAAATTTTTAAGATATTTTAAATAGATTTAATATTATTTTACAGTTAAATTTAAGATGAGTAATAATTAACATATTGAAAAATAAAAAAAAATTATCCGAAAATATTAATGATTTATTGCTAAAATTTAAGATTTTGTGAAAAAAAAAGAAAATAATCGGTTATAAAAAAAGTTTAATTATATTTTTTTAATATAAAAAAATAAAAATATATGAATTAACTAATAATATTTTTAATATTCACATTATTTACTCTATTAATTATTCGTATCGAATTTAACTATACGATAGTATTACATTTGATAAAAACATTTTTGAATTAAAATAGAATATTTGAGATATTAAAAACTAAATTATAATTTAACTCAAACATTAAAAATTAAAATGATAATTTACTTTTATTATTTTGTCATGCTTTATCCTAATAATGGAGATAAAATAATTAGCAAAAGTAAATTATTATGATTTTTAAAAATAAATTGAAATCAGAATGTCTCCCGCCCCCTTCTATCTAGACCACCGGTACTTAGGATTTATTAGACTAATTAATAACAATAATGCTAGGTGACTAAATTATTTGATAATTAAATTGGTTCAATAACTTAAAAATTTTAGTTAAAAAAAGAAAAATAAAGAGAGACTTTAAAAAAGATTTAATTAAATTTAATTATAAAAATAATTTATTCAATTAAAATTTCTCAATTAATAAATCCGATTCGATTGAATATAATTAACTCAATAATAGTACAGTATAACAATAAGTCTAAAAAACAACATCAATTCAATTATCTAATTTAAAAATTAGCCAACAATTGAAAAGAGATGTATATAAAAAAATATCCAAAAAATTAAAAACAATAAAAATATCTAAAATTTAAATAAAAAATTTAAAAATAAAATAAAGTAAAACCAATTTAGATATACAATTTATAATTTAAAATTTAAGATTCAAAATTTACAATTTAAAATGTAGTATTTAAAGTGATCGGAGACAACTAGTGACTACTAACATTAGTAAGTAGTTAATCCGTGATATGTTATTAGTGGTAATGGGTGAAATTGTGATATTAAGAGAAAAAAAAAAAAAGAGAAAAATAAAAGAATCTCAAAAAAAAAAAGTGATTGATTAAATTTATTTATTTATTGACTGAAATATTTTTTTTTTATTTCAAGTTGGGCTTAAAACATACTAAATAGCATGAAATTAAAGACTTAGTGATGAGATCATATTCATGCAATATGATAGCACATGCTTCACATCAATTTATTATTTATTTTTAAAACTTCTCTCTTCTCGAAGAGTTTATGTTTTGAAATTTTAGATTTAAATTTTAAATTTAATATTTGATATTATTTAGAGTTTAAAATTTATGATAAAAAATTAAAAAAATTTTAGGACTAACAATTTTTAGTATTTTTTTGTTATTATTTGACTAACATAAATATTAGATTATTTTTAACAAATAAATTTTACTAATTTATATGTATGTGTAAATTCTGAAAAATATGGATACAAATTATATTGATTTATGTATGTAAATTTTGATAAATATAAGTACAAATTATATATTTTTTATGTGAAAAAATCTATAAATATGAGTGTATATTATTGTTGATCAAAAACAATATTTACTGACTATATAGTATTATTTTAAAAAAAATTAAATAATCTCAAAAAATTATTTAATATTGGCTAAAAAATAATTTTTTTCCTAATTTAATAACTTAGTATATATTTACATACCTCTATAATTGAACATTGAGCATGTATCCTTATAAGCTAAGACACCACAAATTAAAATAAAACATATAACATGTAAACAAATATACAAGAACAACGTTGAATAATATTGAATAATCCTCAAAATAATGGTTTGTGAAAATTAATTACAAAGGAAAAACAAAGGACTGTCCTGAATTACATATATTTGAACTTATTAAATTTTGTGGTCCAAAAAATAATGAAATGAATTAACAGCTAATTAATAATATTATATTGCAATATTGCATGTACCTGGTACCTACCCTTTCAGAGTGTGATATTCCAGTTTCCACGTTACTTTACTATTTACTAAAAAAAGCCAAAAGCATATGAAATGTATGACTTTTTTTTTCTTCAAAATATGGTAACGGAGCATTTTTTTCCTTTTTATTTGATATATGCAAGTAATTAAATGATAGAACACTAATTTAGAATTTCAAATTTCCTTCTACTAAGGGATGACAAAAACAAAATATTAGTTTATACAAAATTATACTATTGCCATGTGGAACAGCTTATTATAACAATGATTCAATGAAAAGTAGTTTGAACTTACAAATCAATAAAGCTTAGATTCTAATAAGAATAATTCCTCCAATATTCACTTTACATTTTTCTTTTTCACATAGTGTTCATTAATTGAAATTTGGGACAATGCAACTATATATGAGAAAAATAAGCAATGGTTTTGGACTTTGATATGTCTATTCCTTAAAAAGATACAACACAATGTCCTAAATTTATTGTAAAATATAACCATTATTAAGTAACAAACAAAAAACAAGGCCACATGAAAAATATAATAATAAATAGTTGAAAATTAATTAAATCATCACCATCATCATATCAGAAAATTTTGACCTTCACCTTCTTCAATTCGTCAGTTCAGTTGTCACTATAATAGTTACTATTGTTTTTTCTAATATTGTTATTATTATTAATTATCACCATTTCATGATTATTACCGTTATTGTTGAAATAAACATCATGATGATAACATCTAACTATAAATGATAATTACGTATACATAATTCATCTTGATCTATTAAAAGCACGTAAGAAATGAAAAGGTAATTGAATTTCCAAAGAACAGAAAGTGTACCATTCTTACATTAAAATGCTGTTAAATATTACAACAACTTATATTACCATCTCAATCAAAATTATCGCCTGTCATCTAATCACCATGTAGCCTATGCTTTAAATGACTTGTTACATATTCACTCTAAATATTATGGTTCATGAAAATTTTCACTTTTTCCTTTTTTTTTTTTTGTAAATCTTCAAGAAATATCTTATCGAACCCACTTTTTTTCATATTTTCTTCCCTTTTTTTTTTCTTCTCTTTTCCCCTTGTTTGGGTCATAGACTCATAGTCATACAAAACTTAAGATTAAGGAAAAGTTTTCTACAATTTAGAGTTATAGAATATAGGTTCGGACCAAGGTTTTTTTTTTTTTTTTTAATTAATAAAATATAATTTTACTGAATTATGTAAGCTATCAAATATTTATCTATAATAGTTATGTGACATATATATATTTTAGGTACTGTGCTCAAAATCATTAAAAAAAAAACGTATATTTTGGGTACGTAGTCATCCAAAATATGATACACACTAAATATTACACGTCTTAAGTGTATCTGGAATATGAATCCATGATGGAAGGACGTAGTTCGGGTTTAGGACCATGACCTGTGAATCCGTTGCCTGAGTTGTCACGCGGGTAGTCGAAGTATAGGTAGACGACTGAGAAGTCCCAGGTGTATCAGTAGAACCCTTCTCTCTACCATAACCATAAAGCTAATTCAGTGTACCTCTACCTGTCGACATGTCTGCAAAGAGCATACCAATTAAAAAAAGTTTATTTACTCTTTTCATTGCTAAGAAAATCAAATAAGTTAATTTACCAAGCAATTTCACAATTAACACAATCATAAAACTCATTTGCCCATAAACAATTGCATCTATTAAAATTCACTAAAATTTTTCAAAACATAATTCTAAATTTTTAATTTTACTCAAAATCTTATAAAAATTTTGATAGAGCCTCCCCTAAAATTCGAATTTCTCCACCCTTCAAGAGTTCTATCTAAACCAAATATCTCTCAATCTTTCTCAAATTTTTAAATATCGAACAATTTACTCAACATAAATTTCCTTGATTTGTTATCTTCAATTAAATTTTAGTTATTAATTTTTTTAATCATAAAGGCAACACACAAGTGTTTAAATCCTAATCCACTGACCAAAAGGCTTCAAGTATTGTTACTAATAAACTCAAATGCACATATTTGTTAAACTTTCAAAGCATTCTACATTTGTAAAACAAATAAACCCTAAATCATATGATTTGCTTTAATTTCTTCATCATCAAACTATTTTTTATAAATTCTCTAATTGATTCTAAATTATCACCTAATTGAAACTGCAAGCAACTTGAAAAGAAAATTAAAGCACCAAAAAATAATTTTCAAGTTAAAGATTAAGAACAAATAATAAAAAAATATATATTAAAAACTTCACTAAGCAATCTGAATAATCAACACAAATCAACAACAATCAATACAAATCAATAATAATCAACACAAATCCTATTTTATAATAACAAGTAAGCTCAGACCTTAATCCTATTTTAGAAGTTCAAAAAAATATACCTGAAATAAGCTTTAACAGGGGAAGAAAATGGCTGAGCAAGAGCTTCTGACCTTCCTCCTCACATCAGCGCCAAAAAAAGAAGAAGAAGAGTAGAAGCGGTAGCAGAAGCGTTTGCAGTAGTGACAGTAGATCAGTAAGAGGGTGTCGTCGGTAGGGGTGAAAATAGGGTAGGCCAAGCCAGACTTTACTTTTAACAGGTCAGGCTTGTAATAGAGTATACTAGCCTGGTATAGACTTTTTAATGAGTACTAAGACTGATCTATTGTCAAATTCGGCTTGGCCTGAAGTCTGTCAATAGGCTTTTTTTTTAATAAATAATTAAATTTAAGTTGTAATTTAATTTTTAAAATTATAAAATATAATTTAATAAATAAAAATGCACATATATACTTCAAGAAACAAATGGATTAGTGAAAAAACGTATTTAATATTATAGAAAATTCAAGTTCAAATTCTTTCTATTGCATTTTTACTAGTATTGGCCCAAGCCGGCCTAGCAGGCCCAATAGGCTATTTCGAAAACTTAGACCTAGCCTTTTAAAGAATTTAGGCTTTTTAAATAGCTTGAGCATGGGCCTATTTTCTATCAAGCTAGGCCAGGCCAGACACAGGTCAGACTGCAGGTCCCTGGTAGGTCGCCTAACTTTTTTTCACCCCTAGCCGTCGGAGGGGGATAACGGTGAGGTGTTGACGGAGAGAAGAGATGAGAGAGAGAGAAATTCGAAATGAAGGGAAAGATGCTTTGCGATTCGAATTCAGGGGACGATTACTGTCGAATTTACCTACGTGTTGCGAGTCACCAAAATGTAGCGTTCCATTAAACGTGTTTACTATCGAATTTTGCACCTATCTTTCTCGTCTTCCCTCCAATTATTATCGGCGAATTTACCGTTGGAAACGAAAATCTGCCAGTAATTATTTGATCTAATGAATTTGACGCCGAAACACCTGATAAATCCGCCGATAAAGCAACCTTAATATTCGCCCTTAAATTTGACGGTAAATCCATTTCTTGTAGTTTATATACAAAGTTATCTTTTTTTTTTACCGAAAATTTTATTGTATCAGGATATTATTAAATAATTGCGTTTTATGATTGCTATTGTAAAATGAGCTTTTTTAATTAAATTAATTATAATTAAGTTGTTAGCATTGTTATATGCAATAAGTTAGAAAATACTCATCAACAGTATTCTTAAAGACACCTTGGTTACTCTTGCCATGTCGTGTGACGTTATTTATCTCACCACCTGACGTCCTAGTTCCTACTACTATACATTAAGCATACTGGGTTTAGACACATAATAGAGCTAAGAGATTTCACGTTTGACAAGTCATTACCCTATGTATTTGTTGAGTGTTGGAGACCCGCCCGTACTTTTCACCCTCTGTGGGGCAAGGTCATCATCATACTACAGAATGTGGTTCACCATCTTGGTTTGCGTACAGATAGTGACTCGATTGGAGGTTTCACTAGAGATTTCAGCAATATCATAAGCACCCCATATGGCAATGGGTTGAGGACTTGTTCAATGATAGGCCTTCACCTCAGCCAAATGATAAGAAGTAGAATTTCAATATGAAGATGACTTAAATTAGGAATAGGGTCACACATCTTCTGCCAGGGACAAGCCCAGACACTCTCTGCCAGTATACCTGGTGTTACTTATGGATGTTGATTGGGGGGTATTTGTTTACTGACAAGTCAGCTAACCTTGTCCTGTTCAGATGGTTGCTGCTCCTGTAGTTGCAGATAGTTGTCTTGGGGTTCTGCATTGCCATCGCACACCTACTATTCATTATGCAGTGCTACTCGGCATGACGTGACAGACATTTGTCGGGTGCATACCGTTAGCGTTCCCGTGGATTTACCACAGGTTCCCATCCTTCTGTCCCGCCGGCTACGATGTACTCAGATTTCTGTTTACTTTGAGGTAATTAATGTTTATTATTTGTTGTCATTTCTTACTATTTGCAATATTAAGTATTGAACATAATTTTTCCTCCATGAATAAGTTGGCGAGACTGAGACAACAGACTAAAGACCACCATAATGGTATAGGACTATGATTGAGACACAGGCTGGATGCTCTTAGGTTTGATGAGGTATGATTCATTTAGGTTTCTTATGACTTACATCTATTAGTCTTCTATTGCTAATTAGAGAATTATATGTTTTTTCCAGTTCCAGTGGACATTGTACGACGATCCTCAATTATAGAAAACGGCTCCTGACTGGATTTGGAGCGCTGAAGATATTCGTACATATTGCAACATTAGTCTACACTACAAGAAAAATGATGATTACCATCAAATTTATCGTCGTTCTATAGTTAAAGGTATAAACAACACCGAAAACCCCTTACCTGTGGATTTTTTTCGCCTAATGCTAATTACTGGCAGAGTTGATGATTGCCGTCGGATTTGGCGTCATTTCACTTGAAATGACGCCAAAATGTACCGCAAGAATCCTAGAATAGTAATTATATTTATTTATTTATTTGGCACAGTTTAGCGACAACGAACAGTCAAATAAAATTAAAACCATTCTTAACAAAATTCTTATCGGAAATCTAAAATTAATAGAAATCAACAAATATTTTATTAAAAATAAATGGTATAAATATAATAAAATGTCACAAAAGTAGAGTACTGTACCCTAAACAAACAAAAATACATAAAACCCAAACCCCTACAGATCCTGATAATCATCATCGTCATCGTCGGCATTGTGGTCTCCCTACTGAGGCGGTGGAGTTGGTGCTGCTGTCGATACCCCATCAGCAGCATCGTCGATGGAACCAGCAGTGCCGCTGCCTCCAGCACCCATCTGCTGGTTGTACTCCTCCATCTGTTGTCGTAACCAATCGAGCTGCTCCAGCTTCTCCGTCAAGTCTGAGCTGACGGTAATGTGTGCAAGAATCTCTTGATACCTCTGCTTAAACTCCTCCTCCTACTGGTGAAGCTCCTGTATTAGCTTCTGCACCTCCTTCCTCAGGTCGATAACTTCCTGGGGATCAGCAGGGCTGGTGGCAGAGGAAGCTGCCAACGCACAAGAGTGGATGCCACTGGCAAAGAACGAGCCCAACTCGAAGCAGCAATTCTTGTGGGGTTCAGAGGCGGTCTCATGCCAAATCCTGTCGCGATCCACGACTGAGGTCTTGGAGCCGGTTTCGTTGGCTCCACTAGGCGGCTCAGATTGTTGGGTCGCGGCCTCCAACCTCTGTTAATATGCTTCTTGCGTCACACACGTTAGTTGTGATTGAGATAATAGTTAAATAATTGACTTTAAACCAAAATAAAGTTGAAATTTAGGGTTAATTTAAACTCACATAATGGGCCGCAGACCGCTCGTCAGCAAATCTCTCCTTGTTTGCCTTCAAAGTATGGGTATACTTGAAGGTCTCCGCCAATGTCACCTCACGATCCAACGACTTAGACTACAAATTAATATATCAGCCAAGCAATAAAATAAACGAACAAAGTAAACAATGATAGATAAATATATATGAAGCAGGAAATATTAATTCTAATTTCGAAAACATAATTTTAATTTTTTCGATTTAACTGAAAATCTTATAAAAATTTCAACAGAGTCTCCCGATAAATTCGGATTTAGCCACCCTTAAAGGATTCCATCAAAACCAAATATCTATTATTATTAATACAGTCAAGCATTTTTCAAACAATTTCAGCAGCAGAAATCAATAAACAGTTCAATAATCTAACATTTTTCAATAATCTCAGAGCCTAATCTGATCTATTCTAATCTATCCTAACCACCTAAATCTACTAAAACTGAAAATTAAACTAACTAAACTGTACTAACTACTTAAGTAACTTTATAATAATAAAAAAAAGAAATTAAACTGACAAAATAGTTCTATACCAACAGAACAAGTAACTTATAAAATAATTGAACAAATTAAATAACTAATTCAAGTAACTACTATAACATAAAACAATGCCAAAATTTTTACCAGTCTCGTCTTCGTCTTCATGAAGGTCGCCGACCCACCTATGTACCTCGACGACCTGGGTGAAGTCCTGTTGGCGATGTTTGTCAGACGGCGACGCTTGAACCCCTCGTTATCTCAAAAATGAGTCTCCAGTAGCTTGATACAGTGGTCGTAGAACTTCCAGATCATGAGGTTATGCTCCACATCCTATATGAATTTCAACTGCATAAAGTAATTCACCAACATTAATTAGTTGGAATAAAATATAGTTCAAATACAGTACATCAATTCTAATCAAATTGGGTTCTTACCGCTCACTTTTGAAACCAGAGCTCTCTGGTCTCAGCCGGAATCTGCGTGTAGGTCGACCACAGATGGTTGTACATGGACTTAATGACCTCAGATATCTCGTGTGTTCAAGCATTGGGGTTTGGTGCAAACCTTTCAAAGAAAAAACTGCACATTAACAAACACATAAGATAAACAAACTCAAGATAAACAAACTTAACATAAACAAACTTAAGATAAATAAACTTAATATTAAAAAATTGAACTCACGACTGCATGCCATCGAGCCAAATCCTCAGCCAGATGACGGGCCGTGATGGAGGGGAATCCTGCTCGAGGGCATTGGAGCTATCACCCACCGAAGCTCTGTCGACATTGTCGCTGCATCTGCAGGGAGCGTAGTAGAAAGTGGTACCCAATTCGGGTTTAAGATCATGATAAATTGTTGGTCCGATGGACCTACCTGTGACATCACAGGGGTCGATGGGGTAACCAAAGTAGAGGGCGATGACTAGGTAGTCCTGGGGGATTCGATAGAAGCCCGCCCTCTATTACGACCACGTATCCCACTTGACCTACCTCTGCTGCCTGTCATCATGTGTGTACAGCAAATATATTAATAACATAACAAACACTAATAAATAATAACATAAGAAGAAACTTAAGAAATAACAAATAATTCAAAAAGTGGTTTAGTTTAATAAATGAAAAAAGGAAAGTACATAGTGTTTTACTTTCAAAATAATTAAATTAGACTTTCAAAACATTCTAACTTTATTCTATCTTATTTTCTATGTTATTTTCTTTTCCAAGTATTTTAACTTTCAAAACATTCTGACAAAGCATTCTAACTCTCAAAGCCTTCTAACTTTGTTAATAATTTTTCAAAACATTCTAACTTTCAAAACATTCTAACAATTTCTCAAAGCATTCTAATTTTTCAAAGCATTCTAACAATCCAAAAAATTTGAAATTCAAACTCAAGAAAAGCACAAAATAACATGATGAAACATCATTAGCAATGCATATGGCAAAAAGCTGCAATTAACCAGCATAAACCAACAACAATATGAATCAGCAAAATAAACATTAAAATAGTAATTTCTTAACTAAGCAATAGCATCCAGCAAATCATCAAAATAGTTAAGCATTGCTCAAACAAATTCAACAACAATTCCTCAACCAAATTAATAGTAAAACGCAAAATTAATAATTCAGACCAATTCAAATAATTTCAGCAACAAGAATCGACAATCTCAAATAATGATTCCAAACACATTGAGCGATTGAGCAGAGACCAGAACCTATCAATCTAACTAAATTATCCTAACCTAACCACCTAAAATCAACTATAACAAAAATTAATCTACCTAAACTAATTACAAAAAATTAACTAACTAAATGAAATTTAGATTAACTAAGCAGAAATTAAACAGTATAAAAAACAGATTCAATGAAAACTCCTAACCACCTAAAATCAACTAAAATAGAAATTAATCTAACTAAACTAATTATTAAAAATCAACTAACTGAATGAAATTAATATTAACTAATAATAAATTAAACAGAATGAAAAACAGATTCAATGAAAACCTGGAATGCTAAGCAATTAGAAGAGAGAAGACAGAAGTGGGAAGTTAGAGTAGCGGAGGTGGCAGCCTTTCCAGTGGCGGCAGGGCAGCAGCGGCAGGAACAGAGAAGAGAGAAGGGGCCATTTCGAGTAGCGACAACGGCAGTCTTTCCAATGGCGACAGGGCAAGCTAGCAGCGGCGGCGGCGGCAGGGGCTAGAGAGAGACTAAGAGGTGAGAGATTAGAGAGAGTGAGGAAAGTGAGAGATTAGAGAGAGAAAATGAATTCGAAATGAAGGGGAAGAGGGTTTGCGGTTCGAATTTAGGGCACGATTATCGTCGGTTTTACCGCGGATTAATCCGACGGTAACGTGGTGCATGTAACCAGGGACGGTTCCAAGTGCAGTGGTGTGGGGCAAGCGCCCCCACTACAATTTGAAATTTTTTTGAGTAGTATATGATAATAATATTTATTTGTCCCTATTAGATTATTAAATTTGACCCCACAATAATTTTTTACTCAACTTTTGGTACTTAATCGTTAATTTAAAAAATTTATATTAGATATTCGTTAAGATGATCAATTCTTAGATTTAAACGAAATTAGTGTTCTTTTTTAAAAATCAACTAAAAAAAATATTATTGATCTTCTTTTCAAATTAGCTTTAATTTTTGCGTAACAACTATTTAATTGAAAGAACTTTTTTAACTATGAATATCAATAAGAGTTGGCTTCTAATTGTGTTGGGAAGTGAATTTTTAAATAATTATTTAGTAATATATATGGAAAGAGAGAAATTTTGATGGTAGTGTTAAAGAGAAAATTTACTTAGTTTTTTAAAAATATAAAACCTAAAAGAATAGAATTTTAAATTATATATTATTATTTAAATTACTATTTTAGTGTTTTAATTTGTATATTAGATATTTTGAAGGCTAATCATATTTTACAATAACGAAATATAATCATGACAATAATCATGCTATATGTACATAAAAAATAATTATCTGTATAAAATATATATTAAAATATAAAATACATATTGAAAATAAATTAAATAATACATATATTTATACACAGATATATAGTGGTTAATAGATAATTTAATATTTAATTTTTTATATACACATATTATTTTTATTATAAAAATTATTATCATGTTATATAAATTTTGTCTCCACTACCAAAATTTTCTGGATCCGTCACTGCGTGTAACCAAAATACTACGTTTTACTAAACAAGGTTCGGTGTCGGATTTACCCGCCGGTAGCTAGCACGCTAAAGTTTCTTTTTTCCCTCCAAATTTTATCGTCAATGTTACTGTCGGAACATCAACGACGGTAATATTTTAGGGTGATGAATTTATTGTCACATCCGACGGTAAATCCGACGGTTCTCAATATTTTTCTTGTAGTGCTAGTATGTATGTCGAATATTACCCTCAAATGTTGATCAACTTCGATCCAAAATATTCTGCTAATAAACCCTCGACTTCGCAGCGCTAATAGAAATCTATATGCAACTCTTCCAACCCTCTCACATGATTTGAATTTGTCTCAATACGTATAATTTGATTTGATTTGATTTAGGGTTAACCACCAATTATACTCCCGGATTTTCTAAACGCTGACAATAATGCCCCTCACTTTTATTATCGACAAAAATATCGTTGGATAATTTAAGAACGTGCACCAAATGCTCATCCGGCAAGTGATGCCTTTTCTGTTGACGGAAGTGTGTGAAGGCATCACTTTTATTGAAGCTAACCTCATTATCAGCGGAGAAGGCATCACTTGCCGGACGGGCATTTGGTGCACGTTTTTAAATTATCCAACGATATTTTTATCGAAAAGTGAGGGGTATTATTATCAGCGTTTAGAAAATCTGGGGGTATAATTGGTGGTTAACTCTTTAATTTAATTATTAGTTAAAAATATCTTAGCTGCCTATTTTATTTATAAATTTATTATTTTAATGATTAATAAATTAATCAAATCAATTAATTAATACACATAATTAGTATAATTAATTTAGTTTAATAAATTAAAAAATACTACCAAAATAAATTGATATAAATTATAATAAATTGTGTGATATTTAAATATCTAATTAAATTAGTTAGTTGATATAATTAATTTAGCGTCATAAATTGTATTTAATGAATTAAAAAATAAATAAAAAATATTATCAAAATTATGTCATGTCAGCTCCATTATTAAGTATAAAAATCTGATTTTATATAATAAAATAGATAAATAGAATAAATAGATGTCTTTTTAGAATTGATATTTATAAAATTATTTTGTTTTTGTTAATGTTTTCTTTAGAAGTCATAAATTTAAAATTGATTTATGCTTCTAATTCATGAAAATCAATTTGTAAGTTAAAATAAACTAAACAAATAATTATAATTATTATAAATTAAAGTACAGTCTGCTGAGAAAATATTTGTTTTCCTGTTCTTAGAATCGATATTGTTGATTTTTATCGCTCGTTAAATTTGAATTGGAGTTAGGCCATTAACCTATTAAGATAATATACTATTAGTTTTTTACTTAATTTTTTTATACTCATAATATATAAAAAATTTAAATCATTAAATGTATATATTATATGTTAAAATCCAAAAAAAGAAAGTTACATGAAATGAATGGCCATTAAAATAATATTAAATTATTCTTATATAAGTCATAAAATCTCTATATAACCCCATCGTATATCTTTAAGGGAGCATTTGTTTTGAGATATTAACACAGAGATTGAGAGACTAAGACTTAATATTGTGTTTGTTAGTTCAAAAATTGGTACTAAAATTTCTGTCTTTATCTCTAAAATTTTAATATTTTAATACCTCCAAAAAATAGAGATATAGGAGACTGAAATTTTTAGAGATAGAGACTGAAAATTTAATAACATTTTATACCTAAAATACTTTCATTTCAATTAATTAATTCTAATTTTACCCTTTGTACAAATTAAATTAGAATTTCATTCTTGTTTCGATTCCTGTCTTTTATTTTGCACCAAAAAAATATTAAAATTTATTTCAATCCATGTCTCTTAATCTCTGTCTCTCAATCTCAATCTTTCCGTCTCTGTCTCTCCACCAAACGCTACGTAAGAGTTTTGTCAAAAGTACTTAAAATTATTAATTAGAAAAGTTTATTAAAAAATTAAAAACTTATATTAACAGTAATCTTAATAAGCACGCTGGATTATACACATTTGATACGGCTTTACAGAAGAAGATGAAGATTAATTTAGCTTGTTAAATACGTAGTATGAAGTCAGCAATTTTGACCCCACACCAATTTGGTCCCTATAAATAGCACCCCCACACCCCCGTCTCTCTTTAAATCCTTAAAACCCAGAAAAAAACACTCCTCTGTTTTCCAACTTTTTTCTCTCAGACAAATAATCAAACACATACGATGCAAAACAAAATGGAATACAAACTCAATTCTTCTCCATCAATTCCAATAATCCACGTCCCCACAAAGATCTCAAATTCTCCACCTCCTCCTTCTTCTTCTCCTCCCAATTCACAATCTCAATCTCCAACTTCCTGTGCTCCGCCGTCGCCGCCTCCACCTGTGGTGGTGAGCCCTTGCGCCGCCTGTAAGATCCTCCGTCGCCGCTGCGTTGAGAAGTGTGTTCTTGCTCCTTACTTCCCTCCAACTGATCCACTCAAGTTCACCATTGCCCATAGAGTCTTTGGAGCAAGTAACATTATCAAGTTCTTGCAGGTACGCCACATATCAAAATCTCAGTTTAATTCTTTCTTCAAAGAAAACAAAGAATTTTAACAGTTGAATTGAATGGTGTCATCATCATTTCAAGAGGGGTTTTTTGGTCAAAATATGTACCTAATTGATGGACATCATGTTGATGATGATGGCTTGTTTTCTAACTTCCTAACACAAATAAAAGTTTTGCATAATAATTCCCCTCTTTTTTCAACTCTACCAAGTAGAAATCACTTTTCCTTTCTTCCTTTTTTTTTTCTTTTTCTTTTTCATTAATTTTAAACAAAAAAAAGAAGAAGAATGGGTTAGTCAAATAATAACATGTTAGGTTGGTGCTTAATTCAGCTCTCTTTTTCAGTTTTCTTTCTCAATCTCTTTTGGTGCTTCCCATGGTGTTACCACTATATGGGATCATAGGTCAAAATTAGGTGCCCACATTTGGAATCTATCCACTAAAAATTATGTATTTTTTTATTATAAAAGATTTGAGTCCTAATAATTCTCTTTATAAAACTTAAATTATCTATCACATAGTGAATCGTCAGATGAATTAATATATTTAATTAGATATATTTAATTGAATTATCTAATAATTCATGATGTGAATTTCATGTAAAAATTATCACTAATTATTAATATTTAATTAATTAAAATATTTTATTATTAGAATTATCAATGACTCAACGCTTAAATCTTTTTATGATTTAAAAGGAGTAGTTTACTTCGAAAAAGATTAATTTTTTAAAAAATTTTGCTAATAAATATAGAAGAAAAAAACTTATTGAAAAAATAATATTTGAGGTCAGAGACGAAGCCTCATACAAAACAAGGAGAGCAATGACCTCTTCCAACTATCAAATTTTTTTTATAAATTATGCATAAATTTTAGTTTAGCCTCTTAATAATTTTTATTTTATTTTTTGTTAATTATAAATTTTTTCTTGGCCTCTCTCTAAAAATTAATCTAGTTCCGCCCGTTTAAGGTCTCAAATATAATTTTTAACAAAAATGAGTATTTTATCTAAAAGAGGATGCTAGCTAGTTTGCAAAATAAGCAAGAAAGAGTTGAATGAATTTCTTTGCAACTAAGAAGAAAAATTGGATTGAATTTTCAGGAACTACCAGAAAGCCAAAGGGCAGATGCAGTGAGCAGCATGGTGTATGAGGCAAATGCAAGAATTAGGGACCCAGTTTATGGTTGTGCAGGAGCAATATGCCAACTCCAAAAGCAAGTGAGTGAGCTTCAAGCACAATTGGCAAAAGCACAAGCTGAGCTTGTTAACATGCACTGCCAACAAACCAATTTGGTTGCACTCATTTGCATGGAAATGAGTACTAGTAATACTCATCAATCATCTTCACATCAGGAACAACACCACATGATGATGATTCAGCCTCAGAATAATAATAACAATAATAATCATGTTGATATGTCTTGCTTCATTGATGACAACAATCTTGCTTCTGCTTGGGAGCCTCTATGGACATAATTAACTAATGATCTTAAAACTAATAATAATCATTCAACTATATATGTCATATTCTTATTTATATCATTTATAATATCATGCTTCTTAGAGTTGTTTATATGTATTATTATTATTATAGATAAGATTAATTTTATTCCATAGTAACTGTTATTAAACTTTTAATTAATCTCCCCAAGTGAGGGGAGGGAAAAAAAAAAAAAGAAGAGAATCATAGTGAGACAATTTTCAATAAAAAGTCACAAATTAGTTGTTTGGTAGATATGGGTCATCACCGGTGCTTGCTACTTCATTAGTCATCTCAATAGCCAAACCTTTGACAATGAAAAGATATAAAAAGATGATGATGAGAAAAAAGAAAATAATTAAAGGAGGAGAAAAAAAAAAGCTGATAATTGTTCCCCCAGTATCATTATTATTCAAGGAAGAAAAAAGGTTAATAGAAGATGAAGAAAATTGAGTACTAGATAGAGATATGTTGTTTGAGTCAGAATTGCTTTGAAACCAATCTGTTTGGGACACCTAATTTTATCTTTAATAATTTGAGAAAACGAAATTTTAAGTCAAATAAACCAATTTTGCACAACTGATGAACAAAATGAAAGCTTATTCCTTGTTTAATAGTATAACATCCTGAGTTCAAATTTAATTGGAAAATGCTATGTAAAAAATTGAGAACCATCCCGGCAAATGATTGTATGAAATGTCACGCATTAGAATGCACATGGGAATTACATGTATATAAAAGAGCAATGTTAAAATATATATTATAATTTATTATTTTTTATTAATAATTAATCAATAATAGTTAAAAGTATTTGTTAAAAGTTTAAGTCTGAGCTGTTAGACTAAAAATATTAAACTATTACTTAAAAATATTTATCAATATAAATTAAAATTACTAATTCTCAAACTTTTTTTTTGTGCAAAAATGTCACATATTAGAATGGACATGAAAATTATGAGAATATAAATTAGGATTTTTCATGGAGTCTGAAACATATATTTTTATTTTTTGAAGAAAAACTTTTTACATAATGCAAAAGATATTTTGGTCTTTAAAAATTTTAATTACTATATAAATTGAGAAAAACTTACTTTCATTAAATAGATTAGTTTTTCTGTAGTTTTCAATCTAATTTTTAATATATTTATTAGATAAATAAATTTTTTGCAAATTATGTTATAAGATAATAATAAAAAATTATTGAAACCAAATTTTCAATCTAAAATTTTTTAGAGAAATTTTAAATGTATTTACTCGATTTATATTATTCTTTTGTCCAAAAAAGCTTTTTATAGTTAAAAAAAAGTATATTTTAATATTTTTTCTTAACAAAAACCTTTTGCAAATCACAAAAATCATTTTATTATTATTATGTTCGATAAAAAAATTTCGCAGAAAAATATATATTTCTCATAATTTGTTTAGAATACAAAACGAAATAACGCCCCTATTGCCATAGATCATTTTATTTTTTCATAAACCTATATTTCATCGTTTCACCTCCATTCTAAAATTAAAAATAGAATTTGAGATAATAATAATATAATAATAATAATAATAATAATAATAATAATAATAATAATAATAATAATAATAATAATAATAATAATAATAATAATAATAATAATAATAATAATAATAATAATAATAATAATAATAATAATAATAATAATAATAATAATAATAATCTGCTCAAATATATAAAATACATCTCATTCAATTATTTAACAATATAATAATACTTATTGCATATATAAAATTGGATGAATATTTATATTTATATATATAATTTAATTTTATTTAAATAATTTAAAATTCTAAAATTACAAATTCTTAATCTAATATTTAGATAGAAATAATTCAAATTAATGATGTGATTTAGTTTAATAAAAATAAACATACTGGAAAAATTAACAATTTGAAAACTTTAAATTAAAAAATATAAAAATTTTAAATATGAATATTTTTTTATTTAAATTAAATTTAATAGTCAATTAAACTGAATTTAAATAGAGAATAATACACGTATTTAAAATGTCAGCATGAAGGCTGCAAGAGATGAGCATGCACATGTCTTCACCGAGATAGAGGCAAGCTGCAATTCAGAAGAAGTAGGAGAATTCAAGTTGTGAATCCTGTGTAGGTGGTCTCCGATTTCATGAGTATGAATTGTTTGATATACATAATTTAACTTCTACTTGTTTTTAAACATGGAGTGACAAACTATTTATCTGGCAAAAATATCATTAAAATTTTGATACTCATGTCAATTAAATTGAATTAGAATTTTAAATATAAGTACTGTCACAATTAAATTGAATTAGAATTGGTAGTGTTCATATTTAAAATTTGGACAGACGGACTACAAGGTTGAAAGAGATGGGCATGTTTTCACCATAAGAGAGGCAAGCAGCAAGCCAAGAAGATGGTGAATTCAAGCTATGGATTTTGTTGGTAAGTGGTGTACGATCTCATGATAATGCTATTTTTGGAATTTGAATTATTTGGCAGGATTAGGATTGGTAATGGATATGTATGAGGGTGGGGATCTTTTTTTCGTATCTCATTTTTGTTTGGTAAATTATTTGTTTTTGTTCCATTTTTATTACGGTCTCTATTTATTTTTTTTTACGAAAAAGGTAAATACCTGTGGATATTTATAGATATTAAATTTTAAAAAATAAAAAAATACACAATTATGATAAAATAATTAAAATTTTATATAATTTAACTAAAATATATCAAATTAAACTCAATTCAAACACATTTAATAAAATAACATAAACATTAAAAAAAACAATATACAAATTAAAAAAGTTTTTAACATAACAACATAATAAATTTTGGTTGACGATCATAGATAAGTGATAATACTCCTTTTTTATAATGGAACAATTTTAAATAATTAGTTGTTGCAAATTTAGATATTATATACATCATTAATTTATTTTTAAATAAAATTAAAAAAAATTAAACATATACTTACATCATTATTAATATCAACAACTTATATAGTAAAAGGGAGTGTTAAGTAAATAATGACTATCTTAAACAACATTAATAACTACTAATTAAATAAAAACATACTACACCTCTAAATTACCTACCTAAATTTTAATATTAAAATAATTATTCGTACATCTAGGGAAATAAATATCCGATATATCTATTATTCACATTGTTTAATATTTTTATTGTCTACCTATACTTTTCCATTAGTAAAGGAAAACATTCAAAGTTCACCTTTGATGTTAAAGAACCTAAAATGTTAAAAATAATAAAAAAATAATATAATTATTCAACCATAAAAATACACATTAACAAAGATATTATATACATACGCATATAATTTTATTTTTTAGAAGCTCAATGGGAACAAATGTCCCCAAACTTTAATGAATAGATTCGTGCCTAGTAGGAATATCATTAAAAATTTTGATATTCATGTTAATTAAACTGAATTTAAATAAGTTATGCTTATCAACTAGCTATATCTCAAATCGTATAGTCTTTTTAAGTTTTTATACTTATCTAAAAGTTGCAAGTTTGAACCTCTCTCCTAGTTTTGGAAAAAAAGGTTATGTTTATATCTAAAATTTTAATTTTTTACTTAACAAAAAATCAAGTTGTTCTTTTTTATAAATTGAATAAACATAATTAACCAAATGATTATAATGATATGAGTATGGTTATTTTTATTAGATTAAATTATATAAATATTTTAAATTATATCTATTTAAATTTTAAATTAAATTTTATAATTTTAAATTATTTGAATAAAATAAAATTAAATAAAAAATAAAAATAAAACTAATATGATCCAAATTTTAACAAATTATATCGATTCTATATATAATTATTTAAATTTTCACATATATCCAAATTTAACTAAACACAAATATTACAAATTTAAATATTAGATTCAAAATATATTTTAATTTTTTCTAAAGTATATAATTAAATATTTAAATACATAAATTTTATTGAATATTATGCATATTAGTATATAAAATATTTATTTTATCTATATAAAAAGAGTCCATCTTTAAAATATTTATATTTTTTTTAAAATAGGAGTGAGATTCGAATCCAAAACTTTTAAATAAAGATAAAGAGATTATGTCATTTAATTTATAACTCCTTGACATTAATATTAAAAGTATTACATGAGTGTGACTAAGAATAGTTATTTTGATACGGAAGCTTTATAAAATTGACACTATAGATGAAAATGAGACATTGCATCATTTGGTTAAGTATAAAATTAAAAAAATATTATTACATGACTAATAACTATTATTAATTTAAATTAATATTTAATTAATAATAATTTATATTTGTGTTCCTGCGTAAATAATCGATTTTAAGGTATAACTCATGTTCCTGATGTTTGGGCTCGCTTTTCCTTGAATAAGAAGGATGATACGTCGGTTTTTTTCAAGGGCTGTGGACACCTGCAAAAATACTTCAACGCTCAAGTTAGTAAGAGTAGAAGACAAATATGAGTACCTCTTACATAGTTAAAGTTTTGTATTTATAAAATTATTGTGTTGCAGACAGTTATTTAGTGGGCCTAATATTGTAGAATTGTTGAAGATGTTAGCCTATTTATGTGGTAACTGCTCTTTAGTGATGTGCTCGTTAGGAAAGCAAAACACGTACTCCTGATGTAGCAGTGTTTATTTAGTTTTGAGCAGATTTCGGTATAGCCAACGGATCATAGCCCCTGAGCTTGACCTGTGAAAGTTTTTAATTAAACAGGTTGAGCTTCCGACTTATAAATTGGAATTGTGATTATAACAGCCTCCAAGCTCAACTTGTTAGATTGAAAAGAAAGAAAAAAGAAAAAAAATTGATACTGAAAAAAGTTATATTAAAAGATTGTGAACGATCGAATAGATGAAATAGATAAACAAATAAATAAAGATGGATAAAAAAGATTAGAAAGTGAGATTATTATGTCTATCTATAAATCGGCTATGCAATGAGTGGTAGCCCCCAGACTTAGTCAGTTAATCGACATTTATTCAAAAACCAATTGAATGGTAAGAGTTGTTCGATCAATATAATTGTGTGGGGGTCGAGAACAATTTTTCATGGCATGCATATAGTATTTGATTAACGTGAATTAAAAAATTCGAAAATATGTATTCGTTGATGAAATTGATTGTAATTGTATGATCGATATAATGATCAATTGTCTTTTAGCCCACAACAACTTATTGACGAATTTCTTGCTCAAAGCAATTAATTATTGAATATTGAGTAAATAATAAAGATGTTATAACATAAATAAATTGTGTTGAAATTAAAGTAAATATGTATAAATTATTGTAAAATAAAAAAATAAAAAGGATGAGCCAATCACCCATATATCAAGTAACGATAATTTTTAATTGAAATAATTGCTAATTGAATTTGTTTTTGGATTGGTAAAATACTGAAATGTCTTTTTTTTTTTGGATTGATTAATTGATTGATTTGTATTTTGGTTTTGGGATCTTACTGTTTGAAGTGTAATTTTTTGTTGGTATGAAAAAAATTGATGGTAAATGACTTGATAATCTTAGTGCTTTATAAAGAGTATATCTCGATCGGAGATTCGGTGAGTTGAATATATGTGATTTTGAAGATTTGTGGTAGGGCCATTTATTTTGATCGATTATGTATAAAATACTTATAGATCAATGAATAATAATGAATAAAATTTAATAAATAAGATTGGAAGTAGATGAATAAAAATTATTAATGGAAGAGTAGAATATCACCGTGTTTCGACTTATGAATTTATCTGTAATGCACTCTTAGACTAGTCTTATATGTTGATTTGAAAAGTGGGCTTATGCTAGGTGTAAGTTGTCCAAGTTATAGTCCGTCTGGCGGTGTTGCTACGGAGTTGTTTTGGTGAGATGGTCTATAGCATTGCCTGATTTTCTTTTGATCGGTGTGATTGTGTTGTCCGGTAAATAGAATTCCGTGCACAAATGTATACTAAAAACAACAGTGTTAGATATGCTTAAGAAAAGTCAATCGAAAATGAGATACACACTGGTAATTCATGATGAGGTATAGCATATTGGTATATAAAATGTTAAGATACGTAAAAGTAAAGTCGTTAGTGTTTACTTTATAAGAAGCCATATCGTATTGAAAATTAAAGTAAAGAAATTATATAAGCAAGTTAGGTCATGTGTATGGATTGTTTCTCCATGGTATAGGACTTGTCAATTTTATATGTTGAGATTATTCGTCTCTCAATTGTCGTTCAATTTAATTTTTGGGTTCTTTTTCTTCTTGTATTGTAAATTCATATTTTGAATTCGTCAGTTAAAACTAAAACTAAATCCCTTTATTATGGGAGCAAAATAATTGAAAAAAAATGAAAGGAAAAAAACTTGAATAAAATAGCATGAATTAAATACTGAGCAATCAAAACGTGGTTTGAAAAGAAAAATAATAATTATAGCAATGACAATGTAAACAAGAACGAGAAAATTTTGTTGTAAGTTGGCTTAGATTCATATATGAGTCAACTCTTTGTTATATATCAGAAATAATAAAATCAATTTATTTGATCAAATGCTAGCATAATTGTGCTAATTAAAAATTTCTAACAAAAACATGAAAACTAAAAATGCATATATGTAATTAAAAGTGTGTACCGTTAGATAATATTACCAGAGCATTTGGCATAATTTGTTTCCTCTTGATGGGTTTTGGAGTGACTATTACCACAGTCATTATTCTCAAAGTGTGGTCATCACCGCTGTCGCATTACCAGGATTTCTCTGATCCTTTTCATGACATTGTTTTTTTTGGTTCAAAAGTTCGGTTAACTTTCGAATATCTGCCTTCAATGATCCCTTGATCATCAATACTTTGGCTATAATAGGGAGTTGAGGAGGTAAATTATTTTGCTTTTTTGTCATTGATTGAAACCTGTAAAAGAAAGTAGGTAATTGGATAAAAAAGATGATAGTGGAGTTAAGTAAACTCGGCCCCACGGTGGGCACCAAATGTTCCTGCGTGAATAACCGATTCTAAGGTATAGTTCATTTTTCTGATGCTCAGACTCGTTTTTTCTTGGACAAAAAGAATGATATACCGGTTTTCTTCAAGAACGGCAGCGGGGGTACCTACAAATGCACTCAAACGCTCAAGTTAGTAAGAGTAGAACATAAATGTAAAGTTGTTCAGAATGAATAACGTACCTCTTGCGTAGTTAGTAAGAATGAATATTGTAGAGTTGTTGAAGATGTTAGCCTATTTATGTGGTAACTTCTCTTTAGTGATGTGAGATCCAAACACGTACTCCTAATGTAGCACGTGTTTATTTAGTTTTAAGCAGATTTTGATTTATAATTTTACCTAGGCTGAGTTATAGCAAACGGATTAATTTGTATTATAAAAATTTATATATACAAAATGTATTATTCTCCAGATACAAGTCATTTTTCGATACAAGTCTATACAAGTCATTTATATTTATGCGCGCACGTTTTTCTTTGTGCCGTGACGTTTTTCTTCTTCTTCTTCTTTTCTTTTGTTATCGTCGTTACCAACACAACCACCACCTCCTCCTCTTCCTCCTTCTTTTTTTATTGGAATTTCTTCTTCTCCTTCTTTTTTCTTCTTCTCCTCCATCATCAGTTATCTCTTATTGAAGATAATGAATAATTCAAGTTCAAATTGTCAAATGAACCATAACGAAATTGATTATTATTTTGAATCCAATTAAATGGCTGAGGTGTGGTTCAATTCTAGTTAATGTTTTCGTTAGTAGTTTATGATTCTGTAGGTGAATAATGTTTTTGTTTGTGAAAATTGTTGTTCATCGTTGATGGTTTGAATTGAATGTAATGTAAAAATTTTGCATTAAAGAAAACATTTTTCTGTATTTGCAGCAAATTTGGATGTAACACGAAAATATTTGAGTGTATTGTTTAAGAATTTTGTGTATGTGTGTTGATAAGTTCTGAATAATTCAAAACTCTTTTTCTCCATCCTCCTCATCTTCTATTACTTCTTCTTCTTTTTTATCATCATCATCATCATCACCTTCTTTTTTTTATTCATCTTTTTTTTCTTGTTTTATCTTCTCAAGTTTCTTCTTGTTTTACTCTCTTAACAAGAATAAAAACAAAAAAATCAAACAAAGAAAAAGAAGAAACACATAATAGTACAAAATTACTTGAAAAACGATGAACTTACATTCATTCAACTAAAAGAAAGAAATAAATAAGGAAAAAAGAAGAAAAAAATGTAGCATTAGAAGAAACATTTTTCTGTATTTGCAGCAAATTTGGGTGTAACACAAAGATATTTGAGTGTATTGTTTAAGAATTTTCGGTGTATGTATGCTAATAAGTTTTACATAATTCAAAACTCTTCATCTTCCTCCTCCTCAACTTCTGCTGCTGCTTCTTCCTTTTTTCATCATCATCACCATCTTCCTCTTTTTTTTCTTATTCATCTTTTTCTTTTTGTTTTACCTTCTCAAGTTTCTTCTTATTTTACTCTTTTAACAAGAATAAAAATAAAAAAATCAAACAAAGAAGAAGAAGAAACACATAATGGTACAAAATTACTTGGAAGAGGATGGAATTACATTGATTCAACTAAAAGAAATAAATAAATAAGGAAAAAGAAGAAGAAGAAAAAAAAAATGCAGCATTAGAAAAAATATTTTTTTTTGTATTTGCAACAAATTTGGATGTAACATGAATATATTTGGGTGTAACACAAAAATATTTAGATGTAACACGAATATATTTGAGTGTATTGTTTAAGAATTTTCGGTGTATGTGTGCTAATAAGTTCTGCATAATTTAAAACTCTTCCTCTTCCTCCTCCTCAACTGCTGCTGCTTCTTCTTCTTTTTTTCATCATCATCATTATATTCTTCTTCTTTTTTTCTTATTCATCTTTTTCTATTTGTTTTACCTTCTCAAGTTTCTTCTTATTTTACTCTCTTAACAAGAATAAAAATAAAAAAATCAAACAAAGAAGAAGAATAAACATATAATGCTGCAAAATTACTTAGAAGATGATAAACTTACATTCATTCAACTAAAAGAAAGAAAAAAATAAGGAAAAAAAGAAGAAAAAATACGGCGTTAGATGAAACATTTTTCTGTATTTACAGCAAATTTAGGTGTAATACGAAGATATTTGAGTGTAATATGAAGATATTTGAATGCATTGTTTAAGAATTTTTTGTGTATGTGTGTTGATAAATTCTGCATAATTCAAAACTCTTCATCTTCTTCCTCCTCATCTTCTGCTGCTTCTTCTTCATCTTCTTATTTCCTATTCTCATAATTTTTTTTTGGAGAAAAAAATCAAATAAAGAAGAAAAAATATATAATATTACAAAATCAATAGAAAGAGGAGGAGGAAAAAATACAACAATAATAACAATAATAAAAAAACGACGATGAAAATGAAACACGCGAAGAAAAAGGAGGAAAAACACAAAGAAAAAGGAAAAGAAGAAGGAAGAGAAGGAATGCGGAATACAAAAAAAGAGTAACGTAATTTTTACGCACGTGTTATATAAATGGATTTTGTTGAGTTAGAGTTAACTTGTATGAATTGTATGTCAAAAAGACTTGTATATATAGTAGTGTTCATATAAAATATATAATTTATATTTATAATAATATTTATGTATTAAAAATAATTTAATATCTATACTATACTATACTGACTCAATTATTAAAAATTTCTCACTCCAAAATTTTCCAAAATTTTCTGATTTTAAAAATGAACACGCTTTGTTTTTTCAATCTTTCAATTTGCATCGATAACCTCTATTATTATTCCTGAATGTTGTTTTTTCTTTTCTTTTCTTTTTCCTTTTCTCTAGTTACCCAAAAACCGCGCTGCAAACTCTAAAATTTCTCTATAAGCCCCTCCCAAAAACGAAAAATGTATCTGTGTCGTTTTATTCCACGTGCCTTCTTTCATGTCACGTGCATCTTCCAAGTGTGGGCAGCACTGCAGCCTTCAGAAAAAAATAAATTAAAAAAAAAAAAGAAACATCAGAAAGAAAAGAGAGACACAAAAGTTAAGAGAGGTTTCATGCCTTTTTAAGGGATAGATTGTTTAAATTTTACGCTAAAGAAAATATATATATATATGTTTGATAATTAGGCAACTGCTTCATGATCCGATACTCATACTCATATCTTATCAGTTATCACCAAGCAAATAAAGTGGCTTTGAAATCCGAAAGCTCATACATATATATTAGTGGGATAGAGTCACCCAAAATTATACATATTATTATACCATTTGTCATAGAATTATGTTACATATTCAATTTTTGTTAATAACTAAATTTAATTAAATTAGTCTAAATTAAAAAAAATCAATTCTTTTAATAAAAGCGTAAATACATATTTTAATTATGTGAATGTTTCTATATTTTTCTCTTTTTTTTTCTTTTTTTTTCGTATTTTTTTGTGTTCTTTATTCTTTTTCTTTGTGTATTTTCTTTTTATCGTGTTCTTTTATTATTGTTGTTATTATTGCATTTTTTTCTCCTCTTTTTTCTAGTTATTTTGCAGTATTATGCGTTTCTTCTTCTTCTTTATTTTTTTTTGTTTTTATTCTTGTTAAGAGAATAAAACCAAAAGAATAATGAGAATATAAAATAAGAAAAAGATGATGAATAAGAAAAGAAGAAAATGATGATAATGATGAAGAAAAAGAAAGAGAAAAAATTTTGAGTTCGATGCATTCTGAATTTGAATTTCGGTGCATTTTATATTTAATTTCGGTGCATTTCTGGTCAAAACTTGTTTTGAATTGAGTTTGCTTGTGTCGTCATCATTAAGGAATTTTGAGGCATTCTGGATTTGAAATGTTATACATATAAGAAGAAGACGAAGATGATGACAATAACGATAACGATAATAATGATGATAATAATGGAGGAGGAGGAGGAGGAGGAGGAGGTGGCGTGGTGGTTGTGGTATCATCGACAATAATCAAAGAGAAATATGAAAAAAGAGGAGGAAGAGGAAGAGAAGAAGAGTAATTTAAAAAAATATATATAAAATTCACATAGAAAGAAGTAGTCAAAAGACAATTATATATTGTGGTATTTTTAGTCAAAAGGCAGTTAAAGATAGTGGTGCGTAAATACTAATTAGATTATATCAACTTAGTTAGACTTGATTGAATAATTAACTTGGTTATAAAGCATTATTCTTTGTCATATGTATACTAAAAAATTATTTATTAATTAATTATTGTGTATAAAAATACATATTTTATATTTTATAAAAATTTATTATACTATTATACATCATTTTAATTATTCATCTAATTTAGTTGTTTTTACAAGAACTCGAAACCAAGTCTTGGGAGAAGAGGAAATTTAACTACTCCCAAATTTGTTCATATTTATTGCATGTTATAACGTTTATTATAATAGTTTATTATTTAATTAAAAATATATAAATCAATAACTTTAGCTGAAATGTTGTTCTACAAAATGTGTATATACAAAACTAATGTGTATGGTATATATTATTTAGTTAAGTAAATTACTTTTTTTTTTATTTCCTCCATATGAAAACTTAAACAAAAACAGTTAGAGTCCAAATAAAAGAAAATTATGCTATGAAATAGAAAAAAAAAAAGAATAATCTTTCTAAAAGATTAAAATAAATATAAAATTTCAAACCTTAAAAATGTTTTTATTGTTTACAAGATAAAGTGTGATTCATATTTACGTAGAAGGTTCATTATCTGATCTTCAAGTATATAAACATTGACATGAGGTCAATTAAAGCCCAAAACTCGATCAAAATAACTGATGGCCTTTATGTAGAATTGTCAAATCGATCATCATCTATCATCATCACAATTGGGAAGCGTCGATAAATCCAACTGCCATTTTCGTCAATTTCATATTAAAGATAAACGTGTAACAAATTTGTCCATGAATTAAAAAGTACAAATAAATTGGTCCTGTTGATGCAAAATAATTTAAATTCATAATGAATATCGGAAATATTTTTAGTTCGAATTATGTCGAGCAGGTTTTGGATTTATCGAAGAAAGGATCGATGAACGAAGTGGTCTGATCGATAACTCATGTCGATGGCAAGATCTTGTGATCGAGGCAGTGAGAAGGCTAGTAATAAAGACGGTTGAAGACCGTTACTCTATCATTTATATGGCAAGAATGGTTACACTTAATTTTTTTGCATATAAAGTACGTGATGAAATTTAATTGGTTAAGAGGGTTTATAAATAGATAAAGTTTAAAAAGTATAAGGGTTGGAATTTATTTACTAACAAGTTATAACTTAAATCTAAAAGGTTAGAGTTCGAGTTTTTTTATCTTTAGTAAAAAAAAAAGGTTTAACTACTCTGTTGGTCCCTATAGTTTCGCAAAATTTTCAATTAGGTTCCTATACTTTTTTTTCCTTTTAATTGGGTTCATGCATCAAATGTTTTTTTTCAATTAGGTCCCTCTTAGTAGTAATTGGTTTAATTTTATAAGGACCCAACTAAAAAAAAATTAATGTAGGGACTCAAATAAAAGAAAAAAAAGTATAGGGACTCAATTAAAAAAAAAATTGGTGCAGGGATCCAATTAAAAAGAAAAAAAGTATAGAGATCTAATTGAAAATTTTATAAAATTATAAAGATCAGAATAATTAAACAAAAAAAAAGGGTTGAAACTCATTTTCAAAAAACACTCTTACAATTTTACATTTCCAAAGACTTTCTGATCTTTTTCAGAGTTTATTTTTTCGTAGAATTTCTTTCATTGTTTTTACATAATCTTTATTCTTTCTTGTAAATTTACTTTTATTTGCAAACCTTTTCCTTTCTTTACTTTCTTTTCTAGTTATACATTATACTTGAATTTAATGTCCTTTAATCATGTTAGAGGCATTTTATTGATTCGTAAATCAATTATTTCGTATCTTTGATGTCTTTTTTATTTTATTTCTTTCTAGTCTTTTTAAATTTTTTCTTTTTATTTCAAATTTTCTATTTATCAATTCAAAACGAAATTTTTTGTGCACAATAAACTGATACTCATAGAGAGGAGTAGGTTTCACTCCTAGATTATTTGATATCGAACTAACTCAAATTTTCTAAAAATCTGCATAACAAAATGGCACAAGCTAATGGGACAGTTTTAAAAATAAAGTGTGTCAAAAATTTTTTTGTAATGATTTAGTTTACACGACTTAGAAGTGAAAAAGTTATACATATAGCAGTTGATATTTTTAATATTAGTGTTGGATCATCTACGAATGATAATATTCCTATAGTAGTTGCTCAAACTTCTACAGAACTAACGTCGCATACAGAAGGTAGCATTCAGAACCCAAGAGTTGGGCCTGGAAAAAATGTAGTAGTTAATAATCCACCCATGGAGAATAATGGACGTAATCCACGCCCATGAACTTCCCAAACACAAACAGAACTAGGGATGGCAAAATTTCCCGAGACACGGGGATCCCTGCGGGGACTGCCCCGAATGAGGATCCGATTGTGGGAAATTTTTTTCGCGGAAATGGGGATGGGGGACAAAATTCCCCCGAAACAGGCGCGGAGACCTGAGCGGGGATCCCCACCCCGTCCCCGCTATTCCCCGAAATTTATGAATTCCTTGAATTATCCTTAATAGTTTATTTTTCATATATGTTTTTTAGACATTTCTCACACACATATTATAGAAACCCAAAACTCCTAATCTTTATTTGCATAACCCTTCTTCAATTCAGAGATTCCTAAGGCAGTCCATACTTCATCCAACCTCTCTGCAGCCACCCCCTCGTCACCCTTCTCACCGCATCATCACACCTCACCGTGCCATCACCCTTACCGCGTCGTAATTTCTTTTTGTGGCGTTCCTTTTCGTAACTCTGTCGTCGTGTCCATTCTCCTCTCTGTTGCCGCGTCTCCCACCTCGTCTACTACTTTGTCCTTTGGCTCGTCGTTGCATCCCCATTGCGTTATTTCGAAAGAAGTCACCATCGTGTCATTTAGACTTTTTGTATAAAATCTTGCAGTTTTTGTATAAGATAGATACTTGCAGCTCTATTCATATGGAAATTAATAATTAGTTAGAACTATTATGTACATGGGGAATGGGGTCTCCGCAGGGAATGGGGCCCCGTGGGAATGCGGATGGGGAGCAATATTCCCCCACGGTGGGGAACGGGGCGGGGATGGGGAGCAGGGAGGCATCCCCCGCCCTCGCCATGCCCCATTGACATCCCTAAACAGAACTGCCTATAACCACTAATTAGACTCCTTTTGGTCTTCCTCCTGGTTATATCCTATCCATGAGTGGTTACGTGCCTCCAATTAGGTTTGGAAATGCACAAGGAGAAGTTAATAACCAACCACCAATACACCATCCTAAATTTGCCCGTGATTATCAAGTAGGATTGACATCGAATAATATTGGTTTGATGGCAGTAGTTCGACAATATATCGATGAGAGTCATCATGATTTAGTCAATTTATGGACTCAATAGATGATTACTATTTTGAACTCCATGATAGTTGATCATGAAACAAAATTCGAGTGTTTGGCTAGGCAAGTTGAACGATTGCTCGAATAGTCGATTGTGGTGAAAATGATTGTCAAAATATAGAAGTAGACCCAAAAAATTTGGGGACTAATTTTAGGAATAGAGATGATAATATGAATCTTGATGGAGATATTACTCATGTAGTTCGATGTGATCAAAATGCAGATAAAATGGTGGCTAAGATGCATATTAATCAATGTGGTGAACGTTATCAGGTGACAAGAATCGTTGAGGATATTCTTAATAGAGTCGAAATCAATGTGGAATTTATGAATCGATCATATTTTATTTCCACATTTTCTGTTGTGGTACAGATGGCAGAAATGTCTAGGGATATGAAGAATTCTAAGATAATAATAAAATTTGTTATATTAAAATATAAAAATTTTATCACGATAAAACATAAAATTTGAATTGATCTCCACGTCATGCCATATTATAAGATAATACGTCATTTATGACTTAAGAATATACAATAATTACAATTCAACATTAAAATAAATTTATGTAGATAAAATTTTTTACTTTTAAATAAAATATAAGATACAAAAAAAGTTGTATCAATAAAAAAATATGAAGGAGGAGGAGAAGAATTAGGAGAAAAAAATCAAAGAAGATAAAATAAAAAAAAAAGACGAAGATATGTAAAAAATTTCGGTATCACAGTTTCAAATTAAAATTTTGGTTTTTTTTCTAACTTTTGATTAGTTAAAATATATTAAAAATAAGTCAAACAACTCATGTATTTATTATAATAAGTTAATAACCGATTTAGTGACTGTTTTTTAGTATATAGATAATATTTTTATTATTAATTATACTACACATATATTTTCTTATTTAAATAAAGATGTTTATATGTATGTATATATACTTTATCTTCAGGAAAAAAAAAGTTTAAAGATGAAATTATTAAAAATATTTTGAACGAAAATTAAAGCCAGTTGAATTTAAATACGAATTAGATAGATAATATTGCATAACAAACCGATAGTTAAAATAAATCAGATCCCAAAACTATTTTTTTTTTTAAAAAAAAAAACCCTAAATCAAATAATATAATGCATGTATTAGGATGGTGTAAGTTTTGTCTATTTTGCTTGGGTCTTTTTCTGTTTTTGAAATTCAAGGCTTATCTAAAAGAAACACAATTATTTTCTGTTAATTAAATATTTATTTCAATAATAATTTGTTAGAAAAATTTTTTACAAGAGACAAGGAAAAACCTATGTGTATATATCTCATGTGGCTACCGTACATGTGGATGAAAGATTGAAAGCCAAGACGACACCTTCACATACATATAATTATTTCATCGATAGCATTTAGCTATCAATTGATTAAGATTAGAGATTAGAGATATATGTAACATATAATTCAAAGTCAAGATATAGACTTGAATTTGTACAATTTGTGTAGTATAGTCACTGTAATTAACAATTCGGCTGTTTCTTTTATACTTTTCAAAACACATGTAGGCTGTAGCAAAAATAATAATGAACTAACCCCATCCCCATTTTAATTTTTTCTTCCACCGCCAACCAAAGATGTAATGAATAATAATAATTAGGATCTAGTTTTAATTTCCACCTCAACTCAGATACCGCATCATTGGAAATTGAACTTGCAATAATTTGGTCCATCTTTATATCATTACTAGCCACTCACCATTATATAAATATATAGTAGTATTATCTATATGGAAATTGACAACCAAATTAGGTTAAAGCTTATGAAGCATTGAATTATGTCTACCAAACTGGAAAATCTCAAGAAGTTAACTTTGGACAAAGATTCTTATATATATATATATATATATATATATATATATATATATATATATATTTTTTTTTTTTTTTTCTTGTTCCTCACACTTTCGTGGCAGGACTACAAAATAGAAGCATCGATTTCACACCAACTAACAAATTAACGAGATAAAATAGGATAAGACAACAATAGCTGTTTGTTTATAGATATAGAATATTAAGAGTAGAGAAATATAAAAAAAATAAAATTATATTTAATAAATAAGATAAAAATAAAAATATTGTATTTAAAAATATTAAATTAATATATTTTGTATTTGGATAAAAAAGATACAAAGATATTAATAAAAAATAACTTATTTTTTATTTTTTTATTATTTGTATTAATTTTTTATGATTATATTTTTTTATTATTATATTTTTCTTTTCAAGTTTTTTGTATAAAAAATTTGAAAATAAACTAAATTTATAATTTCTTTTAGTTTATCACAAAATGAAATATTAAAATTTTAATTTTTGTATTTTATATGTTTTTTATATCTTATTTTCAGTATCTTGTCATGTCCTATTTTTAAAATTAAATACAACTGTTTTGATGGTTACCTAAAACTGGGTTGCCTTTGGGCTTGTAAGTAAGGCCCAAATCCTCAATGGAGCGAGTTTCGACTTGTCCTATGTCGTGTGTCCGTCGTCCGAGTTGTTTGTGAGGAGGTGGGGGTGGTACCTGCAAGACACTCTGATGTCTAAGTCAGCAAGGGTTTAGTAGGTTTAAATGTGTTGGAACTTAAATGTATCTGAGTGTGTCAAGGTATTTATAGGAGATGAACCAATAATCACCGCTGAAGTAGTTCCACTTCTTATGGTGGATAACCGCCCCTTTATCTTAGGGTGCGTGTGGTTGGGAGAATTATGAATAATTCCTAGGAATTTTAAGATGGGAATATGTCTATGTTTGGTTCAAAGTTTGAAAAGCTATTTTCAAGCAAGTTTGATTCTAGGAAATCAAAATACCATCATTTCAATTCCCACCTTCTCCTTGGGTATATGTGATTCCCATGGGAATGGAATCTTTGTAACAAAGTAATACTTGAACCACACACACCCTTAGGGTTGTTGGAATCTCTCTTCTAAAAGTGGGTGAGAGATTCGGAGAAGTAGTTACTTTCGTGGGTAAGCATGAGCTGCCCATTTTCGTCGAATCCGACTTCTATAGGAAGTCGGGTGAGTGATGGAGGCTATTCTTATAGTTGGACCTTTTAATTTTATTGGGCTTAACTTATGTTTTGGATAAAGGTATAAACATCAGCCTATTTGTCATTACGAATAACTTACATTCAACTAATTAATTAAGTTAAATAAATTATTCGTACGTATATGTTTTACTTGGTTTTATGTATGGAAAAGTATATGGAATCAAGAGGTTACCAGCCAAAAACTAAACAAAACCACATTAATTTATATTAATAATTAATTTTAAATTTTTTAAATTCAAAATTTAAAAATTTAAAATTGATTAAGTAAACCTAATTAAAAACCTTCCTCTTCTCTCTCACATTAACTTACCCACCTCCAACAATCACACATACAAACCTCTCTCTCTCTCTCTCTCTCTCTCTCTCTCTCTCTCTCTCTCTCCCACCGTCAGGCCCTCTCCGCCTCCCCACCGCGACCCACTCATCTTCTATCACCGACATCTGGCTCGTCGGATTCACCACCGTCGACAAGAACCGCTTCCCTTTCGTGAACCAGATGTGTTACTGGAGCCGCAAAAACTTATCTTCACTGAAACATGGCTGTCCATTCCATGGCTATGTCCTCAAATTGAAAACCTCTGTTTCATGGAGCACTTTGATCAGTGCCTACGGTCTTTATGGATGTGGTGACCAAGCATTGCAACTTTTTCATGAAATGCAAGAGAGAGGAGTAAAGTCAGACGCAATTACTTTACTCGCCGTATTATCTGCTTGTAATCATGCCAGTCTTGTAACTGAGACGCAACTGGTATTCAAACAAGCGAGTGCAGATTGTAAAATTCAATTAACCTTAGAGCACTATGCATGCCTAATTGATCTTGTTGAAAAGAAATATAAAAAACATTCATTTAATATAAAAAAAATATTCTAATACTTAACAAAAGAAATATCTAGTTATATTTTAGCAAAAATAATTAAATATCTATAAAATTTAAAAAAAAAATATGAAATTCTTAAAGAGATAGAGACATTCACATTTGCAATACAAAAAAATTCGAAAAATATATAAAAGAACATCCATTTAGTATGAAAAAGAAACATTCTGATATTTGGCAGAAGAAACATTCATATATATTAATTCGTAGAGATTTTGAATTCACCCAGAAGTATTTGGCTGGTTTTTGACTAATACCATCTTGGTTCCTAGCATTGTTGTTTATGTATATATCACAATATATAAAGAAGGAATCAAAATTGTTACCGATTAGCCAAGTTGCCAAACTTAGCAAGCTAATTACCGAGTTAATTACAGCTTTACTTCTTTGTATATAAAAAAATTAGAGCAACTAGACCTAGTTAGTTGAGTGAGTAGAGATTATGTTACAAGTTAGTTTTTTTGGAGTCAGAGAGTTCTATTACATTCGCCCTCCAAGTTGCTCCCTCACTGAATGATCCTTTTGTATCTTTGCTTCTTTCTCATCTCATCTATAACTTCTTTTTCTTCTACTATACTAAATTCTCTTGCTATCTAGACAAATTAACTCATCTCAAATTCTTTCACAAAAATTATAAATTGACTTAAATAGTTCTTACTAATCTAAATACAGTGTAAATAGAAGATGCACCTCCATTTATATGTAATTTGATTTATTCAGATATCATAGGTCTTATTCATGAATAAATGCTACTTCTTTACATTGTAAAAAAAAATATTATTGGAACGTATGTTATCCTCTTCTAACTTTTCAATGTGCAAATTAAAGCCATCTCAAAGATTTTCCAAGCTCATACTTTCCAAGCAAATAGTAAAGCACTTAAAAATAAATACATACATTCACCGCATACAATAAAAAAAAAGGCAATTACTCAAATGAAGATGGTAAAAATATTTTCTTATGCATATTTTTAATTTTTAATATGCATATTCGTAAAATATATATACATCCACAAATATTTAGTATCATTGAAATATAAATTCAATTTGTTAATAATATATAAATAATATTTGATATTATAAAATATAAAAGATTAAATATTATATTTGAATAAAATAAATATATTTTTTAAATTAATTTACACCCTTCAATTTTACACTATGTTATGTGCTCTTTTGTCTAGAAACTTTTAAAACGTTCTAATAATAGTTCTCTTAACTTTTTTTCGTTCAAAATGAACAAATTAACTCATTAATATTAAACTTTAAAATCTACATGGATTGAAGTGTTTGTATTTCAGTTCGCATCAGCAGTATACAAAAACAAAACATTTCTCACATTGGTATATTTCTTGTATCAACTCAGATAGACTCGACAAATTAAAGTGTTCCTTAACTTTTAGCTAATTTCGTGACACAATCCATTTACGCAATCTATGTACTCTTGTTAAACATTTCCTAAAATACTTTGTCTTGTTTTGATAATTTCAATTCTCATACTGCCAGATTTTATTTTATTTTATTTTTTTCCAAGTTCATCCACTAAGCTATGTATAGTCAAGTGATGCTTCCCCCTCGGTACGGCAGCTTAGTTGAAATCCTAACGTCACTCGAAATGAATTAGTTGATTATTATTTCTAAGTCTTGATGGAATCAT
Organism: Arachis hypogaea; assembly: GCF_003086295.3. Lineage (NCBI taxonomy): Eukaryota > Viridiplantae > Streptophyta > Magnoliopsida > Fabales > Fabaceae > Arachis > Arachis hypogaea. The sequence continues at coordinate 148,223,998 of NC_092054.1, read as the reverse complement.
TATAATACTCTTGAAACTGAAAATGAACTTCTACATTGACTGCGTGCAACAAGAAGTAATGCCTTGTTAGCTTCTTTCCTATAATTTTCTATGTTATTTGCAGCCCCACATACATGACCTACTTTTTAGTCTTAGAAAAAGTATAGAAAAAAAATGAAAATACTAAACAACGTGAATAATAATGTGAATAATAGAGTAAAAAAAATTAAAATTAAAATCGTAAATCAGATTATTAATTAATTTTTTTTAATTTCAAATTTTGAAATTTGAAAAATAAGAATTTGCAATTGAACCAAATAATAATTGGCACAGTTACTCCTAATATCACGCTAACCTCTCATTCTCTATTTACGATCTCCGGTCCGCAGTGTCATCTCGGCGCGGCTGCACTTTTCTACTGTCTGGTCCGACACCGCCCAGCTGACAACGCCCAGCTTCTCCGCATTCCGCTTGCGCGCCGTAGCAACGGGGCCGCAGCAGGCCCGTGCGTCCTCATTACCGTTGCCCACCCGTCGCCGACCGTGCAGGTCTCACCACAGGCCGCCGCCTCCCGTCGCGCTGTTCGAGACGCACGTTATCCTCGTCGTCTGTCCTTTCTGTTGCGCTGCTGTTGTTGCTGTGCCGCACCTCATCGATGCCACCCTTCCTCTCACTTATTCGACTCCTCCTCCTTTTTCCATCTCTGGTCGCTGCGCATTCGAGTTCGAAGCTCATGGAGCAGATTCGCAACCTCGCCTAACCGAAGTTGTCGTTGCGTGGTTGCTCCGTCGCCGGATCTCCTCCCCTGCCTCTATGCGTCACCGTCGACTCTTTCCACTCCACAAATGTGCTGGATGTTCAATTTACTAGGTATGTAGATAGTATTTTAATTATTAATTGGATGGTTATTTTGTTCGATTCAGTTTAAGTATATACAATTAACAAATGCTGGATAATTATTTCACTAAGTTGTCGGATGATTATTTTAATAACTACGTGGATGGTTGTTTGATGATAATTCCACGACAGTGATAGAAAAAGGGCTACTGAAGTGAACGATGATGACCGGTGAAGGAGTTTCTAATACCAAAGAGGTGGATGATTGATGAGAGTGGAGTGGCAGACAATTTAAGGTAAAAGAGGGTGTTTGAATGATTTTTTTTTTAAAAAATTTTTATTTTTTTTATATTGAACTAAATTCAAAGCCTATTATTCACGTTGTTTAGATTTTTTATTATCTTCCTAATGGACCAATTAATCTTAGTCTTGATAGATGTATCCATATGTATAATGAGATCTTTGTGTGAATTCCTTGAATTTGGGAGAAGGGGTCATGTGTTGTAGTTTTCAAAATGGCAATGATTCTATATGCCGAAGAATGTGACTCCCCCTATACCCTATAGTTGGTATGTATTAGTGGCATGTTATCAATGGCCACCAAAACATTCAGGTTTATTATGTATATATAGTTAGTTACATCCCCACATAGTCGTGTATTATATTTAGGTTTGTAATTAACAATCAATAGCATACTAAATTATACAATCAACATGTTCATCAACTATATATTCATTATTACAAATATATGTTGCGTATACACTAAAAATAAAAATACATATTTAAATATAAAATATATATTAAAAATAAATTAAATAATATATATGATCATTGATTTAATTATTAATTTTTTATATATACATATTATTATTATTATTATTATTATTATTATTATTATTATTATATGTAAATAAATTAATAATTAATATCTAGAGATGTACCTAACCGATATCTTCGGCTAACAAACTCACAACCGAGAACAGGTCAAACACGTCGCAAGTGCCAAGAATCTCGCGCTAACGAAACTCATACATTGATTCACGGTAACAAACTCTAAAAAGCCGAACATTACTCAAACGTCCACTTTTTTCTACCACGCGGTTTATTTAAACAGACGAGCAAACCTCGTCTAAGGCTAGTGAAAAAGAATAATCACTAGCTACTAGAAAAAGTCACTCCATAGCATCAAACCCGGCAGATCCCTTTACTTTTACTTTTGCTTGTTGAAGTTTATATAATCGAGCACTAACTTGGGCATCGGAGTCCTTTTTGCAGTTCCACGCCGAGGTCACCAGTTCCGAGGAGAATACTTCTGAGCCCCTGAGAGACTTCGTAGCCGATCACACTTCGGAAGCCTAATCTCGCAAGGAACATTTGGCGCCCACCGTGGGGCCGAGTTTAATTAAACCCCCTTTATTTCTCTTCCTAGTAATAACACTGTTTCACATACCTCGTGCTCTACTTTTCTCTTCAGAAATCGAAGCATGACGGATCAGTCGGATACCCAACCACATTCTCGGACCAATGCTGATCTCATGGCGGCCAACGCTGTTTTGCTCGCAGAGAATCAGCGCATGGCCGAATTGTTAGCTACACTACAAAATGGTGGCAAAAGGAAAAACGTCAACAAAGAGGCAAATACCGAACAACATGAGGAGCATCAATCAGAATCCAATGCAAAAACAGGGGAAACACCCCTGAAAACAGGGAGACGATGAACTAACCCTTTTTCTGAAGAAATCATGAGTTTTAAAATGCCTCAAAATTTCACACTTCCTATGACTTTGGCACCGTACAAAGGGATCGGAGATCCTAAAGTTCATGTCACGAAATTTGAATCTATGATGTTCTTGAATAGTGACTCCGATCCCATTCTGTGCCGATCTTTTCCCACTTTTTTAGATGGTGCTGCGTTATTATGGTTCTCTAATTTACTTGCAGGGTCAATAACCAGCTTTGACGACTTCTCTAAGTTGTTCATCAATCAGTTTGCAGCCTCAAAGATCTATGTGAGGGACTCGGACTACCTCAGCACGATCAGACAAGGACAACATGAAAGCCTGAAAGATTACATGACACGCTTTACAACAGCCGCCATGGAAATCCCCGACCTCAATCCCGAAGTACAGCTCCACGCCATCAAGAGCGGTCTATGACCGGGAAAGTTCCAGGAGGCCATAGCCGTCGCGAAACCAAAGACTTTGGAGGAATTCCGAGACAAAGCAACCGGACAGATCAAAATTGAGGAGCTGCGTGAGACCCGGAGGAACGAGAAACAACCGCCCCAAAAGGAGGAGGACAAATCTCAAACAAGGGACTCTAAGAGGCCTTTCAGGCTAACCCCGAAGTTTGACTCATACACGAGATTTAATACAACAAGAGAAGACATCCTTAAAGAAATACTACACAACAAGCTAATCAAGCCACCAAGCAGGGCTGGCTCATATCAAGACCAGAGGTTTGTCGACAAATCGAAACACTGTGCTTTTCACCAAAATTTCGGGCATACGACTGACGAATGCGTCATTGCCAAGGACCTCCTAGAAAGACTGGCGAGACAAAGACACCTGGATAAATACATAACCTTCAGAAAGTCAAAATGACTGACATCAAGAGCGAACAACAAACACATCAGACAAACTCATAACACAACCTCCACCGCCAAGAGGAGTTATAAACTGCATCTCAGGAGGATTTGCAAGTGGTGGTCAAACCAACTCGGCATGCAAACGCCAATTCCGAGAAAGGCTAACAATGCAACAAACAAACGAGGCGACAACCCACAAACCACAAACACCGAACATATCTTTCAAACAATTCGACTACCAAGCAAGGACGGACAACCTAGACGATCCGGTGGTAATCTCTGTCCAAGCAGGAGATCTCCTCGTGAAGAAAGTCCTACTCGACCCTGGCAGTAGCGCGGACGTACTTTTCTATTCCACCTTCAAGAAAATGAAGCTCAGCGAACAAGCCATGCTACCATCCTCCGGGGAGCTAGTCAGATTCTTGGGAGAACGTGTATCTATCCTCGGCAGCATATGGTTACAAATAACCATTGGCGACCATCCCCTGAGCAAAACCAAGGATATGCAATTCTTAGTTGTCAACTGCAATAGCCCCTATAACATCATTTTAGGCAGGCCTTTTTAAATTCTTTTGGGGCTATTGTTTCAACAATTCATCTCTGTGTCAAATTTCAGGTACAGGGGGATCAAATAGCCACTATACACTCCGATCATATCGAAACCCGGCAATGCTACAACGAAAGCCTGAAGATAAGATAAAAAAACAATTAGAACGCCAATACCAACAAGGAAATATATGATATCGCCAACGTCACCAGTGTCACTGACCTCGATCCCAGAGAAGATCTTCAAGACAGGCCCGCACCAACAGACGACTTGAAAAGTACAATTAGATAAAAACGATGACCATTTTACTTACATAAGTTGTTCTCTTCTTTCAGGAGCTAAACAAAGAATCATCAACCTACTGCGGGCTAATGCCGACCTGTTTTCTTGGACACTCGCGGATATGCCTGGAATCAACCCCGGCCTCATATGCCACAAACTACAAATTGATCCAAAAGCTCGGCCAATATCCCAAAAGAAGCGAAACATGTGTGACAAAAAAAGAGCGGCTTGTTTGGAAGAAACCCAAAACCTTTTGCGAGCAGGATTCATAGAGGAGCTACGATTTACAACATGGCTCTCGAATATGGTCATGGTAAGAAAAACATCAGGTAAGTGGTGAATGTGTGTAGACTTCATTAACCTAAATAAAGCATGTCCTAAGGACGCTTACCCACTCCCATGCATAGATAAACTGGTAGATAATGTATCAGGATACAATATTTTGAGTTTCCTAGATGCATACTCTGGATACAACCAGATTCTAATGCACCCAAATGATAAGGACAAAACAGCTTTCATAACCGAATTAGGGAACTATTATTATAAAGTTATGCCTTTTGGACTTAAGAATGCAGGTGCCACTTATAAACGCCTGATGGACAATGTTTTTAGCAAACAAATAGGGAGAAGAGGTATTCAAGCAGCTCAGAAAACACAACATGAGGCTCAACCCGGAGAAATGTGCTTTTGGAGTCAAGGGTGGCAAATTCCTCGGCTTCATGCTAACAGCAAGAGGCATCGAAGCAAACCCCGAGAAGTGTGAGGCGATAATCAACATGAGGATTCCTCGGTCAATAAAGGAAATACAACAACTAAATGGGAGACTAGCCGCACTATCCCGCTTCATACCAGCAATATCTACACACTCCCAACACTTCTTCAATGCACTCAAGAAACAAACACGTTTTAATTGGGATACAGATTGTGAAATAGCTTTTCAAAGGTTAAAGACGATGTTATCCTCTCCCCCAATCCTACAGAAACCAAGCTCGGGTAAACCCCTACTCCTATATTTATCAGTAACTTCCAATGTTGTTAGCTCAGTACTCGTGACAGAAGCCAAAGACAAACAAGAGCCAGTTTACTTCGTCAACAAGTCACTGCAAAATGCAGAACTAAGATACCCACTGATGGAAAAGCTAGCTTATGCATTAATACTCACAGCAAGAAAGTTAAGGCACTATTTTCAAAGCAACCAAATTATCGTCAAAACAAATCAACCCCTGAGACAGATCCTAATACGACCCGAGGTCTCAGGAAGACTTACCAAGTGGTCCATAGAACTTTCCGAATTTGACATCATTTACGAACCGAGGTCAGCTATCAAAGCTCAGTTCTTGGCAGATTTCCTAGCAGAACTGATGGACCAGCCAAACCAAGACTATACTTGGGAGCTATATGTGGACGACGCCTCAAATACGGAAGGATCAGGAGCAGGCGTATACCTCACCAACAAACATGATCTTCAAACCGAGCAGTCAATCAGACTCTCATTCCAAACAAGCAATAATTAGGCCGAATACGAGGCATTGTGATAATGAGATTTGCTCGATGGTCTAGATTTTCTTCTTATAGAAAAGAATTACTTCGTTGTAAGCATAGTTCTAAACCAACAAAAAATTCCCACATAAAAAATTTGCGTTGTCACAAGTACAAATCCCAAATAAGAATTAACCGAAGTATTTAGACTCCGGGTCGTCTCACGAGGAATTGCAATGAAGTGTATGCTTATTGGCTATGAAGGAACAAGGGGGTTTGATTTATAAGGGGCGAAAAATAAATGGCAAGAAAAGTAAATCAAGCAAGCAATTAAAGAAAGCAAAATAAAGAAAAGCAATTAATAAAGAGAGACATTCATGGCAAGAATTGAGATCATAGGCCTTCCATCCTAGTCACTAATAACAATAATTAACAAGAATTTATCTTATTATGTCATCCTCAATGATGAAGAAGATATAGGTTATCTTCCATGAGAGAAAGTCTAACAAGACTAGCTAATCTCAATCCAAATGTCCTAATCAACTCACTAATTGGATTAGCAATAGATTAGAGTCAATGAAAATGATATTAACTAACAACTCTAGATCACCAACATAGGTTGGGTTTTCATGACTCAAGATTGCCTAATTACTCTTTCCAAGCCAAGAATGCTCAAAGTCTACTCTAAAACCCAACCAAACATTTTGTCAAACACTTAGTGGGTAATAAAGGAAAGCATGGTAAATATGCAAGAATAATAAAATCTAACAACTACCAATTGCAAGGAGAGTAAATCAACAACTTAATTCATCAATGAAAGAAACATCAACATCAAATTGCATTAAATGTAACCCAAATCCAACATGAGTTCATCATCACAAAAGAGAGCAAAGAGGGAAATTAACACTACAAACCATGAGAATAAAAGATTAGAAGCAAGAATTCATAAAGGAAATAAGATGAAAACATGAGATTGAACCTAGATCTAGAAGAGATTAACTTAACCTAGCCTAATTCTAGAGAGAATAGGGAGCTTCTCTCTCTAGAAACTACTCTACATGATGCTAACACTTCAAACAATTGCTCCTCCTTTGCCCCAGCTTGAATTTTGCATGAAATAGCATTAGAAATGAGTTAGATTGGACCTAAAATGCTCTACAAATCGCTGGCCACGATTTCACTTTAGTGAATCACGCTGCTCCATCAGCACGCATGCGTACAGTGCATGTGTGCGTCTTTAAACGTGAATAAACTATGGCAAATTTTATATCATTTTGAAGCCCCGGATGTTAGCTTTCCAACATAACTGGAACCGTCTCATTTGGACCTTTGTAGCTCAAGTTATGATCGATTGAGTGCAAAGAGGTCAAACTTGACAGCTTTACGGTTCCTTCATTTCTTCATGAGTTCTCCCACTTTGCATGCTTTTCTCCTCACTTCTTCCATCCAATACTTGCCTTATGAACCTGAAATCACTCAACAAACATATCAAGGCATCGAATGGAATTAAAGTGGATTGAATTTAGCTATTTTAAGGCCTAAAAAGCATGTTTTTACATTTAAGCACAAATTTAGGGAGAATTACAAAACCATGCTATTTTATTGAATAAATGTGGAAAAAGGTGATAAAATCCCCCAAATTAAGTACAAGATAAACTACAAAATTGGAGCTTATCACATTGCTCGCCGGATTACGACTAGCACAATCCCTAAATATAACACACCTCCAAGTCTATTGTGACTCACAGCTCGTCGTATAGCAGGTAACAGGACATTTTCAGGTAAAAGATCAATTATTAGAAAAATATCATACACTGGTAAAGACCTCATCCCCCAATTTCATTCAATACAAATCACACATATAGCTCGGGAACAAAACACCCGAGCAAATGCATTATCAAAACTAGCGACAACTTGGAAAAACATGCATGAATCTATTATATCTCAACTAACCCTCGCTGAACCAAGTTTCAGCAAAATGATATTATTCATATCACAGGATCAGGACTGGAGAACACCATACAAAAGCTACAAACGGGAAGTATGCCAACAACAACCAAGGACCCCAGAGCATTTAAAAGGAGGGCAGCGTCTTTCACACTCATAAGGACCGACCTATACAAAAGAGGTTTCTCGCAACCCTTCTTACAATGCCTAAGTGCAGACGAAGCAAAAGTCACCATGGACGAAGCCCATGAAGGAGTGTGTGGCAACCATACCGGGGGAATGAGCTTAGCATCAAAGATAGCACGAGCTGGATATTACTGGCCGACGATGAGAAAAGATTCTATCAACAAAGTAAAAAGATGTGATAGTTGCCAAAAGCACGCATCACTAATACATAACTTGGCCGAGCTATTACACACCTCGGAGGTAAGCTGGCCGTTCGACAAATGGGGGCTTGACATCCTCGGTCCGTTCCCCAAAGCCCCCGGCCAGGTGAAATATTTAATTGTAGCAATTGATTATTTCTCAAAATGGATCGAGGCCATGCCTTTGGCAAAAATAGGAGCCGATAAGGTCCGATCTTTTATTTGGAAAAATATTATTTGCCATTTCGGTCTATCCCAAGCCATCATAACTGACAATGGTCGGCAGTTTACCAACCAAAACCTGGCAGAATTTCTACAGGGTTTTCAGGTTAAACATCATTTCTCATAAGTGGAACACCCACAAACAAATGGACTCGTCGAGGCCGCAAACAAAGTAATCTTAACTGCACTAAAAAAGAAGCTCGGCGATGCCAAAGGCGAATGGGCCGACCTAATACCAGAAATTCTATGGAGTTATAATACAACAAAGCAAACCACAACACAAGAAACTCCCTACCGACTTGTCTACGGAGCGGAAGCAGTTATCCCAGTCGAAATTGCCATCACATCAACAAGAGCAGCAATCGCACAAGCAACCGACAATACCAGCACTAGACAAATAGAGTTAGACACAATCGTGGAAGATAGAGCTAAAGCCGATCTAAGACACAAAGCTATGCAACAAATAACGCAGCGAAAGTACAACAAAATGGTCAAGCCCAGAACGTTCGCCGAACATGATCTTGTCCTATGACGAACCGAAGAAGCAAGTAAACCACAATCCCATGGAAAGCTTGCCGCAACATAGGAAGGACCTTACCGAGTTATAAAATACTCGGCAAAGGAGCATACAAGCTCCAAACACTACAAGGGATCAATATCCCTGGAATCTGGAATGTATCTTCATTAAAGTCTTACTTATCCTAACATGATATGGGCAAGGGGAGACACTCTTTTTCCTACTCACAAGGTTTTTCCCACACTGAGTTTCTCTTGGAGAGGTTTTAATGAGGTCCCCCACCCCATATCATATCTATGTATATCAATCCAAATGCAATAAACAAATATTTTACAATACATATGCGCGCATTTCGATATCAAACCCTCATCGGGTACAAAATCCATACAAGTCTCGAAAACTACAAAACAACAATCTAAACCCTTCAAGGGGTACAAACTCCTAACCTAACAAGTTTCAAATTCAAAAAATACAAATTAGACATTCAGAATACAAATAGATCCTCTAATCTCCACCCTTCTCAACCGACACGCTCTCGTCTTGATTCCCGGCCGACGTCCCATCATCCATAAGTCGACCATCACTTACAATCTTCGTCACATCAAGCAAGCTGACATCAACCTCAGGAGCAACCACACCAATCTGAGCAACAGCACGATCGAAACCCATCATGAACACAGCCAATACCTTTTCCTGAAGTTCAACAACCCTCGACTTCAATCCTTCATTCTTGGCAAGATCCGCCTCCAGATCTCCCTTCATCTTTTTAACCTCAGCATCGGAAGCTTTCGCCTTTTCCCTCAAGCTCTTCAACTCAGCCCTCAACTTTTCCAACTTCGAATCTCTCTCCTGCAACAACTCTTTCAGTTTCTTCATAGCAACAACATTATGCGCTTCCAAGATGGCGTCAAGCTTAGACGTCCGCCCAATAGACAACAATCGAGTACCAATAACCTTAAAAAAAACAAAGACATTACAACACAAAAAATAAAATGCAAACAAATACAATTACCAACTAACCTCCAGATAACGAGCAACCCCTATCTTCCCAGCTTCATGAATCATTTTCATATCAACATCAACTTGAGCCACCTCATCAGCCACCGCCATGAAAGAATACGAGGCTGACCATATGGAATTCTTCGGCCCATCCTTATACCCGTGCAAAACAAGCTGGCTCTAATGCGCGGACTTAATTTCCTTGGTTGAGAACATAGCTTCATCCTCCCGTTGATCAGTCAAACCCACAATCTTTGAAGGACCCCTACCCCTTTTTCTCTTCAAGAGAATCTCCTGCTCAACGGACCCACCTTTTTCCTTAACCACGTTAGTAGATGAACCCTCCTTCTCTTTTTTCTTAGATTTATTAACGTAAGCCTTAAGGTTGGCAGTCATCAAAGTTGACGCCTTTTCACCTAACACCATAACAAAACTCAGTCAAAAATTAAATATAGCAAGAAACCAGAAACACAAAGAGACAAGATATACCTAAATACTCATCTAAGGCTTCTCTATCCCCTTCAAGTCTCAACAGAGCAGAAATAGAAAGTAACTCAGCCGAAGACATCACCGAAATCAAGAACCCAATGATATAATCCTCACTCCTTACCCTCTTCTCACATTCTAACACCTGCCTAGGTTCAGCCAACCAAAACACAGAAAACCTCTCCTCCATTAGGGAGTTAAGATAGAACGGGTAACAATCTTCACATACCAGAACCTTAACAAACATTTCCTTAAAATCCTTGAAAGAGGACTTGTACAAACTAAAGATTACCCGGCCTGGATGACTACTTAAGTTAACCTAACCCCCCTTCCACACCCCCTTCGCCTGGAACAATGAAAAGAAAACCCCCAATGAGGGGTAACACCCCAAATACTCTATCAAACATTCAAAGGCACGAATGAAGGCCCATGAATTAGGATGCAGCTGTATGGGGGCGCAATTCAGCAGCGACAGTACACCACACTCAAAATCAGTAAAGGGGAAGCGAACCCCAAGCTCAGTCAAAATGCATGTATAAATATAGAAGTACGACCAATCACCCATTTTCTCGCACACTCTATCATTTTTACTACAAGGTAAGAACTTCACTCTCAGACTGTCACCACCCCTGACCCACCTGGCATCATTCAGTTGAGACAACATTTTCACAGTATCAAATACAGACACCCGTGACTTAACATCGCTATCAACCTAACCATAAGGGTCGTTTTCATCAACAACAACTCCTTTCTTTCTCATAGAGAGAAGAAGACAAACAGAGAAGGTGCAGAAGAAAACAAAAGATTAAAAGTACATACTTTTTTGCTCATCATGCCAAACAAAAGCCAAGCTCCCAGGAAGCCTAACAGACTGGGGACAACGCGTTACTATGACACACTATCCCACGAAGCCCCTCCACTTCCCATTAACTAAACCGCTCACGCAACCCTAATTCCAAAAAAAAAGGCAGAGAAACAAACAACACGTAGAACACCTACAACAAGCATTGTGCAAGCCCAATATCCAAAGCCCATATCACGCAAGCCCAGCCAGAGAAACACGTTGATCTTGGGGGCTACCCAGACACTACATCCAACCAAACAGACCTATTTCATGAGCCGAGGATATAGAAAGCTCAACATGTTCCCCATGCCGAGCTTGGGGGCTGTGTACCTAACCGATATCCTCGGCTAACAAACTCACAACCGAGAATAGGTCAAACACGTCGCAAGTGCCAAGAATCTCGCGCTAATCAAACTCATACATTGATTCACGGTAACAAACCCTAAAAAGCCGAACATTACTCAAACGTCCACTTTTGCCTACCACGCGGTCTATTTAAACAGACGAGCAAACCTCGTCTAAGGCAAGTGAAAAAGAACAATCACTAGCTACTAGAAAAAGTCACTCCATAGCATCAAACCCGGCAGATCCCTTTACTTTTATTTTTGCTTGTTGAAGTTTATATAATCGAGCACTAACTTGGGCGTCGGAATTCTTTTTGCAGGTTCCACGCCGAGGTTACCAGTTCCGAGGAGAATACTTCCGAACCCCTGAGAGACTTCGTAGCCGATCACACTTCGAAAGCTTCATCTCGCAAGAAACAAGAGTCTTCAATATTGTCTTGTGAAGGATTCAAAAGCTATTATATGTTGACATTTTGGGAACATATCACAGTTGTAATTGAAAACTACTATATATGCACGGAAATTAAACTAAATTGAAATATCTCTGTCTATATAATAATATAAATCACACTCTTTTTTAAAATGAAAAAAAATAAAAATTTAGTTACCTTTAAATTAAAATAATAAAACTCATACATCATGAAAATTACAGGTGATTAACTTTTTATTTTATTACTTTATAATTTTCCTCCCTTTATTAAATTGTGTTGATATGTGGACATTTAAGTTTTTCAAAATTTGAAAATATATTTAAGTTATTGACTTTTTTAAAATTTGGACATATTGATCTCTTATGTTCACTTGAATCTGTCAGATCTAACGGAAGAATCAAATGTAACTCTCGTTGTACTGACCTGGTCAATACGAATGTATACGTGGGAGAGTTTTTAAAATGGGACAAATTAAACTCAGGAATCGATGTGTCCAGATTTTGAAAAGTCAAAAACTTAAATGTATTATTAAAACCTCATAGACTTAAATGTCCGCAAATACGCAGACTAAAAAATTAGGAATCGATTTGTCCGTCTCTCAAAGTATATATATCAACATCTAATTAAACCCTTATTTGGTTTGTGCCTTATTTATTGAATTGTTATTTTTTAAACTTTTGTAAAAGAAAAAAATTTAAAATTTAAAATTTGAATTATTTTCTTGTAAAGTTTATATATATAACCATATTAAACATAACAAGGAAATAGAAAATAATAGAAACAGAAAGAATTAATTAAAGATGATACAATACATGCAATATAAATTATTAAGTCTCAAGTAGTCCAACCTTTTGACTTCATCGTCTTGAAGTCAATAGACATTAACATGGCAAATTAAGGTCAATAATGGCATCTTGGACGGAGTGAACAATAGTTTACATAAAGGGGAATAATGGAGATTTCCTTAGCTGTTTCTTTTTTTTTCTTCTAAACTTTTAGTGTGGTGTATGGTTGGCCTGCTTGACGGGTTTCATTTTTCAAAAGAAATATTGTAATGAGAAAATTAATAAAGAAATATTGCAATGTGAGTGTATGTGAGCATTGATAGTTATGAAGTGCAAATCAATCTTCACATGTATTTTGGTTTCATCTCATGTTATTTAAACATATAATAATATAGTCTCAATTCTCAAACTACTTGATACTCATTAATATCTATCTATTAATCTATCTATATGTATATATATGCCATTTTGTTAGATGTATAGCACGATCATCTATAAAACATTCTTCCTTAGATTAGAGGAAGACATGTTCTGATATAATCCACACTTGAGCACCATACATAAGTTTCACTTAATTAGCAAAATATTGATTAATTATTGCTAATCAGCATTGTGTTTTAACATTCAAAATTAAAGAGACCAACTTCATATAACTATTAATACACACGAATTTTCTTATAATATAACATAATAATTAAGTCAGATAGATACTCAATAAAGTCAGATAGATAGTATACACCGTACCGACGAGGTGATCTAATTGCAAGGAAAAAATTTTTAGATTTGTGTTTGTGGTATGTTTTATATATATATATATATATATATATATATATATATTTATATATATTGTGATTTTTGTGTTTCTTCTGTTTAGATGATTTTGGGTGTGATTTTGTTGTTATTGGATTATTGATTTGTAAGTCGCTCACCTCCTCTATTGGAAACTTTGTGAGTTTAAAGTATCAAAAAAAAAAAATTGTATGTTATATAAATGTAAAAAAGGTAAAATTATATATTGGTAATGGTACTACATTTAACAAAGTTGTATAAGCACAATCATTTTATTGGACAATAGTGTACGTATCATATTTTTCTTTCTTCCTATATTTTGGGATTTTTTCTCCATATTTTTTGACAATTATGTTACGCGTATAAAAAAAGTATTTCGGAGGTTACTTGAAACTAGATGATATTTGGGCTCGAAAGTTAGGTCCAAATGTTAACGGGAGTGGTCTCCGACTTGCCTTGCATCAGAGAGCTGTCGTCCGAGTTGTGTGTTTTGAAAATGTGGGGGATGGTACTTACAAGACACTCCAATGCCTAAGTCAGCAAGGGGTTAAGCAGGTTTCTGATATATTGGAACTTAAGTATACCTGATGGGTGTCAGTGTATTTATAGGTGATGAGCCAATAACTACCGTTAGAGTAGTTCCACTATTGGTGGTGGATAACCGTCCCCTTTTTCTAGGGATTGTTGAGATCTCGCTGCTAGAAGTAGGTGAGAGATAGTAGGGATTAATTATAACTCTTTTAAGGGGGAGTTATCACTTTGTAGCATTCTGTCCGATGTCCGACCTCTTGGGAGGTCGGTTACTCGATAGCTGTCTTCTGGGCTTTCTTTGCTTTGGGCCTGACTTATGTTTTGGGCCAGGTTATGAACAGTGCCCTGCTCGAGGTCGAACTTTATGAAGTTGAACTCGAGCAATCAGATGATCAAGTCAAAATGTTGAGCTGTGGAGAAGTTGTTTGTAGTTTGAGGTCTGAAGTCAAGGAGATCGGTCAACTCAATATTATTTGAATGATGTACCGTTTTCGTAATGTTACTTCGTAACCATTTGCACACTTTTTTCGTGTGCTATCACTTTGTTGTAGTGTAGTTGTTACTTTGTCATTTGGTGACCTGATATTATAAGTCGTTTTCACATTGACTTGCTCTCTTTTTTGGCCTAGCCTTTTTCCTAGAATTGATTTGTACAACTTGTTCTTTCCGAGTTTATTTAAGGCTTGTAGGCTCTGTATGATTGGTTTTAACACATCTTGCTTAACCAGAAAATATTTTTTGTCCTAGTTTCGTACAACTCGTTCAGTTCGAGTTGTTTTGAGGATGCATGACTCGTTTTAATAATATAAATCACCTTTCTGAAACTTATTCTGATTTTATACAACTCGTATACTGAGCTGTTTTGAAGATTGTAGATTTGTTGAACGACTTTATTTTTGATACAAATCGTTTATTTTGAGACATAATTATTTCTCGATCGGATTTCATGCAACTCGTTTTAGTTCGAGTAGCTTCGTGGCTTGTTTTAATACAAATCATTTTTGAAACTTATAGTATTGACTTCGTACAACTTGTTTTGATACAAATCGTTTATTTCAAAACTCGTAATTATTTCTGAGTATAACCTTGTCTAGCTTGTTCTATATGAGTAGTTTTAAGGTTTGATTTGTTTCATTTTAAATCGTTTAATTAAAACGTGGCTATTTCTTGATCTAATTTCATGCAACTCGTTTAAGTTCGAGCTGTTTTTAGGACTTCACAACTTGTTTTAAGTACAACTTTTTTTACTTTGAGTCCTTTTAAAATATCATATCATCTTTATAGTCATCAAACTTCGTTGCTTTATCCATTGTGCCCCCTGCTCGAGGTCGAGCTTTATGAAGTCGGACTCGAGCAATCAAGCAGATCGGATTATCGAATGAAGCCTTTCAATGATTTGTTGAACTTGTTCATTCCGAGTTTTTTATAGATGACTTATTTTTTATACAAGTCACTTTTTTGAAACACAACTCGTTATATATCAAGTTGTTTTGCGCGATTTGTTTTAATACAAATTACTTAGATCATATGGTTATTTTTTACTCGATTTCGTTCAACTCATGAACTTGAGCTGTTTTAAATCATCAAGCCGTATTATAACCATTGGACACCATTTTGAACCTCGTCGCTTTATCCAAGCAACCATTAAAAAGGTTGGCTCGTGATTTTTGTGCTTTGTCGAGTATAAATTGGCGCCTTAAGTGAATGAATTATATGCTTATTCTCTTCCCTTTCTAGTTTTTACAAGGGTTTTATCCTTGTGTGTGATACAGCTCGTTTTACCCGAGTTGTTTTAATTAGAGGATTTTTTCGATTTTGTTCGAAATATTTACAATCCTTTCTTTCTTTTGCAAATCCTTTTCTATACGAGTTGTTTGGTTAAATGATTGTTTTGATTTTACTTTAGTGATTCATTTTGATACAAATAACTTTTTAATACTTTACTTTAATGATTTGTTTTGATACAAATCACTTTTAAAGCTTTGCTTTCAGATAGATACGACTTGTACTTGACACAAGTTCATTGAAAATATGGTTGACTGGTACAACTCGTTTAATCTGAGTTGTCCTTATGTTATTGTAGATGCTAGAACAAGTTTTCTTTGGACAACTTGTTTTTGTGAAACTATTCCATTTTATACGACTAGATCGTTTATTTTTAGAACTTGTAGAGATGATATCGTGGGCTTGAAATTTTGTACGATTCATTTGTTACTTGTGTGGGTCGAGTTGTTAAGTCGTATTTATGCCTCGAGGGGAATATTTAGTTAAGTTACTTTTGCGACTTGTTCTAAACACAACTTTTTCAACCCGTTTGGCCCGAGCTGTTTCGAGGTGTTGTTGTTTTTTTCCAATTCGCGTATGTAACTTCTTTCTACCAATTGGTTCCTCGTCGCTTCATCCGGGCGATTTCTATAGAATCATCCCGTGATTTTTGCGATTTGTTGAGCTTCAATTAGTGTGTTTTAATTGTAAAAAATCAATTTCTATAAGAAATTGTATTATCTCCTTATGTTGGAGGTGTGTCGTGACCTTGGCAGTTCGTCACCTTTGAGCTCGGACATTTTATAGTAGCCCTTTTCTAAGATTTCAGTAATCTTGTAGGGTCGTATCTAGTTTGCTGTCAGCTTTTCTTCACCCGACCTCTATAGTCCGATATTATTTCTCATCAGGATGAGGTCGTTTGTGGCGAATCTCGTAATCATCCTTTGTCTCAAAATCTCTTTTCTTATCCGAGTTTGCTCTCGAATTTCTGGAATGGGGTCGAACTCTTCTTTTTGAGCTTGAATGTTACCAACTTCATTGTAGAATTTCTCAAAGCCTCTTCTCTTATCTGAGTTTGCTCTCAAATTTATGGAAAGAGGTCGAGTTCTTCTTTTGTGTTCCAACTTCATTGTAGAATGTTGCCCTTGGTTTTTCTTTATTTATGTCAATGAAAATCATGACTTCTGTGCCATATGCATGTCGGAAGGGAGATTCTTTAGTGGTGGTTTGAGTCGTTCCATATGCTTGTAGTATTTGTGTGAGCTATGAAAAGTCTGTCAGTAGAAGCCAGCTCGTAACACCTTGTTGCCGGTGACCTGCCCCCAGATGAATTCCACAGATTTCACTTTGGGTTTCATCTAGAACCTCTTATATTTGAAGTCGGGACAAACTTTGATAGAGGTGTTGAGATTCCTCTTTTATAGAGAATATTACAAACTAAGGTGTAGTATTGAGCTTCTTTCATTAATCTCCTTGCCTTTTTTTTACTCTTAAGGAAGAATGTTGAATTTGATATATTCAACGCTTGGAGTTATCCATCCCTAGATTGCGAGGATGTCCATCTTGAAAGTGATTGTAGTGTTTCTTGAATCATGATTTTATTATTGTCTCCGGCTTTGTACTAGCTAGTTTGAAGAGGGCATCAACTTGACCATTTTGCTCTTGGCTTATATGCCTAACCTTTCCTTCTTCATTCTTGAGGATGATCCCTGCCCCACTACCAGCTTTGTTTGATGATTCATCTCTTAGTCGTGGAGCTCCCTTTTTGTTTTTTTTGCAAGAAAGTCGGTCAAGTATTTCGACTTGATGACCGTCCAAGTTTCGAACTTCAAATTGAACTCGGACAGCTTCATATTCCATTGTAGCATCTGCCCTGCACTATCCATTTTTTGGAGGATACGCTTCTTGGGTTGATTAGTTCGGGCTTTGATGGTTGATTATTTCGAGCTTTGATGGTTTGATCTTGAAAGTTGGGTCACAATCTCTAGGATGCTAGGATCAAAGCATATGCAACTTGCTCAATTTTCTAATAATTGAGCTAAGCTCTTTGTAGTACCTTATTGGTGAAGTAGGCAAGCTTTTGCCCATCGTCATCGTCTTTGAATAATGCAGAGGCTACTGCTTTGTCAGCCACAGCTAAATATCAAATGAGCTATTCTCCCGTTTCACGTCGGGTAAGAATTGAAGGTTGAGACTATGAATTCTTGAAAGACTTGTTCAAATTCCTGGGTCCATGTGAAGTTGTAACTCTTTCGTAGTAGAACGAAGTTAGAGCTACAAGTATATTATTTAATTGTTGAACCTCCTTTCAAGCAGGTCGGGTTAGCTTCAATGTCCCCTTTGGTTGAGTATGAACCCTAGAAATTTTTCTGCTTCTACAGTGAAGGTGCACTTTGTGAAATTTAGCCTCATCCTGTAATGCCTTATGGTTTAGAATACTTCTATCAAGTCGGATGTGTTGTAGTAGTTCTTTTCCAAGTCTTAAGTGACTTTGTTGGGATCTTTTCATTTTGTTGTCGGCTTTTCTTAGTCCAATTTTGGTCCGATATCATTTCGGATTAGGATGAGATCACCAGTTGAGAAACTTCTTCGTATGACCTTCTTATGGCCATTTTTTACTTGGAATCTTGCTCCAAAAGAAGTCGTATCTCCGAAAAGAGGTCAGATTATTTCTTATAAGCTCAGAGATTTTCAACCTTATTGTAGTCCGACCCTTAAAAGAGGTTGAATTTTCTTCGTAAGCTCTAAAGGAGGTCGGATTTTTATTTGTAGACTTGAATCCTCAGAAGATGTCAGATTTTGTACCATCTTCTCCCACCTGGTAGACTTTTTTGAAGTTGCTGAGATGATTATGTGGATCAGTGGATCCATCATAGGAATCCATGTTGGGATGTTGGAAATTTCTTGGGACCTTTGCATGCATGACCTCTTTAGAGAAAAGATCGTCCCCTCCAATAAAGACTAAGTCTTTGTCATCCCGACTTTTTTTTCCTTGGCTTGGATTCTGATTTTCTTAGTTTATCTTCAATCTCTCTTCTGTTGTGCAGCTCTTTTCGGAGTTGGCTCTCCGATTCTCTTCGTCGTTCTAACTCGTTTTCCAAAGGGTCTCTATTTTTTTTATCTGAAGTTGGACGTAATTCGTCTTTCTAGATGTTGATCATCCACCATTATCAAGGGTTGAACTCCAGGTCCCCGACAACATCGCCAATGTTCCGGGGGTTACCTGAAATCGGATGATGTTTGGGCTCGAAAGCTAGGCCCAAATGCTAAAGGGAGTGGTCTCCGACTTGTCCTACGTCAGAGAGCCATCATCCAAGTTGTGTGTTTTGAAAAGGTGCGGGTGGTACCTGCAAGACACTCCAATGCCTAAGTCAGTAAGGAGTTAAGCAGGTTTCTGATATATTGGAACTTTAGTATACCTGAGGGATGTTAGTGTATTTATAAGTGATGAGCCAATAATCACTGTTGGAGTAGTTCCACTATTGGTGGTGGATAACCATCCCCTTTTTCTAGAGATTGTTGAGATCTCTTTTCTAGAAGTAGGTGAGAGATAGTAGGGATTAGTTATAACTCCTTTAAGGGGGAATTATCACTTTGTAGCATTCTGTCCGACCTTTTGGGAGATCGGTTACTCGATAGCTGTCTTCTGAGCTTTCTCTGCTTTGGGTCTGGCCTTTGTTTTAGATCAGGGTATAAATAAAAAGTAATTATGAACTTAATCATCAGTATAAAATACATATTAAAATATAAAAAATATATAAAAAATTGTGTAAAACAATGTATACATATAATTACTTATTTAATAGCTTATTTTTAATATACATATAATATATATTTTTTTGGACAAATATTTTTTATTTTTCAAATATATCTTTGTTCGGTTATAGTATAAAACCGAACAAAATCTCTATCTAAACAAAAAGGAGAAATTGCCATCAGTTTGTTACTTTTTGGGCCAGGATTATTATGGTTTGGATCATAAATGGGCTATTACACAGAATTCAGAAATGAACTGGCCCATAAAGATGCAAGTGTTAGAACCCGGCCCATAGTGGGGTGATAGCATCAGGGTGTTTTGGAGACTGAGCTCACACAGCTCCCCAAAAACAGCATCTCTTTGCCTTTGCCGTTTGGTGGCCGAGAAAATCAGCGAGAAAATTTCAGAGCAACAGAAAAGAAAAGAAAGAGGAAGGAAAAATGAGCGGATCGGTGAAGAAGGTTACCGATGTGGTGTTCAAGGCCGGAAAGAACATCGACTGGGACGGAATGGCGAGGCTCATCGTCTCCGACGAGGCTCGCAGGGAGTTCAATAACCTTCGTCGTACCTTCGACGAGGTTAACTCCCAGCTCCAAACCAAGTTTAGCCAGGTTCGTTTTCTTCTCTGATCCTCACGGATCTCTCGTTTCCTCGCATTGAATAATTTCGATTGTGTATACAAAAATTCGTATTGTTCCTGTTACTTTTAGATCGATTAGATTCTAGAGCGAAAATGAAAAAGTAATCACTTATTTAGAGCGATTTGTGACTTGTGTGTTATTCTGATGTGAATTCGGAAATATTACCAATTCGTTAGTGTTCTTCGTCATTAGTTATTATTATTCTAGGGATTAGATGTAGTTTGGGACACATTTCTGAATAATTGTTGTACATAATTTATTTGCTGTTATTTTAATTGTTTTCGTTTGATATTAGGGTTTTGTCATTGGACGTGATTAACTGATTATGCTAGAAATTTTTTAGGACTAATGGAGACTTAATTGAAAAATCAGAAGATCTTGTGTGTGTAACAGAGGTTGCTTAGTTAATCATTGTTCAGGGGAAAAAGGTTATTACTTTTTTTTAATTGTTATTTTGGATTGTGCAGGAGCCAGAGCCCATAGACTGGGAGTATTATAGGAAGGGAATTGGCTCTCGTTTGGTGGACATGTACAAGGAGCATTACGAGAGTATGTTCATTAACTCTGTTTGTGAATACCCTTTCATATGTGTGTGTTGCTTTCTTTTAACATTCATAATATATTGTTTATTTATATGACCAATTTAGTGGGGACTGGAATTTGAAATGCATGTGGTTTCATGTAAGCTCGGGTATTTCTTGTTTCTTCAATGCAGAGCAGTACTTCAGCTTTATGCTTCTGATTTCCTAGCAGGCTAGTGCCTAATACCAGGCTCTAATTTGGTTTGGACCTGCATTTGAATCCAGTGATGGATCTAAAAAAATTGACTGTGGGGGCAAATAATTATCATAATAATTTAATAGTGTGGTCAAATTTAATAACGTAATAGGGACAAATAAATATCACTATTATGTACTACTAAATAAATTTCCAAATCCTAGGGGAGTTACTTGCCCCACAATGTTACACATGAATCCGTCTCTGTTTGAATCCCTATCAGGCAAAAGTTTGTTTATTGTTCAAACTTGGGCCTGATATATATGGATATTCCTACGAAGGGTACCAAATACCCTTTATTGAATGGTGGATAAGGTTCAGTAAACTAGTGGTGAATTTTCTAACTTGAAACATATTTTAATGTACATTGAAAGAAATTGTTAATGTGGCTTAATGTAGCAAACTAAACTAGCAATTAAGATTGGGATGCTTGTGAAAATGAGAGCACAAACATTCTTACACGCATGAGATTATTGAAACAACCAATCGGATATAGATTGTGAGGTAGTTATCGAAGAGGTACAAACCTTTGTTGATGTCATAATACAGTGTTGGATAACTTTTTTTTACAATTTTTTTTGTTTTTTGCTTTTTCTTTTAGGGCAGTTAAAATTGGATCTTTGTACATATTTATATACCAACCAATTCAAGTTCTGATGTTTTTTGACGGTTCTCCGCAGGCATAGAGATCCCCAAATATGTTGACACAGTGACTCCTCAATATAAAACTAAATTCGATCAACTAGTAAGAACTTTTGTCTAAACGATAATAGTTGTTCATGTTTCTCAGTGAAAGACATTGTCAATTTAAGTGCTGTATGTGTATTTCTGACGCAGTTAGTTGAGCTTAAAGAAGCCGAGCAGAAGTCTCTCAAGGAGTCAGAGCGTTTAGAGAAGGAAATAGCTGATGTACAAGAAATGAAGGTAATTAGAAATCACTACACAAACTTTTTGATGTTTAATAAAATTGAATGATTTCTCACACGTTTTTTTGGCAGGCCAAGATTAATACCATGACATATGATGAATACTTTGCCAAGCATCCTGAACTGTTGAAGAAGTATGAAGATGAAATCAGGAACGATTACTGGGGCTATTAAATTGTTCAAAACTTCAGTGTGTAGCAAAACATCAGAAGCTGGTGTTCCCATGCTGGTTTAATAATTACTGCAGTGATTTCTTTGTAACTCTGTTCTCTTTTTTAACTTCCAAGTTCTTTATATAAACCCATTTCGGAGTTACCATAATTTTGGTGCATCATTTCAAGAAAATACTGCTTTGCGCGGCTCTCAATAAAATTGTGTTTTCTTTCGGGTCTGTTCAACCGATTAGAAATCGTAGAGTCGGCTCAAGCTGGCAATGTTTCAAGAGATAATTATAATTGTTATTAAATAAATACGGAGGTTGACATTTCTGATGGCAATGGAGAGAAGTTTTCGAAAGAAAACATATTTAATTGAAACAGAAAAGGTTGAATACATTTTCTGGACGTCTTAATCGTTACTGGGCTTAAATTCATGAAATAGGATTCTATGGATGTTGCCAACATTCTTCAACCATCGATATGAGTAGAAGCAATCTCCCCCAACAACTTGGTTAAAACTATCATGATGGCCTTCCTAGGGTAATTCAGAAAACCCTTTCCTTCTCTTGTTCGAATATAAATGGCTGATATTTAACCACAGTTCTGACAGGTTTGGTTTAGTTTACAAGAAGAGAAGTAGTCTACTTGCTGGTTTTAATTCCTACTTACTGTTATTTGGCTATTTAGTTCATTTTGGGCTAAACTAGCAGGCATGAGGGCAGTAATCTTAGTTCTAACTGTTGTCTATAAATAGTAAATACTAGTTCATTAGTTAGTTTTTTATTTTGTGAATTTTCTATTAATTGTTCGAACTAGAGAGGTTGAACTCCCTCTACAATTGGTAGTTCCAACTGTCTATTCCATTAGGGGACTGTGATGTGCAATCTGTAGTTCATTAATAAAGCCTACCGATTCTGTTAATCTCTAAACCTTTCAACTGGTATCAGAAGTCCTCGGATCTTGAAAGCTTGTGGTGAAAAGTGCAACCACGATCGCAAAAAATGGAAGAGCGAATTATGTGATGGAATTGCGATTTGATCGCCGAAGATCTCTGTCGTGCATTGCAGGAGATGTTGCAGTGGATCGACGCGCGCGTGGATTCCATGGAGAATAGCCAGTCCATCACGAGTGGGGATCTTCGGGGTTGCAATAGATTGCCGGTGGTTGACAGGAAACTGGAAGCGCGCCAGAGCAATGGCGGAAACTCGAGCTCCCGATCTTTCCTGGCGAGGATGCGATGACGTGGATCGAGCGTATGGAGTAGTTCTTCTTGCTCAGAGCAGTGCCGAAGGAGAAGTGGCTCGTGGTGGTGACGTTCGCCATGGAAGGTCGGGAGTTCACGTGATTTCGGTGGTGGGAGGCAACTGCGCCGACGCTGCAATGGCAGTCCCTCCACATGGCGTTTCTGCGTCATTTTCAACCTGAGCGGTTGCAATGTCCGTATCAATCGTTGTTGAAACTTGAAACTAAAACAAGTATGGTTCGAGACTACGTCAATCAGTTTGTGTTGCACGCTGTCCCCTTCGAGGTCTGGCTCCAAAATTGTTGATTGACTTGTTCTTGAATGGGTTGAGACTTGAGGTGAGTGAAGAATGCAGGTTGTTCTCGTTCCAGACCATGGATGAGTTGATGGAATTGGTCAATTGGCACAGAAGGTGGAGAATTGTAGCATGGCGCTGCGGTCCCAGCATCTGTAGCGCCACAGAACTTCTTTACTAACATGCCGGTGCTTGCATCTGTAGCGACGGTCCCAGCAAGCAAGGATGTGGAATCATTGATGGAGCCTCCGAAACGGCGGGAAGTGAGGCATCTTAACAATGAGGATTACAAAGCTAAACGTGCACGAGGGGGATGCATTTTCTGCAGTGAACCTTACTCAGCGGAGCATGTGTGCAAGAACAAGGAATTCAAGTTGCTGATTATGGAACCTGAGGCTGAGGAGGGGGATTGGTTGGAGCACGAAGCTGTTCCAAAGGCAGTGGAGCAATTAAAGCTCAAACTTCCGTGCTCTAATTGCCACCATAGGTCGTTCAAGGCGTGGGCCGAGGTGAAGGTGTGTCGTTTGCGGGTGCTGGTGTATTGTGGTGCCTTGAATAACTTTATAGAACCAGAAATCACAGCGGAGTTGGGTCTGATTGTAGATACCACACCTAGGTTCTCGGTAAAGGTGGCAGATCGGTGCAATTCAGAGGGACAGGGCAGATGCAAGGAGGTAACACTGAGCTTCCAGGGGCTGTCCATAACCGCGGATTTTTACCTATTTCCCATCAATGAGGCTGAGTTTGTTTTGGGGCTGGCGTGGATAAATAAGCTCGGGGTCATTTGAGCCAATTTTAAGGATTTTCGGATAGAGATATTCAAGGGTGGGGAGGCTTTGACGTTGAAGGGTGATCCGGAACTGTGTTATGGTGGTCTAACTCTGCACTCAGCCTCAGTCACAAGTGTTCCACAACCAATACAAATGGTGTTGGATGCACATGCTGCAGTCTTTCAACCCTACTAGGTTTACCGCCGCATCAGTCACATGATCATGCTATTCCTTCAAAGGAAGAAGCTGCAGTCCCTAATTAATATTAGGCCTTACTGCTTTCCACACCACCAAAAAGCGGTGATTGGAGAAATGGTTTCGAAAAGGTGGGCTTTGGGAATCATCTGGCCTAACATGAGCCCTTATGCTAGTCCCATCTTGCTGATCAAGAAGAAAGATGGGAGTTGCAGGTTTTGTGTGGACTACTGTGCTTTAAATGGGATAATCGTGCCAGACAAGTTTCCGATTTTGGTCATTGATGAACTTTTGGATGAAATGGGCGGAGCCACGGTTTTTTCAAAGCTGGATTTAAAGTCGGGCTATCACCAAATTAGGATGCACGGCAAGGATATTCACAAAACTGCTTTCTAGACGCATGAGCGACACTATGAGTTCATGGTATGCACCGGGTTTCATTTCAAGCATTAATGAATGACATCCTTAAGCCACTATTACGGAAGTTTGTGTTGGTCTTCTTCGATGATATTTTGATCTACAACCGAGACATTGAGAGCCATGCCGATCACTTGCAACAAGTCTTTCACATATTAATCGCTAATAAGCTTGTGTTAAATGCCAAGAAGTGCACTTTTACAGTTTCTATTGAATATCTAGGTCATATCGTCTCGATTGAGGGAATTGCTGCAAATCCTAGCAAAACTGAAGCCATGCATGCTTGGGCGCCTCCTAAGGACCTACGTGCCTTGCGGGGATTTTTAGTCCTCATAGTGCACTATGGTCAGTTTTTGCAAGGGTATGGCACTATTGCCAAACCATTGATAGATCTGACAAAGAATGCTTTTGAATGGAATGATCGGGCTATGACGGCTTTTGAAAACTTAAATCCCTCATGGCAGCACTTCCTACATTGGTTGTCCCAAATTTTACACGAGAGTTTGTCATAGAGACCAACGCCTCAAGCGAAGGGTGAGGGCTATGTTATCTCAAGAGGGGAGACTGATTGTATTTTTAAGTCAAGCCTTGTCACCAAGAGCTCGCCCAATATCTACTTATGAGAGGGAATTAGTGGTGGTTGTGCTTGCAGTCCAGAAATGGTGGCACTACTTGATGGGAAGTCACTTCACTGTGCTTACTGACCAGAGGAGTTTGAAATCCTCACTGATCAGCGGGTGATGGATCCGACTCATCTCAAATGGACAACAAAGCTGCTGGACTTGGACTTTGAAATCAAATATCGTCTGGGGATGGAAAATAAGGCTGCAGATGCTCTTTCACGGCAGATGATGGCCAATGCTGCTTCGGTAATGCACGTGAGTCTATGGAAAAATGTGGATGCTGAGATACAAGGAGATCTAGAGCTGCAAAAAATAATAATGGCTTTGCAGCAGGAATCTGAGGATTTTTCAGGCTATTCCTTAAAGAAGGGGAGGTTGTTCTGCTTCTATCAGGGAAGAGCAATTTTGCCGGCAAATTCTGCTCAAATACCCTCCTTATTGCCCGAGCATCATGACAGTGGGTTGGAAGACATTCTGGATATTTTCGAACTTACAAGAGACTCATTGTGGCTATCTATTGGTAAGGGATGCGGCGACGTGTGAAAGATTATGTTGCAACTTGTTCTACTTGCCAACAAGGCAAGTCACAAGTGTGCCGCTCTTAAGCCGGCAGGGATGCTGCAGCCCTTACCGGTTCCGGAGAGGATATGAGAACATGTGATGATGGACTTCATGGTCCGTTTACCCAAGTCGAAGGGCATAGACGCCATTTTTGTGGTGGTCAAACGGCTGAGCAAATATGCCCATTTTATTTCATTATCACACCTTTTCTTGGCGAAGGAAGTGGCTGCATTTTCATTGAGGAAATGGTGAAGCTTCATGGGTTTCCAAAATTGATTGTTTTGACTGTGATAGGGTTTCATGAGCAGATTCTGGTCTGAATTGTTTTATGCCGCAGGCACTAAGCTGAAATACAACACCGCATTTCATCCGCAGACCGACGGTTAGACAGAGGTGGTGAATAGGTGCCTCGAGACTTACTTCCAATGATTTGTGGGTGGTATCCGAAGTGGTAGTTGGAGTGGTTACTATGGAAAGAATATTGGTTTAACACAACCTTTAACGTATCCGCCCAGACTATGCCATTTTAGGCCGTGTATGCCCGATTCTATTCCATGGAAAAACATACCCTTTGCATGTCAAGGATGTGGCTGCGCTGACAGCCACCAGGGATGCGATTTTAGCTGAATTAAAACAGCATTTGGCTCAAGCTTAATTCAGAAAGAAGCAAGCAGCGGATAAGAAGTGAAGGGATGTGGAGTTCGAGTTAGGTGATTAGGTCTATCTCAAGCTGCAACCTTAGAATGTGTTCTTTAGCTCGGAGGATGAATGAAAAGCTCAGTCCCTGCTTTTATGGACCCTTTCAAGTACTTGAGAGAGTGGGGGTGGTGGCATATAAAAGTTGGCACTCCTAAAAGGGTGCAAGCACCCGGTCTTCCATGTGAGCAAATTAAAGAAGATTGTCCCGAAACCACAGCAACCTTAGGTTTCACCCTTAATGATGGCGGCAGATGGCAAACTAATCGTGCAACCCTCATGTATTTTGGCGTCTCGATCAGCAAGGGATAGTTCCTTGGAGTACTTGGTCCGCTGGCAGGGACTTCTGTCGTGCGAATACAACTGGAAAGAGGTTGCCGCACTGCGGTGCTCCTTTCCTGAGTTCCACCTTGAGGACAAGGTGGTTGTCCAAGGGGGAGTAATGATAGAAACAAGTTTTGTTTAGTTTACAAGGAGAGGTAAATAGTCTACTTGCTAGTTTTAGTTCCTACTTGCTGTTATTTGGCTATTTGTTTGTTCTATTTGAGCTAAACTAGCCCTGAGGGCAGTAGTCTTAATCCTAGCTGCGGCCTATAAATACTAGTTGATTAGTTAGTTTTTAGTTTTGTGAATTTTCTGTTAGAACTCGAGAGGTTGAACTCCCTCCACAGTTGGTAGTTCCAACCGTGTATTCTAATAAGGGGTTGTGATTTGCAATTCCTAGTTCATCAATAAAACCTACCAATTCTATTAATCTCTAAACCTATCAAAGTGCACAGTAGTTTCAGGTTAATTAATTAACAATTTTGATTGCATAGTACATACTACATACAGTGCATAAGATAAGCTGATAGTGAAGATTACTAATATAATAATAATAATCATAACAATGATTTCAGGCAGTGCAAAATCAGACGACAATTAAGTGAGCCAGGAAATCAAAAAGAAGAAACCTGAGAAAGATTATGATAGATTTAAAATCTATACATTAGATGAAGAAATCAATTGGAAGTACAAGAAAATTTTGTTGATTCTGCTGCTACAAATGGCAGACTCAAAAAAAGTACAAAATGAACAAAGGAAACAAAATGTGAATTTCAGTGCAGCATCAATGACCAGCAGATTAAAGAAAATCCAGGCATGAGCTGCAATTAACTCAGTAAGTGCTCAAAAATTTCCCAGTAAGAAATTCCCCAAGGGCTGCAGCTAAATTCCGGTTTTAATTAACATTACTCCGAAGCCTTACCAGCTAGCTCCTCATTCTTATTCATGGCCTTCCTTGCTAACTCATAGCCTGCAAAGTTCATGGCACCTAGGGGAGCAATCCAAAAGAATCTTGGCACTGCTCCTTTAAACAACCCCAGGGGCCCTCGTGCCGTAGTATAGAGAAGGCTATTATGGTCATCGACACAGACCGACCCTGCGCAGTCATCATTCTAGTTTTCATGACATCAAATGGCGTCGTGACAACGGCAGCCAACCCCCCGGATAAAGCTCCGACTGCTATTGTTTCCCAGGCCTCTAGTTCCCGCCCCAACAGTTTTTGGACACCCTAAAATCAAAATGAAATACCAGCATGACGCATTGTCAAAAATATTAATTACCACAAACCATTATATTTATACCATTTCAGTGTGGAAATATATAAGGATACATATAAGGCTAAGTCTTCAAGCATCTTTTATTTTTATCTTTTTTTAGGTTTGCTCTGCCACTTGCCAAGAGGGGACTTCTTAAGTGATTGCATTGATGCAGTTTGTTGCGTAGGGAATATATGGAATAACTAAACAATAAAATACTATTTGTTATTGTCATAACTTTTTGTTGTACCAACTTTACATCACTTCAACTACTTCATTTGTAGGACCCTCTAAAGGGGGGACCAATAAGCACCATCCAACATGATTAATGAATAAAATTTATCTTAAACAATTGACAATGACCTCCATATAATGAATACTAATATAGGACCCTCTAAATGGAAAGACTTGACTTACCTAAAGAAAAGAGGGAACAAAAATGTGTAATAGCTTAGTTCAGTGAATAACTTGAAAGTGTTTTTTCATGACAGTCAAAATTCTTATACATAATCCAGCTAAAGTTCCTCTTTATTTGGATGAACATGAAGGTTCATTTTAATATACATACAAGAGCTTCAAACAATTTTATAATTCATAAACCTCTCAAAGTGAATTCCAAAAACAAACGCTAGGATCATGAAGCAAGCTGGATGACGGAAATTACATACCTTTTTAGATTCTGCATAAAGTCCCATGCCGGCAACATAAAATGGAACCTCACGACAAAGGGTAGCCCCGGTTCCACGAAAGAAACCCCTAAGACCATCCTGCTGCCAAGTCCCAACAAGAGCCTCACCAACATTATCAAAAAGACCAGCTTGCAACCGCTGCTTTAATACTTCACATGGAATCCGCACAGCTGTTCCCAAAAACGTGCTACAAAATGATGCTATAGATTGTACCTACATAAATGATAATGTGCAAAGCTTATAAGTATAATTAGCTGAATGCAAAGGAATGGAGGTCATTTACTTTATGCTCTCTGCATTTCAGACATCATGGAACTAAGAACGTAATGCATAATCAGGAATTGCCGAGTATATAAGTAACAGCAAATAGGATATACAAATTACCTGGAGTTCCGGTAGGTTAGGAGCTACATTTACCAACACCAATTTACTTGCTTCAAATATCCCAGTTCGAAGGCCATGGCTACAGTATAAATAAATAAATAAATAAATAAAACTAACATGAGCTTGCAAGGAAAATAACATCATTATGCGATGATTGATTGAAAGCATTAAAGAAGCTTATCTCCTATGTAAAAATACCTTGAAAACTGTCCAAGAATTGCAGGGATTGATCCCCTATATAAACCCCGAACTCCAATCTGTGGCAGCTTGGCAATGATTTCAGGAAAGGACATGGTTGATGCTTGTACTCGAGTCTAGCATGCCAAATAAGACAATGATGAGGTCTCTCAAAGGAAACAACAAATCATACAACTATAAGAGAAATACGGAATCAAGGGTCCATATTGATTATTGAAACATGATATTCCTAAGAACAAAGGAAGCCATCTAGTTAGAGAATTTACCTTGATTGAATCAACTGGATGCAGTAATGCACAAGAGAGGGCACAAGAAAGGCCACCAGCCAGTGCAGATCTTAAAACACTTCCAGCAGGAATTTCGACAGGTGGTGGGACAGCGACTACAGTTGCAGCTTCAAACCATATACTCCTGAATATATAGCCATAAGCACATAACAATATTTCATGACCAGTGACTGACGGTAGATTGGATAATAAGGAAATTAAAATATGTAATGTTCTTAATGTAATTTCCTTGCATTTTAAGGTAACCACTACTTAATGAAATAATATTAGTCCTGCAACAAAAAAGGAGACACACACTTTGAAAGATCTTTGTAAGCACTAGCAAGAACCATTTTGTTGGTTCATTGTTGAAAAGATAGGGACGCCCTTCTTAAAGCACTTTCTAAGAGTTATATTGGAAAGGCACAAGAGAGGGCAAGGGTTGAGTTGTCTTCGTGTAACTTCACTTGAAGTCATGACAGCCACAAATGAATTTATTAGATTAGGCTGCCCACATTACATCCTTTGGGTGCTTGCATTCCCTGGATGCGTTACACCGAGATGCCCTTTTAATAGTTATAATAAAGCTTCCATAAAAGCCAGGATTCCAAATTGCAATATGTAGCTTTAATTCTTTGAATCATTTGGTTGGAAACAGAGGTATACATCTTAAAGGAGGATGTCTCTTGGTCATAGGAATTAACAGGCGATTTCTCTGCAGTCTGTTTTGCCCATGTCTGCTTCATGTTCCAAAATGCATTTCAAATTTTCTGATGAAAGGATTGAAAATTATTTTTCTATTGTTATGTAGTAGAGACGCCATTGTTTAATTTTAATAGGGAATTAAATGCAGGCATGAACCAAAGTTGAATAGCTACTTCACAGAAGGATATTAAGGCCAAAACACCCCCCCCCTTTTTTTCTCTCTCCCAAAAAAATAAGAGTAATGATGGACTTCGTATCTAATATATGAAAAAGCATAAATAAAATAACCAAATGACCATATTTATCTTACCTAGGATCCTCTTGAAGACGGTCAGAGGGAAGCAGAAGCATGAAATTACGAAAATGTCCATAAGAAATAGATTCTTCTGTGTCTGCCCTCAGAAATCGCATCATAGCTACTGCATTGTCTTCATTTGCAGGCAGCCCTGCATTCTTTAGTAATTCCAATATTTCACTCTTCTTCAGTGTCCCCGATTTGGTTAGACACAGAGAAGTATATGCACGAAGAATTGTCGGCTCCTTTTGTTCCATAAATGACAAGAACTGCTTCCATCCAAAGGACCGAGAAAACAAATGACTTCTTGTACGGCTCATAAATTCTTTGGCATATCTTCGTGGCAGTTTTCTGTCTCTCATTGCAATTTCTAGATCTTCCAGGGTTACTTGGCCATCACCATCTCTATCCAGCTCCTCAAAGAACCTCCTCCCTGTAGAAAATAAAAGTGAAAACTGTGAACTTGTCATTAACAACACAAACAGAACAACATACACAATCAATTAACAGTTAATATTAGCTTAATACTGTAAACAAATACATCAAACAGAGCAGTGAAAAGATGTCCTACAACTAACAATAACTGCAAATTTGTTCGTGCAGGGATTGGACGTCATAATGGCAAACACTGTTCCGGAAAATGTGTGTTGGTTGCTTTTTCTGCATTCTTTAAGGTAAAAGAAGACCAATAAAATTATTTTTGATGTATTGCATTATTAACTGATCTTAACCTTCAGAAATGGAACTTTAAATCCTGTCATATCATGTCAATGGTATATGCTCAACTATGAATTCTGTAACTATGAATTAATATGCAGATGCTAGTGGTAAAAAATGTCGCTCTTTGACCATATACCGAGTCTATTGGGAGAAATCAGAAGAGTGAATCCCATCATTCTCTTCTTCCTGCACATTTTCTCTATATATAATTATATATTCATCATATACACTCATTCGCCATATACACACGTGACTATATATTACCAACTAACTAATCAGTTACTTCCATAAATATCTAGTCTAACTATCATCAATGACTCAGCTCATCTATCAACAAACTTATAACTAACATTGTTGATGCTTACATACTACGTAAGCCGAGCAAGAGTTCGTACTTGGAATAACTTGAATATTAAACTAGATGTAATTAGTTACTACTGACTAGACAACCAAAATTGATAATACTAATCCATATTTGCCTATATGCATCATTGCTGTTGAGTATTAGGAATATAAAAGCAGCAAACAAAAAAAATGAAACTAGTAGCATACAGATTTTTTATTATCAACAACCCTTGCAAGCACAATTATAAACTAGTACCTTCAGCCTCTGTGTACCTAAAGAAATCTTGTACAGAGATCAGTTTCTTCTTATCAGGGTGTTCTTTCGATGCTCTCCTGAGCTGTGGCAACAGCTCAACCAATTCTGTCAATGAAACAGTGGAAAGTGTAGACCTTAGACGCTCCACATTTGTTAGAGGAATACTGAATATGTTAGAGGCAACCTTCTGCGGCGAAATCCCTCCAGCGTCCTCCTTGTTATCATCATTACCACTATTAGCATTATTACCATTATATCCTTCTTCACTTGATAAAGGGCTTTCTTCTCCAGCTACACCCGATGGCACACCACCTACCTTTGCAAAATTCAAATTTCCCAAGAAGCTATTCACATCCATTTTGTGCCCTTCCAAGAAGTTTGTGAATGCATTGACATGGCCAATCTGAGGTGGCATAGAAGGTTGTGAAGTTTTCACATTTTCAGGGTCATTTCCATGCAGACCATGATCAAGACTCTGAATGGTTTGATTCAACTGATCAAAGATTAAACCTATAAGACATTCAAGTGAGACATGTTTACCATCCTTCCACTTCACACCTTTTTCCTTAACTGTCCTAATAAACTGGCCCTTGGTCTCATTCTGCGTCACTTCACTCGATGAAACACTTGGCTTCATGCATGAACATACCTTGCCATCTTCATCACCAGCCATTTTCTGAGACCTCTTTCTCCCAGCTTTGAAAGGAGCTGGGAGAGCCTGAAGGAAACCATTAACCAGCAAAGACCAAGTCACTGCAAACTTCAAGCAATTGGTGCAAGAAGAAGACCCATCACCCTTCTTATCCACCTCATCACCATTCACATTCACATTCCCATTACCACTCACTGGGTTTTGTGAGAAAATACCCAAGAAAGCCTTCAAGGGAACCTTCATTGACAACCCTTTCTTCTTCTTCACATCGCAGATCTGAATTCACCACCTTGCTTCACCTGGGCAATCAAACAAACACCTTTCGTGCCCTTATTCTTGTGCCCTGACAGGAAGCAGTGCTCAAGATCCTTGCAGCTTTCCGAATACCCACTTCCAAAGGGGACAGCGATTCCTTCACAACCTGAATGGAATGAAGAAGGACTCAACTGGTCGTTCCCAGACACCATTTTTCGATCAACCCTTGAAAAAGTCGCAGCCTTTGAGTGTGTGTGCAGAGAAAACCCAAATCAACACAACTAAACAAAAAATCAGAATTTTATTGAAATGAGGTGAACCAATTAAGCTCAGAAATTAACAAAAAGAAATCATTTTTTACAATACAGAATACATGAAGATTTTATTACATAAAGGTCCATGTTTTTTTTCCTTTTCTGGGTTAAGAAGAAGACAGCTTTATTGGTGTTGGAAGCAGAGTGAGAGAGAGAAAGAGTGTAAGAAGAGAAATTGCGGGAAGAATGAATTAGGATAAGATTGGGAAGAGATAAGAGAGAATCAAGCGGTGGTTTTGGACAGAGTTTGCGTTGAGACCGATATTGTGGCAGAGGAACAAGAAAGCAAGAAACGAAGAACATCAACTCATTAACACAAGCACATTAATATTAATATATTATTGAAGTATTTATTCTGGATAATCATATTTTCTTTATTTGAGCCTTTCACTTTTCAATAATTATTGAAGTATTTATTTTAAACTTAATTTAAAATTTTAATAATTTTATGTCTTGAGTTATCATTTGTGTTGGAACTTACGAGGGATTGTCTATTAATTATTATTATTATTTCTCATTTTTTTTTTTGGTACATTGTCTATTATTTTTTTCTCGAAAGAAAGCATTAAGCATTTCGCGAAAAAATAATGGTTTTTCTGGGGCCTAAATATTTGTGATAATGTCAAATCTACCCTGGGAAAATACGGGCTATACTCCAAGAGTTGGCCCAAAACCAAACTATGGCAAAATAGTTATTAGATTGCTCTACTTTTGGGATTTTTTTTTAAATAAAAAACAAATTTCACACAAAAATAACCAATTTAGGTTGTTCGAGTGGTCAGCTCACTTGTCATGCAGCAATTCATTGGCCAATAACAAACCCTTAATGGAACTCAAATTTTCATAATTAACAAGAGAATGAGATGAAATTCATTATTTATGCTCATATTTTGTTTCGTTTCATGTTTAATTTAAAATCTTTGCGGGAATTAGTGCATGGCGAGGGAAGCAAATGCACAGCCACAATTATAGGACACCTGAATCTTTTCAAGATCAAGTATGTGCCTGCTTCCTTTGCTTTTTGACTATTTGCAAAAGCATTTTTTGGCCAGTACTATACTACAATACTCTCTAACTCCATTAACTATCATAATCTTTTTGGGATCAAGCTAAATTCTTTGGTTCGTGGAAATATGTTGTTGCTCTAGTTGATATTTTTAGCATATCACCTCATTATCTCTTTTTTAGTTGATTATCACCTTCATTTTTGGATAATCTAATCTGGTTTTTCCATTTCAATTATGATTACTAGTATCCATCATTTTATTGACAACTTTCTCTGAATGGTTTATCTTACGCGCTGGTATTTGTTGCACATGCAGATTGACAGTGTTCATCAAGATGTTCGTGTGGTTTTCAAAGATGGAGACGCAGTTGGTGCGAAAATCATAGTACATTGAACAAGTATTTCAGCATTCTCCATTTAGTTTAATTCAAGACCCTGCAATTGGAGAAGAGAACTGAATAAATGTTGATGATTGATGACCATTTTTGTTCGTTTAGCAGGTACAAGTATGATTTCCCATTCCTTGAAACAATGGGAAGTAAGTGTAGATGACAACTGTGTAAGACCATTGTAGAAGCATGTTTTTCCACCAGCATTGGCCCCATTGGGTTGCCTTGGAAGGTTGTTCCCTTCCCCATGTTCAAACTGCAGACCAAATGGATAGCAGGAGCTTTGTCAAATCGCTTGCACTTCTTCAAAGAAGAAATGACTCAAGATCTGAGACCTGAAGCATTCTACTCTTCACTTGAAGCTTCTGGCACTTCTAAGCGTAACTGATAATATGGCCAATTACAAGTGCTTTCTAAAGTTAAAACTAAAAGCGATGAATGTTTTTAGCTTGTCTCAAATATATACTTGCTTCCCCAATCATAGTAACAGTTGTCTTTTATTTCTATTGCATTTAAAATTCAATGGACTCGTAACCAATTCTATTTAATGATAATGATAAATACATCAAAACGAAATATTGTGACCGGAAAGAATATATATTAGCAAGACTTATATTGTGCGTTTGGGATTATATATGGTAATGACTGTGGGAATACGATAACTGGATTGCTAATCAGTCTAGGATTCGTGGTGTTGAAGAATGGAGGATGAAATTACAAGTTGCATCTAAGAACAGAGGCTGCAACCTGAGTCATACCCTGACGGAGTGGATGACGATGAATTGGTCTAAAGCTCAACAAGATTTTCTAAGTATTTGAACTGATATTGTACAAGTCAACTGAGAAGTCTCAAGCCTGTATTCCATATGCTGATCTATGCCAAGTTATACAATACACACCTGAGTGAATAGCCTGAAGTAATAGTAGGCATACAGAACAAATAGTTGTTCATTACTATAAATTGATATGTCACGTTTATTGTTTCT